>NC_091697.1:87707500-88915000 GCF_041296265.1 Equus caballus
TGAAGCTTAGGACCCCATTGGCTGGAGAAGCATGATGGAACATAAAGAAATTTTCAACTGGACAAAAGCAATCCTAAAAATGTCAACATTGGCAGATCAAATAATGCAATCAATAATTTTAGCTTCTGTCTAAATATTTATTGATCCAGAAGGTTATCAGCATGAAGGGACCATGAATACAGTTCAAGCAGTGTGCAAGACTATCTATATCAGGAAACCTAAAACCTAAGATATTTGTAGCATCATTCTCCCTTTGTATGAACAAAGTTACCTGCTACTTATAGGACATTTTCAGAGACTAAATGCATTTTACAAATCCTGTCCATCTTCATAAAGATGATTAAATATTTTTACATGTAAAAATCTTAAAATGACACAGCTAGACAGGAGCTGGAAATAATTCTCTCAGATCCTTCAATTTTATACATCCCTCATTTAAGAGGAAGACTTTAGAGATATCTTGAAACAATCTGAGCACAGAACCCTTCTACGTTTTTACGTTTTTTCTCAGTCTTTGGCAGCTGTTGTATATACACCCAATTCCCCTCAACTTCATCAAGGCTTTGCAAAACTTTCTACTTGGTCTTCACAGATGCAACAACTTTCTTTTTCTACAGATTGTTTTCATAATATTTCATTAAATTAAGTAACTACATTAAGAAAACAACTGGCATAAACAGTTTGGAACTAATGCACTGACTCCTGGCTGGCATTCACATCAGCTGGGCAGACAGACTTCTCTGATACACCAGGAGCTAAGTTTGCTGTGGTCTCAGTCGTCATGTGTTCCAGGGGGAATAGAAAGCTTGGGTTAAGCTAGTGAATCAGCTTTTGAACCCAATTATTGTGGAATTGGTACGTGGGATTGTCAGCGAATTTCCTCTCCCCCACTGTGCCTACACACTCAGACTCAGTGGATCTCCCTATCCCTTGGATAAAATCACAGGCAGCCTCCATGGTTTCCTCTGGTTATTTACAGATAATAAAACATTCTAATTAGTTCTACGTCAAAATACTCTCTCTGCAGTAGTCAATAAGAACAGTTTACTGTAATAATTATTTTTAAAAGCCCTGAATCTCATTCGAAGTTAAAGCTCTCCTCAACCCCAGCTTGCTCCCACTCCAGGAGAGAAGTCTCCAGGGGGAAAGGTGATGGGCAGAGGCCAGCTGCTTCTCTCCTTCTCCATGTTTCGCTTCTACCCCTGCTAAGCCTGGATTCTGGAGGAAGCAATAGCAGCATTTCCCTGGCCAAACACATGCTGTTCCAAGGACTGATGGGAGAGAAAAGGACACACCATGCTGTATGTAACTGATGTGATTTGAGAGATACTCTAAGTTCCCACTTTGGGATGAGACCACAGGGGACTGCATTCCAGGAATATCGATATACTTAGAAGGAAAGTAGCCATTGCACAAACTGCAGACTGGCCTTATAATCAATAAAAGGAACGTATTCTTTGCCTTTCCACAGTGAAAGGTAATCTGTGTCCATAGGATATATTTGGAGAATCAAGAGTGGTTGTCTCTGGAGAGAACACCACTAATAAGGATGAAGCACCTTACCCCAGGGGCAACACTACCCTGAGTTTTATGTTTATTTTTCCTTTGCTTTTAAGCTTGACTGCATGTGTATATATTCCTAAACAACACAGTTAGTTTTGCTTGTTTTGGAACTTTATATTATTAGTATCACACTATATATAATCTCTTGCGTTTTTTTGCCGAATATTTATCTGCGAGATTTATCCATATTAACGCATGCAGCAACAGTTCACTTATTTCTGCGGCTCTATGTTGTTCAGTTATACGAATATCTCATCTCGTGGATGAACATTTGGGTCGTTTCCAGTTTTTAGTCATCACCATACTGCAGTGAATGTCCTGGGCATGTCCCCTGGTACGTATCGCTATAGTTTTCCGAAGTTACACACCTGGCTGGGGGTGGGGGAATCATAAGGTCTGCACATCTTCTTTTCTGGAGAAAATCTGAGGCCTAGCACGATGCTCTTTTCCTCCAGAGAGGGTTTTCATCTCCTTCTGTCAAGGGCCAGAATTTTCATCCCGTCGCAGGGCCTCCTTGAGGCCCGGGAGCTGGTCTACAGACTGTGCAGGGACTTCTTTCCTTCCAGGTTTCTCCTGACTCCTGGATGCAGCCCCCTGGGGTCGCATCCCACAGTGAGACAGGGTTTCCCAGGGTCCCCATCTTTGGATGGTCCCGGACTCCAACTTTTTCAAAATTACTTTCAAAGTGATCTCAAGTATCCTTCCTCAATATCCTGTTAGTTCTTTGATGCATTGGATAAGATTCCTTTAAAAAACTTCCAGAGTTTTTAGTTGTCAGTGGAAGAACTGGTCCAATGACCTAGTCATTTCATTAATAGAAGTAGAAATTCCATAATTTCAACCTTATTAGCTATTGTCAATTTGCTGTCCACAGTGGCTTATACATCCGTTAACGGTAGACAGCATTTCCACTGATGAGAGGTATTTACTTTCCCGTGCATATCGTTTGGTGCTCTTTACCTTTTGTGCTCTGGGCGTATATTACTTATTTTAAAAAATACATGTAAAAATCATTAAAAATAAAGAGTGAATCGTGATTAATTTTAAAGGCAGTTTTCCCTAAAGGAAACTAAACCATGTGTAATTTCTTAACCCTGCTTACTACTCCTTTCTTTTAATTCAACACTGAGCTAATTATTATGCCAGCCAGAAATTTTTATTTTTTCTGCTGAGGAAGATTGGCCTTAACATTGGTTGCCAATCTTCCTCTTTTTTGCTTGAGGAAGATTGTCCCTGGGCTAACTTCCATGCCAATCTTCCTCTATTTTGTAAGTTGGACGCTGCTACTGCGTGGCCCGATGAGCGGTGTGTAGCTCCGTGTCCAGGATGCAAACCCTCGAATCCCAGGCTGCCAAAGCAGAGCGTGTGAACTTAACCACTACACCACTGGGCTGGCCCTCAGGAAATTTTTTTAATAGATGATGACGTCTATATTCACGCACTCGAAAATAGTTAGTGTTGCTGGATTAGAATGGATCAAAAGACCACGGTGATGGGAAGAATTAAATCAGGAAGTCTTAATGTATACCAGAGAAATGACCAGTTCATTTGTTGCTATGGGGAAAATGATGTTTTCAATTCCTTCCCACAAGGGCATTCTTGGATTTAGCAAAATTCAAAACAGGCCAGCACGCCAGTAGTACTAATGCTATAGGATGCAATATTGTAAATAAGCTCATATTGAATTTTAAAAATCCATTGTATTTTATTTAGTATATAAAAAACAAGGATTCTCCTATTAGGGCAATAATATCTAAACACATGTGTAAGTTATTTGGGATGGGACCCTAGGAGACTGCAGAGCTTTTTAAAGTCGTGAAAAAGCAGAATTAAAGTGTTATGAAGTAGAATACTGTTAAGTTAATTTTGATTGCCAGTGAGTGAGTAATTTCTTAAAATTGAGATCATTTTAAAGCTTGTTGGCCTCCCCCCTACCCAAGGTGTCTAGAATTGGTGAAATGTAACATGTCCAAAACTAGGACAGATTTTCATCATCCAAGATGATGCCAGTCTGAATCTCCTCTCACACGAGGGATGGCTCTGAAAGCCCCTCCCTCTCTCTTTACCCTGATGATTCTGTAATTGTGATCCAAATGGCCCCCCAAAATGATAGGTGCACCGCTGTATTGGGTGTGTGGCAAAGCTGTTTAATTGGAGGATCTGCCTATAACAAATAAACATTTTTTAAAATGAACTATAAATGTCAATTCTCATTTATTTAATTTTCCTCTTAATACATTTTTAAATAAGTAATATTTATAATGGAGATTTTAATACTGAAAAAGACTGATAGCTAATAAGTGCCCAATAAATGTATGTATTGTTATTATTACTAACAAACATTCATACTGAATCTACAACCTTTTATATTCTTAGTAATCCATTTACATTCAATAGTTGGATTACAAATTCTTGGAAATGCATCAATCTTTACTTTTTAGTCAGAAGGAAAATGTAACATTCCATAAAAAAACCTGTAAATTAGATCATCTCAATAGATGCAGAAAAAGTACTTGACAAAACACAACAACGTTTCATGATAAAAACCCTCAACTAATTGGGTACAGAAGGAGCATACCTCAATATCATATAGGCCATATATAACAAACTCACATCATACTCAACGGTGGAAGATGGAAGGCTTTTCCTCTAAGATCAGGAACAAGACAAGGGTGCCCATTCTCACCACTCTTATGTAACATAGTATTACATGTCCTAGCTAGAGCAATCAGGCAAGATAAAGAAATAAAAGGCATCCAAATTGGAAAGGAATAAGTAAAATTGTCTTTATTTGCAGATGATATGACCTTATATATAGAAAATCCTAAAAGCTCAACCAAAATACTCTTGGGACAAATCAAAAATTCAGTAAAATTGCAGGATATAAAATTAACATACAGAAATCAGTTCCGTTTCTATACGCTAATAACTAAGTATCTGAAAAAGAAAGAAATAAAATAATCCCATTCACAGCAGTGTCAAAAAGAGTAAACTACTAAGGAATAAATTCAATCAAGGAAGCAAAAGATCTGTAAACTAAAAACTACAAGACTTTGGGGCCAGCCCGGTGGTACAGCAGTTAAGTGCACATGTTCCACTTTGGCGG
The DNA here is from genome assembly GCF_041296265.1 of Equus caballus. Classification (NCBI taxonomy): domain Eukaryota; kingdom Metazoa; phylum Chordata; class Mammalia; order Perissodactyla; family Equidae; genus Equus; species Equus caballus. Next base: position 87,712,170 of record NC_091697.1, read on the forward strand.
CCTGGGGTTTTCTGGTTCAGATCTTGGGTGTGGACATGGCACCACTTGGCAAGCCATGCTGTGGCAGCCATCTCACATATACGGTAGAGGAAGATGGGCACGGATGTGAGCTCAGGGCCAGTCTTCCTCAGCAAAAAGAGGAAGATTGGCAGCAGATGTTAGCTCAGGGCTAATCTTCCTCAAAAAACAAAAAACAAAAAATGAAAAAACCCTCCAGGACTTTGATGAAAGTAATTGAAGAAAACACAAACAAATGGAAAGCTATTCCATGTTCATGGATTGGAAAATTTAATATTGCTTAAATGTCCCTACTACCCAAAGTCATCTATAGATTTAATGCAATCTCTATCAAAATTCCAATGATATTTTGCACAAGAAAAAAGAAAAAAAACCCCTGAAATTTGTATAGAACCACAAAAGACTCTGAATAGCCCAACAATCCTGAAAAAGAAGAACAAAGCTGGAGGCATCACACTTCTTAATTTCAAACTACACTACAAAGCTATAGTAATCAAAACAGTATGGTACTGGCATAAAAATAGACACGTAGACCAATGGAACAGAATCAAGACCCAGAACTAAAACCCCACATATATGGTCAACTAATATTTGACAAGAGAGTCAAGAACACTCAATGAGGAAAGAATAGTCTCTTCAATAAATGTTGGGAAAATGAGATAATCACATGCAGAAAGTGAAATTGGACCACCATTTTACACCACTCACAAAAACTAACTCAAAATGTATTAAAGACTTAAACATAAGACTGAAAACCATAAAACTCCTAGAAGAAAACGTAGGGGAAAGCTCCTTGACATAGGGCTTGGCAACAATTTTTTGTATCTGACACCAAAAGCTCAAACAACGAAAGCAAAACCCAACAAGTGGCACTACAACAAACTAAAAAGCTTCTGCACAGCAAAAGAAACAATTAACAAAATGAAAGGACAACCTATGAAATGGGAGAAAATATTTGCAAACCATATACCTGATAAGGGGTAATATTCAAGTTATATAAAAGAATCATACAACTCAAAAACAAAAACAAAAACAAATCTGATTTAAAAAATGGACAGAGGAACTGAAAAGACATATTTCCAAAAAAGGCATACATGGCCAACAGGTACATGAAAAGATGCTCAACATCACTAATCATCAGGGAAATGCAAACCAAAACCACAGTGAGACATCACCTCATGCCTGTTAGAATGGCTGTCATCAAAAAGGCAAGAGATAAGAAATATTGGTGAGGATGTGGAGAGAAGAGAACCCTTGTGCACTGTTGGTGAGAATGTAAGTTGGTACAGACACTATGGAAAACAGTATGGAGTTTCCTCAAAATATTAAAAATAGAACTATCATATGATCCAGCAATCCCACTTCTGGGTATATATCTAAAGGAAATGAATACAGGATATCAAAAAGATATCTGCATTCTCATGTTCACTGCAGCATTATTCACAATAGCCAAGATATGGAAACAACTTAAGTGTCCATTGACAGAGGAATGGATAAGAAATATATATATATACACACAAATGGAATATTATTTGGCCATGAGAAAGAAGAAAATCCTGTCATTTGTGACAACGTGGATGGACCTTGAGGGTATTATGCTAAGTGAGATAAGTCAGATAAGAAAGACAAATACTGTATGATATCATTTATATGTGGAATCTAAAAAAACTGAACTCGTAGAAACAGAGTAGAATGGTGGTTTACCAGCAGCCTGGGGGAGGAATTGGGGAGATGTTCGAAGGGTACAAACTTGAAGTTAGAAGATGAATGAGTTCTGGAAATCTAATGCACAGCATTGTGATTACATTTAACAATATCATATTATATAATTGAAAGTTGCTAAGAGACTACTAATCTGAAATGTTCTCACCATAAAAAAGAAATGATAACTATGTGACATGATGGAGGCGTTAGCGAATGCTACAGCGGCAATATGCAATATATAAGTGTACCACATGGATGTGTACACCTTACACTTACGCAGATTTGTGTGTCAATTGTAGCCCAATAACAAAAAAAGACCTATAAGTTGAAGGATTGACCCCATAATAGACAGAAAATGAGAAGGGAACTTCGGGTTAGAACCACAGAAGGCGGCAGAGATGGTGTCTATGTTTTCAGTGATTCTGTTCTTTGTGTGCTGAGCAGAAAATTTTTAGTTTTATATAAATGCCAGAATTCCAGGCTAAAACTTAAAATAATTTACAAGCTGAATGTGGCTTATTTCTAACAGGTCTAATTTCTCACAGCAGCTTTAAATAAGTTAGTCTGTGAATTAAAAAGTCTTACTTGGAAAATAATTATGAAACCTAATAAATTTGACTTTAAATTGGCCCGGTAGAAAAAATAATGGTCACTGTTTCAGAGCCCTACTCTTCTATTACCCTCATAGGGTTTCAACCAATACAGGGTCTCAGTGTTCTTCAGAGAAGCACTGGGGAGCTTTAATTTTTTTTCAGGGGGTGAGTGTCATGCAGAGGGCAGGAGGCAGGGGAGAAGGTGAAGTGGAGGGAAAAGTGAGATGGAAACTATTATTAAAAGACTAAAAGCAGCCAATTCCAGGAAACATTTTTATATTTTTATCCCTCCAACAAAGGCAAGCATTTCAATTTTATTTTTACCTTTTAATCACTTGTCTTCTACCTCCAATTGGCTTAAAGAAGGAGATGAAAGAACGTTTATCCCTCGTGGCCATGAACTAAAGGGCTCACTCGAAGTTCTCCAGGCCTTTGCAGTTTCACCCAACACTGACTATCCCTGCCTGGGCTTTATTAAAATCCAAGAAAAACACAGGAAAGATGGGTGTGGAAGGTGTGAATTACAGCGAGAGTTAGAGAGAGCTCTCAGATCCCAAAATTCTTGATGCGATGTTAAATGTTAACATTGTAACAATATTTTTCATTCCGTCTATCTCCCTCCCCTCTCCAACACTGCCTCGTAAATTCCCTGGGTATTTGAGCCTGGGGAATAGAGGCAGGGATTATGTTTATAGCTACACCCTGCACCAATGAATACGTCTAATAAACATTCTTATAACCGGTTTATTTCAACTTCAGGGTATAGTTTTCCCTACAGTTAAAGAAACTGACCCATCTCTAATGGCCAATTAATCTCAAAATGAGGGTAAGAAAATTAGGGGGACAGAGTGAGCTGGAGGTCCTCCTGGAGAAGAAAACCACGCATTCAAGGCAGGGGTCAAAAATTCAGATACTTTCAAGGGTCCAAGGGGTAATAGGAATATATGAATCTACTGCAGTAAAATGGTTGGGAAATGAGGTGCTGGCCAACTGGAGAAAGCACAGCCAATTCACATGTTTAAAAAAACATCCCTCTGGCTGAACTGAGCTGCTACATTCATTCCACCACGACACCCATTTGGGATCCCTCTTTTAAAGAAGTCCTATATAAAAGGGATTAAAAGGATAGGGTTTATTTGGCTAGGGTGAAGAACCCTGAGTTTTACTTACGCCTTTTTGCTTTTCCTAAATAGATTTTCAAAATAAGTAAAGCCTGGGGAATGGCCAGCTCAGGGAACAGACAGGAGTAATTAGCTTATTTGAAGCTTCCGAGAGTTCTCCCAGCCCAAACTCTCTTCCTCACTGGTGTGCCACAGCACCTAACACCGCGCTGGTCACATGGCTAGGCTCCGTGCAGGGGTGTTGAGGGATGGGGAGAGCAGGGGAGATAGTCGGTTTCTCACAGTAGCTTCAAGAGCACACATGTGAGTTTGGCAGATATTTAGCTGTAACGCAGCAGACAGCCTACAGCAAGGTCATGAAGAAAGTGAAAAGGCATCAGGTTTTTGCGGAGCAAATGCATTTCAAAAGAAAATAGTACAACCAGAGGCACTCACAGCTAGAATATACAACTAGATACTGGGGGCCTTTGGGGGGAGAAGAAAAACAAAAAGATCGGCAACAGTTGCTAGCTCAGGAGCCAATCTTTTTTTTAAAAAAAAGAAAAGAAAATCTCCGGCTAGCCAGGGGCACCAATAGCATTAGAGTACAGGAGGTATGAGGACTGGGGAATGGAGGAGAGCCACGTGACTGGTGGTGAAGAATGAGCGACGCATCAAATAACTAATGTCATTGCACATCTGTTCAATGTCACGTGCTGTGCTTGGTGCTGGGGATACAAAGATAAAGAAGCTATGGAGCCACTGAGTAGGTAAGACAGACTTTGAGCTAACTACAATAATTCATCAACTCTGTTACTCAGGTGTTCTCCTATTTAAACATCTTTGAAATTGATGGCATCTCATGATTTTCTTGGCAGTAGTTTTTTTCCCTTCTGTAGTGTGTATGTTACAAGAGAAGAAATATAATAAACAGCTTGTGACATACTACTATTGAGTGGGAAGAACAATAGTTAAAATGTATCGTGTAGATAATAGTGAACTATTGAAAGTTTTTAATCAAGGGGATAATGTGAGTTTGCTGTCCTGTTCTTCCCTTCCTCTTGCTTGCTCTCTCTTCTCTTTGTCGATAAATGTTGGTGGAGCACATTCTGTAGGCCAAGCTCTCTGTTAGATCCTGGGAATTCAATGGTGAAAAAGCGAGACATAACCATTAATCAACTGGATCTAATTGACATTTATAAAATACTTCATCCAACAGCAGCAGAATACACATTCTTCTCCAGCTGCCATGGAACATTTGCCAAGATAGACCACATTCTACATCATAAAACATACCTCACCAAATTTAAAAGAATAAATATCGCACAAAGTATGCCCTCAGACCACAATGAAATTAAACTAGAAATTAATAACAGAAAGATAGCTGGAAATCCCAAAATATTTGAAGACCAAATAACAAGCTTCTAATTAACAATGTGTTAATGTCTCAAGATGAAATTAAACAACTCTCTCAAGAAAATGATGTCTCAAGAGAAATTAAAAAGTATTTGAACTAAATGAAAATGAAAATTCAACCTATCAAAATTTGTGGGATGCAGTGCAAGCAATGCTTAGAAAAAAAGAGATGCAGGTTCTGGCCTCAGGGAACTCATAAGCTGGCTGAGGAGATTGATCAAAGACCTAGGAAACAGAAAAATTTTAAAAAGGAATAAAAAATTGTGATTAGAACTGTGTTAACGGATACAGGCTATGTGACTAGTTTTTGTTAAGCTGGTCAGAGAAGGTGGTATTTAAGTTGAAATCCAGTTGTTGGCAGGAGGGGAAAGTTTTCCAGGCTAGGAGAATAGCATGTGCGAGGCAGAAAACTGCTCAGCATGTTTGTGGACATGAAAGAAGGTCCACGTGGTAGAAATCTAGAAAAGTGAAGACAGACATGAGATGATTTGGAAGGGTAGACAGGAGTTAGATCGTGTAGGGCCTTGGAGATCTTGGGAAGTGTCAAGAGAAGCCCTAAGGGGTTTTTAACAGGAAGATATCCAGTTTATGTGATCCAGACAAAGCTCCTGGGCAAGCGGAAGAGACATTTGGGTCCTGGTTCAGGCATGACCAGAAACTACAGCAGGGACAGGCACCTCAGTCCCCAAACCAGGCTGCCTGTGGAGTGTCTGAAGAATATAATTTCTGACATAATTTGTGTTCTCAAGTGGGTTTGGCTGCACTTTGAACATCAGGCTTTGGGTGTGAATATAGCTTGTTAATTCTTAAACTCAATCCAGAAGCCTGGCAAGACTGTGTCTGCAATTACACAGCCATGACACACTGGTACAGGGACACTGGCCCATTGAACTTTCTTATTTAGAACTCATAATAGGTTTGGGCAGGAGCAGAATTTGGTGTCACACTCTGCTCCAAGCTCAGCCTGACTGAACTCAACATCCCTTCTGAATCTCCCCTTCAACTGCTAGAGCTGCTCAAGATAGAGAAGGAGAAGGAGGTGGTTGCTCACCTCCTCGAGCAAAGGGAGCCAGCCCAGACGTGTTTATTTTAGTAACTCCAGCCATGGCCCTATTTCTTCAGGAGGAAAGAGACTTACCATAGCAACACTGACTGCTGCTGAGCTGGATTTTGGATTCCAGGGTGGGAGAACGCTTCCGTGGGTTCCCAAAGAGCTGGCTACCAAGGAAGAAGTTTCTCAGAATCTACCAAACAGGTCTGTTGACCTACTGTTGGAGCACATGATGAGAAACTAACTTGGACAGGATACCAGAGCCACAGGAAGTCTCCACATGGCAATGCTCCAGGTCGGAGGCAAAACAAATCCAAGACAGCCAATAAGAGAAGTGCCAAGGACTTGTGGGAAATCCAAGACAGCCAATAGGAGAAGTGCCAAAGAACTGTGAGAAAGATGGACATTTCATTGTAGATCACACTCAAAGAGAACCCTATATGATTGAATTATATTCATAATGTTTTATATCTTTACTTGGATGCTGGGTCAAAGATGTGTCATACCTCTCTCAAATATTTTACAGTATTTTTTTTTAAGTGGGAATGCACTTCTGGAAATGATAAAGCTTAGTCATGCTTGGGTTAGGGGGTGATCTTAGGAAATCAGAGAGGGATAAAACTGCGGAATTACCTTGGCTTCTCAGAGGGCTAGACTCGGTTGGAACCTATAGCCCCTCTTGCTGTCAGAGAGATAAAGCAAGGACATTTGAGCTGAGAGTTGGATAAACAGTTAAGAGAAGTAGGGGCTAGGGAGAATTCAGGCAGCTAGAATGACATGTAGTGAGGTCGTGGAGCTGGAAGAAGCATGGTGCAATAGGAAAATTAAAAGGCTAGTAGGACTGGAGTACAGACGGGAGGGCGAGAAGTGAGACCCTTGAAGTACAGGTGGAAGATGGGGGAGCAGATCACATGGGCTCTTGTCTAGCAGAGGAGAGAAAGAAACAGGAAGGCACTAGCAACTCACGTGGCAGCTACTGTCCTGCTTTCCTTCTATTGTGAGCTACCTCCTAATGAGGGGAGGGGGTTAGTGAGAGGAGAAGAGCCCTGAGAATAGGCTAGACGTTGCTGGAGATTAAGGTTGGAAGGCAGGCCCGTATTTGTAGCCTCATCTGGTACAGGCAAGGTTCATCTGAGGCTTACTGGACTCAGAGGATGCTGGGTCTGGGCCAGATGTCCTGGGTGGGATGGAGGCAGTGCAAGGAGTCTTTTTAAGGGGAATGTCTCTAAGAAGGCAGTGGGGTGGAATGAGAAATTCACCTAGTACCTACAACTCACCTGCCTGGCCTGGTATTGCTTTGTGTATGGGAGTTCCTGTCCAGGGCATGATGCTTCAGAATAGAGACTTGGGTCCCATCCTCTTGCAGTTAGAAAGGTGGGGGCATTTCTCTATGAATATGCAGCTTTACTGAGGGAAGAAAGTGCAAGAAAACTAATTGAAGCATTAATTTGTATATTTTTCTCCCTACGTTGTTTACTCCCCTATCTCAAACAGGTAACTGAGCTTTTATGTTCCTTGTTTTGGACTATTTGTGTATCCTACAACAGAAGTTGCTCAAAAGCAACATCTCCGGACTATGATAAAAGCTAAATCTTTTGGTGACTCAGAGGGGCAGAGGCGAGGGAAAGTAGCAAGAGGAGTTTTTAATTCCCAAACTAGGCCAAGGTGAAGGCGCGTGCATTCCAAAGATAGATAGAACTGTGTACCACTAGCTACCAGGTAACAGAGGCCCTGGGGAGGCCTCAAGATCTCAAAGAGATGGGGCACATGCTATATCTAGGAAGGATGGGCCCTAGGCCCAAAGCTATCTGTGTCCCAGCAAGGCCTGGAGGCAGTGGAGCCCCTGGAGCCCCTGGACCTGAAGCCTGGGGAGGGAGGATCTCCATGGTAACCAGTGGGAACCCAAGACAGGGGTGCTTAAGACCCCGAGATATTTTGGCAGTGCTTATGGCCCTGGGGCCACAGGTGAGCCCTGGGGTGAGGTTGGAATGAAGCCAATAATAATTGAGACTGGATATCCCAGTAGCCTGGCAGGGCGGGAGCTTAGAACAGAATTTTTTAATTAAAAAAAAAGGAAATGTCATATTGTTTTGCACACTTGACTGAGTGACTAAGATTCTTGTCCATTTTAGGAAGACAACTTTGTCTACAGTGTAGAATTCTTTGTAAGGAGGAAAGTATAGAAATGGGGAGAATTTGGAGGTTATTGTAGTATCTAGCAAGAAATAGTGCAGGCCTAGATTGGGGTGATGGGAGTGGACATAGTGAGAAGTGGTGTTGAAATTTTTTGGTACCCGTCATGGATAGACTCCTCAGGTAGCCTTCCTGATCCATGCCTCCTGGTGTCCATGCCCTTGTGTGATCCCCTACCCTTGAGTGTGGGCAGGACCTGCCACTTGCTTCTAACTACTAGAGGATGGCAGAGGTGATGGGATGTGTATGACTACATGATTGTGTTACATAAGATTGTAATGCTCACCTTGATTGAGTCTCTCCCTCCCTTGCTGGCTTTGAGGAAGCAGGCAGCCATGTTGGGGGACCCCATATGGTAAAGAATCGCAAGCAGCCTCCAGGATATGAAGGCAGTCTTCAGTGGACACCAGCAAGAAACTGATGTGCTCAGTCCTACAAACACACAGAACTGAATCTGACCAACAACCTGAGTGAGCTTGGAAGTGGATCCTTCCCCAGTCAAGCCTTAGATGAGACCACAGCCCTGGAGGACACCTTCACTGCGGCCTTGTGAGCCCCTAGGAGGACCCAAGTAAGCTGCACCTGGACTCAAAACTCACAGAAACTGAGACAATAAATGTGTCTTGTTTCAAGCTGCTAATTTGTTGCAATTTGTTACATAACAGAAAACTAGTGCAGTGTCCTTAGAACACCTCTCTCTTCCCATCCACAGGCAAATCTGAAGGTCCACATAGGAAATCATTGCCTTCTAGTCACACTTCCTCAACTTGTTCGTCTGGCTGAATTTAGTTGTAGCCTCTCCGCATAAGACCCAATTTTTAAATCTGTTTGATCCTATTTGGAATGATACCTTCTCTGGAATGTGTGTAGGTTTCTGGGCCCACCTTTTCCCTGGACAATGTTTTTGATTCTGCTCCACACCCTCCTCCCTCCTCCTCTCTCCCCACCCCCTTCCCCGCCCCTCCCCGGCCCTGGTCCTGCACCTCATCAAAGTAGTTGCTCTGTCTTAATCCCTTGCCAAAGTTTGGCTTCCTGGTTTAGATTTCTGGGCCCCATGCTTGCCTAGGATGGTGGTTTAGACAGATGACAGAATGGAAAACAAATTTAAGAAAGGGAAGAGTTTAGAAGTTAAAATACTAGTTAAGAGGATATTATAATAGCAGAGATGAGATGATTGAAGCCTGATTGGCGATCACAGGAGTGGAGAGGAAGGGAAAGAGTCAAGACACCCTTTGGAAGTAATATTGACAGGACCTGGTAAGGTTGAATGTTAAAGGCATGAAGGGTCCTAGAAGACAATGACGTGTTAATGGCACCTTGCTGGGGTGACTAGGAGGAAGGCAAGATCAAAACCATACTTGGAATAGTCTACCCTTCACTGATTCCTTTTTTTTTTTTTTTTGAGGAAGATTAGCCCTGAGCTAACATCTGCTGCCAATCCTCTTCTTTTTGCTGAATAAGACTGGCCCTGAGCTAACATAGGGATATGGCCATCCTTCCCCTGCTTTATATGTGGGACGCCTACCACAGCATGGCTTGCCAAGCAGTTCCATGTCTGCACCCGGGATCCGAACCGGCAAACCCCCGGCCACCGAAGCAGAATGTGTGCACTTAACCATTGCGCCACCAGGCTGGCCCCTTCACTGATCCCTTTTAAACTAAGGTAGCACACAAGTAAACCTACACCAGGAGAGATTTGAAAAGTAAGGGAACCTAATCTCCAGAATTCATCCTGGTTCCACCACTAACCTGGCTCTGTCACTTCCCAGCCATATACCCCACAAGTTACTTATCTTACAGACCCTTGGTTTTCTCAACAGAAATTTTTATGGCACATACCCTATAGTGCTATTGTGAGAATTAAATGATGCACTTCATATAAAGTGCTTGGCAAGGTGCTTGGTGCACAGGAAATGTCCAAAATATACCGTTTCTTAGTGAGATGTGCTTCCTCTGGTCCACTCATGCATTTACCAGTCTCAGATTCCCGACCGCTTTGAGATCTCCTTTTTTGACTATATATCTTATCTCCTAGTTTTCACTGGCTCCTAGGTTAGGCTTGTTTTACTTGCTTTTACTTTGGCACTTGTCTAGTTTAGGACATGACCGCCAGTAACTGGTCATAGATAAGGAATCCCTCTGCCCTTTGCCCTTTTCTTCACCTCGTGCTTCTCCTGGGTCCATGGGACTGAATGCCCAGGCTTGCCTCTCTCCTAGGTCTGCCAACAGGGAAGGAATCAAAAAGGGGAGACAGAGGAAATTATGCATTTGTGATGAATGAGGGCAGTTTCTTCATGAGTCTGTTGACTCGATGCTTGGCAATGTGCTTATGTCACAAAGTTAAATCTTCATCCCACTCCAAAGTGCCCCCATGCATCTTGCAATCTAAATCCACAATTGATTTCCCAATCATCATCAATATTATTATTGTTTTTTATTCATTTTTTAATTTAATTTAATTTTTTTTTAAGATTGGCACCTGAGCTAACAACTTTTGCCAATCTTTTTTTTTTTCCTGCTTTCTCCCCCCAAATCCCCCCAGTACATAGTTGTATATTTTAGTTGTGGGTCCCTCTAGTTGTGGCATGTGGGACGCCGCATCAACATGGTCTGACAAGCAGTGCCATGTCCTTACCCAGGATCTGAACCAACAAAACCCTGGGCCGCCGAAGCGCAGCATGCAAACTTAACCACTCAGCCATGGGGCTGGTGGTTTTTATTTTTTGCAGGTAAAGATTCACCCTGAGCCAACATCTGTTGCCAATCTTCCTCTTTTTTTTCCCTCCCCAAAGCCCCAGTGCATGGTTGTATATCCAAGTTGTAAATTCTTCTAGCTCTTCTGTGTGAGCTGCCACCACAGCATGGCAATTGACAGACAGGTGGTGCACTTCCGTGACCAGGAACTGAACCTGGGCTGCCAAAGCAGTGAGAGTGCTGAACTTTAACCACTAGACCCTCAGGACTGGCTCCCAATTATTATGTCTTTGTACATAAAAACAACCAAAATTACTTGAGGCCTCCTCATAGTTGTTTTACTTCTTTTTTATTTGCTCACCCCTAACACAGTTTAACATTTGTGGTGGACACTGTGATTGGCTTACTCAGTCCATCTTCCAACCTCCTTTTGGAATTCCTCACTCCACTGCAGAGTCTGGAAAACAAATACTCCATTTCCCAGACTCCCTGGTTCCTGGGTTCTGGATGTGCAGTAGGCTCTGCCAAACAGAAGCACTGGAGGGAAGCTTGAATCTGGAACTGAGTTAAGTGGGGAGAGAGGCAGGGCTTGAGATACTCATTTTGCTGGGACAGATTGTAGCATCTGTCTGGTTCTGGAGCCAACAGCTGTGCTAGCAGCTGCCCAATTTAGCAGATGGCTTCTGGGTAGTGGCAAGAGAAGCAGCTTCATTGGTGGCCAAGTTCTACCTTGTGGCTTTGGGATTTGTTCCTGGAAGCTCCCTCTAGTGCATGTTCTTTAAGCCACGGTTATGTAAGTCAGGCAATAGCCTGCAATAAATCCTTTTCTGATTAAATGGCTTGAGTGGATTCTGTTCTCTATAACTGAGCCATGACTGATACAACATAGACATTAGTTTTTAAATGTCACTGGCGTTTTCAGTTGTTTTATTTTTTTTTCTGTCTTTGTAATTACATGGACACAAAACAAGAAGTGAGGCTACCATTGTATGTTGCTTTCAGTGAACAGGTGAATTAGGAGGTGATCACAGTCCCTAACTGATACGTGGTTAGTTAGATTCATGGAGAACACTCGCTATTATTCAATATTCCTGTGCTGGAGATTTTCCGATTGCCCCTCCAGATCCACTCTTCACCCTCATGGGTCCCACTCCACGCCCTTGGACTGACCAGCAGCAAAGGACTTCCTTGCCCTGCCTCTAGTTTTGCTAATATGGAGACCCAGTTTATGCTGGTGGTCTGTCCCTCTGTACCCCCATTAGATTAACATTCACTTTCTCTTTCAAAAGTGTCCTAGTTGATACAGTCCCCTTGATATAGTCCTCTTGTCTGCGGGCCATCTTTCTCCTTTGAGTCTGTCCTCTCTACACCATTAACCTTCATTAATTCCTCACTGTGCAGTGTCTCTCTTTTTCAAACTGAGGATTCCAAGATCAAAAATCACAAACAGAATGGCCTCTTGGCACTAAAAAAATGCACTTATACTTTGATCTCCAAGCTTGCAATTGTCCACTTCTTAATTGGTTAAGAAGAGTGTGAGAGAATGATCCAGACAGGTGTCACAACCATAGCTGACTCCAGACTCTGTCTATCTCTCCTCTGTCTGCATTGTCCTCAGTAGTTCCTTCTAGGTTCCAGAACTCCAACAGCTGATGTTGCCCACTTTTGAAGGCTGGCCCTTAGGAGTTCACTAATCCTCCCACTTTTCCTGGCTAAAGCATGGAGAATCCCCTTTGCCCTCACTGCAGCAGTGACACAGCAATTTTATTTTCCCAAAAAACCCTTACACTTGTCCTTGAATTCCATGGCATATATCACTCAAGGTCTACGGTATCAGAATTTCTCAGGGTAGGGATTAGGAATATATATATTTTAACAAGTTCCCTAAGTTATTCTGGTGCATTTCTTTGCTTCTATTTACTCCTTCTATCTATTAATAAGTAACTGATGAGAGAAAGAAAGGAAGGAAGGAAAGAAGAAAGAAGGAAAGAAAACTTCAGCAGTTTGAGTATTTTATTTACTTTGCAATGCACTATGGAGATTAAATGAGTAATATAAAATTTTACTTTATTATGAGTTTACTATTTTCATCCTTTGGGATGAGAATTGTCAGACTGCTAAGCTCACACAAATTCTACAAAAATCTAGCAATTCTAGCAAAAATTTACCAGGACTGGAAAGCCAAAGAAAAAAAGAAATCTAACACAATTCTACAGAAATAGAAGAGCCCAGAATTCTCACTAATTTAACTGGAGTTTTGTTTTAACATCCTTGGCTGATCCAACCACTCAGTCCTGGACTCTTTCCCTCCTCATGGTCCTGTTGGACTGAGAGTTGGGAAACAGACATGAGCAAGATTCTCAAACTTCTGCCCTGAGGTAGATTTGGGTTAGCCCTGCTGGAGCTGGTTAGTACTTTGGGTCTTTCTAGAATCTTTGCTGTTAGGCCCAGATAACTCAATTAGATCTGCAGGACTTCTCTGCAGCTGCCCTGGCCTTCTCAGGTTTCGCCCTGACCCCTGCCCGAAGGACCTCTCTTCCTTTGCCTCTCTCTCAAAAGTCTCTCTGACTTTGGGCTTCTATTGGGCCTATAAGATACTCCCTCACCTGTAAAAGCTCTTTCTACCCTTAATCATCTTCTTCACCAAGTGTTCAAATCCATTTATTGGGCCCTGATCTCTTTATGCGTCATAATCTCAGATGCCATCTTTCTCCTGAGTTTGCAATCAGTTCTTCCGGTGGTCAGAAGCTGAAGTGAAAACTTTCAACCAGCTATTAATTTATCATTTTTCATTTGGGAGATATTCACATTTTCAGCTCAATGAAAAATCAAATCTTCGCAGTTTCTAGAGTTGAGTTCCTTCCCTAGTTTCTTCCCAATTATTCACCCATTGATTACTTTCCTGATCTATATCTCCTTCTCTGCCTCAAGGACACAGACTGTCTACATCCTATGATTGTAATAAGAGAAATATCTTCAACGTACAGTAACATTAATGAGGCAGATTCTTCTGTCCCTCCTCAGTATGTGAGAGGCATGAAAACTGCTTGGTAGCATGAAGCTATGGTTCTTTAGAAAAAACAGTAAACCTACCTACTTACATCCCAATATTTTGATCACTCCTTTTGAGCTATGCAAAGAACACGCTCACCTGGCTGGTTAACTCATTCTTCATACAGTTGCTTTGTCAGAGGGAGCCATAAACAAGAGAAAGCCTGGACACTGGGCTTCCTGAACCAAGCTTTGCTTTAATGTTCAGACTGACAATATCCGGGAAACTCCAACATCTCAACCAGCTTGACACAGCAGGCATAGGTCTGGACTTTTAAGAAACTGACATGATTCATCAGGCCATATCTGTGGGATTGCTTTAAAACAATTGAGCCTCACTAATTGTGATATTTTACATTTTTAATAGAATTCCTGGATTTCTCGTGCATGATAGCTTATTTTTGTGTAACCAAGTAATGATTTCCCAGTACATAAGTCGGCAACGATCATAAACACAAAATTCTCAAAAGAGGAAATAAAAAATAAAAACATCTAATCAACCTACGTTCAGTGTATGTGTCCATTTCATTAGTAGTGAAAGAAATGCAAATTTTAAAAACATGTATTATGGTGATTTACCTCCTTATTGAAGTGAGCAAAGGGAAGAGAACAGGAATCTAGAATGCTGGCTAGAGAGCAGTGAGATGGGCACTGTCACATGCTCAGGAAGGACAGGAGAGGGGTGGGTTCTCTGGGGTCTGTCAGGCTGAAAGAACTGCAGACGTGCCCAAGTGGTTACCTTAGGGGGCAGGAGTTCATTGAATAGATGATTAAGGAAGGAGGCAAAGGGGAAACATAATCAGTCCTCAAGTCACCCAGAACGTTCTTCAGAACCCGAAGTCCTAGTTGTCTGACAGCACTTTTGGTCACCCGGTAAGAACTCTAGGTCCTCCTCAGAAGCTGGCATCCATTGCTCCTTCCTCGAATGCTCTGCCAAAATGGTGACTCAGGACTCTTTCCGAAGCTTGACTCAAACTGGCTGAATCAAGAAAGGAATTCATGGTTCCCTTGACTGAAAAGTCCAAGGGTAGGGCTTGCCTACAACAGCTGCATCTGAAGGCCTCAATGGCTTATTCTCTCTGTCTCTGTCTCTCTCTGTCAGCTCTGCTTTCCACTAGAACTAGAAGTGAAGTGGCTTCACTTTAGAACAGGTTCTCTCTATGTGGTGGCCCCTGGTAGGTCACTTGGAATCTCAGATCCCTAGTTTGGGGGCCAGCCTGGTGACACAGTGATTAAGTTTGCGAGCTCAGTTTTGGTGGCTGAGGGTTTGCTGGTTCGGATTCTGGGTGTGGACCTACACACCACTTGTCAAGCCGTGCTGGGGTGGCATCCCACATAGAAGATCTAGAAGGACCTATAACTGGGATATACAACTATGTACTGGAGCTTTGGGGAGGAAAAAAAAAGAGGAAGATTGGCAACAGATGTTAGCTAAAGGTCAATTTTCCTTACCCCTCCCCCCCCATAAAAGCATATCTTAAAAAAAGAGAGGGAATTTCAGGCAGTGGGTTCAGAAAAAAAAATCCGTAATTTCTTTATTCTAGAAAAATGGATCTGCAAGCCACCTACATAAGTACACTGTGAGGGTCCGATAAGATAGAGTATATATATATATATACGTGCCTTCAAACTACATTTCAGAGCAATTTACTGGTTGTTATGAGTTCAGTGGCCTACTTTGGAACAGTCCTTCTTTTATTTATTTTTTTTAAGGGATGCTTTTTGGTGAGGAAGATTGGCCCTGAGCCAATGTCTGTTGCCAATCTTCCTCTTTGTTTTTTCTCCCCAAAGCCCCAGTACATAGTTGTATATCCTAGTTGTAGGTCATTCTAGTTCTTCTATGTGGGACACCACCACAGTATGGCTTGATGGGTGGTGTGTAGGACTGTGCCCAGGATCCAAACCAGCGAACCCTGGGCCGCCAAAGTGGAGTGCAGGAACTTAACCCCTCAGGCATGGGGCGGGCCCAGGAACAGTTCTTCTTTTAACTTGGCATCTGTACCTTCTTCCCTGTTTCTGATTATTAGTAAAATGGTATAGATTTTGGTGAGCAGGGCTGTCCAGCAATTTGGCACATAGGAAAAAAAAAGTGTCATCCTATTTATCAAGACTATCAAGAACGAGGATCATTGCTATTCCTTCTTAAGTTGGCATTTGAAAAATTGAGTTCTGGGCCCTAGAAGCCTGTGTAGGCGTCTTGGGGACCACAGTGTGTGTGGGGAGACTAAAGGGATGGAGTTGGGGGCAGCCGGCAAGGACTGAATGGGTGGGGCTGTCCCACTTAATCAGAGCTGCCCTGCTTTTGTCTGTTTTCTACATCATGATTCTGGGTAAGATTTGATATCGAAAAGGAGAGTAGTAATATGATCAAAATGGCAGCAACTTTGGCAGCAAAGGAGGAGAAATGAGCCAAATGTTCACATTAATTGGCTAAAGGCTAATGAACACAAAACTGATTCAATCAATCAGAGCAAAATTGAATAGCACTTGATCAAAATCTGGAATCCAATATAAGAAAAAATTGCTCAATAATAGCCCAGTGTTGAAATGGCTTAGACCCGAGGTGGACTCCCTCCCTCTCCTAGCTCACATCTGGAACTAAGGACACTGAGAAGCCTTTGAAGCGGATGGGCTCAACTGACCCTCTGACACCGTGTGGTAGACAATATTGTTAGTGTTTACCAACCTCTCCTTGCTTTCACAGAAGACTGTGTGGCTAGTTCTGCCCAGTGACAAGTGAGTGGAAGTGATGTGTGTTATTTAGCGCTGAGGTGGGGAAACGTTGACACTTAACTCTCTGGACTTTCTCTTTCCTGTCATGCTGATCCAGAAGGCCAAAAAGGTCAGACTGATACACATACAAGATGACTAGCCTCTGTCACTCAGTGCTGAGTGGCCATGCAGGGCAGAACACCCTGCCTGTCTACACTGGCTGTGCGCCCTGAGTGAGGAGCAAAGTTTTGTGTTCTTAAACTACTCATGTCTCAGGGTTACTTGCTTACAGTGGTGTAACCTAATATCCCCTGGGAGGAAATCTGTAGGCTCCCGGAAGGTTGTTTCGGACAGGAAATTCGTAGAGGCTGGCTGGAAAAGAGCAAAGCTAGCTGTACGTGCGAAATGAGGGTGAGGTGAAGGAGGGATGGGCGGTACAATAACAGCCAGCTGAGAAAGCTGTGATTTCGGGGGGAAACATGCACTTTGGAGTCAACAGACCTACCTAGGGTTCAAATTTAGGTTTCACTTTTTATTTTCTCTTTGACTTGGAGCAGGTTGCCAACCTCTCCCACTTTTTTCCTCTATAAAGTATAACACCTACATTGCAGGGTTGCAGAAAAGATTAAATTATACACACACGTGCATATGACCAGCATTTAGCACAGTATCTAACAGCTGGTAAGTGACCTATAAACCTAGGTGCCTTTCTTTCTGTCGGCTTCCCTCTGATACTATTTCTAAGCTTGGTAGTTGCTAAGTTTTGATCGCCCAGACTCTAGAACCAGGACTCCTTCAAGTTGAAAGTCCTCTCTCCAAGCGCTGCATCCCTCGTGTCCCTGCTAGAGCTTTGAAACTAGAAGGGAATGCTGCCAAACCCTCCGTCTTCCTGCTTTATTTGCAGTGCACTTGGACTCTGAAGAAGGAAACATGGCCAGTAACTGAGTCTAAAGTCCGAGCGAGGGAGAGCTTGTAAGAGAACAGTCTAGAGGTGGGAGCGCTGTCAGCTTTCTCCCTACTGCCATCTCCGGTGCCTGGGCCAGGCCCAGGTTCATGTTGCAACCCTCCTGTTCCCGCCTTCTCAGTAGAGCAGCCTCTAGTCTCCTCGGTGCATTCAGCTCCTTCCATCCTGGCCTTCAAGAAATATTTTTTAAAAAATTGTATTAGAAATTAAAACAAAACGATCACATTCAAAAATATAAATATAGAAGTAAAGAAACCATGGGTTTACTGGACAAGAAGCTCTCATCTGAGCAAACTGGGATCACTCACTGACTAGCCCTGGAGACTACTGTTGTCCACTGACAGCCCTACCACAGCTGCTAACGTGCACAAATTACCTGATCGCAAAGCCTTTGTTTCTGGTTGAATTTTAGCGAAAAAACTTCCTTTGATCACACCCTGGTTGGGCCTGGGGGCAGGCTGCTGATTTTATATCACAAAATGTCCTTGACTGGAGAGAATATGCAGAATAAAATTTATATTTTTCAAAAGGAGGCATAAGATTGAGGAAAAAAAGTTGAGAAATACTGTTTCAGTGACTTGGAACCCCAAGTTCTCAAAGGGAAAGAGGCTATGAAGGAAGAGGGAGGGGCGGCCCCTGGCCACGTGGGGGTTCACCAGCGCTATTCTGGGCGCACACCTGGCAGGGCTTCTGCTCATCAAGCCATGCTGGGGGCATCCCACATAGAAGAACTAGAATGACCTACAACTAGGATATACAACTATGTTCTGGGGCTTTGGGGAGGAAAAAGAAATAAAGAAAGTGGGAGGAGAAAGGCTGAGGGTAGTAAGAAAAAGGTCCCAGAGAGCCCGCGGTCCCCTCACCACCCAGCAGCCTCTGGTGAAGTAGAACGTTTGTGTTTTCTTGGCTTGTCACCTCCTTTACCCTCAACTGTTTAAAGACGGGCATTTTTGGATATTTCATCCAGTGTTAATGTTCCAAGGGGAGTGCAGAAATGGTCACTTGATTTGAAAAAGCAGGAGGAACGCGTTCATGTGGGGAACGGCAAATCCTTGGGGTCCCTTAGAAGCGGTGGGAAGTGCCAGACCCATCTATATCTCTTTCCTCCTCCGCTGCGTCTCCTAGCGGGACCCCTCCACACTAAAAGCCCAGAGTGGTCAGCATTTTGCAGCGACAAAGCTGTTGGGGATTCCTGTTTCTTTCTGAGGCGGGCCAAGGGCTCTCAGCCCATTTGCAGAAGCGAGATGATGGACACCCTTGGGTCCAACAGGCGTCGAGCCCGTCCAGGTTGGGGGAGAAGCGAGCTCCTGTGCAGCCGGCGGGCTCTCCTCCAGGAGCGGCGGCCCCTTCCTTACGCTCCAGACCCCGGCTGCGCCAAAGGCCAACCATTAAAAAAAATACCTCCCAAGACACGCGCAGAGAAAATGATCGTTTTCAGGAAGGGGTGCTCCTCCCCGCCTGATGCCCGCCGTATTGCCACCCCGCTGCCTCCCTGGCCTGCAGCCCTCATTTGTGAATTCCCGTATTGGGAACGGCGGTGGCCCTCGCTCGGCCCCGGTCCCGGGTTTCCTTCCCCAGCTCCCGCCTCAGCCTGGGGCTCCCCTGCGCCTGCCGCGAGGGCTCGGGCCCAGCGCCCCTCGCACCCGCCTGCCGCTCCCCGGGCTCCACTTTCACTTTCGGTCCCGGGGCTGGCGAGGCAGGCGGCGGCGGCGGCGCGAGGGTGAGCCGGCTGGGTCCCAGACCCCCAGGTACAGCGCGCTCATCCCCAGCGCGCCCATCTGCAGAGCCAGCGCGCGGAGGGGGCTGCGCGGCTGGAGAAGGGCGCGGACCCGGCCTCCTCCCGGTTCCCGCCGGGCAGGCCCGAGGGCCAGGGCGCAGGGAGGAGGATGGCCAAGAGGGCTGCGACGTGGGGCGCGGGAGTCGTGGGGCCTGGGCCGGAATCGGCCGGGAGGGCAGCGGGGTCGGCGGCCGCCCAGCCCCGCTCGGGTCTTTCTCCACGGGGAGCAGCCTGGGGGCGCGGGCCAGCGTGCCTGCTCCGCGCTTTGCCGCCGCGTCCTGCCGGCAGGCGGGAGCCTCCCTCTGCGCTCCGCCTCGCGGCTGGGTTCCTGCCAGACGCCCGGTCCCCCCACACTCCGCAGCAGGGCCAAGTAGAGGGGCGGGGGACAGCCAAGTCGGGCACCTTGCAGACAGTTGCCAGAAAAATGAACGTGGCTTTGGTTTACTGCTGGGGTGGGGGTGTTGTGGGATCGGCGTCCTAAGTGTCCTCAAGATCAATTCTCTATTTCTCCTGTTCTTGCCATCATCGGTCTTCATTTCACTCTGGCTCTAGCTGGGTTTTATTCAGATAAAGCTCTCGTGTTTGAGCAAATTAAAATTTACTATCTGGGTATCTTACTCTCCAGGTGGGCCTGCAAGTTAATTTCATGAGGAAAGAGAAGAGCAGACACTTCCTTTCCGTTTTCGTGGAGGTTTTTTGTGTAGGCAGGTTTAGGAAGAAACGCTCTCTTTTCTACCAAATGCCCAGAGTATTCGCTCTCAACTCAGGATGTGGTCAACGATTTAAAAAATACTTAACAAAATTGCCCAGAATTGTCTCTTTTCCCAAAGGATTGGAATTGTACTGATATGTAGCACATTTTCAGGTGGACTTAAATATCAAGATACTAGTATGTTAAAAAAATCGAATTAATTCCACATTTTTATTGTTTACCAGCAGTGACAAGCTATTATCAGTGCTTGTTAATTTCATTGTTCAGAACATTTTGGAAGAAAGTTTATTACCTCTTTATGATAGATTTCACATTTCCTAGTTTCCCAATGAAGGGGAGGGTGAAATAGCCGGGGACTGGTTAGCTCTGACTTCCTGTGTGGGTGGGACAAGTCAGAATCACTAAAGGAGTCTAGCTAAGTTCCTCAAGTATCTTGAACTCCTCCTGGCTGTGAAGTTAAAGTTAGGTACTTACTCTGTTCCTCTTACACTTTCACCGACAACATTGTGAAAGATGCTTTAGAAAGATTAGATGCCAAAGGAAGATACTTTTTAAAACTTTAAAGGAATACAGTCAGGTACCACAGAATCCTTTAAAGCCTTGTCTCTGTGCTCTAAACCTGTGTATTCAACTGCCTGCTTGCTATTTGCCCTTGGAGATCTACCACAGACATCACAAATTAGACACATTAAAAAATGACCCCTTGATTTCCTCTCCACCCTTCTACATCTGTTCCACCTCTGGTCTTCTCCATCTCAATAAATGGCACCTATGACTACTCACATGTTGGTTCTAGAAACCTGGCAGCCATCCCCACATGTCCGCTCCCTCCCCCTCTCCCCCAGTTCTCCTTTATCCTAAAGATACTTGTTGAATCCATCTTCTGTCTCCTCCTCTCCCCCTCCCTCACTCTCTGTTGATACCACCCAGTACAAGTCTCTAGCTTACTTTGTCTCGACTACTTTCTAACTGGTCTCTTGGCCTTCACTCTTGCTCCTTTCTTGCTCCACACTATACAACAACTGGGGTGATTTTCTTCTTCTTTTTTTTCTTCCTTTGTTTTGAGGAAGATTAGCCCTGAGCTAATCGCTGCCAATCCTCTTTTTGCTGAGGAAGACTGGCCCTGAGCTAACATCCATGCTCATCTTCCTCTACTTTATATGTGGGACGCCTACCACAGCATGGCTTGCCATGCGGTGCCATGTCCGCACCCAGAATTGGAACCGGCGAACCCCAGGCCGCCTGAAGCAGAATGTGTGCACCCAATTGCCACGGCACCAGGCAGGCCCCCTGGGGTGATTTTCTTAAAGTGAGAACTGGTTCTTGAGACCTCCTAGCTCAAAACCCAGTGGCTTCTCATTGTGCTTAGGATAGGGTCCAAAATCCTTAACGTGCCTACAAGGCTGTTTGGGAGTCTGGCCCCTCTCCACCTCTCCAGGCACATCTTGCCTGCTGCGCCCTGTGCTTCAGGTTCACTGGGCTTCATAGCCAGCACTCACCACTGCCTTTGAGCCTACAAATATGCTTGCTGTTCCCTCTGTCTGGACAACTCTCCCTCTCCCTCTTTTCTTAGCTAACTTGAATTTGTTCTTTAAATCTCAGGTAAAATATCCTCAGAGAGCCCCCAGTGTACATCAACGTGCCCTGTTATTCTCTTCCAGTATGTGTATGTTTTTTCCTTAAGAGCCCTAATCACAGTTGGTAACTATACATATATATGTATATATATATATTTGTGTAAATGTGTTGAAAATCCCCTCCCCCGCCCCCACTAGAAGCTCTTTGAGGTCAGGGACCTGTGCTGTCTTGCATTGCTAGTGTCCAGCAAACCCCCTGGCACATAATAGGCCCTCAATAAGTATTTGTTGAATGACTGAAAATATTTTAACCCATTTAATCTTCACAACAATCCTATGAGAGAGGTATTACTATTATTATCTCATTTTACACGTGAAGACAATGAAACTGGGATTAAATAACCTGCCCAAGGTCACACAGTAGGTGGCGAAGCAAGAACTCAAAGCCATGTTTTCTTTTCTGACTGTAAGCCTAATATGTATTTATTATTAATATAGCTATAGTTATATTTGTGCATGTATTCTTACATTTAGGCTGTCTACATTACCTGTTCCATTTTGGTTTCCTGGGACTGCCTCCTCCTTTGAGACACAGCCATGTTCTTTTTGGCCCCTCCCCTCATGAACTCAACCCTGTAAAGCCTTTGATGTGAGGTCCCACTGCCAACCCCTTCAGCAGCCCGTGGGCTTTACTGTCAGCTCAGAACCAGTTGGAATTTTCAGGTCTCCTCTTGGGCTGTTGGAGAATACTCAGGGGCTTCCAGAGTCCCCGCAAATCTGACCCTGCCACCTTCACTGCACTCTCTACCATCTTGGGGCACAGGCTGCACCTGCTAAGATACTGCCATCACAAATTCCAAGTGGAAGTATCACACAACTTCCCTTTACATCTGGTCTCCCAACTTCCAGAGAAATCCATCAATCCTCCCCAGCCCCGGGATTCTGCCTGAGGAGATGGGGGCAGGAACTCTTTACCATTTTGGTGTTTACACTTTATTCTTCTCCTCAAAATTGCTCCAATCCTCCGTGGCTGGAAGCACCCTTTAGTTTCCTAGACAAAAAACCAAGAAACTGAAAAACCAAAGAAACCTGTTCTTCCTGTTCACATCTCTTTTCTGTCTCATCTGGGTGGTGCCTTTTGAACCGGGATTATGGTGTCTGTGTGGTTGACTGTCTCAACTGTTTTGGTATCCTTTCTCTTTAGCCTGCAGATTGCCCTGTGGAGAAAGGAGAAGTAGGTAGCTTTAACTGTGTGTTTGGGAAGGGAGCAGGATGGAGAGTGACGGGTAGGGGAGAACATATCAGTATTACCTTGAATTAGTGTGCTTCCACACAGGGTTCAAGGGATAAGACCAGAGTTTGGCAAGGATTACCTAGGAGGTTCTCAGCCTGGCTCTTCAATAGAGTTTCTGAGAAGTGTTTAAAAAAATTCTGATGCCCTGATCTCATCACCATAGATTCCAGTTTAATTGTTCTAATTAGGGACTCAGGCATCAGTCATTTAAAAAGCTTCCTGGTTACATTAATATGCAGACGGAGATGAGAACCAGCGACACAGAGGGGGAATCCCATGTACCACCACCATTTGAGGGGTCCTCATTGTAACATTACTACTTTTCTCATCTGATCCAAATGTCCAGGAGCCAGAGGAGTTTGAGGGAATTAGGGTCAATTCCTTGATCTCCCCTGAGAGGGGCCCCTCCTGGCAAGCACCCATTAGAGAAGCATCTTTGTGTAAGAGAGAGAAAGAAGTATGCTTGGTTCTTGGGGCGTGGGTTGCCAAATCCCTTAAAATTCACATTCCTTTTTTGTCCCATGGCCTTTAAAATAAAGTGCAAAATATGGTCTGCAGCATGTCTCCCAGAATGCTTTGAGCGTAATCTTGGAGTCACTGCTTTCCTTGCCTGTGAATAATCACTCTCCATCACGTTCTTCTGGGGTTCCCTTCCCATCCCTTCCCATGCCCTAGCAGCCCTGTACGTTCTCCCTTTGTGCTTTAGCTCTGGAAATGCTGGCTCCTGGCTTGCTCCACCTGCAATGCTTTTCATGCCCTCCCTTCATTTCCAAATCCAACCTATCCTTCCAGACCACACTCAAATGCTGGTCTTGCATGAAGGCCTCGCAGAGTCACTCTGCAGCCAGTCACTCCCTCCCAGTGGAAATAACATTCCCTTCTCTCCCAGCCCTCTCTGTTGTTATTATTCTTAAAACATTCCACGCTTTCTGTGTTGTATTTTATTACCTGTGTATGAATGTTTTCTCCCTTCCAGAGTTTGAGGTCCTTGAGGGTGCGATTTGTGTCTTGCGTGTTATTGTATCCCACACAGTACTCAGCACACAGCCTTGTATGCAGCAGGTGTTCGACACATACTTGTTGGATGATTGTAAGACACATCTAGGTGATGGATGTGTTGGTCACAAAATGTATTGAAGGTCACCATAAACTTTTTAAGTCATTCCTGGCTAAATAAATATTAAATTAGCTTCTGGCATGACAATTTGACAAGGACACCACTGTTATTAAAGGTTACTGTTATGGATACTGGCCTTTCTCTCCATTGCTACTCAGCATCTAAGGCTCCTTCCTACACTTGCTATGATTTAGGAATTCTCTACTTTGTAAGCCTGATGGGGAGCAAGGCCTGTCTCCCACTGTAGAAACTGCAAAGTCCAGATTTTGCTTTCTCCACCTCCCTACCTGGTAGTGTGGACATCCACCTTGGCTCAGACCAACGGAGTTGAAAGGTGGGACTTTGAAGCTGAAACAAGTAAAGCAAAGTTGCAGGGCAGTGGAGATCTCACTCTCGTGGGGGCTATAGTGGTGTCAACATCTGATCTCCAGGCAGGAGGGTGGCTTCCTCCAAGGTCCAGTGTGGGGAATGGTCACCTGATGAGATGTTTCTCTGATGTCCATCTTTGCCTGCTTCATAGCCTGGTTTCCTCAATGTCCTGGCAATCCTCTGACCCATTTTAGTGAGCTACTCAGTATCCTCAGCCAGAGCTTGTTCATTGCTTTCAACCAAGACCCCTGACTGATGGAGTTAATTTAAACTCTGAAGGCCAATGATGCTTTTTAGTAGGTGTTAATGATTGTTGATAACCATAAACTTCTTTCTTCTATGAATCAATAACATAAGGAAGGTAATTTTACTTTCAGGAAAAGACCTAGTAGTTTTGAAAGTTTGTATCTATGACTGCTAATTCTGAGTGGGTACATTCTGAAATTATGCTGTCTTGATAATATTTTAATGACTTTTTTTTTCTTTTACATGTTTGTGCCACTAGGTACTTTGAGCAAGAAGATGGTATCTCTGTCCATCAAATGGCCCCTTGCAAGCATGTCATTTCTACTTTCCTCACTGATGATTCTTTTCACTGTGTCAACTCCTTCCTGGTGTCAGAGAAGTAAAACTATATCTCCAAAAGCTAGTGATGGGACACCATTTCCTTGGGATAAAATGCGGCTTCCTGAGCGTGTCATCCCAGTTCATTACAATCTCATGATCCATGCAAATCTCACCACTCTGACTTTCGAGGGAACCACGGAAGTAGAAATCAGGGCCAGCCAGCCCACCAGTGCCATCATCCTGCACAGTCACCACCTGCAGATCTCTAGGGCCACCCTGAGGAAGGGAGCTGGAGAGAGGCAGTCTGAAAAGCCGCTGAGAGTCCTGGAATACCCGTCTCATGAGCAAATCGCGCTTCTGGCTCCTGAGCCTCTGGTCGTGGGGCTCCCGTACACAGTTGTCATCGACTATGCTGGCAATCTCTCTGAGACTTTCCATGGATTTTATAAAAGCACCTACAGAACCAAGGAAGGGGAAGTGAGGTATTTTTTTTCTTTTTTTTTAAACTCCAAATGCTAAATTTAGTATTTCAGCTCGATTGTCTTTTAAAATTCTTTTGATTGTTGAATTTTTCCTTTAGTTCTTCCTTTAGTTTTGCATCTTCTTTCTAGAGTTCAAAATGGCCAGTAGTTTTTTCCTTGTTTTTTGGACCTCATTTTTGGTTCTGTTTTAACCAGTTTTCTTTCCTCCAGCTCTATCAGAGTAAATACCCATTTGTTTATTTAATTGTATCTCTGGGATATAATAAACATTTTTCATTTTCTTGGCCTATGCATTAGTTTCCTGGGACTGCTATAACAAAGTCCCATAAACTGGGTGACATAAAACAACGTCAATTTAGTCTCTCGCAGTTCTGGAGGCTAGAAATCCAAAACTAAGGTGTCAGCAGGCCAGTGTTCTCTTTGAGTCTCTGAGTAGAATCCTTCCTTGCCTCTCCCTGGTTGGTGGTGGCCATCTGTCCTTGGCATTCCTTGGCTTGCAGTTGCATCACACAGGTCTCTGTCTCTGTTGTCACATAGCCATTCTCCAAATTCCCTCTTCTTATGAGGGCACCAGTAATATTGGATTAGGGACCAACGTGATGGCCTCATCTTAACTTAATTACATCTGCAAAGACCCTATTTCCAAATGAAGTCACATTCACAACTACCAGGGATTAACACGTCAACATATCTTTCTGGAGGATGCAATTCAACCCATAACAGCCTAACAGAAGAAATAGTTTTCTCTCGGTTAAAACTCTTTTAGGGATCTTCACCTCCCTTGCTTTAGTTCTGTTTTTAAGGAGGCGACTTATTTTGGGAGATTTTATGCTAAATTTTAAAATCAAATTTTGTTCATTAGTTGATTATACTAACATTTTTCTGATTCTATATATTTTTTTGTGATGAAAAATTCAGATGCTACCAGAAAGAACTTTTTTAAAAAGTAAAATTTATCCCAGTCGTAGCCCTTAGAGATAATCACTACGTTTATTTTAGGGGACTATCCTTCTAGACTTCTCTCTGGATATGCATACACATTATTTTGTGTAAATGGAGCTATATTTTCTGTTTTACATGGGAGAGTTTTTTTTAATATGCTCAGATGTTTTATATGGATGACTATCACTATACATCGTTTTAATGACTTTATTAAAATGTATGTTTGTACATTGATTTCTTTAATCCCCCATGGTTGGAGATTAGGTTGTTTCCAACTTTTCAGCATTAGCAATACTTGATGAACATCTTTTAAAATCATTTCTTTGGAATAAATGCCTAGAAGTAAAATTGCTAAGTCAAAGGGTTAACAAACTTTTGCCACCTCTGTTGTTTTCCTCACCTCTAACCAATACTGATATCTCCCTTTAATTTATATTGCTTTGATTATTAAGGAAGTCAAGCAGCTTTGGGTAGATTATTGACTATTTGTAGGTTCTTCTTTTGTGAATTGCCTGTTTATGAGCCGTGCCTCCTATTCCCTTTGGTTGCTGGTTATATTCTTACTCATTTTTAAGAGCTTATTATCGGTTAAGGCTATTATCCCTTTGTCAAATATCTTTTAATCAATTTTCCCAGTTTACTTGTCTTTTAGCTTAATTTATAGTAGCTTTTGTCATATAATAGATTTTTTTAGTAGTGAAATCTATCAATTTTATGGTAACTGTAGGAATTAAAAACAAACACACACCTATTTTAGAGTCCCTGGTGCTTCTTAGTATATTTTTATTTCGCTTGCCATAATTTCAGGATACTTGCGTCAACACACTTTGAACCTACTGCAGCCAGAATGGCCTTTCCCTGCTTTGATGAACCTGCCTTCAAAGCGAGTTTTTCAGTCAAGATCAGAAGGGAGCCAAGGCACCTCGCCATCTCCAACATGCCGTTGGTGAGTCTGAACTCCTGTCCATCTGCTCACAGGAGAAATCCACTGATTCGCTGTGACTTGCATTACCCCAGTGAGAGTTAACAGGAGGATCACCTGTTTTGTTTTATTGCCTGACAGATAGCTAACTCTTCTTTCATTACCAACCTATGCTTTTGTTTCAAGCAACAATTTATTTGTAGTTAAAGAAAACAATTGTCCCTAAAAACACGCAAGATTTCAGTAAGAGTGACATTCCAGGTCATCAGGGCTGATGGGAGGGAAACTCCATAGGAATTCAGGTCAGGTTTAAAAGAGAGTGCCCTTCACAAAGCACTTTCATCTTAATTTTCTCATATAATCTTTGAAAAGGATTTTAAAGAGAACATTTTGTCGAATAAATACAGTTAGTTTTTATAATTTCTATGTACCATATACTAATATTAACTATACAGTTTGTAACTATATGCTTGAAATTGGGCTGATAGAAAAAGAATAAAGTAATCTTTTAAGAATATTATGGTACTAAGGGTAAGTAATGACAGATACCTCAGCTCCCTTTAAAGAAGCCATTATCTTCCAACTCCGACACAAATGTGGACAGTGCTGTCTCTGATTTTTAAAAGTGGTGAGATGATGACCATGCCAAATGAATAAAACTACTCAAGTGCCATTATCCTATGATTCTGGTAGCTTAAAAAAGCATCGCTGAGCTGTGTATCAGCAGCCAAGGCATGCCAGCTCCTGAGGCCCGCACATGCTTTGTTCAGAGACGCTCACTGTGGATGAGACTCCGGGGGGAAGAGGCTTTGCCCAGAGTCCTGAAGGCCGTCCCACCTCATCCCTGTGCTGACCAGGGAGGAATATCTTAGTGTTAAGGGATACAGAGAGCCACAGGCCAACCTCTAGTACAGTACCTCTCAACTTTTAAAACTTTATATCCCTCGCTGAATACCTGAAGGATCCCTTCCTCAAACGAGATTCTGACAGGGCCCATGAGAGGGTCGACCCCTGTGAAAAGCACCCTTCTGCAAATCCCTACTAGCCGAGGACTTTTGTCTGCCCTATGCCCCTCCCCTACATTTGTATATGAAAAGACAAGAAACAGTGATACCATTTTCCTAACATAAATTTGAGGTAGAGAATAGGCTTTTCCAGATTATAGTTCCCTCCTCCAATGTTATGGTATTGCTTCCTGGGACGGGAGTGAGTTCTCTAATTAGAGAATTACATGGATGGGATGGGATGGAAATAAGGGCCAGCTAAACAAAATTGGTGGAGAAATTCCTAGGCTTCCAGGGGAAGGCCTGGAGCCCCCAAGGCTTCAGGAAGATGCTGGAGTCTAAATCTATGGATATCGAGGATTGAGAATAGGAAAATCTCTAATGTAATCTCGCCCCTTGGACAGGAAAGCCCTCCCCTTGGTGGAAATCTAATAGGACTGACCTGAGCTCAGGCTGCAGACATGGAGTTGAGGGGAAGGACCATGGGGTCTCAAAGGATCTTTTTGGAGACTAAAAAGCAAATATTCCATTGAAACATCAAAGTGTTTGAGGCAGCAGTTAATTACATTTAAATTTGAATTAGTTTAATTAGCTTACTTTCCTAATAATTAGCACAACTTCAGAAATGGAAATTTTGGTTAGGGGTGGGTAGGAAATATTTTAAAAAGATAAAGTAATTTGGGGTCCTTCAAGAGTAAACGTAGATTGGCTAGCAGAGTCAGGTTTTGAATGACCAAAAGATGACCAGCAGCACCATAGCTGGTGGCTGGTGGGTATTAAAAAGCAAGAGGGGGCACAGAACTAGGGGTGGAAATAAGATTACGGGAAAAATGCGTGTGTTAACATGGAATCCCCCAGGCTACTTCTGGCTGGTCCTTTCTCCAAGATCCTGCTCCAGTGCTCTCTGCTGGCTGAGGTCTTAGACTTTCTTCTTTGGGACCAGGCCTCTTAGACTGGACCTCTGTCATCTCCACCCCACTCTGCAATGCTGCTCCCCGATCGCACTTCAAAGCTGCTTCCCCTGAAGCAAATCAGAGTTTGGAGAGGCATTGCAGGGGCAGGCCCAGGCCTGGGTTACTTTCAGTTGTTTAGGAAAATAGAAGCTCTTTGCTCTTTTTGGGTTGTGCATGGTTACGTATTTGCCCAGCGTAGAAAACAAGTTAGACCTTGCCTTTCCGGATCATTCTCATTCCTGTGTCTAAGGACAAGTGGACTACATCTTCGAAAAACCAGCAATCTCAGTTTGGCTTTGTGCCATCCGTGTTATCCATCGTCATGTACCAAATATGAGTCAGTTTGCCATCATCTGGATTATTTAAAAGATGTTAAGTGGTGATGGTTGCACAACTCTGTAAATATAATAAAAAAACACTGAATTGTTTCCTTTAAAATGGTGAATTTATTGTATATGAATTATATCTCAGTAAAAAAATTGAGTAGAATGATTTGGGCTTAATATCTAAATTACAATCAGATACTGGAAAGAGAAATTTTAAAATAATCACACAAATGTCGTGCCATGTATTTTCAGTACTGTGTCTGGTAGTTAGAAAATTTCGCTTCAGACAATGTTTTCAATGTATTGGATAATTGGATTATTTGATGATTTAAGTGATTTCTGATTTTAGGTTAAATCTGTCACTGTTGCTGAAGGACTCATAGAAGACCACTTTGATGTCACTGTGAAGATGAGCACCTACCTGGTGGCCTTCATTATTTCAGATTTTAAGTCTGTCAGCAAGATGACCAAGAGCGGAGTCAAGGTGAACTTGTCATTGTCACATAGGATGACCAACTTGTCCTGGTTGCCTGGGACTGATCTGGTTTTAAAACTGGAAGTCCCACATCCTGGGAACCCCCTCACTCTCAGGCGATCCTGGAAGCCTGGTTATGCTGTTGTCACAGATGCTCATATTTACAGTGATTTTTAGTAACAAAAACCTGTGGAAAGTCTTGGCCTGGCTCATGGTCCTGGCTCCACCACTAATGGCTTTCTGACCTTTGCCCTTCTCCTGTTTGAACTTAGTTTATATGTTAAAATGTGTGAAGTCGGACTAGATCCTGCAAAGGTTTCTAAGGTTGCGTCTGACTATAACTTTCTGCACTTGGAAGTGAATGTCACTGACTATTTGAGCAAGGAATTTCTGGTCATGGGAAGGAAGTAACATGGAGAGTCTGCTTGGAGGGTTAAATGGCTCTGGGAGGAGCATTTAGGCCAGGGAATACTGGAATCCTGGAGAAAATGATCTTGTTTCAAGGAGTACTTGCCCCTTGTCTGGGTACCATTGTGTAGTCAACAACCTATACAACTGTATGCTGTGGCTCTGAATGCAAATACGTTTTTTGGAGAGGAGGGGCGGGACACTTTATTTGAAGATACCTCATTTATTTGTACTTGTTTTCAATGAGGCCTGAGTAGTTAGGATTTCTCTGCTAAATTGCCTTTTGTTCCCATAGGGCTGAGGCTTCTTACCTTTGTGGAGATATCTCTACTTACCTGGGGATTTGCAGGTGATGCTTGAGACTTGGATGTAGGGAGCAATCTAAGTTCAGCAGTTAAGCTATCAGCAAAACACCTACCCATTGATTTGCCCACTTTTGTGAATCCTTTATGAATGATTCTTTTTATAATGTCTCTTCCATACCGTCATATTGTGATTTATAATAAGAAATATATATTTGGTCTTTGTCCCAATTCTGGTACAGAGCTCCTAAAACCCTTAGAATTTTCTGTGATGAGAGCAATAAAGGTGTCTCTTATTATGTTAAATAGGTGACTTTTGGAAAGCCCCTAAGTAATTTAAGATTGGGGGCTGGTTGCCAGGGAACCAGCCCTGTGATTGGAGGGTTGAACTTTCAGTCCCACCCTCCACCCCGACCTCCAGCTGGAGATTAAGTTCAATCATCAATGGTTAATGATTTAATCAGTCATGCCTGTGTAACGAAGCCTCCATGAAAACCCAAAAGGATGGTTCTAGAGAGCTTCCGGATTAGTGAACCCATGGAGATGCTGGAAGAGTGGCGGGGCTCGGAGAGGGCATGGAAGTTCCGTGCCCTTTCCCCATACCTTGCCCTATGCATCTCTTCCATGTGGCTGCTCCTGAGTTATATCCTTTTATAATGAACCAGTAATCTAGTAAG
Organism: Equus caballus; assembly: GCF_041296265.1. Lineage (NCBI taxonomy): Eukaryota > Metazoa > Chordata > Mammalia > Perissodactyla > Equidae > Equus > Equus caballus. Next base: position 87,743,570 of record NC_091697.1, read on the forward strand.
TAAAATGTTTCTTTGAGTTCTGTGACCTGCTCTAGCAAATTAATAGAACTGAAGGAGGGTGTCACGGGAACTTCCAATCTATAGCCTCTTGGCCAGAAGCACAAATGACAACCTGGACTTGCAATTGGCACCTTAAGTCACGATGGAGGCAGTCTGGCAGGACAGAACCCTTAATCTTTAGAATCTGATGCTCTCTCCAGGTAGATAATGTCAGAATGAAGTTGAATTGTAGGGCACCCAGCTGGTGTCGGAGAATTGCTTGGTGGTGGTTTGGTGGTATGGTGGGGCCACCCCCCTACGCACATTGGAATTGGGTCCCAGCACCCCTTTTGCATACTAATATTTTTAGTCTTTTTATTTCTTTAAGCACATTAAACATACATTTTATGTTCTGTGTCTAGTCATTGCCACATCTAAAGTCTTTGGGTATCCAGTTCTCTGGTATGTTGTTTCTGCTGCCTCTTGCTCACCATGTCCTGTTCCTTTGTGTATCTTGTGAATTATGGCTGTGAACTTACAGTGCCCGAGCTGATGGTGGGTTCTTCCAGAGAGAATTTGTGTTTGCTCCTGTCAGATGACTAGGAGCAGTTACCAGCCCAGAGACCACTTTAAATTAAATTATTGGCTTCGGATTTTTAAACCACCTGGTTATTGTGAGTCCAGCTGCTAAACAGCATTAGGGTTAGCTTTTAGCTACAAATTCTCAGCATAAGGGAGGGAGATTCTCCCTCATAAAATACCAAGGTTTGAATAAGGCATTTTGTCCCTTGCAATCTCCTTATGGAAGGGGGTGCTTATTTCTAGTATACCCTACAGTGAGGATGTGGTCCTCTGGGGCCCAGCTTTATGCAGGGGTGCATCTCCTGTTAAACTTCCCACCTTGGGCAGGCTCTGGTATATGCCTCCCATCCCCTGAGTTCTTCAACGCCCAGAAAACCAAAGCTCAAGTCCATTTGTATAGGCTAGTGTCCTCAGGGCCAAAGCTGGCTGCAGTGCTCTGCTGACTTCTGAGGATCCTACTGTCACTTCATTTTTGGCATCTAAATCTTCTTTACTTTTTCACTATCTTATGAAAACATTTAAAAAGCATTTTTCTTTTTTTGTAAGGAAGATTGGCCTTGAGCTAACATCTGTGCCAATCTTCCTCTTTTTTTGTATGTGGGATGCCACCACAGCGTGTCTTGAGCAGTGTATAGGTCTGTACCTGGGATCTGAACCTGCGAACCCCAGGCCTCCGAAGCAGAGTGTGTGAAGTTAACCACTATGCCACTGGGTTGGGCCCTAAAAAAACCCCATATTTTGCATGTGTTTTGTAGTTGTTTTCAGAAGGGGAGTTGATCAGGAACATAGTTGGCATAATATAAGAAATAGAGCTTCCACTTGTCTTCTTTAATATTGTCAACCATGTCCCACAGTGTGAAGTCTCCTATACAGTTGTGGAGAGAAGCCACTATGGTATATGAGTAACTTTCTCGTGCCTTTCTCTTCAGGTTTCCATCTATGCTGTGCCAGACAAGATAAACCAGGCAGATTATGCACTGGATACTGCGGTGACTCTTCTAGAATTTTATGAGGATTATTTCAACATTCCATATCCCTTACCCAAACAAGGTAAAGATTTTGCACAGATATTACAAATTGCGGCATTTAATGACCCCAGCCAGAGAGTCTGTCCTCCTAATTGTCATCCCCACGGTTGTCTGAGCAGCCTGTCAAGTCATAAAAATGCTGGCATGTGTCAACCATTGGGTTGATTTTTCGCACCCATGATCTATGCAATAATTTTCTAATGATGGTAGAAGCAGATCTTGATATGGTCCCAGAGGCATGTGGCATGGGGATAGTTTTGCCTTCTGACTTTAAAGATAAATCCAATTATATTAGTGGGCAGACGGTAAACAACAGAGGCTGCATTTTTTCCATTATTGGCACATATTTTGTAGGAACATCAAAGATGCTCAATAAATTATTTTGAATGAATAAATTTATACAGCATAAGAAAATCTGCATTTTCTTTCTTAACATGAGCCCTTAAAACTATTGTGTGTTTGCGTTTTTAAGTATATGGGGATCTTAGACATCCAAGGTCGAGTAGATTATTGAGGCAATTGTTAAGATTATTCAGTCCCCAAACTCCTTGTCAGATGGTCAGAAATGGCATCAGGAGGCCTGAGACCCAAGTCTGACTTTGTCACACAACAGCCAAGTGACTCTGGATGAGTCACTGAGCCCCTTTTTCTCCATTCTGAAAGAGTCTTCCGGTCTAGAATTCCACAGTTCTGCATGGACAGCTTAGCTTTTCTTGTGATCCCTACACCCATTCCATTCTGAAGGTTAGTGTGGTTGGGTAATGTGTAGCTTAGAGCTTGGTAATAGAGTTTTGTTTCCTTCCCAAGATCTTGCTGCTATTCCTGACTTTGAGTCTGGTGCTATGGAAAACTGGGGACTGACCACATACCGGGAATCCTCTCTGTTGTTTGATGCTGAAAAGTCTTCTGTATCAAGTAAGCTTGGCATCACGATGACTGTGTCCCATGAACTCGCCCACCAGGTATATAAGTTCAATCATACTTTTTAAAAAATGTAGTTAAACTATGTATTGCTTTTATGGGACATACGAGGCTATTCATATTGATATTTGAATTGTATGGATTCATTTTTACTTTCTTTTTTCCCCACAGGAAAAATTATTTCTTTAAAGCATTAGGTACCATGTTTTACAATGCATATTGACAGGTTTTTCTTTTTACTTTGATAAAATTTTCCATTAATATGTTAAAATTCATATACTGGCGTTCTACATATAAAATATATTTCCTTCGGAATGTCTTATGTTTATGGCTATGTAGATAATCCAGTCTCCATAGAAAGGTGAATAATCTGGGTAATGTCTCCCTTTCAGTGGTTTGGGAACCTCGTCACTATGGAATGGTGGAATGATCTCTGGCTAAATGAGGGATTTGCCAAGTTTATGGAGTACGTGTCTGTCAGTGTGACCCATCCAGAACTGAAAGTTGTAAGAAGTACTTACTTATTTTTTTACATTTTAGGTTAATCTGTTGTTTTGTACATTGTTGCTGGAAAATATTTACTGACCTTTGATTATAGAATTCATAGATTAGTAACTTCCCTGGGAGTTTAAATATGAATTAGATTTCCAAAATGCTGGTAAACTTTAAAGACATATCTCAAAGGCTTATCTCCAAATCTATGATTGTTATGAGATTGTGTTAATTGTCCTCCCTTAATGTCAACGAAATAGAAATAATGACAGCCTGTCTGTTCCATATCATTTCCCCAACCTTCAGGCTGGTCACTGAGGAAGTAGTAGGAAAGACTGCTGTTATTTCAATAGGATCCTACTTGCCAAATCAAATTATGCTTAAGGTAACTGCACATTTGATTGTATATGGACCTAGATTCATGGGTCACAAACTTAATGTTTTGGAAACTCTACATGTTTTATTTTAAAAATCATGCATTTAACTTGTAAAAATCACATGCAGTAGAATGAAAAAGAAAATTTATATAAAAACAATCCTTTACCCAACTATGATTTTCTTTTGTTCATATTCATTTCTTTTTCTTCTTCCTGTACACATAATTTACACATAGTTATAATGTACATATGAGTATTACACTGCAATGGATCATAAATATTTTCCTATGTTTCCACATAATCTTTAATAATAAAAATGATTATGCATATTATTCTATTGGGTAACATGCCTTAATAAATCAGGTTATAGTTGGAATTTGTTCTCCATTATTTTTTCTTTCATTACATGGTTTTAAAGCTAAATTTCTCCACTTTAAAATAGCTGATTAGGGGCTGGCCCCGTGGCCGAGCAGTTAAGTTCGCGCGCTCTGCTGCAGGCTGCCCAGTGTTTCGTTGGTTCGAATCCTGGGCGCGGACATGGCACTGCTCATCAAACCACGCTGAGGCAGCGTCCCACATGCCACAACTAGAAGGACCCACAACTAAGAATATACAACTATGTACCGGGGGGCTTTGGGGAGAAAAAGGAAAAAAATAAAATCTTTAAAAATAAAATAAAATAAAATAGCTGATTATTAGAGATGTTTGCAATCACTGTTCCTTTTAGATTCTTGTGTTGGCACTGTTTGGTTGTAGGTGTAATGGTTTTGTTTTTAAGTTAATATGAAATTTTTATTCTAAAGTGATAAGTATTTAAGATGAACAAAATTTAAAATGTTTACCTAAAATCATTGTTTCTTGGATATTGTTTAGAAGACAGTAATTTGTATTTATTTTTTAAATTCCGTAAATATGGAATAGGTTGGACTAGAAATTTGAAGCATAATCCTATTTATTATCCCAGATCAAAGCTTCCTACTTGCATAATTTTGGTCTAAATATAAATCACAGGTGGTGATGTCTTTTTTCTGTCCCCATAGGAAGATTATTTCCTTGGTAAGTGTTTTAGTGCGATGGAGGTTGACGCATTAAATTCCTCACACCCTGTGTCCACTCCTGTGGAGAATCCTGCTCAGATTCGGGAGATGTTTGATGATGTTTCCTATGAAAAGGTAAAATGGGATTATAAGGGTATGGTTTGGACACTAAACTTGTAAATACTGGGATGGAGGTAGGGTTATAAGTAGGGTTATAGGTAGGGTTATGGGGTGGCTTCCCTTTATAAGGAGCAACCCAGATTGGATGCCTTCAATTCTGACCCGTGCTGGCTGGAGTTCATACTTTTAGGCCTAACTTGCAGTTTGGCTTGTTATCCTAAAGATTATATTATGCTCAGTTCTTCATTTACTCTACTGTAAGTTGAAAATTCATGGCCTGAATTTATTTATCATTCAACAAATGGGTCTTGATTGAGCATCAACTTTGTACCAGGCGAACATTCCTGCCCTTGTGTAGCTTACCTTTCAGTGCCTTCAGGGACAGTTTGTATTTTTGACCACAAAGTATTGTCCTGCACAACATGTTTACTAACAGAATTGGGAATTGTTGCCAGCATTTAGTAATTGGGAGATTTTACATAAAAGCCAGATTTCCGGGTTCTCTTGGTGGGGGTCAGGGTGGAGGATTCTGGTCATACTGGGCCTGTATTTCCCTTGGCAATGGAGACTAGAACTAAGTCATGGCTCCATCTTTGTGAGATCAAGGTTCTGCTTTTCCACTTCCCCTTTCATTCCCAGCCATTTCTGTTGTCTTCTCTCTGAGGCAGAGAATGTGTGGTTTGTTGTTATGCTTGGCTGTTTTATTTGTAGCAAACAGAAAAGTATTTCTTGCTTGGATGTTTCCATAATAGTGCAGGAGAGATAAAAATAGACATATAAACAGACACAAAAACAGACACATAGATCAATGGAAGAGAATAGAGAGCCCAGAAATAAACCCATGCATATATGGTCAATTAATTTGCAGCAAAGGAGCCAAGAATATACAATGGGGAAAGGACAATAAGTGATGTTAGGAAAACTGGACATGCAAAAGAATGAAATCAGACCATTGTCTTATTCCACTCACAAAAATTAACCTGAAATGGATTAAACACTTAAATGAGGTGCTGGCCCCATGGCATAGTGGTTAAGTTCACAGGTTTGAATCCTGGCTGCAGACCCAGGCACTGCTCATCAAGCCATGCCGTGGCAGCACCCCACATACAAAATAGAGGAAGATGGGCAGAGATGTTATCTCAAGGCCAGTCTTCCTCAGCAAAAATAGGAGGGTTAGCGACAGATGTTAGCTCAGGGCCAATCTTCCTCACACACACAAAAAAACTTAAATGTAAGACGAGAAACCATAAAATTCCTAGGGGAAAACATAGGGAAAAAGCTCCTTGATATGGGTCTTAGCAACAAATTTTTATATGACACCAAAAAAACAAGCAACAACAGCAAAAGTAACAAGTGGGACTACATCAAACTTTCTTCTGCACAGCATAGGAAACCATCAACAAAATGAAAAGGCAAGCTATGGAATAGAAAAAATATTTGTAAACCACATGTCTGAAAGAGGTTAACATAAAGAACTCATACAACTCAATAACAAAAAAAATTCAATCTGATTAAAAAGTGAGCAAAGGAACTGAACAGACATTTTCCCAAAGAAGACACACACATAGCTACAAGTACATGAAAAGATGCTCAACATCACTAATCATCAGGGAAATGCAAATCAAAACCACAATGAGACAGCACATCACACCTGTTAGAATTGGTAGTATCAAAAAGCAAATATTGGTGAGGATGTGGAGAAAAGGGAACACTTGTGCACTGTTGGTGGGAATGTAAATTGGTACAGCCACTGTGGAAAACAGTATAGAAGTTGCTCTAAAAATTAAAGATAGAACTACCATACAATCCAGGAATTCCACTTCTGGGTATTTATCCAAAGAAAAAAAAAAACTATAACTCGAAGATATATGCAATCCCATGTTCATTGCAGCATTATTTACAATAGCCATGATGTGGAAGCAACCTAGGTGTCCATCAATAGATGAATGGATAAAGAAAATGCAATATATACACAGCCATAAAAAAGATGAAATCTTGTTATTTGTGACAACATGGGTGGACCTTGAGGGTGTTATGCTAAGCAAAATAAGTCCAACAGAGACAAATGTATGATCTCATTTATATGTGCCATCTTAAAAAACAAGCTCATTGATACAGATTGGTGGTTGCCAGAGGCAAGCGTTTGGGGGGTGGGCAAAATGAGTGAAGGGGGTCAAAAGGTACAAACTTCCAGTTATAAATAAGTCATGGGGAGGTAATATATGGCATGGTGACTATAGTTAATAATACTGTATTGTATATTTGAAAGTTCCTGAGAGTAGATCTTAGAAGTCCTCATCACAAGAAAAAAAAATTTGTAGCTATATATAGTGAGAGATGTTAACTAGACTTATTGTGGTGATCATTTCACAATATAAAATGTCAAATCATTGTTTTACACCTGAAACTAATAATGTTATATGTCAATTATACTCAATAAAAACAAATTAAAAAATAATATACCACTCCTATTGGCAGTGATATGCACTCCATGTAGACATTCAGGGATTCAGGCTTTGCCTATCTAGTGACTTCACCATCCCCTAGAGTCAGAGAGAGAGAGAGAGAGAGAGAGAGGGAGAGAGACAGAGACCACCTCCACCTTGAGGGGACCGAAGAAATTCTCCTAAAAGATGAGATTTCCAGTTATGCCTTAAAGGATGAATTGAGGCTTTCCAGGAAGAAAGGAAGTAGGAAGGGCTTTCTAGGAAGAGGGAATCACGATTTCTCAGACAAAGATGATTTAAAAGAGGGTGGTACATTGAGAGAGAGAGAGAGTTCTTGGTTAGAATGTGGTATTAAAAAGGAACGTACAGCGGGAAAATAACGAGAAAGCATTTTTCTTACCCTTGGACTACTTCTCTTGTTTACGTCGCTTGTCTGGCCACTGGAGGCATTTGGGTTTGTGACCTGTGATTTACGTGTAATGGGAGTGAGGGGAAAGAGCTCTTAATACAGGAATACAGGACATCCAGGAATTCTCTTGCTCTGTTTGTCATTGGTACTCTTGCCCTCTCAGTCCTCTGTGCTCAAGGCTGTTGGGGCTCCATGATTCCTTACCTGGTACTCACCTCTGCTTCCACCTCTTACACTTACCTCTCCCAACTCCTCCCCTGCAGTGGCAGTGGGAAAGCCACATGGTGGTTCAAGGTCCAGTGTTTAATCTGCACCATTGTCCACTCACCTGTGAATAATGGGAGCTGGCAGATGATGTTAATTTGCCCCAGGGGAGGCTTGGTTACTGATAGAAAATAACGGCCCCAGTGGACTAAGAGCATGAACAGTCATGTCTGATCCCCCTGCCTAGACAATTCCAGGTTCAACTCACTTTCTCTGTTTCACAAATTGCCAGACATTAAAAACATTACTATAATTGCATTTTAAAAGAATTATTCCAAAATAGACTGTGATGGTAGATGAGATTAAGACCAAAACCTAGCTAACAATTATGTATACTGTCTTTTTCAGGGAGCTTGTATTCTTAATATGCTAAGGGATTATCTTGGTGCTGATGCATTTAAAAGTGGTGTTGTCCAGTATCTCCAGAAGTATAGCTATAAAAACACAAAAAATGAGGACCTGTGGAATAGCATGGCAAATGTGAGTATGTTTGTGTGTCTCTACACTTGGGATTGACAGGCTTATTATCTTATCTTGGGGTTTTTTTTTTTCCTGCACCGTAATAATCCCTCTGAGAAGAATCAGGAGTGTTCTCTACAGAGCCGAGAGTGATGTGTTTATTTTCGGGTTTTAGATTTGCCCTACAGATGGTGCACAAAGGATGGATGGCTTTTGCTCTAGAGGTCAACATTCATCTTCATCCTCAGTAAGTTTTTACATCTGTATGTGTTATGGCTACACACATTCTTTTACTCTGTATTCGTTGAAGGATAGCTCTGTGCTAAACATTCTGAGATCCTTGCTTATATCACCCTCACTCTGCTTAAGACTACCTTCAAACTATACCAGACTGACAGCCTTTTACAATTTTTCTTAAAAATTATCTACACAAGGGGTTTTCACAGTTTTCTTTCGTAACACATCTCACTGATACTAATCTTTTTGGCTTCACTCTCTATAAAGTAGTGAATTTGTGCCATGTTTCTATGGGAGATTAGGGCTGTATCAGTCAGACTATGTCAGTCATTTCCCTGGCTCTTCATTTGTGAAAAAACAAATTATGATGATGAGCATTCTTGAGCACTTACTGTGTGTCAGACATGTGCTAAGCGCTTTGTGTATCATCTCTTTTAGTCTTCACAATACATTTATGAGCAGGGTACTACTGTCCCTATTTTAACAGATGAGAATATGAAATCCAAAGGCATATGGTTAGTAAATTGCAGAGTGGGGATTTGAATTTAGATTTAACTCATGTTTTTAACTGCTAAGCTATAAAAAATTCATGGCATCTGAGTCACAACACAGTCTGAGTCTCTCTTTATCTGGACTTGTGGAATATTTTCATAGGCAGCTGAGGGTGAGTCTGGAGATTCAACAGAATTTTATCCACCATATTTTTATTTTCTTAGCTTTTTTGTTTTTGGAGACGGCTTTATTCAATCATTTCTAGATTTGTCCTATAGTATATTTTATCCTTTGACTGCTCTTAAATATGTTTTTAAAAGCTTTGTTAGCATCAAAGAATATATCCTCTTTTGAGTTCCCAGCTGTTTGCTGAGTGTGGGCCATCTTGCTGTTCTCACTTTGGAAGTACAGGCTCTTGACTGAACATTTTTTCCCATCTTGCTTGTCTGAGAGCCAGCATAGTTATGTAGGTGTTGAACACCTGGCCACTTTCTCTCCCTTCTCTCTCTTCATTCATTCACATGCCTGCTTTGTGCCCCATGCCAAGCCCAAGGTATGCCCAATGTAACCAGATATGGTACCTGCTCTCAAGACATACAGCTGTAGAGGAAGAGAATGGAAAGTAAACAGTTGGCACTTTAACCGACAAGCTATGCCTGGAGACAGTGGGGGAAGGGAGCAGGGGAAGGGATAAGGAAGAGCTTCTCAGAGAAGGTTGTCAACAGTTATCAGCCCTGTGAGCACAAGCTTGGGTTCTCTCTTTTTTTTTGAGGAAGATTAGTCCTGAGCTAACTGCTGCCAATCTTCCTCTTTTTGCTGAGGAAGACTGGCCCTGAGCTAACATCCATGCCCATCTTCCTCCAGTTTATACGTGGGATGCCTGCCACAGCATGGCTTGACAAGTGGTACCATGTGTGCACCTGGGATCTGAACCAGCAAACCCTGGGCCGTTGGAGCGGAAAGTGCGCACTTAACTTCTGCACCACTGGGCTGGCCCTGGGTTCTCTCTTCTTAAAGTAGGTCACGCATCTGCCTTTCTCTGTCTAAAGCAGCACTGGCGACAGGAGGGCCTTGATGTGAAAACCATGATGAACACCTGGACGCTGCAGAAGGGCTTTCCCCTGGTGACCATCACAGTGAGAGGGAGGAACGTACACATGAAGCAAGAGCACTATATGAAAGGACCAGAGGATGCCCCAGATACTGGGTAATGTTCATAGAGAGACACTCATTTTGTTGCCTAGGTAACATCTGCCTTGTAGGATGAAATCTTATTTTTGAAATAGTGCCCTTCCCTTTATTGCTAAAATACTTCAATCAAATCTATGTACCCTGTGAAGGTGACTTATACACCACCATCTTCCCCAAAGGATGAGGTGGTTTTAAACCTTGGTTCATCTCAGTAAAGTTGATGATATATAATTATTTTAACATTCTCAAGTTTTGCAGTTTGATAGGATCGCAATTTCCTGTTACTGGCTTGTAGTCAGCTCCAATCTAAGCAACTGCCACTAAATTACAATAATGCCTGGCATTTGGGTTGGAGTTAAGGATATAAACATTTAGGTGATTTCTGGGAATTCTGACTCTTCTCTTCTTTGGAAGTCTGAGTTAGATCCTGGAACCTGTTTGTCAGCTTAATGCTGTAGAAGGACATTGCTGGAAATGAGACACTGCAACTTGCTTGACCCTGGATGAACACTGTTTAAAAAAAATTTTATTTTGAAATAATTTCAGACTTATGGAGATGTTGTAAGAAGAGTCCAAAGAATTCCCATATATTCTTTACCCAGATATATGTTAATTCTTCACCACATTTGCTTTCTCTTTCTCTCTCTCTCTCTAGAGAGAGAACCTGAAATGTAACCTTTCTCCATATATAACCTGAAATGTCAAACAGTTTGAAAAAACATGCTTTCTCTTTCTCTCTCTCAGGCCACATATATAGTATATATTTTTTAACTGTTTGAGAGTAAGTTGGAGACGTGAGGCCCCTTTACCCTGAAATACTTCAGTGTGGTATTTCCTAAAAAACAAGAGAATTCACTTATTTAACAACAGCACAATTATAAAAATTATGAAATGAACTAGATATAATACTATTATCTAATCTATGAACCTTACTCAACTTTTTCCAATTGTCCTAATAATATCTTTATAGCAAAAGAAAAAAATTCTGGTTCAGGATTTAGTATAGGATCATATTGTATTAATTGTCACATCTCTTTAGTCCTTTTTTCTTAAATAGTTCATCAGTCTTTGTCTTTCTTGACCTTGACATTTGTGAAGAGTACAGGCAAGTTATTTTATAGAATGTCCTCCAAATTGGTTTTTTTGCTGTTTCTTCATGATCAGATTCAGGTTAAGCATCACTGCCACATCCACGGAAGTGATGTTGTGTTATTCTTAGTATATGACTTGGGAGGCACATAATGTCAATTTGGTCATGGTTTTTAAGTTGGGCCCTCTGAGCTCCATCAGCCAATCACTGTAAAGGCTGTCGCTTGAGCCCAAATTCCTAACTTTAATCAACGAGTTCAAGAAGGATGAATATTACGTGAGCTGGCACCGCCTACAAAGCTGGAAACCAGGCGAGGAATGTTTCAAGCTCTTGGCTACTGTACTTTTGGTACCATCCTTTTCTTCAACTGGCTAGTATTTGGCACATGATAGGTAATCGAATAACTGCTTGTTGAATTGAATCAAGGAATAAACAATCCATTCTTCTTTCTTTTAGGTACCTGTGGCATGTTCCGTTGACGTTCATAACCAGCAAATCAGACTCAGTCCATAGATTTTTGCTGAAGACAAAAACAGGTAATTTATTGTGGAAATAACTAGGTTAATCCAAGAAGGAACTGTGTAAATGTGTAGGATTTAGATTCTAGGGTTCTTTTGCTATTTATCTTGATTAAAACAAAAAGGATCAGGTCAACCTTTATCTTCAGCAAATCTTTGGCTTTCAATTTCTAGTGAAGAACATAGGTTTGAAAATACTATCTGTGCAAAAAAGAAGGCCAATATCTTGCCAGATAGAGATTAAACCCATTGAGTTATGTAATGCTAAGAACGAGGGATTACTAGTGAAAATTCCCCATTACTTTGTTAACATTGCTGGGTTATGTCGTATGTATGGCCTGAAACATGGCTGCACTCTTTTTATAGATCTATAAATCTCACAAAATTGGTGTCTAAAACTAGGGTTGGCTTGTCTATTGGGATGCTGTTTTCTGGTTTCTAAAAGACATGTGTTCAATATGAAACTCATTTCAGTATTAAAATTGTTCAGTATTAAACTTGTCTTTAGTTTTCTTGTCCAGTCTCTGATCAGAAAAGCTTTCACTAGTCAAGAGAGAAAATGGAGCTATGATTTATTTTATTTGCTTTAGACGTGCTCATCCTCCCAGAAGAGGTGGAATGGATCAAATTTAATGTGGGAATGAATGGCTATTACATTGTGCATTACGAAGATGATGGATGGGATTCTCTGATTGACCTTTTAAAACGAACACACACAGCAATCAGCAGTAATGATCGGGCCAGTCTCATTAATAATGCATTTCAGCTTGTCAGGTAAACAAGCTCCTCAAAGTCTTGGTTTATTTCTGAAAGCAGCTGTTATCACTCAAATTCTTGATTTCTAAAGATGAAAATGATTGATTGCTAATATGTTGAAGGGTGTTTCCCCCTAAGTTCTTCTAACAATTCAAGGTTGCTTTTAGCCTTATGATTAACCTCCAGTTTGTGTCTGCTGAGTAAGATAAAGGAAAGCCTCTGTGTTTTAGTTTTTTTCATTAATAACTCAGATCAGACTGAGGCAAAAGTGTAGAAAACGAGGAGACCAACATCCTGGAGAAACCCCTTGCCTAGTCCCTAAAGCCTTGTCCTGCAGCTTTTTCTGGCCCTGTTATAACAGATTGGGTTTCTCTCCAGCTAGGTCTTTGACAATCTTGGCCTTCCTTGAAGAGCAAGTGGCCCAGGCTCAAGTTTGTATTACATCTCTTGGATTAAAGGAGGGATTTCCCCCACTCCCAACCTGGATACCTGAACTTCACAGCATCTTTAGGGAATACAGCTCATAAAATATGACCCAACCCAATGACCTTTGAATTGTTGAGGATAGTGTTCACTCTCTAATTTTTTGCCCCATGACAATTGTTTTTAAGGAAATAGTCCCCAAGCCTAAAACTCCTTCAATATTGAAGTCCTAAGTGGAATCACCCAGGTGGGAAGGACCAATTCTGTAAATGTTCTTTTTCTGGGCCTCTTGAGGTGACAACAAGCAATGGGAGATAAAGATAGGGGTTGCTTATCTAGATGTTTCTGTCTTCCTAAAAATATTCCACTCCAGGGCTGGCCCCATGGCTGAGTGGTTAAGTTTGCGCGCTTTGCTTTGGTGGCCCAGGGTTTCGCTGGTTCCAATCCTGGGCACGGACATGGCACTGCTCATTAGGCCACACTGAGGCAGCATCCCACATACGACAACTAAAAGGACCCACAACTAAAATATACAACTATGTACTTGGAGGGTTTTGTGTTTATTTATATGAATATATGTCCTACCACTAAAGCTTTTAACACCAATCCTCTATAATGAAGGGTTTATGTCTAGATTCAATTTCTTTTTTAAATGGAGATGACAATGTGTTGACTCTGGGAACTCATACTTTTGACTAAGTGGCAGTCTCTCTGACCAGGCTTCCTGAAGCATCTTGGATCAAAATCCCATCCTACTCTGGAAGGTCGGCACACAGTGTGATGTTTCATAGAGGGCAGATGTGGTCAACCTCCGTTTTGGCTTAACCACAACTTTGCCATAGCTCTATTGTCTGAGCAACTTCCTCCACAGTGTAAACATGCCACACGTTGTTGCGTGAGACAGAAGAGATACTAATATAAAGATCATTATTTATAAGGGGGCAATCATATCTGATTGAATGTTTTGCTGGCAGATTGGTAAAATATCTTTTGAAACAGAAGTTGATTTCCTGGATTTTCTGTTAAACTGCTAACCATGGTGTCTCTTGACCAGCATTGGAAAGGTCTCGATTGAAAAAGCCCTGGATTTAATCCTGTACCTCAAACAGGAAACTGAAATTATGCCTGTGTTCCAAGGTTTGAATGAGCTGATACCTATGTATAAGTTAATGGAGAAAAGAGACATGAATGAAGTAGAAACTCAATTCAAGGTAAAAGCCTGAAATAAATGGAATAGTTACATAACTGGTTTGTTTTTGTGTGGGTGTGTAAATGAGTTGTGACCTTTGTGTGTGTGTGTATATATATATGTTTTGATATAGATTAAAGAAAAGTAAATAAAAATTAATTCAGTATTTGGATTGACTAGCACAAATTTTGGTTTTATTTTGGCACTAAAAATAGGCATGACATTGTTACATTCTGTACTTAATTTCCATGCATTTATTATTCCTTTCCTTTTGCAAATCCTTTATTTTACTTCTGTGTTATGATCATTGCTATTAAGATATTCTGGGACTTAGGTACTTGAGCAAGAGGCACAAAATTGTTATTTTTGGCAAAATGTCATGAAGTCCTGTTGTATAAATTGCTTTTGAAATTTAGTCATATACGCTGTCTCTTTTAGTTTGTTTTAAAAGTGGTAGTTCATCCTGATTTTAAGTAGATAAGGCTATATTTATAAAAGTTTGTTACGCAAACACTAAAATCATTCATCATTACCTCCTGTTTTTGACCCCTTTGATAATTAAATATAAACAGAACTGCATGGTTTTAAAGATAAGAGTTGGATTAAACTTTAAAAAATATTCCCCATCACCTGAGGGTATATTGAATTATACAAAACATGAGGTGACCTGGGACAGTACTGGTGACACGTGTGGCTTTCCCTCAGTCCTTTCTCATCAGGCTGCTGAGGGACCTCATTGATAAGCAGACTTGGACGGACGAGGGCTCAGTCTCAGAGCGAATGCTGCGGAGTCAGCTCCTCCTCCTTGCCTGTGTGCGCAAGTATCAGCCCTGTGTGCAGAGGGCAGAAGGCTATTTCAGAGAGTGGAAGGAAGCCAATGGAAATCTGAGGTCTGTCCTTACGAACAACCAGTTGGTTCACATCAGTGCTAAATGTTGGGAGAAAAAGCAAGTAAAGACAAATCTCCTCTGCCACCCTTGTTTTGGAAAATAAATTGCTTTTTAAGATTTATCTATGCTTTCTCCCCACTTTCTGTTTTAAGAAATGCTAGGAGGGAAATTCTATGCACAAAGGTCAAATGTCTGGAGAGTTAGAATGGGATTAGAATAATTCCCATGTTATATAGCCAGGGATACAAAACCTTATCAGAACTGAGACAGCTATACTAGACAGAAACAGAGGCAATGCATCTCCTAGGAGCTTCTTTGGGCCTCCAAAGTCCCTGATGGAGTGGAGGGTATATACTCTCTAAGCAAAGTAGGATCTTCCCATATCTGGAAATTTATTCTTAAGTCCTTTTATGTTTGGGGCTTAAATCCCATCCAGGAAATATTAAGCCAACAATATACATGCTTCCATTTAAAGAAATGTTGACAAACGTGGTCCTGTTGGATTCCTGGCTTTTGTTCATGGACTGTCTCCTGAGTCTAGTTTGAATTTCTTTCCTTCAGCTTGAAAAGTGACCACCTATCGAGTCACCCCACATTGTTAAAGTACATTAGATATGTTGGTATCTATAAAAGAGCATTTCACATGACATTTTTGAGAAGGCTACTTAAAACCTAATTTTAGATACGGTCTCTTGCCACTTTCATAAACTGTAACTGAAGAAAAGGTTATTTTTGTTCATATTTCCAGGCATGCTTCTTTGATCATGGGATCAAGTTTATCAGTTCATAATTGCTCACCATTATGCATCCAAACACACTTCCTACATCTCAGATGCTCACTGAGTGTGTTCTTTTCCACAGCCTGCCCAGTGACGTGACCATGGCAGTGTTTGCTGTGGGGGCCCAGAACCCTGAAGGATGGGATTTTCTTTTTAGTAAATATCAGTCATCTTTGTCCAGTACCGAGAAAAACCGAATTGAATTTGCCCTCTGTATGAGCCAAAACAAGGAGAAGCTTCAGTGGTGAGTCATTCATTCATGTTCATATGGCCAGGAGAAATTAAATTAGGTCACATCCCTCTGGCATCTATTTTTGTTCTCTTGGCCAGGAATTGCCTATTCTGTTGGGAACATTTATTCAAGTGGGCACACATCTAATGAATGTGGTAAATAATTAGGGGGAAGCAGGTGTTAGGAAAACTATTTAAAGGAGTATGTATTTGTATATCTTTAAAATAACACATTTAGAAATATACACTAGATACAGCTTTCTTAGCTATTCTTAGGAGCAAATGAGAGAATATATGAGAATGGGTGTTGTAAACACAGTATAAATGTTAGTTTTTATTATTACGTAGCTATGGCGAGTTTATCAGGGCTCTGGTTACCTATTTATCTTTTGGTCTTTATTATTGGCAAATTGGCTTTGTTCTTTCACAAGTTTTTTTTATTGAAATCATTCATAACTTTTTCAGGGCATATTCATTGCTAATAACATTTCTTCTCTTAACTATTCTAGGCTACTAGATCAAAGTTTTAAGGGAGATATAATAAAAACTCAAGAGTTTCCAGATATTCTTAGATCTATTGGCAGAAACCCAGTGGGATATCCACTGGCCTGGAAGTTTCTGAGGGAAAACTGGAATAAACTTGTGCAAAAGTAAGTAGTGCCAAAAACTGTGCTGTGACTGAATAAGTTCCCTAACCTGGCTGTGTTTTAAGCTTTGTTTGTAAAACAACAGTGAGAATCTAAAGGGATTTTTTTTGATTGAAGATAGGAACTAGAGGTACTTAAAATATCCTTAGAAAATCTGAAACTCATACATGCTCACTAATGAATCTGGATAGGCCAGTTTCCCATTCCGTCTGGAATAATCCCTTCTTGCACCCACTGACCTGTTTGAAGCCTCCTCGTTCCGCACAAGCAGCCCAGATCTCTCATTAGCATTCTTGCTTGTTTGCATCTGCCCTTGTCTAACTCCTGCAGCATTTACTTCTACCATTTTCTTTTGGGTACTTAATCTTTTATTCAGCTGTTGGTGTACTTACTTTTTACAGCTAGATCTTAGCCCGTTGGAGGGTAGGGATCATGTCTTATATCTTTTTCATGCCCAACCAGTTTTTAGTTAAATGCTGTAACATATATGAGGCACTTAAAATTACATGTCGATCGAATAAATATTTCACAATACATTTTGCAATTTCCATTTCTAGGTTCGAACTTGGCTCACCTTCCATAAGCTACATGGTCATGGGAACAACAAATCAATTCTCCACAAGAGCACGGCTTGAAGAGGTAAGAAAACACAAACTTTCTTTTTAAATTTAAGTGACAGTTAGCTAATAAATGCGGGGTATACAAAATACTCTAAGGGTGTAATGAGTTAGAAATGGATGTTGTCACTTAACAGACGTTCTTTTCGGATAGTATGGTGTTGTTGACATAAGCAAAAATCAGTTACAAATAAACTATTGGAAACTGTGCCTTTTCGCAAACACGTGACGTCTTAGCTCTGGTCAACAATATACATGCTTCCATTTAAAGAAATGCTTACAAACTGTGGCCCTATTGGACTCCTGACTTTTGTTCATGGACTACATCTTGAGTCTAGTTTCAATCTGGAATCTAGATCCTCCACTATCCAAGTCCACGATTTCTCATTACTTATTTATATACCATCTACTTTCAGAAAGAATTTTGGGCAACTTATAAGGTCCATATATAAAAGAAATGTTAAAGAACAAAAAGCTTCATAATAGAAAGAGGTAAACTGTATGAGAGATTTATGCTGAGGATAATTTATTGCAATTGTACCCTAAATTTAGCACAGCTTCCTAGCAGTCAGAGAAAAATGAGAAAACAGTATGAGTTATTCCCATTGTCTGGTTAAGAGGAAACCATGTAATATACAAAAGCAGACTTTTCTCCCAGTCTTAAACTCTGAGGAATTTGATGTAAGGGCCATTATTTTGTGTTGTCTCTTCTATGTTTTCTATGGTGAAGTTGTGGAAGAAATTTCACATGGTTTTAAAAATATGCTGAATTTGGATAAAAGCTGAGAGCCTAATAATTTTTTAGGGATAGTTCTATTGTGTAATCTGGTTACACCATGATCTAGCCTAATATAAGGAGAGTGCTTTGAAAACGCAAAAGAAATGTCACATCCCTTATTTTTTCTCCAGTTTTCAGTAGCCTCCCAGGCTTGTAAAATTGCACATCATAATTCAGGCTTGAACTCTAGCGAGGTCCACAGCAGAGGTATTTTGTGTGATGACTGAAGAGCCATCCGTAGGCTGTGACTAGTTAGACTGTTGTCCATGGATCAGATCTGTAGTAACAAAACATTTCATTCATTCACTTGTTCATTCATTTCTTTTCTCATCTGTACATTCAGGACATATTACACTCTTACTATATGGCAGGCGTGGTTTTAGGTTCTGGGGCTATGACGATGAACAGAATAGACAAAGCCCCTGCCCTCATAGAGCTTAAATTCTACTTGGGGCATCAGACAATTACAGACAAATCAACCTATGACAGGTAGTTACATGCTCTGAAGATGAATAAGGCAAGGTAAGGAGAGAGTGTGACTGGGTAAGGGATGGTGCTATGTTCTGTGGGATGATTAGGAGACATTTGAGCAGATATTGAAGGGAATGCAGCTATCCAGGAGGAGAGTGCTATGTGCAGAGGAAACATCAGGTGCAAAAATCCTGAGGCAGGGCATGGAAATGAAAGAGCCTGAGATATTGTCGGGATGGAGAGCATCCTCCTGACATTGAAACTGTAGGAGTCAGCCTGAGCCCTTCCTTCCCTTCACATCCAGTTCATCCCCAAGTCTTGTTGGCTCTGCCTCCAGCACATGCCCCATATCTATGGCCTTCTCTACCCTTCCCCTGTCCAAGCTTTTCTCATCTCTTGCCTGGCTATGGCAATAGCATCCTAACTGGCCTCCCTCCTGCCACTTTGCCAATACCAAGCCATTTTCACAAGTCATCCCATGACTGACTCCTTCTTGAAACCCTGCCTATTGCTCTTGCAGTAAATCCCCGACCTCTCCTTCTTATGTGCACAAGGCCATGATGACCTGGCTCCTGCCCATCTCTCCAGCCAGTTTTCACAGGCTCTCCTGTGTCCACTCTCTCACAGCACTCCAGCCACTCAGCCTCCTCCTCCTGCTCCTGGGCCACCAAGGTGCTTCTCCTCTCCCTAAGCCTCTGCACTTTTTCTTCTCTGCCTGGCTTGCCCTTTCCCCAACTTTTCACTGGAGAGGCTCATTTTATCCTTTAGAGGTCTCAGCTCAAATGTCACTTCCCAGACCACTCGGTCTAAAGCAGGCCACATCCTCCCTGGTTACTATCGAAGCCCCGATTTATTTTCTCCACAGCAGTATATTTATAGTAAACATAGTTTATTGCTTATCTCCCCAGGTAGGCTGTAAGCTCCATGAGGGGAAGATGCTTGCCTGATTCACGGTCTCATCCTCAGTGTCTAGCACAGTAATTAAGGCAGAGGGATGAATAAGTACCAGAGTAAATATTCCTCGATAAATGGATGAGGTTGAGTTCTGATACATGCTTGGTTTAGGTTCTGCACTTTCCCCACGTTACATAACGACATCCTCACCAATGCTCTGCCATGTAGAGAACATCTTTATTCTACAGATGAGGAAACTGAGTCCCAGCGAAGTTAAGGTCGAACAAGTTAGTAGGAAAAACTTGTTTTTCTATCCCTATCCCACGCTACTTTATTGCTCAGAAAATGTTCTCAAGGAGCCAGGTTTGAATCAAATAATCAGTTGAGATGCTGCATTTCCCAAGGCAGGGAAGACAGGACAGAGATTTTGGGTCAGGAAAAGTTTAAGGGCAAGGGTTAACAGCTGGCGTTGTGACAGCTCTTGTAGGTGTGTTTTTTAATGATACTCATGATGGACGCCTTCAGGATTAATTAAATAATTTGACCAATTAGTAAATTTATTGATGTGGTTTGACTTTTGAAGAGTATGCCCAGCGTGGTTTGTTTTTATTGAATATCAATCTTGAGTTCTGAGAGTACGCACAGTAGTTTGAGCTGCAATTTGAGGGGGGACAGAGGAGCGGAAGTGTGTTCAGGTTGCTACAGCGGGAGGGCGTGCCTTCAGCTCACTGAAAAGTTGTACTCAGATATAATTTTAAAACAACCCTGCAGCACTTAAAATTGGAATTTGATCTTTCAAAAGTCTATTCTTAACCTCCCTTATTCCCAAACTTACAATATGATAGTATGACATGGATTTTTAAGGAATTAACTGTCTGGAATCCATGCTGAATAAATAATACGTCTTGGCCTAGACCTGCTTCCTGTCTACAAAATCAAAAAGTGATGGATTCATACTGTGAACATTTATGGGAAAAAATTAACAACGCTTTAAGGTGAAATGGAGTCACACAATGGTCACCGCTGTGGCAGAGGCAGCCTGTTCCTCCTGTGAGCTTAAAGGGGTCAAGATACTCAGCAATGAAACACCAACAAAGATATTTGGGAGGACATAGCCAAGAGTCTCTTATCTCTTTAAAACACAGGGAACTTTGTGTGGATTTTATCTTGAGGGAACAATATATGAATTGCGGATTAGGATAAAAAAAATTTGGCAGGGTTTGGGGTATTGCCACCATAACTTGCTAAGACCCCCCTGCCCCACAGTGTTTCTCTAATAACACAGGAGGCCAGGCCCATAGAGAAAAACTGCACTTCTGTGGTTGAAACTGTTTTGCTTGGCAAAGAAGATACGCTGCACATTCTGCTTTTTAGATATCATGTTTAAAAAAATTAACTTTGCATCTGTGTGTATATGACAGAATACACATTAAATAGACACACTCAATTAAACCTTAATTACAAAATGGTAAACAGTGAAGTCTTTTAGAATATGGCAACTGTGAATAAATAAAAAAGCTGCAGAGAAAAAAACACAAAACTTGACATCATGAGGCATGAGCTCATTTCATATAGCTGAAGTTTATGTGTATATAATCGTATCCAGACACCTGGCGCTGCCTTCTATGTAGAATTTTGACAAATACTGGAATTTTGGCTTCAGTTTTAACAGCCTGAACTTATATTTGTGTAACGTAATAACACAATTTAAAAAACCCCTTTTTTCCTCACAAGGTAAAAGGATTCTTCAGCTCTTTGAAAGAAAATGGTTCTCAGCTTCGTTGTGTCCAACAAACAATTGAAACCATCGAGGAAAATATACGTTGGATGGATAAGAATTTTGATAAAATCAAAGTGTGGCTGCAAAATGAAAAGCTTGAACTGCTCTAATGATTTGTTCCCTGCTGGTTCCTGTGATCTGTACTCACCAACATTTTGTCGAATGTGAATATTTTCAAACTAGAGGTGGCTATTTTGGCTCTCCCTGAAGATACTTCCTTTTCCTTCAACTCTTTATTCATTTGATGGTTCCTATGAGAAGACTGGCTGTTAATTTCTTCATCAGTGGGTCATTGCCACCCCGTGTTTCATTTACAGGTGTTGCCCCGTAATGTTAATCCAAGTGGTGGGTTCCCTTCTATGGAGGAGTAAAGTACCTTATTCTTCTAATTTTATATATTTAAGCACTGAGGTCTCCAAGCCCCTGCTCCCCACGTGTTTGTCATTTATAAGCTGTTGTATCAGTCTCCTCGGAAGACTTTGAATAGTGGGGGCTTCTGAACAATGAACACGTGGATCAGTGACTGAGCTAGGGGGCACCTGATCTGCTGTCCACTTTTCTCTTCCTTGCTCCATGCCCAGTGGGGTGCTGATCTGTAGGCTCACAGCAGGCTTCCTTGCCCTCAGGCTTTTTGTTCAATCTCCAAGTAGGGCAGATTGGAGTTGGGATGGGGGAGAGAGTAGGTGGGGTGTTTATTCTCCTGGTTCCCTTGCAGGTGGCTTCAGGCTGGCCTCCACTGAAGGTCTCAGCTCCAGAGAGGTGGCCCTCTTTCCTGACAGCCTTCGCCATCTCCGCATTCTAGCAATGGCTTCCTCCTCTCATCCCTCCAGGATGACGGTGAAGTGGGAGCCTGGCTTTCACTAGACCCGGTTGTACTTGTGGTTTCCTGCCCACACCTTTATTAAATCAAATGAACAAACAAAAAACAACCTATTGCAGAACCCTCCTCTGATAATCCTAATCTGAGTGTGTCGTGAAGTTTCCTCAGGGACCCTGACTGATAGTGTCCCTTCTGAAAAAGCTGAATGCATTCAGTGCTAGAGCAGAAAGCTCTTATTTGAAGTTGAACCTGACAGCTACTGATCCTGAGGTAGGCGTTGCTGCCTCTCCCTGCTCCTTGCTTGGCCTAGTGTATAATTCCTGAAAAACTTCTTACTGGCACTTATTGCCCATAAGTCATTGCAGAGTCTCCAATAAATAACGTATTGTGAAACAAAATAGTTGCTTACATTAGCCTAAATAAGGATAATGTGTTGTCTTTCGAGTCTTTTGAGTTTTCTTAATATACTGCACAATTTAAGATAAAGGAATATGATATGAAAAATGTCGAAATGTGTTGTTCTAATACATTACGGACTAATGACTTTTCTGGACATAAATGTGTTTACAATTCCATTTATACATATTGTGTGCCTTGATAGTTTGAGAAAAACAAACAAATCACTGGTAATTTCCACCCACAGGTATTTTCCTTCTAAAAAACATACAAAGCCAAAATTTTAATGTAAAATATTTTTCTTTAATTGTATTTTATAGCTTGATTAATGAAACATGGAAATAGCGATTTTCAGTTTTGGTCACCTGAAGAACCTATTTTCATTTCCTTTTGGAGAAGTCTATTTTCTAAATAGACATAATATTGCCACAACAATGTGCAAAAACCTTTTTGGTAATAAAAAGTTATTTACCTCTATGCAGATATTTGCAATTATTTCCTCCTAATTAGATGGGTGAAAAGGACTGATTCAGATCCTGTAGCTTATACAAGTCATCATTAATTATTAGCAAACACCCAAGTCTTGAAGACATTTGTTTACTTTTACAGGCACTTCTCTAATCTGGATTTTGGTATGTCATTTAAAAATACTTCTATATATGCATGGAAATTAATAATACTGCAGCCATATCCTTACAAACACATCTGTCAATGTCAAAGGTTTCATTTTTTTTTTTTTCCAACAAAAAACTATACTACCCAAATGGAACTAGACACATATTTAAAATCCCTCAGGAAAAGTGTTTTTCATTTTCTTGGTAGTGCCTTGAAAAGGTCTATTTAGTCTCTGAAACACTGGCTTATAGTTCCCAGATTCAGAATAATAGGCTAATGCCTGCATCTCTGACGAGAGAGACAGCATTGAAAGTGGGGGAAGTTTGAAATCCCATAGCTATGCGCGTGCTTTTTAAAGAGAATTTTTAGAGTATTAATAAAATTTGCCCATTATAAGCAATGTTATTTTTGCTTGCCCCTCCATTAGACAGTATTGGTGATATTTTTAGTGAAGTCTGCTCAGTCCTAACAAAAACTTGAAACAGATGCTAAGGAAGGCTGTTCTCTCTAAAATAAATTCTCGATCAGTTTTATGATATGTACCTGGTCTGTTCCTTTATTCACTACTAGGAACTAAGGATGAAATTAAATATTTTTCAAAATCCCATCAATGAGATCAGTTCTATGATCATAAACCACTCAGAGAACCCATTCAAAGGTGCAAGAATCGGAGCCTTAAATTGCTGTGGGGGAAAAGCAAATTTTTAAATTTCAGATATCTTTTTTTTTTTTTTAAAAGCAGAAGTGTGTGTATTTGGTAAACTTCCATGAAGCCAGATGCGATACAGTGCAAAGACTAAAGTGGCATTTGCTCTCAGCAAACAATTGCTGCTTAGGTTTATACAGAGGGAATGGAAAGCACAGCTTAACACAGTAAACCAACAGTTCAAGCCATAGGAATAGCCTAAGAATTAGATTTAATTCTTGGAACTTGATATGCGGTGACATAATAGTCTGCAATTTGCTCTTCTGACTTGATTCAAGTCTCAGTATGTTTTCTGCTGGCTATAAGGTGCAAAGAAGTCCCAACCTTCGGGAAAGAAGAGTTCAACCTGAAAAGGGGTGTGGTGCTTCCTGGTCTGTCCAGGTTATCTATTAACTTCTTATCAGCAGCCCGAGTGGCGATAAGTGCCCAATGTACAATATTTAATGTTTGACTTACAAACATTAACCCAAAGAAACATCAAATACGGTTCAAAAGCCCAAGAGGAAAGGGGTAATGAGAAATCAGAACACTGAAGAATGTTTAAAGCATTGTTTTTCAAATGCTAATGACAACAAAAAATTTAAGTGCAAACTGAAAATACAAATGAGATTTACAGGCACTATGTAGAATGTGCAAAAGTTTGCAAAGATTTTTCCTTTTCTCGTGTGTGTTGCTTTAAGAAACTATCAAATATATCTTAGAAATATAAAGTTCCTTTCTCTCCCAACCCAAGGCAATTTTTAAAAATCCAAAGTTTATCAATACTCAGTACAATAACACAGGTGAACCAGACAAATTCAATTTCTTTCCAGGAAAAGAATAACCAAACCAATGTCTAGGATGTCAAAAGCCTCCACAAATACCCCTGTCTAGAAGCCACCCAGGAAAATGTTCTGTTGTCAAAGCCTTTTGTTCTTCAAAAGTCACCATCCACCAGTTGAAGATTTTATATGCAGATACCTTGAAAAATTCAAAGAAAAAAATCCAGTGAACCACTTGATATATAATTTTCTTGTTACAGGCACAGTAAACATAACATTTAGGAAAAGCATTGTATAACAGACAATAAGAAGGAGTTTCCTATAAGTAAACATGAGAGTGGATTATTAACAGAAAATTTTTATAATTTGGGGGAAAATCTTTGGAGCAGTTCTAATGAGTGTACCTCCCTCTTTATAGGAAATAAAAGTAGATCGTGGTGAGACAGCCTACCCCAATTTAACCTACGTTTTGATTTCTCTTTGGGATTTGGTCAGAAAGTGGTTGTAAGCTTTTCAGCTTAGCATAAGACCTCTCTGAAGTTAATAAGGGCCCAGCTCTCAAGATAGATCTCGGAGATTCCCGCATCCATGCGATCCATTCAGTTACCACAAAGTAGAGCCAACATATATGGTACTTTACTTCCCAAAACTAAGACGAAAAAAAGTAGTCAATCTTTTCCTTTGCCCTTGTTCCAAAAACCCTGCAATTTCCACCAGATCCTAAGGGGTACTTCTCCCTACTCCACCATGTGTTGATATTTTGGGTAATATCACTAACATTTCACCATAAATGTAACATGCTGATTTTGCTTTGCCACAGTAACCTGTGTCATGAGCATTTGGGTTTCAAAGAGTCAACTGGACTTAGATTGTCATTTTCTTTAAGAACCTGGCCTAATATCTTAGAGAGTTCTTAATTATAAGATTAATGTTTTTATACATTCCAGTAGCACAATCATCCCATTTAGGGCTTTTCAGGGTATTACTCTCTAGACTTTACAATGTGTATTTCATGCCAAGAGTATAAAGAGAATGTGAAATACTCAAGAGGCGGACTTAGTTTCTTTCACGTATAACACATAGGTAGGTAGAAGGTACAGTTGTCTTCATTTACAACAAACACCCAACTTACCAAATAGTGTGAACTTTAACTCGTCTTTTTTTCATCAGCTTTTGGCTTAGAAGTTTCCTTCTTTGCCTAAAAGGGAAAGAAAAACCATCAATGAACTCTTTCTTTTCTGGATTACATATGATCAACCAGAAGAGCTTTATGAGGCAATGGGCCTCTCAGAATTAAAGAGGCAAAAGATGGCAGCCAGTGGGGGAAAATAAGATGGTCTTTTTTAAGTATCTCCTTTTCATTTAGCCAAAAAACTATGAGTTTCTCCCCTTCAAGTTTATAAGCTAAAAATAACTTTAAGTGATTCTAAATTTTTTACTTTATAGACTTTCTTTTTTTGGGTGAGGAAGATTAGCCCTGAGTTAACATCTGTTGCAAATCTTCCTCTTTTTTTGCTTGAGGAAGATTTACTCTGAGCTAACATCTGTACCAATTTTCCTATATTTTGTATGTGGGTTGCCGCCACAGCATGGCTGACAAGGGGTATAGGTGTGCACCTGGGATCTGAACCCGTGAACCCGCACCACCGATGCAGAGTGTGCCAAAGTTAAACACTAAGCCACAGGGCTGGCCCCTCTTTATAGACTTTTTGAAGGCCAGGGTAATTGAAGAAAAAAACCCCATAGGTGTTCTTGGATGGTATTGTTCATTCACTCTACAGTGACTCATCCTTTTCCTGTTCTTGGGGGCATTGCTGGCCAGCTAATCCACTCAATAGGGTTATTACGCTTTCTATTTTTAATTAAAGGGTTGATCATGTACTTTGTATAATGAAATGAGTAAATATTTAATCTATTTGAGATAAAACAGCAGGAGCAACTAATTATCAATGTGTTTTCTTATACCCTTTATGGATTCCACTACCTTAGTTTTTTAATTTTGTTGTGGTATAATTGACATATTAGTTTCAGATGTACAATATAACAATTTGATATTTGTATATATTGTAAAATTATTACCACAATAAGTCTAGTTAACATCTGTCAGCATACATAGTTACAAAATTTTTTTTCTTGTGATGAGAACTTTTAAGATTTATTCTCTTAGAAACTTTCAGACATACAATAAGTATTAACTATTTACTTTATAACTGGAAGTTTATACTTTTTTTTTTTTTTAAAGATTTTATTTTTTTCCTTTTTCTCCCCAAAGCCCCCTGGTACATAGTTGTATATTCTTCGTTGTGGGTCCTTCTAGTTGTGGCATGTGGGACGCTGCCTCAGCGTGGTTTGATGAGCAGTGCCATGTCCACGCCCAGGATTCAAACCAACGAAACACTGCGCCGCCTACAGCGGAGCGTGAGAACTTAACCACTGGGCCATGGGGCCAGCCCCCAAGGAAGTTTATACCTTTTGACCTCCTTCACACATTTCATCCATCCCCACCCCTGGCAACCACCAATCTATAAGCTCATTTTTTGTGTTTTTTGTTTTAGATTCTACATATAAGTGAGATCATATGGTTATTTGTCTTTGTCTTTGACTTATTTCACTTAGCATAATGCCCTCAAGGTCCATCTGTGTTGTTGCAAATGGCAAGATTTCCTTATTATTTTTATGGCTGAATAATATTCGTGTGTGTGTGTGTGTGTGTGTGTGTGTGTGTGTATTCACTTTCTTTAATCCATTCATCCACTGATGGACACTTAGCTCGTTTCCACATGTTCACTACTGTAAACAATGCTGCAATGAACATGGGGATGCATATATCTTTGAATTTTCATTTTCTTTGGATAAATATGCAGAAGTGGAATTGCTGGATCATATGGTAGTTCTATTTTCTGTTTTTGGAGGAACTTCCATACTGCTTTCCATAGTGACTTCACCAATTTACATTCCCATCAACTGTGCACAAGGGTTCCCTTGTGGTGGAATTTATAGATTGCTTTGGGTAGTATGGACATTTTAACAATATTCTTCCAATCCATGAGCACAGAATATCTTTCTATTTATTTTTCTTCTTCAATTTATTTCATTAATGTCTTAGAGTTTTCAATGTATAGGTCTTTCACCTCCTTGGTTAAATTTATTCCTAGGTATTGTATTCTTTTTGACGCAATTGTAAATAGGATTGTTTTATTTCTCTGATAGTTCATTATTAGTGTATAGAAATGCAACAGATTTTTGTATATTGATTCTGTATCTGCAACTTTACTGAATTTGTTTATTAGTTCTAACATTTTTTTGATAGAATCTTTAGGGGTTTTATATATAAAATCATGTCATCTGCAAATTGTGACAGTTTTACTTCTTCCTTTCTGATTTAGATGCTTTTTATTTCTTTTCTTGCCTAATTGCTCTGGCTAGGACTTCCAATACTATGTGGAATAAAAGTGGTGAGACTGGGCATCCTTGTCTTGTTCTAAATCTTATTGGAAAAGCTTTTAACTTTTCACTGTTGAGTATAATGTTAGCTGTGGGCTTGTCATAGATGGCCTTTATTATGTTGAGGTACATGCCCTCAATACCCACCTTTGCTAAGACTTTTCATCACAAATGGATATTGAATTTTTTCAAATGCTTTCTCTGTATCTGTTCATATTATCATATGAGTTTTATCCTTCATTTTGTTAATGTGGTGTATTACATTGATTTGCAGATGTTGAGCCAAATAAATCCCACTTGATTATGGTGTATGAGCTTTCTTATGTATTGCAGAATTTGGTTTGCTAATATTTTATGAAGGCTTTTTGCATCTATGTTCATGAGGGATATTGGCCTGTAATTTTCTTTTCTGTGGTATCTTTGTCTAGTTTCAGTATCAGGGTAATGCTGGCCTCGTAAAATGAGTTTGAAAATGTTCCATCCTCTTCTGTTTTTTTGGAAGAGTTTGAGAAGACTGATATTAATTCTTCTTTGAATGCTTAGTACAATTCACCAGTGAAGCCATCTTGTCCTGGACTTTTGTTTGTTGGGAGGTTTTCGATTACTGATTCAATCTCCTTACTAGTAATCGGTCTGTTCAGATTTTCTATTTCTGCATGATTCAGTCTTGGTAGGTTGCATGTTTCTAAGAATGTATCCATTTGTTCTGGGTTGTCCAATTTGGTGTGAGTCCTCTTTTTTTCCTGGTGCATCTAGCCAGAGATTTGCCAATTTTGTTTATCTTTTCAAAACATCAGCTCTTAAGTACCATTGATCCTTCTTATTGTCTTTTTAATCTCTATTGCATTTATTTCTGCTCTGATCTTTGTTATTTCCTTCCCTCAACTAACTTTGAGCTTCACTCATTCTTCTTTCTAGTTCTTTGAGGTGTAAAGTTAGGTTGTTTGAGCTTTTTCTTGTTTCTTCAGGCAGGCATTTATTGCTATGAACTGCCCTCTTAGAACTGTTTTTGCTGCATCCCATTAGTTCTGGTCTGTTGTATTTCCATTTTTATTTATCTCAAGGTATTTTTTGATTTCATCTTTGACCCATTTGTTGGGCAGTCTTATGTTGTTTAATCTCCACATATTTGTGAATTTTCCAGTTTTCTTCTTCTAATTCATTTCTAGTTTCATATCATTGTGGTCAGAAAAGATCTTTGATATGGTTTCAATCTTAAATTTGTTGAGGCTTGTTTTGTGGCCTAATATATGATCTCTTCTAGAGAATGTTCCATGTGCTCTTGAGAATAATGTGTATTCTGTTGCTTTTGAATGGAATGTTCTATATATATCTGTTAAGTCCATCTGATCTAATGTATCATTTCCAATCTTCTTTTTGCTGCTTCTTCTCCCCAAAACCTCCCAGTACATAGTTGTATATTCTAGCTCTAAGTCCTTCTAGCTTGGCTATGTGGGATACGGTCTCAGCATGGCTTGATGAGCGGTGTTAGGTCCATGCCCAAGATCTGAACTGTGAAACCCTGGGCTACTGAAGCAGAGCGCATGCACTTATCCACTTGGCCACAGGGCTGGCCCCTGATTTAATGTGTCATTTAAGGCCAACATATCCTTATTGATTTTCTGTCTGGATTATCGAACCTTTGATATAAATGGGGTACTAACGTCCCCTACAATTATTGTATTGCTGTCTATTTCTCCCTATAAGTCTGTCAATATTTTCTTTATATATTTAGGGGCTCCTATGTTGGAGGCATATTTACAAATGTTATAGCCTCTTATTGGACTGACCCCTTTATCATTATGTAATGCCCTTCTTTGTCTCTTATTACAGTCTTTGCTTTAAAGTCTATTTTGTCTGATATAAATATAGCTACCTCAGCTTTCTTTCGGTTTCCATTTGCATGGAATATTTTTTTTCCATCCTTCCATTTTTAGTCTGTGTGTGTCCTGAAATCTGAAATGAGTCTCTTGTAGGTAGCATATACATGGGTCTTGTTTTTTTAATCTATTTTGCCACTCTGTCTTTTGACTGGAGAATTTAATCTATTTACATTTAAATTAATTATTGATAAGTATGTACTTATTGCCATTTTGTTAATTGTTTTCTGGATGTTTTGTAGTTCCTCTGTTCCTTGTTCTCTTGCTCTTCTCCTTTGTGATTTGATGATTTTTTGTAATGGTATGCTTAGACCCTTTCTCTTTCTCTTTTATCTACTATAGGTTTTTGCTTTTGGTTACCATGCAGCTTACATATAACAACTTATAAATATAACATTTTAAGTTGATAACAACTTAAGTTTTAATGCACTCTAAAGCTCTAAATTTTTACTCTCTCCCTCCATGCTTTATATTTTTACTGTCACCTTTTACATCTTTTTATCTTCTGTATCCCTTAATTGAAGTTATAGTTATTTTTATTACTTGTGTGTTTTAACTTTCATAATAGCTTTGCAAGTGATTAATCCACCACCTTTACAACATTAGATTACACTGAATTTTAGTATATATTTACTTTTACCAGTGAGACTTATACTTCCATATGCTTTCCTGTTACTAATTAGCACCCTTTCATTTCAGCTTAAAGAAGTCCCTTTAACAGTCCTTTAGTTTAGTGGTGATGAACTCCTTCAGCTTTTGATTGTCTGGAATACTCTATCTTTCCTTCAATTCCGAATGACAGCTTTGCTGGGTAGAGTATTCTTGGTTGGAAGTTTTCTTCTTTCAGCACTTTGAAAGTATTGTGCCACTCTCTTCTGGCCTGCAAATTTCTGCTGAAAAATCTGATAGTCTCATGGGGGTTCCCTTGTACATAATAAGTTGTTTTTCTCTTTCTGCTTTTAAGATTCTCTCCTTGTATTTTTGACTTTTTAATTATAATGTGTCTTGGTATGGGTCTCTTTGGGTTCCTCTTATTTGCAATGCTCTGAGCTTCCTAGATCTGCATGTCTGTTTCCTTTCCCAGGTTAGGGACGTTTTCATTCACTATTTCTTCAGATGAGCTTTATGCCCCTTTCTCTCTGTCTTCTTCTGGGACCACTAAATATGAATGCTGGTCTGCTTGATGTTGTCTCTTTAGTCTTTTAACCTACCTTTACTTTTTTACATTTTTTTTTTGCTGCTCTGATTGCGTGAGTTTCACTGCCATGTCTTCAAGTTCACTAATCCTTTCTTATTTTTTCATCCAGTCTGCTACTGAACCCCTCTAGTGTATTTTTCAGTTCAGTAATTATATTTTTCAGCTCTGTGACTTCTCTTTGGTACTTTCTTATATTTTCTGTCTCTTTGTTGAAGTCCTGACTGTGTTCATCCATTCTTTTTCCAAGTTCTGTGAGCATCTTTTTGACCATTATTTTACACTCTTTATTAGGTAAATCATTTATCTGTTTTATTAAGGACTTTGTCTGTGGTTTTACCTTGTTCTTTTGTTTGGAACATATACCTTTGTTCCTTTTTCCTTGATTCTCTGTCTTGGTTTTTATGCCTTAGATAAAACCGTCAGTTTTCCCAGTCTTGAATGGGTTGCCTTGTGTAGGAGATGAACCTTATTGTTCAACCTTGCCCTAGCTCTTGGTTGTCTGTTAAACCTTTGTGATTGTCCAAGCAGCCTATTCTATTTTTAGTGGTTCCTAGTAGTTGAAGGTGTGCCAAGACCTGTCAGTGTCCAAAAGGGGAGGATCTCAGTCAGCACTTAGATTCAGGCTGATTGGAAGCAAGACCCACTGGCAGCAGCTGTTAAAGTATGAAAATACACGCAGTCCCGTGGGACCACAAGCATTAAGTCCTGCTGACTACCAGAGCCAGGAGATCTAGAGTTGTCCCCTGGTGGCAGTCACAAAAAATCAGGGTGACAGCAGGGTACAAACTTCTTTCTGGGAGAAACCAGCAAGCTGGAGTGAGGCACAGAGAGTGTGCAAAGATTGCACCCACCATCTTCTGTCCCCAGAAAGTATTTCAGCAGGCTCCTCGATTTGTTAAATTAGATGGCTGTCCCTCAGGCTGAGGCTTAAGATGTGCTGTTAAGCCTCTTTCAGAGAAAGTCTGGATGCTTTTCAATTGGCTACATCTGCAGTGGGCTCTCAGGCACTTGAGTCTGAGAGCACAACCCCTTTAAGAACCATTTCTCAGTTCACTATTGCCTTGTGGGTCTCATGGAAGTGAGCCTCACCGACTTCAAAGCTAGATCTTTTGAGGGCTTGTCTCTCAGGTGCAAGTCTTGAAATTTGGGGTGCCCAATGTGGGGTTCAAACCCTTCGCTCCTCAGGGAGAAGCTCTGGGTTTTGAGTTCCCTTCTGATTGTGTGTTGCTGCACCAGGGGTGGGGTTTATGTCAAGACTGTGTCTCAGCCTCTCTTACCTGCTTCAATGTGGGTGTTTTTTTTTTCGTTTGCCTGATGAAAAGTCATCACTCAGCTAGTTTTTAGGGTTTTTTTTTTCCCTCAGAGGAAACTCTTCCATATGTAGTATAGCTTTGCTGTGTTCATCGGAGGAGGGGAGTTCAGGTCATCCTATGTCACCATTTTGAACTGAAACTCACTATCTTGTTTTTAAGAGTGTTGATGTGGGGGAATATTGTTTTTAAAGCTGCATCTTTAATTTCTCATTAAAGTCAGGGAATTATGGTAATAACCATCTGAATCATATGTTCTTGGAATTGAAACGGACCTAGAAGTTGTCTACTCCAACTTCCTTTCCTGATCACAGTTTGAGTAATTTTAATTATAGGAAGCTCTCAACTGTTGTGCTCCATTAATGCCCAACTCTAAGAAACCAGACCCCCTGTAACTTCTACTCATTAGCCTTAGTTCCACTTTCTAGAGCAACACAAAAAATTATGTACTAAGAGTCCTCCCTCCCAGGTGGTTTCTAATGAGTAAACTGGATCACAGAAACTCTAAGATCATCCCTAATTCTATATATTTCTTCCATGTTCTAAAATTCATATAAACCCCTTTCTCTGGTGTTCCCCATGCACCCCCCTGCCCCAACATTTTAATGTGTCTCAATTTGCTGTGGTTCTTACAAAGAATAAAATATCATAATCAAATTGACTTTTCTTAATGGTATATAAAGGGTTATTTTATAATTGGCAATTTAGATTTGATGAAATACAGTATATCAATCTGTACTGTAAATGTGTTATCCAAGTGGAAATGTGCAGTAGGCAGCTGGAAAAGGTGGTCTGGGTCTTTGGAGAGGTGAAGGTATAAAATACATTCACCCATCCCACCATTCCCCAAAGTTTCAATCCATTATCACATCAACTCTAAGGCCCCAAAGCATGCTACTGACAGAGCAAGGAAACTAAGAATTGATAAGGACCCAGTGATAGAGCAATCAGCATGGCATTGTTGATCTCAGGCAGAGCTCAAGAAGAATCTTTCAAGGAGATGGAGGGATGGAGGGAAACAGGGCAGTAGGCAGAAGGGCTTGTAAGTTTGAGGACTGCTTTTAAAGGGGTGGAAGAATTTGAACATGTCTGTAGTATAAGGGAAATAATTGAGACAAAGAGATTGAAGATGGTGGAGAGAGTTGATTATTGATCCCTGAGAGAAAGGAAGGGGCTGAAGGCAAAGAGATGAGAGGGTTTGTGAGTGGGTAGGTAAGAAGGGGACCTTAGAGATTTTCTGTAGGGTGGCCTCAATTTTCTCTTTGATGTAGAGGGTGAGGCTAGCTGCAGACTGGGGGATGTGGTGAGGGCCTACACTGATTCAGGGTGAACACAGATGGTTCAGCTGACATTGGGAACCATAAAATTACAGTGGGCTCGTCCATACTTTGTGTGACATTACATCTATTTACATTTCTAAAGTATCACTACTTAAAAA
This sequence comes from Equus caballus, assembly GCF_041296265.1. NCBI lineage: Eukaryota > Metazoa > Chordata > Mammalia > Perissodactyla > Equidae > Equus > Equus caballus. The sequence goes on from NC_091697.1 coordinate 87,777,236, forward strand.
AATAAATGTCTGTAAAACTTCAATTTCTTTAACAAGACATGCTAGGGGATAGATAGTGCTTAAATTTTATTCTAAATAGATTCCAATCAGAACCTAAATGACTAAAAGGATAAATGCCACTCCATGTAATTGCTAAACTAATTTCTGTGTATTTACTGCTCTGTTTACCTTTGCGGAATCCTTTGCTTTACCCCCAGTCTTGGGTGCTTTGGAGCTGGAAGCATTCTTCTTGTCTTTGTCCTAAAGCAAAGGAAATGGAATGAGGCTATTGCTATCATCAATCAATCTAGCAATCAACTACTGGCTGCAATCAAATCAATCCGGACTATTCTTTTCAGTAGCTTGGAGATCTCCAATTTAATTAAATAATGGAAAACTTTAAGGTAGGAGGTAAAAAGGACAAAAGGAGGAAAATGTGGGTCACACCGATGCTCTGCCAATTTCCATGATGCATGATTCACCCAGACCTTATTTTGTGCATCAAAACAGACCTTGTTTCTATCAGGACTGGTTTTTATCTGCCAATAGAGCAAGAATAGGACCCTGTTTTCAGTGTTACGGGAGAGAAATATAACAATGGAAACCACCACAGACAGCTGGGGGACATCATTTATAAAGTCCTTTCACCAAAAAAGGCATTATTTGTAAGTTTCCAGGAGTGAGAAATAGGATGCTGAGGCGGTCTAGAGATTAAGTCACCCAATATGGGAAGAGTAACAAATCAGTGATTGGGAGATACGTTTAATAATAGCCAAAACAATAGCAAAGAGATCTGTAGTATTAACTCTTCTGAAAATAATAATAAAGGGCACTCATTTCACTTTTCCTTCTATTTGATTTATGGGAGGGTGTAGTTTACAGGTAAAATGCCACACATTTGTTGAATTACATGACTTTTTCACTTACTTTTAGTCACATGTTTTGAGCACCTGCTAAGACCAGGCATTTTGCTAATGCTGAGCACAGAGGTGAAAGACGCATCACCACTGTATAAGGCACACAGCTCAGTGGATAGTTAACCCAGAGGTCAGGGAAGCATGGAGAGCCCCGCACTGCTCCCCTGGCCTGGAAGGGAGAAGCAGTAAGAGAAGTCTTCCTGAAGGAGCTGATGCTTGAACTTGGCCTTGAGGCATGAGTAGGAGAGTCAGCCAGCCGGGCAGGGCTGGAAACCCCGGAGGGCAATGGGCATAAGAGCAAGGTGTAGCTAGGGACTGCCCTCATTTTAAATGACCACAGACAAAGCATTAATGTTGCAAAGCAATAGAACGTCGTGATCAAATGATGGCTACAGAGATTCTAAAGCAACATGGAAAACATTTATGAAATAATGTTAAGCAATCTATTATATATGGACTCTAAGTAGAACTATGCAAAACATACACATATGGGAAAAGACAAGAAATACACCAAATAATAGTGTTTAGGGGTGGTAGAATTATAGATATTTTTTTTCTCTATAGTATCATTCATTTTACAGTCTAAAATTAGATACGTGTACGCACATACATGAACACACATTTCAAAGAAAGTCAATATGAAAAAGCACAGTACCTTTGCTGTGTTCTCTGAGCTTTCTGTAGTTGAGGGACAGCTGTCAAAATCCCCTGAGAGGGCATCAATGGGGTCTTGGTCATCTGCAGTTTTCTGAGATATTAATAGAAATAACCATCAGTGAAGAAGCACAGGCAAAAATCCTACAGAGGACAGTTTCCGATATCACTGAAAATAAAAGACGTCTATAAAGAAAAAACTTGCTACATTCTTTTCCTAACAAACTAATATATTGCGAAGGAGATTATAAGACAATCTTCACTGCTTTATTTTCTTCTACTCTTTTATACAAGTTGAAGTCTAAAGGAGACATAACACATACACACACTCTCACGTTACACCTTGACATCATACCAAGCACAGGGTAGGCACTCAATAAATGTTAGATTTCTAAAATGTAGACGTTGCAGCTAGAATAAAAAAAAATTAGTGGGAACATGCAGCTGTGGTGTTTACCTTTGATTCCCCAGGTTTCTTTTCGGGTGGCTTCACTGGTTTGCCCTTGAAAACAAAGCAGACAACTGATTAAACAAATCTTTGTAAAGGTTTACTTAGGTGTAGTCAGTATTGATATAATCCATATCCAATGACCTCGCTTGGATCAAATGGAGTATAGATTTGCAATAACTGATAAACCTGGGTCCCTACTATTTCTCCACCCGTTTTGCTTAACTCCTTCCCTATAACTCTATTTCAATAGACTTGGGGAAAATGCAAGAGTGAAAGGCTGGGTCCTGGAAGTGAAAGAAACACTAATTATTTAGGAACTTCCTGCCGCCATGTATTATAATTCTACTTAAAAATTTACAAACAGTAACATGTTTTTATGTCTTATTTACTTAGCTTATTACACTTCGGAAGGAGTTGAGGCATTGGAATGGTCTATAGATACTAGATTTTTTTCAGTCAGGATTATAAGTACAACTCATCAGGAATTTTCCCATCTACAAAGGGAAGGGCATTAAATAATACATCTCCCAGAGAAGACAAGCAGGGTCACGTGGTACTACCAAAGCAGGGAGGATTCTAGCAGGATGGAGATTTGCTGTCTGGAGGAATACTGAACACACGCAAGGAGAAGTGATTCCTGTAAGAGGAGACACTGAAGCAGATAACACTCTTTAAACCAGGGAGTCATCAAACCCACCAGATGAATCAGTACAGAAAAAGAAGGACGTAATTTAGGCTTCTTTGTTCTTATTTGATGAACAGGCCTGCAAAGGCTTATTTATCATCTCATTGACTTGCAACTCAAGAGTCAAAAAGGAAGGGGTCGGGTACAGGCCAAGTTGACCTAAGAAACAGTGGCTTCCATGTTAGAGACAAGAGGCCAGAGACTTCTTTCTAGATCTAAGTACAGAAATAGAACTTGTGATTGGGAATATGGTTTTGCCTGTCTTTAATCTTAACAGGCCTGTGGTGGTGCAGGAGGAGGAAAGGGAGACCCCAGGTCTTGGAGGTGCCTTATTTATTTGCCCTATTAATTATTCCAATACTAGCTCCTTTTCTCTTCTCCTTGAACAGAGAGACTCTGCTTCAGTCAGGATTACAAATATCATTCTTTTTCATAGCCTTTTCTTGCAAAGAGAATTCATCTGTGTACAGGCTTTGGAATGACTGTTAAGCATCAGCAAGTGACTGAATATTATTCACCTCTATTTACCCCATAGGTGCCCAGCACAGTAAACATCAAACGACACTGGTTCAAATAAATATTAAACAGAATCCCACACAGCCTGCTCATCAGGGATATATTAAATCAGTCAGTCAAGTTACATTTCAATGCTACTGTTCAAGTGCACCTCCTGTTCATTGCAAGTGAGGTTTACATTTAAAAAGCTTTGGAGTATATATCCAGTTGACATTTGCCTTCATGTACCTCATCATTTTTATCCAAGAGGTGTCTATACTCAGGTGGGATCGTGTCATCTCTTTCTCCCAGCTTGTCTCTATGTTCAGCTTTAACTTTTTCCTATAAACATTGGAAAACAGAATTAATACTAATTTCCTCTTCCACTAAGAGAAGACACTCTAAGATGCAGCATTCAGCTGCAACTCATTATACTTTGCTGAGACAAAACATAATGGTCTGTTTTTATTTTTTAAGCAACAGAAAACAGATGACTTCAATAGACTATTAGTTGATAAAAAAAGTAAACACATGTGCTTCCTTATGTCAATCCACATCTGTCAATTTTCTACCTGTATTTTCAATTGAAATAAATGATTAAATAGTTATCCTCAGAAACCATGTGAGGAAATAAAACCAAGGGCACAAAATTTTTTTTATGTGAGTTTCACTTTTCAAATAAAAAATCTAGTTCCTGTGGCCAGCCTGGTGGCATAGTGGTTAAGTTCGCACGCTCCGCTTTGGCAGCCCAGGGTTCATGGGTTTGGATCCCAGGCACAGACCTGTACACCACTGGTCAAACCATGCTGTGGTGGCATCCCATGTGAAAAATAGAGGAAGATTGGCATAGACGTTAGCTCAGCGACAATCTTCCTCAAGCAAAAAGAGGAAGATGGGCAACAGATGTTAACTCAGGGCCAATCTTCCTCACCAAAAAACAAGTTACTGTACCTTGGCATTTGAGAGCTAATATTTACCACTGTGACTATTAATAAGCAACCCTGAAAGACCAGGACAAGCAGCAAATCTGAATGGACATGCTGACCGCTTGTGTTGGAGGTGAAGGTGACCTGCTGTTGAGTAAGCAACACCGACCTCCCAGCATCCCCACCTCAGTGGGCTGTGGCTGCTCTCCCCATCACAGACTCAGTAACACTCACTGCCCTCCCCTTGGGAGGGTACAGATTTTATTTTCCTGCATCATCATAATTTCATTTTTCAAATATATGTTAAGTTCACATCAATATTCCTATGAAAATGACAGAATCAAGACCAAAGGATTTTTGCAATGCCCTGTCTTTGGGACATCAATTTGGCTGGTCAGTTACTTCCTTGTTCCACGCTAAACAGATTGTAAACTATTGTATATTGTTAAGTATAAACAGGTACCCATACATGTTGTATAAAGGTAGAGTTAACAGGTTGTGCCTGTAGACACACCTCGGCACAGTTCTCAACTCCTGGTCCAGTGCTCTCTTCCTTTAGGAGTTTGCACACAGTTAGTGATGGTGGCAGAGAAGGCTGCTAGGGAAACTTCTGCCAAATAGGTGACCTCTGCCACTACACATACAGAACAGGTCAACCTAAAAAATGCACATCCACGTGTCTCTGATACATGATGTCTCTACTACCAGATAAAACCAGGAAAAGTTAATGCGGGAAGAGAATAAAATTAACAAAGCAGAGCTGTGCTTTTCCATCTTAACAAAGTCTAGTCTCACAAACAGGACATTTGCCTGAATCTGTGCCACAACATAGTCCTCCCTGCGGAAAAGAAGAAACGCAATATAGACCACAGAGAAGGAAAAAATGAGACTGCGGTTATCTGACTGTTCACTAACTCCAGACAAAGTCAGAGTGGTTTTTGCCGTGTGTGTGGAGAGTAGGCTGTTCCATACTATACAAATCTTACATTTCACTTATTTTTTTCTTTTACCTTGACTTTATCCTCTACTGGTTTGTTCTCATCGGGATCAGGCTGCCTCTGCCCTAAACTGTCAGAAAGTTGATCCAAGGCATCATCGAGTTCTTTGTTGTCACTCTGCTAAAAAGTAAATCTGAATTAGTCACTGGCTGGCCAAATCAGGTCACCTGTTGGAGCATGGCCCCGACACTGCCACTCAGACTTCCACAGGCTCTGGGGTTTTCACCAGGGAGATGGCAGGGCAGGTGGAAGGTGCTGGACCCACGACCCTCGGCTGGTGCTCCTTCTCCCTGACCCTTCATTCTCAGCACTAGTCTGCACCTGCCTACCCCTGCCCCGCCCCAGATGTCTTCCTCTTCCAAGAAAACAAGTCCCTCCTGAAAAGATGGGGCTCCTGGCCTGATTTTCCAGAAAAGAGGTCTTACGATGCTTTCAGTGTATGAGGCACTGCTGGTGACAGTCAAAGGTCCCTGGCAAAGAAAACTCACACGCATTATGATGGCTTAGTTTACTCTTTGATTCCCAAGTATATTCATTTAAATAACGTTTTGTACCTAGTTTTAGTGATGTCTTCAAATAAAATATTAAACAAAACTAGACTCTGATGGGAAAGATGTCATTTTACTTGTGAAAGGCAAAAAGGCTTTTGATTCTGGATGTTTACTAATAGCCTCAATCAGGGCAGAACCTCCGACCTGAGTATTAAAAACTGAAGCGTAAACGGCAGCCTGGGTTATTAACGATTCTTCCTTTCTGTTGCCCAGGGACTTTCATCATGGTGGGTGTGTAACACATACACACACACACAGAACATTTTATTGGTTTTAAGTGCTTCATGAGAGCCCAGGATTATAGCTGCTAACGGTGGAGGTATCCACAGCTGAGTCTGGGCTTCATCATTTGTGCCTCTGGATGTTTTCAGACGATCCCGAGGCTGACCCAACAGGATGAGAGCTCATTCAGAATCTCGAGCACAGCACTAAGTAAGCTTTGATGCTACATCAAAAGGAAAGGAAGCATAACTGACTTCACTGAGCTCCTTCATCTCCATCTAGCAAACGAGGCACTTGTTCTCAACCAAAGGAGATGGGGATCTGGTTTAGGGCAATCTCTATCTTTTGATGTGCGTGGTCTCCTTGATAATATATAATTTGGTACTGCACACAAAATTAATCAAGGAAGTCTGGAAAAGCTTTGGTCCCACAGTCTTGCCTCAGAACATGCAAATAATTAAAACAATATTGATGCTGAGGTTTTTCTATTGGTGGCATGAAAATCACAAATTTTTACTGGTGTGAATGAGAGGAAAATAATGCAATTCCATGACATGTTTGTGAATTCTTTGGGGCGAGAAGCTCAAACACTGAGCAATTCCATAAAATAAACTTGAGGTTAAATAATGCATAGTATTTACAGCATGTGTCAGGAAAAATAGATAGGAGAAGAAAAATAATTATCAAGAAAGCTCAAGAATTTTAAAAGTCTAATAATTCAAACACATACACATGCACATTATTGCACTTTCAATTCTTCTAACAAAGCAACAATAACGTTAGGCTCCTCAACTGTGTGTAAAATACTTTCGCATACATTGTTTCATTTAATCATTCTGATATTCTCTGTCATCTCCCTAAATAGCCAGTCTTATCGCTTCTGAAACAGAAAGCACCCAATCTTCCTAACAATTTTACCTCTTTTCATTTAGTCTAAGCAAAAGTACTAGTTTCTTTCTTCTTCTTCTTGCTGCTGCGACAACAAATGTTTCCAAGATATGTTGCTTACCAGAGCGTCAGGGGGTGGACGCGCAGCATGGGTGGTTGGAGCTGGGGTTTGGGAAACCACTTCAGAGATGACAGCTGAGAGTTTAGCATCTTCAAATTGCTTTTGCTAAAAAAAAAAAAAAAAAGGTTACTTTGATCAGTAATATGTTGAATACAAAATTATGCCCACAATGTCATTACTTCAATACAACTCTGAATATAGCTATCTGATTGTTTATTCTCTTGATGCAAATGGACACACAGTAACACAATCTTAAGAGCAATTTATACTTGACTTCCTATTCCACTGTGCTATTTTACACCATTTCCTATTTCTTATTCCTATTTATTATTATAAATGTTGTTCAATAATAACAACTTCGAGTTTCAAGGTTTGTTCACACATTTCTTATACAGTTAGGCTGTTTGCAGTTTTTCAGCTTTCTTGTTTGAAATTAGTCGCTCTAAGGTCTAGAAGTCACTCTAAGTTCTTTTCACGGTGCTAGCTATTTCCGCCAAACTGCCTCATACTGCTAAAGGCAATGAACGAGCATGCCTGTTTCCCATGGCCTTTCTGGGCTAACTTAGGTATTTATCACATATTTTCAATTCTTATAATTTATTAGGTATAAAATGATGTACTACTGTTGCTTTAATACTTGGTATACAGTATGAGGTTTCTTTTATTATTTTTTCTTAATGTTAAATAGTATATTATGCCAGAATCTCTCAGAAATAATGATTTCTCTGACTTTAAAAATATACTAAATCTGTCATTTTGTTCACATCTTGATTTTTTTCCATTGACCTGTGGCTTTGCTTCCTGACTCAGAACTGTATTTTTTATCATTATTGTATAGCAGATCCAAGTGTTCAGTTGGGTTAATCTTCCCTAAAAATACTGAAAAATGTTTTTCAATATTTAGTAAAAATGCTAAATACTATAAAAAAAGCATTTTTCAGTATTTGTATGCATTTATTTTTCAAATATATTTCAGAGTAAATTTTTATTGAGTTATATAAAGTACCTTATTGACTTTTTTTTTTTTTTTTTTTTGCTGAGGAAGATTTGCCCTGAGCTAACATCTGTGCCAATCTTCCTCTATTTTGTAGACGGGTTGCCGCCACAGCATTGCTGATCAGTGGTGTAGGTGCATGCCTGGGATCCGAATTGGGGCTGCCAAAGTGGAGCGTGCCAAGCTTAACCACTAGACCACACAGCTGGGCCCTCCTTATTGATATTTTAATAAAAAAATTGACTTATAAAATGACTGGAAACAATCATCATCATTCTTTTAAGACATTTAGTCAAACTGTTTTAGATGTAGGCTTTGTGTTCTTATTTTTCTATTCATTTCTTCTACTGCAGTTTTGTTTACATAAGCCTGACATCTCAGATAATCATGTTTTCTGTTACTAATAATATACATAGCATACATAATGTTACCTACAAATGTGTTGTACAATTATAGATATCTACAAATACACACAAATATTCCTTTAATGTTTGTCATTTCTTTTTCACACGTTTTTAATGATTCTTCCATACAACATTAAGCAGAAATGACAATAAAATAAACTTTTCATACTTTTTGTTTTTTAAGGGAAATGCCTCTAGATAAATACTATTTTTCTTGAAATTAAATTGATGCTCTTTAACACATTAAAGGATTATCTACTTTTTAAAGATTTTTATTTAGAATATGAATGTATGTAAAGCTTGAAATACATCTTTTATATGGACATTATTTGATATGCTACTCTGCTATGTTGATTATTTTCCTGCTATTGAATGTTTAATTTCTGACAATGGCAAACAATTACTCTAATCATTTTATATTCCATTTGTTAATAATTTTACATCTATAGATTTAAGTGACCTTAGCACCATCATTACTTGTAGAAACAACCATCGTAGGCCATCTTCTGCAGGACACATTCATGTCACGTGGGAATGATCTGGGTGTCAAACATTTAAGAGTCAATTTTAAAATTCTGTTGCAAGGAAAGTTTGAGAACAGTTCTAATCTCTTCAGTTTTTCTTTTGCTTATGTTCTGTGAATTTTATGTTTTATATTTTTGTTTAAAAATTTCTTAGAAAATTATTGCCCATAGTGTTTCTTTATAATTTAGTCACTCTCTTGGACTGATGAGATCTTTCTCACTTTAAAGCTAAATTTTATTTTATTTGTAAGACTTTTTTCTCTATTATATCTGCCAATGTTTCATAAAATATTAGACATTCACAAAAACCAACTGTTGGCTTTGAACTATTAATAGTTTATTTGATCCTTACATTGATTATTGTTCTCATTTTAAAATTTAATTATATTTGTAAGGTTTTTCTCTTTCATATTTGTCAGTATTTTATAAAGTGTTAGTTATTTCAAAAGAAACAACTGTTGGCCAGTTAACTCTCAGGCTGCTAATTTTCTCTCCTACTACACTTATTGCTCCTTTCTTTTGGGTGGTTACTTTATAATAGCTTATTTAAACTTAAAATAAAAGATTATTTATAATACATAGTATTAGCTCTATAATGGCTTTATAATAGCTTATCTAAATTCAAAATTTAAAATCCAATAAACATTTGGTTAATCAACTCTCTTTCTCTATTATTGATGAAGGCATTTATGACAATAAATGTATCTCATGAATTCTTCTTTGGCTGCTTATCAAAGATTTTGATTTGTAATGTCTTATCCTTGATTTTTAAAATAGTCTATTGTGAATTTACTTCTTGATTTCAGTACTATTAGAATATTTTTAAATTTCTCTTTTTAAATAAAATGTTTCATTTTATTGTGATCAAAGCACATGGCATGCACAGTAACCTCTCTCTTATATTTGAACATTAATTATGAGTCAGCATATGATACTTCTCCCACAAAGTTCTTGGGACTGTCTCCTAGAAATAATTTTCTATTTTGACCATTGACCTTTACCATAATTGGTTATTTCTACTTTATTAACTAAATTGTTGTCACTAACAAATTCTTTCCTTTGCTAGATTTGTTCATTTTCTAAGAGTGGGATTTTAAAAAAATGGTTGTTTTAGGGCCAGCCTGGTGGTGCAGCAGTTAAGTTCGCATGTTCCGCTTCAGCGGCCTGGGGCTTGCCTGTTTGGATCCCGGGTGCAGACACGGCACCGCTTGGCAAGCCATGCTATGGCAGGCATCCCACATATAAAGTAGAGGAGGATGGGCATGGATGTGAGCTCAGGGCCGGTCTTGTTCAGCAAAAAAGAGGAGGATTGGCAGCGGATGTTAGCTCAGGGCTAATCTTCCTCAAAAAATAAATAAATAAATAAATAAAACAAAGTAGAGGAAGATGGGCACAGGTGTTAGCTCAGGGCCAGTCTTCCTCAGCAAAAAGAGGAGGATTGGCAGCAGACGTTAGCTCAGGGCTAATCATCCTCAAAAAAAAAAAAAGGGTTGTTTTATCTCTAATCATTTCACTGCTATACATCTTCTTGGGGAGGAGGGCATATAAATTCACTGTTACATTTTCTTTGAATTTCTAAAATTAAAAGACCCTAACTATTGTAATAATAATAAAGACAGGAGGAGGAAGGGAATTAAGGCATTGATTCCCCCACAATTTGTTCAGATGTTCTGCATCATTGTAATGATGATTCCACATTCCTGAGATACTTCTAACTCTGTATTCTTCTCTAAATCAGGGCTGGGGTGCCTCCTGTCAGGGTCTGCTTGTATGGAGGAGGATAAGAGGAAGGTCCTGGAACAGGGTGACTGAACTGCCTGGGCGTGGTGTTTTCATATGAGTGTAGTGAGGAGCATGCACTGGTTAGTAATCCCTTCTTTGAAGGGTTTATTGTTTCAATAAAAGCAAAAACTTCAGGCAACTCCACGGAATCATTTCTTCTAGTTGTCACTCATTCTCTTTCTCAACTGACACGTTTTCCATGCCACTGTCCACACAGAAACCCTGTAAATAGATAACCCAAACCCCACAAATAAAGGTGCTGCAGTTATATAAGTTTAGGAACTCTAACAGACTTACAATATGTGTGCACATAAAAAAACCAGAAAAATCCTCAGTTATAAACCTGCTTACCATTATTCAACATTTCCCAAACTTTCTAGTAACAGAATTCCCCTTGAGGGCTATCTATTCCAACATGGAGATATGTTTCTCTGGAAGGCAATTTGGAAAACGATGACTTGCAGAAATAAACAGGTAAAGTTTTCTAAGAGGTAACTTTAGATAAACTCAATTTTAAATTCTCTTTTCGTAGCTGTGCTGGATACAGTACATGCTCACTGGATTAGCTACACTGTTGAAAACATCCGCTATGCAGGAATAATATTCCATGAGGAGACATATTTTTAATGGCTACGATGGGTTAAGGGCCATTAATTTTGTGATTGTTTCCTCAGTTCCCAAGTCAGATTCTAAGTCGCAAATTTCCGTGTATTTCTGCCACTCTAAAAGTAAGGAAATAAAGAGGAGTGTCAGACTTACAAGAGATGAAGTGTCCTGGGGACCAGCGAAGTCCTCAGATAAAGCATCAAGAAGGAAGTCATCACTCAAGGGCTGCAAGAACCAGGAAATGTATCAACAAACACCATCTCATTGGTCTCCTCTTCAAAATGTCACTGTTTATATGCTCATCAATTGATTGAAAAGAAAGCTATGCCCTTCCTGAATTAACAATCAGGGCCAACTGAGACAGACTCAGAGAAAACTGGCTTGCTTACCGGAAGTGATTCCTTGGGGTCTTTGTGCAGGAGTGGTTTTCCATCTTTATCCTATCCAGGGGCGGAAACACACAGCATTGAAATCATTTCACATTTATCCTGCATGTGAACTCTTGTAAACATTGTAAGAGGCTGACAGCTTATACTTGACGTTGTTGTACACAACAAATTAGATTCATCATTAGACTCTCTCACCAGAGGATATGCTCTAATTAGGTCATGTCAACAAACAGCCCACATACGTCAGGCCTTCCCTAGGCACAGGGGCTGCACCACAGACTGGGCGTGGCTTGTGACCTCAGAAGCCCACAAACTAGTGCAGGAGAAAAACATGAGAACAGTTAATGTAGTGTGGCATGTGTGTTGTGACGGGGCACTCGGGGACACTGTGGGAGCACGGGATGAGCCCCTCACCTGCCTGGGGGTTGGGATTTGCAGAAGCGGCCTAGAAAAAGCTGGTTTACTCTATAGGCAATACATACAAATAATATGCTTTGATTCTGCGCCAAGCCCTGTATGGAGGCACTGGGGACACCACAGAAACTAGGACAGACAGTCTCCGCCCTCAGCGAGCTCCCCTGGGGTGAAACTTAGGGCTTGGATGATGCCAAGCTTCAAATGCCTCTCAGTGCCACTTCTGAGTAACAGGACAAAAATCAGTAAAGCATTTGGGGCTCTTTAGTAAAAGAAGATTTATAAATAAAAGGTAAATCCCATTTATTCACATACACAAAAATAAATAACTGCAAAGCTATGTATATAAAGCTATGTATATATGATTTTTCCTGATAAACTGGTCATGGTGGTTTTCTGTTTGTTTATGTAAAATGAGAGGAGGTGCAATGGTTGAGAATATCACCGCTTCCCCTGACTGACATAAACTCCTTGACCCCCCTTCCATCTCTGCAGGTTTGCTTGTGCCTTCTGACAATTCCTCAGTTAGGAGGGAAAACAGAGCCTGGGCATGTTCTCAACCATCCCTTAGCTGCAGTGGCAGCAAATTTCCCAAGTGACACATGGGACCGTGGGGGGCACATGTGCTCCACACTCAGACTGAAATCACTTAGCCTTTCAGAGCCTCGGCTGAGATGAAAGACAGGGCCCCTGCCACCTTCAAGTCTAGTGTGGACGATATTAGTGGACTAAGTATTTGGTATTTGAAATATTAAGAAACAAGATCTCTATATTCCAGGTCTATTTCCATGTCCCTTCCTTATGCATACGAAATTCAGTATGGATTAAAATAAAACAGAAAAAGACCCCAGCCTGTTTACCTTGACCTCTTCTAATCTGTAATCAGGAGGAATCGTTTCTTCTTTTTCACCAAGTTTTTCACGATCCTCTTCTTTGGATTTTTCCTGAATAAAAATTATACCATTTTCATTGTTAATACATCTTTTCCCATAAAGGAGATGCCTGAGTGACTAAATTTGAGGTAAATAAACCCATCATCGGGTTAGTATGTGCACATGGCTGGATGTGTAGAATTCGTACAGGAACACAATCTTTAACACTGTATCTTACTGTAGCAGGCCCAGACACCACCACTAAGCCTTCTGGGCTTAAAGGCAGGCGTGAGGAGCTGTAGAGGCAGCTGCCGCTTCTCTCCTGACCTCAGCAATGGGAATGCAGGTGGACAAAGGTGCGAGTCCAAGAACTTGGACAGGTGCATGCTGTCCATCCACTTAAACACTGGTGCTTAAACACTAATGCTCATACACGTTTAGTTTATCAATCAGGATGTGCACAGTAACAGAGAAAGCCAGCTGGTCATGCGTTGTGGGAAATATTTTTTTAAAATGACTGATTTATTTGGGAGTGAGGGCGATCAACGATAGTCCCTTTCTACAAGTACCTGAGCTGCCATTACCTTGACTTGATCCTCCACAGGCTTTCCACCTTCTGGATCCGCCTCCTTTTTCCCCAGGCTACCAGCCAAAGCTTCTACAGCATCATCTGGCACCGTGCCCTTCTTAAAACACATTAGTGGATATACTAAGTAGGTAGTTAATCACTCCTTTTAAAAGAGATTGCATCAAGTAAGTCAGAAAGGCATATCCTTATGTTAGGCCTAGATAAGAAGTACATGTCATCTTTTAATAATTTGAATTATCAGTTGAATTAGAATCTATGTTTAAGAAATCTAAAATGTTAAAAATGAGAGCAAGTTTCTTGTATTAAACATTAAGTGTGTGCCACGTATATTAACACCAAGAAACTTCAGAGATTTAATGCAGCATTTTGGCTTGGAAATCAGGAAGACAATGGCATGGGTAGACCACAGAGAAGTTGAGGGCCAGGAAAGAAGAAAGAAGTGATCTTTATGGTGATTGTTCTAGAGAGGGCACAGGAAAGATTTTCAGAGAGGCCACAAGAGGACATTCTTCCCAATGTTCTGCGTAATAGCCTGGCCCGTCCCAGAGGCAGCGGCGGCTCAGTGTGAGTATCTACTGAGGCACAGAAGCTTCTCTACGTGGCTTCTACTGGTCAAAGTGGGTTCACACTGATTCAGGGGACTGTGGCTTGTGGCTAACTAACCTGAGTCACGCAATGAGAACCATCTACCTGTGGTCTGGTTGTTCAAAATGAAATGTGCTCCCTCATGATGTACTGAGCTCCAGCCACGCTGGTATTTAAAATTAAACCAGATGAACACAGAGCATAAATGGTACAAAAGGAAAATAAAGGATAAACTATGTTTGGGCTAAAAGATAGGGCTAGATCTGGCTTCTTCCAAACTACAGGTCATGATCCATACATTAGTGACTCATAAAATCAATTTAATAGTACATGGCCAGGACTTTTTTTTTTAATGAAAGAACAGAAAACAGAATGCATCATACCTAACAAGGATAAGTACCATTCATTAAACTGTTGTTTCTACTGCATGGGTACTGGGTTGCAATATCAGTCAATTTCCTACTGTTGGTCTTGGTCAACAGTATCTCAAAGTTTATTCTTATCATAAAAGTCTATGACCTCACGTGGAGTACATGTTGGAATTTTAAAGTAAAAGGGTCTTTCTGGTTTATATAACTTAGCCATCACTCTAAGTAAGAGAAGTTTTTCTGCTAAGCTGTGCTGCAAAAGGAGAGATCACGTGAGGAAAGGGAAGCTGGGTGGAAAGTGATTTGTCACCATCTAGTGGTTGGACTCTGCATAGATTTTATTTCCAGGGGCAACAAAACTCCCTGATGTATCTAACCTGTCTGGGATTTTATCTCAAGTGCAATAGCTGCAGTGGTAACCAAGTCTTAGCCAAGCAATCTGAGTTGCTACCCGATCTGAGTCATCTGCTCACACTTTACTCCAGTTTTCTCCTAGTCTGTGCTGTAAAATCTTTGGAAACTACTGTTTCCAAAGCCTGTGCCCTGTGGCCTTAAGAAATAAGCGAAACAGAGGTAGAAAAGCTAGGAGACACAGCAGTCTTAAGAATTAAGGAATCTGGAAATAGGACTAAGGACCGAAATTTCTATTTCTGTAGTATTTCATGTTGTCAAATTCAGAACTAGAACTTAGGTCTCTGGATTTGCTCAAACTTTCCTTTTAGACAAACTAGAACCACGCAGAGCACACATTCCTCTCCCTCCTCTGCTCTGTTTCCCTTTGCTCAAGAATCCTCAAGCCCTTCCTAAGTCCTCTGAACTTTATCATACTCCGCAGCTATTCTCTCTGGCTCCCACGGATGTCACAATCCCAGAAATACCAACTAACCTCAGCGATGGTAATCTTGGCAACCGTGGTAACCAGTTGGCGGAGCAGAGGTGCAGGAGAGGAGGTGAGAGAAAGGAAACATAAGAGCTCTTTCTTTTTCTGTCCACTAAAAATCCAATGCTCGACTCTCTACAGTCAAGGTAAAGTTGGAAAGGGACTAACTGAGCCCTCCAAGGCCCTGGCAGTCACACTTGGCAGGAGAGGTACATGACACACATTTAGGTCACAAGAGTTCTGCCCTGGAATGCAGGCCATTGTCTTTTTGATTCTAATCACTGCCTCTGTTCCTACTTGCTTCACCAGTTTGTTCCCAGATTCTCTCCTCCTCTCCTGTTCTTTACCACTGTGGCCTGTGGCCTAGTTGCCACAATGTAAAAGTTTCTGGAGAGTATCCTGAGACCTCAAAAAAAAAAAGGGGGGGGGTCAAGTCCTGCTTAGGACAGGACAGAGACCCTGGACTTTGAGGAGATTTGCAATTGGCACCAAGGACTTTCTTGGCAGGAAGCAGCCACTCTCGGGCACCAAGAATACTTGTCCTATACCTTCTTCAAGGCCCCCTTTTTTAAAACCATTAAATGCACCTATCCCAAGCACACCAAGTGTACACTCTGTGCTGGCCTGTGCTCGGTTCACTGGTCTGCCCAGGAAAGCGGTGCTACTCTCACCTCTCACTGTGACCCTGTCCTCCCTGCAAGTCTTTCCTAGTTCCTCCTGCAGAGGCTCCTTTCCGCATGTTCCCAGTGCCCTTTTTCCATATGAGAATGATCAAATTGTCCTGTAAGCTTGAGCTCGGGCCCGCACCCACACTAGACTCGAAAGTAGCAGGGGCCATGTTTCATCTCACCCAAGGCTCTGAAAGGGTAAGTGGGTTGCTCAAGGTCATCTCAAAGCTTCATTTACCCCATCTATCATAAAGAGATGATCAGACAGACTTCACAGGGTCCTTGTGAAAATTTGACGAGAAGATATTGCAAAGCATCTAGAATAATTAGCTTTCAGAGTGTGGCTTCACTAAGTCTATAGTAAGGAAATATAGTTTCATCAGCTACTATCTTGAGTCAGATTCTATCTGCCAATAGAAACAAAACCCACAAAATTCAAAAGGAAACCAAGATTCAACTAGTTAAATATCATACCCCATACAAAATTTAGAGAGTGAAAGAGGGACAAGAAAAGAAGGAAATGGAAAGGAATTGAGTCCCTCTGTCCTCCCTTCAGTTGGGAGTGGGGAGGACTCATTATGGTGTTGGTGCAGATTATTCCACCAGGAGAGTCAACGAAAGGTAACATCAGGCTGTTTGTGGAACTCCAAACAGACTTGAAAAACGCAGGAAACTGAAAAAGCATGATTATCCACAATAGCTGAGGAAGTAGAAAGAATTTCAGAAGGTGAAAGAAACACACAGCTTGCAGCAGTTTGAAAATTTAAATCTAGTCTGAATTTCTAGCACACCCTTGAAGCCCAAAGGACAGGAGATATTATAACTATTTAAGACTTTATTTTTATTTTGTCAGAATAAAATAATATGATGGGAATACACGGTCGAACGTGCATGGGAGGAAACACATTACCTTCTCAATGCCCAGAGGATCACTCACCACGGTAGCTGGCTTGGGTGGTGCCGACTGTACACTACACATGGAGGTCTGAGACACAGCCTCTCCCACAGGAGCCGGGGCCGCAGCCCGCGATTCCTGCAAATAGAAACAGGTCTGATGAAGAATTTTTAGAAATACCTGGTTAGTAAGACTGAAAAACGATGGATCAACAATACACTCTGCTCTGTCATTTGCTATGAGCATGATCTGCTTGAATGCCTAAGGATTGTTGAGTAGTAAATAAGCCAAGATGTTAAAACTCTTCTGCTACCATTATTTCAACTAGGTTTTACCTCTTACCTCGGGTAGGTTACTTAACCTCTCTGAGACTCAGTTTCCACATCTGTAAAATGAGAACAATGATAGTACCTACATCTCAAGGGTTGCCATGGGGCTTTAAAGAGATAAAACATGTGAAGTTCTTTGCAGGGTACCTGGGAACACAGTAAGCTCGATAAATTTTAGCAACCATTATTATTTATATTATTTATTTTTCATATAATACGTAACAATAAAATAATATCCCAATTATATAATGAAATATTTTTTACATAAGTACATCATTTTTATATATCTGTCTAAGAGCACCTTGTAAATTGTAAATAGCTACGTACAAATGCAAGGTGAGTAATGCTATCCCAGGGGTTCTCAAAGTGTGGTCCCTAGACCACCAACCTCAGCATTACCAGGGGACTTGTTCGAAATGCAAACTCTTGGACCTCCCCCCACACCAACATACTAAATCAGGAATTCTGGAGGTGGGGCCCAGCAACCTGTGTTTGAACAAACCCTCAGGTGATCTTAACGGATGCTAAAGTTTGAGATCCACTGTGCTACTTTATCACAAGAGAAAAATTTAAAACAAACTGCTTTTAACCCATACATTTACGAAAGCCTATCCTACATGCAAGATGCTCCGTAGATGATCATGAACAGAGTATGAGGTCTTTCAAGGAAATTATTATCTATTTAAAATTCTGTATAAATGTTAGAGGTGAAGACCAACACAGCCAAAACTTTGTTGGTAACTAA
The DNA here is from genome assembly GCF_041296265.1 of Equus caballus. NCBI lineage: Eukaryota > Metazoa > Chordata > Mammalia > Perissodactyla > Equidae > Equus > Equus caballus. The sequence continues at coordinate 87,795,167 of NC_091697.1, forward strand.
CGCCTTAACAGGAATGTATAAAGAATGACAGACCCCCTGTCATGTTGTATTCTTAAGAGCTGGAAGGCTGGTAAGGTTTGGGGAGGGAAAAGCAAGAGATGAAGGCCATATATTTTAGCAGAGCTTTAAAGGATGAATAAGATTTTAGTTGATCTACAATTAGGATGGGAAGTTATTCTAGACAGCAGGAACCACATGAAAACAGCCATGGAGACACTCAAGCACTTATTGTCAGAGTTTAGTGACACGGGGACACACCTTGGTAGGAAAGGAAGCTGGGGCCAGGAGACATTAGCAGGAACTTTACTTTGTAGGGACTAGGAAGCTCCTGAGAGTTGGAGCAGGGTAATGATGGGAAAGGGCTTGGGACAGAATCATCCTGGTGGATGTAAAGCAAGGACTGGAAAGAGACTGAAGACAGACGCCACTGCCATCTGGAGGTGAGTGGCGATGACAACTTTCACTGTCAGCTACAGAAGCACGAGTAGAAAGGAAAGCCTGGGTGTGAATGCTTTCCTGAAGGGAGAACCACAGGACTTAAACTACAAGAATGTCACGGTCAGCTTGGGGAGGACAGCACATCCAGAAAAAGGCAAGATGAAAACTGCATGTAAACCAAGATGGCACAATGAGCCTTTTATCAACCACTTCATGCTAAAATAATTTTGGTCTCACATTTTTAAGATTATAGAAAAACATAAGAAAACAACCCAAACTAGAGACTTTTATTTCTAGAAAGATACCTTTGTTTTTTCAGCTGGCTTCAATTGCTTTTCTTTGCGTTTAGACTGGTCAAAATCTTCCGAAAGTTCATCAATGAGTTCTGATTCACTCAGGGGCTGTAACACAAGAAACACTGTATACGATGAAGTGCTTATTTTTACTTTGTCAAAAAAAGCTTTCATAGAGAAAATTTGTTTTCTGGTTACCACATGTTAGGTCATATTTTAGGATCTAAAACCAAAAGCTAATTTATATAGGGCATATTTTTCATTTATCAATGTAAGAGAAACGTCACACAACAAATAAGGAATACTAAACACCTCAGTACCACAAAAATGTTAACGGTTTATTTAGTCTAGAGTTTTCTTGATTCCTCAATTCCAGAGTAATTTTGTTCAAATAAAATTGCTTGTTCTTTCCTATGAAGATCTGTAGAGTTTTTTCTCATGCGATTGTCTTTTTCTGCTTCCTACCTAATGATTTCCCTTCTGAATAAGTCAGAGGAAACAGAGATCAGAGACTCCTTTCCTACGACTCTGTGGGGGTTTGGCAGGCAAGTTCAGCTATCCTCAGAGTTCCTTCAGGTGAAGGGGTATTACTTGTTTACTGTGACTTGTCAAAATCTCCACATGCCCTAATCTATGACAGAACGGCATGAAATTCAAGTGGAGCCCCAGAGTTGGACAGCCTGAGTTCTGAGCCCTGGCCTTGCTGTGAGGCCTTCTAGCTGTGTGACCTTGAGCTATTTACATAACCCCTCTGCCTCTCCCTAATACCAGGTTGACAGAGTCTCCACAGTGAAATCCAGTCTGTTAGAATTACCTCAAGTTTTACTTTACGGTTCTACCATTTTTAAGTATCAGAAAAAATTTTATTTGCTAACCTTGGGTTTTTCTTCAGACTCTGGCAATAGTGGTTTTCCATCTTTATCCTGTAAATGAAATTGAAAATGAAATAGAAAATTTTGCTTTCCTGTCCCATTAAGTTTGTTTTAGGGAATTCCAGGATATGAGGGGAGAGCTTGTTTTTTTTCCTTATATTTGAGTAAATTTGTATTTCAGATTTATTTTTTAGAAAGCATCAGAATAAGGAGTTGACCCATAAAAATCAAGAGACCAAAAGTTATTCGAGTATAACGCACATCTACTTTTCTTTAAAAGTTACTGATAAAATTTCTTCCATCTATTGGATAGGGAAATAGAATTTTTTAAAAAGTTCTTTGGCAAGAAAGATACGGCTACATTAGTGAAAGGTTAAAAAAAAGTCTCAATTCTCCAACCCAGGGTGGAGAGGGAGATCTCATTCCTATAACACTTTTTAGGGTTTTGGATATAAAGTTTCACAATTTAGAATATTTCTAAAAATGGGAAACTTTCCATACAGAAGCATATATAAGAATCACAACTATCTTCCATCATGTGTTTATGTGTGTTATTTCAAAGATAAATTACAAATATAATAACAGGAGTTAGTCTACCATCCTCACCTCAAACCAAAACCACCAATAACAAAACCACCTTGACTGAGGACACTGGGAAATAGTTGTACATTTCTATCTACCACTTCGAAGATCTAGGGCGCTTTTATCCATTTGGCAGTTAGAGAAAAAATTACTCGCAAACTGTTCCTTCTGCTTTAAGGTGAAGGATCTACGTCAAGCACTGTTAACAGCTGAAACACTTGAATGTATGGGAATTTTAATGACCACATGGTCACTACTTAGGAAACCATCCCGTAAAGAGTCCAGCTGTAGAGAGCAGAGAAGAAAGGGTTCAGGGTTTTCAGAGTTAATATCTCAACTGGGACAGACATGTCCTTAGGCATCATGGACAAAACATGATATGAGGGCAAGAGGGGTGAGCTGCTGTTAGCACCGTGGCTGACAAGGTACCGTGGCTGGTTTCAATCTGTACTCCGATGGGACTGTTTCGTCATCTTCACCACACTTCTTTAGTTTCTCTTCTTTGGCTTTTGCCTGATGAAAGTGGAGGGGAAAAAGAAATAAACATTTAGATAATACATGTAGAAGATGATATACCTTTATGTACTTCATGGGTGTGGTAGAGAAGACCAAATCAGATGAAAGTGTCTGAAAAACTACTTTTTGTGGTTTACAAAGCAGAAGACCACGGCAGGCACCGTGAGGAAGACAGCATGAAGTGACCGAGAGAAACCAACAGAGGCGGGAATCCTGGGGAAGTGCCCCTGCCCTGCTCTCAGGTGCTCTATGACCTTGGGAAGCCATTTACGTCTTTCTTTGGATGGGTTTCTTCAGGTGTAAAATGGGGCTGCTAATAATTTTTACCTATGTGACTGACTCGCAAGGATCACCAGAGAAAAGTAAATAAAACACCCTTTGAGACAGTCAAGCACAGTGCAGAAATTAGCTGCAATTATTTTTACAGCCCTCACCTGTCTTATTCAACAAGGCAGTTATCTAGGGGAGAAAACAACCAGTTCTCAAGAATGTGAAACACAGTTCAGCAATGGGAGAAGCATCTCATCACAAATCTTGGCTGACCCATGGATAATCGGTTTTACCTCTTTTAAAGGACTCCCATCAATAACACCAGGACTCCACTGGATTACTGAACCATGAATAACCAGCTGCATTAGAAACATTTGTAGCTCTACGGTAGATCACTGGCTTCTAGGGTATAATATTTGCATTTTAAACTACCGGTGAGTAATGCGAAGCTCCATGATATGTAATAATATGCACCTATATCAAGGCATGGATTTAAATCACAAACCAAGGAGCTCCTGGGCACAAAGGGAGTCACTTAGCAAATTCCAGCTCAATCCACTGCTGCCATATACATCTCAGCCTAAGATTATAGTTCTCCCATTGAATGATCAGTTGATTAATTAAAAAATATTGAGAGCCAGGCACTCTTCCTGGCTTTGGAATCACAGTTTCACTGTTCTATAGAATAACAACCCTCATTAAAGGATGAAAGGGTTTTTTCCCCACATTCCCAGTTCTATTCCACAGCGGCCTATGGAGGAAGTCCTATTATGAAGTGGTACTCCCCAATTCCAAGATTTGTGAGGTCTCCACCAAGAAAACAGCCTGCATGAAAGTCAAGGGTCTCCCATATGATAAAACCGCCCTCTCCACTACACTTAGCTTATGGACAAGGAGAGTCACGTGCACAGCTAGATTCTTTCTATTCCTCTTTGATCTATATAGTCTTTAAATGCCTGCACTGTAAGCACTGAAAAACAAATGCCTACTGAATTGAAATAGCACTAGACGAGGCAATTACATAAAGAAATGGGGAAGTTCGATAACGAGGTACCATTATAGAATATTTGTGTTATGATACACTCTAAGAATGACAAGTAGTCATGGACCTCTTCTCTGAAGCGTTTGTAGCTTTTCCTCAGGATTCTCTCTAGTATGGATCGTACTGGAGTGGCTGTGGAACCCTATAGGATATCGACCTTTATGAGCCTTATCACAACATCAGACTATTATCTGGGAAGTAATGAATTCTCCATCAGGAATTCACCAGAGAACTGGAAGATCTTCTTAGGAAATATTTACACTTTGTACATAATTAAAAAGGGACAGAGGCCGGCCCGGTGGCGCAGTGGTTAAGTGTGCACATTCTGCTTCAGCAGCCCGGGGTTCGCCATTTCGGATCCTGGGTGCGGACATGGCACTGCTTGGCAAGCCATGCTGTGGTAGGTGTCCCACATATAAAGTAGAGGAAGATGGGCATGGATGTGAGCTCAGGGCCAGTCTTCCTCAGCAAAAAGAGGAGGATTGGCAGTAGATGTTAGCTCAGGGCTAATCTTCCTCAAAAAAAAAAAGGATACTAGAGGAAAACTAAGTGGAAACTAATGGAAAGAGTGGAAAAGAATAGTTCTTTTTGTAAAAATTTTAAGAGTTTACAGCTGCTCAGGTTTTCTAGAGGAAATTTAAAACATTTATATGCATCCCCAAATTAGTCAACCCAAACTGCTTAATAAGTTATATTTATGTAATCTTTTCACATCTACTTATCTGATTTTAGTGGTTCTAAGACTCTTTTTGTCCTGGGATTTATGTTTATACCTTCCCTCCCCAAATTATCTTAAATCATCTTAAATCACCCTAATTATCTGTAAAAAGCCTGAGGGAAAGCACGATTGGCTGGCTGCCCCATAGCCCTCCGGTGGTGGAAGCATAACCCAACTTGGTCTCCTGATCCCCCAGGGTTCTGCCAGGACCACTCTTTCCTCGAGACATTTCACACATCTGGCTACTCCAAGTACTCTGCCTCTCGCATTGTGTTTTCATCAAGTTTCCTCTCTTCCCGATACATTACTTGGTCCTGAAGGACAAGGGCTGCTTCCCCTGCTCCCTTGTGTTCGCCTTCACAAAGCTTGTCACGCCATACTGTGTCCGGCGAGCCCTCAAAGAAAGCTGAAGATAGAAACTGGCCCAATGAGGACCAGGGCAGTCCCAGACTCAGGCGAGTTGCTGGGTATTACTGAGACCTTCCCCAGCAACTCAGAACAGGAAGTGACAGCAGAGGCACCAGCATTGTGACAGCGACACCTGCCAGCTCCTCTCCCTGAGCTGATAGGATGGTGGCTCTTGAAGGTCCCCAGGCTGTATTTCCATGGCCCCTCACCACACTGCCTTGTCAAGAATGTCCCTGGGGCAACTCTCTCCTTTCCTTCCTCTTTTCCCCCAGAGGACTCAGTTGAAAACTTCTTTAAAAATTGCAATTTAAAACTCTCCTCCGCCAAATACAAACTTACTGTGGCTCAGAAGGCTGGTTAAGATCTCGGAGTGCGGTGGGATAAACCTTCCCAGCAACACACTCTCACGTGCAGGAACTCCAGTGAGAGTAACTGTTGCTTGATTTTTTTATTCTAATTTGAGACAAGATTTCAACATCTTTCCCCATAGTTATAAAAAGAAGGCTCTACCCACCCCATCTACAGCCATCTCCCTCTCTCCTTATAAAGAGAAGCACCTGGAACCCTTCTGAAATTACAAATTTCCAATTTCCAAGAGAGCAGACAAACCTATTTCTCAGCAGGCCATGGCCTCCATGTTATCATGTGTAGTCAGGTGTCATTTAAGCTTTGGCAAAGGAGATGAGTGTTCACTTTATACATTAAAATTCTAGATGTTTTACAAGACAAATATTCTTCTTGATTGATAACTACCCAGCAATAAATATCTAAATTAACCAGACTCTGAAAGTAAGGCAGCATGAAGAGGAGTCCATTTTTAATCTCTGATAAAATGAAAGTTGTGCAAGATTTCTCAACAACATGTAATGCATTTAGTTTCATAACCTGCAGACTAACAGGCTTTGCATACGAACTCCAAGGTCAATACCTCGTCAACTTCCTTAAGGGAGCTGAAGTCAGGCTCAGGGTCTGGCTTCGGGCTGCCCAGCGAAGCTGAAAGAGCCTCAAGTGCTTGATCGCTTATTGCATCCTGTTAAAGAGGAAAAATACTGTACGTTAAAAAAAGAGAACATCTCCTCAGCCTAAACAATCCATCCACTTCTTTGTGCAGCACAAATTTTAAACCTATACGATGAAGCATGGATTGGGGAAGGATTTTAGGAAGGCAATTTTATTTGAAACCTAACAAAAAGAGAGAAAGAAAAAAGAACTTATTACCAGGGTGTGAAAAGGATTTTAGGAAGGCAATTTTATTTGAAACCTAACAAAAAGAGAGAAAGAAAAAAGAACTTATTACCAGAGTGTGAAAGGGGGCTGACACACCTTTCTAGAGTAACAGTGCTCTCAGTGGCACGTTGCACCCCTTATTTAAGGAAGCTAGAGGTATAATGCTAATAATAGTTATATTATTATAAAACACTCATCAAAATAAAAGCTGCAAGAAGTAAACTGTCACTATTCCATTTTTCTTTTTCTGAAACTGCATCTCTAAAAATGACTTCCGGGGCCAGCCCGGTGGTGCAGTGGTTAAGTGCACACATTCTGCTTCCATGGCCCAGGGTTCGCCGGTTCGGATCCCAGGTGCAGTCATGGCACTGTGTGGCATGCCATGCTGTAGTAGGCGTCCTACACATAAAGTAGAGGAAGATGGGCACGGATGTTAGCTCAGGACCAGTCTTCCTCAGAAAAAAGAGGAGGACTGGCAGATACTAGGCTCAGGGCTAATCTTCCTCGAAAAAAAAAAAAAAGCCTTCCGACAACTCTTGTCATTTAACAACACAGCTAAGCCGGGGGAAGCAGGGAAACGTGAAACAGCCACTGCCTTCTCCTCTGAAGGCACAAGGGCTGATGGCTGCAGGAACTCTCCCTCTCAGGGGTGTGGTGCTCACCACTGCTCCCCAGCCAGTCAGAAACAATAAACCGTCCGCTCCCGGAGCAGGAGGCAGAGCAGCTCCTGGAGAAACCGCTCCTTGCATTATCCAGACTGGTTGCACATGGGACATGCCTTCTCAACCAACCCAGAGCTGCAGGACCACTTTTCAGGATTTGTGAGAATTAAGTCACAGCTGATTGTGGTTGAAGAGAGGTGGACAGAAGCAACTACAACAACATCCCTCTAGCGACTCACTCAAACTCCTTTAGGAAATCAAGTTGAAATTTTCTGTTCCAAGAGTGGAATTTCTCTGGGTCCTGCCCACCTGCGTATTGTAATGGTGCGACAGTCTTGTTTCAGGACCAAGAAGACTGCACTGAAGTCACCCAGAAGCACGTGCAGAAACAAACCAGGCCAGCCTGGAGACATGACTACAACCCTGATGGGTTTCATTACTCCTCACAGACCCCAAAGGGAAAGATGCTCCTCATCACAGGAAATACACTACTGGGATGGGCCGAACCAGCCAAAGCAGCCTCAGGAAAGCACCTGCTGTCAGGTGGACCAGGGCTATTTTCACAGGAGTAATTATTTATACCTCTTCCACCTTTCTTTTTTTCTCTTGGGGTGGAGCAGGACTTTTGACAAACCCGGCTGACTGAGCTTTTAAAACCTCTCCTGTAGATTTCTGAAAAATAAAACACAAAAGATTAGACTTCTAGATGAGGAGAATGTAACCGTAATAGCCAGAACTAAAAAGTTGTTGTTTTAAAGTTCGAGATGGTTTTTAACAAGTCCCCCAATGATACTGAAAATAATACCTCTTCCTCAGTTTTCTGTCCACTAGCAGTAGGAGAACTACAGGTGAAGTCAGAAGCCAAGGCGTCTATGGCATCATCGGGCCCCACAGGCGTCTAAAGAAACAGGAACCATGTCGGGTAACACATAGGAGTCACTCAAGCGAAAAGTCAGATTATAGACCCAGCAAATGAAGAATGTACCTTTGCAATTCCTTTACCACCAAATGAGATATGTTAATGAAATAACAGACAAAAGCTTATGTCTGGAAGGGAATGGGTACTCAATAAATATTAGTTTCCTGTTCTCTTCTAAACATATTAGGATCTTCTCATTCTATTTTTATTAACATTTATTTTATTCCTAAAGCTTTCTTGGCTCCATTCTTCCTCCCCTCAAAACACCAACATGCGAAACCAACGAGCATTGAAACAACCCCCCTGCCACCCCCTTTCTCTGAACAGATGGAAATTTCATCTGATTTAGAGATCAGTCATCATCCCAAAATATAGAAATAGTCCTATCCCCCAACCAAAGACATAAAAAAATGTTAATTTGGATTTTAGAAGACAATTATGTAAACTCACCAAAGAGTCTGGAGGAGGCCCTGGGACTCCTTTTTTCTGAAATGAATATTAATTTAATGAGAAGGCAAAATTAATCCTTACAATCAGCAAAATGTATTATTCAGTGCACGCTATCGGTTGAATTGTGTCCTGCCAAAATTCCTATGTTTAAGTCCTAACCCCTAGTACCTCAAAATGTGACTGTTTTTGAAGACAGGGCCTTTAAGGAGGTAACTAAGGTTAAAGGAGGACACTAGGATGGGCCCTCATCCAATATGATTGGTGTTCTTATAAAAAGGGGAAGTCTGACCCCAGAGATACACACGGAGGGAAGACGACGTGAAGATACGTACACACAGAGAGAAGATGGCCGTCTACACAGCAAGGGGAGGGGCCAGGAACAGATCCTTCCCTCACGGCCCCCGGAAGGAGCCAACCCTGCCCACACCTTCATTCCAGTCTTCCAGCCTCCAGAACTGTGACACAATAAATTTCTGCTGTGTAAGCCATCCAGTCTGCGGCACTTTGTGACGGCGGCCCGAGCAGACTAACACAGTGAGCATCACAGCAATGACGATTTCATGTGCCCCATTCTATTTTCTAAATTTAAAAAACTGTGCATATATTGATGTGATAAAAATTACATTCCAAAAAGGCAACAGTAAAGTAAAATGAAATGATCATTTAACTTACAGCCAAAAGTTCCCTATATTTTGGAGGGAGTGTGACTTCTCTTTTACCCAATTCCTCTATGAAGGTAGAACTCATCGGATCCTGGAACAAAATGATACACACAGGGATATGATGCAATTAATTAGCTGAGAATATTATATATATATTCTGAAACCAAAGTACTATTCCACCACTAATTTATGGAACTATTGAGATGCAACATAAATCATTAAGAAGTCAATACAGTCATGCGGCACTGAATGACAGGGATACGTTGTGAGAAATGTGTCATTAGGCGATTTCATCATTGTATGAACATCATAGAGTGTATTTACACAAACCTAGATGGTACAGCCTACTACACACCTATGCTACATAGTACTAATCTCAGGGGACCACCATCGTATATGCAGTCTGTTGTTGACCGAAACGTCATTATGCAGCACATGACTGTACTTTACACAATTCTGAAATTCTAAGTTTACACAAATACTTGCCCAAATTCAATTGGCTTAACCCATATGTAATGCTAGAAAATATTCAAACCATTATATTAAATATGATTCCTGTATCAAAATACATTTTAAATGTTTTCATTATCTAATGTTTCCAATAATACAAAAGTACAGTTATAAAATGAATTTCTATATAACACAGCACTCAATTCTATCAGATCTATAGTTATTTCTTATACAATTCTTAAGAAAGAAATCAGACACAGTGATGTCTCCTGGGTAGCCCTCTCCAACTCTATACCCCTTCCTTGTTACCCAGACAGAGCCACCATTCTGAACTTTATCATATCCATCCACTTAAAGTTTAGCATATTTTAAAACAATTATTCCATATGTTAGATACCCATAAACAATATACATTACTTTGCATATTTTCAAATGTTATAAAATGGTATCATATTCTATATATCATTCTGTAAAGTATTATTTTTATTCAAAATTGTTTTGGTAAAATATCTATGCTGATACATGAATAATCCATTTTAGTCACTATAAGGTATTCCACTATATTATCTTGCCTCCTGCTGAATAAAATCATTTCCAAATGTTTCACCTGTTCTTATAACTCCTTGTTCAGATGGGCAAGCCTCCCCGCAGGGAAGCTCTGTGGCTGTGGAATTGCTGGTTGGAGAGTATACACATCTTCAACATCCACCATCTCTAGGAGAGCTGTCCCACTGTTCCCTTTTGCCAATCTGTTAAGTGTGACGTGGTATCTCTCCACTTCATATCGTTTTCCTAATTACTAGGGAGACTTTTATTGTATTTGTTTATTGGCCAATTATGTTTTCTCCTAATTTTCCATTGGGTTGTCTTTTTCCCACTTTTAAAATTCTTCATAAATTCTGGAAATAAATCCTTTGTTATGGCTGTCGCAAATATTTTCTTCCAGTTTATGGCACTTTTTTTTTTTTAGTACTAAGGAACATATAATTTTATTGCTTATTAGGAATAGGGATGAAATGAGGGTGGTAAATATTTAGAAATCAAAATAAGTTCAAGGATAGGATGGGAAAATATCTAGAAATAAAAATAAGTTCAAGTCCATTGGACTTAAATCTCAATGAGAGAAAATAAGTCTTTGCAACCCAATCAAACAATGTTTGCTGAACCAACATTGGTTGTTGGAATAACACAGCTACCACAGGACAAACCATTTCCATCTCCAACACCAATTTTTAGTTGCTATTATGCAACAGACATGACCCTGTTTCTCTCCAAGCAACATGACACTAGGTATTCTTTTGTGCCTCATGACCATGACATCATGACTATCTGCTCTCCTACCCATTAAGTATGAATCTCTACACATATCAAGATCACATACCAAAACTTCGGGTCCAGTATATGTTGTAGTATCTTCTTCAGCACCCTCAGGTTCTCCTAAAGTGTCTATTAAGTCATTCAAAGCAGCATCTATGCCTGACTGGAAAAGAAAGAGCAGATATTTAAAGATTACTTGTTATATATATTTCACTTTTGACTTAACTACAAAAAAACCATTCTGTGTAGAAAAATACAAAACATCAAAAGTTCTTCAAGTATCAAAATCATTAAAATCTGGTCTGTAATAGACCTTATTATTTAAAGTCCTAGAGTACAGATTCTAGGTTGGAAAGAGAAAAAGCCATACTCATGTAAGAATCACAATTTCAATAAGTCTAAAAGCATTAACTACATGAACAAATGTGTGCTTCATTAAAGCTGCAAGTCCAATGAACTGACAGTCAAAAAAAAAAAATAAAAGAAAAAACATAACAAAATACAAAGAATTATGATCATGTGATTATACTCAACAGGAGAAATGCTTGGTATTTATTGCTTATCAAGTTTTCCATAGTTATATACAAAAGAACCACAACAAAATCTCTCTGTGGCATCTCTTCCAGATAGAATCTGTTTCAAAAGTGGATTGCCTTGTGCTCTTTCATTCATTCGTGGTTTTTTATTCACTTGTTTGCCCAAAGATGTTTACAAAATAAAAATTTCCTGAAAGGGATGTTAAACTTATAAGAAGTGACAGTTTACTCTGTCAATATGGGCTTAAATCAGTATAAGGAATGAAAGAGTATCTCCAACCTATTTTACCTTTTTTTGCTGAGGAAGATTCGCCCTTAGCTAACATCTGTGCCAATCTTCCTCTATTTTGTATGTGGGTTGCCGCTACAGCATGGGTGCCTACGAGTGGTGTAGGTCTGCGCCTAGGAACTGAACCCAAGCCACCGAAGTGGAGAGCAGCAAACCACTAGGCAACGGGGTTAGCCCCTCCATTCTATTTTTGAGGTTAAAAATGATTCATTGAGAATAACCTGCATTTAAAGGGGAAGACAACAATTTTGGAAAAGACCTTTTACTACTTAACTCAGATTAAAAATGATTGTTTAAAATTCTTTTTGCTACTACCATGTTCCCACTACAGTTTTAGGACTACCGTGATCATGTAATAGAACTTGGGGCCTGTCTGCTTTCGACGGATTCAACTGGGAATTTCAGAATAAGGGAGTGCCTGACATCCTTTAGTGAGACCTCTGGGTAAAGAAGATGTATTTACAGGGGAGAAACGGGAAGGTAAACTCCATGAGATATAACTGGAGTTCTCAGAACAGAGGGTATATAAAACGTTACAAATATAAGTGAGAAAAGCACACTTTCAACTCAGTCAGATTAGCTTGAAACAGTAATTTATTTAAAAGGTCCTTTCAGTTACCACCACCCCATATTGTTTGCCCTCAAGAAATCAGATAATGATAAATATAGAGACTATGAATAAATATCTTATGTAGAAATGTACTGCTATCTTCATACCTCTCCAGACGGTTTTTCTGGTTTGGATTCAACTGGTACAGCCGATGTTAACGATTTACTTTCTTTTTTCTGGTGGGGGTTTAGAAAGAAATAAAAACTCTTTTTCACATACTTTTATAGAATTCAATAATTTTACATAATTAAAAATGAAGTCAATGATGAGGGATGGCAGGCAGACTTTTGGTGGTGAACATGATGTAGTCTATACAGAAGTTCAAATATAATGATGTACAGTTAAAATTTACATGTTATAAATCTATGCTACCTCAATAAAAAAATGAATTAATTATAATATTACTAGCATTGATCATGTACTGAAATTCCGCTCTGTGCCAGACAGTATCTGGTGTGTGTTACATGCTTTTTCACAACAGCATAAATAATACTAATCTCATTTAGGGATGTGGAAAGCAAGGCTCAGAGAGGTCAAGTAAGAACTCTTCCCAGGTCACACAGTAAAGGAGACAACCAACATTCGAATCCAGAAGTGCCTGCCTTTTTCTCCACTACTCTTGATGGCTTCTCCCAGGGCTCACAGCCAGTCTTTGCAGGACCTGTGAATTGTTTCAATAAGCGGCCACTTGTTCGCACTGCTGCGTTTCCAGTCTCTGCCAAGATTCACCTCTGCAATGCCTCTTGCATTGCTCCCCACCACCTCACTCTACCCCTGCTCTAACGCAGGCTAAATCAGGACTCACAGGACTACGGAAGCAGCCCCTGACCAACCTTCCACCGTCCTAGCTCTACTGCACTTCATCCCACCCACTGTGGCCACTTAATCTTTCTGCAGCTTGGTTCGAATCGCATCGCATCCCATCGGCTCTCTAATCTTCAGTGTTGATCTGCTGCCAGCTGAATCACTACCACATGTACAGACTCACCTTAGCATTCCCCAGAGCAGCGCCCCAACCCGTCTTTCTGGTCGCCCAGTCCCCACCACTTACCGCCCCTGTGCTTCACCCACGCTGGAATGCACTTTGTACCCAAACACATCTTATGCTTTTCCACCTTGATGCCTTTGCAGGCCTGCAACCCTAGCTACCCTTCCACACACCTAACTCAATTCCTTGTGGACTCCCCCAGTCAGACAGAATCCCACTGCCTCACCAAAGAGCTCCCTGCGGAGACCTTTCTTAATCTGCCTTGACTTCCAGCCCCAGGTATACAGGCTTCTCCCCACCCCGAGAAGGGCCAGCCTGCAGCTCAGGGGTCTTGAAGAGTCAGACCACAGTGCTTTAAACATGGTAGACACTAAAAAACAAAATGCAGATCTGATCAACTCCCTTTTATGGGAGACCAATCAGAGGCCAAGAAAAGTGAAATGACTTGCTACAAGTTCCAGCACAAGACAGTGCACAACAGAGTTCCATATAGGCATCTCCTAATTTTACTGTTTAGATTTGACTGGTAACCCTGGCTAATGTACAGCTAGCATAAAATTTCAAATTTGGACTACATTTTTAAATCTATTCTCATAGATCTAACCCTCTGCCTTAAATCTATCCATTTTTCAAACCATTTCATCTAAGTACTCCTCACCAACACAAGAGAGTCATGTGTCTCCTGGGGGTGGGGGTGGGGGTAGGTCTGCTGCAAGAAAAAAAATTTTAATTTAAGCTAGGTATTTTCATTTAAAAGTTTACGTAAATTTTGCTATTACTCTATAGGATCTCTGCGTAAGTTTGGATAAAAATAATGTGCCTTTTCTCTTTCAAAACCTGAGAAAAAAGGACATTTTAGGGAGACGTGCCATACCTGTATCCTATGCCTTTCTTCACCATCTAGCCTGTAGGGAGATCCTTTTCCCATTTTGAGACACAGGAAAATAGATAAATATATACTACTTTTTTCTATTTCATTTCCATCTTCTCATTGTTGCTTCAATTACTTACTTGGGGCCTCCAGAGAAATAAGTACCAAAATTTCTAGGCTGACACGGCCTCCAATCTGCTGACTCACTCTGTGTAATGCTATGTGCGGCAGACTACTACTCATCTTACATTGCTGGGCTAGCAGGTGAAGCAGCTCTTCCGAGGATCTAAGGAAGACCTGCCCGTGATTAGCCAGCAGGGCACATACTGTCTCTCCTGAGAGGCCTTGGGCTGTCTCCTTAAAAAACCTCCCACGTCCATTCATCTAGATGTCATGACTGTTCATGATTTACTAGTATCAAGATAGCTGGTATCCATGTTGAAAGCTGAGAGTAACGCTTATTCAAATTCTCATGGTAATTTTACTTGGCCGTATTTCAAACCTACAAATCTTGATGGCGGGATCTGAGTCAGCTCACAGGTTAATTTCCTTGGTACTGATACTAGGCCTTATACATGGCAGGTGCTCAATACTTACTGAATGTGTGGATTTTAAAACCATTTCCACTATCTTGCTCACTCAACATCCTTTAGATGCGTGCTCCTCTTCACAAAATTTCACATATGAACAGTGTTCAGTTTTACCAAATGATAGGTTATTTGAGTGTGATAGCAGTGGAACCCTAAATGGTTAACGAGAACCAGACCTAAAGCAGTGGGTTGGAATGGGTCTTCACTGAGCATACGTTTCTCATCAAAGCGATCTGATGAGCATCAAGGCCCATATACAGTTTATATCTGCTTTCGTGCTCACCTTGTCATCTGGTTTGCCCGATGCTGCAGCTACACCAGCAACAACAGTCTTTCCATCAGCAGGTATCGTGTCCTGTGATTTAGCCTAATGCAGGGGATAAGAAATTGACAAGACTAAGGATCTTTGAAAGATTATCTTTGCGATCACGCATTTCAAATGTCACTACTGAGCCCATTTACCCTCGTAGACATCTTGTAGGAGAATGGTCACTAGCTTCTACTGCACATGGTGCAACACTGGGCACCACATATGGCTGGACTCAAGAGCTTACAGAGTCTACACAGGTAACACAAATAGGTGAAGCAGGCCAGGTAGCACTGTGATAGACTGGAGCACACATACCAGGTGTAAAGGCTCTAATCGATTGTTGCCATGTGAGCCCACCATTGACAGATACTCCGATTTTTCAAGAGAAGCTAAAAATTTGTTTTTCCAAGTAAAGAGCAGATCAAGTAGGTCATCTGTGTTCCCATAGCCCATGAGGTGAGGGGTCCAGGAGGCAGCCTCAGTCCCAAGCTTCCTGTCTTTGAGACACCAGAGTCTGCCACCTGCCAGCCTACAGTCACAAGTGGGCACAGTGGGCAGTGGGAGAGGCTGGATGGAACATCCCCTAGACTCATCGGATGCCCTTCTCAGGCTTTCACAGGCCCAAGTTTCCAGAAGGCTATTCTGAAAACCTGTAAACGGACAGCACTAAATCATTATAACACAAGATCTATTCAGCATAGCTCCACAGCCTCACTTACACAAGTCAGTGTGGACAGAGGACCTGCATTTTATTCCCTAGCTGACATTACTGCTTTCCTAACTATTAATCTGCTTTATTTACCTTTGGTTTTGCTGATTTCTCTGATTTCAGCTGCTCACTTGATGTGGAAACTGCTTTTTCTTGATGAGCATCCTTGCTTCCTGCATCTGATGTGTGCTTCGGTAGGCTTTTTGGCTGAAAACACACACACGAAACACATTGTTAAAACGATGACAAATGCTGATACTTTTTTCTATGGAGTAGAAAGTGTTCATAACAGTTGTATTTTATGTAGTTTTGAATTGTGCGAATTTAAATTAATGATATAAATGTGATAAAATTTCACTTTAAGCACAAAATTTTAAATAATGCAAATCCTTCTCCCCAAATTCAGCAAGAATCACGAGTAAATTGTAAATCCTACTATTGTCACATGGTGGCACCATTTTAGCCAAAAAACAAATAGCCATCCTCAGTAGGCCTTAAGTCTTGAATGATAAGAGTTTAGAATTTTATCTCACACACACACACACACACACACACGCACACAAAGCTTCACCTCGTGCTATCAAGTCTTAATGATAATCATTTACCTCTGTGTGTTCCTTTGGCTTTACTTCTTGGGTTTTTTTCTCATGAACCACAGATGGCTGCCGATTTCAAAAGATAAAATCTCAATTATATTGGAGTCCATTGTTTTCATATTTCCAAACAGGCTCAAGAACAAAATCCCCAATTAGACCATTCTGCCTCTCTTGGGAAAGGCCCAGTTACAGAAGTAGCCATGTGCTATCTGGGCAATAGTAATCCTACCAACAGTCGGATAATGACAATTATGAGAAGAATAATGAAAAATTTAATATTTCATAGAATGACTTTTGAAATAGGTATGCATCTCTGTATTACTGGCTGTTTTTCACAATTTATGTAGATCATTTGGTAACTGCAGGTTCATCAACAGAGATGTCAAATGATCACTGTGACCATTGAGCTTGTTGATAGGGAATCCAACTGTAGAAATTAACTTTTTAAAAAAATCTCCCTTCATAGAAGATGAAGAACACTGTATTTTCTTCAATTAAATGATTTACACAGTCTTTTCTGTGTAAATCATTTTCTTATGTTTCTTATGTTTCTACATTTCTTATGTTTCTACTTAAACATAAGTAGAGAAGAAGGTATCACCAGAAACCCAATTCTCTTGAGATTGGGTAGATCACCAAAAGCATTTAAATATGGAATAGAAGACAATTTCCTCCTAGCTCCTGAATTCTTCCTCTAGAGTAGAAAATGGAATTATCATCCTCAGGGGCCACCAAGAGGCCTTATACAAAATCAGATAAACCTCACCTCTCACTCATATGACCTCACCCTTGTCTGCACTTAAAGTACTTCAGCCCAAAGCATCTCCATGCTCCCACAGGAAACCTTGGTCTTATCTGAGTATTTGCTTAAGCGTGTTTGGAAGAAAGCAAGCGCAGCAGCTGACTGAGGAAAAACACTGGTCCTGCCTGCAGACACCCTGGGGTCCATCTCCATGTGGGCAGAGACAGGCTTTCTGTGCAGACAGCCAGGAAGCAGGAAGGCAAGGGAAACTTTCCCAAGGGAGAGTCAGTGCTGTCTCCCGAGTAACTGAGAACTAGTTCCACACACTGAGATGAGACTGTCAAGATAAACCCAGCTGGTCCCTTAGGAAAGACTCTCATCTTTAAGTTATCTAGGTGTTAGGTTCCACAGACACATTTATTTTTGATGTGTCGTCATTAAAGTAATTGGATACTCATTACCCTTTGCCCTTTCTCCTTTGTTCCTGCGGCTTAGTTTTAACAATTATTTCACTTGTAACAAGAATCTAGATTTGAACAAAATGCCTTCTGAAATATATTGCTTTCACTTATAAAATACTATATATTCTGGGGGCTGGCCCTGTGGCTGAGTGGTTAATAAGTTCATGCGCTCTGCTGCAGGCGGCCCAGTGTTTCATTGGTTCAAATCCTGGGTGCGGACATGGCACTGCTCATCAAACCACGCTGAGGCAGCGTCCCACATGCCACCACTAGAAGGACCCACAACGAAGAATATACAACTATGTACCAGGGGTCTTTGGGGAGAAAAAGGAAAAAAAAAATAAAATCTTTAAAAAATAAAAAAATAAAAAATAAAAAAATAAAAATAAATACTATTCATTTTAACATGTTAAAATGTTAAAATATGGATTTAATGCTATAATTATTTTATATATAGTCCATATAATCATGCTCAAAAGGATGAATTAGTTAAATTAGCTGACAAAATTCCTTTTACCATTCAGTACCACCAATGAGGAAACCGGTTATTCATTATTATTGCAAAGAATTCAAATAACTCACTAAGTGACTTAAATACTTACCTTAGTTGACTGTGACTTCTTTTCAGGTTCTGTTTTTACAGCCTAAATTCACACAAATAAACAAAGAAAGGAAGGACAGAAAAATGGACATAGTTTACGAAGTTTATCAAAAATTTTCTTCAACCAAGGAAGCTAAAAAGAGATGATTTTCATGTATTTATAAATATAAACTTTGAGTTAAGATTATTACACTTTGCTTGGAATTGTAACTCCTTAGATAAACACTTAGGCACCATAATTATCAGTCTGCTCTTAGTATTTAGATGGCCATTTACATCTTATTTCTTGCTATGTGTATCAAAGACATGTAAAGATTTACTACTACAAACATTGTAGATAATACACAAACAAAATAAAATTAAAACCTTCATCCCTCAAAGCCACTGACATGATGGATCTGCTTATGAGTGAAACACTTACCATAGGATTCAGCTGATAGTGTGAAACAATGGGATGGTGACAGAATTGAGGGCACAGAAAGCAGTGAAATTTATTTTTAGTGCTGGAATGTGAGCGATGGATAACTAAGCCTGTGACAAGTCAGAGCATTACAGAAGATTGTGAACTGCAATTATTAGCACGTGCTGAGCGGCTGAAGTGACCATTAGTAATTAGAAATGTCCCCTAGTATAACGAACCACATCACCTGTTTTCTGTGTCTTTTCTTGTTAGGAGAATGTGGTCCTTCCATCTGTTTGCTGACTGGAATGGCCTAATGTAAGAGCACAGCCGCAAGGGTGATTTTATTTTATCTGACAGTCAAATAAGTAACAAGTATAAACAGGGCTAAAATGTTTTTATCGAGACCCATTCTATTCATCTATTGCATCTACTCTATGCATATGTATATAACTCCAAGAAGTTGTAGGCGCTTAAATTCTAAAGTCTCAGGCAAATATTTCAGTTTGGATTTACTTTTTTTCTGTGATAGGGAATCAGTAAGATTTCCATTAATAAAATTAATTTCTGATCCCTTTCCTTCCCCTTCCTTCTCTGTGTAAGAGTGCTTAAGCAATATTTTTTCCACCTATATTTCAATGTTTAGTAATGATCAAAGGACTAGTCATAGGTGTTGTCAAAAGTTTTCTGAAATCTTGCCAACATAATTTTTACAATAATTTTGTAAATAGTGTGTGGATTTTTACTGCATAATAATCTAATGTAAAATTCTAGGAATGCTTCTGAAGAGGTGATTGTGATTTAGGATCTTGAGAGGAGTATCTTATAGAGTTTTACCCAACCAAAAGTTACCTGTGTCAAAAAAGACAATTCCTTAAGTATGCACACATATTCTCAGTATAGGTAAGATATGAAAACAAGAAGACTTGATTAAATATTTTATGAATTTTTCAAAGTAAGAGATTAAAAATTAGGCCTCATGCTTCCTGCCATTTCTTTCCCTTTTACCTGTTTGGTGGTATCAGCATAAATCCTTATTTTTAATTCTATTTTCTGAAGAGGCTAACACCAAATATCCTCTTAATTTATTATGTCTTGTGCTTCGGTAACGAAGATACATATGTTCCTCACATAATGGGCCCTTGTTAGACCAACACATGTATTGTTTGGGGAAGGAAGCAAAGTTCATGATCAAAGACGTTTCTAAAATTTTAAATTTTGGATCCTTTCACATTGGATCCTTGTTAATGAGTTTCTGTATGTGCCACAATACTTTCTTGAGTTCATGCAAATACAATTTATTAAATGATTAACAGGGAAAGCCAGCTGGTATTGTAGTGGTTTAAATCTAAAATAGCTTCTAATCTGTAATTTGGCAATCAAGATTTTGCATGGAAGAACTCTACCATACAATTAAGAATGTACGCTCACAGACACAGCAGCTTATAATGAAATGCACATTTTAATCAGCAATCACTAACACATTTCCTAACGATGTTTGGTGGTAGTGGGGATGGTGAACATAACAGTGATGACAGTAATAACTAATGCTTATTGATCACCTCTTAGTACTAGGGACTGTTCTAAACTTTACATGTGCCAACTCACTTAGTCCTCATAATAATTCTCTGAGACAGGTATTATTATTTATTATTATCCCATTTCATGGATGAGAAATTGAGGCACAGAGAAGTTAAATAACTTCCCAGGGACACCCATGGTGGAGCTAGGGTTGTGTGTTCTCAATCATTGTGCTGCCCTGCATTGTCTCTCCAGTACCAGCCAGCTCCTGCTGGGCACCTGCTGTGCGCTGTCCAACATCCTTCTATGTTTGCTGCCTTACAGAATCTTGTGAAATACATACTATTATCATTCTCCTACAAACTGTACAGATAAAGAAACCAAAGTAAAGAGGAGCCTTCCAACTGCTCAGCCAGTGTGGAACCAGGATTCCAAGTTGGGCCATCTGGTTCCAGCGTCCACGCCACATGGCCTCTTGGAGATCTCATCCTGATTAGAAATGATTTGACCTTCCGTCTGACACACAGCAGTGTGACTACCAATTCTAATGTGCTAGTGAAAGAGAGACAGAACTTAGATCCAGCCAGATCACCCCCCTTTAGAGCTACACTGACTTTCATTTGAAAGAAGTAGGATGTGACAAGGATTTCATATAGGTATTACCTTGAACTAACATCTTTTCTCTAAAAGATCAAAATATTTGGAGAACTACACTCATCTAGGTCACAAAAATCTCTAAGAGGAGACTAGTATCAATGTTATGAGCCAAATATCAGAAGCATATGAAGTGATTAAGGAGAATAGTGTGATTGAAATCCATCAACAACAGAGAACTGAGGCCAAAAGTTGTCCTGAGTCAGCCATCAGTGACATGACGTCATCATGTGCATCTTATTTTTGTCTCTCCCTCTCTTCTTTCTCGTACTTTCCTCTCCCTCTCCTCCCTTCCTCCAGTTCCGTAGGACTGCCAAGAATTCTCATGATTAATGCTTCAGCAATGACTGAAGAGTCTGACACTTGCTCTGGAAAACAGGGCACACTTGAAACAATCATTGGTCCTCGAGCTGAGAGTCAGGCAGGATGAATTAGAATCAGGCAATGGGTCAAATGAGAATCAAAATAATAAAAAGGAAATCCTATATTTCTGGCTCTCCCTTCTATCTCCTTTCTTCAGTTTTCATGGACTAAGTTCAGTGAGAACTCTTTTTTTTGGTAGAAGCTTCTACTATAATCTTAAAATTATTTTAAGATTAAGATCAGTTTTTTTATTTTTTAAGATTAAGCTTGGTATAAATAAGTAGTGACAGCTAATAGATAAATTAGGCACTGGATGATGTAAATTATGAATACAATTAAGAAATTAATATAAATATAAAACACTAAATAAAAACACAATTTTACGTTAAAAATAAACTTAAAAATGAATGCTAAATGACATTTATAAGAGCTTAGATTTGGACAGTGTGTTTCAAGACTTTTGCAATGTCCTTTAAAAACAGCTCAAGATGAGGCCAAAGGTTCCCCCAACAGCATTAAGTTACGGCACCAGTACTAAACTTTGGCATAGGATTCCACTGGGAAAGCAAAATAATATGGAAGACAGAAAGCAAAAGCATGTGAATGATTTTAAACAAGGGCAACTTAATAGTAACAGAGCTGAGACAGCCCTTAAAGGCACTAAAGAATATTGGCTCACAATAATTAGTTGAGAACATCTTGAAAATGCCCCTTCTTTAATCCCCCATCCTAGAATATTCCCAAGAAACAGAGCTTGAGACATGGTAACTAAAGGGTTCAAGCCAGCTTCAACCAACTCTTCAGAACTAGGCTTACGTTATGTGGCAATCCCACTGGAGGACAATCTTTTATTTTTCTTCTGAAATTTCCAGAAGTATTATTAGAATAAATCCCAATCAGAGCTCAGCAAAGGTTTATCAATAAGACGGTGCTCCACATGGCTCAAATTTCAGGAAGAAACTTCAGAAAGCATCTGAAATAACCACTGTCCGTTTCACTTCTATGTTCACTTAGTGTAACCTTCCTCATTCTTATATTTAGTTTTAAATGGCCAGAATAATAAAACCATTTTAGTAATAAGTTAAGAATTTATATTCTCATTTAGATCCAGAGAAACGTATTGAGATTACCTTACAATTAAAAAACTCAATCAAGTCTAGGACCAAAAAAATCTGGATGACTATCCTTTTCTAAATATTCTAAAGCAATGCAGACATGTAGAGATGACATTTGAGGTGAACACTGGAAGGAAAGCTGAGTTTCCAAAGATCCCCATAGATTAGGGAAAAAATGCTTACTTCCCTAACCTAAGCTTTGTAGGACACCTAACTCATGTGTCAACAATTAGTCTACATTTGTTTTGCTTTACAATATACTCAGCCTAAAGGCATTCACTCAAGTTGATCCTTAAAGATACTTCATACCTTGGTTTCTGTGGGATTCATACTGTAAGACTTGCTTGTCGAAGCAAAGGAAGTTGACACCTAGAAAGGAAAGAAATAGAAAGTTTGATTCTAGTTAACCTACAACCTACTTCATCCTTCAGCTCCTCTTAACCATATTTGCTCTTAACTCTTTACTTTGGTTTACCTCGTCTCCAGTACCACTCCCATAAGAGGCAAGTAGGTGGTACTGCCCAGTGGGTAAAAGCCTTTATAATCAGATCAAATGAGTGCAGATTTTGGGTATGCTACTTAGTTAATAGTTTTTCGCAAGTTACTTACATTTTCTGATCTTCAGTTTCCCTTGTCTCAATTTTTCTTGAATAGATAACTACCTTATAAGTTTACTACTGTCTGGTCCATTAAGTGCTCAGTAACTATTCAAATAATTGTCTGTGTTATTTTTAGGAAGAACACGGACTTTCAAACTTGACAAAATTTTGTTTGAATGCCAGCTCTGCAATCATTAGCTCTGTGACTTGGAGTCTTAGTTTCCCAGGTATATAAAATGGGGCCTCTAATATCTATTTTGCAGGGTTGTATTTGAGATAATGTGTGTAAAACGTCTGGCACACTGGAGGTACTCATTAAATCACTAGTCCATTATTCCTAAAATATTATACAAGATAGAAGGAGCAAGAACTTAGCTCTGGGAAACAGACTCAGGTAGATTAGCATTGCCCTTTGAGTGTCATGTAAGGAAGAGAAGGTGGGAGCTGGGGTTGCCGAGGGGATATAGCTTTTTCATCGGTCTCATTTAGGCTCCTCCCTGGAGGGCAAGAGGTGATGAATGGTAACTGAAGTATTCAAGAAACACCCTTCCTAGGCATGCAAGGGGGTGGTGGAATCAGCCCCTGCAAACCAATCACCCAAGCGGTGGATGTGCACATGGACACTGGCCTGGTAGTGAGTACCACTCTAGTCCTAACTTGTATTACACTGGTTAAAATTAAACAGACAATGACTAGCTTTGGGAATTCCAATGCAGGCTCATTTAAACCTCCTTAAGATCTGAGTCAGTTAGGTTTAGCGACAGGAATTCCATCTGGCACAAGTTGCCTTCTAAAGTAACGGGCTGTCAGTAAACAGCTGCTGTCCTGCCAATAATACCCAGAGGCCTGTCTCTGATGCCCGGCTTTGAGCCACTTCAGAGGCTGAGTCCGAGGGCAGGATGAACCCATCCCTGCTGGTCAAAGCGACTGTATGAACTCACCTTAACCCATGGCCCACGAGCAAAGTCACCCTCCTCACAGACCTCACTTAATGTAAAACATGTTGATGCTTATAGTTAAATTACCACAAATTTACAAGATTTAGTATACTGATTTTTCAAATATAATCATATGAACTTAACTATTCCTGAGCATCCTTAGGTACCAATTGGGCACCCCCTCACCCCAAAACACAAACACACACACACACACACATATAGAGACCCGGTCACTGTAGCATAGGCCTGAAGTGGTCTCTCTCACATTCTCTTTGGGATAAAGAACTGGAAGATGTACCAAGGTAGATTTCTCCCGTAAAATTAATGGATTGATTGTACATGAGTGTTCATTTCTCCTTGTGAATACTTTTTAAAATTGGGATTAACCTACACATATGTATATAATTCTTTCTACAACTAGAATTGGTTGTACAAATTTCCATTCAAACTCAAGAAGTCCCACTTTGCTACATCCCACTCCTGTGATTTCCCTCAACCATATAAAACCACCGAAGACCAAACACTCTACATCAAAGTGCTTTGTAAGCTGCAAATCTTCAGGTGAACATTATTTTCTAAACATCCGGATTTATTAAAACATTCCTGAAATCACATAGCCTTGGGGTTTCCAATCTAGCTTACTACTTTATTAAGCAATAGCTGGATGTGATCCTCAAATTCTAGAAGGAAGACTTTCAAAGGCCCACCAAGAACAGTAAAATCTACATGGAATAGCTATTAACAAGCTGGGGCAGGTTATCACGGGAATTTAGCTGAAGGCCTTGGCCCCATCGGTCCTCAGCACAGATCCCTCCATGAGAGTTTTATCCCATCACTAAGGCACTAAAAATTCTGAAACTGAAATTGGAAAGCTATTTCATGGGGACTGGAAATAAGAGAAATAATTCCACCCCACTGCGAACCCATTCAACTCTGGCTAATTGCAGTTTGTTCAATTTTCATTCTATTTGTAAGACAAGGAACTTTTAAAATGTATCTGTAGTGAGGGACTGAATACATTTTCATTTTAAATCTTCTGTACTGTTTGAACTTCTAACCATGGGTGTGAATAACTGGTAATTAAAAAAAATGACGAGTTAATCCATAAATCTTTGAACTGAAAAAACTTAGAGATAAACCTTTAATAACAGGTTTTAAAAAGATGAGGACAACAGTATCTCACAGGGGTTAGTGGCCTGTCAAAGTTGACCACAGTTCAGTGGCTCCACAAGTACTTATCTAGAACAGAGTTTGTGCCAGGTACATTAGGTGACAGGAACACAGTGGTGAAACGGATAGACACGTCCCTGCCCTTTCGAAAGTTATAGCCTCGTCAGAGATCACCTTAATAGAATAATCACTTGAATGATTACTTGTGGTAAATGCCGTAAAGGTGAATCACAGGGTTCCCTCAGAGCACAGACTAGGCAACCAGAGCTGGTTCGGGGACAGTCAGGATAGTTAATGTGGTGATTAAAGGATAAGGGGGCATCACCCAGATAAAAGGCTGTGTGTGCCGGGGCTGGAACCTAGACCATCTGATTTCTAAAACAGTGACTCTGCTACAGGACCTACCCTCGGCCAGTCCTGTTAACCTCAAGGAGCAGCCAATCTTCAAGCACAACCATCAGTCAGCATACATACCAAAAGAACTCTATGGGGTCAGTGCTGGTAAATCAGCCATAGCAATACCTTCCCTCCCAAGTGACCCTTACAAATCTCTTAACATCCAGAGCATTATTAGTCATTTATAAACTTAAATTAAGGCATAAATCAGAGTAACAAGGAGCAGAGAAAATGTACCTAATGTAATCATTCTCCACCCACCGATTCAACTGCTATTTAGCAAGCAATGAGCCGGGGGCTGAGGATACACAATGAATCAGACACCATCAGAGCCTTGAAAGAGTTCGGAATCCAGTGAGATAAAACAGACATCAAGCAGGTTTACGTTACAACTTAACTGCTCTAACAGAGGCAGGAAGAGAACCCCACGTGACAAAACAAACGTTTGAGCTCTAAGTCAGTTTCAGGCCCATCCCAAATAACCTTGTCAAGTTGCATTAAAAATAAACCAATATGGGGGCCGGCCCCGTGGCCGAGTGGTTAAGTTCGCGCACTCTGCTGCAGGCAGCCCAGTGTTTCGTTGGTTCAAATCCTGGGTGCGGACATGGCACTGCTCATCAAACCACGCTGAGGCAGCGTCCCACATGCCACAACTAGAAGGACCCACAACTAAAATATACAACTAGGTACAGGGGGGCTTTGGGGAGAAAAAGTAAAAAATAAAATCTTAAAAAAAAAAAAATAAACCAATACTGACAGAGAGTAACTGCAGCCTAGAAAAAATTAATATTTAATCCTGTACTTAACCAATATGGCATCTTATTTTCTGGCATTATTCAACAAAATCTCTTTAAATTTGTTTACTTGCTACAGTAAGAATTTTGGAAGTTTACTGCATTAAACAATTAGAGACAAGAGGGGAAGATGGTATGCTTTTAAGACCCTTGGAAAATGGAAACTGCTTTCCTTTTTCACATATATTTTGCCAAGGTCTCCCAGACTCCAGCCTTTTAGCTTGCTTACCCATTCTGACCAGATTAATCTTCTTCTGAGATAAAACTCTCAGGCATGTTTCCCTTTAAAGTAGAAACAGCAGTGACTCCTGCTGCCCACTGCATCACACACAAATCCTTTCTCTTGCCTTTAAAGGCTCCAATCCCACCCCATCTCCCAATGCAGATCAGCTGCTCCAGGCAGCCAGCCCATCTGAGCACACTTCACTCACCTCTCCCTTTATATTTTTTTCGCACAAGTGCCACTGGTTGGGACGCTTCTCTTCTCCAAATATCCAAAACCTACACGCCCTTCCTTTCAGGCATATCTCACTAGCTCCCAGCCCTGGCTGTCCACTTCCATCAGTCCTCACTGGGCATCTTCTTTTCCAATCCCAGCTCAGTTACTCATAGCACCATATATAGTCAGGTAACCACATCACTGCATCATGAACTGTCTCCTCCACCAGATGGGGTCCCTTTAAAATAGCTGTCTGGTGGGGACACTAACCTGCTGACCCCCACTCTTACCCATGGCAGGTCTCTATCCAGGGCTTTTCCTTGATTCTGTAAGGTGTCTAGTGAGGCTGCAGGAGAAGAGGAGCAGGACCTAGGACCAATCTCAGCCATCCTGTGATGCTAGATGTGAGTGGGAGGGTTGTGAGCTCACCCACAGGTCCTGGTGAATGGACCAGTTAGGGAGAGCAAGGGCTCCCTTAGAAGGGCCAGGTCCTAGAGGGCTTCCTCATCCTTCCACTGCCACTAAATCTGGCTGAAAAATCATTCCCTCAGCTCCTTCTCTATCACTATAGAGTCCCTCCATGCGCTTGGGTTCCCAGAAGACTTTCAGCTTCTTTTCCAGCACTTGCAGCTGGTTTATGGGAATCCTCCCTTCCTCCCCTCCAGTCATTCAGCCTCACCTTGATCTCTCCCCCTGTCCTGAGCTGGCTTGGGTTCAGAAAGTGCACGCAGAGAGTGAGTCGTCAGAACTGTTTCGCCTCACCCCAGACTTTGCTTCCTTTCCCCACACCTTGCTGGCAGCATTCCCACAACCTCCCACCTGCAGCCACCCTTCACACACCCAATCTGCCCTTGTTTGTTGCGGGCTACTAAGAACGCTGGGTACACGTACATACTCTCTTTTTCCACCTGATCAGCAGCTTCATTTGGAATCAATGACCATCCTCTCCTGCATGGCCCCTGTGACACAAGGAGCCCAAGTTCTCGCCCCAGCTCTCTGACCTGTTTCCTTCTGGAAGCCTCTTGCACTTGCTCCATTCTTCTTTGTGATCTTTAAAATTCAGTCACAAGCCCTTTGCCTTCTTTCCTATATTATTGCTCCCTGAGAAAATTGATCTCTCCCTATGACTTTAACTGTCATTTAATATGTAAGCAATTCTCCATGCCTGGAATTAGCAGCTCTACTTTATCGCCAGACTACATTATTTTACCTTAAAGTGAGGCAGCTGAGAAAGACAGATCTAGTTTCAAATCCCTGCTCCAGCACCTATCCACATTAATTAACCTCCTGGAGCCTCCATTCCCTCATCTGTAAAATGAGAGTAATATCACCTGCTTCGGGAGTTGCTCTAAGGGCCAAATGACAGCATGTAGGGAACTCATCTGGCCTTGAATCACCTGGATTCAGGTGCAGTGCTGGCTCCAGTCCTCATCACCATTCCACCCTTTTCATTTCTATTGCCACCCACACTCCTGGTCTAATCAAATATCTCTCACACCTGGATTACATCAAGCTGCTTCTAATAGTTTCCATGCCTTGTTCTCTCCCATCTCCATCCCTACCCCGATCTCTACCTCTCAATCCTTTGTCTATGGCTGTGTAATTTATCTGAAATAAATGTGTACCATGTTCCCTCTGATAAAATACCAAACTCTCAATGGTCTCCCACTGTCCCTAGAGAAGGTCCAATGTCTTCAGCCTGAACTTTAGACTCTCCGCTATTTGGCTAACCTACTTATTCCACTACCTCTCTTTAATGTCCCACGTGTCTCCCCTCCAGCCAGGATGGTGTCCTTCCTATCTCATAAGCACCTCATCAGGCAGCATAACTCAATGGTTAAGAGTGTGAGATGGGGCTCTGGACTCAAGACTGTCTGGTGAAATTCCAGCCGACACTGAATTCATGTGAAATCTTAACCTCTCTGTGCCACTGTCTCCTCATCTGTAAAATGGGAACAGTAACACTTCTTACCTCCTTAGGGTTGTTTTAAGAATAAGTGTGTTAATGTACATGAAACAACTATAACATTGCTTGGCAAGTGGTAAGTGCCGGGCAAATGCTAGTTAGTGTCATCACCACCATCCCCATCATGTTCCCTCCAACCTCTGAGCCTGTCATCTTGCCATTCCCATGCCTAGGAAGCCTTTTCCCTGCTCAGGCCCCACCTTTTCCTCCCCTTGAAGATTTAGCTCAGGATACAAAACCTGTACCTGCTTTAGCTCGTATTATCTTCTCAACTCTTATATGTGTTGGTACCTCTCACGTGAACACTTAACCATATATGCTGTGCTGGAGGGTTACTGAGCTCTTTCCTAAGTGCATGTCATGTCTTACCAACGGAGCCATAAATGGATCGAGAGGCAGTGGCCATTTCTGCTCCCCACAGTGCCTACCACAGTGCTGGGTATACAGTAGCAGACAGGAGCCTAAAAATCACTGTTGATTCAAATCTCTGTTTCCACTTCCTAATCATCAATTAAAGTTTCATTTCAAAAAAGAATGAAGTATAGTTTTAATACCTCGGTTTTCTATTAAAAGCTAGAAGCAAGAACATAATTAATAAATTAGAAGATAAGTTTCAGTCTGACAGCTTCTTAGTGACCATGAGTCCACAGGTGAATTGATTAAACCTGCTAAGCATCTACCTTCCCCCAAAGGGAACACCATACACCCCACAGGGTATTGTGGGAGCCAAATTAGATGCCAAACATTAGGGCAATTTGGGCAAAACACAAAATACATGTTAAAAATTTTCTAAATTAAGAAAACCTGGACAAATCAATAACTGATTTTTAACTTTTAAAATTAGCTCTCATAGATGCAAAGAGAAAAACAATTTGTTTCTGAACCATAGATTCTTATTTAATAACAATCTCAAATGAGGAAAGAAAGGAAATCATGGATTTTTTTTTTTTAGTTCTCTCCTCACAGGATCTATAAGACAGACCTGAACTTGAACTCCCTGAGGGCAGGGACCAGGCCGTCTCAGCTGCTGCACGTCCTCAGAGCCTGGCACACAGTAGCTGCTTAACAAGCATTTGTTAAAGAAATGTATGGATTTGTGCATGAATAAACACAAGAGTATTATCTGATGGCTCAAAAGCAACATTATGTGAGTTTTATTCAATCATCAGAAATTTTGTTCAAAGCACAAGTCAGAAAACTGGTTAGGATAGCATAATTTAAACGCCTAGTTTAATGTTATTTACATCCTTATTGTCATCAACCCAGGAGTGGTACAACTTAAAAAACACATATTCACAAAAAATCTCCACGCTGCTCCTGTAAGACACCTGGAAGAAACAATAGGCAGCTGAAGAGGGGCTTTCTAAGGAGAGTGTTGGCATTCTTCACAATCCCCATCTATGGTGAGCACAGGTTTACTTTCTGTAATGATGGATTAGTCACTTCAGGAAAAGAATATTCAAATATTCCAGTTTGGGTTTGTCTCTTGTTGGCCATGCTGTCACACCATGACACACATTCTTGCAATGCCTTTAATTATTTAGCATAATAATGGTGCTTTTAAAGAGACCTGCAATATACTCACCTAGCAAAGAAGAGTGTTTAATCATACCAAAAAATAAAATAAACAATGGATCATCTATGAATGAAGTCAGTCATCTCTCAGGGAGAACACGGGCTTTGTGCCTGCAGATCTACACAGGGCACCAACTTACACCTCAGCACGCATGTAACGTGAGATAAGGTCGATTGTGACAGGATTGAAGGACAATGAAGTACAATGATGTTACAAGAGATCAGAAGAGGGAGGCTATTTCTGAGATGTGAGTTTTCGGAGATGGTGAGGAAAGGCTTCACAGAGAAGACGGGAACTATTTATTTAGTATTTATCATGATGTGATCAACAGGGAGGTAGGGACAATAGAATTTTCCGTGTGCCAGGAACCGTGACAGTTGCTTTATGTATCTGATTTCAATCTATCTCTACAAAATCCTAGGTGGTAATCGCCACTACCTGTATTTTATAAACGAGAAAACTGAGGCTCAGAGAAGTTAGGGAACTCATCTAAGATCTCACAGTTAAAAAGCGGTGGAGCTTGGATTTGAACAGATATGACAATAATGCCCAAGAGCTTTTTGCCATAAGTTGACTCCCCTTTCAAAAATTAAAAGAAAATATTTAGATTTTCCAAAAAATGGAGATGGAGGCTAAGACAGCGTAGCCATTCCAGGTGAGAGAAATGGCTTGAGCAAGAGTTAGAGGTGGGAAAGTACCAGAGATAACTCAGTCCAGAGTGCAACCGGCTAGATGAAGTAGAACACTGCAGAACGAGGCAACCTGAATATTATCTGGGGGAAAATGGAAGACGGTTCTATCTCGGGTGAGTATGCTGCACATTCATGAAATATATTAAAACAGACACACAGACTTAAGATAAAAATAGGATGCCTAAGCTCTTCTTGCTCTGGGGAGTGAAGAGCACATGAAGCTTTGGCCTCTGATGCAACATGTGGGCAGACCTCAAAACAAACATCCACATGTTGCCTGGCAACCAGGATAAAAGCCACAGCTGATCTGTGATCTAAACTAAAGCCAGAGAGACTGGAGAGCGGTTGGCCACACCCTGTGTGATTAAGAGCTCTGACACCAGACCACCCCGAGGGCTTAGAAAAAATCCACAAAAGGCATGAAGTTGAACTTCCAGTACGAGACAACCGCCTTATTTTCATTGCCTTGCAAACTCCAGTTTTCCAGTGTTTTTTTTTTTTCTGGGATGATAATTATTTTGTGGGCAAGGAGAAGAACAAGACACAGAGCCTAGATGAGTCCTCAAAGAGTAGAAAAGCAGCTTTTTTTCTGAGACTGTGTTCATGCCTGTAGGGAACGTGGTTGCTTTTCTTGATACATGAAATAATTCCAACTATGTCTGACTTTGCCCAAGATAAAGCAAAGTAGAGAAGATAGACTCGAAAAAGACAGGCTACTTTCCTCTTCGTGTCCCTCCCCTAGAGAAGGTTTGTGCTGCTAGGATTTACTTAAGCCAGTGAGTCAAGCAATTTCAGCATAAAAGAAGCTATATAATGAACAACAGGGAAGACAGCTCTTGACAAGCTGAGTGACCTTGAGTCTTAACCTCCTGGAGATACAGTTTCCTCATCTGTAAACTGTCATGCTTGAGAATGCAATCGTTCTACAACTCTAATACTACAAGCTATGATTATGTGAAGCTTATTAAACCCAATCACAGATGTCCAAATGGGAAGCATAGGAGTTTAGCCTTTGGAGTCCCAAACACCTGGAGTGTCCTTCTAGCTGCTCAACTTCAGGCAAGCTGCTTAAACTTTGCAAACTTAAGATTTTTATTTGTCAAATGGGTATAAAAATGTACCCACCTCATAAAATGGTAGTGAGGATTAAATGAGGGTGTGTCTATAAAGTGCTTGGCTCAATGCCTGGCCGTGTAAATCAGTAAACAGCAGTGATTTTTATTATGTTATGAATCCCAACAGCCTCAAAAGTCTTGCTCAGTCTCAAAATGGTAGAGCAGTTCTGTGGTGACTACTGCTTTGAAGAGTTATACACTAATGTTGTTTAGCTTTCTTAAAGAAAAAAAGGGGAACATTATGGCATTTTTTTTGCTGAGGAAGATCAGCCCTGAGCTAACATCTGTGCCAATCTTCTTCCACTTTATATGTGGGTCACTGCCACAACATGGCTGACGAGTGGTGTAGGTGTACAACTGGGATTCAGACCTGCGAACCCGGGCTGCCAAAGCAGAGCATGGTAAACTTAACCACTATGCCATGGGGCCAGCCCCTACATTATGGCATTTTCTTTAGGTTCAAATACTTCGCTTGTTTCGGTCCAGGTTTCAGTCAAAATAGGAGCAGGAATCTTGGAAGCAAGAGCACGGATTTGTACAAATCCTAAAAGATTATGAGCTCATTTAAAGCATAAATGGTTACTGATGACATGATTATTGCATAAGCACTAAAAAATTCTGAGCTGTGCTGAACAATTGTCTCAGTGCATTCGAATTCATAAGAAGGCCAAAATGATGGGAATTATAAGAAGGTTCCCTGTCCAAGTTCATTTTCAAGTAATCAAAGTGAAGGTGTGAAGAGAACAATCTGATTCCAAAAGCAAAGGCAATGAAAGCAAAAAAACAGGTGGGGCTACATCAAACTAAAAAGCTTCTGCACAGCAAAGGAAACCATCAACAGAATGGAAAGGCAACCTACCGAATGAGAGAAAATATTTGCAAATAATACATCTGATAAGGGGTTAATATCCAAAATATACAAGGAACTCATGCAACTCAATAGCAAAAAAGAGAAGTTGATTACAAAATAAGTAGAGCATCTGAATAGATATCTTCCCAAAGGAGACATACAGATGGCCAACAGCTACATGTAAAGATGCTCAGCATCACTGGTCATCAGGGAAAAGCAAACTAAAACCACAAAGAGATAACATCTCACACCTGCTAGAGTAACTACTATCTAAAAGACAAAAAATAACAAGTGTTGGTGAGGATGTGGAGAGGAAAGAACCTTGGGCACTATTGGTGGGAATGTAAATTGGTGCAGCCACTATGGAAAACAGTATGGAGGCTCCTCAAAAAATTAAAAATAGAACTACCAAATGATCCAGAATTCCACTTCTGGGTATTCATCTGAAGGAACGAAAACACCAACTCAAAAAGGTATCTGCACACCCATGTTCATTACAGTGTTATTTACAATAGCCACGATATGGAAGCAGCCTAAGTGTCCATCAGTGGGTGAATGGATAAAGAAGATGTGGTATATATACACAATGGAATACTGTCAGTCCTAAAAAAGAATGAAATCTTGCTGTCTGTGACAAGATGGATTGAACTTGAGGGCATTATGCTAAGTGGAATAAGTCACACAGAGAACAACAAATATTGTATGATCTCACTTACGTGGGGAATCTCAAAAAAAAAACAAGCTTATAGATCAGAGAACAGACTGGTGATTGCCAGAGGCAGGGGTTGAGGGATGGGCAAATCGGTGAAGGGGTCAAAAGGTACAAACTGCCAGTTAGAAAATAAGTATGTCCTGGCAATATAACGTATGGCGTGGTGACTACAGTTAATAATACTGCATTGTATATTTGAAAGTTGCTAACAGAGTAGATCTTAAAAGTCCTTATCACAAAAAAAAATTTCTAACTATGTATGGGGACCAATGTTAATTACACTTATTGTGGTGATCATTTTGCCATATATACAAATATTGAGTCGTTATGCTGTACACCTGAAACTAATAAAAAGTTTTATTATACCTCAGTAAAAAGAAAAAAAGAAAATGTGGAGTGAAATAAATGTCATTCCAAAAGCCACATAAGAAAAAGAAATTCACAAATGTATACCAACAGCAAGTTTAATCTTTGCAGATATGAAATAGGTAGTGTTGTGTAATGGTTAGGAGAATGGCTCTGGAGCCAGACCCCCTTGAGTTTGAATTCTAGCTCTGCTACCAGTTGTGTGACCTTGATCAAATTCCTTAACTGCTCTGTGCCTTAGTTTCCTCATCTGTAAAATGGGAATAATAACAGTACCTTCTGTACATTTCATCCCACTTTCCCCCAGGATGAAAATTCAGTGGAATAGAAGAATAGATTTCAAAGTAGGTTTCATTTGAAATTGATATAAAAATACGATCCTTGCTGCTTATTATTCAATCTATAAAAGTTCTTTATTCCCTACAAGATAAGGAAATTTTTAGTTATATACTATTTAATCCTGCTATTTAAAAATGTCACCATTTCAAAGATGGCTTATTCACCCCTTCTTTATTGCCTATTAAAACCTCTAAAGAAACTTTGTCAATGAAACTATTATTTGCTAATTCCAACCAGGTATAATACTCTCTTTCACACAAGTAGGAAACTTCATCCATCACAGAGAATTTCAACAGTATTAAGATTTCAAGCATAACAATAGAGAACACAATATTGAATTCTAGTGCTTTTTTGAATTTAGATACAAATTCCTCTCTCAGTTATTTAAACTACCTTGATATAAACTACTGAATGGCCGATTTCATAAGAGCAGTCTACTAAAAAGAACTTTAGAAACAAAGAGAATCTTGCTATCTGTGTGACCCAGAGTAAGTTATTTAACCTCTCTGGGCCTTCATCATCTCATTTCTAAAATTGTCCTAACATCCCCTTACCTAGTTGGAAAATATACAACTCTTAGGAGGATTATATGAAATCCCATGTAACTCACTTAGCACAGTAGTTGTTCAATAAATTGACAAATGCCTGGTTTCTTTTTCTTCTTTCCATTTATTTTCAAATTTCTAGATCCTAGAGAGCTTCTCCAACTACACACATGCTGCTGACCTAACCCCTCTTCCAGAGCATTCCAGAATTATTTTTGGATTATCAGCACTAGCTAGAATGTCCTTTGTTAAGCTTTTTTTGTTTCCTATTGGTTGTCTTTCCATTTTGAATAGTAACCAAATCTTCAGTTCATGGGTCCATGGAAGAATGTGGCGAAGTTATAGATACGCAAAGAAGATGCGGTTTACCACTGGTTCAACTGAAAATCAGCTGGCATATTTTGCCAAGATTTTACGCAAATATGTACATCAGTGTTCATCACATTCGATCTTTGGAAACATGTAAAGAGGTATAAAAATAGGATTGTCAGAGAAGGAAACAATTCCAATTTGCTAGGCTAGGAATCCTGTCTTACCACAAGAACATCATTTGAGAATAATTTAGCACCTATTACTGCAATCATCGAAAGATTCTTGATACCAAGGGAAGGCTCAAACTCAATAGTCAAAGATGTTAACCTTTCCTTTTGGATCTCTGAATATTCAGCAAGAGGTTACATTGTTTCTTAGTGATGTGCATCCTTTATGGCTACAATCCAAACAATTAATGATTAATTAATTGATTGATTTAAAACTCAAGGTTAGAGTAAGATATCACATGGACGATAATTTAGTTTTATAATATTGCTAGGGAAAAAATGATCATGAATTCTAATCATTGCAACTGTATGCAAAATATGCAGGAATCCATAACTATTTAAACATTTTATACCAAGATAATGATTACTGGCAATGAAAGTTATGTCAAGCCATTGAGCAATGTGACTGGCCAAGCATTAACACCTTAGCTCGGTAATTTTTAGTCCAGGAAGAGAATCACTCATAGGCAGTGTGTAGGGAGGGAGGGCGGGCCATGGACACTTAAACTTACAAAGGGGAAAGGGCAGGAGGAAGAGGGAGAAAGACTGTAGCCGAAAAAGCTGTAAGCCCCTCAGATGGCTCTGAAACTTCCTGACATTGAGAACTGCTACTGTGGGAGTTTTAAACAAGACAGGGCTTTACAGTGGGTCAGTGAAAGGACCATTGTTTTCTACCACCTATTGTTATCCACTGGCACTTTTCTTCCGGGGACAAACTAAGTCTCTTCACACTTTTATTTGGTCAAAATAAAGGGACCAGGTCACATAAGATATAAGGATAGATTCACAAAATTACTTTTCCAAAGTATTTTCCAGCCAGCTTTTTGGTGCCAATATTGCCAGCCCAGGTTACTGAAGAGCCTAGATGTTCCCTAAAAAGACAGTTCTGCGGTACCTCAAGGATATTCATTCTCTCCAGGCTTATGGCCCTTAAACTCAGGGACACTTGACGCTTATGATCATGCCTATAACATCTTTCTTACACTATAAGGCAGTAAGATGCTGTAGACATCACCAAGCCCAATATTGCTGTCATTTTATAGGCAGATATTCTGGACCATTAGAGAAGCTCCTAGTGGTACATATATCCAGTATATGGCTCAGCTGCAAGAACATTTGAAACAAAACAGGATGCAATTTTCAAATGATTAATTGAATTCTCAGAAAATAATATTTGTCCATCTCTGTATACCTAAGGTCTAAAACTCAAATGAACACACGTGTTGGGGGATGGTAGAGTCAGGCCAGTATGAAGAGGGAGTAGTGGGTTTTGTGACAAAGTAGAGCATGCATTCCCCATCTAAAGGCTTTCAAACATTTTTAATACATTGCACATTCCCAGAAAAATCAGTCTGAGTTCTGATGGAAAAAGCCTCTTCTAATCCAGACACATAGAAATATCAAACAAAATTTAATATAAAAAATAAATAAATAAATACAGAGATAAATAAAGAGATGGTGAATATGAAAGAGAAGTTAAGAATCCTGGAAGATAAATTCTGGCTACCAATTTCAATTCCTTGCTGTAGACCAAGGCCTCTGATCCTGATACATCTCTGTAAATTAAATATTATGAAAAGAGAGGTGTCTAAAAGCATGTGAGGCACTGTTTCAGACATATATTAGCATGAGAATATTTATATTCCAGGGTACTGATGACTAGCCATAGTAATGGAGTTATATAAAAGGGTTTTATTTGCCATGTTGGATATAAGACAATTTCCTATTTTCATGATAAAGAGAAAGTAGGAAAAGCACATGTAACTGAAAAATGTACAAATAATTCAATTCTCTGCTACTTTTTCTGGTTGTCCTCTTAGAATAGGTAATAAAGAAACAATAGCAGGAGACTGAACCCCTGGTTTCTCCATAGGAACAATGTTCTCTCTTTCCTCCCCTAACTACCATCCTGAGCAACTCTGGAGGCGCCAAAGTCTGGTTCAGGTCTTTATACTTAAGTCACTTGCGCAGGGGACCTCAACCCACTACAGAGTTCAGATAGTTTACAGAGTCCAGAGCCGGCCTAAGCTGGCCTCAATCTCTTACGGCAACTTTGAGTGAAATGGGATTGGTCCAGGTCTTTGCTTAGGCTCCAAAACTGGGCCATGAACATCAATCAATTCAGTTCACGGGGGACCTTCAGTATAATTCAGAAGTCTGAGCCTCTGTGGATGGATGGCTAGAATTCTCAGCAAGGTTGTGCTGCACTGCTAAGGCCAGCAGACTACTTACAGACAGGCTCTGTATGGTCAACTCATTTCTTAGAGCAGTGGTTATCAAACTTTAATAGGTGCAAGGATTTATCTAGAGAGTTTATTAAGCCATAGATTCCTCAGAGATTCTGATTGGGCAGGTCTGAGGTGGGGCTTGGGAAATCTCCATCGTTAAACAAATATCCCAGGTGAATTTAATGCAGATGCTCTCCAGACCAGACACCATGAGACGCTGTCTTAGAGAATTCCAAGGGGGTGCAGCACATCACCAGGACAAGGCCTGGGAGAGCCCTAGGGCTATGGATTAGTCTGGAATTACCCTACCGGCCTGCACTCTCTGTTTGAGGATCAACACTTTCTCTTTTCTAAGGAGACCCCACCTGTTAAAGCACAACTCTGCAATTAAGGAGGGCTTGTTTAGATTACAGTTACATTCTTCCTTCCTCAGGAGTCCATCAGCAAGACTCACTGGGAAATGGGTTAATGTTGCCTTCACTGCTCACCAACATCTTATCCATTATGATCAGTATGTGCCAGGGGCTTATAGAACTAGGGAAAATTATGTGTGTTGGCAATATTTAAAAAAAAAGTTTTCCATAGTTAACTTGATTAATCACAAAAAGCAGGCCCAAATCTTCTTTCTAGCATATAAGAAATCTTCCCCAAATAAAACTCAATGTTAATTGATTTTTTTAAGCATTGCAAAGGGATCTATAAGAAAAGAAACAAACACCACCAACAAAACAGACAGAGCGGCACCCTTGTCACTAAGCTGTGCCAATATTTCTGTGAGAGGAAACCCTGAAAACGGTCAAAGGTGAGTAAACCCGGATCCTTGTCTTGTTAAGGATATGTATCCCCAGGTAGTGGCTGCCAAATATGAAATAAGAAAACAGATTAAGATAAATGTGTCCTTAGAGATAAATACGTCTGGAACTCAGGGGCAGGTTATCTTGACTGCCGATGACCTTGTCTATGCTCTCCTGCACGTTGGGTTTGGAGGTGAAGAAAGAAACAGGAAGATGAACAGCAGGAATTTGTCACCTTCATAGCTCGCCTGGGGACTGACAACACAGACCCAAGTCAGCGGTGGGGTCTCCAGTTAAACCGTGTAGAGCCCAGGACAAAAAGGAAATCTTGAGTATATCTGATACTTGATGGAGATTCAGTCTGTCTACAGGGAACAGTCAAGAATATCTCACTGGAGAACCCTAGAATTAATGAGAACTCTCAATTCCACCTAACGGCACATGTAAAAGTGTGCATGGGGAGACTGCAGTGTCTTGACTCGTAGTTAGGGGCAAGTAGGGAAGGAAGAGATTAAGAAAATATGAACGAGGAGAGCCAATGTTTGGGAAGCTGGATGTGTATCTGACTTCTAAGGGCTCTGCCTCTGATCGACAATACTCCACTTGAGTAACATCCCCGTCCTCGGAGTCTGTGTCCATCTTGGCAATTGGTATTTTCTGCTTTAGACTGGTCTCTCGGTTGTAGATCTCCTTTAAGGGATTTATGTTCCCTATGTTTACTCCAAAAAAACAGGCCCCAAGCTTAACCTCAGTCCCCTTCCCTCAGCCTTCCACTGTGCCTGACAGCACCTGGATAGCAATGCTATTTAACACTTTTCCCACTGCTTTTGTATTTGTTATATGGACCATCCTCCACTTCTGTATCCCTAGCACCACGTTTGGCCAATTGTAGACCCTTCTCCAGTCCCTACACCCCACCCCCCCAACAGAAGCAGAAAAAGGGTTCCTTATTAATCTTTTTTGATTATCCACTCTTTAGCCAAAAGACAGATATTAAGTTTCAAAACTCTACTTGTAAATCCCAGAGAATAAAAATGAATACTATTTTACCTTCTCTACCTACCCAGGATAAATCTCTACACTAATGCATATTATACTAATAGCATCTTAGGGCTTGTTCACAAGAAGATAAACCTAATCTTTTTCAATTCAGGAAATATTTATTGAGCAATTACTATGCAGAAGTTACCCCAGTAGATGCTATGGAGGTACAAAGACGTGGATCCTGTCTTCAAGGGTCTCACAGCACAGTAAAAAGCTGGCATTCTAAGAACAAAAGTAACTGTAGCTAAAGGAGACCATGTACCCAAATGAGACTTTTGTGTGTGATAACTTTTCATGTCCTGAATGAGAAGGAGCACTGAAGCTCATCTTTTGGAAAGCATTTTAGGGAGAGCTATTAAATACGTCCTGAGAAACTCAGCGTGGTGGTTAAGAGACCAGGTTCTTACGTTCTTAATCTGTAAAATGCGCATAATAAAATGCCAGCAAGTTTCATTGCTACATTATCACACATCATGTAAAACACTCAGCATGTGCCTAGAACATAGTAATTTTCAGTAAATGTTGCTATAACAATACTCTGTTCTAATATAGATTACGCTGATCTCTTCTTCTACTAGAACCTGTACGAGTCATTCTCTAATCATTTATTGCCTGGAGTGGACAGCTGAGCGCAAGGCTAACAACATCATCTTACTGGCAGCAGGATCAGGCACAGCCTCCACCCAAATCTCCAGTGTCCAAATATAGTCACTTGCGGCATAACGACATTTCAGTCAACGACGGACCGAATACCACAGCGGCCCCATAAGATCAGTACCATCACAGCCTAGGTGCGTGGTGGGCTCTTCCATCTAGGTTTGTGTAAGTACTCTATAATGTTCTCACAACGATTAAGTCATCTCATTAGACATTTCTCAGAGCGCATCCCCATAGTTCAGTGACGCATGACTATATGGACTTGCTCAGAAGTCAGCATGTCTTAAGAGATGTTGTAAAGTGTCCTTTAAAATTGGAAATAATGGGACTGAGTAACTATTTTGATGGCTTTCCATAAAAATAGTGTAGCTCAATTGTTCTTAACTAGGGGAGGTAGCACCCAACTAAAGGGTATTTTAAAATGTGTGAAAGTGCTTTTGGTCATGCTCTGGCATTCACTGGGAGCAAGACAGTCCTGCCCAATTAAGAATTGTCACCCCAAATGCCAATAGTATCCTGTTGAGAAATATTGAGTAGCTGACATTTTTAAGTTAAAAGCTATTCATAGAGAAAAAATAAAATGCAATTGTTTGTGAAGACTCAATGTACTTTCCCAGTATGCAGATTATTAATTCAATATATCAGAAAAACTATAGGATAAACTACGTTCCTCTTATGAGGTCAGACACTGGTGCTGAAACATATATTCCAGATTCATATAGTCTCCAAAATGAGGGCACTGTAAGGTACAATGAGAGAGAAGACAAAGCTATATATGTACACAGGAGAACATGGGTTGTGGATTTTTTATTTAAACAGGACTGACCAATTAGATAGTTCACATTTCAGGAAAAGTAATAGTTCCACCTAAGAAGTAGTGATGCCTTCATGATAAATTGTTATTATAAACAATGAACAGGAAGATAAATACTTAGCCGATTTTAAGAAGTTAGTTCAAATTAATGCCTCACGTTTTCATAATGGCTTTCTTTTCTTTTCGGTTTCATTCTTTCAAACTGTTATTTTATGTGATACCTTGGAAGTTTTCATTGTGGGAATTATACTTGACCAATTCACACAACAATCAAGGAACTGAACTCATCACTCATACTATATAATCAACTCCTCTCCTGCATTGGGAATCTCCTCTCAAAGCATGAGAACTGAAGCACTGTCAACATTTATGCTTGAATGTGCTGCTTCATGAGCACTGTCATGCAGTGGGTAAAGCCCACTTGTTTATAATAGACTCCAAGAGTCCTTACTGCTTGCACACGGATTCCCATGCCACCCTCATTGCTACTGGCTGCCTATCGCTCCTCCATCAGTCAGCAGATGTGGCCTTTCCTAGGTCGGCATGATTTTGCTAAATGTCACTATTTTGTTTTAATCCTATATGGCCTTCTAGAACCCAGGCAGCAGTCCCTCCCTACCACATTCCTAGCAACAAATATCCTTTTAGATACTGAAAAATCAGTGTACAAAAGTTGAATTCAGTGCCCACAAACAAAATGTCAGGAAGAGGCACTCTATAGTTATTTATTAGAAAATAAACTTTCCTCTTAACAGTAGATGCCACTCCTTACTGACTTCCCTGCAATGCAGAGGTTTCCTCTCTAGAAAACACCTCACAGCAAAAACAATCCAGCTGCTGAGTAAGCACTCCTCTGATACATAGGTAGGTTCCTAGAGAACTAGTCAGAGGCCCCAAGGTCCTGCCACTTCAGGAAGCTTCCTAAACTCTCTGCCTTATTTTCTCCAGCTGTAAAATGGGAATAAAGAACTCGCCTCTTGCTCATTTATAACTGAGGAACGCTGGAACCATA
Source organism: Equus caballus (assembly GCF_041296265.1). NCBI lineage: Eukaryota > Metazoa > Chordata > Mammalia > Perissodactyla > Equidae > Equus > Equus caballus. The sequence continues at coordinate 87,836,934 of NC_091697.1, forward strand.
ACAGTACAGAAGAGATTGTTAAATCTCTATGAAAACACTTTGCATTCTGGAAAGATATATACAAAGTACCCTTCAGCGATATTATCTGACCACAGTCGCAGGTTGAGTTCAAGGAAACAGAAGCGGAACAAGTTACAACATTTGCCACACCACACCCAGCGTGTACAAGGTACATGGAAAGGTTATACAGAGTGAGCTCATTCTCTAAAACGGAGGTCGGCATAGTGGTGGGGGCAGAGCTGGGGGAGAAGAAGAGGTTTACCCCTAGACATAGAAATGCCAAACCACAAATCCCTGGTTTTGTAACCCTGCTGTATCCGGTCACCAGACACATTTCCAGCTGAAGACTCAGCAACAGAGTCACCGACAGGGAGGAGGGGTCGACAAGTAACACAACTTAACTTAGAACCCATTTGGAAAGAAATGTATCCTCAGGGTCAAGAGACTAGCAAGGGCGCACGTCCAAGCTGGGGAGCCAGCAGCAGGGTCCGAGCCTCGGGGGCGCAGGGCCGGGCGCGAAGGCGGCGCCTCGGGTCGCCCTCCTGGGAAGCGGATGCAGCCTTGGAGGCAAGCGGCCGAGATCGGTACTCACTGCGTCCGGCTCCCGGCCCAGAGACTTCGGCTGGGTTTTCAGGATGTTTGCATTCCTGCTTGGGCTCGGCCCCCGCGGTTTCAGTTTTGAGCCCCAGCCGGGAGAGCGCACGGGGCGGGGAGGGGCGGGGCGGTCCGGGGACGGCGACGCGGCGGCTCCCGCCCTCCTCCCGGGCGCCGCCCCGGGCTCCGGGCGCTCCTGCGGAGGGCGGTGCTCGCTGCGCCGCGCGGTCACGGGGCTGGCGTCCGGAAGGCCCGCTCGCTTCGTCACGCAGCCGGCGGTGCGGCCACGGGTGTGTGCGCTCTGCTATCTGACGGCAGAGGTCTCCCGCTTCTAGGCTGTCACCCTGGGGCTCTTCCAAAATAAGGGAGCTACGGTGGTGCTCTTGCAAACACACGCCCTCAACTATCTTTTTAAACTATAAAGCAAATTAATAATGACCACCACTAGGGATTCGAAAATACACTTCAAATTGTGTAATGGATTTTTTTTTAAAGAGCAGTTTAGGAGAGTCAGAATTCTACTGAATTATTATACATTATATATTATTATAACTAAAAAAATCAAAATAAATAAGAATGAATTTTAAGCCGTTGAATAAAATAAGAATTCCTAAGTCCACACTGCTATAAATAAATGAATGGATAAGTAAGTAAAAGGGGGAAAGAAAATGCTCTTATAGAAGAATGCCAACTAATATAGAATGAACGACGGGGTGAAGAGAAAAGAATTAGGAAATGGTAAAAGGAATATGGAAAATCAACTTTTTCCAATGCCATAAACTAATTACAATAGTTAGGATACCGAGCTTGGGATGTGAGTGGAGGAGGAAGCAGTGGTCAGTGGAGGAGCGGGGGGTGGTCTGTGATTGCCCAGCTGTGGCCTCAGGCCTAGCTGTGACAGCTGAGCAATGACTCAGTGGTGCATCCAGCCAAGGCAGAGGTGACGGCCAGCTGGCATTAAAAAGGCAGAGAGCTCGTCTGCACAGTTTTGTACCCTGCATCCCACAGGGCAGTCAAAGTGAGTGCAGTCCCTCTGAATTCCCCTGCAAGGTGTTCCTCACAGCCACCTTATTTATTTTCATTTTTCGTTTACTTCTGTAAAATAAAGCTGGTGAAGTAAGACCCCTTCCAACTCATATATTTTATAATTCCCTGAGCAGACCTTGTCCTTATACTACTTCTTCATAAAAATATAGCTTAAAAATTCCTTTTTTGCTTATCATTAGTATTTTCTTTTCTTTTTTTTTTTTTTAACTAAACCTCAGCTCATCTAGGTTTCACTGACAATCATTTCTCCTGTGACAAAAACAGCACAGGGTGACTTATTTGGGCCACACCCCAATAGGGATGAGCCGTAGGCTCATAACCCACAGCCCCCAGTGTTAGGCAGCATTTCTCCCTCAATGAAGGAGAGTATTTCTGTGCTCCTGAAGAGTACAGATGAGTAATCACATGTTATGAGATAAATTTTCCAAAGATTCTTATCCCGCAGGGCAGGTAGAAAGGGGCTCCTTTCCTTAGAGATGAAGATGGACGTCACTGCTCCCTGATAGGCTGTGGCCATCTCAGTCACTGAGGCTCATCTTTTTTCCCAGGGTGGTCCCCAGGCATCTGCATCTGAAACACCTGGGTGTACCTATTAACTATATAAAATCCTGGGCCTCACCCCAACCTGGTGAATCAGAATTTCTTGCCTTAGAATCTGAGAATCTGCATTTTTAACGAGATTCCCCAATCACTGTTTGGGTAACCTAAGGTACAAGTAGGCTAAGTGACCCAGATTCAGCACAATTCAGCATCCTTGCTGCTCCGAGTGTGGTTGCCAGACCAGCAGCAGCACCAAGTGGGAGCTTGTTAGAAAAGCAGAATCTCAGCCTCACCCCAGATTTCCTGAATCAGAATCTTCATTTTAATAAAATGCCCACTGATTCGATATGCACACTAAAATATGAGGCTGACTGCTCTGGATCTTGTTTCCCAAACTGGTTATTTGTATCCTATTGACATAACATTTTTTAATCTGCCATAACTATATTATATTTACTGAATATTTTAAAAAATAGATTTACTTGTAACCTTTAATCTAGCCTTGTCTTAAGCAAAATTATCCACTGAAATGCTTGTCAGTGAAACCTAGATCATGAGTTTGAAGTTAACTTTTTTATAGCACATTAAAATATATGCAGAATTATTAAAATAAAAATGCTTGCTGCTTAACATACGGAGTCATCTCACATACCACAAAGGTACAAGGGTACTGCGGGGCGAGGCTCACACTGAATGCAGGAACACTTTCCACAGGACACAAAGCGTTTATCCAGCCCCTCGCTTATTACAGATAAGAAAAATAAGCACCCGAGAGGACAGCTGTGTTGCCAAAGTTAACACAGCTATTTATGGCAGAACCAGAACCCAAATCATAAAAGTATGTCTCTGACCAGTGCTTTTTCCTTCTCAGATCTTCTCCCCCCTAGGCTGGGAGAAAAGTTGTTTGTAGCTTCTTCTGTTTAAAATTTTCCTTCAGTTCAATTAGATCATTTCTCCTATTTTCTTTTCTGAAGTGGCTGTCTGCCAGTTGGCAGCTGGCCACACATCTGAAAACCCTCACTACATACTGATAATTTCCCACCTAATCTATACATGCCTTCCCAAAGTAGAACACAGACGACTCACACGCCAGATTCCCTTGGAGCCGGCGTGAAGCAGGACTTGTGTTGGCCAATCAGATGTGCCATACACAATAAGATTGGAAGTGAGCAGTGTGGAGGTCGCTGCCCACTGGGAAATCTGTGCTATGATAGGGGCTCTCACTTTTCAAAATGGGCAGTGGCAGAGTTTCTGGCATCCGGTCCTAAATGTGCTGCACACTGAGCTGTGGTGGCAGCAGGAGAAGCTCCCACCATGTGGCTGGGCACTGTTCCTGGCTGTAAAACTTTAGATTCCTTCTTCTGGGGCCTTCTGGATCTCTCTATGAGCTACCTGCTATCCTTAAGAAATTCTTTTTTGGCTTGAACTAGTCAGAGTGGATTCCAGAGGAACTAATAACCTTAACCAACATATCTTCCTCATAGCTGTGGTCTTCTGCAGACATGTTCCTAATGCAAGTTCAACCTTGGTTCCCTCCCCTAAACGAGGAGGTCATTACAATAGAAGTTGTCTGAGAACTCTTCCAGCAATAAAACTGCATGACTGATTATGGATCACAACTATTTTCATGCTGACTGTAATAAGAGTCTATATAATTTCTGCAGCCTCATTAGTCCTTATTATTAATTTATTAAAAATTGAATTTTAAGCACTAAACATCTTACAATAATTATTTTGAGTTAGAAATATCTATTCCACTTATGCAGTTTGAATCTTCCAAACTCAGAATTGCAGGGTGGAAGTGATATTTTTACTCATAATTACTCATTTTGTAAGAATTCTCATGAAACAGTTGTGCAATACATGGTAACCATTCTATAATACACAGCTTACACATAAGCTTCAAGTTAAATATTTAATTTTTAAGACAGACTCTAAGATTTTCTTAATAATTGTAAAATTATCACTTATTTTAATTTTCAGGTTAAACGTGTCCAGAATCAAGAAAACTAGGACTAATTCTCACTGCCAATTACATCTACTGTTTTGTCAGCCCTTTTCTGAATGTGTTGGGAGAATATTATTTTACCTATGTGTGTTATGATAATTGTGTAAGAAAAGGCTTCAAGTGATCACAAATATGGTTAGCCCCAGCTTTTCTAAATGATGCATGGGAATGATCATTTTTAAGAGATGATGATACTGAGTTCAAGCACTTTCAATCTGACATCAAAAGAAGAAATAAGAAAGTATACATATTTTTTCCTCCAATACTCTGTAATAATTAAAGATAATGAGAAAGGAGGGAGTGAAGAAAAACCCTGGGAAAACTAATATTCAGGAAACTGTGAAGAAAAGCGAGTCAGGAGCCTCAGTGAAAAGAGCAACAGGAGAGAAGACGGAGGGAGGAAAGGATGGTGTTTCAGAAGCCAAGGAAAGAATGTCATTTGCCATTTAACACTAAAACAACAAACGTGGCTAAAACGTCTGCACCTCCCAGCCATGCCCTCTCCCAGCTTCCTGAGACAGAGCAGGCTTTGGGGCAGAGGTCCAAATTCTTTATAACCCTTCCATCTCAGAATGATTGGATGATAACTTCCCGTGTGAAAAAAATATGGAAAAGGGACTGATTCTTACGACTAAGTTCAAGCAAAAACTGAGTGTGGTTTTCCACAATGTACTGGCCCTCCAAGAGTTTAGGTAATAACAGTTCTGGAAATCAGGTACAAATGGTTCACTAAATCTCATCAGGTTGGAGGTTTGCTAATGAGGCTTCTCAGTTTTTAGAGGCATAATTTAAATAAAGGTCCTAATACTATAAAAGATAGGCCATGTCTGGAAAATCTTTTTTAGTTGGAGACCTCCAAACAGCAGAGTATGAGGACTAACAAGAGTGACTGCAGCAGAAACACATTTTCCAGCACCTACTAAATGCCCAGGCCCAGGGCTAAGTGTTTTGTATGTTTTATTTCATTTAAGCCTCTCGGCCAATTTGCCCAGAAAAGTCCTATCCCCGTTTTACAGATGAGGAAACTGAGGCTCCATGGAACTAAGTAAACTTGCTAATAAGTGGCAAAGAGGAAACAGGTTTGTTTCGCTGAGCAAAGTCTCTTACCCACAGTGAGCATCAATGCAGTAGTGCCCCCAACAACAAAAACAGAATGGCTAAAAGAGAAGACCCCAGTTTTGAGTTTATGTTGGTTTCAAACATTAATTCACCCCTGAATTTAAAATTCAAAGTCCTTCAATGATTTTTATTCTTTTACTGGCTGGTAGAAGAGAAGACCTGAAAAAGTCTATAAAGCAAACTCATAGTCTTAATTCGGGATGGTTTTCAATTCTGTGCCTTGCCTCTTCTCATTTCTCAGCTGGGTTTGGTTTTGGCACCCTTACGGGCTTGGAGAGGAGCTGGGGTTCCAGGAGGCCCTAAATCATTACCTCTTCGCCAAACAAGCATGGAAAGCGATAACAAAATGGAGTAAATTATGGATGGATAAGATGGATAAGCACTTTTTGACTTAGAGATGGCCTTAGCAACCAATCACGTATAGCCAAGAAGTAACACTTGTTGCCGACACCAATCACAAATCTCGTAAAACAACCTGTGCAATTTCTCTCTTTTTGCCTTTATAACCATTGCCTCTTTTGTCTTCCTTGGAGCACATTTTGGGCTTCTGCCTGAATCTGTGTTTCCTGAGTTGCAATTGCCCAAATAAATATCTGCTATTTAAATTGTAGTGATTTTCCCTCCGTCAACATTTCTTGGTGTAGTCGGCAGGATCCAGAGCAACTGATCTCCAACCCCCAGGCCCACTAGGGACACGCATGCGGAAGGTAACTCCAAGAACCCTTGTTCTCTAGCGTTTCCACTGGCAAGGCTTGGAGTTCTGGTGTTAAGTTCTCCTGGATTGGAACCTCCTATTTTCGGCTGAAGTTCAGACCAGATTTTATTTGGGTGGATTAACTGGTTCTGTCCTTAGTCCTTTGGAGGGGAGGATTCTATCCTCGTTTTAACTAGGCAGAGGATTCCAGTTTAAGGACACTTCCTGGTGGGTGTTATTGTAGCTCTAAGCGTTTTTCATTTTACTCAAGTGGCCACACCTCTTTACAATTTGAAATTCAGCTGTTCTTGATAACCAAGGAAGACTTCTTAATTTCCCCTGTTAGCCACATGAGAGTCCTCTGACTCCAAAGATAAGAGACACTGATCCTTCCCAGCCTCTTTGGGCTGTTTCTAGGTGACTAGAAACCTAGTGGAAGTGTTGGGACTCTGTTCATGACATGCAAAGGTCTCACAGGGCTCCCAACAGAAGAACACACTCCATTTCTGGGTGAGAGGGAAATTCATAAGCTTATTTGGAAGGTACACATAGAGGACTGGTCATCCTAGTACCTTGAGCAACCTGACACCACTTGGTGCTCAGGATTTTCTGAGACGGGTAAGAGAGAGAGACCAATGGACCATTGGTGACGTTTTGGAAAGTGGTCCTCACAAGCAGCACATACACAACCAAGGACCTATACCCTCCTGCCTCGGTCATCCAAGAACAGCCCCCTCTAAATTATGGGGAACAATTGTTCTAGAACAACCATAAATGATCAATCTCCTTTGGGAACCCTAGCTGGATTTATATTTAAAGAATATGGTCCCTCTTCTTGTAAATTTTTACTTTGATGGACCCATATTACCCAAGGATGATTTAAAACTTGCTTGGCCCCAATAGGGCTTATTTGAAATAACTAAATTAGTTTATTTGCGGGCACAGTTAGAAAATAAGAGATCTAAAGCTAAGCAAGTAGAAATGGGTGAACTTTTGAAATAATTTGGAATTGTAATGGCCATTCTGGGGAAGCTTAATTTTAGCTAAATCCATATTAAGGGTCACCCTTAAAAGAGAGGACACCAAACCTCTCAGAGACAATGGAATGCATTCTTTGATCGATATGCAGAAGTTTCCAAAGAACAAAATGACTTCCAAAAGAGCTCTGAAAAAGATCCTTACCAGGCCAGCCCTGGTGGCCTAGTGGTTAAGTTCAGTGTACTACGCTTCAGCGGCCCAGGTTCAGTTCCTGGGTGTGGACCTACACCACTTGTCTGTCAGTGGGCGTGCTATGGTGGCAGCTCACATACAAGAAGAGGAAGATTGGCAACAGATGTTAGCTCAAGGCAAGTCTTTCTCAGCAAGAAAAAATACATCTTTAGTAAAAATCTTTGGCCATCTGAGCAGGTAAACTTAATCCATCTGCCAGAAACACAATTTGGATCCAACTATTCCTTTGAATTTTGTACCTGAGAGATGGCTAAAATTTTTAAAGACCTTTGTTTGTGTCTGTATGTCTATGTATGTATGTCTCTCTCTATATACATATATATGATATTTTTCTAAATCTGGGTGGTATTCCCAAAATTAAACATTTATATAACTTGAGTATTCCTAAAACTCTCAGAAATATAGAAACTAATACAAATGTTTTTCAAGTTCAAGTGTTTTTCAAGTTCAAGTGATCTGAGATAATCTTTGATAAATGAAAGATCATTTAACTTGGTTTAAGAAAAACAGGCATGTCTTCAGAGTTATCAGTACTGAATATAATGCAAAATACAACTTTTTCTACCTTGGTTTACTGGTACAGTGGGCTCATGCTGTCTGTGTTACAGAATTTGTAGGGGGAATGACTTGGAATGATGGCTTATGATTTAACATCTCATACAAACATAGTTGTTAAAAACAAGTATTTAAATAAATTTAAATAAGATAAAAACTTATACTAAGTTAAACCAAATAATAGATATTGATTGAATATCTAAATCATTTCTGGACAGGATGGCATTCTGAGACATTGATTGCTAAGCATAAGTTTTTCTAGTTTTGACTTTCTAATTTTTTTTTTTAACAGAGAGACAAACAATATTTGGGTTATTAATAGACATGTTTTGTGCCCCATTGAAAAGTTTGCTGTAAAGAGAAATATGCTTCCAAAAACTGTGAAATGTGTTTACGCATTTGCTAATCTACTACAGGATGCTAATATATCATAGACAGTTTATAATTGCCTGCTTCCTAAGTTTCACTGGAAAGCAAAGATTACAAATAGTTAAATAAAATTTGACTCTTCATTGCCAGACTTTTGCCATCCTGATATCCCTGTAACATGGCAACAGTCTGCTCCTGAATCAGAGAAGTTAAGATGGGTAAACAAGGGCTGTAAATTAACAATCGGAGCTATGGGAAACCCAAGACGGCCACTTGTTTCTTTCTGGCTCCCTGGAAAACCCCATTTTTTTGATTCTACATTCCTTCACTCACTATAACGCATTAAGAAAAACTATCTCTGTCCCCAGAGGCCTCAGAATTCCTCCCTCTGGGTCCTTTGAGCATCTGCAGCTGGAATTCATTCAACTGCTACTTAGTATGAGTTACCATTGTGTTCTTGCTGTATGTATGTTTTCCACATGGATTGAAGCCTTCCCTTGTCACAAAGCTGATGCCTTTACAATGGCAAAGAAACTGTTAGAAAATGTATTTCTCACTTGGGATATACGTTCCACAGTCTCCAGTGATCGAGGCACCCACTTCACTGGGCAAATCATAGAAACTTTCTTCTTTTTTTTTTTTGAGGAAGATTAGCCCTGAGCTAATACTGCCAATCCTCCTCTTTTTGCTGAGGAAGACTGGCCCTGAGCTAACATCCATGCCCATCTTCCTCTACTTTATACGTGGGACGCCTACCACAGCATGGTGTGACAAGCAGTTCCATGTCCGCACCCAGGATCCGAACCGGCAAACCCTAGCCCCCGGGAAGCAGAACGTGCGAACATAACCACTGTGCCACCAGGCAGGCCCCAAATCATAGAAACTTTAACAACAACCTTACAAACTTATTGGAATTACCACCATTCCTATCATCCTCAATCATCAGGCAAAGTCAAGAAAACTAATGGGAAAACTGGATTCAAGCAGAAGAAATATGAAATTACATGGGACCACACGAACTGAGAAAGATGCTCTACTGTTTGGTTTTTCCACATTTAAAGAAATCTTTTCTCTTAAGCTAGCAACAACTTGGTAAGATATACCTTTGTGACCAAAGATGAAACATTTACTTTTTCTCCCTATCTAATCCTTCCAGAATTCAGAAAATCTCAGTGAGTATTCATATTTTCACTTGTATAAATAATCAGGCTAAGTTTTTAATGTAAACAAATTAGTTTTACTGTGATTATTTCTGGTAAAAAGAAAATGAGGGTACTTGTTGAGGGAAAAATTATGTTTGTACTTTTATAGATACTAGATTCTAGTCTAATTGTCTTTTAGGTTTTGTTATATACCTATGGACTGGACCCCCCCTCCCAGCCTAGGGTATTACTTTTGATCTCGCTGACTGTTCGAAGTACCCTCTTTGGAAAATATAAACTAACCTCACATGAGACAATTGTTGCCTTATGCTAGTATGACCATCTGTAGCAAGTCTCTAATGTCTTATGCTTAAGCCTATCATCAACAGGTTAAAGCAGCTTTCCCGGATTCCAGTTTAAAGGAATCCTGTTGGTCACAGTCTAGAGCCTGAGGACTGAGTATTCTGGAAGCATCATCTGAGAAAGACTTAAGCCCTCACACCCCAGTGGAAAGGACGTTGCCAAGTGCTCCTCACCACAGACTCTGCTACAGAACTAGAAGGCATTGTATATTATGTGCCCCCTTTCTGGTACACTTCTATGTGTGATTACCACAGGGAACCATGGGCTTATGAATGTCTAGACAGCTGGCATATGACAGAATAATGTCTTTTAGGAAATCATAATATTCCATTTCAAGTTCTTGTCGAAGGAAAAAAACACCCTCAATCTCATAAGTCTAGGTGAAACTTGGTGACCTCTTTTTTACACCCCATCTACTCTCCATTGATTACCATCACCAAAGGCTTTGTCCTTTGGATTGATATTGTCCGTGATGACCTGTTGATAAAAATCTTATCCTAACCATAGCTAAACTGGCAAAATCTACTGCTTGAGCCTTGGCTCAACAACGATGATCCCGGGATTCCCTAACAGGGATTGTGTCAGGTAATCGAAGGGCTCTTGACATCCTAACTGCTCAAGAAGGGGATACTTGCACACACTCCTGGGAGAAGAATGTTGCTTCTATGTAAATGAGTCTGGTCACATAAAACAAGAGCTAAAGGTCATCAAAGATAATGTAAATCTCCTCAATGATATAGGTCATACTGCTGGCTTCCTAGACCACTTTGACCTGTTTGGTTGGTTACCCATTGGCCTTGGAGCTATTTTAAGATCAAGGTTCCAAGCCTTGCTAATGATTATTATTCCGGTTTGTTCAATCTTTGCCACCTTTAAACTTTAATGATTTGCATTTCATGATGCTGCAGGTCTGTCTACTGCTAGAGTGACGATACCAGTGACTTGAGATGACTGACAAATCTTGCAACTCCAAACAAAGGACTTGATACTTTTTCCAGATAAAGACTAAGCCGAAGACTCATTTCCTGACTGCCTCCTTATTGCTCAGATGTGGCCAAAGCCTCTGACTACATTACTCCCTGATGATTGACACCTCACTTTCCCCCCTATGAGGGACATGACTTCCCAAGAATAAGCTTTCCAGGCAATAAGGGAAATATCAATACATCAAATGCTTGATCTGCAATGCTTTTTGTTGAAAGATCTTGATCAAAAGGGATAAATGAGGAGCAAAAATAAAATGGAGTAACATATGTCAAGGCTTCTAAAATGGAGCTGGGAGGCCATTAAGGAAGTCGGGCTTATGCACATCTCTACTTAGATGGAATGTAACTTTTGAACTGTGCTTCACTGCTGTCACCTTGACCTTTCAAGAAATATGCATACTCCCATGGATAAGACCTTTTTGCCTTACAGATGGCCTTAGCAACCAATCACGTATAGCCAAGAAGTAACAGTTGTTGCGGATGCCAATCACAAATCTTGTAAAACAACCTGTGTAATCTAGCTCTTTATCTTTATAAACCGTTGCCTCCTTTGTCTTCCTTGGGGCACATTTTGGGCTTCTGCCTGAATCTGTGCCTCCTGAGTTGCAATTCTAATTAGCCAAATAAATATCTGCTATTTAATTTGTAGTGATTTTTTCTTGATTGACACAAGGAACATACACAAGGAAGTCCACAGACTGTAGGAGAGCCACTGGTTTTAAAGGAAAAATATTTATTTAAAATAATTGTATAGACAGTACTGAAATAGGTTAAGGTTTGTGATAATCTTGGACACATCGGAAGAACACAAGTTGAAATGGACTGAACATAACTATTTTATACATTAAAAACTGCTGGCTAAAGTATAGTTTCTTGTCTTGCAAGGTGACATTTCAGTGATTTTTATAAGTTTCAAAGCTTTGAAGTGTTATATTACCAAAGAATACTCAATCGGAACTTATAAGGTCCAGCATGTTAAGAATCTTGCGTGAACAGGAAACCTGGGTTTGAACCCTACCTCCATCTTACTGGCTTTGTGATCTTGTCAAGGTTACTTAACATCTCTGAGCCCTGGTTTCCTCAGGTATAAAGGAATAATAATTATAAAATTGTGAGGAGATTGCATAAGATAATTACATCTAGCATTTAACAGAGAGCCTGGTGTAGCTAATGCTCAAAAAGAGGCTCTGAATTATTTTCTGAAAAAATATTTTCTGAAAAAGTGGGAAGACTATATTTCTACTTATAGTATGTGCAAAAGTCCAATATTATCTGTAGATGGGTATGATAATAATGATTTTATTGGAAACATTATTATATTCCAGGGAGAATTATAACATAAATGGTTTACTAGGTTTTAAATCATTCGAATCATTATTAGGAAATTACATCCTCCCGCCCAGCACAGAAACGATACTTTGTTCAAAATCTTTCAGCGATATACAGGCCCCATCTGCCTTCCCTACAGGCCCCACCCACTAACGATACACCTGTAGAGCAGGGGGCTTTTCATGTTCAGGAAATGACTGACCTTGGTGGCTGGGGCTGTTTCGCCAGCATGGGTTCTGGAGGGTTGACTGCTCCCAAGACTTGTTGCTTTCTTCTTGAAAATAGAAAACAGTTTCAATGGGGGAAAACAATGCAGTCAAGTGCAAATTTTCATATCAATACATATATCTTCTCAAGCAAAAATCAGATTAATATACTAGACATAAAAAAATGAACATTTTTAAATTTTGTATATCTTTGCCTGAAGACTACATGAATATTGAAGAGTAAGTTGAATAAATCCCAATTGTTCAATATTCAATGATTTCAGAGAACTGCAAAGATCCTCACATGGGCAGTTGCCGTTTTCCACCATAACGCACTTCCGGAAGCAACACCACGCCCCGTGCTCTCTCTCTCACAGTGCTGGAGAGTGTGCACTGGGACAACTTGTGCGGAGGGCGATCTAGCAATAAGTATCAAGGATGTAATTCTACTTCTACAACTTCATCTTAGGAAAATAATACGAGAAGAGCAAAAGACTTTTCTTTGAAGATATTCATCACAGTCTTACAATATCAAAAAGCTAAAAACAATATAAGTAATAATACTGAATGTTTATTGAGTGCTTACCATGTGCCAGGTATTCTATTAGAATAATGGATAATGATCGAATAATAAGGCTCTAACAATAGAATCTATTATTGGAACATTATTGTAAGTGCGCTAAGTGTTTTAAGTACCATCCATAATAACTTATTTAATCTTCACAAAATCGATAGAAAGCTGGCACTATTGTTATCCCATTTTACAGGTGAGGTCACTGAGGACTGGGATGAGTACAGAACTCCGCCACGGTCACCGCTAGTAAAAAGTAGGATGTCTGCCTCAGACTCTGTTCTCTCTCTACACTGCCTCCCACAATAGGGGGTTATGTTATGGACAGCTAAGGATGAAATATCATGCAGTTATTAAAAATCATATTTATGGGGCCAGCCCGCTGATGCAGTGGTTAAGTTCGCACCTTCCGCTTTGGCTGCCCGGGGTTCGCGGGTTCAGATCCCGGGTGCAGACGTGGCACCACTTGGCAAGCCATGCTGTGGCAGGCATCCCACATATAAAGTAAAGGAAGATGGGCATGGATGTGAGCTCAGGGCCAGTCTTCCTCCGCAAAAAGAGGAGGATTGGCAGCGGATGTTAGCTCAGGGCTAATCTTTCTCAAAAATAAGTAAATAAATAAATAAAAATAAAATAAATTTTAAAAAATCATATGTAGAAGAATAATTAAATGAAAACATATTATTGGTATTTTATACAAAGAGAAGTCAGAATATAAAATAGCATGTAGAGTATGGTCTCTGAAGTTCATATGGGGTTATTTTCTGATGGTGGAGTAAAGAGGGATTTTTAAAAAATTCTTCTTTGTGCTTTTTTGTACTTTCTTATATGACTATTTTAACTGCAAAAAGGATAATAAGTGAAAGGGCGAAAAAGAAAAGAAAAATTCAAGTTGCTTTCTCAACAAGGCCTTGATAGCCTACATCTCTTACTTATGAATGTATTGCAAAGAAGCACACACATAAACTATAAAGTTTTATAACATAAAATGCTAATTATGCTCTAATGTTTATAAATGTGAATAATGGACTGTAAACATGGAATATAGAAGGGTGGTAATGCACTAATTAGCTGATACATAACACATTGAAGAGTTATACGTATATATAGTAACACTTAAAATATAAAAATATACATAATTTTTGAAATATATAACTGGCAATGATTCGGTTTAATTCTTTAACATTTAGAAGAAATACTTAGCAACTTTCATACTGCTTAATTTTTTGAAAATGCCATGGGAGCTTGAGCCGAAGTCTTCTTTTCTTTCAGGGTAAATATTGCCTTAGCAAGCAGACAAGTCAAAACTTAGCTTGCTGTGCTCCAAGTATAACTTGTCTATGTCCACTGGTGACCACTCTCAGAGCACTTCAGGAAGACCACCGACACAGCAGGGTGGACACACGTTTCTAAAATGGGTATCTAGGGGGCCTCAGAGGCACTGGCAGAAGTCCGAGGCTTCTGTGCATTAGCCTGTAAACTCAAGAAACAGTCTCTTCCAAACATACGTGTACTACCATCAACCAAGGGAAGAAAACAAATCCTAGATAACTGTGATAAAAATAAAAGCAGCTGCTAAAAAGCTAGTAATGGGGGTGTGATATGGGAGATGCTGAAAGGAAGGGACGGCCTAAATTTTATCCAGATCACAAGTCTCTTCTCAAAATATAAAGTGTATCAAAAGGTGGTTTCTGATAACCGTAGTGGATACATGGATTCAGTGAAGGAGACTGGACATAAGAAATCAAGACAAGAATACAGCAATGGGGCTATTCATTTTAACCTCTTTATCCATTTCAACCTCCCCATTTTCCAGTGAGGAGAGAGAAGCCCAGAAAAGTCAGGTCATTGTGCAGTGTGCCACAGCTGCCCCGCATCCTGCTATCAGCCTTTGGTCTCAGTTACAACCAAGGAAGGTCACATTCCAATCCTGTGCTAACTCCAGCTCCCACTCACTACATCAAAGCCCACATACCAGACCCCGGCTCATCTCTCAATGAATTCCACTACAACATGTCAGCTAGGATTTGCCTTGAAAATTAAAACACTTGCTTTTCAGCTGAGTTATGAAACTATTGAGTTAAAAATAACAACTGTTTATACTTAATACACACGCTGATTTTTATTTTACCTTTATACCAACTCAAGTTTTACTTTTAAAAAATGATTTACTAATACATTCATTGTCTTTTAACTCAAAAGATGACTCAAAAGTTGAGGCTTTCTCAGCATTCCTGTGGGTATGACCTGTCACCCCCAAGCTTCCCTTGCCCTCTGAGCCACCTGGATTACCTAGTCTAAAATTCAGCTGAAACAAGAGTAGAATTCGTAAAAACGACCTTTCACTAAATTTTTATCCAATAAATATTTACTGAGCCCTTAGTCACTTAAAACACAATACAAAAATTTAGATACAAGAGCACAGACTCCTTATTCTCAGGTTAGTGTAACTAAAATATAATGACAGATTGCTTTGTCTGGTAGGTAAGTCTTGGCTCTCTTTCTTGAATTGTGTCTGACTTCATGCGTGCCTTCATCCACTCATTCATTGAACAGACATTAATTGAACCCTAGTTCTGAGCCTGCTCCTATTCTAGGCAGTGGGGATGTATTGATCATTTAAACAGAAAAAGCTCCTGCTCTCACAGTGTGTACATTCCTGTAAGAGGAATCAGACTCTAAATAAGTCAACAAAAAACAAAATGATTTCAGAGAGTGATGAGTGTTGTAAAGACAATAAAACAGTGTAATGTAACAGAGAGTGGCTGGCTGAGCGTTGGTTCAGACAAGAGAGAAAAAGAAGTGACATTTGATTGAGACCTCACTGCAAATAAACCAATCATGTACACATGGGATGAGAGAGGAGAGGCATTCTAGGTGGATAGAGTAGCATGTGCAAAGGCCCTGATATGGGAACAGGCTTGGCAAGTTGGAGGAACAGAAAGAAGTCAGTACAGGTGAAGCATGGCGGGCACAGGCATATATGGTATGGGATGAAATAGGATGCTGGGTCAAGATACTTAGTATGAAATGACATAGGTTTAAGATGGCACTACTGTCAGGTGTGTTTGAGATCATCAGTTTCTTCCAGCTTTAGCCTGCTTCCTGATCATCTCTGGTTGCCATTTAGCCCTCATGAGTCCTCCCTTCTGTTCAGGTGAAAAGCTCTCAAAGTCCTCTAGCTTCACGTCACCGTGTGCTTGGTTTTGCTGGTGTCTTCTTCACTCTCACTCCCCTATTCCCTTATCATCAGCACTGGTCCTTAGAAATCCCACTCTGGCCTGGACACATCTCTCACCTGGATAAGTCTGGATATTCACTAACTAGTGATAGGACAGGATCCACCCTCAGATAGAACAGAATTCATCTACTCACAATAAGTAGGAACTCTCAAAACAAGCTCATTTGTCTATGACTCTGCATTTGTCCTGACATACACATATGCTCTAGTTTTTAAAAGATTAAGATGTTCAATGAGGATGCCAGTATAAGATAATTCAAATTGAGTTAAATTATTTTTCTTCATTTCCATAAGCCCACAGACAAAAGGCCATTCAGCAGATTGTCCCTTGCCAACCAATCACATTCCTTCTAATATTTATGAGCACTTCTTTGTTTAACATAAGTTTTATAGAAAGGAAAGCGTCAGGAGCAGCCTGCCTCTCATCCCTATATGTCAGGCTGCAGGCCTGGCTGAGTCATTCCCTCCTTGCAGTTCAGCGTGCCATGGGCCTCAGTCCTAACAATTTACAGGGACAGAAGTGTAACCCCATGCCCTATTCTCCTCTTCTGGACTCAAATTCCAGGACACCAAGTCTGGTCCACTTACAGAGAACTTGTGTGATTGCTCCTGTCAGGCACAGACTCCTGAGTGTACACAGGCCCTGATTCCTTGGACTACGAATCCACACCCTCTACTGGAAGCTGCCTCCCCCAGTTCCAAAAGTGGTTCAGTCTGCCAGCCAAGAGACCCGCGATAAAGGCTCCTCATACTTGAGCAGAGAAGTTCAACAGGAATGCACAGACTAGATCAATTCTATCTACAGCTGCAAGAAGGCATGAAAAGAATTAACTGCATACCTTTTTTGTGCTGCTTGTAGTTCATGATAAAAAGTTTTTATTGAATGAATCAGAACTCAAGTCTTAAAATCTGTTTCCAAAGTAACAACGAAGTTCCAAGAGCCAGGCAAAGAGTTGCTGTGTCACTATCTCCTCTAATCTCAGGAAAGGTCCCCTAGTGAAGCCTCATGTCATCCTGAGACTCAGTGACTCAGCAAAGAAAGGTGCCACACACTCTAGAACAGTGGTTCTGTCTTTTGATACATGTGGCAAGAATCCTGTCTCCACCAAATGCCAGCCATGAGAGTTCATATTCAAAAATATGAATGTTCTTAAACACTGATTTTCTCATCTGTAAAATGGATTAACCCTACCCACACCTCAGAGGGAGACTGTGAGGAATAAATGAGATGAGGTATGGCCTGAGGTCTATGGCCCACAGGTTGGACATCCCTGCTCTAAAGAGAGATGGCCAAAGTCCTAGAATGGGTAGCAAAGGAACAGACTCATCTCCCCAGGGCAACCCCAGGGGGCCTAGCTTTAACTCATGAGGATCTCAATGGCTGTGGAGAATTTCCTAGGAGCTTTTATGATTTATGATCAAAAAAATAATTGCTTTTCTTTGGATAGAAAAAAGTGATTTTTCCTGAGGACTAGCCATGATTCTAATAATGGACACAGTTAAGTCACTTGGAAACAGTTTGATCCTGTTGAGGTTTGCTTTTAAGCTTCGTGAGGTTGGACAAGAGCAGCCTTCAAAGTAGGACTAATTTTTTTTTTCAATACAGAGATGATACGCTTTGGAGTCCTCTACCTGATGATTCTGACTGGTGGGAACACATCCTGTTCCTGGCCTGTGTGAGCTGGGGATCACGTGACATTATAAATGCCATGCATTTAGCTCCTAGCCGGACAGACTGTGATGACTCAATGAATGCAAGCTAAGGGAAGCCGGGCGCCTCTTGCAGGGTTAATGCTAAAAGGCCTCCCTGTTGGGTGTGGCCTGCCAGAGCAGCAGGTCCTGGGAGTCCTGCATCCCATGTCAAGGATGAAGCTCCCTCTGGACCTTGCTCTAATGAATCCCACAGGTGCCAACATTGTCACACGTCTCTCTGTGTGTTTGAGGGGTCGTCAAAATCTGCAGGAATACACGTGACCTCAGTGTGTTTCCTGAGAGTTGCAAGGACCCCTCTGAGGTGGTACAGGGTGTCAGGTCAGGATACTGCAGAGGCAGTTTCAACAGTTTTTCTCGCACATTTAAACATTAGCAGAACATTTGGAAAGCATTTAGCAGACAACAAAGAAGTGAGTCAGTGACCAGGCTTATGAATGAGAAAAATTAAAAACCCAGCTCCAAAGCCGTGCTCAAACCCCTTCACAGTGAAGGAAGGAGCTTGAGTTTGTCAGCTGGGCCACATCCTCCTTTCAAGCACAGGTCTGTTTCCCTTTTATTACTGAAGTTCATATGTAAGGAAATTCAGATTCAAAAACGCAAGGAAATTTTGATTCAAATGTGAGGAGGGTTCCTACCTTAAACAACCAAGAAAACCCAGACAATTATATGAAACAGTGGTTTTCAGGCACTGGGTACCAGGCAGCACAGGACAGTGCACCCTGAGAGGGAAACAAACGAGGGAGCCCTACCATTGCCACAGTCTACTTCCTGGAGTGTCCAGGCGGCTGGAACACAGACCATGGAGGAGGAACCCAGGCAGAGAGTGTAGGTCTCCTGGGTGCAGGAGTGGAGCTGGGAGTTCCGCAGGCCGAAGGGGCTCCCCAGGCTCACAGGGAGAGCACCAGAGAGGAGCGAGCTGCAAAAGAGAGCTCCAGAGATCCACAGTGCGTGCCTGTGAGGAACTCCTGAGGCTAGAGAAAGAATAAATTCTATGCCAACAACAACTACAAAGAAGCACCCAACAAGAATAAATTCACATCTGTTTGGCATCTAATAAAAAATTAGAAGGCAGGCATAGAAGCAGAAAAATACAACTTGATTTTCCATATGCAGGAAAATGCAATGTTTGAAAAGCATAGTATCTTGATTGCAGTGCTGGCTACATGAATCTACACACGTAATAAAACGGCATAGAATTTACGTACACATGTTGTCCCAATGTCATTTCCTAGTTTTGATATTGTCCTATAGTTACATAAGATGTAACCAAAGGGGAAACTGATGAAGGGTCTATGGGACCTCTCCAGACTATCTTTGCAACTTCCTGAGAATCTGTAAGTATTTCGAAATAAAAAGCATTTTAAAAGCATGTTAAGCAGAGACATAGAAGATACTTTTTTAAAAAGCACCAAATCAAACCTCTAAAGACAAAAAATACAACGTCTGAGGTGAAAAACACGCTGGGGAGACACTGCAAAAGAAAAGAATGGTGAACTTGGAGACATAGCAACTGAAACTATCCAAAATGAACCAGAGAGCTAGACAGGGAACAGAGCATCAGCGAGCAATGGGACAACTTCAGGCAGCTAATATGTGTATAACTGCAGCCTCCAAAGAAGAGGAGAGAGATGAGAAGACAAAACTTTTGAAGAAGTGATGATCAAAACACTTCCAAATTTGATAAAAACCATAAACTCACCAATCCAAGAAGATCAACAAATCTCAATTAAGAGTGAGGGGTTGGGTATGAAGAAAGGGGCAAGTTGGGTTTTTAGATTCCCAGCCCTCAGATTTCCAGTGATGATGAAATCCACCTGGCGGAACAAGAGCTTCTTCTCCCGCCCCAGTGGAGACACGGCGCCTTTCCCTGCCATGAAGCTGGTCAGAGTTCCTGCACCTTCCAACCCAGTGATTGGCTCCTCCACCCCAAAGCGCAGGGAAAAGGAGCTGGCCTGCCCTTCCAGCAAAGCAACAGTAGATGCTCCCTGGGAGCTCTCAAGAGGGAGCAGGCTAGGGGATTCTCTAGCTTGTAGTGATCGGTAAGCGACAGATTGGATGTTGTATGTGATGAAATTTTTGAGCACACAAATACACAAGAACTTTTGCATGAAAGGAGTATTGAAACCCTGGCATGCTCAAAGAATGGCTCAAGATGTTTTTGAAACCCTGTTTGTTAAACTGTCTTCAGAAACGGCAACACATCATTTGATTATCCTTAGAAGCAAAACAAATATTTATCCTCTGAATGGAGATTTAAGGTTTTGAAACTACCAAAAGTTAATCAGATTCATAGCTGGTAAATAAGGGAAGGCTATCAAACTGGATAATATTGATTTTAGTGAAAAAAATATTGAGTGGGAGATGAAACCCTTTTGTGTTTTAAATGTAAAAGTGGAATTAGTTTCAAAATTATTGAACAATGGAAAACAACTGTATAAATTTTCAGGTTAGTACTGAATTTTATTTCATTGATTTGAAGTCACCATTTTTTTCCTGTTTTCCCTCTTGGGTACAGATGCATCCTATTATCAGTATAAGAAAGCTTTGGTCAGAGATTAATTGATAGGTTTTTTTCTTTCTTAGCATTTCCAATCAGCGCATTTTTACATCAATGGTGTCTTAGACTTGATGAAATGTAGCAGCTTTCAGGATAAAAACTCTCATTAAAGTATATGTTTTGACATATTTGTTAACAGATCAGTTCCATTACTTAATAGTACCCTATAAAATGACAAGAAGTATTGTGTTTCCACATGAAAACACATGCTTTATTGGAAAATAGTATCTAGAAAATGATTGTCTTTCAAAAGGTTAGGCAGATTCCCCAACACTAGCAATTATAAAGCTGTGATTCTTATCTATAAATTTTCCTTTACACCATGACTGTAAATAGTCTACAAATAAGTACGAGTTGCTTTTATTACCAAAAGAAGCATAAATGTGTGCTACCATAAATGCAATGCAATAAATAGGATATGTTGGCCCCAGGGAAACACTGATAAATAAGTCATAATGAATGAGTCATCATTAACTCATAAGATTACATAGAAATTGACTTATTGAATGAAATGTCCCAGGCACAATGGCCTTAATAACACACACTACGGGAAGCCACACTTTGGTGAGTTTGCTGTTTTTCTGATTACTCAGTGCCCATTCGTCATCTCCAAGCCAGCTCAAGTCTTTCTAGTCTCGAGGTGGCTGCATTGACCAGGAGTCTGGAGAACCCTACCCTTCTCCAGAGTCGGCCTCTGCTGTGACTTGGCCTCCCTCTGTGCTGCATTTCCTATCTACAAAGAGGGAACAAATAGCTATCCCTGCACTTTCTTACATTTTAGATTCCTGGGAATGGGAATGACTTACTCTTGCTTTATGATCCTCTTGAATGAAAAGAGGATACAATACAAGGAAGAAAGAAGGAAAGAAGAGTTAGAGAAGAGATTTACAAAAACTGGCAACAGTAGTAAGAAAGTCTATGGAGTTGGCCTTTGGTAGATTTCTTAAAATAGGTAATTTTACGAATATTGTCAGATACTAGTTAAAAGCACAGACTTTGAAAAGTGAGTCAACTCTGGGCTCCGCTGGCTACTAAGTAACTGTGTGACCTTGGACAGGTTATTTAATCAAGCTGTGCCTCAATTTCCTCATCAAGAGAATGGGGTTGTTGTAAGATGTGTGTGTGTGTGTGATGCCTATATATGTGTTAGCTATTATTGTTAAATTATCTCTAGATCGCAACTACCTTTACCGAATCTACATAAAAATAGTGCTTACATCATTCTCTTTCTTGTCAAACTACTTCTCACTAATGTGTTAATAACTAATATATTATTGCCTCCTAGGAATACCTACAATTTAAAGGATGACCCAGGGGAAGGCAATGCTTAACTCAAAGGTTAAGGAATTTGCTAGTGGTGGAATTTCAGATATCAACAACAAGCCAACTGGGAAAATGTTATTAGATGGTGCCTCCTAAATATATCTACTTGTTAAGATGCCCTCTTCAGGGGTGGGGAATTCAAACCTCTTAAATTGTATGTCACATTTTGGGGGTATTTTTTGTATTCACATACGTGTGTACTTTTCAGAGGAAAAGATAACAGTTTTCATCATGAACTAAAAATATTTAAGAATACTTGCCCTTTAAGCTGCTTTAGTGCTTAAATCCTTATTCTCTGACCATATATAATGAATTCACTTCTATGCAAACATGCATCCATGAATGCACGCACCTGCGCACACACACGTACATGCACAGAGGCAGCCTCGCTCTGGAAGTACCTCTTAGGGTTTCCAAAGAAAAAGGGGTCCTGTGTAAAATAGTTCTCTATTTAAGCTCTAAGCAGACAGATGCATAGATTTAGTTCTGATCATTGTTAAAACACTCTCTTCCAGTATTCTTGTATAATGTGTGCTGTTTATTACTTTTTTCCCCTGACAAAAAAATATGTTTAAAATAAAGAGAAAAGTAGACAGAAGAAAATGTAAATTACTCAAAATCCTGCCAATCAAGACAACTACTTGCAGTTATTTTCTATTTTTATGCAAATACAAAAATATGCACAATAAGTTATAAATATCTTATATAAACGGAACTGTAGGTCTTTCACCTTTTTTTTTAACCTAACACAAACATTTTCTTCTGTCATTAAATGCTCTTTAAAGCATGGTATTAAAGATGCCTTAGTCACTACGTCTGTGCTGTAATTTCACCAATTCATTACTGCTGTTCATTTGTTTCTCTCTAGTTTGTCACTATTATAAATAAAGCTATGATGAATATCCTTGTACACAGCCATCAAGTACACCTCTGATTATGTACTCAGAACAACTTCCTAGAATTGGAATTTCTGGGTCAAAAAGGTTTCATTGTTTTTCTTATTCATGACTCTCGGTCACTTAATTCACATTTTTTTTTTAAAGATTTTATTTTTCCTTTTTCTACCCAAAGCCTCCCAGTATATAGTTGTATATTCTTTGTTGTGGGTGCTTCTAGTTGTGGCATGTGGGACGCTGCCTCAGCGTGGTTTGATGAGCAGTGCCATGTCCGCGCCCAGGATTTGAACCAACGAAATACTGGGCCGCCTGCAGCGGAGCGCGCGAACGTAACCACTGGGCCACGGGGCCAGCCCCATTAATTCACATTTTTAAATATCATTTATGTTTTTATTAAAGGGAAAGTTTCATCATATTTCTAACATTTTTAGTCTTATAATTTGTAAGTTTTCAAATATTTGAAGAAAATTTACATAAGAAATCAAAATCAAGCCTCTTTCTTAAAATATACACATACATCTAACATATGCCAATTCAGAAAGATAAAGTCAGTAACGTATTATCACTGCTGAGGCTAGAAATATTTTACTCCATCATTTTTTAACGCTGTACCACAGCAAGGAATTTCCTCCTTTAACCACTGGGTGTCCCCGGAACTATATGTTTAGCTTTGGGGCAGCTATCCCCACATCTTATCTAACAAGTATTTCTGCAACCTCTATCTTTGTAGCTGGTAGCAAGAACCTTCGTTATCTTTTAAATGCATTATTTTTAAAATTCATTAGTCATTCAGCTTTCACTATTTAATGAAATAGACGTATGATTTCAGAGTTTGAGTCACTTAGTGTTTTAAGAAAGTAAGCAGAAAAAGAGTAACAAAATCATATTCAGAGAAACAATTTTATCCCAAGTACTAAGTGAAACCAAAATTGGAATGTGAATACGAGAAATTTTAGCTTTCCGTTTCCTATAAGAGAAATGATTTTCTTTGAGACTGTATTTACAGATTTCGATTTCAGAGTGATATATGTCTGGAACGTACTAAAGTCCAAAAATTCTGCTCCTTGAACTCAAATTAGTCAACTTAGGGATCAGAGGCTTGATTTACAAAAGAAAGAGCCTAGGAATGCCAACCTTAATGTTAATAACCACCCAAGAAGTCTACAGTCCTAAAAAGATAAACATATGCTTACAATTCACTAAAGAGTTCTTCCCAAATAATGTCTTTCATATTTGATATTGTTCAATTAATAAACCAGTCCATTTACCTAGAAACAAGTGGCAAACAATTCAAGAAATCTGTGACACGCGATGCATCTTAGACACATCCATCTCTTTTTGTATAAATAAACACTGATTTCAACTTCATCTTTTTCCCACTTTATCTGACGTTCATTACACAAATCCATGTACTTTGGAAGAGAAGAAAATCTCCACTTACTCAGCATCCTCTCAATCATAACAGAAACAGCTCCAAAGAGGACCTATAATATTCCAATCTCCAAGCAAGGGCCTTTCTTCAGTCTCCATAATTCTGGAAATATTATCACTCTAGACTTTTCTTCCACCTTCCCATTGATGACACTGCAACATCCAGGGTCCCCTGCCCTCGTAACTGCTTCTTCTTTGACTTGTTCACTGATTTCTCCTTCCTACCTCCTACATGCTGACATTCAGCATCATTTCCATTTAGTTTCTCTCTTCTCTCTCTACAGTCCTTTCTTCAATAATTCCAACCAAGAATTTTGGCAGTGAGGGTTAGAAAGGAAAATAGAATGGGAGCTTGAATAGTTTCAAAGGAAATATTTTAAAATAGTTGATGATGTGGAAGACTGAAGTAATATATAGTCCAAAGAGGAGTCACTAGGTAAAGTAAGAAGTCACTAAGTAAGAAGAACAATGGAACAGCTCAAGAGACAAGGTCCCAGGAGAAGTGGGAAGAAATGGGGTTAGTACCTGCTCCCTCTAAACAGAGCCTCCCATGTGGTCCAATGACCATTTGAAACTGCCATACTCTTAACGTGCTTCAGAGCCATGCCATCCCCAGAACGTCGCACAGCAGAATTGGCCAAGGACGGAGTTGGGAGACTCATCTTAAAAAGAAAAGGAGGGACGGCCCTGTGGTGTAGTGGTTAAGTTCATGCATTCCGCTTCAGCAGCCCAGTGTTCACCAGTTCGGATCCTGGGCGTGGTCCTAGCACAGCTTATCAAGCTATGCTGTGGCAGGCATCCCACATATAAAATAGAGGAAGATGGGTACAGTGTTAGCTCAGGGCCAATCTTCTTCAGCAAAAAGAGGAGGATTTGGCGGTGGATGTTAGCTCAGGGCTAATCTTCCTCAAAAAAACAAAAAAAAAAAGGAATAAAGAAAAAGAAAAGAAAAAAAAGCTCATGTGCATCAGGCAACTGTGTTATGCCCTCTACAAGAATTATGTCAGTTTTACTCAAAATGGGCTCAGCAGAAGTCATAAGAGTTACCCAGGGTAAATGGTAAAAATACTGATTCCTTGCTACCACCTTAGACCTGCTAAATCAGAATGTCTGGGGATGGGGCCCAGGAATCTGAATTTTTCATGCTATCTCCAGGTGATTCTTAGGCACGTTAAAACTTGAATTATCTTATGTAATGTCCTGGAAAATGAGGAGTAGAGAGTTTTTAATAATTTTTTTCTTTTTGCAGGGAAAGATTCACCCTGAGCTAACAGCTCTTGCCAATCTTCCTTTTTTTCCCCTCCTCAAAGCCCCAGTGCATGGTTGTACATCCTAGTTGTAGGCTCCTCTGGTTCTGCTATGTGAGCCACTGAACAGCGTGGCAACTGACAGACGGTGGTGTGCTTCCACCGTGAGGAAATGACCCTGGGCTGCCAAAGCGGTGAGAGTACCAAATTTTACCAGGTCTGGCTCAATAATTTTTCATGATACCAACACAGTGCTCTATATGTTTAGTAAGCATTGATATCAGCTTTCATGAGTTTTTGATTTCACAAATAAATTGTTTTCACAAGGCTAAAACAAGCTATTACATACATTGCAATATGATAAAATATTGTTGACTTTATGACAAGAATCATACATATTCAGTCCTTAGACGATGCAGGTATCTGGCTACGGGCATGACTTCAGGTGATCACCCCTTTGTATCAGTCATTCCTTATCCTTGAGAAGCTAAGAAAGTCTAAAGAGAAGAATGAAAAAACATAAACTTTAAGGCAGGGTATTTCAGGAACAACATTTAATCAACTTGTCCATCAGGTTTCCAGGACTTATGATCTCCTCTGAAGTCAGTTAATTTAACTTCCATTCAATTCCTTTGATGTTTTGTTAACATTTGATTCCAATTTCACATGCTATGAGTACAATCTTTTCAGAGAGAATTTTGGTGGGACCTCAGATCTTAGGTAATTAGGCTCACAAATTCAAAGTACAATAATAAATGAAGGGTATTTTATTACTGTATAATACAATGTTGATATATTCATATATTCTTTTATAGAGGCAAATGCTTAATTGTTTTTTATTAGCCATTCCATAATAAATTATATAACATTTTGTATATCAGAGATTCTTATTTTAAAAGCATATTATTTTCATAGTCTTTGTTAAAGGTGTATCCTTAGCTTCTGATAAAACAATTCCTTGAATGCTAAAGCAGATGGTCTCTACTTTCTAGCTATTGGCATATGTTTTTGGGTGTTACACATAGTTTATTTTAAAAGAAAAGGACTGCTATGCTTAGTGGACTACCCAACTTTCTTCCTTTTCTAATGGGAAAGGCTCTGCAATATATAAACAACAAAAGAATTTGAGTCTGTCTCATTCTGTGGTTAGAAACCAACAAGGGGCACATTTTTCTTGCCAAGCAAGTTCTCTCTGTTGGTCTAATAACAGTAATAATAATAAAGTAAAGGTAACAATAATAATAATAATAGCAGCTAACATTTATAGAGCACTTTATTGGTCCAAGGCACTATTCTAGACACTTCGTATGGATGGTTTCATTGATCTTCATATCAACTCATGTAGAGGCTATTATTATGTCCATTTTATAGATGAGGAAAGTGCCCTTGGTGAGGCAAAGTGATTTACCTAAGGACACACAGTCAGGAAGTGGCAGAGGGGTGAGTCAAATCCAGGCAGTGGGACTCCAGAGCCTGCACTCGGCAAGTACAATTTGCTGCCTCTGTGGACATCATGGACTGGTGGCAGGCTAATTGAGGTGTGTGTGTGGCTCTTCAAAACTTCCCCAGCAGATAAGAAAGAAGATGCTCTCACTATGGTCTCAGAATTTCTGTCCTGAATTTTGTAAACTTTCTGACTTTTTCTCAGAATTCAACCTGCATATATGTCTTAGGCTAAATAGGCTGTTTGAATGTCTATATAATGCCTTGCGTTTTAATTGTAGGTTCTGAACTTAAATTCACAGACTGCTCATGAAGACCTATCTGATAGGCTCCACACAAGAAAATAATTCTAATACCTATGGAAACAAGTTTCATTCACTGAAAGGCAAGCAGTGACCTAAATTATTTCATGAAGACATACACGTAGAAGAAGGCAAACACACCAGAAACCACATAGAGAAACCCTGGAAAAGAGGAGACATGGAATGCCTTTGCTGGTTAGTTATCTCCAAACTCATAAACCTCAAGCTCCTCAGTTGAAACCCATGAGGAGTTAGACACAACTAACAGACAGAACAGAGACTAAAATGAAAACCATTTCACAGGTTATTCCTGAAGAAAACTAGAAAAGAGGAGACTTAATTTGAGCTCAACTGTGTTATTATGAGATAATCCCAAGAATTCCTAGTATAAAATACTCCTGCTTTTTACTTTTTACTCTCTCATCTTCTCACAGAAGAGGACAGAATTTTACCAAATACCAAAGAAAGTCAACCAATTGCCAATATCTCAGCAAAATCTCCACTCTAATCAAAGTCAATGGAACTGTATTAAAAAGCACAATTGGTGAACCATTTGTGTCACGAGGTCTGAAATAGAGCAAGCCTACAACCCCGAAAGATCTCTTCTCTCCCATGAATGCTCCGGATTCTCATACAGAAATGCAACCACCTAGAAAACCTGGCGGTCGTACCTTTTGGGTAGGAGTCCTCCTCATGAGACAACCTCCCTTTACGCCTCATCAGTGCCTGGCCTTCTAAACCAATATCTCTCCTTCTAAACCAAGTCAAGATTACAAATCCTGGAAACCAACTAAGCAGAAATCAGAGTGGGTTCAGCGGACTGGGGCAGGATGTGGGAGGACAGAGCCCATTACATAGTGGGGCTTTGACCAGGAGTGTGCACATCCAGTGCCAAACAGCCGTAGATCTGAGGAGACTCAACTAGCATGCACATGGCCAGAGCAGGGCTAAGGATGACATGCTCATGACTGTTGACAAGCTCTAGGTGTAGACAGAGCTCTACTTAAAAATGAGTAAACAGAAATAAAGAAACTTGGTCTCCAAAAAACTCCACAGAGAAAGCAAGAGAGTATCATTTTCCTGAAGAACGAAAGAGATAGCAGATATCATAAAATGAGATACTACAAGAAGAAAATTTTAGAAAAACTTTTGCATCCTTAATAGAAAGCAAGATAGTATTATCTCCATGAAACCTGAATAGGCAGCTACAGATGGAGAGCAGAGTGAGAGGGAAAGATAACAGAGTGAGACAAAAAGAGACAAGGGGAGATAAGGGAGGAGCACAAAGAAACCAAACCAACAAACAAAGGGCAAAATTTAACCTGTGTTGGAAGTTGTCAAGAGTAGAACTTAGATGATAGAAATAAAAATATGGGGGATAAACTTCAGAAACTCTCCCAGAATGCAGAGGTAAAGGTCAAAGAGGAAACTATGAAGCAGACAATTAAAGAAGGTCTTATATCAGAATTATATGTATGTTTAAAAAGAAGCCAGAAAAATAAGAGCAATCATTAAATAACAGACATTCTAAGAAAAATTAATAAAGAGAAATACATATATAAAGATGTCCTGGGAATTTTTTAAAATTGTAAGAACAAAAGAACAAAATATCTTCTATGCAGCAAGGCAAAAAAAAACTAGCTTAAAACATAAATCCAAATTAGGCTTCCCCAGACATCTTCACTATAGCACAAGAGCCAGATAATCATGGAGCAACAGGTACAGAATTTTAAGGGAACAGAACTGTTTTCCAAGAATGTTATACAATTTTTTCCAAACGTCTTATGTAAAGCCAATAGGAAAACATACTTAGATCCACAGAGACTCAGAAAATCACCATCCATGCTCCCTCTCTGAAAAATTATCTTAAAAAATATTCTAGTCAATGAAGAAATAAGTCAACATTTAGAGCTAAAAAATGGAGAAACTGCAGTCTAAAGAATTTTGGACCTTGCCTTAGTCGGTTTAACCTCGCAAGGCAGACACTCAGTTGGCTTCCAGGTTGGCTGCTCGAGTCTGGCTCTCCGGGTAAGCCAGGTGGGACTGCCCGTGGTGCACCTCTTCTGCTTTGCCTCTTTCTTGGCGCTGGGAGATGCGCTTGTGAAGCCACAATCAACTCACAATTCATATGGACTCTCTTGTCACGATCCATAATCCCTTAAAACAATGTTTGCTACAGTGGTCTTCCAAAATTTGCTAACGATGGTTAATCTCTTGCTTGTAGGAAAACTGTCCCAAAAGACTTCTTGAAGAAGAAATATGTTTTCCTCCCTCAAAAACACAGCACAAAATAACGACCATATTAAATGCCATATTAAATGCCAAGGTATTTGAATAATGATTTTCTACTGTATTTAAAAGCCACACACATTATGATTACCTTTTTAATTAGAAAAGAGTTATCTATCACGAAGGACATTATTTATCATATTCAGCCTACATCCTGTTAATGATGTTCCTTTGCTGTCTCTGCTTAAAAATCAGGATATGCAGTATTTTACTAAACATAATATATATACACAGAAAAAAGACATAGAGAAATATACGCAGATGGAAATAGCAGCCATCTCTCTAGGTGCTAGACTTCTATATGATGGTATTTTTTCTTTAAAGTCTTTGGTACTTTCTAAATTTTCGCCAGTGATTATATTTTATCTGTATGATCATTAAAAAGTTACTAAAATAAGTATATATAATAATAATAAGGACATAATATTATCACGTTAATTTGAGAATACACATAAGACTTTTGTATCAATAGTTA
The DNA here is from genome assembly GCF_041296265.1 of Equus caballus. Classification (NCBI taxonomy): domain Eukaryota; kingdom Metazoa; phylum Chordata; class Mammalia; order Perissodactyla; family Equidae; genus Equus; species Equus caballus. The sequence goes on from NC_091697.1 coordinate 87,866,604, forward strand.
TAACTAAGTGGTGAGACTGGGTAATTCTGCTGGCTTTCCACAAGTACATATTACTTTTGTGATTAAAAAAAGACATTTCATTAAGAGAAAAAATGTAAGAAAGAAATTAAAAAATGTTGGAGCCATTCAATACTTAATTCATGCATTTTAGAAGGAGGAAAGGTAGATACTGAGGAAAAAAATGCCCCCAATGTTATTATGGTAAAGAAAATAAATATCTTTTCCTTTAAGGCACAATTTCTTTCTCTTCTATTTATATCGTCCTTTCTTTACCCGTGAAAATATACCTATTCTTAAAGTTCTTAAAATTGGCATTGTGACATCATGCCGGCACATCTTATGCTTAAATTCCGTTCCTCAGGACTTCACCGAAGCATGTTGCTAAAATGCTCACACTCCCCCAGCGTGGCCAGATGCGTCAGTCAAATACTTTAAATAGATTGGATTGAAGGTTTGGAAAGGCTTCTTTGTTCCACTGTATTTAAAGGTGCTAAAGTTAAATTTTTTTTTTCTTTTTCCTTCTCTTGAGACATTTATCTTTGGCTTGTTAGTCCATGCAACTTTTGGTTTTATAATTCCTTTACATCGGAGAAGGACTTAACAAATCCATAATGATTGATATATACAAGCAAACAAATACATTCTCGTAGACACTTACTCTACTTCATCCTCAAGTGTTTGTATCGCAAATGCAACATGACAAATGATATTTTAGTTGCAAAATTCTGTTAAAACTGCTCCAGACTTCTTAGGATCACTTAGTGGCTGTTTATGGGTCATATTCCAAAGGAGTAAGAACTATTTATGAGAGCCGGAGAGAAAGAGCTCTGAAATTTACACAGTGCATTCATCCCCAGATATTTTCACACATATCAATATAATAGTGCTTCTTCCTTAACCCTAATCATTTTTTCTTCTGGTTCTGTCTTCCTGAAGTCCTTCTCTGTACCCTTTTTCTTGCACCTCCAAATGAAATGCAGCAGAGTAATTAAGGGAAAAGGAAAAAATCCCTGAGCATAAAAAGTCAATTTTCAGGGGCTGGCCCTGTGGCCAAGCGGTTAAGTTTGTTCGCTCTGCTTCGGCAGCCCAGGGGTTGTCAGTTCGAGTCCTGGGCGTGGACATGGCACCGCTCATCAAGCCATGCTGAGGCAGCATCCCCCATGCCACAACTAGAAGAACCCACAACTAAAAATACACAACTTTGTACTGGGGGGCTTTGGGAGAAAAAGGAAAAATAAAATTAAAAAAAAATAGTGAATTTTCAGACTGACTTTGTTTCAAGGGCCTGGGTTTGTCCTTGGAGGCTGAACAAGTATGTTTGCATGTGCCTGGGGACAACACATCATTTAACCTTTGGAGGTACATGCTAGTTTGAAAATGGATTACCAAAACCCAAACTAAGCTTCTTAATCTCACTTCTTGTTTGACAGAGCGGTAGGTAAGAAAATATCTGGGAGAAAGAATCAGTTTCAGGAAATCTTTCTCTGATAATCTGCAGAAGAAAAGAGGATGGTAACTGACCACGGATGGTGGGCAGGGCAGATAACAAATCCACATGGCACATGGTTTTACAATCGTGAACACAAAGGCTAAAATAAGACCGACTGCAGGATGGTTTCCTTGAATTGTCTCCAGGGCCACAATATCTCATCAATGACTTATTTGCACATAACAAAGAATTGGAGACTCTTTGGAGACAGATCACACTGGAAATATACCTTGACTACCAAGTCATCCCGTCTGCAGGCCTGGCCACCCCATCAAATAGGTACGGGCAGAATTTGGTGTGATAATAAACAATCTTCAATCTCAGCCTAAATGAATCTCTACAGTGATTTACGCCATGGGAGCAGGTTAAAGCTCTTTCCCCTCTTTGCTTCTGCTGGCTGGAACAGAGCAGAACAGACCGATATATGCCCAGCCTCTGGGACAAGTCCAGGAGTCATAAATCTGAATTTCTCAGAAGTGGGATGAAACTGTCAGAATTTCTTCCATTGAAGATCAAGAGAAGAAAAACTCCTTTGTCCTTGGTGGAAGTTGGGCCTTTCTGCTTCAAGCTGAAAGTACAATCTGCCTCTATTGACACACGGATCTCGAATTCTGCCCCCGCTGCATCTGTAACAGGGCTCTTGATCAGCTTTCCCAAGCGCTTTATAAATACGGAAATAAGGTACTTTATAGTCCAGATATTATAGAAAGACCTAACACTGTGCTAGCAATTATTGGCTAAACCAACGATGCCTGTACATTCAAGATGTAATATTTAAGCTTCCACATAATAACATAATTGGTGAGAATGATCCTGTAAGACCTAGCCTACCATCCACTTGACCAAGATTTCCTTTTTTGTGCAAATAGTTTAATCTTGATTAATGTTAATAGAGAATAACATCAAAAAATATTATTTCCTGGTCTATTGTTTTCAAACAGGAAATTATTTGATAGATAACTTTCCTGGGAATATATTTACAGGGTAGAGTTGACAAGGGAATTGAATGACACTACATAAATTTTCATGTTGGTAAAAGGGAAAAAATGTGGTTTTTCATATGGAATTTTATCTTTTAATTATTTAACCAAGAAACAGGATAAAATCTTAATAAAAGTTTACTTTTACTTTTTAAAGAAAGATTTGCCTTCCATGGATACAAAAAGATCACTACAAATTTGCTTGGCAATAAATAACCTAAATTATATTTTCATAAGTATTAGTAATGGAAACAATATTGGAAAGCCAAGGAGTAAACCTTAGTGCAGAATCCACAGCAGGTGCTAACCATAACGGCCTCCCTACATACTGAATATACCGAAATATATTGAATATACCAAAATATATTGAATATTTCGAAACTGCAGAAAATAAGCAGAAAGAGGAGCTAAATTTTTGAAAACATGTTGATAATATAGAGAAAAATAAAATGACCACTTTATGTTTTCTAAATTTCCACATACCTTTTAAGACCTGGCTATTTTATAAGTTGGAAATGACAATGACAATTTCTATTGAATGAAGATGAGCACATCTATTGAGACTTAAAATGTAAAAAGCAGTAAAAGAGAGGTAAGTACAGTACCCTTTTGAAGGACAGCGCTTTCACATGACCCTTCCATGGAGAAGAAGGCCAGTGTTGACAGTGCACATAATGGGGCATCATTCAGTGAAAGGAGAAATTCACAGGCTCAAAGAAAACCCATCTCAAAGTAAAGAGATTTGGTTTTACTAGTATCTCCACAGAATTGATCCAAATAAAAATAGTTCTCTCTTCCTTTTGTTTATGCACCTGAATAAATTGTCAATCTAGGCCATCACGGTCCTCCTTTCATGAAGCACTCTCAAGAAAAAAGACTTCCTTTTCCACTCCATCGTTTGGTTTCCCCTTCTAAATCTGCCAGGTTCACCAATAAAACATTTAAGATTCACCAATTCCTACAGGGAAAACGTCCTAAATAACTGAATCCTGTTTCTAAGAGGAAACTATGTTTAAAGGTTCCTTTCCCAGGAAGACTATATTTTTTATTTATTTTTAACAATTCCTATTTACATTCTTGAATCAAATATTAGTTAAAACTAAATTTGCCCATATTCCAGTAGGAGATCTTTGCTGCCTCATTATTTGTTTCAAGACAGAACTCAGAATTTAAAAGCAAGAGAAAATGAAAACCCAGAACTGTGGAAATTACCTCATCTGATCCTTTCTTTTCTCCTGACTTGGAAGGTGATCCACTGGTTTTTTCATTGACATGCTATAAAAAAACAAAAAAATAATAATGTTTAATAGAGGGAGGTGATACAAGATAACAGAATAGTGACTTTAATCCTGGAGGGCTAAATATATAGACTATAAAAACAAGACCCCTTTAATCTTCCTCCTGAGAATGTTGATAATTTTACACCAACGTGGGTGGCTTTCAAAATTCCAGGGAAGCAACAGACATTCATTTGGGATGTAGAAAGTCAGTCTGTAATTAACCAGACACAGATCTGATGGTGATTCCAAGGCGGCATCTTGTCTCTTACAAAATGCCTCATGGAATTTTAAAGCCCAAATTGCCAGTGTGGGAGACATCTGGTTCCTCATGGAGATGAGATGTCTAAGGACCAAGTTGAGCCTAAAGCCAAACTTAAGCCTCAGTTCAGCATGGACTCAGGGAGGACCACAGCTTCCAAGTCAACCATCACTTCTGATGGCACTTGGGAATTCCCTAGAGTTCTTCAACTTGAGTACTCACCAATGCAGAAAGATAACCCCTGTGGTGGAAAGACCATACCTGCAACCTCTATCTATTATGGGTTTAAGATTTCATTAAGTCCAGAAACAGAACTATTTTTCTCACTAGGACAGTGTGAATGAAAGCAAGGATTGTTATGTGGTACATAAAAGCTTCAAGGAACTTATGTGTTCATTTGTTTTGACTGTAAGATAAACTATAAAGTTTACTGAATTTTTTTTGAGAAATGAAAAAAACATTCTATGTTCCTGAAAGGGGGGTAAAAAGAATTATTTCATTTCTTTCACATTGTGGGATGTACAAGAAAGTGGGCAAAGGGAGCCCAAAAATAAGAAAATAAAAGCTCAATATTGGGTTCAATCCTGATCACCTTCAGTTAAGCCAAAATATAAAATCCCACTACATCTCTCTAAAGCAGAATCACAACCTGGACAGGTAGGTTAATGAAATTCTTTGAAGTAAGAAGAGTGGCAATAAAAGTAAGAGTAATAGTAATAATTCCAATCATTCTTTATTACTTACAAGGCACTTTCATATATCTTCTTATTTGACACACAAAAAAGGCTTATGTGATTTTATGGATGAAAAAACTAAGAAAAAGAGTTATTTGCTGTCCTTTTCACAAGGACAAACACCTAGCAAATGGGAAATGTTTGCAAAGCAGCTTTTCTCAGTTAAAATCTATTGTTTGTCACTATACCATGCTAAATAGAATAAGATAATATTCCCTTTAATCATATCAACAGATATTTTTGTAAAAAAAAAAAAAGTCGAAGGAATACCAGACACATGGATGAAACATTTCCTTCATAGTTCTTTGTATCAAAAACTAGGAATAAATCACTTTCATGAATGGAAAATTCTTGCCAAAATGAAACACTCTATGGATTATGAATGGAATCCACAGGGAAGCAGCCAGGCTGCAGGGGCTTGGTGAGTGAAGCCCTCTATAGGGCTTGTTTTACCTAAATGTCCTAGCCAAGACTTTGGCCAAAGTTGAGGGCATTCAGTATTGAGTAATTAATGATCTTGAAAAAAAAAGGAACCATTTAAAAGCCCACATATATAGCAGGACTAGATTGTAAGTGATTAATTTCAGAAGATTGCTAAAGGACAGACTAGGAGGAAGAAGATTCATTCACCACTTTGAGACAGAATTTGAGAGGGAGAGATCTACAAGACAGAGATTCATCAATCTGTCTCCTTCCAGAACTGGAAACTTTAGAACCATATCACATTCATTTATTATCTCCAATTCCCTATCCTTTTCAGATTCAACACTGGTAATAATAACAACAATATCCACCGTATTACTGAGTGTACTGTTTCGAGTGCATTATTTACTTGTCAGGAGGTATTATTATTCCATTTTACAAATGAGCAAACTTACAGAGGCAATTCACTCTTGTCTGGTACAAGGTTCCATGCTCTCCACAAGGTCCTACTCTGCTTCCCGCTCATGCAGCAAATACATATTTTGATTTATTATCCTACAGTAAATGCAAAGATGGCCTTTTCTCCCTAAAATATAGGTATATAGATCTTTTTCCTTTAAAAATTTTTAAAAAGTTTTTTCCTGGTGTTGTTTAGAAATTGCAGTCCTGCAGAGTAACCAACACCATCAGTTACATGCTTCCATTTAAACACTCAAAATAACTCAAAATTATGTAGGTTCCAAATAATGGTTTGGGAGGGATAAATATAATGAATGCATTTTATAATGTTCAGTTATAATGACAACTTCTAAAAATTATGTATTATAAGAATTGGTATTTTGCGATTTCAAAAGAACTATTTTCTCTCAATAGAAAGCTTTCTTACAATACACAAAAGTATAATGACCTAAATAAAAGTCACTTATAATCAAATAGCGATATATTTTAGGAACTTTACGGATTATATTTTTCCAGTTTCTTTATGTGTTTTTTTTTTTAACCTGGCTCTTTAGTAGAAAATTTTTCTAACATACAGAAAAGTTGAAAAAATAATACAATGAATGCCAATATTTCCGCCACTTAGATTCAACAACTATTAACATCATTGTTATGTTTTGACATATTTGCATACATTACAGACAGAGAGATAGATCTAGCCATCTATACTTGTATATGTACCTGCATTTGAAAGTAAATTGTAGATATCCTGAAACATTACCCCTAAACATTTCACTAAGCATCCCCCTAAATAGAGGACTTCTTCCCATGTAACTCCAATATCATTGTCACTCCAAGAGAATTAACAAGAACTACCTAATGCCATTCTATTTCCAGTAAATAGCAGCTTTATAAATGAACCACTGCCCTAACATTTCTTGTGGCTTATTCGATATTCAGCAGTCTATTAGTGATGTAAAGTCAGTTATATATTTTCACTGAAAGAGATTCAAAGAGCCAGATTTTTCAATTCATGGAATAATTGAGCACTTTTCACATAATTGAGATGGTGGAATGAAATATTTGGGAATGACCTATGTCAAATTTTGATCTAGCTTAGCAACCTGCAGCAAGTCTTTCCAGGAGTAAAGAGAGAGAACTTTGTCTACGACTATGTGTAGCTGGTGGGTTGGGGAGAGGTGAGAGAAGCATGGAGAAGGGAAGGAATGAGCTCAGGGAAGAGAATTGAACCACAAACCTGATAAACCCATGGAGGACTTTTCTATATGAGGGAAAAGAAAGTAACTCGTCCTACGCATCTACTCGGTGCTAAGCCCAGCGCTGGGCATTTCCCCCATGTGGTCTCCTTGACTTCCCATAGCAACTCGGGGAGTACACACTGTCAGCTTGTTTTATGGGTAAAGAAATGGAGGCCCTGAGAGGTGAGAGCCTCCTCAGTCATACCACATGTCAAGATGAACGTCTATGGTCAGGAATTGGGCTACTCTGGAACTAGTTAATAGCTGAGATCTCATGAGTCACATCAGGAATGTCTCAGTCCAACGCTCTAAAATGAAAACAACCAACAAAACCAAAACGAAACTTCCCTATTCTAAAACTAGTTTGTTTTATAAAATTAATCAGACATACAATACTTATAAATTTAATCCCGTGTTACCAGCTGGAGAGGAGGCCAAAGACAGGAAGAACAGGATGCCAGCCCTAAAGCTGTAAAAATTTCACTGGGAGGATAAAGCCACAGAGCTGGGAAATAACACAGAGCTAAGATGAAGGACAGAGGCCATGTGTGCAGCAGGAGTTCAGAGGCAAGGAAAAAAAAATCAGATAAAGGGCTTTCCCGTTTTGCCTCAAAAAGGAATACTTTTCCACAGTTTCAACCCCTTGGCATCACGACATATTTGGCAAGTACAGCTGTCCTTGGTCTTCATTCTAGGAAATAGCATTTATATGCTTAAAATCTTTTGCCACAGTAAACCCATAAACCTGCCAGGAAATCAACAAGAGCTATGAGCGGTAAGGCTGGGAGCCAGCAGTCTCCCCCAGCTAAGGATTTGTGCTAGGGCGGGGGCTTTGGCTTTCAAGCATTTGGGCCACTCCCCATCCCCCACCGCCACTGTTACCCAGATACACCCTGAAACATGCACAGGCAAGGGATACACCACACAGTATAAGATAAAATCAAACGACTCCAAGCCCAGCTGTGAAAGAGTACCAAATGCTAATATGCTTCTGCAATGCCTTTGCCTTACTATTTTTTTTTGTAAAAAGGGAGCCAGCCTTTATGGCCTGGTGGTTAAAGTTCAGCGTTCTCTGCTTCAGCAGCCCAAGTTTGCTTCCCGGTGGCGAAACCACACCCCACCCGTCTGTGAGTAGCCATGTTATGGCCGCGGCTCCCATAGAAGAACTACAAGGACCTACAAGTAGGATATATAACTATGTACTAGGGCTTTGGGGTGGAAAAAAAAGAAAAGGAAGATTGGTAAGAGATGTTAGCTCAGGGCGAATCTTTCCCTGCAAAAACAAATAAACAAAAACTACAACATAACCCTCTATGCTGAAATTGAATAGCATTAAAAATTAATATTATTCACTTAGATTTTTTTTAAAAGGTACAGAGTTTCTTTTAGGGGGTGACAAAAACATTCTAAAATTAAATTGAGGTGATGCTTGCATCAGCCTGTGAATATAGGAAAAAATACCAAATTGTACGTTTTAATGGGTGAATGTATGGTCTGTGAATTACATCTGAATAAAGCTGTTTAAAGAAACAGTAAAGGTTATCTGAACACAACTCAAAAACTGTCCTTCTTCAACTGGGAGACAAGGCCAGAGAGATGAATATTTGCATGTCCAGCATCAGCCGTGGCAAAATCATGAAGCAGTAAAGATTATCTGGGAGCTCTCTGGACCTTCCTAGTGCACATAGCTCAGCTCTCTCACTGCATGGCTATGGCACTCGCTATTGAGAAAGGCTTGTTCCAGGGGCAGGGGCTTCCCAAGGATCCAAAAGCCTTCAGTTGGCAGTGGGTCCCCTCCTTCAGTGTGGGTCACAAGCACCTGGCACGCTTTGGGAAACACTCAAGCCAGAGCCCAGAGATCTAGATTTAGTTGGTCTAGCGTGGGGTCTGGGCAAGGTTATATTTTTCTAAAACCCCCCAGGTGATCCTAGTAAGCAGGTAGGATTGGAAACCACTGGTTTTGAGGGGAGATTTGTGGGCACTATGACAGGAAGTGGAGGTTTCTGCTCCTCAAATCACCCCACTGAGTCGGCACCCATGGGGTACTTCCCTGGGGCAGGCAGGTTGGGACAGCTCCGGGCCTCCTGGGCAAACTCTGATTGCTCAAGGAAGGAGCACAGTGCCCCACGTTCACACCAGCACTTCCTGACTAATTCTGGGCCTTCGCCCTAGCCTACCTTGCACATCGTACCATCATATCTGCACATCAGTCTCTATTTTCTTAATAAAGCAAACAAATAAGCACTTTATTGTATATTCTTTTGCTTACTGATTACAAACGGCTATTTTGCCTTCCCAACCAGATGGTAAATTACATTCTTTTTTTTTTCTGGCCCGGTGGTAGGGGTGTGACAAATAATTCTTGATTGAATGACTGCACTTCTACAAAGCTCTAAATGTTCCCTGAGAAATGCTTTTGTTCTCTTCAGGTCAGTATACTGGATAAAAGAGAAAGAAGCTGAAAAAAATAGCTTGAAAAATTAAGAGACAATGTCTAAATTGATATTTCCTGCAAAATCCCTTAAAATCTATTCTTGTATGTATTCTGCTTGCTAAAACACAAATGTTCAGCAAGCCAGCAGAAGGACCAAGATGTAAAGCTGGTTTTGCTTCAAAATAGTCTCCCTGGCACAGATCTGGGTCTGTCTGCCCGCAAGTAGATTCCTTGCCCTGACCCTGCTCTGCTGGTGGAGCAGGGATGTTTGCTGGCTGCCTTGATGGCTGGCCTCAGGCTGGGTTTGGCCAATGGAAGTCACTGGCAGGAGACTGGAGGTGGTAAGTGGGTGGTATTCGCCGCCATGCCCCAAAACCCCCGCCCCCACCTCTGGGAGGCTCTGCAGTAGGGCAGGCTAGTGGCTGGTCCAGCGACTACAGGGGGATCTAGCTCCTCCCTCCATCTTTCCAGCCTAGGAATGGTAGCAGCTTCCTGCAATTTCTAATGTCTGGGTTGCCTCACTCTCCCTTGTTGGCTTCCCAGCCTCTTCTGTTACCTGAGTAACCAACTCTGCATTCCATTCCCTGACAGACACTAACAGGACAGAAAGAGCATGGATCTCCAAGGCTATGGGATCTTGGGCAAATAGTTTGACCTTTCTGTTTTCTCCTTGTAAAATGGAGCTAATGGTACCCACCCCAGGGGCTGGCATATTTATGAAACAAACTGATATTAATGAGGAATCTGGCCCATTGCCTAGCTCATTTTAAGAATACACTAAAAGTTATTCCACTCCCTTCTTTTTCTCTGGCATTAATCTGATTGCGGTAAATTATGACACAGTAAAATGAATATGGGAAATAAGCAAAGGTTTAAAGGTTTTGTTTTCTAAGGCTTGTAAATATTAGAGCAGAGAATTTAGGTTTTTACTTTTCATGAATACAAAGCAACAAGGTTCATCTGATAAATTTACATTTAGTACTTTGTCTATGTAATGACTGTGTATTATAGTAATCTCACTTTTCCATATTATATCTAAGGAAACAAAGCACATAGAGAATAGAGAACTCATTTTCCAAACAATCTACAGCAAGTTGGTCACAGGAATGACACTTAAATGTGCAATTCTCATGCTTTAAAATACTTTGGAAGGGTGTGGTGTGTGTGCGCATGTGTGTGTTGGTGGGGCTGGGAGTTAGATAAAGCAAGATTGGTACAATGTTATAGTGTTGGTAATTATTGAAGCCATGTGAAGGGTACATGATGAGTTCATTATATTATTCTCTCTTCTTCTGTGACAAAAAAGTTTTGAAAAATTTAGAATCCTCTTAACTCAAGAGCCTGTATCTTCCTAGAGTTACCCAAAGGCAATATCTTAGCCATTCTACTTGGTTTTAATACTGAAAGCCCCAAACTCATGGAGAAGGCTACTATGAGAGGTAGAGTTTATTTAGTAAAACAAAACAAAACAGTGAGTAGTCCCTATGTGCTGTGTCATAGGAAGAATACATATTAAAGAAATGGAAGTAAATGAAAGGTCTGGCTTTCAATACATGATATCTTTATGCTCCTCTAAAAATATTTATCAAACTATAAACTTATAAATAATCTTCTTTGGGATTCTCATATAAAAGAAGACACATATTAAGGATTAACTGTATAGCTCTAATTCTGAAATGCTGATGTTTCACCTGAACTCCACGTACGCTTTTTCGAAACAATTTAACATTCTGGTGGACATGCCACGGTGGCACTGCAATGGCACATGCTCTTTTTTGTCCAGTTTACAGAGGTAGTATCAAATTGCCTCTCTCCCACATTTAGCTTCTGGGATCCCCCTGCAGTAAGCTTTTTGAATTGTCTCTAAGTCAAAGAAGACATCATAAGAATTTCAATAGTTACTTTATTGCTTTTGTAGTAGACATTAGTATGTAGTTGTGGTTTTTATCTACAAGAAATGCAAGAGAAGATCAGGCATGGATCCATCCACAATTTTTGTGTCCATAGCACCCTGTACAGAACCTAATAAATAGTATGTAGACAATAAGAAACTGAGAAAATCTTTGGCCTTAACCAAATCATTCTTGTGTTTTATGAGTTATCCACAGTCAAAATGTGGAGATACATTTTTAGGAAAGACCTTTTTAGGAAACTCTAACCATAGAATCCATTTTCTTCCTGGGCTAAATGACTCTCCCATCTGAGGCGGCAACTTACATAAACAGTATCCATTGGATGGAGTTGTTTTACATTTTTCTTAACTGAAACACACCTGATACACTTTGTGACTGATTCCTTTGTGGTAGCTGTAAGCTTTCTGGGCAAGTTTTTATGAAAAGAAAATGAGATAACCTTAAGAACAGAACTTTGGAATCACATTAACAGTATTTCCATCCTTAAAAACACCTTAAAGAGGGGATTCTGGGAAGATGGTGGAGTATGAGGCACGAGGAATCCATCTCTCCACCTAGACAAAAAATCCGAGTGGCAGAATCTCTCTGATACAAGCACTTTGAAACTCTGAAGCCTATTGAAGGCTTACAACTTTCAGGGGAAGGCTTGGATGGTAAGTTTTGGTTAATTTCCATGAATTTTCAGCTCTGAGCTCAGCAGCGGCTACCCACTCCTCATCCCTCAGTCCACGGCAGGTAGCTGTGCACTGGAGCACAGCTTGCATGCAGCTTGTGAGAGTGAGGGTGGGCAATAAGGACTCTGTGGTCCAACTAATGGTGATCTTTATTCTGATCACTGATTGCTGCTTCGATTATGGTGTTAGAGACACAGAGATGGGAAACCATTGTTGCAAGCCCTTTTGCCTCCAGCTGAGACAACTTTAGGGGACTTAAATGACTGGTACCCTTCCCTCCCCTCCACTTGATTTTTCTCTTTTTCCCCTTTTAGGAACCAGACGGTAAAGAACAGGACATTTTAAAGCATCTGCATATATAGGGGAATTAGACAATCACCACACATGCTCAGGGGAAGGGTCAGGTCAGAAAATAACTGAGAAGATCTTAAGTTTACACTTCAGGCAGAACCTCAGTACAGAGACAGAATGCAACAATCAACAAAACGAAACAAAACAAAAACAAAAAACAGCAAACCTTGGGGGAGGGGGAGAATCTGATTTCCAGAGCTACCACATTATTAGACTCAAATGTCCACTTTCAACCAAAAAAATCACAAGGCATTCAAAGAAACAGAGAAGTATCACCCATTCAAAGGAAAACATAAACCAACAGAGAAAGAGCAGATGGCAGATCTACTAGAAAAAGACTTTAAAACAAATTGTCTTAAAGATGCTCAAAGAAGTAAAGGAAGAGGTGGAAAAAGAAAATGACGTATATACAAAATGGAAATATCAATAAGGAGGTAGATTTCCTTTCCTTTTAAAAGGAAACCAGAAAGAAATTCTAGAGTGGAAAAGTACAATAACTGAAATGAAAAATTCACTAGAGGGATTCAAAAGCAGATTTGAGCAAGCAGAAGAAAGAATGAGAAAACCTGAAGATAGGACAACTGAAGTTATTGAGTCTGAGGAATAGAAAGAAAAATGATTGAAGAAAAGTGAACAGAGTCTAAGAGACCTGAGGGATACCATCAAGCAGACCAACATACACATTGAGGGAGTCCCAGAAGGAAGAGAGAGAAAAAGGGACCGAGAGATTATTTGGGAAAATAATGATCTAAAACTTTCCAAATTTGATGAAAGCCATGAATATAAACATCCAAGAAGCTCAACAAACTTCAAGTAGGATGAACTCAAAGAAATCCCCAGGAAGACACATTATAATCAAACTGTTCAAAGACAAAGACAAAGAGAGAATCTTGAAAGCAGAAAAAAAATGACGTCACATACATGAGCTACTTAATAAGATTACTCATCAGATTTCTCATCAGAAACCTTGGTGGTCAGAAGGTAGTAGGACAAGTATTGGCGAGCATATGAAAAAACTAGAATCCTTGTGTACTGGTGGAGGGAATGTAAAATGATACAACTGCTGTGGAAAAGAGTAAGGTGGTTCCTCAAAAAATAGCTAAAACATGGAAGCAACCCAAGTGTCCACGAACAGATGGATAAATAAGCAAAATGTGGTAAATACATATATGTACACAATGGAATATTATTCAGCCTTAAAAAGGAAGGAAATTCTGACAAATGCTATGACATGGATGAATCTTGAGCACATTACGCTAAGTGAAATAAGCCAGTCACAAAAAGACAAATACTGTATGATTCCACTTATATGAGGTTCCTAGAGTAGTGAAAATCACAGAGACAGAAAGTAGAATGGTGGATGCCAAGGACTGTGGAAAAGAGGAATGGGGATTTACTAATCAATATGCACAAAGTTTCAGTCAAGCAAGATGAATAACCTCTAGAGATCTGCTGTACAACACAGTACCTATAGTCAATAATAATGTACTGTACACTTAAAAACTTGTTGAGGGTAGATCTCATGTTAAATTTTCTTAAAATAGAACAATAATAAAAAAAGAAAACGGTAAGGAACACAGATACTTGAATACAATGCTATGTATTTGAATGTATGTATGTAAATTGGATGGGGATTTACTGTTTAATGGGTACAGAGCTTCAGTTTTGCAAGATAAAAAGAGTTCTGGAGATAGATGGTGGTGATGGTTGCACAAGAATATGAATGGTCTTAATTCCACTGAAATTGAAAAAAAATGGTTAAGATAATGTTTTATGTATATTTTACCACAATAATAATAATAATAATAATAATAATAAAAATGTCAAGAAAAAAACAGAATAAAGATGGGCTGCTTAGAGAAGTCTTGTATTCCACTAAGACAACCTACTTAGAACTAATTACCCACCCCTTCACCTTGGAATCTCAAATGCCCACCCACTGTTTCAACTCCCAGCAAGCTACATCATTCTTTAAAAAGCACTTGTAGAATGTATCTAACTTTTGGGGAAGTGTCAAAACTGATTAAAGAACAATATCATCAGATGTTACTCTTAGTTTAAAAGTCTTATCCGCAATGGGAAGCAAACCAATTCAGAAACTGCCAACCAAAAGAGCAAAGTTGTGTCTGACCTCTCTTCTCCCAACACCCTAAATCCTGTGCCCTTTCTGCAGACTCTATAATTTGCATTCCTTACTCCTTAAAGTCACTGCAACCAAATGGTCTGTCCTGCCATGGAAGGCTTGTGACACCCTTCCCAGCTGGCTGCAATGATGGGGCCTCCCAAATGACTGGGCTCCTTGATCGTGCTGCCACTGGGCCAGTGGGTCTAATTGGGCTAAGAAACATCTTTAATTAACATGGTCTAATTGAGTCAACTTATGACTCAGGAATGTGATTACTGGTGTAAACCAAATTTACACTCTTTCATACTACATCATTATGATGCTCATCAGATGTTCTTCAAATATAACTTTCCAAAGTTTTTTTCTTCACTATGACCAGATAATTCTTCAGAAGATAAGATCAATGATATTGATGGTATTCAATGTGGAAATACACACTGTAATGTTTCACTGCCTGGCTTTATAGGTAGCCCTCCCTTAAACAAACATATCTTGGATACATCTTATAATTATCTTATTCTATTATGCCTAAAATTTTAAAGTTAAGTCATTCACAATCTTTTTCAGTATTTAAAGGATCCCGCTAAAGATATTTTAGTTATAGGATTTACCAGAAGCATATATATACATATTATATATAGTATATAAGTATATGTATATATGCATATGTATAAATGTAACGTATGCATATATGCTATAAATTGGCTCCATAGATTTATGGGCAGGCTTTTGCGTATGAATGTGTATATTTTGTTCTGGGAAAATGGTCCATAACTTTCCTTTAATTCTCAAAACGGCCTGTGATCACCCCCAACAACTACAAATCAAAAACAGTTCAGGACCCATGTCTAGAGCTGTCCTGCCCAATTCTGTAGCTGTGCCTATTGAGCACTTGAAATGTGGCAAGTGCGAATTGAGTTGTGCTGTAATTATAAAATATACACTGGATTTCTAAGAACTAACATGAAAAAGAAGATGTAAAATATCTCAATGATTTAAACATTGATTGCATATTGAAATAATAATGTTTGGAATATAGTGGGTTAAACAAAATATATTATTGGCATTAATTTCACCTGTTTCTTTTTGCTTTTGTTAATGTGGCTACTAGAAAATTTAAAATTACATGTGTGGCTCATACTATATTTCTGTTGGACAGCACTGGGTTGGGAAAAGCCAAAGCCTGATTGCAGGCATGTTGCTGATTCTAGGAGGTTCCTACTAGCAAACGATTTTTACAATAGTTCCAAAATTGGATTCTAAGAGAGGTGTTAGCAAAAATGTCAGATTATGCCTAAACATAACAGAGTTAAAAGCACAAACTATTTTTATCCAAATATTCCAGCATAATTTCCTTTAGAGAAATATGAATTTGGAAGGATAAGTCTGATGTCAACTCTGAACCACTGCCATTTATATTTGCATATGATTCACGTGGTGCATTTTGATAAGAACCTTAGAACAATAATGACTCAAAGTAAACTTTTGCTTTTGGCACATCAATAAGAAGGTACATTTTAAAAGTCCAGAAAATGTAATTGGAAATATTCACGAAGAAATAGCTTAAGGGAAACTGGACTTTCCAATCATGAAAGGTATATGGGTATGGTACTTTGATTCATGAATCTAATTAGTCCTCAGCAACTCTTACGTGGTGCCTATTTCATCCCCGTTTTACAGATATGAAAGCGGGTTCCAAATGGTTGACTCAGCGCTCTTGGAGAACAAGACAGAGGTCTTGTTCTCCACTGTGTACTTGGGGGCTAGTATTGGGCCTTGGCCCATAGCAGATGATCAGCGAATGGCCATTGGCTGGTAAGTGACAGCTTACTGATGCCAACACCAGGTTTCTCTCCAAAGAGTGCCTGATAACAGCATCCTTGCTTTTCCCAATAACACATGCTGAGAGAGAGGTGTACTTAACCATTTTTTTTTAAAAATTCTCAACATAAAACAATGGGCTATAAATATTTTTACTCTGGCAACAAAACTTATGTCTATCTAAAGCAATCTAATGTTAAATCATGCTTACTGATTCCAAAACATTACAAGTGCCAACTGGCTGGATATCACACCTAATTGGTTGGACAGGCATTCAATGCAGTAAACAAATGGAACATCTTTATTCCTCATCTAAGGTAACAAAGTACAGAGCAGCTCGCTTCTTTGTCTCTCTCTCTCTCATTCTCAACTACGGTCTTGATCTCAGTTGCTTTTGCTCCTTGAAGTTTGGGTTTTCTCCTTGGCTCCTATCCAGGCTGCTGCTTCTCCTTTGCGTTAGAGAATGCACGTCCGACAACATTCCTCTAAAAGTTTTGAGCTTTACTTGTGGGTTAAACACACACACACACACACACACACACACACACACACCAGATTTGAGCTCTTGTGAGCTGAGTCCGAGTTCATTAAGGAACCGGCGTCCAGGGGAATTCCTCCAGCAACAATTCCTTTTCCATTCAACTTAAGAGCGAGAGCGGAGCCTGGCGCATCAACTCACACCGACTCACACGTACATGCGCTCGCACATACCACAGCAGGGTGAGTCTCGGCCTCTCCCTGAGCCTAACCTGAAGGTCTGAGAGGAGGTCGCACCCGGTCCCCACCCATACCCCGCCAAACCCCGGACAATAACTCCTCCGGAGTTATAACACGCCCAGAAAGGCAAAGCAAACACATTCCCTTCGCCGTCCTGCCCAGGCAGGATCGCTCCTATTTACCGTCTGGTACCACCAGCTTGCGAATGCCATGGCGACAACCGTTTTGGCTCTGAGTGGCGCGGCGGAGGACCCGGGAGTACGCGGGATGCGGTGCGTGGGGCGCCGGGCTTGCACTCCGCGTGCCCTGGACCTGGCTGGCTCTGCAAGTCCCGCAGCTGTCGGGTGGGCGGGCGCCTGGGCGGGACCGACGCAGGCCCCGCCCCCGCCAGTCTGGCCCCGCCCTGCCCGATTTGGCTCGGGGCTGGTTAGGGAAGCTGTGTTCTTTCTGCAGGCAGCCACGCCCTTGAGCCCCGATTGTACACGGAAGACAGGATCCTGCCATCCAGTAAAACTATCCCACCCGCTCTAGGGGTCCCGAATGAACTTTATTCCCCTTTCATCTCCTCCTCACTTCACTCACGTCTCACTAAACAACTTTTCCCGACAGGGGCCAGCCCCTATCCTGCTCGCGCCACGCCCAGCGCGCTTGGCCCTGGCCCGGGAATCCCGGCCACCTCTGCCACCTGTCCGGCCACAGGCACTGAGCCCCGGGTCCTTCCCTGGTCCGGGATGGAGCGCCCGGGGCAACAGGCCAGGCAGGCTACGCCCAGAAGAGGCGGCCCGCGGGCCGGGGTCCTCCCAGCGCTCAGCACTGCGGCTCCGGCAGGAGTGCCACTCACCTCCTGAGTGTGGCGGGCCGCTGCAGCGCGCCGGGGCCGAGGGGAGGCGGCGGGCTTCTGGCCCGGCTGGGACATGGCGAGGCCGCGGCGAGCGCTGCCTCCGGGAGGGCGCAGCGGAGACTGGAAGGGAGGCCCGGGCGGGGAGCGCTGGGAGGGAGGGAGGGAGGGACCGGAGGGCCCGGCGGGCGCGCCCGTGAGGCAGCTTTTCCGACCCAGCCTCGAGCCCGCGCGGGGGCTCCCCCTTCGCCCCGCTGGGTCCTCCCCTTCCTGCCCGCGCTGCCCGCGGCCCCCGCTGTAGCGGTCCCGGGCTCCCGGCCTGACACTTAACACCCTCGGTCCCGAGTCATCACCCAGAGACCCTCCCCGCCCCCCAGGACTGCTCAGTTCCCCGCGGGTCACAGAGAGGAGGGGCTGGAGGTCTCGGGGTTCCTCCCCAGACTTGCCCAGACTTAGCTGGCAGTTACGCAACGGGAGAGCGGGACCCGGGCGTGGTCCGTCTACGCCTGGACGCTTCTCCCTAAGAATCTCGAGAATTGGACACCTTTTCTGCAGTCTACCCCAGCGTCGCTAGGAGAAGAATTTACCAACTCAAATCTGGCCCAAGCGTGGACCGTCTAGATAAGGAAGCGGATCACAAAAACAAATTGGTCTCTGTGTGTGTGTCTGGGTACCTGTGTGCTACGTGTGTGCGCGCGCCTGTCATTTTGTGTCATTTTAGTTTGGGTTTTAGGGGGGACAGTTTTGAAAGTTTAATAATGTTTTATGAGTAGGAAGCCGTCGGTTCCGATCCAAATCCAAGAACAGTCTCAAATTTAAACCCCTATAGCCTTTCTGCGGGCCTGGCGGGTTTTGTTTCCGAGGCTGGATTGCTTTTGTCTTTGGCTCCGCTTAAAGAGGACTTCCTGGTTTGGGCTGGAAGTGAAATGTAACGAGCCTGACTAGAAAACTTCTTTACAAACGCTGTCAGCCTGCGGTCGCTGCCCTGCAGTTGCTGCCCATTTGTCAGACCTGACAGAAAAGACCTGTTACCCTGCAATGGCATTGACACTTGGGGCCTGGAGGTGACCGCTCTCTGCAGTGTTGTGTTTTGGGTAATTGGAGAGAGAGAGGACAGATTGTAGGGAAGATTTGTCATGATACATAGAGCTTGGCAGAATGGAATTCTTGCTTCCTTCTACATTATCGTTTTTAGGGATTCTGACTTCCCTTTATTCAAGGGACTGGCTAGCCTCATTCTTAATGGAAGGAGCAGGCAGAAATGATTTAAATGTATTTCCTCTTAAAGGGTTCTACAATCTTTGTGTCTAGTATTTCCAACCACAGGCTGCAGTGCAGGAATTTATAGATAAAAATGAAACAACTTGGACATGGGGTCTATGATTGTTCATTCAAGGAAAATCGATTGGTGGTATGAATTACATTCATAAGTGGGGAAAATACGTCATAAGCCTGAAAAAAATGCTTTTATGATTGTGACCAAACAGTGATTTAAACAAACCCCAAAACTATAGGGGTGAGGAGATAGGCAGCCCCACCTCCAGGCCCTGGAACTGAAACCCTTTCCTTACCTGGGAGCCTAGAGGGCCCAGATTCAGGTTTTAGACCCCTGAGTATATTGTGCTAACTCTGGAAGAAGAATGGTTCCCATTGAAGTTTGAGGTATTTTCTAACGGGGCTTATAAAATTGAACTTAAACTAGTTAGTTCTATATTTTTTGAAAGACTTCCATGGCAAGCATGGTGAAAGGAATTGTGGAGAGAGTGACATAAAGATTAAAAATACACATTCTCTGCCCTCCGGGGACTTACAGTTTAGCTGAGGTCATATTGCGTTTGTAACACATGATCATTTGGGTGACATACGGCATGTGAATGAGCACAAATGTGTTTGAGGAGTTTGGGGTGTTGTGGGTTTTGGTGATTATAGGAAGGGCAAGGAGCAGGCTGGCTGGCTGGTGGAATGTGGACAGAAGAAGAAAGAGTGGAGGCAGTTCAGGAAATAAAAAGGAGCCCACCCACCCGGCTAGAGCTGCTGGTCCAAGTACAGGAGTAATCAACACATTGATCAACTTATTTTCTGTGCAACTACACTGTGCTACATGATGTAGTTGATATCAAAATCTATAAGAGATAATGACCTTCGCTTTAGGGTTTTGCTCAAGAGTTGGAACTCGTATGAGCAGAACGGTGTGAGCTAAACAGCACGCTGATGATTATAAGTAAGAAGAATTTCAAAGAAGTTGAAGAAGGGGGTGATGTTTTCCCTTTCTCTTGTAGTCAATGAGGAATTTGGAACTTTGATACCATGATCAGCTTTTGGGCATGTTGGGGAAGGTTGTTTTAAGTATATATGGCAACTTTTGCTACATTTTTCTTTGTACATATTAAGTATTTCATTCCTTTATTTACTCAGTAACAGCATGCCTGCTGTATGTCAACCTCAGTGGAGGTGCCAGGGACCTCCTACACTCAAGGACCTCACAGTCCAGCAGGAAAGACAGACAAATAAATCCATAACCAAGTGACCGTGGGATAAGGGCAGTGGCCTGCAGTGGTATTCCAAGAGCACTGTAGAATGCTGAGGAGGGGCTTCTCCTTCTGACTGAGGGGCGGGCAAGCTGGGAGAGGAAGGAGCTCAGGGGCTGCTTCCTCCCCTGATGTTGACTTGACTGTTGACTTGAGTGAGTTGAAACCTCCTCTGAGCAATCTCCATGTTGTATGTCCTGTTTGTCCCCACTACTGCTGTCCCTCTTCAGAAACTCATCACTTCTTATCAGGAAATGTGTAAAATGAGAAAAAGAAAGAGAGGATGGAGGCCAGAGCAGAAGCCAGTGGAGCCTGAGAAGGAGCTGCAGTGGAGCAGAAGTAAGTGAGTAGAGAAGTAGGTGCCTAAGGCCAAGGGAGGAGGGCCTTCTAAAAGGAAGGGCCCGTCCACAATGTAAAATGTCACTCAAAGGTTGGGTGAGACAATGGGCAGAGTGTCCATTTGATCTGACAGCTGCAGGTTTTTTGGTAACCCAGCTGGTGGGTAAAATTGAGAAGGAAGCAGAGTTTGTTCTGAGGTACCCACAGTTTAGACAGTTGCCTTCACTTTGGATGGTATTTCTTTCTACACCACCACATACCCCTGGAAGGGACGTTCCCGCAGAAAAACCTGGGCCTTCTGGCTGACAACGAAGTGTCCTCAACCCCACTGAAACTTACCTGTCCTATCTGCCATCTTGAGACTTTCAGCAAAATTCACTCTACTCCATAGTGATGTTTTCCTGAGTAAACCAGAAAGAAAGGAATCCTTGTAAACAGGCGAAGACTAATTATAAAATCTGGAAAGGCTCTCAGAGCCTCCTTTCCCTTGTAACATGCCTGTATCTGAGTAGGAGCTTCATGCTTCTGACTGTTGAATCATCCAGAAGAATGGCTTCCCTGGTGAATTTCTGTGCATAAAGGAGAGGAAGGTGTGCTGGCAAGGTGGAGAATATGTTTAGACCACAGGAGCCTTGCTGTGTGCTATGGTCTGAATGTTTATGTTCCCCACAAATCCATATGTTAGAATCCTAATGCCCAATGTAATGGTATAAGTAGGTGGGGCCTCTGGGAGGTGATTAGGTCATGAAGGTAGAACTGTCATGAATGGGATTGGTGCCCTTATAAAAAATGCCCAAGAGAGCTCCCTTGCCCCTTCCACCACATGAGGATACAGGGAGATGTCCTCGACTCTGAAGAGGGCCCTCACCCAACCATGTGGGCACCCTGATCTTGGACTTCCAGCCTTCAGAACTGTGAGAAATACATTTCTGTTGTTTCTAAGCTCCTCAGTCTCTGTTATTTTGTTGTAGGCAGTCCCAATGGACTAGGACACTGTGCTTCTCAGATCCCAATGGGCTTGTGCGTAGAGGCAGATGGGGTGGGGGGAGGAAGCAAGAATGGAGATGGAAGGATAGAGGGACAGAGGAAGAAGAGAAGAAAGAGAAAAAACAGCAGATGATGTAGTTTTAAATTCTCATTGCTGCCAAACAAGAACGTGAGTCACACTCCTACCTGGAGCTGGGCCCTCAGGTTTCATTTCTTATCCTTTACGTCCCTCCAGATAGTAAAACACCTGCAAAATACCTTCCGGCCTTGTTCTTCAGTGTGACAAAATGTCCTGCTTCTGGTCTGTGTGGCCCAAAGAGGACTGAGATCATATCTCCTTTTCTGGGCTTATTAGGGACTGCTCTTGGGATCAACCCCTGTGGAGACGAAGGAAGGATGGGCAAGGTGAGAAGGTGAGCTGGGATGGAGATCCAGAAGAAGCCTCAGATAACCCTGCAGGGAACGGGGAAGACAGGACGCCCCTTAGAGATGTCCAAGGTCAGGGAGAGAGGGCTGAACCTTTAGAAGCCTGCACCGACAGTTCTTGGATATGGTGGAGGGGCCAGGAGCATGGCATTAGGGCAGGGAGCTGGCTCCTGTAAGCTGTGGCAGCCCTCAGAGGGGGCTGACAGATGCGGGCCAGCTGCTGGTGCCGCTGTGCTTCCGGGAGCCAGCCAGGGTACGGGCTCTTTTATTCCTGAAAGGGATTCAGGTAGTTTGTCACATCCATTACACTCCTCAATGCTATATAACACCAGAAAACTTTGCAAAGAGAATGGTAGAGGGAATAAATATTGCGAAAGCATGCTGTTGAATTGCTGTATCATGGAACATTAAGTTTGAAAATATCACCCATCTAATTAAATTTCTCCCCCTTTCACAATGACCGTTGCCTTCTAGAGGGGTCATTGAAAAACAATTTGTTTCACGGAGCAGCCATGCTGTTAATACTAGTCTCTAGATATATAGAAGCAACGATTTTACAACTGTGATTGCTATGAATGGTTAGAAATAAAGGGAAAGCAAAATTTGTATTTTCTAGTTTTGTCTAGTGGTATTAAAACAAAACAAGATTTCTCTATAGGTCTGGCAGCAGGCAAGGAGGTAGGTATGAGACAGCCCCTGCTTGCCAGGAAGCTATAGGAACCTTTCGCTCTCTTCTGCTTCCCTTGCTAATTTCCCTTTGGTTTACAACTTTTCATCCTCGGGAGTGTGGGTTCATGAAAAGACCTTGGTTCTCAGTATGATCTGCGGGCCAGCAAATAACTAGCACTGTGCGATCATCCCTCTTCAATGTTTATAGTCCTTGGTGGTTCCTCAGTGCCAACAGGATGAAATTTAGACCCCTTAATATGGCCTGCTGGGGCCTGCAGGCTCTGACCTGGGCAGCCCCATCTGCAGCCTCGTGCCTTCATGCCGCTGTGTTCCAGCCATGCCCTTCTGCTTTCAGATCCCAGAACATTCCCGGCTCTTCCCAGCTCCTGCCTTTGCTCATTTTCCCTCCTCTGGAATACACCTCGCTTTCCATGCCCAAAGCTCTCTCTACCTTTTCCCAGCACTGCATTATATTGTAACTGTCTAGAGTCCCAAATAAAACCCGGGATCCTCATAGCCCAGACCCAAATGCAGTGTGTATTTAAAGAAACAGTGCATTCTGAGGTAATTAAAAGTATTTTAATCTTCACCGCAATCCCTTTACTTCAATTGAAAAGGCCTGAATGGCAACACAACCTGAATACTCAGCAAAACATCTTAAAAATCCTTTCTCTCTTTATCTTACTCCCATTATCTCCCCCATGCTCAGCAACTTCTTCTATAAACTCTTCAAAAACCAACCAGAAGATGCTATCTTGTCTTATTTCTCCTTCTTGTTTCCTTCTACAATGATGTAATTCTTCCTAGAGGGTCCAATGGAGGTGACATTGTTGTGAATATTAATATGTTCTTTGATCTCTGTCATAACTGTTTATCTGTAGCCACCGCTAGACTCCATGATGAAAACGATCATTTTAATTTTATTCACACAACTTGAGATTATGTATGGTACACAATATGTCCTCAATAAATATTTGTAGCATGAATAAGAACACATTACCGGTTTTTTCCAGGCTAGACTTCCTTCTCCAAAAGCTGAAAGAAATAGGCTGGGGAATTTAGAAAGACACTTATAATTGAAGTGGTCTCTGATCATATCTGCTCAAGAGGTCAAGAGGAGATCCGTCTAAACACTCCAGTACTGTTTGTATTGAATGGCTCTCACAGTTGATAATGATAGTAAATAACTCAAACATGTATAGTACTTACTATGTACTAGGAACTGTTTTAAGAGTTTTGCATGTATTCACTCATTTCACCTTTATGTGGTAGGAACCATTATTCTCCCCAACTTACCAGTGAGGAAACTAAGGCCCAGAGAGGTTGAGTAATTTGCCTTGGGTTACACAGCTGCTCAGTGACAGTATTAGCGTTTGATGAAGGTAGTCTAGCTCTCTGGCCTGTGCTCCTGACTACTACTCTACATCTATTCTCTGCTATATACACAACGACATTTATCATGGAATGTGAAGGGGGATGTTTCCATATGAATGGGATGCGTGATTCCTTGGGGTGGGGAATTGAGATTATATTTCAAAATGAGTGATTTAATATCTGCAATGATAAAAGTGAATTTTTCTAAGGTACTTTAGTTATCTGTTCTTCAGAGTGTAGCTGGAGAATATTAAAATAATACTTCTAGCCAGTCACAAAAGGTCGTATATTGTATGATTCCATTTATATGAAATGTTCAGAATAGGCAAATCCGTAGAGACAGAAAGTAGAAAGTAGATTAGTAGTTGTTTAGGGCTGGAGTGGGGGTATGAGGGCAGGAGGGTGGCAGCTAATGGGTTTGGGGTTTCTTTGTGAGGTGATGAAAATGTCCTAAAATTGACTGGTGATTTACATGTCTGTGAATACACTAAAAACCACTGAATTGTATACTTAAATGAATTGCATAGTATATGAATTTTGTTTCAATTAAGTTGTTATTAAAAAATACTTCCTGGGGCTGGCCCAGGGGCATAGTGGTTAAGTTTGAGTGCTCCGTTTCAGCAGCCTGGAGTTCACGGGTTTGGATCCTGGGTGTGAACCTACGCGCTGCTCATCAAGCCACGCTGTGGCAGTGTCCTACATACAAAGAAGAAGAAGATTGGCACAGATGTTAGCTCAGGGCCAATCTTCCTCAAGCAAAAAGAGGAAGATGGGCGATAGAGGTTAGCACAGGACCAATCTTCCTCACCAAAAAAAAAAAAAAAAGAAAGAAAGAAAAGAAAAAGAAAAAAAATCCTTACAAACTGGTCTTCAACATGATGACTAACTATGAATTTCAAAAGAACATTTTAAGATCCTTCCACAGTACAAGAGAGTCACTTAGTCTTCTGTTTACTCATTCACATTTGCAGCTTCTCCAAGGGTTTTAGAAAGATACTCATAGCAGGAATAGTTTTGTTACTTGGCAGATTCACATTGCCTGTTGATCAGCTATTTAGAGCAATGAATATACTGCTGGAAAATTCACTGTAAACCTTTAAAAATGGCTATTACAAATAAAAGTTTATTTCAAATATTTTAAGGGTGTTTATTATCAGAAAATTCTTGTTAAACATAAAACTATTTTTCTACTATAATTTTATTTTGGAATAATTTTAGATTTCCAGAAATGTTGCACAGATAGTACAGAGCTCCCCAGGTTCAGTTTCCCCAAATGTCACCATCTTGCATTTGTCAAAGCGGAGAAGCCAACATTGGTATATTACTCTGAACTCAACTCCAAAAATTTTTTTGGATTTCACCGTTCTTTCATTAATGTCCTTTTTCTGTTTGAGGTTCTCGTCCAGCACATCACACTATAGTCATATCTCCTTACACTCTTCTCTAGAGTGTGACAGTTTTTCAGGCTCTCCTTGCTTCTCATGATCATGACAGTTTTGAGAGTGCTGGTCAGATGTTCTGTAGAATGTCCCTCCCTTTGAGTTTATCTGATGTTTTTCTCATGATTAGGCTGGAGCTGTGGGTTTGGGAGAAGAGCACTACAGTGGTGAGTGGCCTTATCATTACATTGCACTGAGGGTACGTGGTATCCATGTGATTATCACTGGTGATGTTAATGCGAATACCTGGATCAGGAAGGTTTCTCCTTGATAATTTACAGTCTCTCCCTGTCTATACTCTCTTCTTGGGAAGAAAGTGTCTCAGTCCAGCCCACACTCAGATTATTATTATATTTTTTTTCAGGGGAAGATTCACCTCAAGCTAACATCTGTTGCCAATCTTCCTCCTTTTTCTTCCTTCCCCTCCCCCCAAAGCCCCAGTACATAGTTGTAAATTCTTCTAGTTCTTCTGTGTGAGCCGCTGCCACAGCGTGGCTACTGATAGACAAGTGGCATGGTTCTGACTGTTGAAGCAGACCATGCTGAACTTTAACCTCTAGGCCATCAGGGCTGGCTCTCAGATTATTTTTAAATGTGAATTATTCCTATCCTATTTGTTTCAAATGTAATATCCTTTTTCAAGATTTTCAAAGATTATTATAGTTAACTTGGATTCTCCTTTTCTTTAACGTCTAATACTATACTTTAAATTTTTTAAGTTCTAGTGCTTTGGAAAGATAGATATTCCAAATTATATGAATAAGAATGTGATTCTGCTTTCCAAGAGATGAAATGTGAGTTTCTCTAGTTCTTTTTAAATGATGATCTTTTGTATTTTAAGGTGCCATTGAGTGAGGAAACACTGTAAAGTCACCTCAAAATTTACTAGTGCCAGAGGACAATGTGGGAGAATATTTTTTATAATCTTAGATTGGAAAACTCCCTCTAAAATATGAACACAAAACCTAGAAACTTTAAAGGAAAAGATTAAGACATCTGACTATATTAAAATTTAAAATTCTTCATAGAAAATGAGTGTATACATAAAGACAACATAAAAATGACTATAAATCATTAAAATAATCAACAATTCAACAGAAACATCACAAAGGATACAAATAGAGAATTCACAGAAAAAGGAATATAAATGGCTGATTTACATGTGAAAAGACACTTCAATCTGACTCAAAATAAAGCAAATATATATTAAAATCACAATCAGATACCATTTTTATACTATTAGATTGGGAAAGACAAAAAAGATTAACAATACACGGCACTGGCAACACTGTAGAGAAGTAGGTACTTTCTCATATTGCTGATTGGAATGTAAATTGATGCAACAATTTTGGCTGGCAATTTGGCAAATATCTGTTGAAAATGAGGTAATTGTATGCATCTTTTCACTAGTGATTCCACTTTTAGGAATTTCTCTAACAAACATACTTGCATATGGCATGCACAGACACATACAAAACTGTTCATTACAGCACTGTTTATAATAGTGAAAAACTGGACTCAAGTGAAATGGCCACTGATAAGGAACAGTTAAATGTAGTACACAATCACATACTAGGATATTATGCAGCCATTTAAAAGATTGATTCCTATGAGCTGATGGGGACCATCTTACAAGATGTATTATTACCTAAAAAAGGCAATGTGAAGAACAGCGTATGCAGTATTCTAGTATTATGTAAAAATGAAAAAGGGATGTACGTTTTATAGATAACCCATATAACCACATAGTTATTGCTTGCATTGGCTATTTCTGGAATGATACATAAAAAATTGCAAATAGTAGTGGCCTCTAGGAGGAACCCGGGAGACTGGGCATGTGAAGTGGGAAGAAGACTTACCTTTCACTGTCCATCTTTTTTTATTATTCAACTTATTTCTTAAAAACCAATACACAGTATTTTTTAAATTGTAATTCTAGGTAACCAATCAATAAATATTATATATCAATGCCTATATAATTTACAGGTAAACTTTATAATTTAGAATTCCCAGAATTTCTAACTTTGCCTTGTTGAAGCAAATTGTGCTTCTAGAAATCACTTACCAGAACAATAAGAGGTGAAGCTGAAGCTTAACTGGTGCCCAGCCTCTCTGTTGTGAACTAGCAAATGAAAAGTTGTAACAAACACACTATCTCCCGTCCCACCATCTTCTTCTGGAATGATTTTGAGACTTGGATTATTTTGTTTGTATGAGTGGCTTGGCTTTTCTGCTGGGGGTAATGGTCCTGTTTGTGCTGGGATTAGGTGGAGGGGATGGCTGGCGGTTTGTTGCTGCCAGTGACAGATACAGAGCTGTGAAGGAAAAACAACTCTCTTAACTCTTGGTTCTCCACACCTGCAGGGTCAACAGTATCCTTTTGGATTCATCGTAGTGTTTGTTAATGAGATCCAGTTCAAACACCAAAGGCATTGGTAACATGAAAGCATACACTGAGAGTGACTTGTGTTTCAAATTGACATAGCATAGTTCTGTGGAGAAAACAGCCTTCTTGCAAAAGAAAGCTACTTTGCTTTGTAAAACTGTTTTGCTTTATTAGATTTTTACTTACATGAATTTTGGATTATTTCCCAAGAGGTATCACTTTGTTTATTGTAGCCAATATCACTTTTTATGATTAGATCAGTTTTCTTTTTTTCAGTGTTATGGGTTGAATTGTGTCCCTCCAAAAAAGATATGTTGTAGTCTTAACCCCATTGCTCAGAATGCACCTTTATTTGGAGACAGGATTTTACAGAGATAATCAAGTTAAAATGAAGTCATTAGGGTGGACCATAATCCAGAAAGATGGGTGTCATAAAAAGGAGAAACTGGGACATAGATGTGCACGCAGGGAGAACGCCATATGCAGATTGGAGTTATGCTGCCATAGCCGAGGCCCTTCCAGAAGCTGGCAGAGAGACCTGGAACAATCCTCCCCCAGCACCTTCAGGAGCATGGCCCTGCTGACATCCTGCTTTTGGACTTCTAGCCTCCAGAGCGACAACAGAATAAATTTCTGTTGTTCTGAGCCAGCCCTAGCTGTTGTTAGGGCGGCCCTAGCTAACTAATACACCCAAGATGGAGAATGATTGGATGCAAGTGTGGAAGACCCAAGTTCAAAATAAGCTCGGACCTTCTCCGGTTTTTTCCTATGTGAGGAATTTCATTTTGGCATTTAGTCTGGAAAGAGTAACTACCTTCTCAAATTAGGTTGTGTTTCCACAACATTCCTAGGAAGAAAGGCTCTAACATTACTTCTCTCTGTGTTGACTGACCTACCTTATAGGTCATATTTCCCACAAGGCTTTGGATCTTTTTACTCAGGTTGTTTCTTCCCCTCTTTCAAAACTCACTCTCAGAACTTGTCTGAAGATTTACTTCCTCGTTGGTCTTTCTAGTCTAACCCTTTCGGAATAGGGTCACCCAGCCACACCCATGAGAGCTCTACAGCGTCAAGTTTACACTCCTGACTTCACAAACCTGTTTATTTCTCTCTGTGTTTTGAAGTTTCAGCACTTAAATTAGTATATTTGTATATTATTTTTCTTTAAATGGTAAAATCTTTGAAGGGAGGGTTCCTTCCATAAGTGTTAATAAATGTAATAGTTACAATTTATAGAATACTTATTCTATACCTCTGTACTGTGAGCCTAGGAAAGAACACACGCACACACACCCCCCCTACACGCTCATTCATGGTCACACAGAGCCAGGAAGTCATCACAGGTTGGACTGACTCTGAAGCCCAGCCTCTGGGACTCGTACTCAGTGGACGGCCTGTTCAGCAAAGTCTGACTAATGGAGCAGTGACTCCTCTCTTGCTCACTGATCTATCCCAGGGCCTAGAAGAGCGTCAGCACACAGTAGGTGCACTGTTCATATTCTTGTTGCAGGAGTAGTTTGTGGCTCTGTACATGCATGACTATGCTAGAAGAGTAGAGGCAATCATAGGGAAAAAAACCTCTCCAGTCCAATTATATTAGATTGAACCATCTAAAATTGCCTATATTAAAAATTTTTGACCTGCAGAGATGGTAATTTCATATAGTTTAATCTCATACAATTGCTAAAAGGATTTAAAGCTAATAGAAAGTTCAGCCTTTTGCTGCTTGAATTGTTTTTAAAACCTTTTTATTTTTGTATGTCAGTGAGCCTCAGACTCCCACTGCAGCCCTTGGTTTCTGACAGGGACGCTACATTACTGTGTTTTTGTCGCTATGTATTCCTGACCTTAGTGGCTGACATGGCCGACATTGCGTTTCAATAGGCATGGTTAAAGTTTCTTCTCCCATGAAAGTCCACTGGTACTTGGAATTGGGACTGTAGCCTCTCCCAGGATCCATTGTTTACACTTCTCTTAAATATTTGAAACCAAGGGGCCAGATTTCTCTCTTTCTCCTTCATTCCTCTACTCTGTGGCCCAGATCAAGCCGTTTCTGCCACCTTGGTTTCTACCTTGATCAGTCGGTCTAGGCCAGTGGAGAAGTCTGTCCAAAGAGGCCTGGGACCTGGTTTTGGTCTTCTTCCCAGGACTAACAATGTGACCTTAACCCAACTGAGCAGTTTCTGAGCTGTTTCCTGAGCAGTGAAATGGGAATTATGTTCATCCTACATGCTTCACAGATTTATTGTGAGTGTTCAAACTGTAAAATGTTATTCAAATGTGATGTGTTTCTCTAGCATTGCACCTAAACTTCAAGTCATTTGAGGTAGGGAAGGTTAGCCAAATCCTGGTAGGCATCGCAAATTAAGTAATAATGATGGTGATACAATAGCTAACAGCTGCTGAGAACTTTCTCTGTGACAGACACTGCTGTAGACACTTTGCTTGAATATTCTCGTATAATCCTTATAACAACATCATAAGTTAGATGCTATTACCATCCTAATCTTATAGTTGAAGAAACTGAGTTATGGAGAGGTTGAACAGATTACACAGTAAGTGGCAGAGCCAGGTTTTGTATCCGTGCTTTCAGCCTGTGGAAGAGACATTTAATGCTCACCAAATATCCACGTACTCCTCCTCATTCCCAGAGTCCCTTGTAATTAGATTGGCCTTGTGAATAGTTCTGGCCGATGGGCTGAAAGTGCAAGTGATATGGGTCACTTCTAGGTTGAAGCATGAGCGGTTATGAACTTTCCGCACATACTCCTTTCCCCTGCTGTAGGCCTCAGGTTGAGATGATGACATTACAAGATGAAAATAGCATGGATCACTGGAAGCAAGCTGCCTGGGGGAGCCACTTGACCTGCAGTGGACGTTGCATGAGAAAGAAATGTACTTTTAAGTGATCGGCCACTGACGTTCAGGTTTGTTGGTTACCACAGTAACTCTATCCTGTCCTAACATGCTGCTTCTTGAAGTAAATATATTAATATTCTTTCTTTGCATCTAGAAATCATAAATTGTGACTTGGAATTTGAAATTAATTATCAGATAATTCTTGTCTAACATGCTTCCTCCTCTAAAACTTTGCAGAATTATTTCATGCAATTTGCAAATTTCTCTTCTCCACTTTCTCTAACCATCAGCCTAAGATACACTTTCTATATACACAATCTGTCTACATAATTGTCATCTGTCTGTGTGTGTGCTTAGTATACGTGTGCATTTATTGAAGGATGGGTGGGGGAAAGGAAGAAAAAACTACGCAAAAGAGTCTTTACTGCTTCATAAATGTATACCATACTTTTAAAGATAGAGATAGAGAAGCTTTGAGAGAGATTTTTTTTCAAGAGACTAGAGCAAAGTAAATATTTAGAGTTGTGTTTGGAAATTTATTTTTTGATTGTAACATTGAAGTATTCATTTGACTGATGTATCGCAATTCTTCTTTCTGCTGTGTCTCTCACAACTGAGCTTGGATGACAATGTAAGTAGACAATCTCATTCCAAGAATATTCTGAAAATTTTTTTGAATGAATAAACGTACACCCAACTAGGACTATAAATAAATGTGGCTTTATGGAAATAATGCTATTGATTCAGTCCTCTTCATCCCAACTATCTAAATCAGACAAAAATTTTCTGGGCCTGAGCTCTTCTACAAGAAAGCCCCGCATAGTCAGGAAGGGGAAGGGTAACTTGTGATGTTCCTCTACTGGGATGAGAACTTGGGCTTCTCTGCAACGTTCTGCAGAGGACGCCCCTTAGGCCTCTGAGACATTTGGACTTGGGACAGGGCACCAATGATACGCCTAGGGGACTGTGTGTGTGTGTGTATGTGTGTGAGAACTACTATTGGCTAGTTCTTATGGATTTTTTTAAATGTCATTATTTGATTATAGCCTTCCCTCTGTTGTGTGTCCTGAATTGATCCTCTAATTTTCTTCTCCTCTCTCCACCATCCCTTTCTTTGTGAGTCTCCCATCTCATTTGAGGTTGGAAAGGGGTAGTTACCTTGCTGGGTGGGATGGAAGAAAGGGCCTGAGGTCGTAACTGCCCTCTATAGATTTTCACCCATCTCCTTCTGTTCAGCCCATGCCCCACCTCAAAATCCTGGACGTTCAAACTGGCCTTCCGCCTGGCTCACTTCTGTCAGGAGCCTTCCTCCAGGCTCTCAGCTTGTTGCATTCTCCATCCCGTAAAAGTCAGTTGCCATGACTCCACTCACACTTTCCGTTTTCCAGGAATGTGTTGGTATCTCATGTCTGTAATTGTCTCCTCTTCTATTCTCTTTATCTTTGTGGGTTTATAAGTTTCCTTTTTGCTTTAAATACATTTACTCTCTTTTTAGTGGAGTTTCCGGAGAGAGAAGGGATAAAGACAGGTGTTCAATCTGCACATTAGATCAGAAGTTCCCGGTGACACGTTTAAAAAAATAACAGCCCTGCATGCTATGGATTAGTAGGCTCATTTTACTGTTAAAGATTCTGAGTCTCAGAGAGATTCAGCAAATGGCCTAAGAGCTCTCAGCTAAGTACCAGACTGTTATTCAGACCTATATTTAACTGAGTCCAAAGCCTATGCCCTGCGCCAGTACAGAATACTACCAGCAGTAGTCACCTGGGCAGAGCTCAGATGACCACTGTCAGGGATGGTCCTGAGAAGACACCTGATTAATGCAAGTGGGTCACAGGGATACTTTTAACAAAGATAATTGGTTTAATGTCATTTTAGCTACAGCATTAAATAGGGCTCAATTAAAACCCTACAAGAGGGACATAAAGCAGAAAAGTGAACTAAGTAATTCACAGTACCTAATTAAAAATTAGCTACAGATACAATCAGCTCATGGCACACCTACAAGGAGGAAAACATATGTTTAGGTGTCTCCTCTGTGAAGCCTCCACTTAAATGCCGTGTGTCATAGAGCCTCCTGACACAGAGCATTTGGCCAAGCCCACTCGGGGAATGAGTTATACACCACTTGTTTGTTTTACTGTCTACTTTTGACATGCATTATTTGGGCATATGATTATCTTTCCTATATTAAAATGATGCGATGGAAAATATAAGATGTGATATTTGAAGTTTCTGGGAAAACAGAAGCTGTTGACAGAAATGGTGGTCACAGGGACTCCAACAATGAAAGGCTGACTGGTACATCTTTCAGAAGGAGCACACACACTTATACATAGTATAAGATTTTACTTGGCTTTACTCAGACGTTATCAAGGATAAGTTAATCAACTAATAACTTGCTGGTAAATCAGAATTAGGGGAACAGAAAGATGAAGAGTAAGAAAAAGCAAGCAAGTCTGATCTGAATCTTCAAGTATATTGTAAGACATGTGGAACTGGAAGCTGACCTGAATAAAGGAGAAGAGAACGATTCAAGACCATATAGGTTTGTGCTGAATTTTGGAAGAACTCAAATTATAGCAGTCTTTAAAAGCCAGATCAAGCAGCTCAGCCTTTTCTTTTTATTATTTTTATTGTATATTATGTGTTCATGGTAGAGTAATTAATAAAATATAAACTGGGAAAATAAAACTGAAAGAAAGTTACCCCCAAACCCTAACACAGCTAATTTATTGATATATAGCTTTATCTTTATCTGTATCTCTGTAAATGTACATGGTATTTTGTAAATGCATTCTTCACCTAACATAGGATCCTGAATGTTTTTCAGTGTCAATAAATAGATAGTAGAAACATTTCAAGGAGATCATAAAAGGAAGAGGAAGATATGGGGCAGAGTGATTGGCCAGGCCTCATGGTGAGTGGGTTTGTGCTGGGCCCTGAAGAATATGCAGGATTCAGATCCCCAGGGCAGGAGACTCTCCAGGGAGAACAACAATGTGGAAACCTTCAGGGAAGGGGAAAGGAGTATGGCTGGAGCATGGCCCAGTGGGGAGAACTCCCAGTGGGGAGACAACTGGTTTCCTGTGGAGAAGGGTGAGTAAGGTTAGAAGAAGGATGACAGGCAAAGGGAAAGTTGATAACTTTTCTTTATCTTCTATGAGAACCAAACAGGGAGGAATGGGTTTGAATGGTAGCCCACAGCCAAATAGGATGCCTTTCCCTATAAAGGGAATTGTGAATGTGATGTACAGTAGCGACAGGAGGGATTTTCTAGTTATGCTCTGAATTTTTTCAGACTCTTATTGTTAGCAACAGAAAAAGCCAACTGTACTAGTTAAAACAAAAAGGAGGGCAGATTAGTTCCAAGGAGATAAGGGGCCTCTTAGAACTAAAGACTTGGAATGCAACTGGGCCTCACTTGAGACTGGAACTCGTAGCTGGAAGGCTGGAAGGAAGCTTGTCTTCCTCTATCTCCATCTCTTATCTCTGCTTCCCTTGCAGGCCTGCAATGCCCTCTCTCTGCAGGCTGGCTTGCGGGATTGTCAGTTCCCACATTGAATCCCAGGTCTACATGCTTCACGTCATAGTTCTTGCCACTTAGAAAGTTTCTGTCTCTGTCCCCTTCTTACTTTCCTTCTCCAGTTCCCACCTCCCAGTGAGGAAAGCAAATCTGTTTGGGTCAGTGCAAGTCAGGTCTACCCCTGGTCCAATCAACTTTAGGTTGCGAGGAAGGGAGTAGAGTGATGAGGCCCTAATAGGCTACGGGACGCTACTCCAGTGAAGGAGGAACTGGAACGGTCTGGGAAGATGCTCCAAATAGTCCCTGGTGCATGCTCTCAACTCTCTCCTCTCCAGAAATTTGTGGATCTCTTATGTATCGGTTAAAAAAATTAAGATTTTGCAAGTGCCGAAAATGACTTTGAGTATTATAACCAAAATGAGACTTTTTCTCAACAAAGGGAAATCTGGACATATGATGAACTCACAGGCCATTTAAGAGCCTCTTGGAAATGGCACACTGTGCTCACATGACAATCTGAGCCTAAAACAATAGAAGTGTAGGGAAAAACAACAAAATAAATCTAACACAATTAACTATGTAAAGTGAAGTGATCTGCAGCAAGAAGGAGCAAGACTACCATAAACACAAAGGAGAGGTGATATTAAGCATGTGTTGATACACAAAATCTTGCTCTGTGTGATGGCTTTATTTTCTTGGTTAAATCTAACCAAAGGATTTGCAGTTCGTGCGGTTTGGGTGTGGTGATAGAAGGCTGAGTGAGTCACGTTGATGACCAATTGTGGTTTCTTTTTCTCTATAGTGAGGAAATATGGTTTGCTCAGCATATCAGCCCAGTGTAACTACCTTCTAGATATGCTACAAGAAACAATTATTAATGGGTAAAAGACATGCTGAGAGAAGAAATGAGGACAAGGCCTAAGGAAAATTGAGGTGACTATTTTTTGAGTGAGAGGGGTGGGTTAAGATATACATAGAAAGGATAAGATAATTAATTTGAAAACTTCTATAGCACAAGAATGCAGTAACTCTTATAACTAAAAGTTAATTCCTATGAATCTCTTTGTCTTGGTAAGTTCCAGATGGAAACAGCCATTAAAGAATTACTCTGGCTTTGTTAAGCATTTGAAGCAAGCTGTTTGCCGTGGAGAGAATTGGGCTGCTAAAATTTCTGTATAGAAAATTAAGTCAATAAAATGGTGCTTGTGAGTGGGAAAAGAATGGAAGTTAGAGGAAAATAGCCAGCTTTCAAGAATATAACTTGATTTCCAGAGATATACTTGCCAGCCAGAATATTTACTTGTGTGACTCAGTTTCCTGTGTTGCCTCCAGGTGTGAGGGGCCATAATGAACACGTCACTATCCTAGGATGGGAACACTACAGACTTTGGGTTTGGTGTATTCATTACCATGAACACGTCATCCCAAACTTGTTTTTTTTTGTTGCCTAGCAAATGTTGGAGTTGTTTCAAATAACCAGCCATTCTATCAGCACAAACACAAATGAAACAAATATCTCAATCAAGTTTCCTGAGGAAATGGAAAACAACCCAGTCCCGGGGATGAACACACCTAGGTGAATTCTGGGTGTCAGCTGGGTCAGATGTGTGGGTCTAGATCAGGGCTTTCCTAGAGTACTGCTCAGCTATATTAATAATAATAATAATAAATGCAATATAATAATTGCAAGTAGCATTTATCGCACAATTATAGTACACAAGACACTGTGCTAAATGCATTAATACATCACCTCATTAAATCTTCAGAATAACCGTAGGAAGTAGGTATTCAGTTTTATTATCTACAGGTAATAGATAAGTGAAAGGAGGTTCAGAGAGAATAAATAACTTGCTCAAGGTTATATAGTCAGTAAGTGGCAGAGTTGGGATTTGA
Source organism: Equus caballus (assembly GCF_041296265.1). Taxonomy (NCBI): domain Eukaryota; kingdom Metazoa; phylum Chordata; class Mammalia; order Perissodactyla; family Equidae; genus Equus; species Equus caballus. The sequence continues at coordinate 87,902,765 of NC_091697.1, forward strand.
ACACAGCCGTGGGGATCTAACGTTCTTATACTTTGCCCAGTCTGCTGTAGTGCCAAAGTATGGTGGCCTTCAGCAAAAAAACAGCTTGGTCTTTACTTGGCTCTGGTTTTACATCTTTATAGGAATTCTGATTCAGGTATATATTTGTATAAAAATCTAAACCTAATTCTTTTAAAATATTTTTTTAAATTTTAGAATAATTTCAGATTTACAGAAAAGTTGCAAGGACAGTATAGACAGTTCCCAGACAGCCTGCATCCAGTTTCCCCTATTGTTAACATTGCACATTCCTATGGTACATTTGTCACATCTAGTGAACCAACATCGGTATGTCACTATTAACTAAACTCCATACGTTGTGCAAATTTCCTCGCGTTTTCCCTGATGTCCTTTTTCTATGCCAGAATCCCATGCAGGACACCACATTACATGTAATGAACTTGGCTCATTAGGCTCCTCTGTGTTGTGACAGCTTCTCAGAAGTTCCTTCTTTTTGATGACCTTGACACTTTTGAGGAATATTGCTCAAGTATTTGAAGAATATTCCTCACTTTGGGTTTGTCTGATGATCTTTTTCTAGTCTGGGGTTATGAATTTTGGGGAAGAAGAGCCATAGAAATGAAGGGTCATTATTGTAACATCATATCAAGGGAACGTGCTATGGACATGATTTATCACTGATGATGTTAATCTTGATCACTTGGCTGTTGTGCTTGTCAGACTCCTCAACTGTAAAGTTCCTTTTTTACACTTTTCTGTACTCTTTGGAAGCAAATCACCTAAGCACAGCCCACACTCAAGGGGTGGAAAGTTAAGCTTCACCTCCTTGAGGAGGGAGTATGTGCATAAATTAGTTGGAGTTCTTCCATATGGGATATTTGTCTCTTCTCCTCAGTTATTTATTTATACAATCATTTATTTATATCAGTATGGACTCATGGCCATTTATTTTATACTTGGTTATATCTAATACTACATTATTTACTTTGTTCCTTGAATTGTTCCAGCTTTGGCCATTGGGAGCTCTTTCAGGTCAGCACCTGTTTCCTTTCGACGTGCCCCCATCATTTAGTTTTTTTTTTAATTTAAAAAAATTTTCTTTTTCTTTTGCTTCCTTTTGGTTTACTTTGCCGTTTTCTGTATAGCTTTTGAGCTGACAGTTTGGTTAATTTATTTTTGATCTTTGAATTTTCTTCTTAAGATTTTTATTTTTTTAAAATTTTTCCTTCTTCTCCCCAAAGCCCCCCAGTACATAGTTGTATATTTTAGTTGTGGGTCCTTTTAGTTGTGGCATGTGAGACACTACCTCAGCATGGCTTGATGATTGGGCTAGGTCTGCACCCAGGATCCGAACTGGTGAAATCCTGGGCTGCCCAAGCAAAGCACGCAAACTCAACCACTTGGCCACCGGGCCGGCCCCCTCTATTATTTAGTTTTTGAACAATCCTTTACTTTCTGGCACTATAAGATGCTTCAGGCTCATCTTACTCATTCCCTGCTGCAGCACTAGAGTTAGCCATTTCTTCAAGGAGTCCTGATTCCTTTTATTGGAAAGTGGTATTAGAAACCAAGATCTGGGTGCTGGGTGTGATCATCGTTACTGGGGTGTCAGTGCCTCGTTAATCTATACCAAAAGCTTCATTCCAACCTTCTTCCTTGTTTATTTGTAGCTTTCTATTCCAAAAGTGAGAAAACAGGATCCTATCATCTGCCACTATTTACTTATTTGTTCAGTCCCAGCTTACATGTACAATAGTTTCAGAATTCTTAATCTGTACCCCCATGAAAAACAACTTTATCAACTATAGCACAGTATTTATGTGAAGTTCCCTTTGTCTTTAGTCTTACAGTCTCTAGTCAAGACACTGCTTTCCAAAGTTAACTAATTTTTTAAAAAAATTTTCTCTGATTACGAAAACAATATAGTTTTCTCATTGAATATTTGGAAAATAGAGGTAAGTTTAAAGAATATTCCATAATTCTATATTAATCACTGTTAATATTTTTGTTCTGTCTCTCTTTCCTCCTCTCTCTCTATGGATGTGTATATATGTACATCAATACAGATATCTCTTTATGTATGTTTTTCTCTCTACATGTAGCTCTCTCCATATATGTATCTCTCTCTGTATATTTATCTAAGTATCAAAGGAGCAATGTAGTCATCAGTGCTTATGCAGAAGATTTAGAAATGATTCCATAACTAGTGCTTAAGCCGAATCTTGATAAAAGCCAAGGGCGTAGAAAAAAATTCTGGTACATTTAAGTGAAGCTAAAATACTTCTAACACATTTCTGTCTGGTGATCTAACTTCCTATAACAATAGAACTTAGGCCCTTTAAGTTGTCTAAATGTCAGGCTGCCCTCATCTCTATTAATAGGAGATGAATCAAGACTAATCTCTCTAGAGAATGCTGTGTGGGCAACTACCCCGCTTTGTTGACCAGAAAGAATCCCCAAGCTATAGATACCCAAATGTCAGGCGGCAAGGATAGGGTTTTTCTTTAAGAATTTTGGCTCCTGATAGTACATGCTTGCCTACAGGTGAGGACAATCCACTAACTCGAAGAGGTGGACTACAGAGGAAACTCTAAGAATAAAGTCAGCTTATTTTTTTTCTCAAACATAGTTTTACATGTCCTTAAAAATACAGATGAGTGTTTGGGTGAGACTTTACATTTCTGTTCCGTAGATCACAGAAGAGGGCTCCGTAATTTTCGGGATTGATCCCAGTGCTTAACCACCCTGATTACAAGTGTGGGTTCCTGCCGCTTAAGCTTCATGAGCTTCCTGGTAAATCCTTCCCTTTTTTTGGTACACCCTTATTGACAGAGTGATTTCATCTTTCCCAGATGAAGAGGATAAATGGGTCCAGAAATAGGAATTGTATGATGCTGGTGTACGATCTATTGATGCTGGACGTGGAGGAGAACCAAGAGTCAAGACATGGATTGAAAACGAAAAGCTGAAAAAGCTCACAAGAAGACAACAGGGGCCAGCTCCAAGGCTCAGTGTGTCTAGAGAAGAGGTGAAGTCCTCAGTGGCAGCCTGTTTCTTTTCGGTAATAATCTCCCTAGGTGCTGTAATAGAGAGAAGGAAATGAAACTGAGAAGGGGTAGAGAAATTCTGCAGTGGTAACAGGTTTGTGTGCAACATACGTATCCTTCATTTAGGAAGAAACCCTCGGAATTAGGTGGAGCTGATATAAAATAAGACCTGTGAACTCAAGAGGCCCACAGAAGGTGAACATTTCCTTAGGGTTGATAATGGCCTGAGTATATTCACTCTGTGGTCAGGGGCATGGAAGAGTTGGGCTGCTTATTGTGTTCTTACTACGTGGACCAGAACAGAGTGGTTTGAGCCCCCTGATCAGAAGATAAAGAAAAGAGAAAACTTCAGCTGCTTTATGTAACCCCAATCTGGTACTCTCTGGCACAAAATTCCCAAGGTATTTGGGGAGGTTTCAGGGGTCCTCTGAAAGATGCCAAAGACTTTTCCAAAGGAAATGAAGCAGTTGAGATGAAGGGTCCAGTAAGCCATTGCTTGCCGCTGTGCATCTTGTACAGTTCGTAAAGACACCCAGATAAAGGGCCCTACCTCCTCATTGCCAAGCCTTGTGCTCTGCCTGAGACTTCATCCACTCAGAGAAAGTGGCTTTTTTCCAGTTGGTCCACCTAGGGGGAACTCTTTCTAAAATTTGCATTAAGGCTTTACAAAAGATGGCGGTGACCCAGGGGTCCAGTCATTTTTCTCTAAGGCCCAGCCAACACTTATCCTCACACTGTGAACCCTATATATAAGGTCAACATTTAATCTTTAAATTTACTTAGGTAGACAAAATATTGTATGCTTCTTACATTACCACAGTTTGCTTAAATCATAAAATTTATTTATATGGTAAGATTGTTTTATCACAAAGAATATCAACTAGGTATTAATAAAAAAATAAAAATTTGTGTTTAGATGAGAAAATAAGCTCTTCTACTTTTATTGAGTTTATTTTTATGTCATTCTTTGGGGGAGATATCTTGACCCTAACTCTCAAAGGTTCATTAAACCAGGCCAGTCTTCGTCTCTTTAAATGTTACTTTATGGTCCTGAAATTCCTTTGGTTACTAATCCTACAACAGTTCACCAGGGGAACTTATTTGCAACATTTGTCCCAAGAAGCTGCCTTCATTTACTCATGGGCTGGTATTATTTCAAATGGAACACTGGAATGTTGGAAAGTCACATACCAGAAAGATAATATAAGTTTGTGGTTATATAGGGCGCTCTAGAGTTAACAATCTTTGAGCAGCTGTATGAGTGTAGAGTAGACTTGGGTAAGCTCCCTGGCCTCCCTGTGCCTTAGTTTCTCATTGTGAAATTGAATTTACCTTATACAGTTGCTACAGAAATTAACTAAGAAAAGAAATGTAAAGTGTTTAGGCCTCCACCTGGCACACAGTAAACGGCAATAAACTAAGATATTAGCCTTGGTACAACTGATGTTGGGCTGACCTAAGACCAAACATTCAGCTTCTTTTTAAGATTACTCTGTGTTCACTCCTATAAAAACTGCGTCATTTGCATAGAGAAAGATGCTTATCTTTATATTGAGGAGAAAGGTCATTTATTTACTTCATTAAACTGTGATTAAGTCCTGTTTTTTCAGGATTTTACATTTTGAGTCTCATTAATTGAAAGTTTATAAAAACATCATCTGAACACCTCTTAAAATATGAAAAGAAGCTCATTTTCACTCATAATAAGAGAAATACAAGTTAAAATTACACCTCGTTACCATTTTCTACCTCTCAGAGCTGGCAAAGCTCAAAAAGTTTGATAATGAATTGTATTGGTGAAGATGCAGAGAAACAGGGAATCAAATAATTATCAACATCTATCAAAATTATAAATGTGCCTACCCTTTGACCCAGCAATAACTTTGAGAAATGTATGTAACAGACATATTTGCACATATACAAAAGAGTCTATGAGAAAGGCCATTGTTTTTAATTGAAGTATTGGTTTAATAAGAACATTTTGGAAACAATCAATTTCTATTAACAGGGCATTCATTAAATAAATTATGGTACATACAATCATAAAATGAATGAGGAACCTCTTTCTGTATCACAATGGAATGTTCTCCAAGCTATATTCAGTAAAAAGCAAAGTGTAGAGCAATATGAAGAAAAATCCTGGTATTGGCTAAAAGGGGAGAAAAACAAAAAAGATATATATATATGTGTGCTTGAATATGTATCAAAGCCTCCAGGGAGGCTGGAGGACAGGTGGGAGGAAGAGCTTTTACTGTGTGTCTTTTGACCTTTTTTGAATCTAAAATATGTAAATATATTGCATATTTAAAAAGTAAATAATTTAAAATGCACCTCATTGGTCAAGAGATAATGTTTACTCATCTCAATTTTGGTGGTCGTTTTAATCATAGGCTTTGATAAAAATTTAAAAAATCTCAATTTCTTGAAGCTTAAGAATTCAAGTAGAAATGAGGTTGGTACTGTTGTTATTATCTTTGTGTAGATAACAAAACTTGAGTCACAGAGAAATCAAGTTTGGAATCTAAGCCTGTTTAACTCGCAAATTCCTACTGCTTTCACATGGCTGTGTTCCTGGACCAAATGGAAATTGACATTTCCAAGATTAAACATTAGCTATTGAGAGAAACCAGGGTTTTAAGAAGTGGTAGGGAGGCGGAATTGATAATAGGAAAAAGTAGAGGGAATTAAGCCATCTAACATTATTTTTAAGAGCCAAGTTGAAGAATCTTTAAAATAACCTGAAGCAGAAGCAATTTTCTAACTAAGCAGAGATAAGGGTCATTGAATATTGGAAAGAGGCAACTGAATGGCCGTAGCCCAGTCTTGGAGTAGCTAGTGGAATGGATGGTGAGCATCTGTTTCTAATTTCTAAGACAGAAACAAATTCATGGGGCTTAGCTCACAATGAGAGATACTTCAGTATACTATAGGAAAGATTTTCTGATGTGAACGTTGCTTTAGAACTGGAAAATTACCAAGGAGATTACAGTCTCAATATCAACTAACTTTAAAGTATAGCTTTGAATCAGTCTAGGATGGCTTGTAGCTTATCCTACCTTAGCCTAGAGAGAGGGAGTCAAGCCATTCAAGATCCTGTCCAACCTCTTGATTCCATAGTCTCCAATTCCCAAGCAACTCACAGTGATTGTATCCAGGTTTTCCTTCAATGTGTGCATAGCAACATTTGTTTCTTCCAGGTTTTCTCAACTCTCCCCCTCAAAAAAAAGAAGAAAGGATAGTTTGGATTTGGAAGCAAAGAGAACAGCAAAGTCTATGTAATTTGCTTCCACTTCCTATTATTTCCATCTAATGGCCCAATACAAATGCTTCTCTCAGGTCAAGAAGTTTTTTTTTCCTGTAGTTCTTTTTCATTTTTATTCTTTCTTTCTTTCTTAATTTAGGTCATACTGGCTTTTAACATGGTGTAAATTTCAGGTGTATATTATTCTATTTCAGTTTCTGTATAGATTTCACCACCAATAGTCTAGTTTTATCCGTCACCATACACTTGTGCCCTTTTACTGCTTTTGCCCTCTTGCAATCCTCTTTTCCTCTGGTGACCACTAATCTGTTCTCCTTATCTGTGCGTTTGTTTATCTTCCACATATGAGTGAGATCATTTGCCTTTCTCTGTCTGACTTACTTTGTTTAGCATAATACCCTCAAGATCCATCCATGTTGTCACAAATGGCACGACCTTGTCTTCTTTATGAGTAGTATTCCATTGTGTGTGTGTGTAGATATATACATATATGTCCTCAGCCCATTTTTTGATCAAGTTGTTCATTTTTTTGTTGTTGGGTTGTACGAGTTATTTACATGATTTGGAAGTTAACCCCTTGTCAGACATATGATTTGCAAATACTTTCTCCCAGTTGGTGGGTTGTCATTTTGTTCTGGTGATGATCTCCTTTGGTTTGCAGAACATTTTTAATCTGTTTTAGTCCCATTTGTTTATTTTTTCTTTTGTTTCCTTTGCCTGAGTAGACAGTATTTGAAAAGATGCTGCTAAGACCAATGTCAAAGAGTGTACTGCCTGTATTTTCTTTTGAGAGTTTTATGGTTTCAAGTCTTACATTCAAGTCTTTAATCATTTTGAGTTAATTTTTTATATGGTGTAAGATAATGGTCTACTTTCATTCTTTTGCATGTGGCTATCTAGTTTTAATCTCCTTACCCTATTGAATGTCAAGGCCCCTTTCCAGATACAATGTCTCTTCTCACATGGCCCTTCCGTGCCTGAGATGCTCTTTCTCTTAGGAAGTTCACCCACCTAATGTGTCATATTCTACTCAGTGGTCAAGGTCTCGCTCTAGCCATAAAGCCTCTGAAGATCATCCTCTTCTCACAATTTTTGTGATACTTAAAGTGTGAATCAAAAAGTTCAGTGCTGAATTATACTGAGATTCTTTGGCATTATACAATATCTATCTTTCCAACTGGATTGTGAGTTCATTAAGTAAAGAAACCTTGCCCAACGCTTTTCTGAATCCCATAAATTGCTGAACAGTCAGAATGCAAATATTGATGCTTTTACTCACAAATACTTTTGTAGACTTATTTTCACCTTGAGATTTAATGAGCCTAAAAGCTCAAAAAGACTAAAAAATTATAATCCTGATAAAATATATTATAAATTGGTCAAAAATGCAAGCTATGCTAGACACAATATATCTCATTTCAGAGGGAGCACTATCTGATGCTTTTCACTGATGGGATTCAGAACAGAAATGCTCTTAACACTCAGGAAATGAGGCTGCTCCTGTCCTCTCCAATCCCAGTCCTCTAGTCTCCTAGTTCACGATAAGAGTCCATCTTGCTTGATTCATTTTATCTGAAACTTAAGTGTGGAAAGCCTGTCATATATCGGAAAAGAAGGAAAAGGAAAAGAACTAACATACATCGAGCGTCTATTTGCTGGGAACTTTATATACATAATTTCGCATAATCTTCACAACAACCCTGCGTTGTAGAAACTGAATTTAATGAATGTAGACGATATGCACAGGTCAATGAATAAAAGAACGAGGAGCTGAACCCCTTCTGCTCTTTCTGATCCCTATGATAAAGGTTAAACTAATTTAAAAGCACAGTAAAGGGCAAAATAGAATATGCACACTCTGCTAAAGAATTTTACACATTCTTATGAAATCAAAACATTACTTTGTGTCCTTATAGAAGATTAGTAAGTACATTATGTAGTCAGTCAACACAACTATGGTATGCACAGTATAAAATTTGATTTTTCTCAAGGAACTTATCTTACGAGCCTAGAATGAATTCAGAAACATATTAAGGAAATAAAGAAATAATTTCTCTCCACTTACAAAACTGTTCATGGGAATTAGAATGATTCATGACTTGTTCTAATTGGTTGGAAAGTCAGAGAAGATATGTGCACTGGCTGTGATTAAAAGGAGAGGAATAGATTTTAATAAAGGGAAGACCTGAGATGCTGTCTACCAGAATGACCAGTGAAGAGTGTGTTTCTGAGTGAAGTTGAGCCTTTTGCTAAGATTACCAAGAAGATATTAAATTTCTATTCCTAGCTTTATCCCTAGACTTTACTATATCTGTCCATGCTCTTCGCCTGTCAGAACTGAAACATTATCACTCTTAATTTCCTCCTCTTCCTCAAATTCAACCAGCCACACTAAGTCCCGAGAATTCTGAATTCCTAACACCTCTCACATCCTTTCCTTCTTTCCCATTTCCACATATATTAACCTACATCAGACTCACCTCCTCACAACCATACTTCAGCAAGTTCCTGGTAGGAACTCTCCAGGATGACATCCCCCCAGTCCAAATCACCTATCAATCTTCTTCAAACTCTGGCAGAATCAGCTTCATGTCACCACTCCCCTTTGTGTGGAGAGTGAAATACCAGCTCCAGGTTCTGCCTCTCCAGCCTCATTCTTCACTCCTCCCTCTCGCTAGCATTCCTAACTGATCTGCTCAGTCTGACTTAAAAGCCTCAATGGTGGCAATTATTTCCTCCTTTATCAGTTCTGGGCTCCTATTGTGTGACTGCCCCCAAGTAAATCTTAGGGACAAAAAAAGAATGAACAGAACATGGTCTCTGCTGACAAGTAGAGGAAATTGACATGTCGATTTGGGTCTTTTGGTACATTGTGGTGGGAAGAGAAAACACTGGGTAGAGAGCTATCATTTCTCCCTTGGGAGAAGTGAGGGTCAGGGAAAGTTTTACATAACAGAAGATGCTCAATCTGAAAATCAAGAAAACAATTCCACTTACAATAACATCAAAAGAAAAAAAAAACAAGAAAAAATTTAACCAAAGAACTACGAGGCTTATACTTTGAAAGCTATAAAAGATTGTTTAAAAAAATTAAAGAAGATCTAAATAAAGGGAAAGACACTCTGTATTCATGGATTGGAAGACTCACTGTTGTTAATATGGCAATACTGTTGAAATTGATCTACAGATTCAATGCAATCCCTATCAAATCTCCAACTGCAAAGGACACAGAATAGCCAAAACAATCTTGAAAAAGAAGATCAAAGTTGGAGGACTCGCATTTCCCAATTTCAAAACTTACTACAATTCTACAGTAATCAAGAAAATGTGGTACTGGCATTTAGATAGAAATATAGACCAATGGAAGAAAATTGAGAGTCCAGAAATAAACTCATACATTTATGGTCAATTGATTTTTGAAATGAGTGCCAAGAACATTCAATGGGAGAAAGGATAGTCTTTTTTAGAAATGATCTGGAACAACTGAATATCCATATGCAAAAGAGTGAGTGGGTACTCCTTTCTCACGCTATATACAAAAGCTAACTCAAACTGAATCAGAGACCTATTATAAGAGCTAAAACTATAAAACTCTTAGAAGAAACATAGATGAATATCTGCAGGACCTGGTATTAGGAAATAGTTTGTTAGATACAACACCCAAAGCACAAGCAATAAAAAAATAAATTGGGCTTCATCAAAATTAAAAATGCTTGTGTGTCAGAGAAAGTGAAAAAGCATCTACAGAGTGGGAGAAAATATTTGCAAATCATACTTCTGATAATGTTCCAGCATCCAGAATATATAAAGAACTCTTACAACTCAACAACAAAAAGATGAACAACCCAATTTAAAAACAGGTAAAGGACTTGAATTGATATTTCTTCAAAGAAGATATACATGAAAAATGCTTAATATCATTAGTCATTAGGGAAATTTAAGTCCTCCTTGGGAAATGCAAAATCATGATGAGATATTACTTCATACCCTCTAGGATGTCTATGACAATACTTAAAAAAAAGACAATAGTAAGAATTGACAGGGATATCAAGAAATTGAAATACTCATACATTGCTGGTGGGAACGCAGCATGGTGCAGGCTCTGTAGAAAACACTTTGGCAGTTCCTCAAAATATTAAACATAGAACTACCATATGACCTAGCAATTCCACTCCTAAATATATACCCGAGAGAGTGAAAACAGGTATTCACAGAAAAACTTGTACACAAATCTTCATAGCAGCACTACTCACAACAGTCAAAAAGTAGAAACAACCCCAATGTCTATCAGCTGATGAATAGATGGACACAATTTGGTATATCTACACACTGGAATATTATTTAGCCGTAAAGAGGAATAAAGTACTGATCCATGCTACAACATGTATGAACCTTGAACCCATAATACTAAATGAAAGAAGCCAGGCACAATGAGTCACATATTGTATGATTTCAATCATATGAAATGTCCAGAATAGGCAAATCGCTAGAGATAGAAGGCAGATTAATGGTTGCCAAAGGATGAGGGTGGGGGAGGATTGGGACTGATTGCTAACGGGTACTAGAGTTTTTAGGGGGTGATGAAAACATTCTGGAATTGGTGGTGATGGTTGCAAAACAATGAATATACTAAAAACCACTAAAGTACACACTTTAAAATGGTGAATTTTATGTCATGTAAAGTATATCCCAATTCAAAAACTGCTATTAAAAAAAGAAGGTACTTAAAGTGAGTCCTGAAGAATAAGCAAGGAAGGGTCCTGAGCGGACAGTGGAGAAATAAGTTCTAGGCAGGGGATATCAAATGTACAAAAGCACAGAGCCATGAAGCAATATATTCAGCTCAGTACTCTGCAAACGACTACTAAAAAAATTAAAACATCCGTATACAAGAATCAGTTGTAGGCTAAAGTACACATGAAAAACAAACCTTTTAAACTATTTTTTATAAGTCAATATGACACTTCATTTTCTTGTATGATTAGAAGATGTTTTTTTTTTCCTTCCTATATTTTGGTCCTCAACTCAGAGGTAACTTAGTTGACCACTGAATAAAGGATGCTTGGGTTATCATCCCTCTGCCTGGAATGCACTTCCCCTGACTCTCCATGGCTCTTGCCTTCTTACCTTTCAGGCCCAACTTCAATGTCTTTTTCTGGAAAGGGCTTCCCTGAGCCTGCTGTCTAAGTAGATTCCCACTTCTCCTCTTTATTCTCCGTCACTGTACACTGTTAGTATCCTGAATAGGCAGTTATGCTTATTTGCTTGTTTGTTGGATTTTTCTCTCTAACCCCAGATAGGAAGGTCTGAGGGAACATGATTGTTCTATTCAGCAATATACCCCAAGTGCCTAGGACAGTGCTCCATAAAAATTAGTTGAACGAGTGACTAACTGTGAAGGCAGAGAGCTGTGAGAGCTAGACCAAGCCTCCTCAGGTTCCAGGCCCAGAGCAGCCTGGTATTGCCTTGCTGTTCTGAAGCTGATCCTGTCGAGCTCAGTCCACAATATGCCAGGCTCAGCCGTTCTGGGGCTTGCCTGTTGTTTGACTCTGTGTTTGCAAAATTTACAGCACTTAAGAGCAAAAGAAATTCATCTCTGCCAAAGTCACCACCAAATAAGTGCTGTGACAAATGGCTTAGCCCGGGTTAGTCAGGGTTGGGTGCAAAGGGACGGAGAGGGCATTTCTCTAAGGCAGCAGAGCAGTGGCTTTTCTAGATGGGAAGTAAGCAAACCCACACTGCTTGAGTGAAAGGCTCACAGGAGGCATTTCGGAGGTTGAGGTTGGAAGGAAAGGTTGAGATATAAGTTGGAGTTTGAAATCAGCCTGGTTGGCCTACGACAACCCTCCTGTTTAGCACTGTGTTAACCGCCTGAGAGAAACTGAGGCAAAGCGTTAACCCATACTTCTTAGGAAAGCATGACACTTTGCTGCAGGTTTGGTTCTCTGAAGAAGATGCTGAGACAGAGTTTGTGGTACAAGATATTTGTAAAAGGTTAACACTTGTGAACTGAAGGAGGATTGAGCAGGGAGAGAAACGGAACTGCGATGAAGGCTTGGCAAAGGCTTGGCGAATCTGGAGGGGAGCTCTGGAGTCCAGCAGAGTGGTCACATACCCTGCCAAATGGATGGGCCTTTATTGCCAGCCCTTCCCTCCATTCAGTGACTTGCATGGGTTGCCCAACAAGGCCGTGACCTCAAGTAAAGTGGTTCTCTGCAGCTGAGGCCCCCTGAAAGGAGCTGGCAGCTGGGGACTGCCTGCTAACCATGTTCCCTGCAGCTAGGAGCAAGTCCTTGCTTGAAGGGGATCTGCTCGGTGCATTGCCACTTCCACCACACGAGCCCACCCTAGTGTTGGTAGACGTGCATAAAAGGGCTCTTCCTTTCACTGTAAACATTGTCCAATGGCTTGTTTTTCCTCATATCTTAGCCCATAAGAAATATTATCAAAGTCCTCCTCCATTAAACAATGACTAGCAAGCCACAGAACTTCTTCATCTTATTTAACTCTTCCTAAGACATTGTTAGGCCAAAAAATTACATTTTGCTACCTCTAACCTTGGTTTTGTTTTTGAAATGTCAGACTTTAAAACCATTTAGACTTTTTAAACCATTGACTGATAAAGACAGGCTAATGTTTCCCCCTTTGGCTGGAAGCTGTTTAATTCTACCTTTACTGTTGCTATCTTCAAGGAAAAAGAAGGAAAAAAAGGGAGGGGAGAAATGAACTTCATGGACTACCTCCAGTGCCAGGCTTTTTGAGGTGAATTTTTCATATTATGAGTCATTTAATTAGGAGTACTTGCCTTTCAAAGATAGGTCACCGATTGGAAGGAGTCAAAGACGTTGTCTCACGACTGTGAAGGTGAGATGCTATTTGTTATAAATGCTAAACTCTTCTGGTACTTTAGGGTAAGATACGCAGCGCAGACTTCAAGTTCACCAGGAATCTCCTTTCCCAGTGATATGCTGTCCCCAAGAAGGACCAGCAGAGATGAAAAGCAACTGTGTAATCATATGACAGTTCCTTTCAGTGACAAGGTCTTTGTTAACTGGTTATGTTTTAATTGCGCAGGAAAATGGCATTCATACTTACTTCCTAATCTGGGCTCTGAAGGTTAAACCTATTTGGTAACTTTGAGAGAGCCACTTAGTTTCCCAGGTCTCTGTGACTTAGGATATCTCAGAATATTATTATCCTCCCTTTACAGACAAGGAAGCTGAGGGGTGAGTGATGACTGACTTCCTAAGGCCACACAGCTGGCAAACGGCAGAGCCAAGCTTGGGGCGGGTCTGTCCGCCTGGCTATAAGCCTGCATGATTTCACCTATGTCACTCATTCTCCAAGATTCTTAAACAAGGAGGTTGATTGGATGGTTTCTAAATTTCCTTCCACTTCTAATGTCTCATGTGCTATCAGGGCATACTTATCACATGGAGACAGAAGCCTTCCTCAGTTCATGTACCTGGTTTTAGTGCTATTTATTTACAGAAGGGTTAAAACTGATTCTTGCCATCTTGCAGAAGTCTCTTCCAAGCAACAAGATGTTCCGTGACATCCTTTCGAATTCCAAATGTTTTAGCTATGGGGAATGTCTGATCTGCTAAAGTAATTTATTTATTAACTGTCTTTTTTATAGAGCATTTTAACAAGATAAGATAAATGGCCAAAAGTACTTAGTGCATACTATTGCAATTGGGAACTTTGCGTGGTAAAGGATAAATAGATAATTAAGTAGAGAAAAGTTTTCCTGAGCTGAAATGGTCACTTTAAAAAGGATGCTTTAAAAAAAAAAATCAACACTGCTTAAAAGGATTTATTTCCTTTCCAAATGTTTGTATAAGAAAGGGTGACATTTATTTCCACTTTCAGCAGGTCTTCTGCTCCTACAACAGAATCTCCAATGGCAATCAACTGAGCGACAAATCTTTCCCCTTCGCCTTGTAGGATAAAGCCGAGCCCAGTGAAAGGAAAATGAAAGTACAGCAAAGAGGTAAATTTCACCTTCAGGGTTTACTTTATGACCAGGAAACTGAGGGTGCCTGAGGCACTGGGCATAACCTCCTGCCCTTCAAACAAGGGTTTTCTCAGGAAGTATTCTGTTCTTAATTAAGAAAATAACGACAGCTCATGTTTTTTTACACTTTTGTAGCTTTCCAAGCATTTTGACAGGTGGATTGCAGATTTCTGGATTTCACATACTAGTAAAATTACCAAAAAAAAAAAAAAAAAGAGGAATAGCAATGTAGAGTGTCCAACTTTGCATTTTGTCAAATGATATTTGAGAGAGAGAAAAGTTATCATCTACCATCGTCATCATGCATGAAAGAAAGGACATGATCATAGCAAAGGAGCAAGGAGGTAATTTCATATAAAAAGTCCTTTATGGGGCTGGCCCAGTGGCTCAGTGGTGAAGTTCACATGTTCTGCTTTGGTGTCCTGGGATTTGCCGGTTTGGATCCCAGGTGTGGACCTGTGAACTGCTTGTTGGGCCAGGTGTGGCAGGTATCCCACATATAAAATAGAGGAAGATGGGCATGAGTGTTAGCTCAGGGCCAGTCTTCCTCAGCAAAAAAAAAAAAAAAAAGTCCTTTAAATAACCTAAAATTGACTTTTTTTTGAAAACTCAGCATACTTCCCAGAGAGGGCTGTTCTTTATTTGAAGATCTAGAACTATGTCCCTGAGTGTCTGGGTGGACTTGGTGGGTACAAATTTAATTGACCATTGGATAAGCCAGCTTGAATCTCTCCCAATTTTACGGATGTTTTGGGCTGGGAATCCAGTGCTTGAACCTGAAGTTATTGATAACCTGAAAATTCTTTGGGATTCACATGTGTACTTGGCCAACAACAAGGTGACCTCCTCCATTCTTTCTTTCTATGAACCCTGCACTTATGGAGGAAAAACAACAGATTTTGTGTTTGAGTGGGGATAAAGGCAATCCTACTTTTCAGTTTTCTGTTTTTTCACTCTTCTTTCAAACTGGTTTTCCTTACTTTTATTAGCTTAGGTTATTTTACTGATGAGAAATTGGAGGCACAGAGAGGTTAGGGAAATTGCCCAAGATGACAGATTGTGATAATATGAGATCGGAATTTTGCCTCCTAGCTTTCTATACAATTTTGTTGCCAGTTTCAAGCATTTATTGGAGAAACATCACAAGAAGAGAATATTGTACAGAATTTTGGTCTATCCTACTTGAGTAAAGATTAGGGAAAATTCATATTCTACTTTCTAAGGGGATGTGTGTGTGAGAGAGAGAGGGGAGAGAGGGAGAGAAAGAGAGAGAAGAAATATAGAACCTTAACTAGAAACACCATCATTGTCACACTCTGCATTAACTAGTAATCCACAAAAGATTTTTGTTTTGTGACCTTTTAAGAGAGAATTGTCATGAAACATGAGATATTTTCAGAGTACTGGTACTCTTTATTGCTGCTCACAGAATTAGGGATATTGATGTGAATTCTGAGAACCGAAATTATGTCTCACTTCAGCTTCAAATATCTACAACAAATGAGACAGTCTCAAGGGAATTACCCTCACTAACTTAGAAGGACCATGTGTCTGTAAAAATTGCACACAACAAATAGCTAAGACACCAGGGGCTCTTCCCAGAATCCATGTGTTGCCATGGAAATAGATAACCACAATGATGCCATGATTTCTTATCCCTGGAAACAATCCTTACACAAAGGGAATGTGAACACAAAGTCATGCAAATGGAAGAGAATATTTGCCTATTAAATCATACCATTCATAGTGATTAACCCCAGGGTAAACTCTGTGGCTTTGCTATTTTTTTGAGACCAGTTTATCTTTCCAGCTAATGAAAAAGTGGCAAAGAGATATCAAAGATCTTTGTTATGAATGACCATGTTGACAAACAAGAGATGAGTACAAAACTAAGAGGCCTCCTGATAGATGGCTGCACCTTAAATCACTTATTCTAAGCTTTGGGAATTCTCATGCTCATTAAAAATACTACTTTTGGAGGGCATTATATTAGTAATACACATTTTTTGGGGGAAATTTGGAAAACATCAAAAAGAAAAAAGAAAAATCACTTGGAATCCTACCATTCAGTAGTAACTATTGTTGTAATTCTGGTATAATTCTTTCCAGATCATTACATGCATATATTATAAAACAAACTAGACATGTGTTAGTGTGTGTGTTTACAAGATCAGAACCACGTTATCTAAACTATTTTCCCAGACTCTTCTAAACTTGTTCAATGTCATATGCTTAGTTAGTGGGTTGAAATGCTCCATTGTCTGACTGAGAGTAGCTGCCTCTTTCCCGAAGAAAGGTGTGCCCAGAAAATACACACAATCATGCACATACACCATGGGTGGGTATCAGAACACCATCCCTTTGAATTAGTTGTGGTTATTTCCTCATTATACCTATAAACACTTGTGGAGAGCCCTGGTATAGCACATGGATAGAAGATAGGTCCAATTATAAACTAGAAAAATGTAAAGAAAATGTGCTACTTACTTCTGGCCAAAATAATATGGCTTAAGTTTCATTGAAAAGTTAACATAATTAATGTGATCTAAAAAAACCCCTAATATTTCTCTTTTTATTCCACGAAGGTATGCTAAAATAATGTCAGAGGAGAAAGGAATCTGAAGCTTCATGAAGCAACCAAATGTGGGAGACAATCATGAGAATTCAGATTCAGACAGACCCAGGTTTAAATAATGACACTACCAGTTGATATCAATAAGACCTTGAGCCTGACTTTTCCTCCTCTGGAAAATGGGAATATAAATACTTTCTTAGAGTGTTGTTGGGAGAATTAAACGAGAATCTTAATGTAAACCTATTCGTAAAGTGTCTGGCTTAAAGAGGGCACTCCTCTTGACAGCTGCTATGATTACTATTATTGTCTTTTGAAAGAATTATCCTCAGGGCTCCATGCTCAACCCCATGTACCATACTATGAACGTAGCGATGTCAAGTAGCTTTAATGCTCTCTTCACCAGCTGTTTCAGAGCTGATGAAAACAAATGCTATTACTGTGTTTTAGATTCCATGACCTGTTGCTAAGACACAATCACAGAAGAGGACAGTGGAGAGCATCAGGTTATAAAAATATTGAGGTACATTTGATATGATGCAATTTGTGAAATAGCAGAGATACAATCTATTTGTGAAGTAAAAGTGATTTATATTCCTCATGTAATGAGGCATTTCACTAAAAGACACAATTGGACATGACTACTTTGAATACAGAAAACAGCACTAAGTGCTCTGTCTCCATCAGGACTAATGGACTCTAGTCACTACTGTTGCTGCTAGAGCTATATCATCTCCTTCTAGAGGGTTCCACAAAGGATAAGTCAGCAAATGGCAACTGTTTGTACATTTCAAATCTTGTTTTTCTTCCTTGGGAAAAGGCCTGTTCATTCTTGGTTTTCAGTTTAAAATGAATATATCTCCTGGTTTACTTTGTTTTCCATGTTTTCCCTAAATATGGAGATGCTCTTTAGGGTACTTAATGTTCCCTATTCTCTTTCCAGTCAATCAGAGTCACATAACTAGTGGCACTTTCATCCTGGATCCATAGCTGTTATATTTGTGCAGCCAACTCCAGAACTTACTTTTAGTTGTTATTTTTAGCTGAAAGGGTGATTTGGTTTATTGCCTGTACTTCTGAGGTTAAACCTGAACGTTAGATAGAATCATGTGTCCCTAGGAAAAGAATCAAGAGAATATATTTGGCATCGGGTTCAATACTGTGTGCATTGTACCCACCTGATGGTTTTAGTAATGTTAGCTGAGGAATCCTACCTCTTGTTTCTACGTAGCAACTAAGTTGAGATAATTTATTCCTTCTTGAATGCACTAGAAATTGTCCCATAAGATTTATTTTTCCCTCAGCAATCCGCCACCACCATATTAGTAATACTATATTACCATTTCTAAGTCATGAGCTGAAGGTTCGTTTGTCATTCCATATTTCCTCTATGAGTCACGATCAATAAATGTTGGAAAAGAAATAGCCTCTGTTCTTAAGAATTCCTGGCTGCTTTCAGAAGTTAATTTCATTACACAGTTGAGAAACAACCAGGAAGCTATGAAGAGAATCCTAAGAGAATATAACAATCCTTAAATGCCCCAACACGTGAAAAGTCTATACTGTAGGTTTTTAAAATCTTAAGACAAAGCATCCCTTGGAAATCAGACCCAGTGATTAGCAATTGAACCCAAATCCATCCAATATTAGTGTAATTCCCTTCATTCTTTCTTTTATTGGTCACTTAGGGGTGCTTAAACTTGGGCTGACCACCAGAAGCGGGGCAGAGAGACCCGCAGCTACAGTGATTCTGATCAACCAGCCACCAGGGAAACAACGACAGAAGCCTTCACCAGTGCAGGCTCTCCATTTGGTGCACTTTCTAGGTGCCCTCTCCCTTTCTTCCTTAGTATCTGAACCCTGATTTTATGTAAGGCTGCAATCCACCCAGAGAAGAACATATTTTCCAGTATCTTTTGCAACTAGTAGTGACCACATGGTTAAGCTCTGGCCAATGGGATGTAAACCTAAGTGTTGCCTGGGACTTTGGGGCAGGCTGCTTTAAGGGGACAGACTCAGTGAGCAGATGTTCTCTCTGCCCTTTACCTTTCCTCTTTCTTGTGCCCTTAAATAACCTGTAATGACTGGAGCTTCAGCAGCCTTCTGGGACCGGGAAGTGACCTTCAGGATAGAAGCCAGCGCTGGGACAGAGGGAGAGCAAGCCTGAAGATGCCTTGGTCCATGATGGTTGCGACACTGCCATACCAGATCTTTTATGAGAGAGAGAGAGAAATCACCTTCCACCTGGCTTACACTGCTATGATTCTGCGTTTTCTCCTATGGGCAGTTGAACCTAGCCTAACTGACACAGCCATCAAAGGGTCTAACCCTCCCGTGTGTGAACTTCCTTTAAGAGGAGACAAAGCCTTTTCTTTTATTGCACAAGAGATTTAAAATGCCAGCACTTTCAGGAGTTTCTTTTAAATCACTTAAAGTACAGATGACTGTTAGCAACTCCTTTGCTGAGGGCAGATCTTGAGGTGGAAGACAGGGAGTTTGACGAAGAAGAGGGGAGGGAGGGAAAGAAAAGGTTTCAGAAAGGGAGCGTGAAAGACGGCTTTGCTTCTATCACATTTTTATCTTGGGCTTGTCCTCCTGACTCCTGATGGATCTGGGGCCTCATAACTTGCCCTAGAGGCCTGGGAGACAGGGAGGAGGGAGCTGCATGTAATTTAGCAGCCCTTCCAGGCAACAACGACAACAGCAATAGAAGTGACATTCTGCTTATTGATTGCCTACCAAATTCTGGGTATTTACAGGCACTGTTCCTAATCTAATCTTCATAATCTCCCTGAAAGGAGGTGTTAGCCTTATTTTACAGAAGTGCAAACTGAGGCCCAGAGAGATTAAGCATCTTGCCCAAGGTCTCTATCCAGGGTTCAAGAAGGGCGACCAATTGTCCCAGTTTGCCCAGGACTGAAGGGTGTCCTGAGACGCAGGACTTTCAGGAGAGTTCCAGGCAAACTAGAATGGTTGGTCACTCATTGTAGTGGTCTGACGGCAAAGCTCCTTTATACTATCTTTAAGCCCCAGGAAGCACAGAGCTCAGACAGGTATCCTCAAGAGCTGGCTCTAGCATCCTAAGATGCGTAACTTTCCCCTTCAGGCTGGGAATCTGCTCCCCTCTCTAGAGGCAGGCCCTGGAGTAGACCTAGCAGGACCGTGTGATGGAACTAGAGTCTCCTCCGTGCTGTCTTACCATTGCAAGCTAGGACTCCCAACTCCACACATCCACAGCTAAGACCCTGAGAGAGCCCTGTGCTGTGTCCTTGTCCCGCTGTCCTGAAACGTTCTCCAATCCTGCTCCCTCCTTTTCCACCAGGTGTAACCATGTAAAACTATTAGAATACCTTTAATGTTTTCCTATAAAATATTTTTTCTAGAGTTTTAAAAGCACTATTATTTATGTCTGCCTAAAGATGTAAAAGGTACAAATTTAAGGTGAATGACTTCTAAGTTCTACCCCAGTCTATTTATCCTATCCCTTACTAAATGGTGCCAATGGCATTTTGTGAGTTTATCTCAATTTAAATAAACGCAAACAATGACCATCTAGAGAAAGGGTTCCCAGCTTGGGGTTTCTGGATAGGATTCAAGGGGTACATGAACCTCCCTGAAACTGTGTGCCCTGAGGTGTGTGTATATGTATGTATGTATGTGTGCTTTTATACAGGGTAGAGGGTCTGTAGCTTTCACTACATTTTCAGGGGAGTCTGTGAGCAAAAGATAGTTGAGAACTGCTGGTGAATTAACGAGCATTAACTTGGAAGAATTTCTATTTTTTTTTTTTTACAAGAAATCTGTTTTATGAAATGATTCACAGTAACAACTTATCCCAGTGTATCAGCCTATGATTCAGGCCATGGCCTTGATGTAACAAAGGAAGAAGGCAGAGGGCCATAAGGAAGGTGTTGTCGAGGCAGCAGCAGGGGAGTGTGCCTGAAAGATCCGGTCACTGGGGCACCACATCCTGCAGTGACAGGCCTGGAGTCCTCAGACCCACAGGAAAGAGCCAGGGGGTCCAGAGCTCAATGCCAAGGACTTTCTTACTTTCTTTGCCATTAAGCTATCTCTAGATGATCGGTTTCTTATTTCTGGTGTTTTCTTGTATATTTTTGTTTGCTTTTTACAAAGTGTGACTTCTCTCATAAATAAATTCAGTAAACATCTATTGAGTATTGTAGCCCAGCATCTGAGAGCCTACATATTGGAGCCTGGACCTCAGTCTTGGGTTCACAGCCCAGCTCCATGTTTTGTAGCCGTATGATTCTGCAGAAGTGGCCTGACCTCTCTAAGCTTCCATTTTCTGGGCCTCAGTGACATGGACCCTGCTCTTTGTCCTCCTCTTTCCCAGCAAATTTTTGAAGCAGCAACCCTTAAATAATCGGACCCCTGAGAATCTGGTTCTCTACTCATGACCATGATCCTCCAGCGGGCCCCTTTCAGGCTCCCTGGCCAGACTGCCTGGTGTCCTGAGCAGTGGAGCAGGTTAAGTTCTCCATCGGTGCTAGTGTCAGCCAAGCACAGCCTCAAACCACGCTTTTCTGTTCGTTTCATTCTCCATCACGCCCATTTGCCCTGTTGATGAAGCAACAGGAAAGACTGTGGTGGTACACTTGGGAAGATGTGTGCTGACGACACCAATGGGAGAGGTGGTTACTGCAGAATAAGGAGAACTGAGGAGGTGGGATCTTCTGCTGAGTGTCACCAAATACTTTACTCTGCTCAAAGTACACGGAAGGCCCATGCTGGGGCCTCTCCAGTGCACAGGCTTATGTTTTTGAGTAACTAAAAATCAAGAGTCCATTATCATTTTTAATGAGGCTGGAGAGTTTTCACCTTACTAAGCTCAGGGTGGGAACATTAGGAGATGGATTCCTTTTCATAATTAAAAAAATATATATTTTTCACATTCAGAAGAAAAAAAACAAAAGAACTGAGTAAGAGAGATGGCCTGAGGCCCCTCAGTACAAGCTGGGCCTGGGCTCTGGAGTGAAGTTTATGGTCCACGGGCATACTGCTTGGATTTTCTCTGAATCTTTGAACTCTGTTTCAGGTTTATCTGCCTGACCAGTTTTTCCCTCTCCCATGGTGAATGAATCATTTCCTCCTCTCATATCCTGCCAAACATTTCAAATCATGCCTCCAATTCTTGGTTACGTGCCTAAATTGAACTCACTATGATGAAGAAGAAACTGATAGAAAACAATTTTTCATTCTCATTTATGAGACTCTTGAAAAAAGCTTTCCGGGAGAAGCTTGTGGGCATTATACCCTGTCCCAGCTGGATGCTCTTGATGAAAATCCATTGTCAACGCTGAAGCACTGCAGTAGGTAGAACATCATGGAGCCACAGGAGTGAAGGGAACCTGATTCATTTCCCCAAACAATCTGACAAGTCTGGCACCTGCCAATAACTTTGTCCAGAGGAAAGTGGAAATTCACTTGAGATACAATAATGAGCTTCTGCTGCCATCTGGTGGAGTTCCCACCTTTAATCATTGTTAATTAGAGGGCCGCTTGCCAGAGAATACTATAGAGAAGGTTCTTAAAATAAGTTCCTTGCACCAGCAGTATTGGTATTTGTTGTTGTTAGTCCAATCGAGTGCATCCCGACTCCTAGCGACCCCGGCTACAGCAGAGAGGAGCCCTGCCTGGTCTTTTTGCACCATCCTCTCACCTTCTGTTGCTCTATCAGACAATGCTCCACTGCTATTCACAGGGTTTTCATGGTCAATTTTTTTGGAAGTGGATGGCCGGGTCCTCCTTCCTAGTCTGTCTTAGTCCAGAAGCTCCATTGAAACCTGTCTACCATGGATGATCCTGCTGGTAGTTGAAAGACTGGTGGCAGAGCTTTCAGCATCACAGCAACACACAGCCGCCACAGTATGACAACTGACAGACGGTGGTGAGGTTCCCTGACCAGGAAACAAAGCCAGGCCACTGCAGTGAGAGCGCCGAATCTGAAAACCACTAGAGACCACCCGAGTTGGCTCGTATTGGTATTACTTGGTGAGGATTTGAACAGAAAATGGAGATAACTGAGCAGTGACAATAAAACAGATAGGGTGCCTAGTAAATCTAACAAAAGATGTGCAATTATGAAAAAAGTCTAACATTTCACTGAGAGACATTTATGAATACCTAAATAAAGGAGCTTGTTGGCAAAATAGAATCTCAGGCTCTACTTTAGACCGACTGGATCAAGACATACATTCTCTCAGAACCTCAAGGTTATTTGTGTAGACATTAGAGTTTGAGAAGCACTGTTTTTGATGTTTTCCCCAGAGAAATAAATGCTTATTGTTGTTATTGCAACTTTGTGCCTTTGAACACCCTTAAGTTATTTGATTAAAAAATGCTGTCGCTGAAGACACCCCTCACAAGACGGGTATGGACGGGAACTTAAAAGCACTGGGCTGGGGGTCAGCACTTATTTTGTATCCCATCCCCCCACTTATACCAATGACACGGAGTGAACTACTTGATCTTTCGGAACCTTAATTTTCTTTGTTATAAAGTAGACATGAAAATATCTAACTCATAGCATTGTGAGGATGTAAACAGAAAACGTAATTAACATAAATAGTGGTAATAAAAAGCATAAGGTGCCTAACATTAAAACTAATAAAAGATGTGCAATCATGAAAATAGTATAAAATTTCATTGAAAAACATTTGAAAAGACCTAAAATAAAAGGAGAGATGAAATCATGCTCAGGGACAGGAAGACCCAATATTGTAAAGCTGTCAGTCCTCTTCAAATTAATCTATACTAATGCAGTTCAAATTACAACCCCAGCTGGGTTTTTTGTGGAACTTGACAAGCTGATTCTAAAATTTATGTAAAAGAAAAAGTCTAAGAATAGCTTAGATATTTGTGAAAGAGAAGCAGCAGATGGGAAAAGTCATTCTTCAGATATCAAAACTTACTGTAAAACTGTAACAGTTAAGGCAGTGTGATGTGACCCATGGATGGACTAGTGGAACAGAATAGAGAGCTCAGAAACAGGCCGACACATGTTGGGGAATTCGATATATGACAGTGGTGGTATCTCAAATCAGTGGAAAATGCCTGAGCTAATTGATCAATGGTCCTACAATAATTGGCTATCCATAGGGAAAATTTTATACACATATACACATAACATTAGATCTCTTCTTTATAGCATACACAAAGTTGAATTATTTTCAAATTGATTAAAGATCCAAAGGCATAAAGCAAAACTCAAGAATTCTGGAGAAAATACAGAAGAATTTCTTCATAATCTCAGTGTAAGGAAGAACACATTAAGCAAAACCCCATAAACCAAAACTATAAATTAAAAGATTTTGATATACTTGATTACATTAAAATTTAAAACTTCTATGCATGAAAAGACACCATAAAAAAAGTGAAAAGGCCAGACACCAGCTGGGGGAAGATATTTTAATACATAATCGACAAAAGATTTGTATCAGAATACATAAAGTACTCCTATAAATGAAGGTAAAAAACCAGATAACCCAATAGAAAAATGGACAAAAGATACCAACACATCCTTCACAAAAGAAAAAACACCAATGGCTGTTAAACATGTGACTACGTGTTCAGCCTCAGCACTTAACAGCGAAATACAAATTGAAAAATGAGATAGTACCAAAAATTTAAAATATAATTATCATATGATCCAGCAATTCCACTTCTGGGTATTTATCCAAAGAACAGAAAAATACTAAATCAAAGAGATATTTGAACCCCCATGTTCATTGCAGCATTATTTATAATATATACACACAATGGAATACAACTCAGCCATAAAAAAGATGAAATCTTGCCGTTTGTAACAATATGGATGGCCCTCAAGGGCATTAGGCTAAGTGAAATGAGTAGACAAAGACAAATACCACATGATCTCAGTTACATCTGGAATCTAAAACAATAACCCAAAAAGCCAAGCTCATAGATTCAGAGAACAGACTGTTAGCTGCCAGAGGTGGGCGGGCGGGGTGGGAGGTGGAGAAATGGGTGAAGGGAATCAAAAGGTACGAACTTACAGTTACAAAATAAATAAGTCCTGGGGATGTACTGTACAGCATGGCGACTATAGCTAATACTGTATTGCACATTTGCGTGTTGCTAGGAGAGTAGATCTTAGAAGTCCTCATCACAAGAAAAACAAATTGTAACTATCTATGGGGATGGCGAACGTTAACTAGAATTATTATGGTGATCATTTTGCAATATATGCAAATATTGAGTCATTATGTTGTACATCTGAAACTAATATAATTTTGTATGTCAATTATACCTTGATAAAAAAATTTGAAAAAGAAAAATGAGGGGCCGGCCTGTGGCCAAGTGGTTAATTTCGTATGCTCCGTGTTGGCAGCCCAGGGTTTTGTGGATTTGGATCTTGGGTGTGGACATGGCACCTCTCGTCAAGTCATGCCGAGGCAGCATCCCACATAGCACAATCAGAAAGACCCACAATCAGAAAATACAGCTATGTACTTGGGGGCTTTGGGGAGAAGAGAAGAAAAAAAAAAATGAAGATTGGCATCCGATGTTAGCTCAGGTGCCAATCTCTAAAAAGAAAAAAAGAAAAATGAGATTCTATTTTACAACCAGCAGCTTGATGCTATGAAATGAAGCAGCAGTGGGGACTCTCTCTGACCGCTGGTGGGGAGTGAAAACCAGCCCAGCACCTCTGGAGGACAATTTGGCATGACCTTGTAAAGTGAACAGCAGGACCTTATACAGCCATCAGTCCTCTTCCTATGCATTCATCCTGGAAACGCTGTAGCACAGGCGCCCAAGGAGGCATTAACAAGGACTTTATAGACGCTCTTCTTGTAAAAGCAAAAAATTGGAAACAGCCTAGAAGTATATTAGCACAGCAGAATAGATGGGTATGTTTCCTCTTGGTACTGAATGCCACACTGCAGTTAAAATGAACAGATTAGAGCTGTACGTCACAACACAGACCTCAGAAGCACAACGTTAGGCCAAAAAAAGAAAAGAAGGCAATTATAAAAAATGTATGAACAATATAATAACATTTATAAAATTTTCTAACCTGCAAAATATTATTAAAAGTGTTTCTGTACATGTTCACAGGAACTAAAAAATAACATAGGCATATGAATAATAAATACCAAATTTAGGATAGCAGCTACTTCTGTAAAGAGAGAGATGATGGCATTCCAGTAATAATATAGACAGGGTGTCAATCAGATCTGTAACGTTTAATAATTTAAAGTCAGTGGTGAATACATTTTTAATAAAATTGTCTGGAATTTTTATATGCTTGAAACAGTTTAGAAAGAAAGATAACGTATGTAAAGTGAATATACAAATATATTAAAATGTGGCTGTGATTATTAAAGAGGACTGAAAATTTTCCAAATAAATGATTCTGATATTAAATATTTATCTCTTGGAGGAAACTTTTAAAAATATTTTAGGTTAAAAGATCTCCTGCACCGACTTAAATCTGTTTTCTTTTATCAACATGTCTACAGAGCAAATTAATCAACCAATAACTTTTTTTCTGGGCACATATTAGGGGCGTGGCAGCAAGCTACTTACTGTGTGTGTATGGGAGGGATGTGAGGGGAAGAAATCTGCTCTCTAATATATTTGAAATAAGGAAGAAAAAGGAGAAAGAAAAAGAGAAAGAAGAGGAGAAAGAGAGGGAGGGGGAGGAAGAGAAAGGTAATTATTCCAGGCAGGATAGTCAACCTACATAACGTAATCATGTTGCTAATTTACCAAGGACCCTATTTCATACATAAAAATAAAGGTCATCCCTTTCAAAGCAGCCCCCTCATGACTGGGAACATTTATCCTGGAGATGCCACTAGTAATTAAAATTTTTTTGGAATCCTTCTTAGAATTACCCTCCAAGTATATAGCATTCTAACTTGAATTTCTGTCATAAGGAAGATATCTGGGAGTTAAATTTGATTTTGGAGAAGAACCATGAATAGTGAGCAAGTCAGATAATATGGTTTTTGGTCAGTAACAAGTATGACCGCACAGCAGTGCTTCCTTTTGCTTTCAACACCACAAAATATTTGTACAGCACACTGGCCTGAATGGATGAGGGTGTTTGTGACCAGTGGTGGCTGACCTGGGTGTCCGTCTCGGCTGCTGTAATCACTGTCCAGGCACCCTGAGAGCTGAAGGACACAATATGTCCACATCCTTATAACTAATCATTATACACAATGCGCCTCAGACTCTGGTTGAAAAGCTCTTTAAACCAGCGCAGTTGAGCCTGCTGCGGATCCTGCGGGATGACTCTCAGCGTGTGGCGGCACCCGGCGGATGCTCAGCAGTCTTGTTTTTTCTATCTAGGCACATAAATTTGCTGGATCCTGCTTGCAGTTAGCTTGGGGTCACATCACTGAGTTTTGGCCAGTAGAATGTGGGAGCCCCTTCCAGTCCTGGTCATAGACCTCCTGAGCAATTGTCCATGTTTTTCCTCCTCAGCCCATACCCGAGCATTCTAAAATGGCAGAATCACATGACGGAAGAAGCCTCGATTCCTGAATCACTCTTTGGTGCAGAGCCTCCAGGAAAGGCCCCTGACCTGCACTAGAATATGGTGACAGTGAGAAATAAACTCTTACAGCATTAAACTCATGAGATTTTGGAATATTTTTGTCATGCAACATAGCCTAGCACATTCTAACACAGAGACAATGATGAAAAACAAGTTACAAGGCTGTTCTAAGCAATGGCAGCAGCACCATAAGCCCATAGTCTCTTAAAATGGTATTGAAGGACAATATGAATTGTTAAGTGTATTAATGCTGGTGGTTTTACTTAAAATGTGGAATTATCACTTTAGAGTCACAGGGTGCAATGTTGTATATTAAAACATTCATGTGCTGAGCTAGATTTCTTCTGAAAGAGCTGGAGCTTGAGGTGAGGTCAGGATTTGGGTGAGAGGAGGAGAAGGGGGGGCATTTCAGGTAGAAGGGAAGTGGAAGCACATGAAGAAAAGCCCCCTGGGGGAGTGGGCAGAAGCAGCTTATTAAAAGGAAGAAAAAATACTCCCTTCCCCCTTTTTATACCTAGACCAAGCAATTACGAATAGCTAGATCTTGTAATATCTCCTGTTTTGGAAAGATACAAATTCCACTTAATGTTTATGTACTTCAAAGGTCTGTAAGTATTTCAAATTGTTGTTAAAAGCAAAGAAGTTTCTGGAAGTCACAATACCAAAAACTAATGTTTATTGAGTATTTAACATGTTCCAGGACATAAGCTCAGTGCTTTAAACTGGGACAAGCAGCATCAGTGTCCCCTGGGAGCTTGTTGGAAATGCAGAATGCCAGACCCACCTCAGACGTACTGGATCAATATCTACATTTTAACAAGATCCTTGGGAGATTTGTATACGTGTGAAGGTTTGAAAAGCACTGCTTTGAATGCTTTATCTCAAATCCTATAAAAATCATGAGATTCTACTCATATCTTCTTACTTCAAAATTCTGCAAGTATTTCACATCATCATTAAAAGCAGAGACTTCTGGAAGTTATAATACCAATAGGTAGTATTTATTGAGTATTTAACATGTTCCTCAAAACCCTCTGAGGTAGGCACGGGTTATTATTATTAACCCCATTTCAATAGATAAGGAAACAAGGCTTTCGGAGATTAAGTAATTTACCCAAATATACAATCTAGTATTATATATATTACGTATGGGGATGGGGTCAAACCTGTACCTGGCTGATTCCAGAATCTAAGCTTTTACGTCCTGCACTGGTGGCCCCTCCTTCTTTTGTGAAGAACATCATGGCCAGAAATTAGGCTCACCAGTTCCTTTGAGGAACGAACTTAATGGGAGGAGCAGCAGAGTAACCTGAGACATCTAGAAAAGTGATTGTGAAAGGAAATCTTTGCTAAGGTGAACAAATGAATAAACACATACTTGGAGATATGAAGGAATACACATTCATACACAGGTAGATATACCAGTATTAATATGTAAAAATGTAACTTTATTGTCTGAGAGCTTTAGCAAGTGAAGACTAAAGGATGATTCTGTATTCCTTTTTGAGGGAGAATTCAATTATTTGAATGTCTCCTCATTTATTAAATTTATTAAGCCAAGAAGACAAGAATTAGGAGTTTATTTAACGTGACACAATAGTGAATGCAATGAAAAGTGCTGTGGCTTTTACTTATTGCTAACCATTTTTATTGCTGAGGGCAGCTGCTATAATACTGTAGTCTAGCGGTTCTCGAACTTCAACATGGATCAGAATCATCTATGGAGCTTGTAAAACGGTTTGCTGAGCCCTATGCCCATCTCTGACTCCGTAGGTCTGGGGAGGGGTCCCAAAGCTTTGCACTTCTAATAAATTTCTGTGTGATGTGGTGTTCCTGGTCTGGGGCCTATATCTTGAGGACCACTAGGGTTTTACAGTATAATGTTCTAGAGTGAGCATCAGAGCCCAAGAGCTATGTTTCAAGATGTGCCTTGGTGGTATAAACCTTTCCATGGCCAAAGAAAAGAAAGAGGGGGATTGGGAGCATCAAGATTTTCCACACTGCCAGGCTTCCTCAGGGTAAAAGGTCCCATTCTTTCTGAGCCAACCTCTTGCTTTTAGCTGGATTTCAAGAAAAATATGAGAAGCAGGAAACGAACCTTCGCAAGGCTGAGGTGGTCCTCAGTTTGCTTAGTGGGTGCCCTTTTCTGCCTGTCTTCTCTGCTCCAGCTTCTCTTCCTCCTCTAGGTTCTTCCTTCTGTCTTAGCCCCTCATCCTGGCTCTCAACCATTCCATCAACATTTATTGCATTAGGCACTGGGCACGTCTTACCCCTAACCCTCAGGATAACTCCACACAGTAGATATTGTTCTTATTATACAGATGAAAAACTGAGACTCAGAGAAGTTAAATAATTTACCAAAACTGACAAAGCCAGTAGGTAGTGAAGTAGGGTTCCAACTCAGGTTCATCTGCCTCCAAAGCTCTCTCTTCTTTCTCTGCACCACTCACTTGGGTCAGTGATTGTCCATGTTGGCTGCCTATTAGGCACTGATGCCTGGGTCCCACCCCAGATCAATTAAATCCGAATCTCAGGGTGGGGCCCAGGGCCGTGGTATTTTTTTAAAAGCTCCCCAGGTGATTCAAATGTGCTGTCAGGATTGAGAACCACTCCTTTATGGGTATCTGTGTGACTCCATTAGGAATATATGTATATATATACACATAACTTTTTTAATGGTACTGCCCCCACAACTCTGTCATTGACTAAAATGGTGGAATGATTCCCATATTTGCATATTTGAGGGATAATTTCAGATCTCACCAGCAGGAGCAGCTTTGTCTAAAACGTCCAAAAGCTTCTTGAAAACATAGTTGCCACAAGCTATGTTAGCAGATGGAGAGATTATGATCTGAAATACTAAATTTTCACAACACAGTAACTAGATTTAACAGCAGAAGTAGAGCCCCAAACTCTCTATAGAGTCCACGGTTTAACACAGAACTGATGATGATGGTTATTCTACTTTCTGTAAATAATAGTTTCTTATTAATAAAATATGCACTTTACCTGTGGGATGTTGTACCCATAGTTGTTTCTAGGACCCAACTCAAAATACTGTGTTCTATTTGTTTGGACTCAACGCCTCCCCAGAAGAATTGAACTGTATGCCTCTGAGCGTGAGATATGTCAAGTATTCTTGCTAGTTCTCCTTTTACCCTGGCTAAAAATGAAACGAATAACCTAAAATTTTCTTTTCAGGCTGCAAATGATTTTATACATCTAATTAAAGTTATTAAGCTGAATTGTCTCTCAGAGAATAAGGAAAATATTTTGCAAGAGCAGGAGAAAGCAAGATGTTGGAAAACGTGGGGGCTTAGAATCAGGCAAAACTGGGTTCAAATTCTGGCTTTGCCTCTTATTATCTGTGTGAACTTGGACACGTTTAATGTCTGTGAGTTCTCATTTGTCTTATCTGAAAAGTGTAGCTATTGATATCTGCTAAGATCAGTTGTTAAGAAGTTTAACACACAGCATATAGCAGACAGTCTATGAAAGGCAGCTATTAATTAGCATGCACAATAAAGTGCTGGGGAACTTAGATTTTTAGTTCAAGTCTGGACAGCTCCACCTGAATGTTTCCCTGAAATTTCGTACTTGATATATTGGAAACTTAAATTTATCCTTACCTTCAGTTTTCTATCTCAGTGTGAGGCATCACCATCACTTGCCCTCCTAGATAGTGAGAGACCTTGGAGTCAACCTCAGTCCCTTCTCCACTTTTTCAACCCTAAACTCTCTCCATCACGTCTCTCTGTTGCCTGGGTCTCTTAAATCCATCTCTCTTCTCTGCTTCCACAGGCACCGACATAAATCAGGTTTTTATCTCCTTCTTTTGCCTGGACAAATGGCAAAGCAGTGGCTAAGGGACAGTCTTTCTCCAGGCTTCTCTGCCTCTTGCCTACTAGCCCATCGTATGAGATGCTGACAAAGATTTCTTTTGACCACACATCTTTGATGGATTGCCATTGCTACAGAACAAAATCTAAATCCTATGGACAGAGATTGAGGAGTCTACATTCTGCTTTATGATTTTTAGCTTAATTTTCCATCAATCCCACATTTCTTGTCCCATCACCATCCCAACTGACTCAGTGATTCAGTCCTACAAAATTAGTCCACGCTCTCTCAACAGATCCTTTAGCATTCTGCTTCAGCCCTTTTATATGCCCTGTCCCCTGTACTTGGAATTTCTTTTCCTTCTCCACCTATTTAAGCTATTCAAGTCCTACAAAGGCCAGTTCCATTACTATGACCTCAGTGCCCTCTTCCAACAGATCTCCAATCACAATGAATTGTTTCCTCATCAACACATCTCTGTTACATTGTTTAAAAATCACCATAGTGCTGAGCGTGATATTATCTGTATACATGTTTATCTATTCTGGTCCCAAATTTCTAAAAGGTCTTGAAGACAGGGTCCAAGTCTTATTCATCATCTTATGCTAGACATGGTGGAGTCCAGATATTATTGGGAATCAAGTAATTACAGTAGATTGTGACCATAATGAGAACTAGGTTCCTGTCTGTCTTATTTACCCTTGTATTCCCAGTGCATAGCACATTGTAAGCGCTCAATAAACATTAGTTGAGCCAGTGAGTGAATAAACGGGGGAAAAAGTTAAAAAGAAACTCTGTGCAATCTAGAATAGTGTTTAATATTTTGCATTTAATCTTTATTGTCATTCATAATTTTGTCCAACATTGGATTCATTTTCAGCACAGTTAAATGTTACTTTTATGTCAAAAGCAGAGGAAAATAAAACCTTCTAGAAAAAGTGGAATGCTGAGCATGCTGAAAACAAGGCAGCTAAGAGCCAGGGGAACACACATACACACACACACAGAGCTGAACTGCAGTATCATACAAATTGAAGGAGAAGCTGTTTTCTTATAATAAATAACTAGCAGGAGAATGTTTTGTAGAACCCTTTAGAAAGAAGTCAAGTCTCCTTAGCAAAAAGGATGCCAAATTTCATGTGAGCTAATAGCGATAGTTGGTGCAGAGATTTTCCTGTTGACAATATTATGAGAAAGTCAAATCCCAAGTGAACTGGTGTGGGACACAGAAGCCCATCAACAGAACCTGGATTACGAAAACAGAAAAAAATCTGGTTGGGAAAAGAACTAAGATTTTCTCTGGCTATGTTAAAGCTTCTTAAGTTCTTCAATGAGGATATACTTCAAATTAATATGAGAAACTCACTGATCACGTCAAATTAAAATGTGCTGGGCCACATCTACTTAATTGCTTTAATTAGATGTATAAATGTGTTGTTGTTGGCTGGCTCAACAATATATTACCACAGGGGCCATTGGCCAAGACTCCCTCCCCCAGACATCATTTGGGTGAGAATTGCCTGGGTTCATCTCAGTGATTTTCTTCTTTCTGTATTTTAGTGGCTGACCAAGACTCCATCAGAAGGACAGATTTTTTTTTTTGGATAATATTAATGTCATTCAATACCTTCTTTTCTTTCCTTTTTCTTTTTAACTTTAAGAAACATCTTACTGGCATGCTAGCCTTAATAACATTTAGTGTATTTTTTTCTCATCTCTGATAGAAAAATTAGAGTGACACTGATATCCCAGGGGCCATATCTGTATTACCACATACTTCCCCTCCATTTGTGGTAACTGGCCACAGGGATGGGCAAATGACACAGGCTATGTGGGTCATAGTTCCTCACTTCCCTGGCCACAGGGCAATTAGACTCCTTCCCTTGGTTTTTTAAACTGAGTTGGGAGGAAAGAAGCTTTATTTCTTGCTTGATTAGGATGCTGTATGTAAGCTCAGAGCTGCCATCATCCAAGGTTTTAGGCTACTGGTAGGAGAGACTGAATCCAACATCTACATAGAGGCAGAGAAAGAGGAGCCGGTGACACAGACTCCCTGGTTCCAGCATCCCCAGATACATCTGTGTCCTTTTTGATTACATAAGCCAATAAATTCCGCCTCCCCCCACCCCTCCCGCAAGTTTGTTTCCTTTTAATTTGGTTGGATTTAGATTTCTGTCTCTTGTAACCAAAAGGAGTCCCAATAAATATATGATCCATCATGCATTGATTTTAAAATTTAAATCTCAGAGGGCAATTTTACTTCTTTTCCTGGCCTGACTTGGCAATGTTTAGAGAACAAACATCACTCTATCTCATTCATGCACTTCAACTGCATTGCCCTTCTGTCTGGCCCTTGGGCACACCAGGCCCCTTTCTTCCTCCAAGCCATTGCACTTGCTAATCCCTGCACCTGGACCGATTTTCCCTAGCTATGTTCATCCTTGGCATATTCTCAGTATTTGAGTCTCACTCAAATGCCACTTTCTCTGGTAGGCTTTCCCTGTCCACCTGAGACAGAGTTGTCTTCCTCAGTAGGTGTATTTCATGACCTTGTTTGTTTCCTTTACAACATATATCATAACATGGATTTATCTTGTTTATTTGTTTGTTATCTGTCTTCCTTCATAGAATGTAAGCTTTATGAGGGCAGGAACTTTGTCTGCCACTCACTGCCTCATT
The DNA here is from genome assembly GCF_041296265.1 of Equus caballus. Taxonomy (NCBI): domain Eukaryota; kingdom Metazoa; phylum Chordata; class Mammalia; order Perissodactyla; family Equidae; genus Equus; species Equus caballus. The sequence goes on from NC_091697.1 coordinate 87,936,731, forward strand.
CCCAATGCCTGGCATGGTGCCCAGCTCATAGCAGTCACTTAAACATTTGCAAAATTTTAAATTAAAATGTCACTGAATTGCTACATAGAATTATTGTTGAGGTAACAGTATAACATTAACTGTATGAGTATTATATACTTTTCATGCCATGGTAGGGTTCAGCCATTTTCAACCATCCTTTGCTCTCCCATGCAGTTCTGAGTCAGAGCACTCCTTTGGATAGTCTCACATATAGACCAGAGGGATCCTGCCCCACTGTGACAGGTGGGCTTCTGCTGTTCAGAGTGGAGAAGTCAGGTCTTGTAGCCTCTCACAGAGAGAGCTGCCTGCCATCCAGAAGAGTTTGAAGCTAAACCTTTAAAGTCCAACAAGGAGTTCAGAGGGAGCCCTGGAGACCTTGGCTGAATGGAGCATTTACAGCAGTTTTCTACTAAGACACTAGGTGGCAGGTGACTATACTCTTGGATGCAAACAGGAGAATTAGCATTATAATGCTTACCAAATGCTGGCTAACTTTGCTGACATCAAATGTCAGTAGCAATTTTAATCATTTGACAAGACGGTGAGAATTATGAAAAGGGTTTTGACTTTGGTCCATGAAGAGTAAGATGTATTCTCAGATTCACAAAGGAAATACGCAACATGGGAACATTGAAGGACTCATCTAGTAGAAAGATTAATGTCAGCTCCAGGGTACCACCAAGAGAGATAACTCCTGTATAATGAAGCTAAAATTGCTATTTTCAGTGTAATAAGATCTCTGTACCTTTTGGATTAATATTCTAATTTAGTAAATAATTGATTGTATCTTTCTCTTTCCAATTTAAATACCAGGGAGATTTTTTTAAAAATTCTTTCAAATATAAACTGATCAGAGAATCTGCTATTTCCCTGATTCCCTGGACTCTGCAGAGTCCAGGGCTTGGAGAACCTTTAGTTTCCTCCCAAGGCCACAGAATGTTAGAGAAAACAATCAGTTGAGGGACACATGCAAAAACAGATTGTTTAGTTATTTCCTTTTATTAAGCAAAAATGAAATGCTCAAGTCCTCTGCTGTTAAATAAAAAAGAGAGAAGACAAAACGTGATAAGGACACTAAATTCTAATAAATATATTTCCTTTCCATTTTATGATCTTTACAAGGTGGAAATAATGAAAGTTCTAGGAGGAGGATGAGAGGAGAGGCAACCAGAGAAGGAAGAGACAGCAGAAGGAAGAGTAAGGGAATGAGAGAGATTGAAGGGGAATGGGAGAGAGACATTCACCCAGAAGGGGGAGACCAGAGAGAGAAAGAAAGGGAAGAAGCAGAGAGAGACCGAGGGAGTCACATCACAGACAGATACATGTAGGGGGGAGATGGGAAGTAGGTACACAAAATAGAAGAAAAGCAGAGGGAACACAGAGAGAGACCAAAATCCAGGGGAGGAGGGGCAGGATCAGAGGTTTAGTAGGTTTTGAGATGTTTTCGTCGGTGACAGCTTCTCTAGGACTGTCTTATCTTTGACTTCAGAATAAAATCAACTTCAACTTCAAAATAAAATTTGCTGCCCTTTGAAATGTTCATTAATCAGTGAATCATTGTTTACTGCTCTTTAGCTGTTCTAATATTTAAGCCCTAGAAGCTTTTCTTCAAATAAATGTGAGTGAGCCTGTTGCAGGTTGCAAGAACCAGAGAGAGGCTCAGGCTTACTCAGATGACTAGAGCATGTGGAAAGGATATGCAGAGAAGCAAGAATAGGGACCACATATAGCCAGGCCTTTCGGAAAGGTAGGAGCTAGAAGATCTTTTAGATGAGAACACAGTTCTAGCCACCAGGTGTCCTGTTACTAGGTCAGCACCAGAAATCTATGGTTTTGTCTTTGGTTTTTCTCCATTCCTGGCATTTCACTTTCCACCTCTGCTTCTGATCCTCCTCCCATTATCAATGATTTTCATTCTGTCTCTGAGCTCAAGTTTGGTAAGATGGAGGATCCATGCTTGATCAATCATCATCCACATAGGGTGCCCTTATTGGGCAGAGTTCCTGCTTGAGGCCACAACAGAGATTGCCTGGCCTTGGGTTAGGTGCCTACCCATGGTTCAAAGAAGTCTGGTCAGAGTGGAAGGACCATGGAGTACAATGTGTATAGGAGAGGCCTTTCTGTATTAGACTGTGTGTTTGGCAGGTATCCAGGAAGGGAGGGAATAAAACATAAAGGCACATTGGTTGATGTGACCAATGCATTCCACCCTTGCCCAGTAGCCACAGTATACTTTTTTTTCTTGGGCATATGGCTTCAACAAGGTCCTTACAACCTAGTTAAACAATGACATGATCATTCACCAACCCAAAGTCAAATTAAGTCATTACACCCAGAAGAAATGATATGAATCACTTCAAACTTGCAGTCTGAAGTCAATGGCCTTTGATGTTTTAAAAAACCCAAGCCTAGTGAAGCAATAATGTGGGATGTTTTGGGTAGAGAGGAAAGGGAAATGCAGGAATTCAATAAGCTGTTTGAGGGAAAGGAGAGAAAGCTAAGGGAAGGCAAAATGATTTCCCTCTGGTGAGAAAGAGAGAGAGGTCTTTGGGCAGTGGGTTTACCTGCATCCAATTCTGTGCTCCAAGCCGGTGGCAATACATCAAAGAGACGATGGTGGGGCACCTAGGGAGTGGGAATTTTCAGCCTCTGCAAACATTTATGTACATGCCATGTGACTTGATGGAGGCTAGAGGTGTTTTCTGGACATCATGTAAGGCTTCCAGGTTCTTATCAGACCTGAATAGGGAGCCAGTCCCAATATTACTTTATTTGAAATTTCTTACAGCTTGATTAGATGTACACTTGAATTCATGTTTCATCTGATTTATAAAAAATAAAGAAATGGATATTTCTTTAATCCCTGACTTTAGAGACTGGAAATCATACCATCTGCACCAATCTGAGCACTGGGAACCACAGTGAATGCAATCAGCTCCGAGGGCACATTGGGATACTAACCACCAGGTCCCTCTTCTCTTCAATCCCCTAAATTAAGATAGGTGTAGATCAAATCATGGCTTTTACATTGTGTATTGGACAGACGACTTAAAAATTTCCCGTGACATAACCATAACTCTAAAAGCCTCACAAAAGTTGTGCAACACTGATTGTCTTAGTCATCTTGGGCTGCTATAACAAAAATGTCATAGACTGGGTAGCTTATAAACAACAGAAATTTATTCCCCATAGTATAAGAGGCTAGAAATCCAAGACCAGGGTGCCAACATGGTCAGGTTCTTGTAAGAGCCCTCTTCTGGATTGTATACAGTTGACTTCTCATTTTATTCTCATATGGCAGAGCAAAGAGAAGGGAAGCAAGCTCTTTCATGACTCTTATGAGGGCACTAATCTCCATCATGGGGTTCTACCCCCATGACCCCATCTAATCATAAATCCCGCCCCCCCGCCCCCCCCAAATCCCATCTCCTAATATCATCACATGGTATCGTTTCCACATATGAGTTTTGGGAGTTTTGTTATGGACACTTAGTCCATAACAGCGGTCATCTTTACTTTTTCTCATAGAAAAACAGAAGCAGGGCAATATTCACTGGTTAGTCCTGTGGCATCCCGCCTGTGTAGCCCAGCTAAGAGCCCACAGAGAGGAAGAAAGAAAGTAGAGCCAGGCTATTGTACGTAGGCTGTAGCCCTAGAGAAAGGGCAGGTGGGAGAGGAGCTTGTTTCTCGCAGTGCTTAAATGCTTGGATGAGTGGGACATGACAGCCCTTCTTGGTCCCGACCATGGTGGAGGCTGGGTGCAGGGAATCCATTGGCCTGTGGACATATTTTGGGCCCCATCCCAACTTGGATGGAGAGAAGTCTATGAGAGAAAGGCAAAAAAAGTCTCTTCTCATGCATTTGGGACAAGAGGAATTCAACAGCGAAGATAGAGTACATTTTCCTTTAGGCTGACTGTAAGCTCTCATTAGGTGCAGGAGCCAGAGCTTATTTATAGAATTACACTACAGTTTTGCCGTGTCTGGGCAGCAAGTCCAACCAATTCTCATCAAGCAGGTTGTACAAGTTCCTATTACATGAATTCCCAAAAATTAGTCTGTGGGCATAGAATCTCTGCGGAACGTGGAGGGCCTTACTGATCTTGAGGGATGGCAGAGATCTGGGTCAGCCAACTTCACTGTTGCCATTCTCCTCCCTCTCCTCCTTCCACTATCCCTCTCTTCCTCTTCCCTTCCCCTGTCCATCCCTTCAAACTCAGACCGGGATGACTCAAGCCTGGTGCTGAACCACATAACCGCTTTGATCCTCACTTTACCCATTTATAGAAGGATAATGTCTACTTAGCAGGGTTACCAAGAGGCCTGAATAAAATAGCATATATGAATGTCCTTGCACAGAGGAGACACTCGGTAATTGTTCGGTAGGAAATAAAGAAGGAAGAAAGAAGGCAGTGGCTTAAGTGCTGCCCGATACATGGAAAGATAAATCACTCGATGGAAGGTTTATTGGGTGGTAGGGTGTGAGGAGGGTGAGTCAGAGCAAACTAATGAAGGAGTGTGATGTTGGAAGGCGCAGGCTGTCACTGCTGATGCTGACGTTATTTGAAGGAGATAGAAGACTAAATCTCTAGTCAGTGGTAATTAGAGGAGCTCTCTAGGCACTTTATGTAGCTTGGGATGGTAACCTTTGTGCCTGTCTGTGACCAATTCCAGTTTGTATAATTACATCCTGACAGCAGGCCCCCAGCTACATGGTTTTTACAAAAAGGTTATATTTTCTTCATTGTACTTTCTGTAATTAGCATTTCACATAGATGAGTGAGGAAAAGGCAACAGTATGAAACTTGATCTTCTTCTCTTCCTGAGGGCAGATGGGCTAATTCCTGGGCAGACTGTGGCATTAGGAAAATCTCGAGAATTCATGAAAATTAAGGGGTATTCTGGAAGTATTTTTCATTATGCTTCCTGATATGGTATTCATAAAAATGATAAATATGGGGTCACGGATCCTAAAAGTAAAAGATGGTGCCATCCTGATTGTGGTCATCTGGTATGGACTGAATCGTGTCGCCCACAAATTCATATGTTGAAGCTGTAACCCCTAATGTGACTGTATCTGGAGATAGGTTCTTTGAGGAGGTAATTAAAGTTACATGAGATCATAAGGGTGGGGCCTTGATCCAACAGGACTGGTGTCCAGAAGAGGAAGAGACACCAGAGATCTCTCTCTCCACATGCAGGCACAGAGGAAAGGCCATGTGAGCACACAGTGTCAGGGTAGCTGTCTGCAAGCCAGGAAGAGAGGCCTCATCCACAACCAACCCTGTTGGTACCTCGATCTATCCAAAACCTGTTGGTGCCCAACAGCTCTAGACAAGGTGCTATGGGCTGATTGGGTTGAGCCTCCACTCTCCAGGGCTTATCTTGAAGCACCCTGCTGTGATTCACATAAGATACGGAATAAAAAAGCATCTCACAGCAAGTTCTATCATATGCTTGGCTGCATCTGGTTTTTATCGGCACAGCCACAGTGACCACAAAGAACTCTGTAGCTTAGTCCATGTTTCTTGGTGTCTCTACTAGTTTCCTATTGCTGCTGGAACAAATTACCACACATTTAGTGGCTTAAAACAATACACATTTATCCTCTTAGTTTTGGAGGTCAGAAGTCCAAAATCAGTCTGACTGGGCTAAAGTCAAGGTGTTGACAGGATGGTTCCTTCTGGAGGCTCTGAGCAGAGAATGGATTTCCTTGCCTTTTTCAGCTTTTAGTTGCTGCCTGTATTCCTTGGCTTGTGGTGGCTTCCTCCATCTTCAAAGCGCATCACTCCAATCTCTGCTTCCATTGTCGTACCACCTTCTCCTCTGATTCTGGCCCCTCCTGGGTCTCTCTTATCTGTGCCACTGTGATTACATTGGGCCCACCTGGATAATGCAGGATAATCTCCTCACCTCAATAATTTGATCTCATTTTCAGTTCCTTTCCCCACATAAGGTAATATCCAGAGGTTCTGGGGATTAGGAACTGGACATATTGTGGTGGGGCATATTCAGCCTGTCACACTGCTCTACACTGCATCCCACACTCCCTTATGGAGACCACCCCCATTTACAGCTTCCCGTGAGCTCATTATATTCCTCCCGACTGGCTGGAATTTCTCCTCCTTGAACATCTAGGTCTCATGCCATCTCCTCCAGGATGCCTTCTCTCACTTCTCCAACCCCCTTTGACTTCTCATGTTACTTAAAATACAAACTCCATTGTTTGACTCTTATATGTTATGCTAAATTCAATTCTATTTTCTTTCACGAGTACTTGTCTTATTTCTTCATATAAACTGTAAGTTTCCTATCTAAGTTTTGTGCATCTTCCCTACATTCTTCCTCTCCATCCCTCTGAAATAATTTCTTTGGCCTCTAGGTCACCTTCTCCTTTGCTGGACTTACGGATGCCTGCAGGTTCTGTGTCACTCTCCAACTAAAAGCCCATCAGTGTCCCTGCTTGTTTGTTCTCCACTCCACCCTTGGCCTCGGTTGTGGGTCAGGTTCCTGCTTTGGTCCTTTCTGGGGTCTCTTTCTGGGAACCTTCCTTTACTCCATTGCCCTCCAGGCCTGGGATCCTGTCTTGTCCTTTGGGTTGTCCTTCCCTGGGGCCTAGAGCTCTGATGCTGATTCCCAGCCTCCCTGGTCACAAGGGCCCAGGTCCATGTAGACCAAATCTCCAGACAATATCTATTTGATAGGAATCTGGGGACCCAGGCCACTGCCTGGCATTATGGCTGAACCCAGCCCATATATTAGCACCCTCCTACCTCATCTTTAGCCACTGGGGTTCCCTACGCAGGAGTCATGCTTTTATCTACCTAGGTAAACATCCACTCTGGCATCTGAGGCAAATCTCCCAGCCCATGTTAGGACTCAGTGTATGTGTCTCCTGCAAGCACTAACCACATCCACTTTTTATCCTGTAATTCTGTGAGTAAGCAGCCATCCCTCATGAAAGACTCCATGATATAATGTGAATCCCCCACAAAGTCTAACACAGACCTAGCAGGTGTTCAAAACCAGCACAAACAGATCGGAAATTGGTTTTATTCTCCTTACTCCACATTGGCACATTCAAGACACATGCTGGAGAGCTGCTTCTTTTGTGTATGCTTTCTGGAAACATTAAAATTAGCTGCAATTGCCATTTGAAATTCATTTTTTGAGAGCCTGCTATATGTAAGCATGAGGGATATCAAGATAAAAAACACAATCCTTGCCTTAAGAAACTCCTAATCTAATACGGTACACAGACAAATAAAACAGAAATTATAGTCAGGGTCAGCTACGTAATTTGCAGGGTCTACTGCAAAATGAAAATGTGGAGCATCTTGTTCAAAAATCAGGATTAAAGTGCCATTAACAGTACAAAAATTCAAAACATTTTCCTTCTGTGGGCTCTGTTGATTTGGCATACTGTTTTTATGTGTTTTTTAATATCATTTTAAGTAAAGAAAAATTAAAAATTTAATTAGTATGAATTTTGTCATCCATCTTTATACTGCACAATACTAGTTTTAAATTAAAATATGCTAGCATTTAACTCATATGCAGAATGACTGAAATTACATAATTATAGTAATTTATTTTTCCCAGAACAGTAGAAATGCTGCATAAAACTAACTTAAGTGTTTTTATTTTATTTCTTGACATGTATGCATTCCACCAACACTCCACCTTGAGCTTACTGATGAGTAAGGAAGCACGGAAGGTAAAGGAAACTCCACGTTGCCCTACTGTTCCCTTTCTCTTATGGTATCATTTTCAGTGTAAGTGGTTGGCTAATACAGGGAAGTAATAAGAGTAGGAAAGGGTGATAAGGTTCCTTGCTTGTTCTTGTTTCTTAGAACATCATTTCCTGCTTCCTGTGCTCAAAGCAAGTTCTAGTTGGAGTAGAAAGCATGACCCCTTGGGGTGGTAAGTTCCACTGCTTATTCAATAGCAGATGTAACATGCTTATCTTGTACTTGTTTTTGAGTCTTGCTGAAGTCTCATGCATTGCGGGTCCACTGGAATTCTGTGCTCTTGGGGGATTGCAAATGTTTTATGTGAATGGGGCAGTAAATAATGATTGACGCACACATTGCATGTATCTCCTCTGCTCAGGTGCACGTTCTGTTGTCCCACTGGACTTTGCTTATGAAACACAAATTCAAAGATAAAATTATTAAGAATTTCAAGATGGTGACAAGAGAATATTAAGTAAAGTGTGGGGCCTTTCAGAGCGCAGGGCTCTGTGCAACTGTACAGGTTGCACACCCATGAAGCTGATGACGACAACATGTGAGAAATTCCGTAGTGAAGACATACACAGAGTTCCATGGGCACACTTCACTAGAAGGGGAGAAGAGAGGAGGACCTTCTACAGTACGGGACGCTGGAGCTGAAGTTTCAAGGATTAGAAAGGTTTAGTCAAGTAAAAGAGGGAAGAGCATTATAGTAGGAGGAACGGCAGGTGCAAAGACTGCTTTGGGGAACAACAGCTGTTTGATGTGGTTGGAATGCAGCTGGGTGTGGGATAGCAAAGTCCTAAAGGAATGTGAGTGCCAAATGAAGGAATTTAAACTCTCCAGAAAGCTCTGCAATATCATTGAAGCACTATAAGCAGAAGTGATGTAAAAGGATTTGTATTCTCAAATATTAAGGAATGGAAGTTAAAATATTACCTGAAAAATTAACTAAACCACAATGCCATTTACAGCAACAATAATCGCTATAGTGCTGGATTCTTCGACCAACTTCTAAGCCACTTTTCAAAGCACTGGACAAATGCCTGGACGGATATCACTAAGAGAAATGTTTTTTCTAATTTGGTCTAAATTATTATTCAGTGATCCTTTTGTTGCAATTGCCAAGGGTTTACTGCTGAACAATGTTATGCATGTTGTTAGCTGTATTGGTTTTTCTTAAAGTAAGAGCTGTGAAACAAATCTGCCAGCCAGGACCTATTCTTCCAACATCGTTTGGTTATTAAGTCCGACTTATTTAGCTTTGCAAGGAGGTGGAAAACTGAAGCAAGTTTCCAGTCTTATCCTGGCGTCATCACTTTTGATTTGTCTATGCCCAAGAGCTTTGATTTCCTACTTTGTTTACTCTCTAGTCCTTCCCCCAAATATTCTCCCATTAAATCTAATTCATCAGAGCAGCACTTTGCTACCTTTTTCATGTAGCAGCACAGGTAGAAAATGATGATATCTGTCTGGCACACTGGGGTTAATGGACAGGGCCACTTATAATTGTAGGGGACTGCTCTGGGAGCTCAGTCTCCACCCATTTGCTTTGAGGGTTGAAGGCGTCATTACTTGAGTGCACCTGCAACCCATTTGCAGCCCAGCAGCCTGTCGCAGCACATAGACTGGGAAACACTGCAATAAAGAATCTTTAGCCCTTCCAAGCATCAATGCTAACTAGTTCAGTGCATCTCAAACTTTAATATGCTTATGGATCGCCTGGGGACCCCATTAAAAATGCATATTCTGATTCAGTAGGTCTGAGATTCTGCATTTCTAACAAGCTCCCAGATGACGCCAGTGTGGTTCATGGACTCTACTGTGTCTAACAAGGAACTGGATGATTCATTAATACAACTTACTCTGGAAAATTATAAAATTGTTAAAAACATAATTTTGAAAAATTATAAAACTCATAAAATTCTCTGACTTTTAGTATTAGTTACCAGAACACCAGAAACAGTAGAAAACAGCCTTTTTCAAACTGTAGTTAAAGTCAAACACTCTTATTTGACTAAACCTGTCTTGGTTCAGTTTTACACATCCAATATATGAGAAGCTCCAAATTGTTGTTCTTGGTAACACTCTAAAACCCATTTTAAAGGGATTATAACTGGCAGTTTCTCTTATAAGGAACACTTGCCTGGAGAGCAGAGAACTACTAAATTTGGTTTGCTTGTAATCAAAGACAGACTCTTGTAAAAGAGAGGTGAAAGCTGATTATTTAGGACGGCTTTTGTGCTAGATTGAACATATTCACAGAAAAGCATAATTATGTTAAAATTATTATATTCTCCTGATCCTTAATGTAGAGAAGTTATGCTATTAAAAGAATCACTTGACCTTAAACAAAATATCCTTGTCCTCAGATTGTGACTAAAACTTTTTGCTTTAGAAACTGTTGGCGTTTCTTTACAACTGTCAATGAATGCGGACTCAGAGACAACAGCTGATATGTTCCATTTCCAAATGGAAATAAATTTAAAGGCAAATTTAAAATGACTTTCAGATAAAGCTGAAAGTGACATTTAAGATAATCTCAGAGGCATTATAATTTCTTTGAAAGAGGAAATGAATTACCAAGATTCAAAACATTTTGAAAATAAAAATTTAAGCTTTCTATTTTTATACATACCTGTTTTGAATAATAGAAAGCATTGACGTACTATGAGATTGAAAATAAAATGTACTTCTATTCAAATTTAAATTATGGAAAATTTTACAAAAATACTTATTTATATAAAATCCAAATACCTTTATTCCACTTCCTTGAAAAGTTTACTGAACATTTGGCAATTTAATCTATCAATCCTTGCAATGTGAGCATCAGTTGAGGCATTTGAATATAAATTGATTAGTTGGGAGTAAATTTGACAGTATTTAGAGATCTACTATGTTTAAAGCAATGTAAATAAAATCATTGTTTTCTGAATGAAAATGTCTTTGGAAAGAAGGGTAATTGCAGTAATAAGCTTGAAAAGCTGGAGAAGAAAATGTTGTCTAACTTTATAACCCGGGGAATAAAAAAGAACATGTGGAAAGACAAATGAATGCTTCTAGAGGCCTAAAAAAATTACTTGGCATTTGAATGAAATAAATTATGAAAGTGAACTGCAGAATTCCATTACCAATTTATTGAGGTCTCCATTCTAAGCAGAGCTAAGAGGTGGGCGGGACTTTTTCTATATGAAGTTAATAGTTGATCAATTTCACATGAATCCTTTCTTTGCAGAGAGAAATCATGGAACAAAATGCTTTGACTATGGATGAGTAGTTTTACGGTCAATAAATTGTAGTACATGGTGTTTTACATTAGAGAAAAGGGCAATCAGATTTCATGCTTCAGAGTGTAAATTGATTCCTCTCTTGGGATCTGAACATAAATCATTTTTCTGGCCATCTTACTGTAATTTCATCCAGTTGGTAAAAAGCATCTTTTTTTTCTCATCTGCATTGAAAGAATTAGACTTAGACCACTATAGTTATCAAACAATAAAGGCTGGTAAACGGATATTTTGTTTTTATGAAAAAAGTGTGAATTTAACATGGGTTAATGACATTTACATCAGTTGTATAGGTTTTGGCTAATGAAAAAAATAACAGCACTCTAGAAGCTATTATGTGATTACAGTTCAGGTATTAAACCCAGGCGGTGGGTGGATCACAGAACAAAAGTCAGAACCACTAAAGTTTCAATAAGGAAAAGAAGGCTGAGCTACATCCATGTGGCAGGCACTGTCACTGGCACTTTGCATATATGATCTCATATGAATAATTATCTGTAAGAAAGACTACTTTTCATAAAAAAAGAAGCTTTTCTGAAACAGCTAAGCTGAGCATCTAAAATATTTTTTATTTGAATACCATGCACAATTAGGACAAAAATAAAGAATACTCTCACCTTAGTAGTTTTGGGAATTTATCCATCTTTGACATTTCTCAATCAGCCATTTCCTCCTGACTTGAATATAACCATTTCTTGAAGTTAAAACCCCTTGGAACATATTCGCAGAGCTGAAACTGCCAGCAGATTTACCATTTATCATAATTAATTATGTTCAACATTCTTTATTTTATTTTATTTTTTGGAGGAAGATTAGCCCTGAGCTAACTACTGCCAATCCTCCTCTTTTTGCTGAGGAAGCCTGACCCTGAGCTAACATCCGTGCCCATCTTCCTCTTTATATGTGGAATGCCTACCACAGCATGGCGTGCCAAGCAGTGCCATGCCCGCACCCGGGATCTGAACTGGCAAACCCTGGGCCACCGAGAAGCGGAACGTGCGAACTTAACTGCTGCGCCACCGGGCCGGCCCCTCAACCTTCTTATTAGTTACCCATTTCTACCCATCTTTCTGCTTAAGACACAAGTGCTTTTTTACAAATCAAAGAAACAATAACTTGCCTTCTGTGCCCCAACAATTCTCTCCTCACAAAGATGACACTCAAAATGTTTACCAACTTAGATGAGTGGCGACCAATCAAGAAATAATATTTCTTACCCTTGTTCCTGTACTTACCAGGATGACTGTCCCTTCGCTAGTCAGGAAATCTTCATCCGTTCTCCCCACTGAACCGCTTTTGATCCTAGCTGTTAGCTCTTTGAATGACAAAATGTATTATTACGTGGTTGTATAGGATTTCCAGACTCTAGGCACCTGCTCCAGACCTTCTGAGCTACAGAGACGATAGCTGTGGCAGCTGTAATGTGTTGCTGTTAACTATAGGTCACTTTTGCTTTTCATAGCAAAGAGCTGCTTTGCAAACCTTTCTAGCTGATGTGCATTGAGAATGAGGGTCTTATTTTCTGAAAACAAAACTCTATTGCTTAAGTAATCAGAGCAATTATTGAAACAAATTAGAGTCTATGTTCAGTAATAGATGAGGCAGCTCGATGCTGTAGAAAGACCATAGGCTTTACACTCTAATAAATCTGGGTTTGAAGGCAGTTTTCCTATCTTGGTGATCTTGAGCCTGGTACAGAGTCTAATTGACCTTCTATTTCCTCACATGTAATGTGAAGACAAAAATACCTCAGGTTGTTCATTTGAGGTTTCCACGGGATAACGTATAGAGAGAGCTTAACAGTCTGACTGGACTGGCTAACACATAGTAGGTGCCTAATGAATAGCAGCTCTCACTCCTCTTCTCTACCCTTTCTGACTTAACCTGATTAACTCGTAGTAGGTAGGTAATTTGTACGGGAACTACTACTTCGGATCAGCAGCCTTTCGTTCTTCACTTTGGTCCTGGTTCTAGGGTCGGAGCTATCACTAATGTGGCTGCCTTTAGGAAACGGTTGTCTTTATGAACTGTAGGCTTCCGCCAAGTGGTTACTAGATTCCCTGCTTACGCAGACGAGCTGCCTTCCTTACCACACTGTTGCTCGAGCAAGATCTTGTCTCCGATTCTGCTAAATACCTGGATCCTAACTCACATTCAACTTAACTCCCGGACTAGGAGATGTGGCTTCCTCTTCTACCTTGTGGATATAACATTTCTTGTTTAACCACAGCAAATTTTTGACTAGTTTATATTATAATATTTCTTATCAGCTGCTAAATTTAAAACTCCCTGATATTGTTATAATATGGTTTTACACAACCCATTGAAAACATTCTTTACTGGGACCTTGAAAACACCATTCAAACATAAAGAAGTTTTAAGTCAGATATAAAAAGTTATTTCTAGACACAGGGAAAAACAAAAGGTAATTCTCAAGAAGTTACTGACCGGTCTTCTTATTGGCACTTAAAGAGCAAGTGCTGCTACCACCTGGTTGCTGTGTGACCTTGGCCAAGATAACTAACTTCATAGAGCTTCAATTTCCTCATATATAAAATGGGATAATGAAGTTATCTACTTTCTAGGGAGCTAGTGACAAATAAATGAGACAATGTATGTAAAGTGCCTAGAACAGTGCCTGACACATAGACGTTTTCAATATATGTTGGCTATTACGTTTTATTTTTGAAAGACATAATTATTGCTAAGGTATTGCAATAGTTTTAAAATGTCTTGTTAATGAAAACCCCCAGATATTTCTCCACTTCATGTCTAAGGAATTTACTAATGATACAATCCTTGGATGCTGAAGATGAGAAATCCTGTTCTTCACTTCCCTATATTTTTTCAAGAAACATGGCTTGGTTATTATTTATGTTTCTGAAGTACCAAATGCCCAAAAGGTTTTAAACATGTGTGTGCATTTCTAGATGGTTTCTAGGCCCTTGGGAGATTTTTATGATACACTTGGATGATTGGGCAGCCCTCTGCATGCCTTTATCTCTTAACCCCTGGTGCCTCTACCAGAAACAGAAAGCTGGGTGGAGTTCCTCATAGACTTGACAGATTGTAGTAATTTTTTCATTTTATACACATTTTGCTTTCCTATACCTCCTACCTCGTCACCACCCCCTCCCCCAACCTTGCTATGTACGATATTTAAAGAAAGCTCTGAGATGATTTAGCAGATGGGACCTGAGATAGAAAGGCGGCAGGTTGGAAGGAGGAGAGGCAGCTTGTAGTTCATGCACAGGAGTTTGGACATTATTCTATAGGTTATAGGAGGTTAACTGAGTCTTAGCGGAGTAATAGGGATTCATCTGTGTTAGCAGATAGGATGAACTGGAGGTAGAGAAAGGGGAGGCAGGAAGAGCAGTTGGAAATAACCCAAACAAGACATGATAAGGATCTCATCTGGGACAGCGAGAATGGGAAGGATAGGGCTGAAGGGTTGAGATAATATATAAGAGAAAGAGTCCATCAGGACGTGAGGTCCAATTGGACAGAAGGGAGTCTGGAAGACATCTGGAACAAAATCATTGCTTCTTCCTCTGTGGACTAGGGCTACTGTAACAAAATACTACAGACTGGGTGGCAGCTTAAACCACAGAAATCTATCTTCTCACACTTCTGGAGACTAAAGTCCAAGAGCAAGGTGCCAGTAAATTTAGTTTCATTCTGAGGCTTCTCTCCTCGGCTTGCAAATGGCCACCTTCTTGCTGTGTGTATCCTCACATGGTTGTCCCCTGGTCTCTGTTGTCTGTGTCTTGATCTTCTCTTCTTATAAGGACACCAGTCATATGTTGGCCCCACCCTAACAGCCTCTCTTTAACTTAATTACCTTTCCAAGGCCCTGTCTCCAAATACAGTTTCAGTGTAAGGTACTAGGGGTTAGGGCTTCAACATATGGATCTGGGGGACACCATTCAGCCCATAACACACATCTTATATATTAACAGCAACTAATTATAACCGTATGTGGAAACATTTGTACTGGTTACTAAGCGATTGCCTCAGTTTCAAACCCTACTGAGATGCTGGGGTTCCGACTCTGCAAAACCACTTCTGTTTTGCCAGCGGTTCCTATTGAGGCTCTGCCAATAGGGGGCGCTGGAGGGAAACAGCGAGGCCTGAGAAGGGAAAAGGGAGAGGTTCCTTTCTGTTTGTTTCCTGCTCCAGCAGCATCACCCAACAAGACATCTTCACCCTCGCAGCCCAGCTTGGTTCTAATTTGCAGTTGTTTTTTTCAGTCTTCCAGAAGCAGCCTCCTCACACCCACTCGGAAACACCAGCACCATCCGGCCAGCGCCTCCTCCTGGAAGGTCTGAGTTTCAGTTCCAAGGGGCTCTTCCTCCAAAATTCTGGGTTCTAATGACCCCCGATTCTTCCCCGTGTTTCCCTAGTCCTAGTGGTGAAAGCTGCTTCCTACACTTACTTTCTCGTTGGTACCTCCAGTCCTCCTTTGCCTTTTCGGTCCTCCAATACCTGTTTAACAAATTTCCTATATTACGTTTTGTCTGTGGAAATAATGGGTGGTTTTGTTTGTTTTCCTGATGTAACATCTTTCTTTGTGAAATTCTTTCCTCCTGTGCTTTATGCAGTGTAGGCATTGCCAACTGTAACACAAAATAAATTTTAGAGGAGTGAATGAATGGCGAGTATTATGATGTAAGGGACTTGAGAATGCCATATCTGTCACAACTAACGAAGAGAAAAAAAAATCAGCAACTTGTTGTCAACTTTAATAGCTCTGTCTTACAACTCTGATGAGGTACACCATGGAAGAAAGAGTACTGGATTTGGGTTAAAAGACCTCGTTCCTCTTAGCTTCCTTCTACACCACCACTTGCTTTTTGCTGTCTTCTCAGAACCTTGGTTTCTACTCACAGGGTTTATTGAAGAATCCAATAATAAATGCAAAAGTCCAATGACAAGTATATGGCATAAACGAAGGCTCACAGTGTGACTCCTTTTTCTCTTAGCCTTCCTCTTTATTTTTTCTGTTTGGTACCCATAGTTCTCATAATAAATTTGGGCAAAAAATTGTATAAGAATAAAAACAATAGTAGCAATAACATTTGTGGAAGGCATGTGCTAGACACCATGCTAAGCAAGCACTTTATATATTTTGTCTCCTTTGATTGCCATGAGGACCCTATGGTGTCAATACTATTATTAACCCCATCTTGCAGAAAGGGAAACTGAGGCTGCACTTGGAAGATGTGCCCGTGTTAGGCTTTACCTTAAAGATGGTGGACCAAGAATTTGAACCTAGATATACAAACTCCAGACCCTGTTCTGGAAAGTTTCTTAGCTCGTTTAATTTCTCAAAGTATGTTTGCAATGGAAAAAGAATTGAGTGTTTTGAGAAGAACCCCTGCCCTTTGAACAGAAGCTGTCACACAAGTCATCACATTAACCCTTATCACCAACATTCAACTCAGTTCCAACTCCCAGTAACAACTTCCTCTCCCCTGAAAATGGCAGGAAAAAATAAGAATGAGGGAAGAAAAACAGTATAAGATTCTGAAAAGAACAAAATAGATTTAAACGTTCTGAAGTGGAATAAAGAGCTTTTTGTTTTAAGGTGGGGTGTTCTGAAGGAAGTGGGGACCGTTTAAAAAGATTTGAGAAATATGTGAATTAACCTCTCTAATAGTAATTTCTCAGGATTCACTCATTCTTTCTTTAATTTCCTGTCTTCCCTAACTTGTGATTTGGGGCAGTGATTACTGAAAATTTCAGCAGTGTAATTTTCTTTCCAAATGAAATATTTTATTGCATCATAAAACAAGCAAAACAGTATTTTTATACAAACATTTTATGCACTGATATTCATAATATCTGCTTGTTAAGTAGCCAATCAATGAGAATGTACATTAATGTTTTGGTGGTTTCCAGTGTGTTAAAATTGGCATATATCACGTTTGGCACTGTGCTTGCTGGTGAGTTTTTAATTACAGTTTTAAAAATAACTATTTGAACATATTTTAAACACTTGTAACAAATGCTTGCTGGGCCCTAGAAGCATCTCTGAGGAAGTGTCACAGTTTGCAAACCACTGATGGAGGGAAATGCAGGCGTCCAGCCGCTCTCCCCACCCCACGCCAGTACATAATGAGATGCCGTTCTTCCCTTCCTGAGCACATTTATGCTGGCCCACGCTCCTGGCAAAGGAGCAGGCGTGAGGCTCCATAGATCTTAGACACACAGAGAGTCACTTATCCATATGCTCAGGGTGTTTGACGCTGTGTCCCTGCCCAGTCACAAATTAGTCACTTTCCGTAAGTGACTGTGAATATGAAGGAGGCATTTTCTGAAATATGAATCTTGTTTCAACAGTGAGAGACAGGGAAACCAATAACCATTTTTTCTTCATTTATTATGTATCTAAGCGAAATAGCTCCAGTCTGACCTCTACACATGCTAACGAAAATATTCCACCCCTTAAACCTGCTCCCAAAGTCCCAATTCTAAAATGAGGAGAGCAGATAAGAGGGTGGAAGACTTGCCTTCCTTCCTCTTCTTTCTTTCTTTCAATGAGGATCACTGTGCCCAATTTATAGAATCATAGAATTTTAGAGTCAAAAGGAAACTCAGAAATCATGCAGACTAATGTCTTGCCTCTTCAAGAATTCCCAAAATAGCCTTTCTGCTGGCCTCTGAGTGAACATCCTAGTGCAAGGAGCTGATTACCTCATCACTCTACCCTTGGAAGGCAGGAAGTTATAGAAAGTTCTCCCTTACACAGGTTCTGCCACAATTTAGTTGGTCACTAGTTGATAGACATTTGGGTTGTTTCCAAGCATTTTCCACAACATTGCAGTAAACATCTTTGTGAATATATCCATAATTATGGGCTTATTTCATTAGTGAAGACTCTCCTGAGTGGAATTGCTGAGTCAAAGTATATGTGCACATTTCTTATTTTAATAGATAAGGCAGGATTACTTTTCAAAAAGGTAGTGGTTATTCATTTTCTGCCAACAACATAAACAGTGCCTGTTTTCCCATTGAATTTTATCAAGCTTTTAAACTTTTGCCTATCTACAGCTGAAAAAATGATATCTCGTTGTTTCAATTTGCGTGCCATGATCACAGCTGAGGTCAACCATCTTTTCAAATGGTAATTGTTTATCTGTGTTTGGTCTTCTGTGATTTTGTTGTTGTTGTTAAGTTGTTTGCCTGTTTGTCTTTGAACGGTTTATATTATCAGTTTGGAAGAGCTCAGTTGATTAAAGGTTGACCTTTCTACTGTTACTTGTGGAACTTAGTTTCTGACTTCCAGCTATCCTCCTTATCATCTCTGAACAAATTAGTTTCTCAATGATTTCCTTAAGATGTGCTGCTTGTTCATAAATGAATATCTCACCCTAGAAATGATCTGCACAGTATAGGGCCTTGATCCTCAAAGTGTGGTCCACCGACCAGCAGAACCAGCATCATTTTGAGTTTGTTAGAGTGCAGATTCTCAAGCCCTACTCCAGGCCTGCTAAATCAGAATCTTCAGTTCTACAAGATACCTAGGTCATCTGCATGCATGTTAAAACTTGATAAACACTGCGATAGAGGCTGGTCTTTAACTCTTGCCCCTGGCTTTGATATTTATGTTAAGATTACCAGAGCTAAGTCCTTTACTCTGCTTTCAAACAAACCGTTTCCCCATCTATGTATTTACTAATGAACATTTGTACTCAAATAAAAGATTTTACCCTTATTACTAATAAATTTCACACATTCATTTCAACCCACAATTATGACTTATGACATGCTTTTTCAATATCAAATCTGCATTTTAATAGAGGCTCCCATTACTCAGTTTCAGGGGAAATGAATCTAAAACTTTGAATAAAGAGGCATGGTAAGGCCCCAGATAAGTCTCTCTATACTCTCTTTCGTCTTATGGACATATTAAGTCCAGCTAAGGTGAATTTTAAGATAAACCTTAAGGAGAAAGAGGAAGAAAGAGATATCGTAATATACAACACTTAACTGAAGATATTTATGCATGTGGTGGTACTTGAGTGGCTGCATTCCTCTTTTCAAAACAATTAGCTGTTGACCCCTTATCCTCACCAGCTGCTTCTCTGACAGCTCCAAGCACCACGTCCCAGAAGAAACTTGGGGGTTGCACTGCTGCCTCAAAGCAGCAATGCCTGCACACTGGTACTGAAAGGAAGACTTTGGCCCCTGGAATGACTATGTTTCTAAACATGCAAAGAAGACGTTTGAGAACCAAAGACAATTCGTCTTTTAAAGTTACTTGACTTCTGGTGTGGACAAGATGCTGTGGACCTGTGTCTCCTTGCTCATCCCCATAAAGTACAACTATAAACCCTGGAAATCATTCAAGAGACAGCCTAAGGATGCTCTGAAAGGTCATAAGAAGAAGGCAAACTGGTTTGGAACCCCAGACAGGAGAAAGAGCACAGTGGCAGGGCATCTTGCAGGCCCTACCCAACGGAAGATGGTGACTGAAACTCAGTATCTCCTGGCCCCTAACCTGGCAATAGAAGGCAGCCCAGGCAGGCTCATTCCTCCCCTAGATTGAAGAGGAGTCCCTCTGAAAACATCTCTCTGGAACCAGCCCGACACCATCAGCAAGGGCAATAGAGCTAGAGACCCTACTAACAATAAGTGGCCAAGAAACACTCTCTTTCCCTGCCAGGCTGAAGACTACCTCCCCCCAAATACCAAGGCCAGTGGGAGGAACTGGCCAGAGGGACCCCGTGACAACATGTGGCCCAGCCAGGAAGCTTCTTTAACCCCATGGGCCCTGCCCAGAGACAACATGGCAACCGGGAGTTAACTTTAGGGGGATCCTGCCACAACAAGTGCCTGACTAAGAAGCCCCTCCACCTTCACATGCCTCAGACTCTTCTTTGCCACTGAGAGACACTGGGACAGTTATTAATATTAGGAATGAAATAGAGGATATCACGACAAATCCTGTAATTACTAAAAAATTAATAATGGAATACTATGAACAGTGTTATGATCATAAACTTGACAACTCAGAAGAAATTAATCCATTTCTTGAAAAACCGCAAATTATCAAAATTCAACCAAGATGAAATGGATAATCTAAATAACCCTAAAATAATTAAAGAAATTGAATTCGTAATGAAAAAATTTATGGAAATCTCCAGACCCAGATGGTTTAACTAAAGAATTCTACCAAACACTTAAAGAAGAATTATTTTACACAATATTTTTCAGAAAATGGAAGAAGACGAAACACTTTCCGACTCATTCTATCTGGCCAGTATTACCTTGATACCAAAACCAGACAAAGACAGTACAAAAAAAGAAAACTACAGACCAATATCTCTTGTGACTTTAGCCAAAAACAAACAAAAAAAATTCTCAACAAAATATTAGCAAATCAAATTTAAAGATGACTTAAAAGAATTATACACCATGACCAAGTGGATGTATTCTGAATATACAAGGCTGGTTCATTATTTCAAAATCAATCAATGTAATTCATCGTATGAAAAGGTTGATAAAAATCAAGAAAAATCATATGGTCATATCAATTGACACAGAAAAAGTATTTGACAAAATCCAACACCTATTCATGACAAAAACAAAAACAGTAAATTAAGGTACTACCTCACCTTGATAAGTAGCATCTATAAAAATCCTACAGCTAACATCATACTTCATGGTAAAGGACTGAATGCTTTTCGCCTAAGATGCAGAACAAGGCAAGGATATCACTCTCACCACTCTTATTCAACATAGGACTGGAACTTCTAGCCATTGCAATAAGCTGAGAAAAAGAAATAAAAACATACAGGTTGGAAGGGAATAAATCAAACTGTTTCTGCTTGCAGATGACACAATTGTCCGCGTAGAAAAATCCCACAAAATCCACAAAAAAATCCTCCTAGAACTAATAAGTGAGTTCAGCTAAGTCACAGCATACAAGATCAACACGCAAAAACCAATCTCATTTTTATATACTACCAATAACATGTGAAACTGAAATTAAAAATACAATACAATTATAATTACTCCAAAAAATAAAATACTGAAGTATACACTTAACAAAATATGTACAGGATCTATATGCTGAAAATTACAAAATGCTGATGAAAGAAATCAAAAAACACCTAAATTAATGGAGAGAGATAGCATGTTTCTAGATTGGAAGACTCAACAGAGTAAAGATTCTGATTCTCCCCAAAGTGATCTATAGATTTAATGCAATTTTTGTCAAAATCCCAGCAAGTTTGGTTATTTATTTACTTATTTATTTACTTCATAGACAAGCTTATTCTACCATTTCTTTGGAAAGGCACAGGCAGAGGGATAGACACATGTATCAATAGAACTTAATAGAGAACCCAGAAATAGACACACACAAATATGCTGCCCTAGTTTTTGACAAAGGTTTGAAAACAATTTAATGGAGGGATAGTCTTTTCAACAAATGATGCCAAAGTAGTTGGACATCTATAGGCAAAAAAATGAATCTTGACCAGAACTTCACAATCCATGCAAAAATTAACCAAAAACGGGTCTTGGACATAAAATGTGAAATGTAAAATTATAGAACTGTTAGACAAAAACAGGAGAAAATGTTAGGAATCTAGGGCTAGGCAAAGAGCTCTTAGACTTGACACAGAAAGTACAATCCATAACAGGAAACATTGATACAGATAACCTCATAAAAATGAAAACCATTACTATGTGAAAGCCCATGTTAAAAAGATGAAAAGATAAGCTACATAACGGGAGAAAATATTTGCAAACGACATATTTAACAAACAACTAGTACCAGAATGTATAAAGAACTATCAAAACCCAACAGGGGAAAACCTATCAGTCCAATTAGAAAATGGGCAAATATATGAGGATTTGGATAACAAATTTTGTATATTTACAATTGAATACTACTCAGCAATAAAAATGAGTGAAATACTAAAGCATAAATCATGGAAAAACCTCAAACATCGTGCTGATCAAAAGAGGCCAGCAACAGGGAGTATATACTCTATGATTCCATTTATCTGACCTACTAGAACAGGGGAAACTAATCCATCATGATGGAAATCGGAAGAGTGGTTGCTTGAGGAAGCGGTGGGTGGCATTGTCTGGGAAGGGGCAGGAGGGAACTTTCTAAGTTGATGTCAATATTTTCTGTTTTGTTTGCAGTGTGGGTCACATGTGTATGTGTGTTTATCAACATTCATCAGACTGTACATTTATGATCTGTGCTTGTCATTTTATGTAAATTATACCTCATTAAAAAACTATAAAAAGGCAAAACAAAAAACAAGAAAAAATTGCATTTCAAGGTAACCGAAGATGACTTGAAGTTTGAATTTCTGTCCTTCTGGGGACTCCCATAAAGATATGGTAGAAAGCCATCTGGCTCTTACTTGGTTGAGTCATCACACCCAGGGCACAGTCCAAGGGCATAAACCATAAAAGGTAAAAAAATCACCTTATGAGATGGACTCAGCAACCATAGGAGTTGTCTACACCATTTGTTGCTCCTCCTTGTCCTTCAGTATCACAGCTTTTGTCCTTCTCCCCAGTTAGTCATCAAGTAACCTGTTTCTGTCACCATTCAACTCTCTGCCTGGTTTATTTCTATTTTGTCCTGAACACAGTTGTTATTCATTTAACCTTTCTTCCTGTTGTCTCACCAAGTCCCACGAGGTTGTGCATGGTGCTGTGAACCATACCCCCTAGAATTGCAAACATGTGGTAGGCAAATACAGAACTCCCCTCAGCTCTGACAGGCTCACAGCTGTTCTGTTGGCTGGCACGCTCCTGAGGAGAGAGCAAGCCTATCCAAAGTACAGAGCCTAGCAAGAAGCAAGCTTTATTTTCAGCCAAGGGACCCATATAAACTTTGTTGTGATGCCCAAGTAAGATGTAGTTGGAGGCGGGAGAGGAGGGGAGGACCAGGAGATCCCAAGCCCAACACAAAAGTGTCATTGCACAGTTTCCCTTAAAAAGCCTCTCCAGGGTTGTAGCTTTGAAGGATATTAAGCTACCTGACCTATAGCTTTTGTACAAAGTGAAGTGCTGTAAAATGGCACAAGTTGTGTAATGGGAAAGAAACAGGTTCAAATCCTAGACCTGCAATTTACTGTGTGCATGTCTTTGAGCAAATTATTTAACCTGAGTCTCAGTTTTCACATCTGTCAAATCTAGAAAGCAACACGTAACTGATGGGGTTGGCATTAGATTTAAGTGTTTAATATTTGTAAAGAATCTAGCTACTATTGTTGGCACATGATAAGTGTTCATTTATTAGTTAATTCATTAGTCCCAATAATTTCATTCAACAATTCATTTACTTTTGATTCTATACTAGTATATTCAACAATATAAATCAATCCCCTAGTATATGCTAGGCATTGTTTTAGGAGGCATCAGTAAACACAACAAAGTCCCTGCCCTCATGTAATTTACGTTCCATTTGGAGAGGCAGGCAATGAGCAAGTAAGTGAATAACCATGTAATGTAATGAGAGGGAGTGATGAGAGCTGTAAAGGAAAGTAAAGCAGAGTAGGGGTATAGAAGGAGGCACAAGGCACTATTTTTGATCAGAATTTCCCTCTGTGGAGGTTACAATTGAATAGAAATCTGACTTGTGTGAGGGAGAAGGGTACTGGAAATTTGTGACTCCTTTCCCCCTTTCTTCCTAGAAGGGTCATTGATATCAGAAAACGTATCAAGGTTGCTGACTCCATTCAAAGGACTGCTCAGGAAACTTCAACCATCCCTAGGGGAATGGTCCTAGTCCAGAACTCAACACGTGTTTCTTTATCACTTTCATTCTCCTACAAGCCCCATTAATAACCATATGGAATATTTTCAAAATGAATAGTATTGATATGTTAAATAAATTAGAAAACAACAACAACAAAAAATGATTTCCAGAGAATGTTTTCATAAAGAAGATAGGAGCACTTTCTATCCTTTATCTGTTCTGTGTATTAATGAGAGCTTAAGGTTCCTGAGGTGTTTTTGAAGCACCGAATGACTGAGATGCTTCTTTATAAGCCCCCTCTGCCCCTGACTCATCCCCTGCCTATCTCCCTGCTGCAGGGAAGAGCCCTGCAAAGCATGGAGCCAAAATGAGGTCCAGATTCGAATACTTGAGAAAGAGCTCCGAACTTGGACCCATCACAGATGACAGCTCTGGCTTCTTGGGCCACTCCTCAATGCTTGACATTCAGTATCAGAGGTCAAGACACTCTACCTGTTAGCCAGAATTAAGCTCTGCTGGATGTACCCTGCTTCTCTAACATGAGCTCACCCAGCGTGAAGTCATCATGCAGAGGGGCCCCACGTTCATAAAACTGTTCAAAATTATGGGGGATCACCAGACACTGCTAATCAAAAGTTGAGAGCAGTGACATAGAATTTTTTGGTCCATGGCAGCACTGGTTTAAAGTTCACCTAGATTCACCCCTCCACTTAACCAGGAAATTAGTCCTTCTGTCTATAGCCCAAATAAACTTGGGTCATCATGTGGTCAGTTTCGGCATTGTATTGAATTCAAAAGTGCCTATAGTTTTTATTCCTATCACTTCAATATTCCCCCCAAAGTAGTGAAAACTAATTTAAATTTTTACCGAAGTTGCTTAAAGAAATACAAAAGGGGGTAAACTCATTAAAGGGCATGCTACATATTTCTTAAGGATCCTTTTTACCATCGTTCTATTTCCAGTCTATTCGGTACAGAGTATTCATTACAGAAGGGGCTCCCCTCAAATTTCTCTTTGCTTTTCAATCCTTCTCCAGCTCTACCTTGTTTGGCTTTTCTCCCTCATTCTCTCTCTCCTCTGAATTTCATCCTTGTAATCAATTGTCCTTCTTTGAGTTCCAGGCCCATTCTAATGTAAATTAATCTATCTTTCCCTCCACCCTTCTAAGACAGCCACTCTTCCCAGTACCTTGGTCTCTACAACAGTAATCTAAGCCACAGCTCCATGATCAATGAAGAATATTTCCTTCTTCACCAGCTAGTGATGGGGAGAAACTGAATACATGAATGCCATTATTTTTATTTTTATTGGTCTTAAAATTCATTTCATAAATATTTTTCAGGGCCTACTCTTTTCAGCACATGACATTCAATGGTGAACAAGATGTAAGCACTTTTTTCCCCAAGGATTTTAAGGATCTCAGTCTTGTGAGTCAGACAGACAAGTTCATAAACTTGTGATTCTCAACCACAGTGCTGTTCAACACTCACAAGTGAGCTATGATTTCAGACTAAGCTATAAATTTATTTTTGTTATATCTGAGGATACAACCTGTCACTGTGATGTCAGTCAGATGGAATTAGACTGAGAAGGTCTTAGACTGAGAAATGTGATTGAGAATCAGGTGCCACCTGCTTTAAGCGAATGAAACAGGTGAGGCATAATGTCAAACGAGGGCCGTAATCAGATGTCTGGTTTACTGACTCTGAGGAGGAATTCGCTCTGTGCACATATAAGAGGGTGGGCAGGCAGTAAACAGTTCTATTCAAATAGTAAAACAGTGCTGAGTGGTATCCAAATGACGAATGCAATAACCGTGGGTGCTTTCATAAGGCGCCAGGAGATATTACACTGGAACAGTGATTGTGTTCTCACTATTGATGACTTGTTTATTGCTGTCTTGAGACTTTTAATTCCTTCAAATGAGACATTCCCAAATTCTAGTATTCCTAAGTTAGCAGTAAAACAAAAGAAGTTGAGAATCACAAAAGAGGAAACTGAAGACTGATGTGGAAATTGACACGATGTAACGGGAGCTCAGGGAGGGGACCCGCAAAGAGTCTGGTATGTCTGGGACGAGAAATGCCACAGGGTGATAGGTGCAGAGAGCTGTGGCTTACAAGGACAGCAGGATGGGACTGACTTCTGGGTCTCAGAAATATAGTGTTTAATCCGTTCCCCAGTGGACTTTCCTTTATGTGTGTGAGTTGCAGGGAGCAAAACAGCAATTATTCCCATTTATTGTTCACCTATGTTCAAGTGGCTGGGTCAGAATTTGAGCCCAGCTCCATCTGACTCCCAAGCATGAATACTTCATACTCTGACATGATACTTCTTGATTGCCACACATGTCACATTTTTGTGGCAGAAACAGATCCATGAGTGAGGAGGTCTCTTGCTCTGTTTCTTTCAAGGGCAAGAGTGTTAGGAATGTTTTTTGAATGTCTGTTTCAGCAGGGAGGTGTTTCATAAAATGAAGTTTGTTTCTATTGGTTTGGCACCTAGAAACCATCAGGGACTTTCTTTCACTCATTATCCTAAAATGTGTAACAGCAATAGATGAGGACAGGGTAGCCATTGGTTTGTGTTCCCGGAGTGGCGGTGTCCACAGGACACCTGGTCTGCAGAGCGAAGCTGCTGCTTTGTGCCAGAACACTCTTCTACTTTTGGCTCTGACACAATAACAAAGGGCTTTTCTGTGCTGATGTCTCACACATATAATATTCCCTTTCCATACAACTTCCACTGTCCCTTCTGCTTGGTTTTTGTCAATAATATTAAACATAGATATAGATTTGGCTATTATACGTGTTGGTGGAGAGCCAGTCATTGTGGTTGCCTTTTACGAGTCCTTTAAAATACTCACTGCACAAGAAGCAAAGGAGGTAAACCTCCCCACTGAAATAAAAGAAACATGCACAGAAAGAAGAATGAAGGAAGCACCTCACTTCTTGGTAATTAAAGGCCAAGCATAACGTCAGAATACGTCCAAATCCTCTCGGTATTAAAGGAATAAATCAACCACCTTTACCTTCTCCCTTTTTTTAGCAATCGCATAGTGAAAGAACATCTGTCAAAGATGCATGGTGGTGCCAGGGCCTCTAGAGGGCTGAGCAATCCTCTGACTTTCTGGTGTGGGTTCAGTCTCGACTCAGAGCTAGACCCTGCTTGTCCCTCCCCACTGAAGAACACTAACCGCTCTTCACTACCCAGAAAAGAGGTTTCCAAACTTTTTTTCTGTCAAAAACTGCCCTTTCTTCAAAAGAAATTTTAACCCAAAATCCAAGAAGTCTAAATCCATAGACAGATAAAAGCAAAGCAGCTCCAGTTAAATCAGGAAAAAGAATGTCACTTGCCTCCCCTGTTGTCCTCTCCTCTCCATGGGACTCTGAAGCTCTGCCAAGGCAGGGTTAGACAAAACACCAAAATCCTTAGGTGAGTCTAAAGCATCCACATTGTCTGGTTTGGAACCGCCCTGCCCTTATCATCCCCTCTAGTTCCAGACACTGCAAACTCTAAACGGGCTACACAAAGACGCCTGCAGGTCTTTGGATCTCCCCCCCTAATGTTCAATAGACGTCTGCTGAATTAATGCATCAGGGCATGACAGACTGTGCATGAACTAGGGGAGTATGTACATGAAAAGAAAGATGCGATGTGAGGCCCGCTTTCAAGGGGCGAACAATTTAGACAACAGAGAAAATAAGAACATGTCAGGAAAACGGTGAGTAGTCAACAGAGTGGAAGACGCTGTTTACAAATCAACAGCCATTCAGAGAACACCTTTATGGAGGAAGCAGCACTTGTCGTTTCTCAAGGAGGAGTGAGGATTGGGCAGGTAGAGGGAAAGCTACAGAGGCGAGAATTAGTCATGCCATCTTGTGGTCAGGCAGGAGGCAGCCTGGCAGGAAGGAAGGGCTGGCACTGGGAGGAACAGGGTATGTGTGTGGATAGATACGCTGGGGCAAGACTGTGAGGGGCATTACAAATCAGGGAGCAGAATCAGGTGTGGTACGATTTGCAGGGAACCATTGTCTGTTCTAAACTGAGAGAGTGACATGGTGAAAGTGGGGAGAGGAATAACGATTCAAGTCATAGACTAAGAAAATGAGTCTAGCAGTGTTCTGCTGACGAAAGAGAGTGGCTAGAAGGCTGCTTTAATAATGAATGAGCTCTCCTCTTTCCTGCTGATAAAGAGATGTGTATGCCTACACTCAAATCCAGAAACTCCCACATAATTTGCAGCAAATGCTGACACCAGTTCTTGTGGCCCTTGTACAGATGAAAGCAATCCAGTGTTGGGCTTAAAACAAATTCATATGTTTGCAAACAAGTACATTTGGGAAGAAAAACCCCCATAAATAAAGCATTCTCACTGTTTTACAAACTCAATGACAGTGTCTTGATTAACTCTATTTTTAAACTCCATATGTATCCTCAATTAAAGTTGCGCCAGTTTTTTATTTGATCAACTTCAATTCTTAAAACTTGCAATGATAAATGCGCTGGTTTCTACCCCTGTTTCTTGGCAGTTGTAGAGGTCATGTGTAGTTTGTATGTATTTTCAAGTTGCTAACCCTTCCCATCCCTCCTTCAGCTTTAGACTTTAAATGATTGGAGGACACTGTTTCTTTGTAACACTCTGTAGTGCCTAGCTCGGTGCTCTGAATATACTGACTGTTAAGTGAATGCGTGAATCAGGAAGCTCTCAGACCATGTTTCCAGCAGACATCCTCTGTCTGAGAAGAGGTTTCTAGCTTTCTTTCTTAATTGCCTGTGGTTCATCCTGTTTGGAGAAGGGGCAGAAACTGCTTCTGGTTGTTTTTTTCAGTTTTGTGTCACCAGTGATGGATTAGCATCACCCTGTCACATCTTTTCACTCATTTTTTCCCTTCCTGTTTTGCTTTTGGGGCTCATCTGCTTCATTGCCATCTTAATTTGGAAGAGAAGGGACCGCATTAAAGGAACAATGCAATCAATAAGTCTAATACATGAATCAGACAAATTCCTAAAGTGCTTTTCTCTGAGGCAGAATTTGCACACAGAAATTCACATTCATTAGGCTGAAGGCAGAGCGTGTCAAGTCAGTTGCAGGTTTAATAGAGAGGTCAGACCCTTTCCCTCTGTCATTCCTACTGAAGACATCATTAGAGCTACAGTAAAATAAGAGAATGTCACAGAATGTCAGCCTAGTCATAGTGCAACTGTTCTTTTTTCATTAGTGACTCAGCTGGTTGCTATGGCAACCCCACTCTAGTAACAAGGATACTAGGGCTGATGCTTTCCGCCTCTATTTTCAGTTAGGCTAAATTGTGCTCCCACCTCACAGGCTCCTGCCATGATATTTATATTTGGGTCATGATAATAAAGCCAGTTGGAAATACGTCTGTTGAAATTCTAGCCAGACAGAGCGCCTTCTCACTAAAAGGGAGAATGAACATAGGATTTCCAGGTTTGATTTGAGCACCAATTACCCTGTAGGAGGGCAGGTATTCCCTTTGCCCTGTCTCATGGAGAGATTGCAGACCTCTCCTGTACTTGTTCTGTACATCCTCTAGGCTGGCTGGCTCCAGAAAAATTAGGTGGTCTCTTTTCAGTTCCCCTCTCCGACACACCTGGGGGTTCATCTGTTTAAACACTTTCTTCCAAGTTGGCTCAGAAGCACTTCGTTTATTCACTCACTTATTTATTTATTAATTGCATAGTAATTACGATGGGCCAAGCATCATGTTGAATAGCACATGTAGCTGCTGACTTGTACTCTAGCTATTCGCAAGAGTTGGAGGGGTCCAACATGAGGGGAAGAAATGTGTATAAATAAATGCATATAATACCACATGACGCATGTTTTAATTGAGGTCTGGGCATATTTTGAAAGTTCAGAGGAAGGAGAGAGTAACTCTGCCTGGTTGAGTGGGTAGACAGTTCACAGAGGAGGTGATACTTAAGTTGGAGTCTTAATGAATGTGTTCTCTAGCCGAATGCCTCGGTGATTCCGAGCTGAGGTTAGCCTGAAGGACTTTTGTTACAGCGAAGTGTTCTCTGGTTGAAAGTCTGCTTGCTCTTTAAATGTATATTAATCCTCTGGAACTCAAAATATTCTCTGGCCACCAGGATAGGGTTCTGTTTCAAACAGGAGAAAACCTGGAAAACAAAGCAAGCTTCAGAAAACAGTCTCTGGCATCAGAGCAGACCAAAGTGGAAAAGTCGATTTGGAGATCTTGTTGTCAGTTCACCTTTCCCCGGAATTGATATATTGTGAGAGGCATCCATTATATTTCCAAAGCAAGCAAAGAAAATGATACTGAACAAAAGTCTTCTATGCTCCTTATAGCTTGTAAGGCGTAAAAAGATCCCTCCCTGCTCCTATTACCTATAAAACTATGGCATTTGTTGACCTATGGGATTAACAAAAGCATATCTCTCTCTTGCATATCAATCAATATTCAGAAGTAGAGGCGGCAGCCTAATGAAGCCATTATGTGGAAGACAGAGTTCTTTATGAAATGTATCATGAAGCAGGGCCTCTTGAAAGAACCAAATGATATTTATAACGCTCTGGGAAGGTCCTTTCCTACTGTGCCTGCGTCACTACGTAGCTCAGGAATTCAAGTAGCACCTTCTAAGATGAATTCTCTCCACAGCTTGCTGACAGCAAAGAGTGTTGCCAACATGGTCAGTGATTCGCAAGAAATATGCATCACGGTATCTCCAGATCAGATCAGGACACAGGTCTCTGTAGGCTCAAGAGTCCTCAACAATGTCGTCTGCGCAGACCCTGGAACAGGAAGGGCAGGCTTGGAATGGAGAGGACGCTGCTTGCCTCCTTAAAATCCAGTTAACAATGGAATCCAGTAATTGCAGCAGCAAGCATCACAAATATTCTGTAATCTTCAAAAAAAATTTTATAAAAAATACATTTTTGTACAAGTAATACATGTAATATGGTACAAAATTCAAAAAGTATCTAAATGTGGACACAGTTCAAGTATACCTCACTCCCACTCCCAACAGTTCAACAGTTACCTCCCTGGAGAAAACCACCATCATCAGTTTCTTGTGTCTGCTTCCAGGGATGCCACCCTTATAGATACATACAAATATTTATGGAAATAGGAAAATACTAAGCAAACTTTTTGCACTTTGAGTTTTTTAACTTAAAAATATTTCTTGGAAAACGTTCTATGTCACAAAAGAACTGCCTCATTTTTTTTAATTGTAAAATTGACGTACAGCATTCTATTAGTTTCAAGTGTACATGATTCAATATTTGTACATGTTGTAAAATGGTCACCACAATTAGTCTAGTTAAATTCACCCCCACACATAGTTACAAAATTTTTTTTCTTGTAATGAGGGTCTTTAAGATCTACTCTCTTAGCAACTTTCAAATGTACAATATAGTATTATTAGCTATAGTTGCCATGCTGTACATTACACACCATGACTTATTTATTTTATAACTGGAAGTTTGTACCTTTTGACCTCCTTCACCCATCACCTCTGGAAACCACCAATCTGTTCTGTATCTATGAGCTTGGTTTTTTGGTTTGTTTCTTAGATTCCACATATAAACGAGATCATACAAGTATCTGTCTTCCTTTGTCTGACTTACTTCACTTAGCATAATGACTTCAAGGTCATATTTTTAAACGAGCCACATAGTATTGAATGGAGATAGCATAAGCATTTAACCAATCTCATCTTAATGGACATTGTCTTAGTCCATTTGGACTACTGTAACAAAATACCGCAGACTAGGCAGCTTATAAATAACAGAAATTTATTTCTCACAGTTCTGGAGGCTGGAAGTACAAGGTCAAGACACCAGCATGGTTGAGTGAGGGCCC
Organism: Equus caballus; assembly: GCF_041296265.1. Taxonomy (NCBI): domain Eukaryota; kingdom Metazoa; phylum Chordata; class Mammalia; order Perissodactyla; family Equidae; genus Equus; species Equus caballus. The sequence continues at coordinate 87,968,358 of NC_091697.1, forward strand.
TCTTTCTGGATCATAGCTGGCACCTTCTTGCTATGTCCTCACATGGTGGAAGGGGTGAGGGATCTCTGTGGGCTCTTTTTTATAAGAATAAAATAATCCCATTCACGAAGGTTACGCTCTCATGATCTGAGTGCCTCCCAAAGGCCCCACCTCCTAATGCTATCATCTTTGGGAGTTAGAATTTCAACATATGAATTTAGGGGGCACACAAACATTCAGACCATAGCAGACATTAAAGGTAGTTTTCAATCTTCTGCTATCACAAACAAAAGTGCAATGAGTGTAGGGATGTTTATAGTAAAACTTGTAGAAGTGCTGTGTGACAGTGTGTATACATATAATTTCAATAATTTTGCAAAATTGCCTATGATTAGGGGCTGGCCCAGTGGCACAGCTGTTAAGTGCACATGTTCCACTTCTGTAGCCCAGGGTTCGCCAGTTTGGATCCCGGGTGCATACTTATGCACCACTTGTCAAGCCATGCTGTGGTAGGCGTACCACACAAAATAGAGGAAGATGGTCACAGATGTTAGCTCAGGGCCAGACTTCCTCAGCAAAAAGAGGAGGATTGGCGGTAGATGTTAGCTCAGGGCTAATCTTCTTCCCCTCCCCCCCAAAAAATTGCCTATGATTAAAGTTGTATCATATTTTACTCCCACCCAATATGTATAAGAGTTTGTTTCCCCACATCCTTACCATCACAATGTCTTATACAACTTTTTGCTCAATGCTCAGTTTGAGAGGCAAAAACTTGCTTTTCATTGTAGTTACCTAAGTAACTTTGGAAATGAACGGAGTTTTTAAGACCAAAGGCAAAAGCTACTGCACATGAGTACTGACTCTATAATATTTTTCCATGGGGGTATGGATTAAAAATTCTTTTACTGCTCTCTGTGCCTACTGGAATTAAAAATTAAGTGAATGTATAGTAGACGGTGTGAGGCATTCCACTGTTGAAGTAGAAATATACAGATCAGCAAGGGGAGGAGGCTAGAATGATCCATTTGGTAACGGATTAGGGTTCGAGAAATAAGTAAGATCTCATATTTAATTTAATTTAGATACAGATGGTTATATATAGAAATATTTATAGATGTATATACATACACAGTGGTATACATTCATGTATTTCCTTGCTCTGTCAGCTGAGAGAATAAATGAAATGAGATCCTATTAGCATGAGTGCACCTAGCACCTAGATCTTGGTTTCTAATACCATTCTCCAATACAAGGAAACAAGACTCCTTGAATAAATGGTTATTTCTAGGACTGGGCAGGAAATATACAAGATGAGACTGGAGCAGCTTGGCAGCTTGTAGTGCCATAAATAAGGAAGTGCTCAAAAACAAAGAAACAACCACACTGACATATGTTAAAGGGGCACAGGAGCCAATGAAAGAACTCCCAGTAGTCAATGGACAATAGAATTGTCCCAAAAGCTGGAACAATTCAAGCAACAAAGTAAATAAAGTAGTATTGGAATAAAATACAAAATATAAAATAGTTATTCATGAGCCTATACTGACATAAATAAATGATTGAATAAACAAATAGATGAAGGAGAAGAGACAAATCTCTCATATAGAAGAATTCCAAATAAATTATATAGATATTTCACCCTAAAGGAGATGGAGCATAACTCCCCACTCCTTAGGTGAGTTCTGTGCGTTGTGACTTCATTGTCAAGACAACAGTATAGAAAGGGAGCAAAAGAGTAACATTACAGTGCAGAAATAGAAGAAACACTACTTCAGCCAGTTGATCAAACTCACCATCATCAATGATAAATCATATTGATAGTATATACTCTTGATATGATGTAATAAAAATGATACTTCACCTCTGCACTCTTTCTCTCTAAAACCCATAACCTCAATCTAATCATGAGAAAAATATCAGACAATTTCCAATAGAGGAGCATCCTACAATATACTTGACCAGTACTCTTCAAAACTGTCAAGGTCATCAAAAACAAGGAAAGTCTGAGAGACTGTCACAGCTAAGAGGAGTCTAAGGAAACCTGAGAACTCTAAGTTATATGGTATCTTGGATGGTACCCTGAAACAGAATAAGGACATTAGATAAAAACTAAGGAAACCTGAATAAACTATGGATTTTAATTCATAATGGTGTATCAATTTTGTTCCATTAATTGTAACAAATGTACCATATTAATGTAAGATGTCAATAATAGGGAAAACTGTATATGAAGGTATATGAGAGCTTTCTGAACTATTTTCTTATTTTTTATGTAAATCTAAAACAGTTCTGAAAATAAAATCTATTAATAAAAAATTACTGGGAGAAAAAAATGAAGGTGAAATGAATACTTTTTAGACTTACATAATCTGAAGGAATCCATGAAAAACAGACATGCACTACAGGAAATGTTAAAGATCATTTAGGCAGAAGGAGAATGATACCAGATGGAAATCTGGATCCACACAAAGGAATGAATAGTACTAGAAATGGTAACTATGTGGGTTGAATCTTTTCTTATTATTCAAATCTCTTTAAAAAGAATTGACTGAAATGAAAATAAAATCAATGTATTGTGTAGTTTATAATACATGTATAAGTTGTATGCCAACAACAGCATAAAGATGAGGAGAGAAATGAGAATAAACTGTTGTAAGATTTTTATGCTGTACATATTTGAAGGTATTCTGTGTTAAGATAAAGCTATATGGCATAAATCCTAAAACAATCATGAAAATAACAACAGAGTCATGTCTAATAAGCCAAAAAAGAAGATAAAATTAAATCATAAAAATATTCAATGAATCCAGGATAAGGTAAGAAAAAAAAGGAAAAAAGAAACACAGTAGTGATGGGCCAAAATAAAAAACACAGTGGTAGACATAGACTCAACAATATCAATGTTTACATTAAATGTAAATGGTGTAAATAAACCAAATGAAGGCAGAGATTGTCAGGTTGTGTTAAAAAGGAATAGCAAACTATGTATAAAAATGAAGACCAAACTTTTAATATAGACATAAACAGGTTAAAAATAAAAAGGTGGAAAATGATATGACATATTAGCACCAATAAAAAAAACCTAGAATAGCTATATTAATATCAAGGTAGATTTTAGAATAGAGAATATTGCTCAGGGTAGAGAGCATCACTTCATAATGATAAAGGGGTCAATTAATCAACAATATACACAATTATAAACATTTAAGAACATAATAACAGAATATAAGCTGTCACCATCCCATTTTATCACTTTCAAACAATTGGCATGATATAGGATTGCACTGTCCATTTGAACTTGTGTGTTGTCCCAAGACTTTGACTGTCAAGTTTTGCTGGTTTTCTTAGCCATTCAATATATTACTCAATTTTGAACATCGTGAGTCAGTGGTGCTGAATTTTAACAAGGGTGCTATTTTGACATTTGCTCTGATTGTCTTCATACATATTTTATGAGAAAATACAAATAAGAGAGAACAGAGTCTGCATTTAATTTAACTGCAAATGTTAGTGGTTGATAGCACTGAATTAGCAGGATCATTATAATGAAAGTTCTGTGGTCTTTTTCATAGAAAATTCAGAATGATGTGGTGTCACCATATTGACCAAATGTGAAGAGCTTCCTCTTAGGGTGACATGACAGCAGCAGGACTATTAAAAACAGCGTCTCTATGAGTCACTTGATATTGATTTTTCATCTTCACTTCCTGAGAATTTTTTTAAAGCCTCAAACTGTCAGAGTGCAGTAACCTGATATTTCTATCCAATGGTATGAAACAGAGGCAATATGCCAAAGGTCATTCCATTTCTGCCCAGAAGACCATATAACTGAGGGAGGTATGGGAAATCTTATGTATGGCTGATGATGTAGTATTTCCAATTACAGTTTTCATTCCTTTTGTTTTTAAAAGGCCCATGTTGCAAAAATTTAAGGTTGAGGTTAGTCCAGAACCATTTTCTAGCTATTTGAACATCTCCTGATTTTCCCACTGATTCTACTATCAACTCACAAGTTCAAGAGATGTTTCAAAGTTTAATAATATTTTCCAATGCTTTTTAGGTAATCAGTCGTATACATTGCTGGCCCAGTGTCTGTTATTATGAATCTACATGATTTCCAAAGTAAGTAGGTTTTCAAAAGACTTTTCAATCATTATCTTTCCTAACAGATGAATATAGGAGAAGAAGAATTCTCCTTCTATAAATAGGCATGATATAAGGATCACATCCGTATATACTTACATAACTTCATATCTGTATCAATTACCATTCATTGAGCCACTTTCCTAACTGCTTCAAATTCACTGGTAGTTGCGTCTCTTCAAAGAGTCCAGCCTGAGAGCCTGACACAACTCTTGATAACCTCTGTGGTTGAAAGGAAGTTGCTCACTGGAAGGCTTGAAGGATACCAGGTGACTCTGTTTGTCTAATGAAGTATGTGTGTTTTGCAGACTGTTGTTTAATCAGTGTTTGCCTTGTGTGTAGTTTACATGATCTGAATGAGGTTTTCAGAGGGCTGAGGGAGAGAAGTGAGAGAGCCTGCTTGAAAGAGGGGCTGAAAAGAGAGAGGTCAAGTGGGAGATGGGGCTGGAAGAGTGGAAGCTACTGTAGGGAGATATTTTAGGGGAAGAGCTGGGATGATCAGTGTGGACATAAAGAAAGCTTTTGCTACATGCTGTGCAATATAATCTTCTCCTCCTCTCAAAAACGTTAGCAACATGTACAGTAGACACCTACAGTTTTGATAAGGGAAGTGTGCTAAGACTGGCCTCAGGGAGAACGAAGCATGACCCAAGGAGCTCAGTGACAGATTAATCTTGGAAGTGGCACCTTCAAAATGAAGGAGGAGAAAATTGTCCACTATTTTCCTCTGCTCTTTCATTTTCCTGCTGCTTCCAAGATGGCAGTCTATAGGTAATATGAAGGAAAGAGAAATGGGATGAGGCTAACCTCTTTGGAAAGGAAATGATGAGTCATTTACCATGAGAGTTGAAAACTAAGAAATATATTTTTACTCTTCCTGTGTTGCTCACAAAAATATAATAACTGAAGTGTTGTAATAAGCTCTCATCTCAAGGCCATCAATGGCTCATCATATACATATGTGACTCCAGCAATACAAATTAGATGACTGTTTAGACCATGGCACAATTGAAGGGGAACAGAGAGTACTTGGAAAGCTCAAATGAAGGCAGGATGGCTTGCATATTGTTCCAACTAGAAAAAAATGTGTTCAGACATTCTTGTAAAATCTACTGAAAAGAGGCATGTTGGTTTTATATGTTTTGGTAAAGAAATTGGTTTAAATCTAGTTCTAAATTAGAGGATTTTGGGGGCAGTGAAGCAGAGTGACTGAGTTGGCTTAAGGGTGTGTGGGACAGAGCTCAGCAAGGAGAGGCTGCAATCTGGCAGTAAGCCAACAAGCCAGCCAGTAGTCAGGGGACGCTTGACTAGTCTAGCCACTATATTGAACTCTTCTCTTCCTTGGAGGCAGCTCCATGTCTTAGTCATATTTGTATTTCCCTAAGACCTTACATATATGGTGTGTTCAGTTCGAAACTGTTTAGATTTAGACCATATGAGAATTAGACTTCCAGCTTCTCATGGAAGAAGATAGGTTGGCTTAGTAAGTTTTGTCAGTAGCAATGGGATCATAAGTTCCCATCCTGGCCTCATATCTGACTTAAATATATGGTAAATCACTGTATTATATTTTTACTTACTTCCTCCTTTCTGTAAAGAATATGCATATTGTTACAAACGTCTCTCCACCCAAAGGTCAGATCCCTACCTACTCAGCTATTTCGAGGGGTGTGGGGGAGATTCCTGTGGCATTATACCAAATTATCGTTAGAATTTCATATTCTTCATAATGTTGCACAGATTTTATATGACAGCTCAAAAATTACTTTGAGATATGTGGTAGATACATAGAAAGAAAAAGGTATCATCTCTCGTGTAATCCATGGATTTTCTTCAAATTTCATACCCGTGCCTTACATTCCTCTTTTTCACTTCTATAATTACCTCTTCTTCCTCACTTTTTATCCTCCTGTTAATCCACTACAGTCCACTGTGCAGCCCCATCACTCCACTAAAATGGTTTTTGTCAAAGACACCATTGCTCTCCATGTAGCTGAATCCAATGCACAGGTCTACGATCTCATCTATTCAACCCGTCTCTGGTACCGGACACTGTTAGCCCACCCTCCTTCTCCTATTTTTTTTTAAATCATCTTAAATATTTAACATGTGGTTATTTAACACATGGTTGAAAGGTTTAAACAAAAGGGCCCATGATTAAAAAAAGAAGAGTGTGCATTTTTTAGATCTAACAAATAAAAATACAGGACATCCAGCTAAATTTGAATTTCAGATAAACAACACATACTTTTTTAGTAAAGTATGTCCCATGCAATATTGAGAACATATTAATACTAAAAGGGTATTTGTTATTTACCTGAAATTCAAATTTAACTGAATATCCTGTATTTTTTCTTGCAACTCATGCCACTATATCCCATACCTTGTCCTGCTTTCCAGAGGCAATAATTTCTAATTTTTAAAAGCTACTTCTTCTGTATTTCTATATTTCTAAATAATATTGAACAATTTCCTGATTTTTTGACATTATCTCTTTGCTTCTGTGGTAATAAATGAGGATTTAATTCTCTTGCATTATTCACATTCTCTCCTTCCCCAATCTTTCAACAGACTTATACTTGCTATGTTAACTGTTATTTCCCTATTGTAGGTAGCAAAATACCAACACTTCTAAATTCTTCTTCCATCAACTATAGGTAATATCATTTAACTTTTTGTAATGACTTTTTGTAAGGCAAGGGAATTAGTGTTCCTGCCCTATTGTTTATCTTTTCTCACTTCTACGTACCACTTTCTGCCTTCTGTACCTGCTCTGTTGAATTGACAAGATTGATACTATTTTCCATCTGTTCGTAACAATAATTAAGCCAATAAGTTGATTCTAAAAATTGCAAGTCAATAAAGTGCTTACATTATTGTGACTTTGTAAATGTTGTTCACTGAAGAGCTAATAATTCCTATTGTGAATATTTTTCTTTTATATTTCATCAAAACAGGACAGATAGCAGTTTCTTAAAGGTTAATTGCAATGTGGAATCTGACATCCTATCACTTCAGTTTTCATACTCTGTTAAAATCTATTGATCTATCTCCTACTTTGAAGAGTTCTTTTGGTCACATGTGATGTTGTAACATCATGCATTGGTTATTTAGAAAATGTTGATTCAATGAGTTATACAGATCGTCCAAATGTTGACACATTTTATTTTATAGTATCAAAAGATAACATTCATTAATATCACCACTGGTCTCTTCTGGGAAATCTTAAGTATGTGGAATCTCTCAGCTTAGTAGTAGTGAATACAAGTTTTCCAAAATTCTCATTTCTGCTTGAAAACTTGTATTTTATTGGTGGCAATAAACACCATCAGTTACTTTCTTTAAAGCGACAGGCCGATTTCATTCATTTTGGGAAATGTCTGCCAAAACTCCAAGTTCCAATAACCATAGCTTGTCTATCAGTTGTTCGGTCAAGAAAAAATGGTGTTCCATGGCAAAGCCATCTAACTCAGCTCACAACTCTAACAGTTGCACAAGTGCTTATCCTCAAGAACACTCATCTACTGGGGTAGACAGAGGATGACACACACTTGCTTTGATACACAGAAAATTAAAAAGACATGTACTCAAGGGTCAAGATTAATAACATTAATAATTTTTACTGCTTCGTCAATGAATTCTTAAATGGAAAGTGGCGTTTTGTGTTTTTTACCAGAGTGCACAGCAGAAAAGAATTCAATGCCTGCTACTACCACCTGGTACCACCACACTGATTTATGCTAAAGCGTCAGCAATTTTAACCATCATTACTTATGCACGATCAGTACAAATGTCAAAGCCACAAAAGCATACATTGTCTTAGTATTGTTATGAAAATAGTTTTGATCTCATAGTCTTCCTGGAAAGGTCTCTGTGTTCCCAGGGATCCGTGGAGCCCAATTTGAGAACCATTAATCTAGTTTGGTCCTGGAGACTTTCCTCTGAGGATCCTCTAACTTCCTTCTCGCTGGGCAAAAATCCTAAGGCCTCCCTTCATAGCTGTGGGTTAGAGCTACTGTTTTCTGGATCCCATGGCATTTTTTATTGTTGCGTAGCCCCCTTGTTTTATTACAACATAGAGAAAGCTATACGGGAGGTAAATTTTTCTGAGTCCTTGCATATATAAAGCATCTTAATTCTATCTTCATACATGCTAGTTAGCTGGATATGGAGTCACAGTTTGAAAATAATTTTCCCTCAAAACTTCACATTGCTCCATTGCCTTCTAGCACTTGGTGTTGCTGTTGCAAAGTCTGATAAGAAGGTGGTTCTTTTTTCTCTCTAAGTTGTTTCCTTCACATCTCCATTGTGAGAGCATTTCAGATCATGTTCCTATCTTTGGTGTTTCTAAATTTCAACAAGACATGCCTAGATGTGGGTCTTTTTTTTTCACTTATCATGATAAACTCGCAGTAGACCCCTTAAATCTGTAGTCATTTCTCTCAGTTGTTTGAAATATCCTTGCATTATTTCTTTGATAGTTTATTCTCTATCATTTGTTTTCTCTTTTTAGAACTTCCATTAATCAGTTGTTGGAACACCTGGATATATCTTTAGTTTTCTTTATATATTTCTAATTTTATTTGTAAATAACAATTTCTATCTCTTTGAATTTTTGTTCTACTTTCTGAGTAATTTTTCCACTTTTATTTGTAATTCTTCTATTGAATTTTTTCTTTCTGGCAGTCTCATTTTATTATTCAAGACATCTTTCCTGTGTTTTAATTGTTCTTTTTCCATAGTAACTTTTTCTTGGGTTATAATGCAAGATTTTCTCAAATTTCTGACGTGAAAGGAAGTTTTTTCTACTCCATATATTAAATTTTTGCTTCCTCCAGTGTTTTTTTACCTGTTGATTCGTCTTGATCTCTTTCTTCACGTTGGAGACTTTCTTTTGACAATCTAGTGATCTTTAATTGTCTACTCATATTGAAGAATGAGGCAATAAAAGTTAATTGAGAGCTCTGGGTATGGGGGCAGACCTTGTCAACTCACAGATTTTACATTAAAGTGCTCATTAGGAAGGTAGATATTATTTATACTAGGTAATTTCTAGAAGGTGGAGAGCATAGGCCTTCAATTTCTATAGAGGAGATTTTTTTTTGCCAGAAATTCACAGTGCGTGGGTTAAGTGTGGTGGTATATGAGCAGTTATGTGCACTTTCTTTCAATCAGTTACTCTGTTTTCAGTCTCTAGTATCATTTCTATTCTCCGTCATACTTGGCACATCTTGGGCTGTTCCAGGATTCTGCAGGGCAGATTGGGTGTCTCCTTAATCCCATCTCTCCTAGAAGTTCTTTGAGCTGTGGCTTCCTCTGTCACATTCAGTCACTCCTCCATCTGCTTTCCATACTCCAGAAATTACTGAAATCATTGAAATGAAGCCACTGATGGCTCTTCCTGGTGTCTTTATTGTTGTAGGTTTATGTCGTCCTAAAAAATTATCATTTACTAGGGTCTTGGTATAGAAAGGGGAGAAGGAGATGTGCTCATCATTCCGCCATGCTTAACCAGTCACTCTTTCTATTCTTGTGGCTTCTATGATGTCTACCCTCCCAGTTCTCCTCCTCCTGGCCTGACTCTTGCTCGCTCCTTCTGTACTGACAGCTCAATGTTAGTTTCCCTTTTCTCTATACTCTCTCCTAGACAATCTTATCCACTGTATCATTTTAAAATGTTTATCCACATGCTGATAGTTCCCTACTTTGTATCTCCCTCCCTGACCTTACTTCTGGACTCCAGGCTCTTTACCCCATTGTCTACTTGAACTCTCCAATGTTTCACAGATACTTCAGTGTTGGTTACCAGTACGCCCCTCTCCGACTTCTTTCCCCTACTCAGGCTTTCTTATCTCAGTAAAGGGCTCTTTCCCTCTGCAAGGCTTTTTCACATCCTGTTTTCTCTTCCTGGAATACTGTTTTCTTCCCTATCTGCATGGCTAGTTTATTTTCATCCTTAGATCTCCCTTTTCGTGCCTCTCAGAGAAGCCTTCTATAATTACCCTACATAAAGTTGCTCCCTCCTTCTCACATTGTTATTCTGTCTCCTGGCGCTCTATTATCAATCCTTACAGTGCTTTTCAAATTTGAAATTATTCATCATGTTTGTTTTTTTCTCTTTCTTACTAGGTGATGAGGCCTACCACAGGTAGGGACTGTGCTGTCATATTTATCACTGCTTTTCCAGGACTAACATAGTGCTTGACATACAGGAGGAACTTAACAAATATGTGCATAATAGATACAGATAAAATGTAGATACAGTTAGGTACAGATTAAAATGAATACTGAAGTCTCAAAAAGATTCTTATTTATGATAATCAGAAAACTGCTTTAAAGGACCTCAAAAATACTGTAATAACTCATCTTATTTAATTTTTTAAACTTAACTGAAACCTGAAAATGTGGCTCAATTAAAACATACAACTGTAATACTTAGGAACATGGTTTAGTCCAAAAACAACATGAGTACTTTTTAACTGGCATATATCATTTCCTGAAGGACTCTTAACCATCTATAGGCATATAACTCCAAACAAATTTTCTCTCAATCTTTTCCTTTTATCCTTACTCAACCCAACTTTATGAAATTAACATGGTTTGTTTGATAAAGGCCATGAATGTTCAGTTCAAAATGAATTATGAATCATGATGGCACCTGAGAACACAGGCACAATAAAGAGGCAAGACTTTCCTGCTACGCTCAGACAGCTCACTATATTTCACTCCTTTAAACCTGTCCAATAAAATGTCACAAAACAGGTTAGACGGTTCTAGAGGATCTCACTGTCAGGAGGAGCCATATTCATCAGGTGGATACCAATCGTCCTGCTGCAGATTCTTGGCTTAATTCCCAACACCCACTTCTTCGGGGGAGAAACAGAAACACAAAACTGGTTATGCAGAGAACTAAGCCCCGAGAACTGACAGACAGAATAAGACATCATTAACGACTACGGACGTGATATTTTGCCCAGCCTAGTCATCACCACAAGAGCCTTCTGTTATCTCTCGGTCTAGAAATCATTACTTGGGCTAACCTTACAAATGTTACTAGCTATCATAGCAAAAGAATATCTTATATGTTATGATTCTTGGTTTTAATGGAAAAAATTCTTAGAAATGATCATTTTACCCAATTTTTGAAGTAAAGTACATATTTGGTGTAGTAATAAAAGCTATTTCTGTGTAGTAATAAGAACTTGTCTTATCACATCCAAGGGAAACTGACTGCTTGGTGAGAGCATCTGTTCTGTCCCTCTCCTGTAAGACACACGAAGCATTTTCACTAGTCTCCTGCAGGCTGATCCTATCCCATGGGGATGTTGTTCACAGGAAATCAGATTCACCCTGCAGGGTGTTCCGCTGATCTCAGGGGAGGTAAAAAGGAAAGTAGGAGGAGCCCAGCAGAGGGGGTCAATGGGTAAGCAGAGTGGGAACTATTAACAGAACCACAGGTGGGGAGGAAGTTGTGCTAATTAACTGGATCTGGCCCTACAGCTTCTGGGGTCGTCTAAGCCCAGGATAACACCTGCATCCCTCAGTGTGCTCCAGCGAAGCTTAGAAATGCTTCCGTACAAGGAGGCGGAGTAAATTGGAGCTTTGAAGTCACACCATCAAGATTCAAATACCAGCTCTGCCACTTCCTTCCTGTGTGACTTTACCAAGTTACTTAGCCTCTCTGAGTTTCAATTTTCTCATCTGAATATGTGTATAAAGTCAGAACCTCTCTCTGGGGATATTTTGTGAGGATTAAACGAAAATGTTCTTAGAACTGTGAAAATATAAATTGAGTGCTAAATAAATAACTATTTTTAGTTGCTGTGGACATTGTGGTTATCTTCCCATCATTCATCCTCCTTCTCTTGGAAATGACCCCATTCTTGTTTGGGTTTGCAGAGCCACCCCTTCAAGGCTTTTGTACTTTGGGTGAAGCTCTACACACCCCTGGCTCAATATCCCTCTGGCTCTAGACGTGGGGCATCTGGCTCAGGCCTAAACTAATTAGCATAGTCCCACCTCCTGGCCATGGTTATTGGTCCTAGGGTGGGTTTGTGATCTGACTTGGTCCAGTGAGACTTGAGATGACTGCTGGGGACTTCTCTGAAAGAAGCATCCCTGCTTTTTTGAGAGAGGTTTTAGAAGGGAGGTGGCATCATCATCATCATCATCATTATTATTGCTATTACTATTATTATTATTGTGGTTGAAAATAAGTTTTCTGGAAGGGCCCTGACATTTGTTTTTTACTGCCTGTGAGCCTGCTGTGGAGGGAGGAGCCAGTGCTGCACACAAAATAGACCAGACTGATTTAATGAACTTCTCCATGAGCACAGGGGACAAGGACAAGGCTAGAGTGACTCAGTTATGGGGTACTAATGCAGGCACCAGCAGTCTATGGAATGTGGGCCAATTATGAGACACAGACCAGTTTTCATTGTCAGGGGATCGATTGCCACTCTCTCTCTCCTTTACCCCTCAGAACCGAAGTTCCCTCTGCTTGAGAGAAGTACCACAGGACAGTAAAAGCAGTAACTGACAAATGTCTTCAGCCTCACGTTAGCAGTTTGGTTTATCTACCTTGGGGAGACAACCTTGGCATGCCAGTTTTCAAAGCCTGCCAAACTTTGTAGCAAAGCACAGTAAAACTATCTGACATTTCTATTTTGTTTTGTTGCTTCGTTCCCTATAATGCATCTATTTTTCTTTATCCTAACTCAGTGGTAACCTAGCTCAACATTTATTCTTGTTTAACCAGAAACACCAGATTATAATTCATTGGCAAAAGTGAAGAGAAGACCTCTAAAGGCATTTAATCATATAGATAATATTTAAGTAAGGAAAGGAAAGAAATGTAAACAAGCTTTATTCTCAAAAGGCTTTTGAAAATACTTCATGAATTTTTAACTGCAAGAGGGCAGGAACTTGTCTTTATGACTCAGCTGAAGGATGGTTCCTCATAACCCACCAGTTTCCTTTGAAGTTCAGAAAAAAGAACATTATCTACTAAATCATCAACATCACTGCTTGTAACACCTGGGGTTTCCCCTGGAGACTTTGTTCTGGCATACAAATCTATAACAAGCCCCCGATTCAGGGAAAGAACCATGGTAAATGCCAATAGAAAATAACTACCCCACCACCACAACTTTGTCAAGGGAAGAGCTCCTCCCTGGGTCTGATTTCCGAAGGATCCAGCTCAAATGGAAAACTCATGAATTTCAGCAGCCATGATGATCTGCTGAAGGGTCAGTGAAATGACAGACTGTGTAGCAACATAGCACACCTGTGGTCCACGTCATAGGATCAAGTTCCTGCCCTCAAGGAGTTTATAGCATAAAAAGCGACCATGTAGCATTAAATCGTCATGGGAAAACAGGACAAATGATGAGCCAAGGAAGCAAAAGGAAAAGTTAGGATGAATCACTCTTCAGTGATCAATGTCATTCCCACTTACTTCTGTCCTTGGCCCTCAGAGGAAGCAAAGCTACACAAGAAGATTGCAAGATTAATACCCAGGAGGCCTGAGTTCTACTTCCAGCTCTAGACTTCCTAGCGGGAATAAATATTAACCAACAACACATGGATCTAAAAAACACTATGTTGGAAAACAAGAAGATTCTCCCCAAGCTTGTATCTGCCCTTCTTGGTGGGAAAATCCATCCTTGATCTCATTACGGGGAGCTGCATCCACTTCTCTGGGGTTAAATTATAGTCTTGGTTGACATGTGAGTCCAGAATACAGTGGAAGGGCACTCTACTGTTGGGTTCACCTTGGTCATGCTCTCTGGGAAATGGGCAGCTTGGACATAGGAAGTGTTTCCAAAGTTGGGAGGTGCTTCAGGGCCCACATCTGGCTGCCTGAGCCACAACACGTGGCTGTTCTCATATAGGAGTGTGTGTGTGTGTCCCTGAGTGTTGTGAGGAGCATGGTGCTGATCCCCACTCCCTGTTGGGTGGCCAAAATCCTGACCCCTTCAGCCTCAAGGAAGCTTTAATGCCTCTCTCCTCTTAGGATTGATCCAATTCTGCTTTCCCCAAACTTCAGAGCCTCTTTCTTCTTTCAGACACTTTGATGCCATTGTTTCCATGAGCTTACACCTTGGAAACAAAAGTTGAGTCTGAGGTTTACCTGCTGAGTACCTGGCAACTTCTTCTTTTGGCCCCCCCAACACAAGAGCTTGATAGACATGGGAACAAAAGACAAAATACCTTTTTAGGATAGGGGAGGGAAATTTATCAATGGCACTGAACGTGAACATGAATTAAATTATCAATAGGTTGTCCTCTCACACATCAGTGTGGGTGGTACAAGCAATTCAATGGTCTATTCTTCTTCCATGTACCAATTTTAAATTCATAAAAAGAGGAGACAAAAGAAACCCATATCTTTGTTGCAAAGACTCTCAGCTTCTTTTGCAGCTAAATGCAGTATTGCGGCCAAGTTCTGGCCAATGCGAGCTAAGTGGAAATGTTGTATGTAAATTCCACATACGTAAAGTGTCCTCAAAGAGGAAGGCATGTCCTTCTTTGTCCCTCCTCTTTCCTGCTGGCTGGAACACAGTTACAGGGCCTGAGGAACCAACGGTAATTCGGGGCCCTGAGGTGGACGTTGCACGTAGAGGATGGAAAAGCAGAAAGATGGGTGTGTTGACCAGGCTCTGATGACCTCACGGATCTTCACTGCCAGGCCCGGACTGCCTACTGGCAGACTTCCTTCACCCTGTGGAGAAATAGCCTCCCGTCGTTAAAACATAACTATTGTTTTGAGCTGTCCCAGCTGATGTTCCTCAAGGAAAATAAGGTAACACCAGGTTTTACCTTTTCTGAAGAATTCCACAATGCCAGTAATTTCACAATTCCAAAGGAAACATGTAAGTTTTAGTGCTCTCTGATATTTTCAATAATGACTTGTAAGTAGGTATGTATGTATTTTCACACTTGTAGAAGGGAAGCTGGCTTGAGTGTCTAGGATGCAGCCATAGGCTGGCCCAGCATGTTTATATGCATGAATGCCTGCGGAGCATCTGGGACTGAGTTCATCCTAAGCAAAGAGCAAGTCAGGTACACAAGCTGGCTGTGGTCATTAGGCTGGACGGGGGCAGTCTGAGGATACTGAAAATGTAAAACTCAGCTTGTTTCTAAACTTGCTTTGATTTATAGTGAAGCCACAAGGTGAGAAGGGTCTGAGAGTCAAAATGGAAGGAACTATGTTCCTTAAAATATTTGGTGAGATTGGACACATATTCCACACAGCTTTGGGGCCTGCATTGCATAACCATGGGCCTCAAGAGGAGGCAGTGCCAGCGGTGGTAGGTGGTTGTAGGCAGTGGTAGCAGCATCAGGAGCAGCAGTGGTGCAGTGTGCAAGCAGAAGAGGCACCAGCAACTGTCACAAAGGAGGATGGCTTCAAAGGCAGCAGGAGGCAGTGCCAAGGGTTGGAGGTTTTCCAGTGGCATTGGGAGCCATGGAAGGTGGCAGAGCTGCCCTTTGACTAACACCCTGGACAGCAGGAACCAGGCGTCTTCAACAGCAGATACCTGCAGAGATGAGATGAGAGGCCAGGGGAAACGTGGCAGCTTCCACATGGATGCTGAGAGCACTTACAGTTTTAAATCATTTCGAACATTTCTTAGGGCCTCTCAAAAATATATGAGGATAAAAGTGAAAGTTTGCTATCTTATAATATTAAGCGGGAGTCAGAACAGAGAAATACTGTTTACTGCTATTAATGTGACCCCTTTTTACCCTAAGGTTCATGTGGCCTGGGGAAAACATAGGTTACATTTTTTAAAGGCTCTTTACAGCTGACTATTGCTGTTTTTCACTGTGCAACATCCAGTTTACCAATATATGGGTTTGAGACAGACTAAAATGGTGATTTCCAACAACCACCTGAAGGCATTTTAAATTGGATACAGAGATTTGCCTTCAAGAAGCTAATAGTATCTTGCATATAGAATATGTAGGAGGTAATAAGCAGGTGACGGTACTGACATACTATTCTGCTAGAAAAGGGCAAAAACACTCCCAGGATAAATAGTCTTTTACATTTGAAAAGTAAGAAAAATAGAGAGTGGGTGGCCAGCCAATAAAGTACTTGAAAATAAAGGTTTCTAATTTGATTTGAGAACAAGACCTTGAATTCCACCTTCTGTAGAAACATGGAATAACTGTGATTTGATCCTTCTCTAGCCAGCCTACATAGTACAAAGTAGAGTTGCACAAATGTATTCATTTATTCACTTAATCAAACATTACCTGTCATCTGCTATATTCTAGGAGCTGAGATATATGCTATGTGAAAGTAGAATTCAAAGGTTAATAAAATATAACTATTGCCCTTGAAGAACTCAAAGCCCATGAAATAAGTAGAGAGGGAGAGACACACATAAATAGATCATTTGCAATATAATGTGATAAATGAATCTAAGTGACTACAGGAGTGACAAGTCCTATGTGTGAATAAGCGACGTGTGGATATGTGATCTTTGAGTTGGTCGTGAGCAACAAACAAGACTTTATTAAAGGTAAACAAGTCGGGTGGAGCATTTCATAGTAAGCCTCGAGAAATTATACAGAGCGTTATTTTGGGAGCATGAGAAATAGTTTGGTGTGGCTGGGACAAAAGGAACATGAGTGGGGACTGGAGAAGGTGAGCTCAGGAGGATAGGTGGAGGCCAGCTGAAGGGAATCGTGGTCCAAGCTAAGGAATTTGGACTCATACCTTTAGTAGTGGTCACTCATCAAAGGGTTTTAAGCAGCAGCATGACATGATCAAATTTGCCTAGTTTGGCAGTCGTTCACTCAACGGCTACTGAGTTTTTCTTAGGCGTCCACACTGTTCAAGGAACAAAAGGAAGGGCACTCCTTGGGGAACTTACAGTTTCATGGCAGAGGCAACCACACAAACACGCTGGGGTGATGGTCTATATGAGATGCACTGGGCTTAGCTGACTCTGGGAGGCTCAGACGAGGTTCCAAGAGGATGAAGCCGAATGTTGAAGGACTCATCTGGCTCATGTGTGTCTCCCACTGGAACAGAATTTCATGAACTTTTGGAAAGGCTTCTGGCACATATTAAATGTTATAGAAGTGTTTGCTAAATTAAGTACAGTTTTAAAAAATGAGAAGAAAGACTTTATCTACTCTGTTCAGTGTCTGGAACAGTGCCTGCACATGGTAGGTGCATCATAGATATTTGTTGAGGAATGAAGGAAGGCAGGAAGGAAAGGGGGGCTGAGGTGTTCTAGGTAGAAGGAGCAATATGCACACAAGCGTGGAGGCATGGAAGAACAGAAGGCGTGTGGCTGAACATAAAGTTTGAGTACTCAAGAGTAGTGAGGTACTCTGTGGTACTGTGCTAAAAGTGGTACTATGCTAAAGGTTTGAGATTGACCCTGGAAGCCCTGGGAAGCCAGAGGATTTTTAGAAATGTGGCGTCTTTTAGATAGCTCACTTTGGATACAGTTTGCAGACTGGGCTGAAGGGATAAAATTGGATTTCATTATGTTATAGCAATGAAAAGATGACAAGGAATGGATGAATTTGAGTATTTAGGATGTGGAATAGCTACAAGCTTGGATATTTATTAGGTGAGAGAAATGGGAGAAGGGGAGGAGTCAGGACACAACACATTTTCTTTCTTGGTTACACAGGGAACACACACACACAGGTTTGGTTGAGGCGAAGTGTTACTTTCAGACATTGTGGCTTGAGGCTCCTGGAGCACATCTTAGTGTTCATGTTCAGAGGACCATCAGAACATAGATCTGGCCTGAAGAAGGGAATAGGGGATGTTGGGGGAAGATGACAACTGGGCACATGCTCATTCTCCTCATCTCAACTCTAGAAATAGCAGAAGAGAATAGAAAGTAAAATAACCTAAATCAGTGCTGGGAGATAGGATGGGATATTCTCAGGGACTAGAAATCGTGAGAAATCTCTGAAAGATGAAAGTAGGTGGATGGAATTGAAGAAGAAAATCACAGCCAGCCTAAAACTTGGACAACATTATTGATAGTCACAGTCATCCTCTAAGATTACAATAAATTCTGCTGATCCTTGCTCTCAGGAAAGGCTCAACATCACTGCTTCTCAGGGCTGGGTGGTTCGCCCAACACAAAGCTTCCTGGGATCACTAGGAATCCCTCATCCAAAGCATTGTAACAATTAGAAGGGCTTGGCAGTGGGATGCCGTCTGCAGGTGTTCTGTGAGGAATTAGAGTTGATAGAGAGAAGCCAGTGTTATTCCAACTGAGTGCAATCCTTGAGCTAACCCACCTGCAAGCTTAAATGCACATTTTTAAGGTAAATTTGATTTAAATGCCTATTAACAGCTGGATGTACACTGAAAGAGGAAGATGGTATAATTTGGGTTCTGTAGATTTCAAGTATGACTCTCTGACCCTCCTAGATGTATCATGACCAAATTGATAGTTTAATATATTCCTTTTCTCTTTTAGCTCGCTAATGTGGATTCTGTTCTCTGCAACTAAGAACCCCAATGACATAATATCTGTAGAGGAGAAAGAGGTAAAGGAACAAGATTCATGTTGGACGTTAACTTATAATTAAACACTAGCTAAAATGTGTATAGATACTAGAAATACATGTAGTTTCCCTAGTGTGATTCTTCATTACTACATTCATTTCCTTATTTATGTTTGAAGTGCCTCAAAGACAAACACATCATCTTCTCCTCAGAGTATAGTATTTAAGAACATGGGCTCTGCCACCTGACTGCCAGATATGAATCTTGGTTTCATCATTTTTCTAGCTGTGTGACCTTGGGCAAGATACTTAATCTCTCTGTGCCTCAGTTTCTTCATTGGTAAGATGAGAATAATATTTGCATTTTCTCATAAGCATTCAGATTCATTGTGATAATAACCAAAAAGGGATTATCATAGTCCCTGCAACATGATCAGACTTAATAAAGACTAGCTGTCATTCTTATCACATTGTATCCCTGTAGAACTTGTGTATAACAACAGTGACAGATAGTGTGAACAAAGGAGTGGAAGAATGGATGGAAATCACCTCTGTTAAAATTAATAAAGGAAATCTTAACTAAAATTGGAGTCAGGAATACTTGTAGTGGGAATGCTCCTGCCCTACCACTAACCATCAATTACCCAAAAAAGAAGATGCCAATTACAGTATCAGTTACTTACAGCATCAGTTACAGACCCCAACAGGAAGAGATGCACCTTGCACTTCCAAATAGGAAGTACAACTACTTTACTCCTCCAGTAGGAGGAAGGAAGACTCCCTTCCTGCCCAGCAACAAGCCCAGCCAATGTAAAACATCACAGCTCAGCCAATGAGAAGCTGTTATCACTTGAACTTTTACTTTCCTTCAGTGAACTCTCACGTTTTCCTTGCTGATGACTTCCTTTCCTTGTCCCATCCTCCTTACTATAAAAGCCTTCCAAGTCGTGTAACCTCTTGGAGCATCTCTCTGCTTGGCAGATTGGATGCTGCTTGATTCATGAATCCTTTAATAAAAACAATTAGATCTTCAAATTTGCTCAGTTGAATTTTATTTTTGTAACACCTCAAATCCTGTAGTATTTTAGTAGCTGATGAAACATATTCTTCTCACCCTCTGAACTTTGGGGTTTTCCCTGAAGGTTTTTTCTTGCTCATTGATGGAGCAACGGTGAGTGCAGAAACATTTCAGACTGTCAACTTGCTTTAGCATCCCCTAGCCTTCTTACACAGCTCACTCCGGCCACACTGATTGCCAGCTCCATTTATATATCCTCCTTTCCAAATCTCCTCTATATCTGATTTCACATGGAAATCATCACAGGCAGAGTGTTTATGCAAGTCTCCATGGTGACAATCCATTCTCTGGTCTCCACGGTGACACTTGCAAACACTTATAACCTCTCGAATTCATTTTGTTTGTTTATTTGAAATGTCTACTGATTTGATTTATCAGCCTAAGCCATGTATAACAACACAAATCTATGTCTTTCCAGGAATAAAAAGAAAGGAGAGAGAGTGAAGTGAAATAATATTTAGAGCATGTCTCATATGGGATGGATCCTCTAAAAAATGTATAAGGAAACCAAAACCAAAATTTTTATTTCATCCCTTAAATATATAAAGAATGCATGATTAGTGCTTAAACTTATTTACAAATTGTCTTTAATGGTAGAACAGCTAGACTCTCAGTAAAAACAAAGATATGCAGGACAAACATTGCTAAATCGATGATCAGAAGACCTGAAATCTAGACCTAATCTTAGGACGACCAACTATTTCAGGACTGAGGGGTTTCCTGGCACATGAGCCTTTTAGTGCTAAAATCAGGATAGCCTTGGGCCTCCTAATTTTCTTTGTATTATTGAGGGGCTGGAGAAAATCACTGCTGCGGTTCCTTCTGGATTGAATGTTTTGCTATTCTACAAAGCAGAGCAGGCTATTTTCCCTAGGCGCACCCAAGTTCAGGGTGAGGATGGCATATCGTGCTTCATTTCCCAATTATAAGTGCATATTGGAAATAAAACTACGTTTCTTTTAGAGCTGAATATGCTTAGATGTGATGGAGAGACAAGCAACTAGTCAAGTCGTGAATTCTAGGCAACTGACTTCAATCATATACATTCTTCCTTGTGTTGTTCCCCAACATTTTCACCAAACAAAGAAAATCTGTTTTGGGGAGTGGGTAAGAGTGACTTACACTTATTTTCCAAAGCAACTGGGTTGCTTAGGGTACACCATCCTGCCATTGCAAGACACCTCTAACCAACAGTAAGAAACTCACTGGTGTGTAGACTTTTGCACTCTCCCAATTCTGCCTGAGAAATGGGAATGGATGTTAAAAGATTCCAGGTCAACGTATTTCTTTGCTTCATGGAAAGAGAAAAAACAACATGCCCAAAATACAAGGAATTATTCAGAACAAATCTCAGTTTTTATTTTCACATAACTGGAAGGTTTACCACATTATTCAGGAGTGTGGGAGATCTGTGAGCTGGGCAGAGATCTTTCGAACAGAAACAACCTACTGGTATTTCCATTTCAGCTCACAGTATTTGTATGTCCCTTGCAACAACTTTTATGTGAAGAAAAATAATTGCTTTTGTAGAAAGAATACACGAGATTCTTTTTATCCCCCCAAATGCACGTTTACCGTGTAGGAGAGGCTTCTTCCTTCACAGATAATTCTTTTGCGACTCGGTGACCCTGATGGGGAGCCTTGCTGACTAGCGCAGTTTCATCATTGATAAACTTGGTGTATACTGCAGGTTTATCTATCTGTCTGTCTATCTCTATCTGTCTATCTTGAAGAATATTATTTATAAAATAACAATTATATAGAGAAAGATTAAAGGAAAAAAGACTCCTTAATTGTAAGAATCTTTCTTAGAAATCCTTTGGACTTATCCATCTCTGTTTATTCCAATTCTATTGTCCCTAAAACTTTTTAAAAAATTAATTTTATTCATTTTTCTTCATTATTATAAAATTAATCTATTGCTTATTCTCTTTTGTGGCAGAATGGAGTCTGCTGTCACCTTTGATTTCTTTATTCGTCCCCATTCTTGTCCTTGAGGGGGAGGGGTGTCTTCTAGAACTTGCAGACACAGAAGTTATGTTATAAGAAATGATCAAGAATAGCAAAGAGAGTTTTGTTTGTCTTCTACAGATGCTGCACCTGTCTAAGGATTTAAGAGTCTATCTTTGTTTTCTTGTGCTAGAATCAGGGACAGGTCTTGCCAGCCTTGATCGCAAGGGGTAGCAAACATACCCCAAGGACAAGGCAGAGAGGGCAAAGGGAAAAAGAACTTTCCAGGCCAAAACCCAAGTCAATTCTATATGGTCTGAAAGGCAACGTTCATGGGAACAATAAACGAATATTTGAACCATCCTCTGACCCCTTGGCATGTTTGTGATTGCTTATGAATAAATTTGGGTTCATTCTTGTGGTGGATTATACCTTGCAGATATGGGATGGTGTGGCACTGTTGAACTATGGTACAGGAACTGGCCACACCCAATGAAATAAGCCAGAACCACGGTGCCACTGCAGACAAATTATGTGCAGACCAAGCCTGAGCTGTCAGTGTACTTGACATATCCTCCCATGAAGAGGAACATCAAGGGGGCAGATATGATCAAGCACTGAAATTTGCTGTGTGGGGCTGTAAGATAAGAGAATGGATAATGTCTCACTAGAAATCTGGAACTACACTTTAATGTGAAGGCTTATCAGTATGATTCCACAAAGGATTTCCTAGAGAAGATACTGGAAGAACAGGGACTATGGACCCTTGTGTTGTCCAATACAGAATTTAAAGAAGGCTGAATTGGTCCTTGGCAGGATAGAAAGTGCACAGGTGGAATGTTGGAATTGGTGTGAGGGCCTGTCACCATCAAATCTGGTCTTCTACCTCCAGCACACTCGTGCCAGGACCCTGTACAAAAAGGAGGACAGTAATGAAGTTTGTGCTCCAGAGCAGTGGGTCCCAGATAGCGTAAGCTGATGATATTTGCAGCAGCTGTACATCAGGTGACAGAGGAAGATTTTGAACTGTTGATTGAACACATTCAGGAAATGCTCTAGGAATGGACTGTCTCAAAGAGCAGAAAACATAGGAAGATTGTGTTGAGACCAGAGGATCCCACCATCCCTTTGTCTGTGGGGCAAAAGCTGAGAAGAAGGCTGCACATTGGATTGTCTGTTGGCTTCAAGACGAGTCTTTGACTGAGACATGATTGCCAAGGGCATACACTAAGCACTGGCCAGCAAAGAAGATGAGAGATCTTTCAGTTTTGTTTTCTTAAATTGGTTCAGAAGATTCAAGAAAGGCTCAAATCTGGCCAGCAGAAGCCATAAATGGCCGATGTCTATAGGCTTTAGGTCTCAGAGCTTTCTCTCTGCTGTCTCCATGAATTCTAAAGGGAGCTAACAGTTAGACGTTGTGTTCAGCTGGGAGAAACAAAGATTCCCTCCCTCCTGCAAAATTCAGTGGCTGGATCATTCAGTGTCCAATCAGAAAACAGAAACCAGTCTAGATATTTCAGAAAGACAGCATTTTATACAGGGTTTTTTAACCCAGATGATGGAAGAGCTGAGAAGGCAAACAGGATTCAGTGAGGAAAGCTGCTGATTAGCAACTGGTGAAAGCCTCTACCACTGCCACATGGAGAGATGATGGGAGGAGCAGGCGACACTGGGTCCCGGGAGCTGGGACCATTTGACAGAAGGTGGGGGTTTCTCTGTAGAGAGAAGGTTGTGTGGTGTGAGTTAGTCACTCACCCATTGCAAAAGTGTCTCCTGAAGCAGAGAGAAAGGAGAAGAAATACTCTGGCTTTTTCGTCCTCTTGCCCTCGCAGTATTCAACCAGTGCCTCCCATTAGCTGACTCTCTCTGGAAAGCAGAAGTCAAGGGAGCCTGGGAATTGTCATTCCCTGAAACACAAAGCAGAATTGAAAAGGGAAGGAGAAAACAGAAATACTACTGGTACTAGGGTATAAACAAATTGAGGGGTTTGTGTTTTCTCCTCACAAAAAGGAAGTCAGAAGTAAGCTATCCAATGCTGGTATGGTGGCTCCGAGATATTAGCGGGAAGCCAAGCTGCTTCTTTCATTCCACCCTTCTTGGTGTGTAGCTTTCATTGTTAGAAACACTTTATGGCCCCAAATGATTGCTGTTGCTCCAGCTATCACAGTTACCTTTCAAGCAGGAAACAAGATAGTTGGACAAGAGATAAACAGTTTCCCAGAAGTCTTGCTCCAAGAGTGCCACTTGCATCTTCTAAGCTATTCCTGTCAGCGAACTAGGCTTCAAAATGTTTTTCAGCTGGGCGAATTGCCCCAGCAGTCTGTCTTTAAGGAAAGGGAAGGTTGGATACTGGGCAAACCACAGGCAATCTGCCACAGAAAAAAGAAAGACTGGCGTTTCAGGATGAGCAAAAACCAGAATAGGGTGGCTGGGCAGCATCTCAGGGCAGCATCTCAGAGGCAAGCCCAAGTCTCCTGATACAGAGAAATGCCAGGCAGAGGAAGGAGGAAGGGAGTACCAGGTTGGGAGTGAGGGTCACTATTTCACATAGGTCTGTTCGAATTTGAGTAGAAACCTGAAGAAAGCATTGAACACTGAGTATGGTTTTGATCAAAAACAAGTAAGGGTGGGTTCTCTTTCTGGTAATAGAATACCTTTCTAGATATTTGAGTACATAAAAGAAATATCACCATTCATTCATACATTTATTCATTCACTTACTGTTTCAGCAAATGCTTGGGCAGGCACTGGACTATGCGCTGCCGTCACAGAGGTGACTAGAGAGAGCCATGCCTGCTCTAATCAAGCTTACAGTAGCCCAGCGCTCACAAATGAAAAACCTGTGAGCTATATATATGGTTTATCTGCTCCACAGAGTGTTAACTAATATAGTCTTCTTTAAAATACATTCTAATGATAGCTGTTGTGAGTTAAACTGTGTCCTGCCTGCAAAATACATGTCGAAGTCCAAACCCCTGATACCTTAGAATGTGACCTTATTTGGAAAGAGGGTGGTTGCACATGTGATTAGTTGAGATGAGGTCAACTGGCAGAATGGGCCCTTAATTCAATGTGACTGGTGTCCTTATAAGAAGAAAAGAAGAGAGAAAGAGACAAAGGGAGAAAACTACGTGACGACCGAGCTCAGATTGGAGGGATGCAGCTGTAAGCTGGAGAACGGCAGGATTGCTGACCACCACCAGAGGCTAGGAAGAGGCGAGCAAGGATTCCACCCAGCGGCTCAGAGGAAGCAGGGCCCTGCTGACATCTTGCTTTGGACTGCTAGCCTGTAGAACTGCAAGAATTAATTTCTGATTTTTAAGTCACTCAGTTTGTGGCACTGTGTTATGGCAGCCCTAGGAAACTGATATGAAAACTAACACTAAAAAAAACAAAACTAGGTGGCCAGCCCTGTGGCTGAGTGGTGAAGTTCGCGTGCTCCGCTGCAGGCGGCCCAGTGTTTCGTCAGTTCGAATCCTGGGCGCAGACATGGCACTGCTCATCAGACCACGCTGAGGCAGCGTCCCACATGCCACAACTAGAAGGACAACTTAGTTGTGCTAAGAATATACAACTATGTACCGGGGGGCTTTGGGGAGAAAAAGGAAAAACTAAAATCTTTTTAAAAAAAAGCCCTGAAGAAAATTATTAAAACAAAACAAAACAAAACAAAATAGGACTTTTTACATAAAGATTTGGATTTCCAGTTTTTCTTGGAAGAGAGCAGTTCTGGCCACACTGGACCCAAATCTTACGTAACAACACTGGTGGGGCTGAGTAAACTCTAATTCTCCAGTTACATCAATTGACTAGTTTACTTTTCTGTGGCTCTTACAGGAGTTCGTATTTGTGCCCCACTGTCTCCAGCTTTATTTTCCACTTCTGATCACAGCCTTACCCAATGGACTTGACCACTGAATTCTGTTGTCAAAGGGAAACAAGGTCTTTACCTAAATCTCAGTGGAGATTTCTCTGCCCATCCTATTTAATGTTGCTACTCTCAAACTCTATTCTTTGCTTTATTTTTCTCCATAGCACTCTATCTATCTATCTATCTATCTATCTACCTACCTACCTACCTATCATCTATCATCTATGTATCTATCTATCATCTATCCATCTATCTATGTATTTATGTATCTATCTATCTATCTATCTTAGCTTTTTTGTTGTCTGTCTCCTCCCCCTAGAATATAAATTCCCCAAGGGCATGTATTTTGCCTGTTTTGTTCACGGGTGGCAGCCCTAATGCCTAGAGCAGTGCTTTGCCTATGGATAAAAAAATCTGTGGGATGGAAAAGCTAGAATAAATACAAGAAATCCACTAATTCAACCTCCACCCTTTTTCAGCCCTCAAGGAAACTAACCAGGACCAGAGAGGGGACATGATTTGGCAAAGGTCATACAACCAATTAATAGCCAAGTGAGTCAGGATCAGGACCCAGGTTTTCTGCCCCACGGTCTGATGATTTTATTGTGGTTCTGGCTACCTCCCTGCTCACACAGCACAGAGTGTTTTGGATCTTTATACAGAAGCCTCAAAATGGTAATAGAGAAATGGTAGCTTTTATGTATTCCATCTAATTATTTATCTGCTAAATGCTTTCAGAACAAAACCAAAAAAATCTTAGTTTATGTTCCTGACATGAAAAGGTGACAGAAGCGTTACTGCCTCTTTCACGATTATTCATACTAAGGATTTAATTGTTACAGTTTAGTAAATATTTTTTTGATTTCAGCTTTAGAAGACAATGCAACTGATTTTTTGATAGCTATATTCTGTGTCTCTTGTTAATAAGGCAGTAAAAATTACAACAAAGCTACATTCCTACCCACTAGGTTTGAAATATAGTGCTAGAAAGTTAAATAATGGTTTTTCATTAATTAACCCGTCCAACATTCATAGAAAAGTTCAGTCTAGCTGTGGAAAAGAGAATACCAGGTCAAGCATGTTTTCACGACTATATGTCAGTCTTTCATTCATTCAGCAAAAACACCATGATGTCCTACTGCGTGTCAGATCTCTCCAATAACCAGATAAGGCACCTACCTTGTAGAGCTTATATTCTAATGCCATGTTTCCCAAAGTCCCTTAGTGGGAGGAGCCTCCTTGGGGGTAGGAGGCAGTTGGAAAACATGCCGATTAGTAATCTTCACCCTAGACCTATAGAATCAGAATCTCAGGGAAAAAATTGAGAATCAAGTATTTACCAAGCACTCAAGTTCATTTTTTTTTTTAATTAATGTTATGCTAGATTACAACCTTGTGAGATTTCAGTTGTACATTATTGTTAGTCATGTTGTGGGTACACCACTTCCCCCTTTGTGCCCTCCCCCCACCCCCCGTACAAGTTCATTTTTATCAGCAGTTTCAGAAACAGTTTTAGTGGCAGATATTGACATCAATCAAGTATTTACGCTAATAGATACATAACTTGCAAAATAAGTGCTATGGAAAACTGTGTACAGAGATTGTTCTCTGACTTGTTATTCAATATACATTTATTGAGCACCTAATGTATGCCAGACACTGCGTTAGGTGCTAGGGATACAGCACTAAACAAAACAGACAAGACCCCTGCCCTCATGAAGCTTGCATTTTAGTGAGGGAAACAGACAAGGAGCACATATTGCAATGAGATAGTTTTGTGTGGTTATAAGTTCTACTCCCTTTTGGGAAGCCTTTCTGTGTTAGGTAACCAGAGTTAGGGGAAAAGGAAAAGAAGGACGAGTGGTTGGAGGTAAAGTGTCCCTGCCACTCTGCAGGCCAAGATTGTATGGAATGTCCTTTCTACTCCATTGATTGTCTATGGCTTTCTTCTGGAGTGTAGTGGATCCAGAAGTTTCTACACATCCGGGGGGGTGGGGGCAGTGGCATGTGGAAATAGCTGAAGGCATCAGCTGGTGAACTCACCAGACAGGAGGGGTTACTGTGGAAGGGGCAATATGGTTCTATAGCTGAGAGCCACAGCATGGATTGCTCAAGCCAGGGGTCTCCTGGGAATCATAGCCAGGCCTCAAAGCATCAGGAACAGAGAGGAGAGAAAACTAGGCAAGAGGAAACCATGGGGCCTCAACCATGATGGGTTAACCTGACTCAATTACGTAAGTTCAGATGCAGACCCAGTGAGGACCCAGAGAAGAGAACACCATATGAGTCAGACTCCATACCACCCCCTACTCCGAGAGGATATACTAACCATACTTACAAGGTGCTATCTTGGAAAAAAGGAGACAGCCTGTTTTAGGTTATAAAAGATTTTTTTTTTAAATTATGAATATTTTCAAACATACACAAGAATAGAATAGTATAATGAACCCCCACATATCTATCACTCATATTATAGATTTTAGTCACTCTTGTTTCCTCTATAACCCAATTTTCTTTTCTGAAAAAAATATTTTATAGCAAATCCCAAACAGCATGTCATTTCTCTTCTGAGGACTTCAGTAGGAATGTCAAGAAATACAGACAATTTCTAACATTACCAAAATGCTATTACCATACCTTAAGCAATTAACATCATTTCATGGATTATCTAATATGCAGTCCATTGTAAACGTCTTCGATTGCTTCAAATTGCCATTTTCAGTTGACTTGTTTGAATAAGCTGCATTTGGTTGTTATGTCTCTTAAGTGTCTCTTAATCAAGAACAGCCTCCCCTGCAATCATCCAGAGTAGAAATTTAAGGAAAAAACTAACATCAGTTGGAAAAAATAAATCAAGTTACTTATTTTGCTCATGTGAGTCTGAGGGTACACATTTGACCCCACTACAACAGTAAGAAGCATTAATAGTCGTGAAGGATTTCATCCAACTGGAAGGTAACTTTAGGAAACATGGGTGTACCTGGGTAAAGTATATTCACTGAAAAGCAGCCATAATCTACTGGAGCAGAGGCTCTTATTCAGGAAATATTTGCGTGCACTACTTTCAAAGGCCGTTGGTTGCACGTGCCATCCTACTCTCCTCAATTTCTTACTTGCCATCCCATAAATCCTGCAAGACTTGTTATCAGCAGCACCTACTCTGACTCACAGACTATTAAGGCTTATTGAGAAATAACTTGGACTTCCCAGAAGACTAATTTACGTCAGCAAGCAAAAGGATAATCACAGTCATAAATCTTAAACTTATCCATGAGCTGGTTAAAAAAAAATTCAGTAGTATTTTGTTACTTTCAACCAAAGAGGACTTTGATTTTTTTTCTTTTTTAATAATCCACAAGATCTTAAAAGCCATCCAACTTTATTGCTGTTCCCTTCCTGCTACTGTGCAGGGTAACATCACGTAAATTATGGCTGAAGGACCAAAGTTCACTGTCAGCTTCCCTTTGTTCTGTTTTATAGGTTGTTGGGAAACAAGAGAATAAATATTCTGAAGGAAAACAACAGAATTCAGACAATGGTACAAATAAGTCTAGAGAAAGCCCTCACAAGAAAAAGCATTATCAGTCTTCATTTGTGTAAATTCCTACTTTTAGAAATTCAATTCGTTCTCTCTTACTGGTTTATTGGTTAATTGCTACAAAAGTGCCTTTGGGAATGACTCCTAAAAATGGTAATTAAAACAATCTCCTGAAATGCAGACTCTCCCCATAGCCGACCCAGCTCATTCCTCTCCACGCTTACATTAATATTTCTCTGGCCACTGTCTGGCCAAAGATAGATTATTTATAGCAGAAGCTCCAGAGCTCAAAGCATCCTGCTTACCTTTTGTTGTCAAGGTAACAATGTAGATTTTTCCCCTTCCGTTGAAAGGTCAGATTTCTGATGATATGAGTCAGAGAGCTCAGGGGGATTTTTAAAATTGAGATAGCTCTTTTTCAAAGACAAATTAAAAACCAAGGCTTTCTAAACATCCAGATCATTTAAAATTGGATTTAAACTCCCAGGTGATTTATAATAATTAACCCTGACGCCTCCGTGGCTGTGCTTTGAGGAAGTGTGGAGCACTCACCTTTCCTCCACTTCAGAGCTCTCTTCCAAGGATGGCAGCCCTCTCAGCTACTCACCGCATCTGCTATTCGCCAACCATAATCGCTACTTCTCATATGCATGAGGCGTGAAAAAGATTCTTTAAAACATTTTTTCTTTAAATTTCATATTTAGAAACTTCTAAAACTACAGTGGAGAAGGATATTTTGCAATTGACTTTGAAGGGGAATTTAGCATTTAGAATAAGAGCATTTACCTGAGGCCTGATACTGTTTTAAGCACATCTATTAACTAACTTAACTCTCAGAACAACACTCTAAGGTAGAAAATATTATCTCAAATCCTTTTTTATAAACAAAGAGGGTGAGACACAGCTTGAGTTAGCAACTTAGCCCAGGTCACAGGACACATAAAGGCAGAATTTGATCTCGACAGTTTAGTTAATAAGTCTACACTCTTAACAGCTCTGCCAGGATTCCTTTCCTCAAGCTCATGTCTCTAATGGAAATACAGGAAGGCCCAAGGGGCATTCTCCTTGGGAGGGATGGAAGGGGAACTGCGCGACTTCTGCTCTCCTTGGACCCACCAGCTCCCACAACACCTGTTCCATCATATAGCCACCCCCACTCCCACCCCCACTCTGTACTACCCAATAAAGCAATCTACGGGACTTTGAGTGGATTTCTCTTTTCCAAGCTGCATTCTCCCAGTCACATATCCAGGGGAAGAAGACAGTTGAATAAAGTTCCAGAAACTCATCTTCGGGTCTCCCTAAAATTCATTTTGATGTTTCAAATTTTAAAGTGCGGTGAATTCAGCAGGCTTTGAGTCCCAGCCATGGCAACCAGCAACCTACTTTATTTTTATTAATAGCTACCATTTATTAAGCACATACTACCTGCCAGGGACTCTAAAAGAATTATCTTCACAACGTCTCTGTGAGAGGTTGTGAATCCAGTAGTGAAGGCACTGAGGTCAGGGTCACAAGGAAGCTGCCCAACTGACGTCACACAAGGGGAAAAGGTCAGAGTCAGGGTTAGAACTCATGTCTACCTTACTCCTAAATCTATTCTCCTTTCAGAGTATCATTTTCTCCTTATTTAATGAATCCTAGATCAGGGATATGAAGAGTTGAGTACCTTAATTCAACATGTTCAAAGAGAGTTCTAAAAACAAAGTTTTGAAAATTTAGGTGCATAATCCTAGGGCTTTGTGAAACGGATGGCTCTTTTGAACCAGCTGTAAACAATGATCATGAAAGGGAGTAGATTTTTTAGAAAGGTAAACAATCTTGGGCAAAAACAAGATTTACAATAATTCTTCGTTGTTTTTGACCATGTGTAGATGGCTTTTCACAATTACTGGAAGACGTCGCTCATTCTTGACGATGAACTTTGTGACGGGGGCCTACAGAGGACAGGCTGAGGAGTTCAGAGCGTCCTCCAGAGCCCCCTCCACCTGAGGAAAATAACCACAGACCCATCCTTCCTTCCTAAAGTCAAAAGCAACCACTGTTTTCTGCAGCATCTCCAAGGTCTAATGTTCAAAGAGAAATCAAGAGCACCAAGGAGTTTTAGCTAAGCCTATTCTTTCAGTTCTCTCCACACAGCTACACAATGGGGGGTCCATTCCAATTTATTAAAGATTGTTTAGATCCTAGGAACATCTGACTCATACATGTTCCAGATCTGTTTAACCACAGAAAAGATTCTACTGGATGCACCAATTTTGCACATCAAAGACAAACTTGTGATAAAGTGGTGGATTATTACATAGACTTGGATGAGCCACAGCAGAAGTCACATTGCCCCCTCAAGCACAGCATCTATAATTAGTGAAAGCCTGATGTAACAAAGGGGCGATGAATGAGCATTTATTCAGCCTGTGTCCTCCACCTCTCCCAAGGCCTCCTCCCTGCCCATCATGCGGCCGGCTCCTTCTCACCCTCAGTTTTCAGCTCAGCCATCCCCTCGCAGGGCGCCAGCTTGAGCATTCAGGCTCATGCAGGGACATCTTGCTCTTCTCTCTCCCTGACTCTGTTCCCCCATACCTTCAGGGCCCTGTCATAATTTGCAATTATGTATGTATTTGTTTACTTGTTTATGCTCTGCCTATGCAATCATGTGCATGCTTCTGTGAGGGCAGAGGATGTGTCCACTCTGATAGCAACGTAGAGGAGTTTAGCTCCTCCAAAAACCTGTTTGTTATTTTTCAGTCTTCACTATAGGCATTTACAGAGGCTCTACCTGGCAGACCTGATGGAGAAAAGCTGTCCTCCCCACACCAGACTTGGTGCCCAGCTGTGCACTGCAGTCTCTGAAGAGCAATGCAGTCAAGCACTCAGTCTCCCTGGCTGGTCATGGCCTTACACATATCTGTATTCCTAGCCAAGTGAGCTCCCTCTGGAGGCCTCTTTCTGGGGGCCCTGAAATAGCGGCCTTCTCAGCGCCTCTGCTGGGACCTCCTGAGGAGGGGAGGTGGGGAGAAAACTTGAAGACATTCTTCTCTACTCCACTCAGTGCTCAGTACTTTTTCACTTCCAGTTCTTTCACCTCTACTCTCACCTCCCTCCCACCCCGGCCCCAGGTCCATAAGATGGCAGGAGTCTTTTGACCAGGACTCTCTGGATAGTGAGACAATTCCCCATGTCCGTGTGGATCCATCTAACCCTCCCTGGTGTCATTCCATGGGGAAAAATGAAACGGCAGGGAAATCAGTGCTTTCTCTAGCATCACCTCTGCTTGTGCTATCACAGTAAGTAAGTAAAGGCCTGACTCTTCCATTTTGACTTGTCTTAGTCAGCTACTCTGATACCTGGTAGCTCAGCATAGCTCTTGACAAAGGTATAGTAGGTGGTCAGTAAATATTAAACAAAAGATTGATTAGTGAGTGAATGAATAGTCTCTCCGGGTATTATGTTAAGTACTTCAGTCATTCTGTAAACATTTCCTGAACTCCTGCCGTAACCCTGGGCCCCTGCGATCCATACAGAGATTCCTTGACATCCAAGGGCTTACATTATATGCATTCTATCATTATCCCAGTTAATCCTCACAGAAACCCTCTCAGGTAACAATTGAAAATTATAAAGGTTAATAATTTGCTTAAGGTCATAAAACTTGTAACTAGCAGAACTAGAATTGAAAAATCTCTTCTGTCTCTGGGGCCGTGGTCTTGTCATCCCAAACCCCCACAGCAGAGTATAGCTTTTCCTGAGCCAGAATCCACAGTTAGTACAAGATCAGGGAAATCCTGGCCTATCCCTTTGAAGGCATTCAGAAGGCTGGGGGAAGAAGCCCCAGGAAGCCCCCGAGGTGCCCTGTTGATGAAGCACCTTCTAGCAGTTTCCACTCTATTGGTTGTAGGACTGGCAAGACCTGTGCATCCAGGATCCTCGGCTCCTGCCCCTTCAGGAGGCTCAGCTGGGTCCCCTTAGGTAAAGAATGCTGAAAGTGGCACCTTCAGCTGTGGCTCACGGAGGCAAGGTAAGAAAGAGGAGACGAAAGGATTGCGAGCCAGCGGTAATTCTGTACCTTCCTTTGTCAGCAGAGTTCTAAAGAAGGCCTCTTGCCTAAAGACTGAGCAGGAATGGAAGAGGGTTTAAGAATACTCCCTTTCCTTAGTTCTGTTACTTTTATTGCTTATGATACCATTCTAAAGACTTTCCCAAGCGAGGCTCAGAATTCTTACTTATTCTTTTAGATTGGGTAATTTCATGGCAAATACAACCTTGAAAATGAGAAGCAAATGTTTTCCTTAACAATTTGAAGTTTGGCAGTTTTTTTAGAAAGTTAAACATACACTTACCATATGATCCAGCAATTCTACTACTTGGAATTTATCCAAGAGAAATGAAAACATATGTCCACACAAAGACTTATATACAAATGTTCACAGTGGAGATATCATAGTCTAAAACTTGACACTACCCAAATGTCCATCAGCTGGTGAATGGATAAACAAAATGTGGTATATCCACACAATGGAATACTACCCAGCCATAAAAAAGAACAAAATTCTGATACACGCAAGGACATAGATGAACCTCAAACAGGGTAGGCTAAGTGAAAGAAGCTAGACACAAAGGACTATGTGTTGTGTGATTCCACTTTTACAAATTTTCTGGAAAAGGCAAAACCTAGAGACAGAAAGCAGATCAGTTGTTGCCTTGGGTGGTGGTGGGAGCAGGGACTGACTACAAGTGGCAAGAGGAAAGTTTTGAGGTGAAGGGACTATTCTAAAACTGCATTGTGGCAATGGTTGCACAACTGCATACATTTACCAAGACTTGTCACTTAAATTATACCTTAATGAAGCTCTTAAAAGACAGAAGAAGAGGAAACTGCGTAGGCAGTGGTCTTCCTTTAAGATAAAAAAAAAAATACATATTAGATTAAAGAAGAAGAATGATCCTAAACACAAACTATATTCTTGGGATATGATTTCAATTTAAAACCTGCTCATAGAGAAATTAGTATTTGTTTAAACAGCTATCATCTGACATTTCACGCTGGCCTCGGTGTGGGTTGAAGAATGCACGGATGTCCGTGTTACCCTCTTGTTGGAATTCTCTGGAAGACTTTTTGACGGGATCGGAGGATGAACTGCCACCACGCGTGGGAAATGAGAAAAGAGACGACGATGTCTGTGCTGAACTGGATGTGCTGGTGACGGCCTTTTAGAGAAGCTCCTAGGGACAGACGGAGTGGGGGAGGGGAGGGAAAGCGATGGGCTGCGGGCTGCTAGCGCGGTCTTCATCTCCTCCCTACAGCGCTGAAAGGGCTTATGGACAAAGGTGGCAGAGCATGTGTCACGGGTCCTGCATTTGAAGGATAGTCAACTGGCCCTCAAAGAAATCGGACTCTGGTCAAGGTGGCATTTTAATAAAAGCAGACAGCTGCCTCCTGCCCCGCATGTCAGCCTCCCTGCAGCCTGGAGACTCACTTCTCTCTCTGTGGGAAAGCCTGCTAGAGGCATATTGTCTGGCAAGAGGAGGGTTTTTTTTTTTTTCTCCTACTTTTTAAAAACCAGCTTGACGCTCATTAACGTTAGGAATGTGAGTGAGGCTCTCTTGTGAAATATGAAAAGTGGGGTGCAGGGTGGGGGAAGAAAAGACACGTTGTGGAAGCATTCGAAAGGGCGGGATGAAAGTGTGGTGTAGGGGAGAGCGCGAGCCCTGTCATTTGGCTGCTATGCTTGGGGCTTCTATTCCCTCAAGTGAGACTATCAGAAGGAGTCCACATTTTTCAATAGAACAGCACGACGTTAAGCGGATGGTTCCTGAACACTGGCACTCCAGACTGCGGGGCCTCTGCAGGTGGGTTTTATGCCGTGCTCTTTGGTTGCTGGAATATAAATCCCACACGCATTGTGCAGCAGCAGCAGGCTTCAAGGATAGCAAAGAGGATTATGTGAGTGGGGAGGTGCTTTTCTCCCCCTTCCTTCTTTTTTCCTTTTTTTTTTTAAATGGAGGCATTCAACTCCTCAGAGAGATGGAACCATGTCTTCACAGCCAAAGTGAAAAGGAGCTTTTGAGGCAAAGCTCTAACAATGCAGGCCGAAGAGGATTTGTGCTGGCCACCCCCCTTCACCTTCATCTCACTCAGAAGAATATATTGTGAACAAGTATTTTTGAGACAAAAATAGAAAGATAGGCAAGGAATATAAACAGACAACTCACAGACAAGGATATATAAATTACAGTTAATACGTGAGAAGGCTCAGCACCCTGGTAACTAGGGAAATGCAAATCAAAGCAACGTGGAGATGCCAGTTTTCACATTTCAGACTGACAAAAACTAAAAGGTATGGTAGTACCCCGAAGGCAGGAGCAGGCCCTTCATTGTATTGCTTGTGGGAATGTAAATTACAACAGCCTTTCAGTAAGAAAATAAAGAACTAACTTTTAAAGTTAAAAGAAAAAATGCCCCCAAATTTCCTCCTTCGTAACTTACCCTACAGAAATGAAAAGCACCATCATGCCGGGCAGCAGAAAGACTGGAAATAACCCAAAGCATCAAGCAAGGAGGCATGAAGAATTACGGGCAAATATATTACGAAGTGTCATGCAGATATTAAAAGCAATGAGTTGAAGCCATATTTATTAATCTGGAAAAAATTTCCAGGGTCTGTTAAGTGTATAAAAGTTTCTAAGTAGTGTATATAGTAGATCTAATATTTAGTAAAAAGTGTAAACTTCCAATGCCTCCTCCCCCCAAAAATTATACGAGTAAATAAGTTTGGATAGATAGATAGAAAGATTGATTGATTGATAGACAGATATACGTAACTGGGCAATCTTGACTACCTTAAGACCGGGGGAGAGTGGGAAAAGTATTAACTTTTTCTTTATACATCTTAGGATTGTTCCCTTGGAACAATAAACATGCATTATTTTTTAATTGAAACAAAAAACCTCCTTAATTAATCTTTAATTTGAATAAATTAAAGAATTTAATTAAAATTAAAGAAATTCTTATAATTGAATTTCTCTAAATAAAAAAATACTGCTGTGAACTCAGCCCTATGCCAAGATACTGCTAAATTTAGAACCATATTTCTGCCATCAATCAGCTTACAACCTAGTCCAAATAATATGGATGAAGAGGAAACAACCAGAGAAAAATAAATGACAATATATGTCAAGACATTCTGTCCTTTTTGAGGCTAAATGGCAATGTGGTCCAAGGGGAGAGGGTACAATTCTGCGTCATCTTTCCTGGCAGGGCAGGAACAGAGTCAGATTTGAAGCACAGAATTTGTGTCGTGAGTACGGTGGGAAAGAAAAGGCTGGATATACATGGTGCGATTATTAGATCAATCTTGCTAATTGTGTTTTTCTAAATCTTCCCAATCCTTATTGATGGTTTTGTCTTAAAAAATTACTTGAAAGGAGTGTGATGATGTTTCCTACTCTGATGATGAATTTGTTCATTTCTTTTTGAATATTACTTAAACTGGCTGGTGGATACAGGGGCCAGTTCATTGTTTTCTTAATCTGTACACTTTACACATTTAAAAAATTTTTGGTATTCATTTGACATGCATAGAAACAAAACAAATTTTTGCATTTTTATGGCTATTGTAAATTCATTAATTTTATATCTTCTTGGTGAATTAAACCGATTACAATTATGCAATTACTGTTTTTTTCCCCAGCAATGCTTCTTGCCTTAAAATAAATTTTGCCAGATACCGATGCTGTTACACATGTGTTCTTTTGATTGGGATTTAACTGGTATAATTTTATGCCTTGTCATACCTATCTTTTAGGTATGTCTCTGGTTAACTGTTTACAGACAAGATTTTTAAAAAATTTATACTTCTCACCCTTGTCTTTTAAGTGAACAGCTTAGTCCGTGTATATTTATTGTGTTCACTGATGTATTTAAGTTTGTCTTCTACCATTTTATTTTGTACTGTATATTTGCCCCAGGCCTTTACATTCAATAACATTTTTCCCTGTCTCATGTCTCTGGTGTGACTTGTGCTTTTTATCTGGATCTAGCCTCTCTACCTAAATTTTCAGGTTAACCCCTCAGTTAGACACTCTCTCAGAGTTTTTTTTAGTTACAACTTTGTTAACTTTCTTTTTATTTACACTTGGTACCACACTCTGCAGCCCACTCCACCCCCTTCCACATTGCCCTGGGACCTCATGGAAGTCCTGCTCTCCCAGAGCATTAGGTACTTCTTGTCATCCGGGCTCTAGCTTTTGGATTCATCTTCATTTCTGCCTTTTGCTGTCAACAAATTGACCATTGTTCCTTTAAAATCTGTCTCTCTTGCATCTTCTATTTCCATAACCATTATCACAACCAGAGTTTAGGTTCATGGTGCTTCAGAGTTACACATTTCATAGCCACTATAGTGGCTCTGCTAGACAGTATTTTTCTCCCCACATCCCTACCATCATATTTATCTTCTGTCAGAGGTATTTGGTCATGTCACTATTGCACTCAAAAACCTCCAGTGGCTCTCCAAACAAGTTAAATCTGCTGTCAGTGTAGCAATCCAAAGCCTTCTAATCTACTATTTCAGCTTTATCTAATTATTCTCTAATTGGTTTGCTAGTGTTGGTCCTATCCCCCACCTAGACTGTAAGCTTCCTCATCAAAGGGAATTCTATCTTGTGCATTCTTTTATTTGTCTTGTTTTACCACCTTGATGTCTTGCTGACCCAAATCTTGACTGTACCTCAAGATTCTATTAGACTGCGGGTACCCTGAGGATTGACACTGAAGTCTTCACCATCATATCTTATCACTACACAGGTGACAGACACATAGTAGCTACTCAGAAAAGATTTACTTACACACTACCATATATGGACTGTCCTACTGTGGGAAATAGCACTGTCATTGCCATAAGTAATGTTTATATACTTAGTCCCAAAATTCACTTATAATAATACCTGGTGAGTTTCTTAATTCACAACTCTATGAAGGTACTTGTGGCAGATGAAATTTGTTGCCATTTCAACAGCCAATCTTCCCTTCTCTCATGTTATAAGAACCCCAGTTTTTTCTAGATATTAGAGGTTTGGCACATGAGTAAGGTAGCCCAGTCCCAAGGGACAAGTCACGATTAGTCTAGACCAGAAACTGTAATCTCTTTCTCCTCACTGGTGATTAGTTTTACACTTAGGCATATGACTTTATTCTGACCAATGAGATGACAGGGTTGCTGAGAGATTTTTAGAAACATTTCTAAGAAAAAGAGACACATGAGGAGAAATTGGCCTTCCTGTTTTGTAATGTAATTGCATACAGAAGTGATGCCTAAAACTGAGGTCACCATCCTGTGACCAAAAGGGGACAAGCTTGAAAAGAAAAATCAATATGCTGAGGATGGGAGCAGAAAGGTGAGAAGTATCTGGATTATTGATGATGTCAGTCCTACAACCAGCTACATCCGGATCCTGTTGTTTCTGCCCATTATAGACAAATATTCTTCTACCTACAGCACTAAAACAAAGTAGCTTAGAATGTGTGAGCAACCATTATATACTGAAACTATTGTAAACACATTATTACACAGTTAACAAAGTATTTATGTAAAGAAAAACATAATATCCATAAATGTTCATTTTGATGCTAATTTCATCCGTTTCTTCCACACTAAGGAATTCATCAAAAAAGTTTAGCAGGTGTACTCAAGAGAACTGTTTCCAGTTTGGTTCTGTTCTATTTGCTGTTCTATGCTCTCCTTGCTAGTATGTCCTAATATTAGGAGTCTTCCTACCATTTGCAGAAAAAGATAAACTCAGCTCCAACTCATGTGATTACT
This sequence comes from Equus caballus, assembly GCF_041296265.1. Lineage (NCBI taxonomy): Eukaryota > Metazoa > Chordata > Mammalia > Perissodactyla > Equidae > Equus > Equus caballus. The sequence goes on from NC_091697.1 coordinate 88,007,228, forward strand.
CATGTTTCATTTTAAATTCTGGATATCTTCTAAGTATGGATAAGAATGAGTCCTCAAAACATGCTGAAAATCCCCCAGCACAAGTCACCGTTACCCTTGTATTGTACTGCTACAAGGGGATTCAGTTCCCTCAAAGAAAACCTGAAGCTCCTTTCTTGTTTTCTTGGCAATGGTTCAGCTTCTGTTTGCTGGCCTTGCTGTCCTTGGGCTGACTCTGATCCTGCCCTGACCCCTATCTCTGTGCCATGAGTGATGAGCAGAAGTCCAGACACTGCTGAAGAGGAAGAGAAAGGATGTTTTATATTTTGACTATTTTCCTCATTAATTTCAATGGATTTCCTCATTGCGAAGAAACATGGACTCTGCTACTTCCTGTGTAACACCATTAAACTTCCTTCCTGCCGTGTTTCAGACGCAACGTCTCACAGCACACACAGCGTGAGGCTTGTGGTTGTTGAGGGTACACACTGTTTTACAATTTCCAGCGGACTGAGCTACATTTGAGGGTTTATTTTTGTAGCTTGCTCAACTTCCAACCAGGGAGTTGTAATTTAGTGAGGAAACTGAACCCACCTCCCCTTATTCTCTCTCATGGGAAGAGGCAAGTTGGGGGTAGAATTAGTTTTCAGGACAAAAGAAAGCTTCACTTTATAACTAGGAGGGCAGGGTACTTCCTCCAGGCTGAAGAGGAGAAAACATGAATAAAAGTTCAAGCTTGAAGAGAAGTGAAAAAGGGGTAAAAATGTTATAAAAGAGTACATAAAAATAGTAATTTCAAAATAAAACTAAATCAGAATTAGGTATTTTTACAGATAGGATTGCATGGCTTCTTGAATAGCAACTATTTTCTCCATGTTTTCAAAAAATAAATCAGTTTTGTAAACCAGTTTTTAGCCACTAATTTAGGGAGAATATTTTGGCATATAGAAAATAATATTTTCTGTAGCTTTACTTCATTGGTCTTTTAAAGAATTCTTGATTTCTTTTTTTTTTTTGGTAAAAATAGGGCCATCTGTATGTGACATACAGATTTTTAAAAAAGTATTTTCCCTACTCCCAAATCAATTGGTATGTTATTTTCGACTCTAACCTGCATCATTCCCCTTCCCTGAAACGCTTGGGGGTATCTCTATTGCTACACTCCCATAATTAATCATTTCCTTTTTGGTTGATTTGGCATGGGGCCTCTCGTTAGCCAGACATCTAGTCTCCTCTTCTCAGATAATATTCTTTAGTTTTATCTACTTTCCTATGCATTTCCATGGAAGTTTATATTCATCATTCAGTCATTCATTACGTGCTGACACTGGGATGGAAGAGAATGTAATTGGCTGGTAGGAGTCTTGAGCAAGAGGGAACAGTGAACATGGTTATTTCCAAGGAGAGAAAAACAGGACACACAAGAAAGAACTCTCCAAAGATCCAAGTGACCAGGAGGAGAGCTTTCCCATGGGAGCAAAAAGCTTCAGTGATAATGTTTTCTTAGGGGGTTGACATAGCAGATAGAGTAGAGAGAGACTGCTGTGGCTGCTGATTTGATTTGGTTGCAAATCAGGTTTTATATTCTATAGATTTTTAGAAGAAACTGTTTTCATTTGCAAAATTAAAAACGTATACAAAATTACAGAGAATGATGTAATGAAATTACGTATACCTATGACCCAACTTAAACAATTATCGCTCTCCAGGGATCCCTTTATATTTTTCTTTTAAATAGGGCTCCCCTGCAGCTTCTCTTGGCTTAACTTGAACAGTCAGGGCCTCCCTCAAACAAGAGTACGTGGCAGTTTTGAAGATCCCTCCCCAGGATGCTTTTTTGAAAAGTGAATTGTTTTATTCAAACATTCCATAGAGAAAGAAAAGCGGACAAATCAAATGTATAGCTCAATTTTTTTTTTTTATAAACTGGGCCCTCCTGTGTAACCAACATCCAAGACACAAACTGTTAACAGCATCCCAGAACACTTCGTGCATCCTTCAAGTTACTAGCCTCTCTGGAGGTGAGTATTACATGGCTTCTGTCCCAATATGTTAGTTTTGCCTGTTTTAAAATTTCATCTAAATGACTGAATTGTATAGTATGTATTATTTTGTATCTGGTTTCTTTCTGTCAACATTGTGAGCGTCATCCACTTTGTTTTGTGTAGTTTTAGTTTATTCAAATTCTTTGCATGTAGTGTTCCATTGTATGAATACACCACAATTCGTTTATCCACTCTACTCTTGGTAGACATTTGCAATGTTTACAATTTGGGATTATTATGAGTGCTGCTACTATGAATGTTCCCCTGTACATTTCCCATATAAGTATTCCTGTTGGGTATATACCTAGGAATGGAATTCCCGTGTCACAGGTTTTGCATAGAATCAGTTTAAATAAATATTGCTGAATAGTTTCCAACTTGGTTGTTTCTATTTACATTCCCACCTGCAGGACATAAAAGTTCAAGTTGTGCCACATTTGGTGTGCACAAGTTGTGCTCACCAGAATTTGGTATTGTCAATCTTTCTAATTTTAGTCATTCTGGTGAATGTCCAGAGATATCATGTTGCAATTTTAATTTGCATATCTCTGATAGTCATAAGGTTGAGTACCTTTCTATATGTTTCCGTTCTCTCTTTCATAGTGTCTCTTTGACTCTCTTACCCATTTTTCTATTGGTTTGTATGTCTTTTTCTTATTGAATTATGGCGGTGATGTTCTTGATGCAGGTGAGTCTGTTGTCGGAGATTGGTATTGCAAATATTTCCCATTAAGTGGCTTGCCTTTGCAGTATCTTAGTGGTGTTCTTTGATGAATAGAAGTGTTTTTGTTTTTTAATACCTGGTACTTTTTGTATCCTATTTAAGGAATTTTTGTTTACCCCAAAATAATCTCCCATGTTTTCTTCCAAAAGTTTTATTGTTTTTCACTTTATGTGTAGATCTACAAGTCGTCTGGAGTTGATTTTTGTGTATGGTATGAGGTAGGATTCAGATCATTTTTTAATATTTGGACAAGCAACATTTGTGTGATGACTATCTTTTACCCACTGCACGGCAGCATGATTTTTGTCATCATTTGTATCCATATACGTGTGGGTCTATTTTTATTCCATTAACCTCTTTGTATATGATTATGCCAGTACCACACTGTTACTATCGCTTTATCATATGCCTGGATAGTGGGTGGAAACCTCCTCTAGCTTTGTTGTTCCTCTTCAAGACTGACTCTGACTTGCTATTCCTCGTCCTTTGCAATTCACATGCATTTCGGATCAGCATGCCAATGTGTCAATTTACACACACACACACACACATGCACACACCTCTGCTGAAGTTTTGGTTGAGATTTATTGAATAGTTGCATCATTTGGGTAGTGGCCTGTTATGTTCTCTCTGTATAGCAGGTGAGAGAGTGGAAAGAGAGGAGGTTGGAAAGGTAAGTGGGTCTAGATAAGGCAGGGCATAGTAGATCATGTTAGGGATTTTGAGCTTTGTTCCAAGAGCAATGAAAAGCTGTTGCAGGGGGAGTTAATAATCATTGGTGATACGTATCAGGCCCTCACCAGTGGTAGGCTCTGTGAGGATACAGTTCTGCTTGGTGGATGTCTAAAGGACCCAGAGAGCACATATGTCCAGATGTCATCTCTTATGAAATCTGATCTACAGCTGCATTCTGCTCTTTATTAGTGTCTAAAGTGACATAGAAGTGACCTCTAGAGATCCATTTCAGAGAAATAGATTGTTTCTTATTCAGAGCCTCGAATTCGTTGTTCCTGAACAAAGTGGCACTAATAAGCCACAGTCAGTTTAATTGCCTCTGTTTCTATGTGACAAGAATGCCACCTCAAAGCCCAGCTGTGTGAAGAGAGGGGGGCAACTCTTAGAGGCTGTTGGGGACGATTATCTAAGTGGTATCACAGCCTGTCAGCGAACAGGAAGGTCCGCCTCCCCTAGACATTGTTGTTATTGATAGTCTTGGCATGGGGGTGGGGTCAGACTGAGAAGGGCAGGAAGGGAGAAGGGAAGCATACAAATCGAATCTTATGCCTGACATCCATTACCAGCCATGATTCATACGTGATCTTGTTGTTCTAACCATGGTGCATCCAGGAGACCCAGGATGCCCTCTCTTTATTATGGATTTGTATATTATGTGTGTGTGTGTGTGTGTGTGTATAAAATATTATATAACTTTGAAAATGTAGTGAATTATACTCAATCTGTACCACCAGGAGAACCTTTCTCTGTAATCAATAAGGACGTTACTCTCTGTTGTTGCACACTACTCTATCTACACATTTGTAAATGGTAACCCTGGTGCCCTTATGTGTTTCTTTATCCATGGAAGAAGAGAGACTTGACCTCAGAAAAACCTAACCCAAGTCAGTCCCTAGTCACCCTTAGATCTTCCTCAATCTGGCTTAAAAAGCAGAACAGAAGTCATTGTGCTTGCGAGTCTCTGTTGAAACCTAGATCTGTATTTGGAAAGGCAGGAGAAGTGTTTGTATTATCCTCTCAAAACCCCTCATTTCCTTACTTAACCCGGAGCTTTGGCTAGCTGAGCATGTACCATATAAACTAAAGGTTTTTCCAGGAGTTTTGTGAGTTCAATTATTGGGCACAGTTAAGTTCTTGTGAGGTCCGGTCTGTACAAAGGTGACTGGGTCTGGTAGTGGACCCAGCTTGCATTTCTCTGCCCCCTTCCTTCAAGCCAAGTTGCCCTTTAGGGGTCTTTGGTGCCTTTTCCTGCCTTAAATTCTCAGTTTTGGGCCATTTTCATTCATTGTAGAAGTTTGAATAGGGTTGAATCTTAAAAGGAGAGAGTTTGGGGTCTTCTTATTTCTCCCCAAAGCAACATTATTCTCTAAGTAAATTTACTAAACTTTTCCTAGTGCCAGGGACACTGGAAGGAGAAACTTTCATCAGGCTACATCCTTCCTCCAAGATAATGGTTACCACTTACTCCCTGTGCATTTGCATAACTTCAAAAATCTAGGAATTGGAGCCTTCTCCAACAAAGATCTACTCTTGCTATCCACTTTAGCAAGAGACTTGCTACCTCTGCCTAGAAACAACTATCTGGAAGCTTTTCCAGACAAAAAGAAATACTGTATTTTACTAGGCACTCTGCAATGTGTAAAGCATTTGGCAAAGTGCCTTGTTCACATTCAGCATTCGAAAAATGGCAGTTATTATTAGACTGTTATGACTTTGGGATCTTGCATTTTGTTCACATTGGAAATATATTGTAGGATGTAACAAAAATAAGAAAATTATAGAAGTGATGGCTCAGCAATGTACATTTGGCAAATACTCAGTTTTTTGACTGTTGCTTTTTTATTTTGGATATCATTAAATGCTGGTGGCGACTGCTTACCACTCAGGAGGAAATAGCTAAGTTCTATTTGTCACAGAACACTGAATTCCCAGGAAAAAGGATCTTTTAAACTCGTCTTTTATACTCACTTCAACCCTGGGTTAAACTATTGAATTAAGGACAATTCTCCCCAAACACATAAATAACTTTTCTCAGATGGGTTGTTTTTCTTAACCCACTTGGTTCTGCTCTGAAGCATAAAGTTGCTTAATAATTACAGTAACAGGTGTTATTTTTAGCCATGTATCCAATTCTATTAAAATTTTATGAGTTAGTCATATTGTATAAAATTCTCATAAGGAAAGTTACATAAAAGCAAAAAGGAGGAGGTTATTAATGGTTAGTGGAATGCTAGAGAAAAATCTTACGTAAAAGTGTTAGCAGTTTTTGTTCGCAATGTATGATGTCATACACCTCATTCCTCTGCCTAACGTTATATGTTTGGTGCTGTTTCCTGATGCCATCTTGATTCACAGCGATGACAGAATATAAACTGAGTTTCATTCACATGCTTTCAGAAGTCATATTCTAGAATTAAATTTTGAGTGGGCTCTTATCTGAGTACTTTCTTCAAGAAGAATGTTTATGTTATAGTTTGAAAGGAGGTTAAATTTAAGGCAAGTTTGTTACAAGGAGAGGCCAGCAGGCTATCCAGAGCCCCCTAAAATGTCTTAAACTTTGTGAGTAATCCTTGATCTAGGAGTCCTTTGTTTTACAGGCTCTGAAGCCTGATTCAATTCATGTCTGAGACTAGATCAGTCTCATGGACCAACTCACATTAACCCAAGCTCATGAAATACCAATGTCTAAGAACCAGATGGCGAATGTGTTAATTTACAATGAGACTACAACTGATGTGGGGAATGGAACAGCAGATCCATATGGGCTTCCAGCTGATACTCAGAAAGTATAGAATTGGGAAATAGTGATTTAATTGTAATTAATTGTTTAATGTTATTGTGCTATGACAGTATGATGTACCCATTTACATAAAACACAAATATCTGCATTCTCTGACCTCTAGGGGGAATTCCAGGAGCATTCCCCATGATTTTCTGTGTTAGAGAATAGACCACAGCTCTGTAGTATTTTTCATTAAATATCCTGTTGGCATTCTAGTGGGGAGCTCCAATCTCATTATACAGAACTATCCCACAGATTACAGATGTTTAGCATTCCTGGCCCCTACAACAAATTATAATAATATTCTCTTGTAATTATAGCTGGCCGAAAGCAACCTCACATAATTTTCAATGCCCCATTGGAGGGAGGGGTCCACACCTAGTTGAGATTCACAGGGTGGCTTTAGATGGAAAGGGTCAAGAAGTTAAAAACCTCTACCTTCTGCACAGTATACCCATTTTTTTTTGATTGGCTTCTTTCTGAGATTATATGGCCTTGTGCTTCTCTTTCCCTAGAGAATCTCTTAGAGGTCAATGTCATAGTTATGATAAGATACCAAGAGACTTTCATTGGAGGCCATCTTGGTACCAAGGTAACCCATGGGGAAGGATAGAAAGAGCAGACTCTAAGGGTCAACTTTATCAATGCCAGTGAGTTTTTGTAACATTTTTTAGTGGCAGAATCTGTCCTCAAGATATCCTATATATATATGTCCTATATACATCCTCAAGATATCCTACATAGAACTCCAGTATAATATACAGATTAAAATGAGCCTCTCTGGCGGAAACCGTGATGGGGTAGAGGCGGAAGCTCTACCTGATTAATTTCCTTGGAACTCCCTGAGCCAGCCAGAGAGATAATAATAGGAAATGCTAGGGTTCTGAGGAACACAATTTGAAAATTTCTGGGCATCTAGGCCCATGCATAGTTCGGTCCTGTGCATTAAGGGAGAGAATCACATGTGAATTTCAGGCCAAAACCCTACCTTGTAATATCATTTGTCTTTGCCCAGAGTGTGCTTTCAGGAGTGTGCAGTGGCAGATAACAACTGTTCTTGGAATTGGAAATTCACAGACTTGGCTACCTTTTTCTAAGAGGCATGAGTTCCTCCTATATTGAAAAGGAGTGCTCCTCCCTTCCTGAGACTGTGCTTCTGGGACTGCACATTGCCATTGTAAGACCCTAAACTCCCACTGTTGCTCAACCTCCATCCTTCCTTCTGACTTTGGCAGAAGATATGGCGGTATCTTTACCTAGCTGTCTCTTATCTTTGGAGATATTGTTTATCTTTATGGTGGCTTTTTATCTCTCTGCCTTGCTCTAGTATATATTCATCTTGTTGTTTAATCCCATCTAACTTCTGTAGTAGTATCTAGGAAAAATTCGATGAAAAAAAAAAAGCAACAAACCCAAGAGATCAAAAGGAAATCTTAACTTTCAGTTGTAGTGTGCTCTTTGTATATCCCCAATGATTAATTAGTAAGATAGATAGTTCATAAACGAGGATGGTTCCATCAATCCCGAGGGTCTATTTGAAATACAGAAAGGAAAACCTTTGACTCAGGTGGAACTGAGAGAAGATGCACTCTCTCTGGGCTCTCTCCTTGCCTCCATGGAACAAGTTCACTGATATTTCACTCCACTTTGGGTAGTCAACAAAGAAGTTAAACAGCTAGTAAAGCAATGACTAAGAAGATTCTGCTATACCTTATCTGAATTCTAAGGCCAGGCCAAGGCAAAACACGTTTTTCTTCAATGGCCATGGTTTTGAACTATTCTGATTTGGGTGTCTCTTCTCCCCTGCTCTCCCTGGACTCCCATTTTTGGTGCACATTGCCTGCTTACTCTCTTCGTTAGGCCACCAAATCTGCTGTCTGATCATTTTTTGACCATAGGTTATTAGCTATAAAATATTTAAAATAAAATTCTGAACAGATTATGTTAGCAGAATTCCAGGCATTAGGAAGTCAAGTAAGAATTATAGATGTGGCAGTAACTTTCTTGAACCCTGGATATCACTCCACATGGCACTTATTATCTTTTCTTTCTATGCTAATTCACTCTTTCCTAGATTCTTCCCATTCTCCAACTTGGTCAACTTGGGCAGCATTGACTTGTGAGTGTTTGTGTTGTCCCTGCATGTCACCCATCCAGGTCTCACTCTTCTATTCATGACACTAAGTGGACCCACGGCCTGTCCTCAGTTACCCTGTCACCTGTGACAAGATGAGGCAGAAGCTCCGCAGAACCAGAAAACTCACTCCTTTCTTCCCTCAATTTCCTTATTCCATACATCTAGGCCAAGATTTCAATTTAAGAAGCGGTAGAAGTCCCATTCAAGACTTAGCTCTAACTTGGTTATTTCAACTCCTGCCTTCCAGAGAGAACTACATTTGAATATTGGCTATTTATGCAGATATTAATAAAAGTGTACTTTACGAGTGGCGACGGCGGCGGCGAGAGGATGAACAACAAGTTCGACGCATTGAAAGATGATGACAGTGGGGACCATGATCAGAATGAAGAAAACAGCACACAGAAAGATGGTGAGAAGGAAAAAACAGAATGAGACAAGAGTCAGGGCAGCAGCAAGAGGAAGGCTGTTGTCCCAGGACCAGCAGAGCATCCCCTGCAGTACAACTGCACTTTCTGGTACTCCAGGAGAACCCCCGGCCGGCCTACCAGCTCACAGAGCTACGAACAGAACATCAAACAGATCGGCACCTTTGCCTCTGTGGAGCAGTTCTGGAGGTTTTACAGCCACATGGTACGTCCCGGGGACCTGACGGGCCACAGTGACTTCCATCTCTTCAAAGAAGGAATTAAACCCATGTGGGAGGATGATGCAAATAAAAATCGTGGCAAGTGGATTATTCGGCTGCGAAAGGGCTTGGCAACCCGTTGCTGGGAGAATCTCATCCTGGCCATGTTGGGGGAGCAGTTCATGGTTGGGGAGGAGATCTGTGGGGCTGTGGTCTCTGTCCAGTTCCAGGAGGACATTATTTCAATATGGAATAAGACTGCCAGTGACCAAGCAACCATAGCCCTAATCCGGGATACACTTTGGCGAGTGCTTAATCTACCTCCCAACACCATTATGGAATACAAAACCCACACCGACAGCAACAAAATGCCAGGCAGCCTGGGCCCCCAAAGGCTCCTTTTTCAAAACCTCTGGAAGCCGCGGTTGAATGTGTCATGACCCTCTTCCTCTCTGGATGGCATCATCATTGAAGCTGGCCTCATCGGAATCTCTTGTTCTGTTGGTGTGCTACCTGGAAGATCCTTCCGTCCTGGACAAGAGGAATTGGAAGAGCGTTTTATGTTTTGAGAACAGGCTGACACGCAGCAGCTACGGCATCAGCTGAGATCACTTAATAAATGGTGCTAAACTAAAAAAAAAAAAAAGTGTACTTTACTCCCATTTGGCTGTTTGCCTTTGCTTAGAGTTCCCCCAGGAAATTTCATTGACAGTACTGAATAGGAGGAGAATTATGGGAAAATGGTAGTATAATTAGCAGTATAGGAACAGAAAAATCCTAGATCTGTGGCCATGAAAACAATGATGAGCCTTCTAGCTCTACCATAATATCATGAACTCATTGGAGTTCATTTTTCAACCCCAAAGTGTCTTGAGAGTTTGAGATGTTCTCTAATCAAAGAGAAAAATTTCTCCTCCTTTCCTCTTAAAACCATGTCGGTTAGAAAGAGAAATTTAGAAAACTGAGTTAAACCAAAATGGTAAACTTATCAATAGAAAATGAGAATCATGAACGGTGGGAAAGTCCAGGCTTATCATTATTTAATAACAATTTACCATCTGTTCCAGACTGAATAACCCATCTGGCGTCTACTGCCAACAAGTATTAACACATCTTCCAGATGCCTCTGCTGAGTATAATCATAAAGTTTGTACTTGATTTAAAAACAGATGTAGAAGGGCAAAGAACTGAAGTGCATCATCAGAATTGAAGTTGTGATGGCTTTCACCTTTCTGACAACTCCAATCTATTCATACGAAATCATTAGCTGGGCTGTAGGTGTATTTAAGAGCGACGACTGGTGTGTGTTGGGGAAACTTAACGACTGTGATGATGAGCACAGCCATTGGTAAAGGTAACCAATGGTAATAAGCTTGGAGAAATCCCAGGCTCTCATGAGAACCAGAGAGTCCTGGTAATGTAAAAAGACCAGCAAATGTCCTCAAAATCACATGTCCTGACTCATTAAGCAGGCATGCATGCAGGTGCTGCCCTAGCTGCTGAAGCTTGGAGCACGAGAAGATGGACACAGCACTAGGAGAGTTAGCTGTCAGTAAGGCTTGAGTCTACCTAAACTAAAGCCTGGTCTTGACTTCAAGTAGACAGCCCAGAGGCTGTGTGGTGCAGAGGGAACAGAGTACTTGGCTTGAAACCACATGATTTGGGTGTGAGTCTTGACTCTGCACTTCACTACTTGTCTGATTCTGCTAAGTCACTTAGCCACTCTGGACTTGTCTTCTCATTTTTCAAGAGTTGTCACAAGAATCCTGATAAGCTCCTTATAAACTATAACTCAAGATACAGCTGTTTCATATCCCTTTGGAATGAGTTAAGACACAAATGAATCTTAATAATCAATCAATGAAAACAAGTTTATTATTTAAATTATCTAAAATGTTATTTTATCAAAAGAAAGATGATGAAAGATCAAATTTAAGTCAGACAACATACGCTCAAGCTGATCCACAAAAACTGAAAAATCTTCATGGAGAAAAAAGAAAAAAGACCTCAACTTGATCTTTGTTGATTCAACTTTTGTACTCATTAACCTCACTTTTGTGAAATGACCAGGTAAAGGCAGTGTGAATTCAATACAATAAACATTAATTGAACACTTCCTGTGTACAAAGTTCAATGCTAGCCATTATAGAGAAGTGCAGGACTGATATTCATGCAGTATACACTGTCACAGCTAGTTTACTTGTCTGCAGTCAGACCCATTCTTGTTGGTTGATGCTTGTTCCATACTGAGTGTCAAAGATTTTGAAGTTCAGCTCTGGATACAAACATGAATAAGATACAGTTTCTCTTAGCTTTTGCCCATGCCTTAGATTCAACTCAGTTTTCCAAATTCACAGCTGATATGGGGCACTAGTTAAAGCACAGCCAGTTGAAGCACTAGACAGGATTACTGACTAAAGTGCACCGACCGCCGGATTCATTTGGTTGACAAGAGCAGTTTGGCCATTAGAATCCAACTTAAGTTCACATTTCACTGGGGAATCTGTGGCTTCCTACACTGACCCACAATTTCTTTAGTGGGGTTTTTATTTTCCTGACTGTTGATAATAGCTTCTACTTATTACTAAACATGAAATATGTACCAGATGATATATGAAAGTTATCCCTATTATCTTGACAAGTTTGCAAAATCAATAATACTATTCCCATTTTATAGGCTGAGCCTGATTGGTGTATTTCTTAAGGAGTGGTGACTAGGAAGTGGTGAAGGAGATGACTCCAGGTCTGTCTGACCTCAAATCTGGACTTTTTTTTTTTTTTTTTTACCATTCTCTATTGAATGACTAGCATGATTAGTGGGATTTCTTCCCCATCATGGGCTCCATTTCTCCTTGAGCAGTACTCTACTTCTCTCCAGTACTGCCACTCCTCACTCATCAGATTCTACCTTAAACCAGAAGCCCACATTTACACAGTGAAAAGGAGAAAATTTTCTCTCTCACCACAGCTCTGAAGATAAACCACATTTATCCTATGACCAGGCAGGAACATCTCAATCATCAGAACAGAGTGGATAATGAACTCCTGTTACCATCTATCAAGAAGAACTCTTTCTTCATTGCAAAATCTTTTGCTACAGAATGCACAGAATTCTGGGGGTTATAGGACACGACGGCCTCCCATGAATATCTATAAATCAAGGCTCTGAAGCCTCTAAGTATCATCCAAACCAAAATGGACACAAGGATAATTCCTGAAAGAGAAGTTGGGGAATGGGAAACAATTCTTCTTGATCGTGCCCTTGTTACCTGCAGACATTAGATGCGGGACTTTGGTTCATTGCTTCATGTAATTAGGTGGCTTGTATCTATTTCCTATCCTCCTCATAGACAACTTTGTGACTCTGGTTTCAAGACAACTAATCATGTGCTATCCTGTGCTAACCCTTATGGGTTCTGGTTTTTCTCATTTCCTTTCTCTTCTTCTCCAGTACTCGCAGGATTGTGCTTGAACAATCATATTGACAGATTGCTTCCAGGGGTATTTTTAGTGCAATGGATAAGAAAATCTCCAGCAAAGGTCAGATCTTTCACTGTTTTAATTAAATTGCAGTGGAAGAAGATTATATCATAAGGATGGCCAGCCAGCTAACTCTGCAGCAATATACACAAAGCCATCATAAGACTCTTGTTACCATGAGAGCGTAAAAGTGACGTGGGCACCAGGGCCAGGTTTTAATTTAAAATGAGCCTTGGTAATTACTTAGAGTTTTTGAAAATTGTTGTCAAGGGATATTTAACAAGGTTTTGTAGATCCACAGTGATTGTGATTATTACTTTTTATTGGTACAATATTTTATTACTTCCCCTTCAGATATGAGTAAGCAATTTTTAACCTGTAGAATCTTATCATTAATTATTTGATACCAGCAACTTAAATACTTTCCATGACTTCCAGAAGATCTATATTGCCACTGGAAGTTTTCAAATGTAGTTGTCCACTGATTTACCTTTTCATGTATTCTCCAGATGAAAAAATTGTTCGAATCCATTTTGAAACCAAATATCTTACACATATTTCCTCATAAGAAAAGACGCTTTGTTGCAAGGGAGAGAGAATGTTAAGGACTCTTCCTGAAGTGTTATGGCTATGATGAGGTTGAAATATTGCTGCTTTGTAAGTGAATACAAACATTGTCGTTTATGATACACCTGCTTCTTGTTGGACCCCAAGCAAGCAATAACCCAACTCCAGAGATGATTCAGCTTAACTTGCCTTTTAGAGTACGTGCGTGGGAAATAAAGAATTTTTAAATTGGCTTTCTTGGGTTCCAGATTAGATATCACCATATGCATTTAAAATGCTAGAAAATATTCTGAAAACTGCTTCTAAAGGATCTAAAAGAAGGCTCTTATCTCAGTTAGAAGTCCCTGTCATTTTGTTTTTGTAGATTCACAATAAATTTATTTTACTAAGCAAAAAGAAGCAGTTGTGCAGAATATGATAAAGGAGAATTGAATATCAAGACTGCACGAAAACAGGATGATGCTATGGTTGGTGAGTATTTTTTCTGATGAGGAGTCCCTTTTTTCCTAGGCTAGAAAGTCTTCTTAAATAAATACATAGGAGAGGAATAGAAAGGCAGGGTAGGGAGAGAGAGAGAGAGATAGAAGGAGAGAGAGGGAAAGAGCACTAATCAAAAATGTAAGTCCACTTGCCTTTTTCTAGTAATAAAAAAATGATGTGAATGAGCCCATCGTCGCCTCCCTGCTTCTTCCATACACACTCCTTGTTTCTGGTTGAGAGCTCTCTCTCTCCACATGCCAATTTAGCTGTAGGCCTCCCTCCTGAAAAGACTGTGAAAGGTATCCATTGGCTCCAACGAATTCAGCTTCACTGACAATCTTGTTCTTTGGGTAGCTATTTGTGGTCTACAATCTGGCTCGCCCCCTCTAACTACCGCTCTAGATCTTTCTTCCCCTTCATGGCCAAAATTCTTGAAAGAGTTATTCCCGCTATCTCCATTTGCTCACCACCCTCTCTAATCTGCGCTCTTCTAATTTGGCTCACGCCTGTTCCATTCCACTGAAACCGCTTTAAAAGGTCTCTGATTTCTTCTCTGTGAAACTTGGCAATACAGATTACCCTGTCCTTCCTAAAGTAGCCTCTCAGTTTCTGTGGCACCGCAATAGCTGGATTTCGTCGAACTCTTTAACCACTCCTTCTTTGTCTTTTTCATGAAGTTCTTGTCCTCTGCTCACTTCTTACATGGAATTGTTGCTCAGAGTTCATTTCCAGGCTATCTTCTCACTTTCTCTGTGACCTCAGCCATCTACATAACTTCACTTCCTATTAAATGTCAATTATTTCCATATCTCTATCTCCAGTTCAGCCTATTTGCTGGAGTACCAGCTCCATTGATACAATGGCCTACAAGACATATCAAGAAGAAATATTGCAGGCACCAAAAAGTCAACCTGTCTGGAATTGAATCCATCCTCTGTCTTCTAACCACTAACCACACCAGGCAGACTCTCCCGGTGTTCCTGATCTATAGTGATTTAAAACAGTTTACTAGGATTGAACCTGGACTCCTCTATACCTTATTTCTATGTTCAATCCCTTACTTCCCATTTCCATTGCACTTAGCTCAGTCTGGGCCACCAAATTTCTCTGCCTGGACTCTTGCATGAGTTTCCTAACTGTTCTAACTCCTGCCTTAATTCTCTGCAACCCATGCTCCACCTTGCAGCCAGAGTCAACTTTCTTTCCTGAAAATCTCATCATGTTATTTTCCCGACTTAAAACCATTAATGCCTTTCTAAGGCTCCTAGGATAAAATGAAAACTCTGTAACATGACTTACAATCGCCTGCTTGTTCTGGTGCCTTCTTAATTCTCCAGCCTCTTCTCCTGAGAAACCCAGCAGCTCCCTCTCCCCACAGTTCTACAGAGCTCTGCTCGCCCTCCCCTTTGAGGAGCTGCTCCTGCTGCTCCTGCTGCCTGGAGTGCGCTTGCCTCCCTCTTTGCCTGGTAAGCTGCCACACTTCCTTTAGTCCTCAGCTGTATCTTCCCTCTGATAATTTATTGTAATTTCCCTCCCTCTCCATAATATGTAAGTTTGTCCAGCAAACAGTAATTACTCACTAAATCTTCTTTCAATGATCAAGTAAATTTCAAAGGCTACCTTCACAGAAACTTTCTCTCAAAATATCCTCACTCTGCACACTTACTTTCCAAGAGTTCTGCTGAACTAGTGTTGCTACGTTGATTGTCTGGTAATTTAATTAAATAGACAATCAAATCCAGAAGCAGCCATCAATGATATGAGTTCTTCTGTCAACATTGACCTCTGAGCTTTCAATCCACTATAGAGATGAGGTCTCCAACTCACCTAGGAAGAGACTGCAATAGGCCGATGACAGCGCGCAGGCTTCTAAATGCAGTCTCCTTTCAGATGGCCTGGGGACCTGGCTTGGGTTTTGTAGAGAGACATCCCGCTCTGTGCGGATCCCCTCTAGTGCACACTTTTTACTTCTTTGATTTCTACCACTGTTTTGTTCCCTCTGTTACACCAAATTAGCACTTTATTTCCTTTCTTGCCTCCTTTATTATCACCAATCGCCTTACGTAACACTTTAGATGTTCAACTCATTCTATTAAAAATCTTGTGAAGTATCCATTACTCCCTCTATTTCATAGGGAAGAGAGTGAAGCTTGTCTATGATCACATAGCTCTTCAGTGGCCAAGCTGGGTTCTACCTCCATTGTCGGTATTCGTTTTATGGTTTCTTGAGGGTACAGACCCTTCCTAATACATCGTTGTCACCTGTCATGCACATGGCATATAGTAAATAGTGAGTACCTTCTTATTGGATAAATGTTGGTAAATAAACTAAGATGTTGGAAACAAGAAAGAATATTTTTTCTACTTTATGTTAATCCATTTGAATGTAGTTTCATAGTGACTACGTGTAGGTATATTAAGCACAATCTGCAACCACATTCAAATAATTAGCCAGCTGAAACAGCACAGAGGAAAAGGCTGTGAAGGTTTATCTTGACCAATACTAAGGACCAATGACCTTCCAGAAAAATGATAACACGGATAGTCAAGAACTGAGTGTGACAAGAAGACTGGAAACAAATAACTGGACAATTTTCACTGTGCACCTAAATCCTATAGTTTGGCTCATGTGCCTTTTGTATCAAATGTGCTTCATTTCAATTGAGGTATAACATTGAAGAGGCATAAATTTGATGTGAGGTAAAATGAGGCATAAAATGTACTTATTTTTTATTCTATTAGTTTTTCACAGCAAAGAATTAAACAAATATTTCTATTATTGGAGATACTGTTGGTTCCTATTGAGACCTTTTTAGGATAGATAATATGCTCATTTATTTAGAGATGAGGGCATGAGAGGGTGATTAATGCTTTATTTTGATAAAGCAAACTGCAATGTCATAAAAATGGTGAACTTATAGAAAATATTAATGATTTAACCTTATTAAGAGGAAAAGTGAGATATTTGACTTCCTAAGCTAATCAGTTATCTGGAAATTATACTTATATCGCTCTTTAAAAGAAATTATTAAGTTACCAGTGTGAATCAGGAGTGTGAAAATGGGTGTTTGGGCATTTGGTCTGTGTCTCCCAGGAGCATGAGTTCTTTGGATCCCACTGCCTTCCAGCCTAGTTCCCATCTCCAGCCTCTGTGTCTGAAGGTGCCTCTTACAAGGCTTGCTTGATGAGGAAAATCAACAAGCCTTTCTACCCTCCACTTTCTCATCCTCTCCGATGCCCTTTATCCTCATTTTAGAACACTTGATTATATGTTCCAATCTGGCACTTGCAACCTGACTAATTGGATCAAATTGATGAGAGAAAATGAATATTCTCACCTGCAAAAGAAATGATGGGATAATCATGACTAGGAAAAAAGGACATGCAGATTTTTGTGCTAACATCTCTAAAATAGCCCAGGAGTCGCACTGAGAGCATATATAGCCTATAGAGCCAACTTAGGAATGCTGGACACCATCATTGGATGTTGAACACTATGGGTAAAGATACAGTGGCGACTATTGTAAGTGTAATTGCTGATAATAATGTCTGTGAAAGCAAATTGTGAGGTGGTTGCTGAATTATGCCATGTAGTAAGTATTTTGTAAGAAGGCTTCACAAAGGTACTGCTTAACTTTGATTGATGGATCAATTAGGAATGTAAAAAAAGAAATGAATGGGCCACGCATACACGGAGCAGAGTCTAGGGACCCTCAAATTGTGTGTGTGGGTGCATATACCTCTATCTTTATCTCTGCCTATTCATACGCTTCTCTACATATTGCCTGATGCAAACTGCAGAAATTTCATTAAACTGATAAAATAAGTATCCTACCTGGATTAAAGAAGTCCGGCAAATTATCAGCAGACACAAAAGGTAGTTTTTTGAGTTTGCTAACACTGTGAAAACCTCTGGGTTTTTTTTTTTTTTGACACATTGATCTACCAGTTACTAGATCAACAACTGAGAAGGAAATAGAGAATTGATACCTGGCTGAGATCTTTGGACTTAATTAAAAGGACTGTGAGGACAGCTTTTTTTTAGCCATCCACATCATGACTGGCATTCAAAGTGTTTCTTGCTACACTAAGAGCAAAAGCTGCCCACTTATTTTGACACAACTGTGAAGTGTATACGCAGGAGGGTGTGTTAGTAAAGAAAGAGTGTGTGTGTGTGTGTGTGTGTGTGTGTGTGTGTGCTTGTGCATGTGTTTAAGAGAATGAGAGAGGAAAGAAAGATTTCATAATTATCTTTCCATCTATCAGAGATGTTGGACTACTTTGCCACAAATCTGAAGACTGTCTCAAGGGGGATCCACATGGCTAGTCTTTCAGGCTAAGTGTAGAGAAGGGGTTACCCAGGGAACCGATGCTTTTGAAATGTGTTTATAATTTTCCTTGGAGGTTGCATTGTAAAATGTTCCAAGTGTTTGGGTGCAATAGGACAGAGCAAGAAACGAGGAGGCAAAGAGTGACATTGTTCTGTCCTGGATTTAGGAATTCCTGACCGTGGCTCTGGCTAAAGCATCTTTCTGGATAATTCCTAGCATCACTTTAGAAGTATTGCTGGGAGTGATGAAAAGTGATCAACTTGGCACCATATAACCATGACACTTTTCCAAGTTAATGCTGTCAAAAATAATCATGTCATGCAAACACACACAAACACAGGGGAAAATAAATTTGGTGCCATCTAAAAACCAAAACCAAAAGCTCTAGGCATGAAAAAATCAACAGAAAGAAATGTGAATGTAAAATGTAGTTGTATCTTAAGTCTACTCGCTCTAACCTCAAATATGCACCCAAGAGCAGCTTCTTTATTTTCTATGGCTGAACTGATTTCCTTATGAGGTCCCCACCAGTAGGGAAAAGACTTGCCAGTCAATAG
The DNA here is from genome assembly GCF_041296265.1 of Equus caballus. Classification (NCBI taxonomy): domain Eukaryota; kingdom Metazoa; phylum Chordata; class Mammalia; order Perissodactyla; family Equidae; genus Equus; species Equus caballus. Next base: position 88,025,673 of record NC_091697.1, read on the forward strand.
TATTTCAGTTTCTTTAAATGGTCTCTTAATGTTCAATAGCTAATAAGGAAGGGTTTAAATGTTGTCTTTTAGCTGACTCCCTTTTCCTGTCCAGATGAAGCAGTGGGGTCCTAGTGTATGAAGGGGAATTCATTGTGGCCCTATGGCAGGGGTAGCCAGAGTCTTAGATCCACTGACTGTCTGCCTGACCCTCACTTCTCTCTGTTGTGGTGTGCCCGTTCTGCTCTCTCTCTGTACTGGTGACCGTTGAGCTGCTACCGGTTTGGTCTGGACATTCAAAAAGGTGAGTTGCTACCTCCCCTTAGAGTCATAGTCCTAGCTATATGCCTACTGTTTCATAGTCTTTTTTGTAGCAGCCTCTTATTTTACCCTGAAACCTTTTCTAATTCACAACCCTTCCCTGGATGGTGTGGGAACCTTTAAGCCCCCTGCTTGTCATACACGGGCCAACTGAATTTGCGAAAGTCATCTGTGGGCGGCCCCTGACTGCTACTGCAGGCACTCCACTGAGCGGGCCCCTTTGACCTGCTGTGCAGCATTCTATTACTATTGAACAGGAAAAGCTGCTGAGCCTGAAAGCTGCTAAAAAGTTACTATCCAGGTCACTGTCTCGTGATTTGGTGTAAGATGGAAAGGAGAATATCCAGAAATTTTCATTATTTGTATTTTCCTGCAACTGGAGCTGAGGTTAATCTTAGTGGGATTTAGACTTGACTTCCTCAGGTGCAGAGGGAGAAAAGCACCATGGTAATAAATCCTTATGAATTCGTTTGAGATGAACATGCCACTATGAGAGGGAAAGCTGGGTGGGTGGGACCCCAGGTTACGTCCCTAGTTACTCACTCAGTCCTGGTGCTTTATTTCTCCCAGACTGCGATGAGGGTGCACTCTGACCCTTCACCGGCCAGTCATATTTATGGCTGACTCTGAGGCAGTGACAAAACGAGATGGGGTCCTGGCCACCCGCCCTGCTATGGGGAGGAAATGCCTGCCGCTTTTGGTCCAGCAGCATCAGCCGAAGGGCAAGAGAACAGATGAGGCTCTGGCTCCTCTTATCTTCGTCTCACCCAACAACACAGTTTTTTTTCTTTTTTTAAATCAGGCAGAAGAAGGCTCAGTATCATAGTGATTTGTCTAATTGGACAAGGCAGTCTGGCATGATCCAGAAGATCCAATTTCTGGTCCCAATGTTGACATCATCTCCTTATTCAGAGGCTTTCCCTGAGAACAAGACCCTAGCCCTACCCCAGGACAGTCCCTCCTCTTAAATTCAAAGGTCCCCCTTCCTGACCACAGCCTTCATCTTTCCTCTCAGGTACCCCATACCTCCTCTCTGTTATTTCATAGAGGCCCTCTGCTCTTCCACTTTCCTCCTCTGTGTCCACTTCTCACCTTACAGCCAGAGGGATCTTTCTAAGATGCTCTCTTTTCTGCTTACTCCCCTACTCACAGTCTTTCCTTGATACCCTACTGCTCAGAATAAAGTGGCCTGTTGTCATCCTCTCTGGATGCCCAGCCTCTGAAGCTTCTTTTTATGCTTGGCGAAGTTTCTTGGTGAGAGGAAGGCCACTGCTCATGTCAGAAGTAAAAAATGACACATATTCAGACTTCCTTGTGAGCTAGAATTTAGGCACGTGATAGAGGTCCCGCCCATCAAGAAGTCTTGCACAGACTGAGTTGGGAGATGACACAAGTTGTGGATAGCAAGGAAGTTCCAGAAAGAGAGAGTTCTTGGGCCCCCAGAGGCAGTGGTTTTGGCAACAGTATCCTGTGTCCAGCGGGGTCAGTGGTGGCAATGGTGGCCCCAGTGATCAGTTCTGCGTCATAATTTGGACCTCCGTCCTGACAGTGCAGCCCTTTTCTCATTCTTTAGACCTGGAAAATTCTGTGAGCTACCCAAAACTTCTTAATACTTTTATTTCCTGCTTAAAACACCCAAAGTTTGTTGCTAATCCAAAAGCCCTAACTGTTACATATGGCTCACAGGGCCTTTTAGGATTCAACCACCACTACTTTCCTCCCCAGCTGTACCTCTCAGTGTGAATTCCCACCTCACACACTGCGATTCAGACATGTTTGAAGACTTTCGTCTTTTACCTGGCTCTTTCTTACCTCTGGATCTGTATAAATACTCTGCCCTCTGAGTGGAGAGCTCTAACTTGCCTTCTGCACTGGGAGGACTCTCATTCTCTGAGTCTCAGTTTTGGCGTCACTATCACTAGGACAGTTTCCGTGGCCGAATATGCTGGCTGCCCATCTAATTCCCCTCTTCCTTCTACATCACTAACAGAACTCCAATTTTGTACACACTGCTGTGTGCCCAGTTAGTAATGCTCACCTCCTAGTCTCTCTGAAAATATGAGTGGCTGTGTGACTCTGTCCTGGCCAATGAGTTGTAAGCAGAAGTCTACCAGGTGGGGCTTCCAGGATGTAAAGCATCAGACCTAGTCCACATGTGCCTCTTTCCCTTCTCATCTGTAATGCAGACTTGATGTCCGGCATTGAAGCAGACATTTTGTGGCCATGAGAACAAGAGCCACACTGGAAGAGAAGGCAATCAGAGGGAGCCTGGGTTCTCAATGAATTCCTGGAACAGTTGCACGAGATGTGAACTGCCTAACGCCAGCTTCTTGTACGTAATATGAATAAATCTCTATGTAGTTAGGCCACTGGTGTCAGATTCCTGTTATGTGCTATTGAGTGCAATCTTGAGCCCCTCAGGCAATCTGGCTAGGTGCTCCTTTCAATTATTCTCACAGCATCCTTTACTTCCTCTGTGAAAGCCCATATCACCTGGTTGTAATTTTCTCTTTACTTATCTAAATCTTCATTCTCAGTTGTGAGATCCGTGAGGACAGTGACTGGAGTGGGTTGAATCACGTTCCTCAAAAAGATATGTTCTCATCCTAATCCCTGGTACCTGTGAATGTGACCTTATTTGGAAATATGGTCTTTATAGATGTAATCAAGTTAAGATGAAGGTCCTACTGGATTAGGGTGGGCCCTAAATCCAGTGACTGGTGTCTGTATAAGAGAAAGGATAGGGAGACTTGAACACACTGACACGTACAGGGAAGAAGGCCATGTGATGATGGAGGCAGAGATTGGAGTTATGCTGCCAAAAGCCAAGGAATACCTGGGGCCTCCAGAAGCTGGAAGAGGCAAGGAAGTGTTCTCTCCTAAAGCCTTCACAGGGAGCGTGGTACTACAGACACCTTGATTTTAGATTTGTAGTCTCCAAAAATGGGACACTATAAATTTCTTTTGTTTTAAGCTGTACCCATCTAATGGTAATTTGTTACTGCAGCTCTAGGAATCTAACGTAGGTGACCATGCCTGCATTGTTTAGACTGGCACCACACCATCTTGTGTTAGAGTCATCAACCTTAGTATTTCCCTTAGAGCAGGTCAGCCCTGGAGCCATAATGTGGGGTAGATCAGAGCCAGAGAAGATACGACGCCTGCTTTTCAAGCTAACAATTTGCTGCTTTCATATCCTGTGTCCCAGCATCCTCCCAATAAGGTCAGCATGCAAGAACCCAGAATCCAAGGATGGCAAACAGATTTCATCTTGATTGCCTAGAGTATTGTGTTGCAAAGGATTCTGAAGCTGCATTTGTGTCATTTATTCCATTTGCTCCATAATTCTTTATTCACTGTCTACTATGCGAACACGTAGGTTCTATTCTGGTTCCTGGGAATTCACAACACATAGAAGAGGGAAATCAATTAATTGTTCAATCAATCCCTCTCTCCCTAGAGCTGACATTGCTATGATGGATTAAAGATATTTTCCATAAACATAGGAGGGAAGAATTGAGGAGGTTTACCATATATTTGCTATCCCTCCAGATTAGATCTTGTCACAGCGTTGGATTTTCAGGCAGTTCCACAATTGCGTCTCTCTCTTCTTTGGAACTCATATAAACAACTCGTTCCACTCATGTCTGCTGGCAGCTGTTTCTTATTTTGATGTTGCAAGAGCATGAGAGTGTCAGACCCCAGTCTGAGGAGAGGGGCTGAGTGTTTCATTGCTAGATCACAAAGACTGCTAAAACCTAGGGGAAGAGTTAAGGACGTTCTCCTGCCTGAATCAGAATCTCAAGAAATTCAGAATGCACGTCAGTGAAGCAAAGAGTTTCATTTTCCATTAAGAGTAAAAGCTAGAGATTGGAAAGCGTTGGAGATAACTTTAAAGTGCTGTGGAGAGTTGTCCAGAATAACCTGGTTACAGGATTGAATGTGTCTTTAGCTGAGCTTCTGAGAAATAGTAGAAAAAATGTAAGCTAAATTTAAAAACTTAACCAGTTCAATATGCAGATACAAAGTAGACACACCCACATACGCATACAGTCAATTTGAAAGGATAACTTCTTATTCATTAAAAAGTAGTAAAAGAGATAGGCAAAAGACAGGATAATTGAGATCTTATTTTTATCTGAAATAAGATCAATGTCTTGAAAAATTTTATTTGTGTTACTTAAGATATTCCCTTGATCTCTATGAACCCAGCTGTAAAATTTGGTGAGACTCAGGAATCTACTGGAAACAGACGCTGTGTAACAAATCTGTTTTCCAGATTAATAAAATTTTCAGTGTCTGTAGCAATCCTAAATCCTTCAGTCTGTGTAGAGCAGACATTTTTATATCAAGATGCCAGACACCTCAGTTCATGATTTACCACCTCCTCTGGCCATACCTGAGATCTTTTTTCAGCTATTTCAAGCAAAATTATTTTTTTCACTGTAATTTGATTGCGAAAAGAAGAAATGGAGCATCATTTTGGCCGGATACTGAGGAACTCTGGGGATATTATGGTAGTCTCAGGGGGACACAAGTTCAAGGTGAGTTATGGTTTCAGCACAAATTTTCTGCTAAATATTCCAGCAAATATTCCATTCTCTGTCAGCTGGTATCTGAGGAATACGACTCTGGGAGTTATTGATTCAATGTTGGGAAATTACAGAACTGTGCACATTTGACCCGTCTTCAATCTAGCTAGTGACATCAGCCAAGTCACTTAGAGCTGCTGTCACCCTCAGGTCCTAACACAATTACAGAAACTTCCAAGTCTGTGTAATCTGGCTGCAGGGTTATCGGAAGGAATGTCCTGTCTCTGTGACCTCAAAGCTCTTCTCAACTTTGTAATGTGTTTTTGTGCAAAGAGGCCCTGAGGTCAGCCTAACCAGTGGCGCTGAGAACAGAACCTCATTAAGCTTCTGACAGTGTGAAATTATCCAGTCAAACAATTTGCCACATCTGCATACACTAATCTGTGGCTATTTAAAGAATTATGCTCTTTCTCTTTGGCCATATATAACCAATGACTCTTAAAGTAAGCTCCCAGGCCATTAGCAGGCTACTAATATACTTCACAACTCTCTCAAAATGCAAGTCCCTGCTCACTTCTTACATGTAAAGGATATATAAATCCATATACTTTTATTTTCACATAGGACTTAAGGCTACTTATGACTAAATTAATGGGTGAGCTGTTAGAGTTACTTAAACTTGATAATTGCAAAATAAATTAGCACATTAACAGAGCATACTGAGGACTTAAATTCAGTGTTCTACTATGGAGATCAGCTGACACACTATGCTATGCAGTGTGGTAGAGTTCAAATATTTCATGCATACACACAATTTGAATGCTAGAAACCTGGCATTGATATAGCACCAGTGTTCTCTTAAAATAGGTGTCATTTTCAGATGCTGTTCTACTTGCCTTTCATTCTAATTTATTATTATTTTAGCTACATTATTCTCTGTTTGTTTACTGTGGTAGTTTGGTTAATGCTACAGTACATGATGATGCATACGTGCATCAACAGTATTTTTGGCCCACAACCCATAATTTCAGTAATGACTAGATTTTATGTGTCTATGTTATGTGGTTTCGATGGGAATCATCCATTCCAACATTTCTAAAATCAGAGTGCCTCCTCTCTCTCTTTCCATATGTTTGTGCGTCTGAGTATTTGCTTCTATAGTGACACTTTCTTGTCTTCACCTAGTTCTTTTTCCCTTTGGGAAGTGGGAAGTGTGTTGCGTGGTGGGCATTGGCATGAGATCTTGAGTCTTACCAAAGAAGGCCACACCGAAAAAGTCTGAGATACAATGATATAGACTTAGATGTAATGAAGTAGACAAAGGTAGATGTAACATTGATTGATAAAAAATTGATACTCATGCTTTATACTTTAATTCACACCATTTTTATCATAATTTTAAAGTCCCTTAAGCATAGATCTTCCGTGGAAAATTTCTATAAACATATATACTCGTATCTGTTTACCCTCTTCTCGGCTTCTAGTGTTTGAGGGGTGCTCCTTTGCAGAGATATTTTTCAGAAGACCGTATGTCATCACCAAACTAGAAAATAGTATCTGATGTAGATCATATGTATATGCATAAGTGTATTATGTGTATAGTATCTTGACAGTTATTTTCAACACGTTCTTTTTTCCCCATTAGAATGAGACAAGGGAGTTCTCATCTTAACATGTATTTGGCTCCTAAAAGTCCTGAGAAACTATCCAACTAGAATAAAATGTCCAAGTCTTCTAAATATGCAAAGTTGGTCTCTAATCTTTAAAAATTTCTAGATAATACAAAGAGCCCCCATCACCTTGGCAGTTGAATCCTTATTGGAGGAAAGAGGCCGCTTCATGTTATACTTTTCAGTCAAGAGCCTGATCTTGTCACACACCATCCCGCCACACAAAACAAAATCACGTTCAACGTATTGTGACAGGTGTTTTTGAACATCTAGACTCTCAAATTAGAGTTGTACAGGCTACATGATGATATTGAGAACAAACACTTTTTCTCGTGGGAGTGCATTTAATCATGCTGATGTACTTTACCGTCTATTTAGAAATTTGAAATCACTCAGTGGTTGAGCTGCCACAAAAATTACTTTTAGACACAATACTTGAAAATGAGTCATAGCTGTAGTGTCCCTGTCACCTGCTGCCTATATCAGTGCTGGAGTAAGAGACATAGAGACAGCATTCTTCTATAACGGGTTCTAAACAGTAAATATGCTCTTGGCATCAATCTATTTATTGAAGTCAGTAGCTGGGGAGAGATTTTCTGGTAGAAAATTTAAATTCATGTGTAAGTCAAACACACATTATTTTTAGCTCAACTGGAACTCAAAAAGATACCTGTTCTGGAAGAGATCCCCTTTATCTTTTATTTTCTCTGAGTAGCCTTGGAACACTAATAAAAAGATGCATCTTTCCATCTTTCTTCTCCGTGTTGTCAGATTCCAGGGAAAGATGTTTTGGTGTGGGCAGAATACTAACGTACCCAAGAGTCACTAACCACACAAACTCGATGTCTCCCTTCACATCCTCCTACCTAACTTTCTTCATGAGCTGTCTCAAAAATCACCTATTTCAAATGAACTAAAACGAACTCTAATCACACTTCTACTTTTGAAATCTTCAGTATTTTTGTCACAGACATATTGCTCTGTCACTCATGTTAGATAGTTTTACCAGTATACTGATTTATGACCCTAGCTGGACTGTAATTTTTGCATAATTGTAGTCATTACCATGGGGTTGTATGAGAAAGGCACACCCCTTAGGCTAAAGCTTCTCCGTGTTTGGTCTCAAAATCACACATAATCCTGGGTATAATGCAGATTCCCGAGCCACACCAGAGCCATTGAGTTAGAGTATCTAAAGGATAGGACCAAGTAATCTGCATTTTAGCCAGCATCCCAGGTGATTTTTATGAACATTCCTATTTGAGAAACCTGCTCAAGGCAGATGCTTGTTTCATCTGGAAACACTAAGCCAACAGATAGTAATTGTTTACTAGGAAGGAAACTAGCATTTATTAAATGCCCACCGGAGTGTATAGGGCACATCAATTAAGTTACATACCAGGATTTTGAAAGAGATATTAGCCACATTGTACCAAAGAGGACGTGGAGCCTCAGATACTAATGTCCTTTTCTGTTCCAGGATCCAATCCAGGGTACCATACTGCATTGAGAAAAGTAGGCTTATAAATAAATTGTGCTGAAAAACTGAGTAGCCATTTGGAATAATATAAAATTAGATCCACACATAAGAATGCACTCCAAGAAGATTAGTGAGCTAAATGTACAAAATAAAACCATACAAACACTAGAAGTAAAACATAGGTGAATTTCTCTTTAATCTCATCACGGGCGAAATCTTTCTAACTATGTCTTATAATCCAGAGCAACAAAAGAAATGGTTAATATATTTGTAACAACAACAACAACAAATATTTGTGCATGGCAAAAAACACACCATAATCAAAGTTAAAAGAGAACTGATGCACTAAGAGAAAACGTGTTCAACGTGTAATACAGACCAAGGACTAACATCCCTAATATACAAAAAACTCTTAAAACTTGAGAGACAAAGAGTGAAAAATCAACAGGAAAATGGGAAAAACACTTGAAAGACAGTTTACAGAAAAAAAAGATATAAAATAGCCCTTAAGCATATGAAAAGATGTTCAAAATTACTAATAATTAGATAAATAAAAAAATACTGATATAATATTTCTTTCCTATCAGATCAGCAACTATTAAAATGTATGACAACACACTCTTTTGGCAAAGCTATGGGGAAAAAGTCCCATATACTGCTGATGCAAATGAAAACTGGTACAACTATTCTGGGAGAATTTGGCAATGTCTAACAAAGCTACATATGCATTTACCTTTTGACCAAGCAATGACACTTCTCGGAATTTACATCTCCAACAGTACAAAAATACACACCTACAAGGTTATTCATTGTTGCGTCATTTTCATTGCAAAACATTAGAGACATTATAAATCTCTGTAAAAAGGAGAGTGGTTAAATAAATTATGGAGTACTGTGCAGCAGTAACAAAAAGGATGAGGAAGATATTTATGAGCTGATATGGAAGGATTTCCAGGATATATTGTTAAACATAAAAAAGCAAAATGCAAGAGTACCTATGGTAAACTATCTTGTAAGATAAATGGAATATAAGATAAAATATATTTATCTGCTCATCTATGCAAAAAATACATGAAGGATAAAACAGAAAATAATGAGATAGTTTACCTACAAAGGATAGTGGGAATGGGGTAGAAAGAACAGGAGAAGTGAAACAGGAAAGGAGATGATAGCGATACTGCTCTGAGTGCACCCTTTCATATAGTTCTGACTTTTAGAACCATGGTCCTATTTCACGACCATTAATTTAATTCAACTTTATTTCAAAATAAAAAAAATAAATTTATCTATGATGTGAAAGCAACCCGAAATGGAATACAAACAGTAACAAACATTCCTGTCACCCAAATCAACAACATAATCACACTGAAGAGGATGGAAGGAAAAGGGAAGAAGGAACCTAAGTAACTTTGTAAAATAATATTTTCCCAGTAACTTTAAGGCTAAGGACAAAAGGAATTATACACAAACATAGTACTGTAGTTAGTAAATTTGTTTTTCACAGGGTTGTGGGGTTAGAAATTCCAAAACTACTTTATAGGTATTCTAGGACTGTGAAAACAAATAAATATATTCTGGATAATGAGACCTGGTTTCTCTTGCTGAAGAAAGGAATTACAAATAAGGAAAGAAGGAAGGCTAAAATGAGCCCTGTAGTGTTGGATTAGAATTGGAGGTATCATTATAAACTCATAGGTACACACACACACACACACACAGATGGATGTAGAGATAGACATAGATTCGTGTGTATGTGTGAGTGTATTTACAACTATATTTCCTACCTCTGTTCACTAAAAAGTTCTAGAAGCGGTGGAAATCCAGTAACAATAAGCACCTCAGCACCCAGATCTTAACAAAATTCAACATCCATCATGATTAAATAGCAAAATCCCATAGCAAGCTGAGGAAAAAATAAAACATCCTTAATCGGACAGAAATTATGTATGAACACCTATAACATACATTATGCTTAACGGTAAAAATATTGAAAGTTTCTCTTTCAAGACAGGATGTCTGCCACCAACATTTCTTTTTCACGGTGCACTAAAAGTCCTAGTTGGTGTTGTAAGGCAAGAAAAGAAAGGGAATGTATAAGAATTAACAAGGAAAAGCAAAAATTACTATGTATAGATGTATGATTTTGCACATCAAAGAATCTAGAAGGAATCTACGGTTACATTATTAGAATTAAAAAGACAGCTGGGCAAGTTTGCAGGACAGAAAATCAATATACAAAATCAATTTCTTTCTAAGTGACAAAATACTAAAAGAGTAAAATTTAAATAGAGATAGCATTTACAATGTTATAAAATATCACCTACCTAGGGGAAAAAAATCTGCCAAAGTATGTCCAAGACTTCTGCACATATAATTAAGTCTTTTGAGATAATCTTTATAAAATCATATACCTAGAAATAAGTCTGCCAAAGCATATGCCAGACTTCTACAGAGATTGTTATAAAACTTTATGAAAAAAATAAAGACCTAAATAAATAATTGATAAATATACTATGTTCCGCATAGTGATCTATAAATCTAATGCAGTCTCAATCAAAATCACAGCAAAATTTTTGTTAGAACTTGAAAACCTGTTTCTAAAATATAGATGAAACAACAAATGGTGGAGAGGAGCTGAGCCACTCCGGAAGAACAAGTGGGGAGGGCTTGCTCTCCTGGATGTTGACTTCGTCCCTTCGGGCTGCTATAGCAAAATACCACAGACAGGAGAGCTGAAACACAACAGAAATATATTTCTCACAGTTCTGGAGGCTGGTAGTCTGAGATCAGGGCGCCAGCAGGGTTGGGTGAGGGCCCTTTTCCGGGTTACACTCTTCTCATTGTATCTTTACATGGCGAAAGGGGGCTAGGGAGCTCTGTGGGATCTTTCTATAACAACATTAATCCCTTGGTGAGGGCTCCACTCTCATGACCTAGTTACCTCCCAAAGGCCCCACCTACTAATACCATCCCCCTTCAGGGTTAAGATATAAATTTGGGGGGGGGGGGACACAAACATCCAGACCATAGCAGATGTCGAGACTCCTATAAATCTATAACTGGCAATGTTATGTTTCTTGACCTAGGTAATGACTAGACAGGAGTTTACAATATATATTAAGGTTTATTTACTTTATTTTGAAATAAGTGATTTCTATTTTGATACATTTCACAAGAAAAGGGGTATTTGAACAAGAAAATTTTAAAAAAGCGTTCCCTCTTTCTGTTATTCTGTCATTCCAACCAAGATTTATTCCCGAGGATTAAGTATTTGGAATGCAGATGGCTCAAAGCCATGTAATATGTGACTTGCTCACTGGTGTTTCGGCTAAATGCTCCTTGTCCTGAGTGGAATTAGCGGTGGAAATCTCAAGAATAGTGACATTATCATGTAAGAATGGACAATGCAAAACATAGGATGTTTACTAAAATACCTTTTATGTATATATATTGGGCCTGGTCCCTGAATTCGATTAAGTAACTACTCTTTATATGAAACCCTATTCAAATATGTTAGAGACAGTAGATACTGTCATTTTTGACTGAACAAAAGAGCTCCCAAGTAATAGCGGTAGGGAAACAACCTACAAAAAATACTTTGTCTGTAATTGCCTATTCAAAGAGGAAGTAAGTTTATTAAAAAGCCAGATAGCATGTTTATTTTACTGGAACATCTTCTGCAGTCCTTTTTCAATGTCAGTAAAAGTGTGTTGATGTCTAGTCTGGGCACTTTTTCTTTAAACCTTTTAGCCCTACTCTTCCCAGAAAATCTGTCACGTGTGTTTCTCAAAGTATTTTGGTAGCTTGTCTCTCCTTCATTTTATCCTCCTCAGTCACAATTATCTTTGCCTCTACATCCTCTTCCAGATTTTTCTTCCCATCTTCTACTTTTCCCTCCCTAATCTCTCTATCACTTTCTGAGTCCTCATGTTAAAATAGAAAGTCTAAAGAGGAAAGAGGTCCAGAAAAAGAATAAAAGATGGAGATGAAATAAAAGTCAAGTGATCTTAGAAGGTAAAACAAAGAAAGATAAAGGAGAAGAGACACAGAAAGTTTAGTTTTGGGTAGGGAAAGTAGAAGAGGAAGGAGAAACACAAAGATGGATTGAGGGGAGTGAAATATATCCATGGGATTTAATGGGGGCGCTATCATCTATGCTCCCTTAATCCCAATATGACCGACAAAGCCTTTTAGATAGTCCTTTAACACAAGTCAATATCAGTAGGAATGGAGTGAATCTGAGCAAAAGCCATTTTATTGCTGTTTTATTATTTTTAAGGAAATACTTTTATTTTTACTTGTATTTATTATTTTTTTCGTGAGGAAGATTGGCCCTGAGCTAACATCTGTGCCAATCTTCCTCTATTTTATGTGGGATGCTGCCACAGCATGATTTGACGAGTGATGCTAGGCCCACATCTGGGATCCGAACCTGCAAACCCCGGGCCACTGAAGTAGAGTGCACGAACTTAACCACTATGCCTCTGGGCCAGCCCCAAGAAAATACTTTTAGAAGAGCAGGAATTAATATTGTGTTTCCCTCCTGGATAAGATCAGGAATTCAAGTTTGGAGTTTCAGAGCATAGTTAGAAAAATAGAAAGGACTGGCGTTTTCCTATAAGGTGGTTCCCCCAAGAAGCATTGTGATTTCAACATTACTTTGGGAATTTGAAATAGTCTATGATGATGACCTTTTCTAAATCAAAAAGCAACCAGAAACAGGATTTGATTTCACTGAAAAGGACACGACATTTTCTGAAACTTTTCTAAACCCACCCTAGTATTTCAGTGTGCACCATCAATATACAACAACAAAGTAAAGCTTGGTTTCAAATCACAAATGACTTAGAGAAAAACAGGGGTTATCAAATGTAGTTTTGTCTCCATGAATGAAATTGGGCACTTTCATTGTTATCAAGCTCCTGCATACACATGTCAAGCCAGGACACCATACCACCTGCCCCAGAAATGGAATATCCATAAACACATATCCATGGATATGGATTATTATGCTAACAAAGATGTTATCGGAATATTGGCACTGGGAGGCATGTCAAGGAGACTCTCATTCAACCCTTTTCAATTTTTATTGAGAAACTGATCCCTGGGAGTGAGAACGAAAATAATGATAATGATGAATATTTATTGATTGTTTACTATGTGCCGCCAATTTAAATGTCTTAACTTATATTTGATTTAGTTCTTGTGACAACACAATGAGGTATCTAACATCCCCATTTTACAGATAAGGAAACCTATCTGTAGAGGGAGGTACTATTTAGGTAATTGAGAGCACTCCATACTAATGTCAGGTTGGAGTTGCTGTTCAGTGACTTGTACAAGATGTCTACAATATTTAATAACCAGCTGCTTTATGTCAAGGACTGTGCTGAAAATGAAATGGTAGATAAAACAGAAAGGATTCCCTGACCTCACAGAGCTTACAACCTAGGGGCCAAAGGCAGTCAATTAAGGCAGCAATAATGCAAAACCTTTTAAGTACACTCTTAAGATAAGTACCTTAAGACTCTGGTAAGCAAGTAGCAGACATATCTAACCAGGTAGGACAGAGTCAGTGCTGGGGAACAGGACTGGGTACAGTTCATCACAGAGCTGGAATCCAGATCCCCTGATTCCAAGGCCATGGCTCTTTCCAATATCTCAAGCTGTACTGCTTCATTGTACCTCCACTAGCAAAAGGCCTAATGAGCCATTATTAAAGTTGTCTACCTGTGCTGCTCCATTTGGTTAGTAAGCAGTTCAGTCAGGGGTGATCACGCCCCTGCAAATGGAGTGCTTCTTCTTCAATCTGGTATCAGCCTAATCACTTGGTGTACATCAGCCCTTGACACAAAACTTGGCTTTGCAAATAAGCACATGCATGTATTACGCCTATGATAATTATTAAAACATGACCCACTTTAAGTGATAGCCACTGACTGAATGTTGAGAGGGTAAAACCAGCCCTATACTAGGATAAAATGTATATTCTTAGTTTAATTAATTTAATCTGCAATCCAAAAATAATATAGATCAGATGGTAAAACCAGATGAAAGAGTCAGACCTGTTTCAATTGTGCTAGGCCATTCTGGAGGACCATTCAGAATCTTTGCATCTAACCACTTCATTAGGACAGCTATAATCAAAAAGATGGACAATAGCAAGTGTTGGAGAGGATGCAGAGAAACTGGAACTCTCATTCCTTCCTAGAGGGAATAGAAAATGGGGCAGTCACTGGAAATTGGAAAATAATTCTGGATAGTTTCTCAAAAAGTCAAACATACAGTTACCACAGGATCCAGTAATTCCATTCCTATGTACCCAAGATAATTGAAAATGTATGTCCACACAAAAACTTGCATGTGAGTGTTCATAGTAGCATTATTCATAATAGCCAAAAAATGGAAACAATCCAAATGTCTATCAATCAACTGATGAATTGACACACAAAACATGAGATATCCGTACAACGGAATATTATTCATGCACAAAAGGAATAAAGCAATGATGTATGCTACAAGGTGGAGGAATCTTGAAAACATCATACTGAGTGAAAAAGGCTAGACATAAAAGGCCACATATTGTGTGATTCCATTTATATGAAATATCCGCAATAGGCAAATCCGCAGAGACAGAAAGCAGATCAATGGTTGAGGAGGCTGGGAGAGGGGATATGGGTTTTGGGGGGGAGGGGGTTGATGAAATGTTCTAAGACTAGGTAGTGGTGATAGTGCACAACTCTGGGGATATATGAAAACAGCCCCGCTGAATTGTACATTTTCAAAGGGTGAATTTTACAGTATATGAATTATACCTCAATAAAATTACAATCTAAAAGTTTTGTCTAAGGACGTACAGTTTATACAGAAGTCATGAATATAGTTAACATTTTTATATATTTCTATCCACCCAAAACAAAATAGAAAATTGAGGAAGATGTGAGATAATTCAAGCCTAAAAATATTTTTACCATAAATATGCAGCTACTTTATGTAAGCAAGACTTTTTCCATTCCATTTCCTCTGTTCTCCACTTCATTTCCATTCATATAAATAAACGAAGCTATTGAATGCCACTTTTCATTCTGACCTGGTTCTTTGGACTTGAATTTTATTTCTCCTCTACTTATGTTCTCCTTGCCATTCTTCTCTCTGTACTCAAGCAATTCTTCCCATTATTTTTTGACTCTCAGAACATCCTTCTCTGGGCTAGGTCATGAAAACTCTTGTCAAAATGCAGCTACTACGCATGATATTTAAACTCCCCACTTGAAGCATACCCTCCACTGGATCAGAGCCTCTTTTACTTCTGTGACATCAGGACTACTTGTCGGCGCTTTCATTATCTAGCTGTTGACCTGCATGTTTTCCACCCGTTTGGGTTGGATGAGTCTGGAATTGTTAACCAAACAAAAGAAACCTGGTTGCTACGCCTGGCGAGACCAACGCTGTTCACCGACTGCTTCCTGTTTGCCCTGCGTGGTGTGGGCAGAGTATGCGGCAAGGCCTTATTCTGCTTACGTCTGTGTGTTCAGAAGATGAGGATGGCTTTTTGTGTCTTGCTTACCCAGACACACTCACTCAGAACTGCTTTAGGATCCATCTGCGGTAAAATCTGAAAATGTGCTATGCACAATTACACAAGCAAACACAATGTCCCAAGACAAATATGCCCTATTAGCAAGCAGGCCAGAATTGAAGTAAAAACAGGTGTTTCCTCTATTGGGTCTGATTGCCTACATGTGCGGCTACTCGGAAATTATTTCTTAATTACTTTGAAGGGTTAGCTCCAGCAGAGAGGGAGAGAGAAAACTCTGCAGGAGTTCTGAGGGCTCTTTGGTCCTCTGACGAATTAAAGCTTAATCTTGCAATTAATTAATTAATTAATCCCATAATCCTGTAACAGCTGAATCCTGTAATTACTTAAATATATTAATTTTCCTCTTGATATTATTTCTGGATGATCACAGGCTTTATTGACCCAGTTACCCATTTTGATAGGGACCCCACTTGACTTTGTGCCACGTGGTTGATATGCAAAATGTTCCTGAACTTGCGATCTACATCATATTATATGACCATAAGAGAAATGAATTGCATAAGAAGAAACATAAGGAGGCATTCTGCCAGCTTTGTCTTGGCAACACTGGACCACTCTAATCAGACCTGGAGAGCAGCCACTTATTTCTGGTAAGTAGAAAAGACGGGTGATTTTATTCATTTCTCAGCCTCAGTATTTTCAATGGGTAAAGCAGAAGGGACAGTGTTGAGAGCCAGGAGATTGGTCAATCAAAGGGACTAACTATATTTAGTTATAGGAGCACTAACTATAGTCTTGGTATCATATTAGGCACTAAAAAGCTGACAAAAACCTACAAATTGGAGTCTCTACCTTCAAGAACTAATTTGGTAGAAGGATACATAAATAAAGGCGATGAATGGGAAAAACTGAGATGCCTTCCCATGTTACAGGCATTCTTCGTGGGGTGAGATCTGGGAGATAGCATGGGAAAATGGGATGACCTCGACACCTGGCAGCTTATTGAAATAATACTGAAAAGGATTAATTCTGAAAATGTTCGTGACATCCCTTGAATCAAGGAAATTAAATATTAAAAAGGTTCAGCGATGAGGGCAGTTCCACAGACAGAGAAAACTGGACCCAGGACTCAGACAGCTAGGTTTAACTCTAAGGCCTTGTGTTCTTAAATGTACAATATTCCCTTTTTCTGAGAATATGTCCATTCTTATTTCTTCGTGCTATAATATACTTTCTTTTATTAAATTCTGGCGGTGCAGTAATATTTATGTAAGTGTCTTTACTTGGAAGTAAACTAAAAGACAACGGCTCTGACTTTGTTTACTCTCCTCTCCAACTTTAATTTTGCTGATCTCCAAAATCCCAAAGTCTGGTAATTACTTCTCTAGATCTAAATTTCTGTGAAGGGCCAGAGAGTAAATATTTTAGACTTTGTAGGTCATACAGTATCTTTTGCAACTACTCAACTCTGCTATTGTAATGCAAAAGCAGCCGTAGACAACACAGAAACAAATGGCATGGCTGCATGCCAATAAAATTGTATTTATGAACACTGAAATTTAAATCTCATAAAATTTTCATGTGTCACAAAATATTATTCTTTTGATGTTTCAGGTATTTAAAAATGTAATAATCATTCTTAGCTCTCAGACTGCGCAAAAATAAGTGACCAGGTGGATGTGGTCCTTGGGCCATGGTTTGCTGACCCCTGCTCTAGATGTCGTCAGACTGGACAGCTGTTGACCCGTGAAAACAGGAAACAACACGATTTATCCTGACAGTTTTCTTTCATGTAAATATATATATCATCCTTAATCAACTTTCCAAAGCAAAATCAGGAACATAAAAAGGATGAGATGCATTAGGTTTTAAAACCCAACTATAAGCTACACAAATGAGATGTAAACCCAGCACAGAGAAAAATTACAGCTGCCTGCCTCGGTAGCCCTTGTCAGGTGCAGGTCCCAACACAAGCCCTTTGCCAGGAGGGGTGGCTTCCAAGTGGAGGACAGTGACTGATCCATACTGAGTTCAGGGAAACAAGAGATCGTCTGGTCCCTCAAAGGAAACGCGATTCAGATAAGAAGGGGAAAGAAGCGGGAATTCCAAGGGCTTTCATGCACAGTTGTGCCAGTAGCAGCTCGGGCTGAGTTTGAAAGACAATGCAGAAATCAAAGGATTGGATTTGGGCGCAGGAATAATGAAAGATAAAGTTGCAAACGTAGTTAGAGGAGAGCTTAAGGAGGGCTAAAAATTTGTATCTTATTGTGGAGGTCGGAGGTTCAAAGGGAATTGTCAGATGTTACGCCTAATCAATGGATGTTTTGTTTGGTCTGTATAGCATTTTTATATATTTGAGCCAATCTTTCAAAATCGAGTTTTTCTTGAAAAATCGGAAAATGTGGCAACACTAGCCCAGCATTTCTATGACCTTAAATGAATGTTACTCACAGTTCAAAATTCTTCTTTTGATTTATTTGTCTCAGTTCATTCATTTTTGCTATAGCCATATGGAAACTTCTTTCAGATCCTTGAAGCTGTCATTCTCTCATTTGCCTCCAGGCCTTTACACATACATTCACACACACATACACACACATACTCATCATCCGCCTACAGCCTAAGATCTTCTACTTATCCTCAGGGCTAACATTAAATGTGTCTTCTTCTTAGAAGCGTACCATGATGCGTCAAGTCTGGGTCAGATATTTCCATCGCATCCTGTATCTTCCTGCCATTCATCCATTCGCAAACATTTATTTAGTGACCGTAGTGCCAAGTGCTGCTCTGGGCGCTGGGAATACAAAAGTGTACAAAATTAAGTCCCAGGCCTATTGGGACATAAATTCCATGGAGTGTGAAAGACATTAAGTTAATAAACAAGTAAACAAAAAGTATGTAGGAAAGTGACGAGTGTTATGGAGAAAAGCAAAGCAGGGTAAGGGGGCTGCATGCTACTTCTGTAAAATGTTTAGGACAGGACTCACTGATCAAGAGACATTTGAGCAGAAAGTAGAAATGTAAGGAAAGCAAGCAGAAGAAAGTAAGGGAGCAAGTCATGTGGACATGGAGGAAAAGAGCAGCCAGGCAGGGAGAAGAACAAGGGCAAAAGGCTTGAGGTAAGAGTGTGTTTGGAGTGTTTGAGGAGGCCAAGGTGACTGGAACAACAGAGGTAAGACACAAGACGGGAGGAGATAAGGAGGAAATGGGGCCAGGTCTAGGCCTGGTGGGTCAATGCAAGGACTCCAGCTTTACTCTAAATGATGTGGAAATTTGTCAGAGAGTTTTGAATTAGAGGAGCAACATGATCCAAGTCAGTTTTTAAGAAGATCGTGCTGGCTGTTCTGTGGAGGGCAGACTGTGGCAGGTGGTCAAAGGGTAGACGGAGGAAGACAAATTAGAGAGTTGCTCTGATGGTTTAAATAAAAATTATGTTGATTTGGGCTACAGCAGCAGTGGGTGTGAAACAAAGAGGAGTGGAGAGCTTTGAGATATCTAGGGTAGAATTAATCAGACATGGGGATTAATTTGGCGTGAAGAATAATGGAGAAGGAGAAATCAAGGTGAGCACCAGCAAGCTCTGGGTGGAGGTCTTATAACTGCTGTCTACCTCTGTAAATCCTTCATAAGACAGAAGCTCAAAGGGGGCAAGAAAAAATCTATAGTGCTTACGATTTTATCCCTAGTGCCTAGTGCAGAGTAGGTACTTAACTTTTTGAGTAAATTAGTGAATAAGTTAGGTATAATAAAGAGAGACTTTGGAATCAAGATGAATTTGGAAGACAGAACTCAGATAAGCAATCTTGATTGTCTTGGAAAAGTTGAATGGGAACTCATCTAGATTTCCAAGTAATGGGAGTGAGTGCTGGAGAGTTATTACATATCACTCATCTTTTAGGAGGGATTGCCTCTAGGAAAATCTGTAGCGGGAATAGAGATGTTCATGAGAGCACAGATTCCAAAATGGTAGTCTAGATAGCTATGTTTGGCTCCCTTGATGCTGGCCCCTGCAAAGTTTTAACATTTTCGATGTAGTTGCCAGCATTAAAATCAGTAGAAGTCAAATAAAAATTTGCATTTATAGTTTCTCTTGAAAAAGTCGAGGTCTGACCATATTGGCTTCTTATTCCTTCACGGCAAATATTGGATCAGCTAAGTCTCCCCCACTGTCTTTAGTGGGCCTGAGTCATCCTTCTTCCAGGTCATCCTATCCCCCACGACTCCCTGGTGTCCTCCAAGCACTGAGAATGAGGGCAGGTTCCCTTCTGTCATCTTATGCCAGCCCTCTTCACTCATTTATGTTTTCTGTTTTGGACCCAGAGGGAATTTTTGTTGTCAACTGTATCTCCAGAGTGAGCTCTTTCTTTGTATTCAGTGCTGTTTTCCCATGAAGCTTCTCCTTCCTCAGCCTTCAGGAGCCCAGTGGCCTCATCCTCCCTCCTTTTCTCAAGCTCTGTTTAAAGCCTACCGTGCCAGATGATGGAGACGCGAAGACCTCTAAATAGACAGAGGGTTTGCCATCACAGACTGAAAAGTATAAAGGAAGAGACAGAAAAGACCCCACAAATCAACAAAGAAATAATTACAAGTATGGTAAAAGCTATGGAGAAAAAGGGAATTTTCAACGAGAGAATAATGTGGAAGGAAGATATCACTTAAATAAGTTGCCCGAGGGAGGGCTCTCTGAGGAAGCAACAGTTTAGCTGTGTGAAAATCCACGGAGGAGGGGGTTGTGAGCTAAGAGAGCAGCACAGCAGACGTCCTGAGATGGACAGATGCTTGGCACTGCTGAGACACTAATACAAGGAGGCCAAGGGCGCTGGGAGATGCTATGAGAGAGTACGAGATTAGAACAGAGGCAGGCGAGTCATATCCCGCGGAACGTTGTGGGCTATGGGAAGAGTCTTCGTTTTATTTTCAGTGCCATGTGAAGTCCGACCTGACGTGTAATAGGTCAATAATCATCATCAAAACTTGCTTTCAAGAACGGATTTGGAATGTTTCTGTGTCACGCTAAACTCACTGGTGGGAGTTAATATGTCACCTCTCTCAGTGGAAGTGGATTTTTATCTAAACAGGAATCAACACGTTTAATTAAAAGAATAAATTACCCAAGGCAAAATGAAATGAATCGGCAGAACTCAATGGGGAAGATGAAGACCCCGTTATCTCTGAAATGACGTATTTGGGTAAAACAGCTTCTACCTTGGAAAGTAATATAGCACAGGAGTATATTCAAACTGTGAAAAATGAATGAGCTTCAAAATATTATTAGTTTGTATTTATTTATTATTTACACCAGCACCCCACTTACTCAACTTTGACAAGACTGATCACAGCTGGAAAAGAAGAAGTAAAGAAAATAATTCTCTGGACTGGCCCAGTGGTATAGTGGTTAAGTTCCTGTGCTCTGCATCGGTGGCCTGCTCTGCATCGGCGGCCTGGGATTCATGGGTTTGGATCCCAGGCGCAGACCTACACACTGCTCATCAAGCCATGCTGTGGCAGCATCCCACATGCACAAAATAGAGGAAGATTGACATAGATGTTAGCTCAGTGACAATCTTCCTCAAGCAAAAAGAGGAAGATTGGCAACAGATGTTAGCTCAGGGCCAATCTTCCTCACAAAAAAAAAAAGAAAAGAAATGGTTCTCAGTAGCCAAAGCAGATGACACAAAGCCCATGTACTAAGCTTATGCAGCACTTCACCAATTATGTCAATCAGAAAATATATATATATATTCATATATACAAACATATATATGTATGTCTGTGTGTATATATATATTTATAGGAAGCTGCTAAAATCAGGCACTTTGACAGTGAACAGTAATGGCAGTCTTGCAGCAACAGTAGAGAAAGGAAAATATAAAAAGTAGTGGCAAGAGGTTGGGAGGTTAATGGGGGAAGCGTTAGGTACGGGGAAGCAGATTTAGGAGGTTCGCTAGCACCTGAGGAGGCCAGCGTTTGCATAGCTGTACTATATTGACTTAATTCTCACAGTGACAACCCTGACACACGGAGGTAATGTTGAGAGTCTGTGTTAGAAACTGGGGAAGAGTGAAAAATACTATAGAAGAATTTCTTTCTGGAATGATTATATAAAATCAGGAGCTTAAGTGGCAGGCTTTGTTAATTCATCCGCAAATATTCAGGACTGCTTACCACAAGTTCTGGTGGCAGAGAGACAAAAATCCTACCCTCACAGGGCTGACATAGGAGTGTCAGTGCATGGAAGGTGTTTAAAGCCAGATGACGGGATGAAATCGCCTGGGTCTGTATCTGGGATGCTCGCTTCTGTGGAGTGCACATAAGCACATCAGTGGCTGATGTTGGGCCTGGGGGCCATCATTAAGTTGCCCGTATTTGCATCTTAAACAGAAAGTTTGTGCAGGGGGCAAGGTGGTCCTCAATCCTCAATTGTTACAACTCAGTAACATATGTATTACCTGCTTATTCTGGTTTTATCTCTTCAAATGAAATTTTTTAATTACTAGAACCATGATGCTAAGGTTTATTATTTGTATCTTCTTATAAACAACTCAATCTTATTTCCAGAGGATATTTATAGTTTGCCTAAAATGAAAGTCACCTATTGGTCACTCGCTTTATTTATGATAGCACCTAATTACTGAGAATGAGGCTTCCATGAGTCATGTTTTCATCTACGATTTCTCTTCCATAAAAAAGAATTTTCCACTTCTATTCATCCTTTACAGAAGATTGGAGACAGCTTTTCCCTTCAATCGCACCGGGAAACAGCCTAGTCCAGGAGATGCTGCAGGGGGCGCTGCCTGAGACCCTGCCTGTTCTCTGTTCCTTGTATTTCAGTTGTTCAGATTCCAGGGTTGGCTCTCTTGCCATATCTTTGTTATATTGTTTAAATGTATTATTGTCATATGGCTGTATTATTGTTTTTTAAATATCTTTATTTCAATTGACTCACTTTTTAGCCTAAATTTATTTAGAAAGGACAATATATCTCACTATCACAAATAGAAAGTTAGTGTCAATTGTCATAAATAGAGGATACCAATAAAATAAATGCTCTGTTGCTTGCCAAAGCCTCTGAGGCAAATGCTCGTTTTCCCTTTATTGGCAACAGAGATTAACAGGAGTTTTAAAAGCTCACGTGCACCAAACTGAGCCGTTCTTCTTGACGGTTATCAGAAGGCTAGAAAAGGGAATACATCTCTCTTTGAAATTCACTATTACCTAATTCAGGGGTCGGTGAACAACCTAAAATCATTTCAATCAACACTGGTGAAACGCTTGAGAAATAGGGGAATTTTTCAAAGCAACAATGTCTATTTAGTTTACCAAGGAAGGGGACTGGATCTTCCATTGTTTTGTGTCTCCATCAGGCTCAGCATAGAGCTGGGTGCAGGATAGACCCCTGTAACTGCCAGCTTGATGTCTACAACCGTGACTGCATCCCAGCCTCTGCCTGACATCCACAAGACGGCTGCTTTGGTTACAAGGATTCGGGCACAGTGAGATGGCAGAACTCCTGGACAATGAAATCATAGAGCGGGGACTGTTGACAGTCAATCACCAACATCTCCTTTGTGTTATAATGACATAAAAGTAGAAACGTAGCATTTTTAAAGGGGAATTAATTTTGGACCTAGGTTCAAATCTAAGCTTAGGAACTCACTAGTTTTACACCTGGGCCAGGTTATTCCACCTCTGTGGCTTTGGTTTCCTTGTCTATAATATGGGTCTGATAATACCTTTCCCAAAGGAATGTTATCAAGACTAATGAGGTAACATATAGAATATGGCTGTCACATAGTAGGGCCTCTATAATTTGGAGCTATTTTTGAGGAAAACACAGAGAGAGGCTACAATCATTCTAAGGACTTATATTACAGTTGAGAAAGAAAAAATTATATTTGGAGAATTGGGCAAAGTCAAAAAATCATTTCAATGAATACAAATTAGAGAGAAATCATGAGGAAATTATGCAAGCATTCTAAATCAAAAATCCTGCTCAGTAGAACTAACAAGGCTAGTTTGCATTGGTTTGTTTTTGTCTTGATTCATCTGGATGATTTCCTAAATTCTTCTTTTTTGCAGCGTGGATATAGCTCTAGTGTCAGCAATAGACGCACCACTTTGCCCATCTTTGTCTCAAGGCTGTTTTCTGCATACTGAAAGATTATTTTTAGATTTAAGATTTTTACTCGACGCCAAGCATTTCTTCTGATTAGATCAACATATCAAAACTTTTGATTGAGTCTAGTTACCTGACAGTTCAAGGAATCATACCCCATGTATACTTTGGAAACAATTACACATGCAGACCTCAGCTAAACATTGCCCACTGGGAGCAGCTCAGACTGTCATGGTCAATAGAAAAACCACACTTGGATCTCCTCCAACAGTGCTTTATGGTGATGCCCAAAATACCTCCTGGAGCTACATTGATGCATTATTGTGATATACCCAGGATTGCCATTTTCCTTTTTACGTTGTTCCAGTCTTGATTTCATAATTAAATTCTATTCCCTTAAATAGAATTAAAATTCACAGTTTCCTTTACTTACGGTCCTCTCTAGAAGCATTCTGTTAAACTTTACCACATATGGGTAGTGGCAAAGTAAAGTTAATCTGGAAAGTAATTTTGTAGACCAATATAAATCTTATTGCTTACGTATTTTCCTTAAATACAGTTAATAACTCTCCCTGAGTCAATGCCAAAAGGATTCAAACTTGGATGTATGTATACACATTGTGGGGAAAATTAAAAGAAAAACAAGTATTCAACTGGCATTTTTTATACATATCTTATTACTTTTTTATTGAGGTAACATTGGTTTATAACAGTGTATAAATTTCACGTGTATATCATTATATTTTGACTTCTGTGTAGATTGTAACATGTTCACCACCAAAAGTCTAGTTGCCATCTGTCACCATACACATGTGTCCCGTTACCCATTTTGCCCTCCTCCCACCCCACTTTCCCTCTGGTAACCACCAATCTGTTCTCTGTATCTATGTGTTTGTTTGTTTATTTATCTTCCAGACATGAGTGAAATCATAACGGTATTTGTCTTTCTCCACCTGAGTTATTTCACTTAGCACGATACTCTCAAGGCCTATCCATGTTGTTGCAAATGGCAAAATTTCATCTTTTTTATGACTGACTAGTATCCTATTGTGTATATATATATATATATATATATATATATATATATTTTTACCACATCTTCTTTATCCATTCACCAATCAATGGGCACTTAGGTTGTTTCTAAGTCTTGGCTATTATGAATAATACTGCAATGAACATAGGCATGTACATATCTTTTCTATTTACTGTTTTCATGTTCTTTGGATAAATACCTCGAAGTGAAATAGCTAGATCACATGGTAGTTCTATTTTTAAGTTTTCGAGTAATCTCCATACTGTTTTCCATAGTGGATGCACCAATTTACATTCCCACCGGCATCAACTGATATTTTTAAATAGCTGTTTCTGCAGTGTTTAAGATTCAGAAACAGTGACTTTGAGGACCTTTCATTATGCTTCACAGGCTCATTTTTCTGTATTCGTTCTTCCTTAACTGAAATAAACAGTTTATTTCCCTTGTCACTGTTGAGGGTTATGTTTGTTCATTGGCTGAAGTCATACCTTAGCTACTTGGAATTTCTGTACCAGGATTTTAAAAAAGGCATCAACTTCCTCACTTTATTCCATTTATTCTTTCATTCAATAGACATTTATTAAGAACTAGGTAGTGATAAGCACCAGTATAAATTGGTGAAGCCGTTATGGGAAACGGTATGGAGATTCTTGGAGGTAATATGCGTTAGATTCTTGGAGGTAATATATGGGTGGTAGGTGGTACACAAATATGTATAAGACTAGGTTCCTTCCTTCCAGGAGTGTACAATCTAAGGTCATACAGAATTCTTACAAGCAACTAAATGTATACCACAGAAGTAAATGACAGATGTGCTAGTGCTGCAGAGAAAGAGTGGGAGAATCAGAGAAGATGACCTAGGTCAGATCTTGGAGGATGGGCAGAATGCCAGTAAACAAAGATGGTGTAGAAGGAGGGAATCCCAGCCAGAGAGAATTTTCTTAACATGAACTCACTCAGTTTAATCTGATTCAGCCATCATTTACTGAGCAACTGCTAAGGATGAGATACTTAATACCTTTATCTATTTTATCAGAGATAAAAACATGAATATGAAATAATCCCTGCCTGGAAAAATGACCAGTCCAGGAGGGCCAGCATCCAAATAATAGAAGTCCCAGGGAGAGAGAACAGGGAATACTGATGGGAAAGAAATGAGTTTTAACGCTGTCCCTCAGATTTCCTGAAAGATATGAGTTTCCAGAATGAAAGACACTCTAAATGTCCAGCACAATGGATGAAATAGACCCATATGATGGTACATATAGTGAAATTTTATAACACTGGGGATAATTTAAGAAAGCAAATGTAAGACTTCCAGAGAGAAAATAAAGAAAACAGGAATCATAACAACTTTGAACTTCTCAAAAAAACTTCTAGCAGCAGTAAGATATTGGAGCAATGTTTACAATATTCCAAGGAAAATTATTTTTCCAACATGGAATTATACCTCCAACTAAATTCTTAGTTAAATATGAGGGTAGATTTAAGGCATTTTCAGATATGCATCTTTTCCAAGATTCCATTAAAAGAAGGTCTCAATAAAAACACGGGAAAATGTCAAGAAGGCAGAAGATAGAGGATCCAGGAAAATGGCTCCAACTCAGGAGGGTGATGAAGAGAATCCCTGATGATGATGAAGGAGCACAAATGTGTACCAAGTGTGGAGAGAATCCTGCCCAGACAGGACAGGCCAGAAAGTTCCGGGAGAACGTCCCCAGGAAGATGAGATTGATGGGTTAGCTGATGCATTTGAACACAACAAGAAGAGATTTAGACAAATGGGTGAGAATTTAGAGAAGAACTGGTGATAAATGTATAGAAAACTAAGCAAAGAACACACATGTCAAAGTGTATAAGAAGGAAAAAGTAATCACAGTAGAGAATGTGCCTCAGGGGTGAATAGACTTTACACAGTCTAATCATGTAAACACTGAATATGTGTTTAAATAGGATTATGATATAACTGTACGAGACAGAAGTTATTGTGTACGGCTGGAGTGCAATGGTGGTTAAAGAAAGCTGGATGCTTTTAGGCTAGATAATACCTGAAGCTGAAAAACATCAAGAAAAAGTAAAATAATATTATTTAGAGACATGGAAATAAAATGAAGGTAAAATACCAAAAGCTAAGAAAACAGAAAGGGTTGTCTTGGAGGAGCTGGAAATGGGATAGACTGAGCAGGGCAGAGCACTGCTGTTTTTCAGAATAAATCCAGCAGGTCAGTTGATTTAACTATATGTATAACTTGATACAAATAAAGCACCAGATATTTTTAAAGGTACCGTTTTTCATCACAACCCAGGGACTTTAGGTCTAGAGGTGGCATTTTTTAAATGGCATATGATCCAATTAAACAGTGAACAGAAATGACCTTGAAGGTCTCTGTTTCCTACCTTTATTGATCAATGATAAGATCTTCGTGTCCCAGTGTCTTAGACCAGAGTCCTCCCTCATGTGAATATGACAACCTGGGCAAGCTCTAGATACTTAGAGTTTCTGGGATGATCTTCCCAAAAGGGATTAAACCCACCAAGAGCTTCGAGAATTTAAGCATTGACAGAAACACATCCAGACATTCACAGCTTGTTCTGATCTGAAAAGGCAGCAAGCAGCAGAAGCATCTATAGTTCCAAGGATTTGTGTAAAGATACAGCAGTCAAGAGAGGGCAGGGAAACTGTATTTGGTATTTGGTAAAAGCATAATAAGCACTTGTTGAATGAATGAAATATAACAAATTGCTTTCAGGACAGCTGACAGGCCGGTCTGCATATGCTAGAGTAAAACATTTGGTTATTTGCTTTCACTTCTTCTTTAAATCCAGCAAGGCAAGGACTTAGATAAAGTCAAAAGCCCAAGGGACATAATTAGAAACACTTTATGCACAAATTTCCTGTTCCATTAGGAGTTAAACCTAGGTCTTTCAGGTTTATAGCTCACACACCTGTTAACACACTTTCTGTAAGACACCCAGCTTGGCACTGAGTAGAGCAATAGTTCTCAAAATGGCTTTCTTTATAAGGGTGCTCCAATTCCATGAAAATACTTGAGACAGATACCCTGAGCTAAGTCCTGGTCCCTCATCTCTGCTCAGCCAGAACGGCCCTGGTTTGATCTTTTTTTGCATGTGAGAGTTCCATCCAAAATGACATCTCTACCACTTAAAATGTTTGACAACCACTGATGTAGCAATGTGCTGAATAGGCACCCAATGGATAAATACATCTTTATTTTTCTGTAAATAAATATAATTTCTATAATAAATCCACATTTCCTTCTAAAAGCAGAAAACTTGATCAAATATTCCCAAGTAAACTCAGTAAAATTATTGCTCACTTATTTTAATCTCAAATTCAGGCAGAACTTAGGGTTCTGTCCTTTTCCATTTTCTCCCTTGAAAGACATTTAAATTTCAAAGACGGCTTGTGCATGGGTGTGTGTGTGTGTGTGTGGACAATAGGCATTTTTTGTTCTCTGCTGGCATCAGCTGTGATTTAAATTTTCTTGCTTACCCTTTGGAAATTGATCCTTATGCCCACTACTTCTGCTACTGCCTGAGGCTCTAACATGGGTTCAAGCTTCTTGGAGTCCACTGGTGTTCTCAGACACTTCCTAGCTCCCTTGGGGCTGCATGCGTTTAGCTGTCACCCTATTATTGGAAGCCTGAGAGAAAGTTACAGGGGGATCTTATGCTTTCTCACGCATTGGCTCATTTTATTTTATTCCTCCCTTGCCTCTGTCCTGTGAAACACATAAAAGCAAGGCTGCTGCCACGCTGAATTCTCAAGTGGGAATCAGGCATTACTCCCCTCTCTCCGGGTCTGTTATTTAGTCAACACGCACCAGAATGATCATTTGATTCATTGGGCATCTCTTCTAGTTGGCCAATCCTTGTATTGGTTTGATTGTTAAATACTTAGAATTCTGACTCTGCTCTCAAATCCTCAAGATGATGGAGAGCTCAGTCACTCCTTCCCTCTCCTAGACATTGGCCTGATGGAGGCAAGAGCCAAAGTCCCATATCCATACTCCACTGTTGCTTTTTTCTCGAGGTAGCTCTTTTTCCCCTAGCCTAGGCAACCTTTAACTAGTCACCAGGAGAGAGCACTGTGACTCTTTATCTATTCTCTTTCCATTCTATTGTTTATGGCACAAATTTTATGCCTGACTTCCTTTGGGGCATGGCCTCTTGCAACTCAAGAGAAACTGGGTTGATGTGAATCAAGGCTGCCCCTGGTAGAGAAGCCCAAGGTGACCTGGCTTACATGCCAATCTATATGACCTGATGGATTTTATGGTGTGGATTAAGGCTGCCCCAGGAAGAGAAGCCCAGGGCATGCTTGCCTATATGCCGATCTATATGACCAGATTCATATCTAAAGTTATACGACCATGCAATAACCAGACCCCATCTGCACTGAAACCATTTAATGACTTTTTACATCATCTTTTCTTTTTCCAGTAAAAATAAGTCACGTACCCATGCCTTATAAATTTAGCCCTAACCCTCAACACATTGCAGCAGCAGCTCTGACTGCCCATGGGTTCTGTCCCCATGCAGCAGCAGCAGCAGCTCTTTACTGCCCATGGGTCCTGTCCCCTTGCTATTCCGTACTACTTTCTAAATAAAAGAGCGCTACTGCCAGACCTTGAGAGTCCAAGAAATCTTTCTTTCGACTCTTCGGCTCACTGACCCTGCATCATGGATCTTGAATATCAATACCATTGACTTTACAAATTACCTTCTCTGCAGTGAAGTTTAAATTTTATTTTTAGAGATTCAAAAGCTGAGCACTGTCTATTTTCTTTTTATGTTGTTCGGATAAGATCCCATATCCTCTTTGAAGCAATGCTTGCTACTGACTGAATAGGAGAGGAGGTTGGGGAACCCTGGCTAAGATCTCAAAATTTCATCCTGCCACAGCCATAACAGTGATGGACCTGTCCAGTCCCTCCTTTTTTTAAACATAGAAGAAAGCCCAGAAATTACAGAGAAGCAATTCGCCCTGGAACCCTTCAAAGTCATGTTAATGACAGAGTAGTTTGTAATATAACCTAGGGTCATGAGCACACAGTTCTTGTACCATAACAAAGTCAGGTTAACAATAGGAAGACGGGTTTCTTACGTCAACCCAGTGAGGGGTTTTGGCAATGAGGTAATCCTCGGAGTTCTCTGATGTTCTTTTGGACACTTAAATTATTTTGCCATTCCCAACAGAATCTCAGCACCCCTTACCCCAACCCTGACTTCATACACAGCAGTGAGAACTGGGCTCATCTTTCCTCAGAACCCAGAATAAAAAAAGGCAGAAAACACTCAGCCATAAAAAAGGGCAAAGTCGTCCCATTCACAACAACGTGGATAGACCTTGAGGGTATTATGCTGAGTGAAATAAGCCAGACAGAGACAGACGAACTCTGTATGACTCCACTCATAGGTGGTAGTCAACATATGGACAAAGAGAACTGATTGGTGGTTGCCAGGGGAAAGGGGGGTGGGGGGAGGGCACTAGGGGTGAAGTGGTGTACCTACAACATGACTAATAATGATGTACAACTGTAATTTCACAAGGATGTTAACTTTCATAACCTTAATAAAAAAAATTTCAGGAAAAAAACCCTAGAAAATAAAGAGGCAGAAAACAGAATGCGTGAGATCTGCAAAAAAAAAAAATGAAGGAGGCTGAGGAAATTTATAGAACAAAGACCAAACTAGGAACTTGAGGATTCCAGAGTAAGAAGACAGAATGTTCCCAAAATGGAGAGAAGAGTGGAACTTTGGGTGAGGAGATGAAGTTTAAAAGAGGCTTGGATTGTAAGAAGCAGAGAGGAAAGGTAAGGTTGGAGAAACAGAAAAGATTCAAAGTGACAGCCCTTGGAAGTCTAGAGAGAATTCAAAAGGGACCCACTGAGTGTCTGGGCAATGAGGCCAGTTCTTTTCTGCAAGGCAAGCAGATAAGATAGGGACATAAAGCCTTTGTTTTTCAATCTTCAACTGTGCATGTTTTGAATTTACCACCACAAAACTGTATGCTCAGTCTAGGAACCAGTGGCCAAGGTGGTTCTTTAAAAAGGGAAGGAAGAATTTCTTTCCTCCATGGACACTGGTAAATGTCTTCACTGTGGAGCTCAGGCTGTAGCGGACAATCCACAGGAATGCGGAAATTGATAACTCTGTCCTATACCCCAGTGCAACCCCCTAGCAGAGGTAGAGATACATTCCTTGGGACTTCAAAAAAGATAATTGCATATGGGCTATGGATACATGTTTCTTTTTATTTTACAGAAATTGAATCACATAGTATAAACTTTGCTTAATTGTATAAAACAGGGTGTGGCCAGACTTGCTTATGGAAAACCACTAAATGCACATAAATGGAAGATTCCCACAATTCAGGTGTAGAATAAAGTAAATCACATAAGTGTGTCACAATATGCATTTCTGGACCCAGAAGCTGGACAAAACTGGATGTCAGGATTGCTGAGTTGTAGAATTATTACCTTACATGGTAAAATGAGTTGTTTGGGAGCAATGAACAGCCTAGAAAGCAGGGAATAAAACAAGCCTGACCACATTTTGCCCTGGGCCTCTCAGACCTGTCAGATTTCTCACCTGCTCAGGCTGCTGACCACTGTCTTGTCCCTGGGGGAAGAAGGAGAGGAACCCCAGAGGCCGTGCTTGGTCAGAGGCATCCTTGTCATACTGTTTTCACACCCTTTCCATGCTTGATAGAGCTTGTGAATAGAACTCCTTGGTGCCTGTGAGCTCTGTTTCTGTCATTTTTGAACCCAGTTAAGTCTTCTCAAATTTGGTCCAAAGACTTTGTGACCTTGGGCAAATTGTTTAATCTCTCTAAGCCTCGGTTTCCTCGTTTCTAAAACAGATAATAACAGCAGTTTCTTTATAAAATTTTTTGGTGAGATTATATGAAAAAATCCATTAGGATACTGAGCAGGAGGGTGAGGACAGAGAAAGTGCTTTGTTAGCTACTGTTATTAACGTTATTAACCTGTAATTTTCCATACGGAAATTGACATAGTTCCATATCAATAACTATTCCTTGACACAATTTTTAATCATTGAATAGTTTTCCATTGTATGAGTGCCCTATGGTTTATTTAACTAATCAGATATTGGGGCTCATTTAGATTGTGTCTGTTTGTTTGGCTATTATACTTTCAGGTAAAGGTAGTTGATTAAATATGTGTCTACATTCACTCCCTCCCAAAACCCCTCAAAAACTGCAGTGAAGGGATTTTCTAAAGGCATAAACACATGGAATGGGGAGAACAGAAGTGGAAGCAATAGTAATAAAATTATGAAAGCAGAAAAGCAAATAATTTAGCGGACCCAAGAAAACTGAATCGTAAGCCAGAAGCAGGGAAAGCTAAGAACTAACTCTTTCTACATCTCAGAATTTCCCTAAACCTTAGGAATTGGTGGCACCAAATGGCTCTGGATGCTGGGAAGAAAAGAGGTGCTAAAATAAAAAGGATTACTTGAAAGTCTGTTTCAGAAGCAACCAGACCCCCGATCGCCTCAGCACTCTCCACGGCCAGGAAACCACGTGTTTACCGCCCTAGCCAAAGCTAGGTTTCTTCCCCTGGGAAAGTAAAGCAGGGATTCACCAGGCATGCAGACACAGTTAGAGGTGGAGGTTTCATACGGAACTGAGGCCCCAGGGATGCTGAGCTCCCCTCTGGCAGTCAGCCCCTCTCCCTCCAGACTGGAGGCTGGGGAGTCTTCTCTGTGGGACCTGACTGACCCAAAAGGAAAGACTTAAAGACTCTGAATCAGAGTTTTCTTAACTCAACTATCCGGGTAGGTCATCCCATAGCACAGGTTGCAGTTGTCCATCCCCACGAAAATGATGACAACTTCCAATCAGCCTTTCCTTGCCTCACTTTTAAATGAAGTCCAGCAGCCAGGAACCCAGAGATCTGAGGAATGCCTTTGCCATGACAGAGGGAGCCGAAGCCAAATAGGAAAAAAACAACTTGCTGGGCTGCACATGGGGGGTAAACTTCAAAAAAGCAAAAAACTGGCATGAACATTCGTCAAGACATGAGAAAATGTTGCAGCCATGAGAAAAGAACAGGGATAAATAAAAAGGAACAGTCATAAAACAGAAAAGATCTCTTGGAAATTATCAATGTGATGGCAAAAATGAAAATGAAAAACTCAGTGGAAAGGCTGGAATATAAATTAAGAAAAATTGCCCAGAGATCATAGCAAAAAGAAAAAGGATTGTAAATGAGAGAAAAAAGATAGTTTTACTATTATAGACAATGATTTGGTAGAAATATTTGAGAGAGATTTTAAATTATATAAACCAGCAGATTTTGCAGCATGAGATAAAATCAGAAAAGAATTCAATTTCTAAAAGATCTTTAAACTTTAAAATATAAAAAACAGGAAAAGTTTATTCCCAGTGCCAGAACATTTATCCAGACAGAAAGTACTAGAACTCTATGAGGGATCTTTCTAAATTAAACAAGTTTTATGTCCAGGACCGACAAGGTGAAAACTCTGTCACATGAGGTTTATTGGCCAATCATGACCTCAGTGCACCTATTTTCAATGAGAACTGAAAAGCCTCAAACCGGAAGTGTAGACCAGTGCAAAGAACACCCTCTTTATGTCAATCTTTCCAGCTCGTCATTACAAGCTCCAGAAAGCGTGAGGTAGGGTGAATGAACTCACAACTCCTGTGGCTGCTTCTACGACTATGACTTGGCCAACACAAAGGATTGACCAGCAGACTTAACTTCCTTTTTACTTTCATTCTTTATATTGCTGAGATTCATTTGGAATGTCCTTGAGGTTCTAGACATCATTAGATGCTGAGAATATTTTGACAAGATCAAGCATATTCTATCAAAATGAAACGGAGAAGTGACACAATTAAGAAGAAATCCTAGACTTAATATTTCACTTTCCCCAAAATATGAGGAATTGAGAACTTTGGTGCTCAGTGGAATCACTCTCATGCTCTATGCCTCACCAGTTCAATCCTAATCTCTGGGTAGGTGCAGGGCCATGGCACCAGCATTGTTTAAAAGCTGCTTATGATTCTAACATGCAGCAAGATGACAATCACTGATAAATCTAGAATTTTGACTAAAAAACTCTTTGAAGCCTGTGCTTGGATGGGTTATTGATATTTCTTTAAAAGCTGTTAATTGCAAAATATCTGCTTGCTTTGAAGCTGTATAGACACAGTGCCCAAATTTTAAGTGGTTTCCTAATTGGCACCTGGCTCTCTTCTCTAGCTTCCCAGCACTCAGGTGCAATAAGTTGGGGGTTGGGGCGGGAAGTGAGGACTGATATCTTTCTTGGAGTTCCTGGCTGACATGAAGCAAAAGATCAATATAAGATTGCTATTGGATTGTAAGGATAACGATCCTGTATCTTGTTATGCATCTTTATAGGAAAGACTTTAAAACTTACTGCCAGGCATTAAATTTGGGTCTAACAATAATCTCTGGAAACAAACATAGGCTATTTTACCCTTTGTGAGAGGGCCAGAGCCCTACAGCGATTGTGAGCAAATGATCACTTCAACTAATGATTATCTTCCTAATTGGCTCCAGGGAAGTCACATATATATTTTTCCTTTGAGTAATTACTCTGTATTTTTCCCCCAGGTTCAGTGGCATTTTCTCTAAAGAGATAATAATACAGCTAGCCTAATAGTGGAAAATACCCTCAGGCAGTCTATTTGAACTGATTGTAAAAAAGAAGAAGAAGAAGAAAGAAGTGAGGGAAGAGAAGAGGATGAAGAGGAAGAGGATGATGACAACAACAAAGAAGTGGGGGGGGGGGGCAGCAGGAGCAGCAGCAGTAACAGCAGTGGGATGGGAGCTAACGCTAGTTAAGGGCCTTTCACGGTATTTCCTATGACTCCAAGGGTATTTGTTCAAGTTTGCAGATTCCTAGCCCCACGCTATCCCAGAATCAGAATCAGGAGGAGGGATGCTTTGGAATTTGCATTTTAAACAAGCACCCTGGGTGAGTGGGTGAGTTTCATGCATAATAAACCATTTGAAAATTATTGTCCTACAATATGCTGGGTAGTGATGCCAGGAATGCTGTCCAATTTAACTCATTTATTTTTCAAGCTTCCAGTCTTACCAAAGCAAGAAAGAATAATAATATTTTAAGATAATATAAACCCAGGGACATAGTGCTTCTGGGATTAATCTCAAACTGTGAGCAGTTCTCTTTGATGCAAAGCCAAGAAAGTGACCAGAGCAGACAGACCAAGAATCATGACAGCTAGCCCTTACTGAGCACGTACCGTGTGCCAAGCTGTCTTCTAAGTGATTTACATGATCTAGTTACCTTCACTTCTCATTAATACTAGTCAGCATTATTTCCCCTATTTCGTGGATGAGGAAGCTGAAGCTTCAGGTAAATTGCACTCATCAACAATGCTAGTAAGGGGCAGAGAGGACTCACACTCTCAACTGCTCAAACTTTAAACATCAAACTATTCCATGCAAGTGGAAATAGAAGAGCAGCTGGTGAGAGTTCTAATTTTGGCTCTGACAGATTAATTATGCAAACTCTGGTGGCCTTGCCTGCCTGTGACTTAGGTTATTTGCCCGCGAAATGGGAATGGTAATAATGGTGTAGTGAGAAGCCAGTAGATGTGAAATCCTTGTGAAAAGGATAAAGTACAATATAAATGCTAGTTATCATTATACTCCTGCGTTATGGCACACGTGGGCTGGATCCAAACCTTCCCAAATGAAGTCAGGAAATGGAAATGAAGTAATTGCATTACTATTCAATCACACAGGTAGAATCACAGGCTGGTTCTAGTATCAGGAGGACAAGGTGGAGAGGTAAAGAAATTTTTTGAAAGACACCCCCTTTGACTATTTTCTCTGTGTGCCCCAAGATCTGACCACCACTCAATGTTGACTGTTGGACACACTGACTCATGCTTTCACACAATACATTTCCAGCATCCTTAACAACACTAAGTCAACACAGTATCTTACTTCCTTAAGGTGCCATTTTAGGAGAATGTGTTTAGAGGGAGCAACCCTCTACATCTATCCACTACATTTAACTCAGCTATTGTTCATCCTCCACTCTGAAATCAAACGCCAAGTGCTCAAAGAAGAAGGATCTGATACTCAAAGTCAAATGGCTGAAGTCAGCTGTGTGAGGCATGGGTAAATTACATCACTATCCTGCATTTCAGTGAACTGAAGCTAATCGAATCCATCAGGCTTTCTCAGCAGGCTTATGGGAAAAATCAACCTAGAATATGCAAGACTATGATGGAAAGAAATAAAAGACAAAGGGAAGTACATTGGACACTAGTGAGTAGGGAAGAGGAGAGAGATGTGAGGATCGGGTGTCAGAGCTAGCAGGTTGAAGCTCTGAAGTCATCTTTCCTTCCAACATGCCTCCACAACCATGGGACTTCCTCTGCAGTGGAAAAACACTTTCATAACAGACTGTGGTGTATCCAGGGTGCCATTTTCTCAATAAAAATAACTATCATTTACTTGCACGGGACAATGTTGTAGGTATGGTATATATAATCATTGCATCAGGTAAGTTACTATTGTAGCCCCATTTTACAAATGAGGAAACTAAAGCAAAGAAGGGTCAAAAACATGTCCAAACATCCTCAACTAATAAGTGGCAGCAATGGGATTTAAATCCAGACATTCTGGCTCCAGAGTCTGCTCTTATCTCCATGCTCATTGCTTCTCAAAATAATGTCCATCTAGAGTTTGGGACCTGTTTGTCAAATGGTGTCAGTTCCAGTCAACTCTCAACTAAACTTTCAAATAAAATTAAGGCCAGTGTTTCTGCTTTCCAGCGACAGAGCACCAGGAAAGGAGAAACTGGATCACCAGCTACTGCACCCCGCAAAACACTTCCTCAAGCCCATTTTTTCCCAGTCTTCCCTATGCCAAACCCCCACATTTCCCCATATGTAGGCATGGCCCCACACTAGATTCCTGGACTGGAGAGTCAGAAGAACATGAGTAGCCTTAAATTGACCACTTCGCCTCCTAACATCCCTCCCACTCCCCACCCACGAGTCTATCTCTTTCCAAGATTCATGGGCTGGGAATAAACTCTCGCCATCTGTTAGTTTCTCCCTGGGATGTAACATGCAGACCTGACCAATACGAATTTGCTTAAGATATTGGACCCACTGGTCTTTGCCTCTTCCTAGCTATGAGTAAAGAGCTGTAGCTGCAGCATAGCCAGGTCTGAACAGTATAGGAAAGGGTCTGCAGGAGGCTCTAGAGAAAGGGTTGCAGACACAAATGCTCAGAGGAGACAGGCAGGTACGATA
Organism: Equus caballus; assembly: GCF_041296265.1. NCBI lineage: Eukaryota > Metazoa > Chordata > Mammalia > Perissodactyla > Equidae > Equus > Equus caballus. Next base: position 88,062,678 of record NC_091697.1, read on the forward strand.
ACTGAATGGAGTAAGTCAGACGTAAGAGAAAATTGTCTTCAAACACTTGATTCCCTTTGCTGTTTTGCTTTCCCACTTTGGATAAAGTTAAGGATACCTATACTCTACCATAAGAAATAATAAAAGTGGGGGTAAAAATAATTGCAGAAATTGATACTTTGTCTCAGTGTCTGAGAATAGTGGGAATGACATTTGCTGTAAGGGAATTCATACCCATATTTTCCAGGGTTTGTTTTGTTGTTGTTTTTGTTTTTTTGCTTAGGAAGATTTGCCCTGAGCTAACATCTGTGCCAATCTTCCTTTCTAATTTTTTTTATTTGAGACACCACCACAGTGTGGCTGGTGAGTGGAGTAGGTTCGTGCCCAGGATCCGAACCTGTGAACGCTGGCCACTGAAGTAGAATGCACAGAACTTTAACCACTTGGCCATGGGGCCAGGCCCCCCATATTTTCCAGTTTTTAAAAGAAGCCAGAAAAACAGGTTTTTGTTAGACATCTCCCAAGTTTAAGTGTCAGATACCAATCTAGAATTTTTAAAGTTATATGCTCTGGACTGATTCTGCTTTCACAGATTTGCTTTCCCTTTCCAGTTGGCGGTGGTTAAAGATGCCCAGAGACAAGCAGCTGAGAGCTGAGTTGTCTGTGCTGGAGTGGGAAGCAGCTTAGCTCTCCTCCTCCCAAGCATCAGGTGTAGGATTGGTCATCTTCAGGTTTTCTTTCTAGCCGGACCAATGAGGGATAAACAACAATGTGCTGAACTTAACTTTACCTGTATTCTCATCTCCCTCCAATGAATGCTGGAATTAACCTGCTTGTTGTTTAAATAAGTGTAATCCTTGAAGGATTGCATTGAAACTGTTGGAAACAGCTAAAGAAAAGCAGGCCTCAAACAATTGTCTCTAATTGTGGTTAAAAAAGAGTGGGCCAAACTTGATCCCAGATATGACAAGCAAGAAATACAATCAGTAGAACTGAAAAGCAATCTCCTGACAGGTGGAATAATAAGTAGTGAGGGTCATAAACACAAATGTCCATGGAAGTAAAATTACTTTCGTTTTCTACAAAAAATATCAATTTGGATATTATTAATATACTGTAGTTCTCATCGTGACTTCTACTATTATTTTTGCATTGAAATATTCTTTCTCAAATAGTGACTTTATCGTGGAGAATAACCTGGCCAATGCCACCTTAACCAAGTGATCAGAGATAGCGTCACTAGCAATTAGACATATGGATATCCATACCTCCTCACACAAGGCAATAAAAATGGCATAACATCACTTCTTGCTAAAAAATGCATAGCTCCAATCTAATCATAAGAAAACTTGAAGAAAGTCTGTGGATTAACTAATAGTATTGTACCAACATTAATGTCCTGCTTTAGCTAATCGCACTATAGATACATAAGATGTAAACAATTAAGAAAGCTGAGTGAAGAATATACAAGAGCTCTGTATACTGTTTTTGCAACTTTTTGTAAATCTAAAATTATTTCAAAATGAAGAGTTAGAAAAAGAAATTATCTTTTTTTTTTTTTGAGGAAGATCAGCCCTGAGCTAACATCCGTGCCCATCTTCCTCCAATTTATATGTGGGACATGTACCACAGCATGGCTTGCCAGGCAGTGCCATGTCTGCAGCAGGGATCGGAACCTGCGAGGCCCGGGCCACCGAAGCGAAACGTGTAAACTTAACCGCTCCGCCACTGGGCCAGACCCTAGAGATTATCTTTTTTTTATAACCCTAGCCCTAAGTCTACTTTAAACAATTTTAAAGGATTTAAATCTATTACATGCTATGCTTATATCATTTTATCTAAATTAACTCAACATTGATGTTTGCTTTTAAATGTTGAATGACGCTTAAATGCATGAACTACAGGAGAGATAATATTCAGAATGGGAAAATATAGGTTGTCAATGCCTATTCTTTACTTGCTTTCTGCATGGTGATTGTCGTTTATGTTTCTAAACACTCTTTAGATGCAGACCTCAACCCTATCCCTCCTTTGGCGAATTGCTCTTTCCTTACTGGAAACACTGAAGTACTGATGTAGCTGCAAGTCATGGTAATGCTAATACCCTCCTCCCGCTTTCAAACACAAGCTTGGCCACATGGCCTACCCACATCTGGCCAAACACAATACAAAAATTTCCTGGCTACAGCGATCAGTCCAGGGTGAACATATTGGTCAAGCCTAGCACGTAGAGTTCTTCTCCAGGGCTTTCACATTGAGCATGGAAAGGAAGTCCTCTTTTTCTCCTGTAGTATGAACTGGAAAGCTGTGATCCCAGAAGGACCAGTAGTCTTGTACTTCACCCTGTGGAAGAGCCTGAGAAATGAGAGCTACAAAGATGTAGAAGCTGAGAAGCGGGGAGAGAGAGAGAACACTTGCTATGCTATTTAAGTCTCTAGGTCTAGTCTCCTTGGCCAGCTCTCTATTTCTTTTTTCATGTGTTAATTACACAAGCCAATTAATTTTCCTTTTCTTGCTTAAGTTAGTTTTAATTAGGATATAGCTCTTTGTCTTTTGAAACCAAAATAATTTTGATTCACCCAAGATGACTTTGTTTTGATAGATGAAAATGTCACATAGATTATACTGTTTATACTACTACTACTTGGGGCTAACTCAAGAAGAGGGGACAGGTAATGTGTGAAAATTTCAATTTAAGAATAAATTCATTCTAAAAGGGAGACACCTGAACCTGTGTCAGAGATCACTAAGGAATATGAGAAAGCAGAACAAGGATCAGTGCTGAAAGACTGGAGGTAGTAAAATAATTCTCAGTTTCAGGAATGAAAAGAGGGTAAATTCTATGGACTTGATCAGTGGACCATCAGTAATTTCAGAACACACTAATAAAAACTGGATTTGTTTTACTCACAAGATAAATATTGATCACTGGCATCCAGCATGACATAGAGCAGGTCATACTAATGCCAGTGAGTGTCAATCCTATAGCCACTATATATCTGGACTTCAGCACATCACGCAATGAGTTCTTTCTGTCATCGTTATGAATAGGCACTGGTAAGGTAAATTAGTAGCTATTTCTAAAGGCAGTGATTATTGAATCAATTAACTTACAGGGAATTTCCTGGTGGCTCTATGTTCTGTCCTGTCTTTGTAAATCTTTTTATTCATAACCTGAATGAAGACACCAGTGGAAAGCTGATGACATTTGTATATAGCATGAAGCTGGGAGCAAATCATAAGATGATAAATCAAGATTCCAAACATCTCAAGAGGCGAAATTCAGCAGGGAAAAAAACTAGTCTTATACTTAGGCTCCTGCCTCCATACATACAGATAACAAAAACAAAAAACTGTCCAAGTCAGGGTGGAAATGTGACTTAATAGCAGCACATGTGACTACAAATCGATTTCTAGTAGAATATTAGTTTAATAAGAAAAAAATACCACTAACTCAATTTTAGGCTATAGTGATAGTGGCAAAAGGATAGTTTCCAAAAAGAGATGAAATTCTTGCTCTAATCAGCACAGATTTGGCCAACTAGTCTACATTTAATTCTGGGTGACATATTTTTAAAAGTATGTTAGAAAGATCCTGTCCAGACAAGAGTAAACAGGATGCAAAAATCATTAAAAAGATTGGAGATGTTTCATCAGGAGTAGAAAAAAGTTAGGCAAGACATTATAATCTGTTTTCAAAGTCTGAAGAGCTGTCATACAGAAAAGAGACTGAGACTTAGTGTGTGCTATAGGGCAAAGTTAGGATGCTTCAGTGGAGGTGGGTAATGAGGGACGATTTATATCATTATAAGGAAAGACTTGGTAACCATTGGAGCCAATCCAAACCAAAGAATGGTCTGCTTTGGGAGACTATGAATCCCTATCCACTTAATAATAATATTCTTGAGGAGTGTCATATATTTAGGAGGGTGTTAACTAGATCAATGCTTCTCAAACTTTAATTGAATATGAATCACCAGGAACTCATTAAAAGTGCAGATTCTGATTCAGTAGTTCTGGGGTGGGGGCTGAGAGACTGAATTTCTAACAAGCTCCAAAGTGATGCCCATCATGCTGATATATGGACCACACTCTGAGAAACAAGAACTAGATAACTTGTAAAGTGACTTTTCAATACTGAGAGTCTATAATTCTCATACAAAAATATACTTCTGGAACAGAGAAAGCAATTATATTCTCGATTTTCTATATGAAAATGGCAGTGTTCGAGAACATAGAGGAAGCAGGAGCATCACCTGGAAACAGAAGCAAAGATACTCCAAAACTCACTCAGTAAATGCATTGTTTAACAACACGTGTTCTAAAGAAAAAATTGTTAATAAATATTTGTATATGACTGCATTTTATTATCCACTTTCAGTAGAAATTACCATTTTCAATAATTGGAATTAATAGCATTCATTTCTTCAATTTTAGTAATTTAATTCTATATTAAATTCAAGATTTTAAGCATTTGTCTAGTTCATTCAACAAAAGTCCTTCATAATTATTCATCCCCTCAGAGCCTTTCAGTGTAAAGATTTTGCTTTTTATTCTCTTACTTCTATTTTTATAGATCAGAGCATCCCAACTGGTGGAATTATAGATGCCTCTCAAGATATTTGGTCTTCTCATCCTTCGGGGAGGCCAGGCAAGTAGCTTGATCCTGGGCTCCGGGGAAGAAGACCCAACTGGACTGACAATTAGCCAATCATGATTAGTGACACCTAAATCTCTTTGGTCTGGCCTCGAGGCAGTGAGCTTCACCAAGCAGAGTGACTATCACTTTGATATCTACTTTAGCAACTTGCAGCAAGCTGGTCCCTTTCCATCATGGGAAAGGGATCTATAGATCTACTGGAGGAGTTCATGTTCTAAGTGATTAATTAGAGCAGTCTGCCCACCAAAATTTGGCCACAGGAGGATAGAAAATGTGAAAAAGAGTAGCGGCTCCTGGCAGATGTATCTTTAGGTGCTGGTTCCAATAACACCCTCTCATACATTAAATAATTTTATCCATTTGTGGCAAAGTAGGTGCAGGGTAACACTTTTAAAAGGCATATGTATTTTCCAGTTTAGAATTTCAGTATTATTCTGTAATACTTGACATGTGAAATTTAGGTAGATTCTAAATCTGTAGCATCATCTTATGAAACTCCAGTGGTAAATTTGGCAAGGAAATAAAAGGAAGAGTTGCTATATTTAAAATCAAATGTTGCAAATTTTTTAGTGGTTGTAAAAATGTCAAAATTTTTATTCTCTACTTGTGCAGATAAAATTTTTCATTGACAGTAGCTATCAAGAATTTGAATAGATTGTCATTAAAATGTTTTAATTGGAAATGGTATATAGGCCCTCAAGCATAAAACTTGAGATAAAAATTTATATTGAAGGAAGTATATTCATTTTCTCAATTTAAAGTTATCTATATTCAATTTTAATATGTTGCCCAAAATATTGCATTTCATTTTCTTGTAAAAATTGTGTCATGTAAAGAAAATGTAATGAATCTCTTTACTAAGTCCCATACAGATGTCCCCAAATTTCCTCCAGTTTACCCCAGCATGCCCTACAAATATTATTTTCTATTTTGAGGAACACTGCTATAGGTAAACTTGCCTCTGTAAAATGCTCTGCTACCAAATACCTTCTAGTTTAATTACAGACTAATTAATTACAGACTTGACTTAATATATAGTTACTCTTACCCACAGGAAACAGATAAGTCTACATAACAACTGGAAAATGTTAAACCTAAGTTATTTCCTCACTCTTTCTCCTATGCCTCTTGAAAATCTTGGAATATTATTCTGGAGGGATAGCAATGATTTTTTTTTTCTTGAATTAAATAGTTACACAGTGTTAACTTTGTGATAAAGTGGGCACATTGTTTTGTCCACTTTAGTGTACATATTTTATTTCACAGTAACAAAAGGTTTAGAAAATTTGTTTTCGAAGACTAAAAAGATGGTGATTATAGGTCTCTGAACATATTCCTACTTCCTTCTGGTACTAGCCTTGCTCTTATTACTCTCCAAGAAAACTTAATAAATGATTAACTGCATCATTAACAGGGCAGTTGGGAGCCGTCATGAAAGACATGACACTTACGTGACAGTTCATAATAGAAACACAGTCCTCTGGTTTCTGAATTATCCTGTTTTCTATATAAATTAATCAGATGAGTCAAATGCTGTTAAAACTTATGGGTAATAATTGGCTCTTCTAATTCATGATATAAAATATGACGCTGATGGGTCTGGAGGTTATTACTATGATCCAAATAGCAGGATAGGGCTGGCCCTTGATATGACAAAGTTAAGATGGATCTCACATTTATTTGCACCCCTAGACTTGGCAAACATTCATTTCTTCTACATACCAGAAATTTGTGGTAAATAAGGTCCATTGGATAAAATTCAGACAATTTGAGAATAAATTACTCATATATATGCTATTACTATATATTGTATATATACGTACTATATACTATATATATACAAATTACTATATATATATATATATATATATATATATAGTAGTTTGGTTGAGGATATTATCTTCTTACTGTGAGAATTTAGTTTGCCCTATTAAGTATATCAAACAAATGTTTGTTCCAGGCTTGTAAGGTGCTCCATCTAAGACAAATGCTTCATTAATGAGACACTGGTTTCATTGCCAACACTATGCCAAGCTGATTTTCTTGAACAATAATAAGAAAGGGGCAAATATGTTCCTGCTCTAACCTTACCTACCATCATTAAACATTTGCCATGAGGTTCTTTTGCCTTGCTAGCACATAGTTAGCATCTGTCTGCTATGAGAATGAAACCCCCTAGAGAGCTTGAGGCCACGACTCAGCCTGAAGCATGAAGGGAAAAGAAGACAGCTCACTCAGCCATCAACAGTTACGCATGTGAATTTACAGAGCAGACAGAAAAGCTATCGATCTGAGCCCATTCCACAACATCTCATGTGAGAGTTACTTACATTATTGTAATATCCTTAACTGCATCACATGGCTTATTAACACTGGCACTTGTTTTGGTTAAGAAGCTTTATGTTTAAAGAAATCATCTAGTCCACATGTCTGCAAACATGGAAGCAAATGAAGAATTAGCACCACTCAGCCTCATCCTCCACCAAGTCCCAGTCTCATTTGCTTCCTGTAAAGAACATCTCTTGCTTCCTTTCTCCACAAGCTGTCGTGCCTTCTTCTCAATCTTATATCCCTTTTCTTCTCTTTCTCTCGAATAGGCTGCGCCCCCCGGCGGTTGGGAGCTTAAAAAAAGAAAAAACCTTTCGCAGACGAGACTTCTAATCCTCAGCAATTTTATTTGGGGGCTGTGTCCAACGCGTTCCTGTGAGCTCGATGCAAGTAGTCACGATCATGAACCTAACCACATTTCCCCTCTGTGGTCAATTTCCTATTTTTCTGTTTGAAAGAGGGGGAAGACACACGCCAAAAGAGAAACAGCTTGGTTCTGACCAGTCGCAGAAGGGCAGCCGTCCTTAGGGCTCAAAAGGAGGAGCAGCTCCCGCCACGGGCGCGCGTGGCGCTGTCCATTCCTCGGTGCTGAATACTACACACCAGGGCATTTCCTGCCAGGTTCTACCCCTCAGGATAGCAATAGGCTCAGCCACAGTAGACTGAACTCCTTTCTCTTGGGGACGGGGGGGTGGGGGGTGGGGGTGGGGGTGTTATTTAGACATTTGCCTATTCTCTTTCCATGGGAAAACATTCTTCCACAAAGAGATATTGTGCATTTTATGGGAAAGTAATGGCACAGCTCCAGTTCAACACCAAAACGAAATGCTCTACTGAAGGAAAAATGCAAAGTTCGGAGTTAACGAAACCTGCTCTTTCTCTCCCTGAGTCAACGCAACAGCATTAGGCCCCATTTGGGTCCCTAGACCCCCCTGTTGATGAAGAAAGAAAACAATTTTCTGTTTAAAAAATTAATGTAACTAATCATTTTTCTGATAAGCACTCTGAAAGAGGTGATGCTAGACTCTGCAATATCTGGAATAAAATTTTAGATATTGTTTTACTGAGGTTGAGAAACAGAGGAGAGAAGAAAGTAAACTTGTTAACTGAGGTGGTTCGAATGGCTAAAATACATTTTTAAAAGTATTTCCTTTAACATTATCTTCCAGATGTGCTCATTTTCTTAGGCAATTTAGATCAGAATCGGAGCAGTAGACGCTTTTCTCCTCTCTGTCCTCCCAGGCTCTGTCCGATTTGAAAGGCTTGAGAGCCCTGTTCTTCATAGCAGGTGCTAATATCCACAGGGCCATTCTAAGAATTCTCTTCCCTCCCTACCCCCCACCTCGAGACAATCAAGAAAATATAAAGAAAATGGACAGAAGGGAGGGAAAGTGTGCTGCACTCCCAGTTTTTGGTAGCACTTCTCTCTGAGAAGTAAAGGTGTTTCTCACGGCTGCAGAATTTACAGTCAGAGAGCAGACCTAACTGATCCCAGCAAACTGTTCCTTCCTTTTCTTAATCCCCCGCTGCTTATTTTAGCCGCTTCTCCACCCCGCCGGGAATACCATCCAGATCTTAGTCCAGGTAGATCTGACGTCAAGAGATGGCTTTCGTCGATTTGACGTGTAAACACTCATTTCCATTCCGGCTCTGAAGGGCTGGGGCTCCACTCAGCCGGGAGACCGAAGCGCTGCACTGAGCGCTCGCCGCCGCCCAGCCTCTTATCAAGTGCCTCCTATCTCCTCGCAGAACAACTGGGAGCGAGAAGTGGTCCAGAGCCCCGAGGGTGGAAAGGGCGAGTCTTTCCGGATTTTTTTCTATTTTGCTTCTTTCCCCCCTCTCCTTCCCACTTGTGTGCAAGCGAGTGTGTGAGCCATGGAGCGAAGAGCCTGGACTCTGCAGTGTACTGCTTTCGCTCTCTTTTGCGCTTGGTGTGCATTGAACAGTGTAAAAGCAAAGAGGCAGTTTGTGAATGAATGGGCGGCGGAAATCCCCGGGGGACCGGAGGCAGCCTCGGCCATAGCCGAGGAGCTGGGCTATGACCTTTTGGGTCAGGTAAGAGTTTGCACTTTCAAGAAACTTTCTGGGGCCCGAGGGGACGGGCGGTACTGAAGCGCGATGTCCCAAGTGGGAGCCCCAGGTTGCACTCTCCTGAGCCCAGTCGCAAAGAGCAGGAGCTTCTCCAGCTCTCGTCCCTGGCGCTGTTGGAGAGAGAAGGCTTGCATTATTTATTGTTTGGGCAGGGCGCAGCCAGGCAGAACGAAGCCGCTGCAGCTGGGTAGAGCTTATTCTTGCTGTTGTCCTCTCTGGAATTGAAATCAGTTCCCGCGCGGTTTGGAAGAAAAATCTCTCCACGCTTGCTCACGGAACTTGAGATGTACACAGGCTCTTACCAACCAAGCGTCCCCAGGAGAGGCAGCGCGCTCTGTTGCCTGGGACTCAGCGGGTCTGCGTCAGGAGCGGGCTGTTTCCTTCTTTTCAATATGGCAGCATCAGATCCAAGTCCTGATGCAAGGGGCCAAGCAGGCTTGGTGATGTCCGCCGCCAGCCTTTGGGAGCACGCCCAGGGTGTTGGGAGAGCACCAGCGGCCGGGACTTGCAACCCGGAGACTGGGGTGCCGCCGAGTGGCCTGGGTAGCCGGCGGGAGAAGAGGTGGGTAAAAGACAGAGGACCAGCTCTCCGCGTCTCCAATGGGAGCTCCAGGTTTTCACCGGGAACTTGCAAAGTCCAAGCTTCACAACTTTGCTAGGTCACGCTCCCTGAAGGAACAAGCTGCCGAATTGACTATTGAGGAAAGGATTTATTTCTTTCTTGTTCCTCAGCCAAATGCGTAATAGCTTCCCTAGGGATTTCAGCTTGTGATGAAAACTGTTGCCTGTCCAAGTGAAGGCTGGGTTAATAGATAGCTGGGTGAGGGGGACATTAAGGCTTTACGAGGGAGGCTGCTGTGCGATTCCGGGGAACTCCAGGGGGTGTGAGTTCTAATCTAAGCTTTCTTTTCCTTGGCTCAGAATCAAGCCCTCGCCCCTTGCCTTGGAAGTCTGTACGCATCAAAGCGGGGGAGGAGGGAGTTGTGAAAATTTTGGCGCGTTTTTTCTGGAGGTGGTGGTAGAGACGCTGCTGAAGTCATGGATGAGTAATCGACGTGGGCGTTGGCGATTCCACAGATCGAATTCACTGGGGAATACGCCTTCCCTTGCCAGAGGCTTCATTCTCAAATTTTATGAGCCAAACTGTCTTTGAAATGCCCAGCAGGAAAGTCAACACACAGATTAATTTCTCCGTGTCCCGGTAGCAAACCAAGACTTTTGCTTTTGCCCAGACCTTGTTCCGTGCCAGGCTCCGTCTTAGGGGCTGAGGAATAATAGGAGAAAAAGAAACTTTTAAGAAACCAAAAATCTAGAGGAGACTGGTTTGGAAACAAATGATTGCAATTACATGTAATTGCTGTAAAAGTTATGCCTGGAGTCTCAGTATTTGTTGATTGAAGGATTGAAGGTGGAAAGGAACTGGGGAGGGATAAAAGAAGACAGTCCAAAGGAGGAAGCAATTGCACAGGGTTTAGGAAGAAGAGTCAGAGGTTTCCAGGAGAACAGGAAGAGACTGGAGAAGACACTTCAGAGGTAGAAAACAGCTAGTGGGGAGCCAGGGAGATATAAAGAAAAGGGTTTAGTAGTAAGTCTGGTAAGTCTGCAAGGAATAGTTGGGATCTAAAGAGAGAGTGAGTAGTGGGTGGAATTGTACTGGTGGATACTGAGGGTATCATGGAAATCATGTGTGTCCTATGCAGGGAGGTGACTGGGGACTTAATCCTATATCCCTTGGGCAGCTAAATAGCACTGGTAACTGTGTGAAAGGAGATTAGAGGAGAGGGCAAAAAGTAAATCCCTCTTTCTTTTCTTACCTATTAGCCCCGGGTATACATCTAAACCTGGACCATGCATTATGGAAACTGCCTTTCAAAATCATAAATCCCAAAACTAAAAATAACAATAAATCAGTATTCTTGGTAGGATCTTCGAAGAAGGGATGGCATAGTCACAAGAAGCTTTAAAAGTAGTGAGAAAAACCACCTATATTTACACATGATTTGCATATTCTATATTTTCTCTAGCCATTTACAGTTAAAATGGCATTACTAACAATCGTTTAAAAAATAATAATTCTTTGTAAAAGACTGATAGAGCTTTGCTGGTTCTGCTTATTTCTCCCTTTGTTTACACGAACTTAGCATCACTATCCTGAGTTCCTTAAGGCCTCAAGACAAAGCTAGGATTAGGGGTGAACAGAATCAAAGCCAGTTGATATCAGAAACAGAGCTAAACATCGGTAATCTTTTCTTATGGCTACTGCTCTCTCTCTCCAACTCCATCTATAGCTTATAGCAGATTCACTGCCTGAGGTCCAGGCTTGGAGCAGGGCCTAGGCATCTCTATTAAAAAAATTCTCTAGGTGATGAGAACCACCAAGTTGAAGAATGTCATTCTTCTGAAATAACCCATTGTCAATTGTTTGTCTCTTAATTAAAAAAATACAGGGCATCTAGAGAATTTGCTGGATTCAAATTAAGTACCATTTTGAATAAAAGAAACACTAGCTTAAAAGAATAATGAACATGGTTCTAAATGGACCGAAGGTATTGACAGTCACCCAGAGAAGTTTACACACTCAGGTGGAACACCTGTCCTAAATGTGGCATGCTGGCTTTTTCCCACAGCCTTGCACTAGTGGAAAGTCAAATGGTCACTACTAGTAGCTTATAGCAATTATCACTATGGATTCAATAGCTATGTTTTACAACAACAACAAATTGTTTTAACTGAATATGGCACTGATAGTACACAAAGGGTTTGCCTGCTTTCCACAGATTATTGTTCTCTAACAGACTAAATTTGATGAAATGGGTATATTTTTTAGAAATGTCAACTACACAACATTGTCACGTAGGAAAACAAATGTAGTTCCTCTGAAATGTGTGAAACAGAAGTATCACAAGCCCACAAGTATATTGTGAACCCAACTGATAACATCATGAGGCTCATCTCGCTCAACACACTGACAAGAGAGGGAAGGCTTTTATCTGTGTCTTCCTCATGAAGAAAAAAAGTTAACTTCAAATACAAGGAATGAGCTTAATAAAAGTTGCCTATCTCTAAGTTAGTTGGGGCACAGTCTAACCCATATAGACTTATTTTGGAAAGTGGACATTTTGCTTTTTGGTGAGGAAGATTGGCCCTGAGCTAACATCTGTTGCCAATCTTTCTTTTTATTTTTCTCCCCAAAGCCCCAGTACATAGTTTGTATATGCTAGTCATAAGTCCTTCTAGTTCTTCTATGTCGGATGCCACCAAAGCATGGCTTTATAAGCAGTGTGTAGGTCCACGTCCAGGATCCAAACAGGTGAACCCTAGGCAACCAAAGCAGAGTGTGCAAATTTAACCACTACGCCACCAGGCTGGCTCCGAAAGTAGATTTTAATTCTAATTTTTTCTTTTATAGATAGGATCACTTGAAAATCACTATTTATTCAAACATAAAAACCATCCCCGAAGATCTCGAAGGAGTGCCTTTCATATCACCAAGAGATTATCTGATGATGATCGTGTAAGTGTTATGCATGTCTTCAAATGGTAACCTGACTTATTTGCTTTTTTTATAGTTGCCAACAAGAGCAAAAGCACTTTGCAAATATGATTCTTTTTTATTGTGCTCACAATTATTTATCATTAGTGTTTCCTGTTATTTCCTTAAGCTTATAATTGCACATAATAATAACTGAATTGAATCGGATTGGATTGATTGAGTTAACTAAATTATATATATAAATGAATAATATGTATAAAGTATATATAATATATATATAATACTAGCTCACAGGTCCAGTCTAAGAGCATTAAAGTGAACATTAAAAATCAAGTAGCAGTACTAATTAAAATGTTTGACAATAAAAGCAGTCAATAACCTTTTATTATATGCCTATTATGTACCAAGCCCTTTAATATCTCATGTAGGAATGCCAAAGAACTATAATACATGAAGCTTGCTTTTGATAACATTTCAGCATAACTTAAAAAACATTGTGTCATTTCTATTTGGTTTGGTTGTGTAGGAAACTAGTGTTTATGAAAGAGCTTTAAATCCATGTCTTCATGAGGCAAATATTTTACTAAGTATTGTATTGTTTGATCCAAAGCATTGGATCTCTTTTTATCCTAGTTTGTATCCATATTCCATCATTAGGCAACAGCAGGAAATGTCTAGACTGAATGTAGATAAATAGTGTGGGGACAGTTTGAATGTATATCTAATGGACCTATTGATTTTTGAACTATGTTTTTGAAGTCAGCAAACATATCAATAGAAATATTGACTGTATTGGGAGTATTGCAATTTGCACACATAATGTTGCCTTTTCTCAAGAATGCGCCTTCCTGGTGGAAATTTATTCTGGCTGGCCTGATATCTGAATACATGATTTCTGTTGCCTAGGACACTCCAGGGAATATGGAAGCTTTGTGAGAGATAGAACACATCCTTTCAACTTCCCAGAAAGAAAAGTATAAGTGACGGAAAGGTGATAGAACTGTTGAAAGTACATGAACCCTGTGAAATAGTTTGCTATTTTATTTGTTCGGCAACTGATAGAATTTTTAAAAAAGAAGAGAGAAAATTATGAGAGTAGAGAATGACCGAGCCTGGGTTACCAGAGTTCAAATGTAAACGCAGCAGCCACACCCAGACAAAGAATACTGAGTCAGGACCGCGGACAGCGACCCACAACTTATACACATCCGTTGCTAGCTTTTACTCAGGTTAAAGGCTAGCTGTGGGAGACCAAATCAGAGACCCTGGACATTAAAAGTTTCTTGTACGATGAAATCTTCCCTTCCCCATCCCAAGGCAGATGGCATATTGCACGTGGTCTTTGAAAAGTAGGACAACTTCCAGCACCCTGACTAGGCTTAATTCTTATGTAAAGCAGGAGAGATTTCCTTGTCTGCCTCACTGCTTGCCTGATATTAATGCACAAGGAATCAAACTGACTTCCCTTCTCATCTTCATAGGAGAAAATTGGACACAGTAGAGCATACATAACTATTACTACTACTCAAAGTATCTCACTAATATGAACAGATGGTCCAGTTCTATTCTTTAGATATTTCCTTAATCGTTGATTTTGGGGAGAAATCTTAAGGCATAATTAAGAAGAACTAAGAATTTGCTCTGCAACATAACTTCATAAAAAAGGAGTCTATATAATCCTACGAAAAAAATATTTTTAGAATAATTTTATTTTAAGAAAAATCATAGAAGCTTGCAGTGAAAGCTTGGACTAGATGATCTTTAATGCTCTTTGCAAATCAACAGTATTATTTACAATTAAGTACATGATACCTATTATATACAAAATACAAAGACACCACCAATTTGCTCTGTTCCATTTGTTCTGTTCTTGTAGAGATTAATATGGGATTTGGAGTTAATGGCATTAATCATAACACTGTTTCCAACAATTGGATGTTTATCTGATCAGATGGCAGAGTGCTTCTTCTTGTGCTTCATTTTTTAAAAATTGCTTTTGATTTTCACTTTATTGCTCTTTCTTTTGATAGGGAATAATATTCTCTCAAATTAGTCCTCTGACATGCAGCAATAGGCTATCTTTACAAGTCTGTTAATGAAATCTCCAACTGTAAGTGACTCTCTCCCTCAAAGATTAGTACTTGTTCCCTAGCAGCCAGCTCCAAAGACCAAATCAGATGAGAGGCAGTATATTCCAAGCATTGAGGTATTTTAAGCCAAAACAATTAACTTAAAAATATAGGCACTTTAAAAATAAATTATAGTGACTAATTGCTAACTCTCAAGTCCCTCCCAATGTTTATAAAAGGTTTGCAGTATACTTTCTAATTGAAAATTCAGGACAGTCTTAGTGGGTGATTTTATCCCTTAATTGCAAATTATCTTTCAGTTTTTGTTTTTGGGTTTAACTTCTGAGTATTCTCACATTAACAATATCCCACCGCACACTGGAGTATCATCACGTGTACAATAGACAGCGTATGTTTTGAGTAGGAAATAGTCATGTTGCCAAGCAAAATAAGAGCATGGTATTATCTCATAGGAGCTGCCCTGGTGGTCTAACGGTTAAAATTTGTGGTCTCATGACCAGAGCCTGGGTTTGTTTCCCAGTCAGGGAACCATACCACCTGTCTGTCAGTTGTCATACTGTGGCAGCTGCATGTTGCTGTGATACCGAAAACTATGCCACCGGTATTTCAAATACTAGCAGGGTTACCCATGGTGGAGAGGTTTCAGCGGAGCTTCCAGACTAAGCCAGACTAGGAAGAAGGACCCACTTCTGAAATATTGGCCATGAAAACCTTATGAATAGCAGTGGAGCATTGTCTGATACAGTGCCAGAAGATGAGAGGATGGTGCAAAAAGACTGAGCAGCGTTCCACTCTGCTGGATACAGGGTCACTAGGAGTTGGAATCGACTCAACAGTACTACCAACAACAAATTATCTCATAATAAATAGAACCACAGGCAGCCCCTCATACTCTCAGGGCCTCAAGTATAATAGGATTATGCCATAAATATGGGGCGGGTAATTTTTGTATTGTCAGATCTCTTTGCATAATACATGAAACTAAATTAATGGTAAGTGTGTATAGTCAGTAGTGCCCATTCAACACCCTGGATCTGTTTCTCATATTAAACACTCTTAAGTAGGAGGTTGAAGCACAGGGAAGCCAGCGTTTCAGATACACAAAGACACAGCACCTTTCTTGTCTTGTGTAACATTTGCAATTTCTACCTTTTGTGTGTAAAGAAAGAGAAATTAAGCTGTAAGAGCACCAAACAGCAGTCTCTGGGATCTCTTAGCTTGTTGACTCATTCCATGAAAACGGACAAATTTTCAGCTACAGAGCCCTGGAACCTCAATACAAAAATGAGTATTATGGTCCATTTGCTGATGAAAGCAGGCTGAACTTTTACTTCCACTGTAATCACAGTGTAAATAATTTGAGGGAATCATCGCTTCACTGACTGGTTCTCCTCCCCCTAAAGGTACAATTTACTATAATAGAGGAAATATTCATCTTCCCAGTGGGTAACCCCTTCTTCTCATTGAGCTACCAGTTTGATCTGTAGTCAAATGAGAACATGGCGGAGCTGCCTGAACTCTGATAGGAAGGGCACTGGAACTAGTTAGAGGGAAGATGGTTACACAGAGGTGGGTATTTGGCTGTTGACTTTCTTGCTATAAATCTCCTTGTAGGTGATATGGGCTGAACAACAGTATGAAAAAGAGAGAAGTAAACGTTCAATTCTAAGAGACTCAGCACTAAATCTCTTCAATGATCCAATGTGGAATCAGCAGTGGTACTTGGTAAGTACCTACCAAAGGACTGTGTAGAACCTGGGTTATTTATATTGTTACGTTTGCACAATAGTTTTTTTTTTTTTTTTTTTTTTGAGGAAGGTTAGTCCCGAGCTAACTACTGCCAATCCTCTTTTTGCTAAGGAAGACTGGCCCTGAGCTAACATCCATGCCCATCTTCCTCTACTTTATACATGGGACACCTACCACAGAATGGCTTTTGCCAAGTAGTGCCATGTCCACACAGGGGATCCAAACTGGCAACCCTGGGCCACCGAGAAGCGGAACCTGTGAACTTAACTGCTGCATCACCGGGCTGGCCCCTAGATTTTTTTTTAATGATGGAGAATTCAGCAGAAGGCTATGTTACCTGGAAACTAGGGCCGATGGGACCTTCCATGATCTGGATCTTCTGTTTTACTAGGCGAGAGTGTCTAAACACAGATCTTTGGCTGCTGTGAGAGAAGTTGTTACCTTTTTGTCTTCTTAAGTTATCAGGAGTAAATGCAGAAGAATCATGCCTTGCAAGTTAGGGATTCCAAAATAGTACTCATGGCAAAAATTGCATTTGGTCAAAGTTACTCTTGAGAACCATTTATATAACCCAAAGTGTACGGTGAATATGATTCAGTAGATACAGCCCTGAGTGGCAGTTTTTACATGCTTACAGGTGAGATTTTCTGAACTAGGTAAAAGAAGGAATACAAGGAAGGACAAAAGATATCTACTTGCAGTTATCTAGACTTGCAAACCATTCTGCCTTTAAAATAGTTACTAAATCTTTATTGGTATGTGGGCATTGAGTGGACAATTTGTAAGTGTTCCTGCTTGCCTGCAGAGTGTTTCCCATCGGTTTTAGTATTACGTCTCTATAGCAGTAATACACGTTCATAGAAGTGTTTATTGTCGAGAGTATCATAAAAGATAAATTTTCTTGACAACCGTAAGCTAAGGCTTAGACTTCCTTGTGGCATAATGGATTGGAAAGCGGATCAATGCCTTTTGACACTCTCTTAACCTAAGCAGTACTTGCTCATTGCAGCAGAAGGGACTCATTAGCTAACATTTGTGCATACGTTATGTGCCAAATACTGTTCTAAGCGTTTGACATAAAATAATTCATCTGGTTCTCACCACATTATGCTATAGATTCAAGAATTACGCCCATTTAACAGAGGAAGAAACAGAGGCATTGGCAAGTTGAATAACTTGCCAAAATCACATGGTTACTAGTGGTGGGGCCATAATTCATGGCTCCAGAGGCCATACTCTTAACAACCACACTCTATGATTGTTCTTGTGACTGACATGGGGGCTTTCTTCTCTGACTTTGGCCAACAATCTGTGTATATTTCCAGTCTCTTGTGAGTCAGCTTCATGGAGGCCTAGTAAGTTTTTCCCCCCACATCTTTCTGAGGAGCATCAGCCCAGGGGGCAATCCATTCACTGACACTTCTGATTGTTTTTATTTATAAATTTCTTATTGACCCTTCATTATAAACCAGGCACTCTTCTAATACACCCCCCTCAAATGCTTGGGAATGTGCTCATATCTGCCTTCCCTTGCTGTCCATCTCTTCTCACCTTCAGTCTCATACACTGTAACTCAGAAGTTATCTGAAAAAGAAAACCCCAAGTCTCCTCTCAACACATACTTGCTCCCTAAATCACTCTTACTTGGAAGTAGGCCATTAAATTGCAAGTCCTGGTGAGACCACAGCCTCCTGGGCATTCCAGGTTCTGCTTCTTTTTTAGAAAATTTAGAAAAACATCTATGAACGAGAATATAAAGTGGGTTCAGTGTGGCGATGGAGGCTCAGGATTTTGGGGGAGACGGAAATATGGGACATCAAATAAAGCTTCAGTAGATGAAAAGCTTGAGCATATCCTTATAAATGAAAGAAACTAGAGACAAACTTCTTCTCTGAAGTCACAATGTTCAAAGAGAAGGGGCACAGGGTGATTCATCCTTTCTTGTGATTTTCCATTGGAACAATTGGGGAAAGAGCTGCACTCTGATGATTCACTTGGCCCTCAACTTTGTTTTTTATTTCATCTAATTGCCTTCGTCTACAGAGTAGAGTAACCCCAAGAAAAAGAAAGATGGGTCTCCAGACTGGAACTTCAGTTCTCATTTTGCAGCAAGCAAATCATGATTTTACCAGTGCTTCTTTGTTTTTCTTTACCAGCAAGATACTAGGATGACCGCAGCCCTGCCCAAACTGGACCTCCATGTGATACCTGTTTGGCAAAAAGGCATCACAGGCAAAGGAGTTGTTATCACTGTACTGGATGATGGCCTGGAGTGGAATCACACAGACATCTATGACAATTATGTGAGTATGGGCCCTCTGGTGACTGCAGCTTAGGGAGGTCTCTACACAGACACACAGAGCTTTCCTTCCCTCAAGCAGAAGGCTGTTCTGATGTCCGGGCATGATGGGCCAAAGTTTTGCCATTTCCCTCACCCTCCTGCAAGCCCACGTGAACTTTTTTAGTATCAGTGGGCATTGAAAGAATTCAGTGGAGCCAAGGATTGCACAAAAGCATATGCATTGGGGGTGGGGGTGGCACCTACACCAACTAAGTTATTAAAAGCCATTCAGACTCTATACCACTCAATATTTGGGGCATTAAAACAATCAAATCTAGCCTGATGTCTGAGACTATTTTCACAGACTTCCTCCTTATATCCCTCATGGGTCAGTTTCTCTGACATTGTAAAGTTATATGAATGTAATTCCTTCCATGCAAATTCAAAGTGTACATTACACAGCACAAAAATGACAAGCCGAGAAAAATAAAAGTTTACTAGAAATGGGAAATAAGTAAATGAAAACTATTTACTTCATTGTTTATGAAGTTCTCCATAATACCTTAGGCTTTTAGATCAGTGTTTCATCTTTAAGATTGGCCCTTGTCTTTCTCTCATCCTTTCCGCTCATCCACTATTCCCCAACTAAAGAGCAAAGGAAAAGAGGGAAAAAAAGAGAAGAAAAAAGCTAGTAGAAAGTAGGAATTACTGAAAGATATGGAAATATAGAGAAGTAGCAGTCTTGGTGGCAGCATTCCTTTGTGGGAGATGTTTAAGTGTAGCAATCTGGTTGGAAAAGGGGGTGGTACATGGAAGCTTGTCTTAAATTTCAAGCTGATTCCCTTTAAGTAAATCACGTGTTTATTTAGTGTAACTGTGGAGGCCGAAGGAGATTACTGTGGGCCTGAGCCCCACCCCACTGCCACCTCTTTGCACCTATCTTCATGGGAGAGATGAATGTCAAAGTGTCGCTAACTAGCTCTGTAGCTTAATTAAGGCATTCAACTTCTCTGGGTTTCAATTTTCTCATTTGAAAAGTGAGGTGGTTGAACTATGTAAACTCTGATTGATTCTGGTTCTAATATCCTATGAGATTCCACGAGCTGTAGGTTTGGTAACATTTACTGAGAATTGGATGCTGGCTTGCTTTTCTGCATACATCATCTGTTTGGTTTATGGGTGTAATAAATGATCAGTGACTGGGCCATAGTCTGAAATAGACTTTCAAGCTATCAGCCAGGATGGGACTGGGGAATGGGTAGAAGGCATGGGAAGTGCTGGTTTTTTAAATCATGCTGCAGTATTATTTTTATCGTCTCTTTAGGATCCAGAGGCTAGCTATGATTTTAACGATAATGACCATGATCCATTTCCCAGATATGATCCCACAAATGAGAACAAGTGAGTAACTGTGGATTGGTGGGGGGAATAAGTACTTTAAAATGCTTTTATCTTATTTCAGAAAGTTATACTAGAAATATGATCCACATTTCAGCTCTCAGAAAATGTGCATGCGCACCATCCATACCACAATATTTTGTTGTTTTTAAAACAGAAACCAAAGCTTCTGTTTTTATATTCCTTTGAGCTTACAGAATTACAGTTCAATTAAATTTTTTTCTTATATTATGAAGTGCTCCCCTCAGATGTTACTGAATAGGTATAGCTTTAGAATGAGTGTTGGGACATAAAGAGTAAAGATCTTGTGCCCGTCCCCACCGCTTTCAATTCCTCTAAGACTCAGTTGGCAACATGCTTGATGTTACTCATGAAAAGAAATATAGATGACCAAAATAACACATCCCCAGGACTTTCTGTGGTGGTCACAACCATGCTCACTAGTTCCCTCAGAAGAGCGTGGTCAGACACCAGACAAGAGAAATGCACCCTGAGGCCTGGCCCTCAAATTCAACACAGTCTCCAGGGCGTTGGACTAGTTTGTGGCCTGTTCCAGAATTCCTGCTGGGTATTCTAAAGCTAAAGGGAAGGGAAAGAGGGTATTTTCCAACTCCTAAATTAGCTCTCCGTAGCAGCCATAGGGCGATGAGGAAGGCCAAGAGCCAGACCTGCCAAAGCAAGAAGCCAAACAAAGACCAGGAGGCAAGAGACTTTTTAACCTTCTTTCCTAGCCCCAAAGAAACTTCAGCCTCTAGACATGTGGCCCCAAGTGTGCATGCCCATGTCAGAATTCATCTTTGCACATAATATTATCTCTCACAGACTCTGAGGAAACATGCTTTCTCTTCATTTGCTCCACCCAGAAGAGACTTGCACCAGAATAGATCAAAGCCAAGGCAAAATTAGGGCATGCTGCTACAAGTGGGGATGGAAAGAGCAAGCAATGACAGCTCTTTGTGTATGCCACATAAAGTGCTCCTCTTGTCCCTCATATGGCTTTTTCTCTCTGGGACTATCACCCAACTTAGATCAATTGTGTTCTCTCTTTTTCTCCCTCTCTCCTTCGCTCTCACTTTCCATCTCCCTATCTCCCTAATTTTCTCTCAGAATTCCCGTGTGGCTGTAATATCGTAACATTCCCATGGTGCAGTAATATTGACCTAAAGTTGCTTCTTTGGGTAGTCCCCCCCAGAAAGCCAACAATCCCCCAGAGGCAGGCTGGGGCCCATGCACTTGGCCTCAACTTCTGGGTTTATATTTCTTCCTTGGGCAGAAGGGGAGAGTTCAGGAGGGTTCCACGATATTGCTTCTTTGAGTACCATTTACTTCTTCTAGGGTTTATTTCTTAAAGGAGTTAACCACAAAGGCTCGCTACAGGTAAGAACATTCTAGTAACAATACAACAGGAACTGTGAAGAAGCACCTTTGGAGGAAAGGGGGATGTCTTAGAAACTTATAGCAGGGACCCCAGACAAGCTTTCAGCCTTATCTCTGAGTCAGGGCAGTGCAGGACCAGGAGGAACACCTACTCTTTTGGAGCATGACCTCGTAACGTTAGCCTGGCTGATAGTCACAGTTTTGCAGATTACCAGTATAGAGGGTGACCTCTTCTGCCTCCATTTTTAATTTTGTCTCCTAAAATGGGTGACAAGGCACCTGCTCCCTACACTCCTGAGAGGAACTTCCTAAAGAAATGGGCAGTAAGTGTTTGGAAGAAAGGAGCACCTTTCTTAGAATGAAGTAAAAGTGACAGCTCTTATGCCACTGCTTTGGTCAAGACTAAGAGAGAAATCTGCTCCCGGCCACACAGTGCTGCTGAGGAAACTGTTAGGGGGATAAGTCAGCCTCCTTCCTGGGCAGCACAGCCTGGGTCCAGCCCCAGGATCCAGTGTGAGCGCTAACTTGTGTGGTGGCTGGTATGATAGGGAAATACTTGGTGAAATAATATGCTGTGGAGTTTCTCTACTCATGAGAAGGGGACTCAGATTTTCCTCTTCATTCCCCCAAAAGGGGGAATCTAACATCACAGTATTTATAATGGCCAAATTTCCCCCAACTCACAGAGCTCCAAAGGCCCTTAGGAGGCAGCCCACGTAGTGATACTTATTTTGTATCTGAAAACTCTGAGCTTCCAGAACATAGCCTGCCATGGACCTTCCCCAAAGCATAGAGTTAGTCTGGCTAGCCAAACAGTTCAGAGAATAGACTTTGCAGCTAGATTTAGACCAAATATTAGATCTGCAACTCAATAGCTGAGTGACCTTGAACAAATTATTTAACTGCTTTGTGCCTCAGTTTTATCATCTATTAAAAAGAGATAATAGAATCTATTTCATAGGGTTATTATGGGGATTAAATGAGTTTATATATGTAATTGGCTTAGATAGTGCCTAGTACAGAGAAAAAGTTGTGTTGTGATGATGATGACAATGACACTAATGACAAATGATGATGATGAAGGCTTCTCATGTTGCAACTAAGGTAGACCTCCTTTTAGTGGGAAATCAGCATGACAAGAATAAGATCATTTGATAGGAGCAGAACCAGAGACAAGTCAATTTTCTAAGCCGATTTAGAATCTGCTGTTTGAAACTTACACAATAAACAACTATCTCTCAGGGTCCTCTTAACTATTAACCAAAAGGGCAGCATCCCTATCATTTATCAAAAGGTGTAATAAAAAATAGAGTCACCCTTCTAGTATGTTGTCAGAAATAGATCCCTTAGGTTTGGAAAATGAATGGCCCCGTTTTATCTTGGCCTTTATTGAAGTTAGAGAACTACCATCTCCTAATTCCAAAGGAATTCTCTCTCCAATCTGTGTTGCTGCTGTTCTTTATTAGTATGTAAATGAGATTAATAGAAGCTGCATTTGAATTCTTCTCCACAAATCAAAAGAGGAATCACTAAATAGTAGAATCTTAAAAGTGCAGGTAACTCTTACTATTAAGTTGGCATGAATCTGAATTCAGTATTTCAACACCAAGTACAGATTATTTTTCTAGTTAAATAACATGTGTGACAAGATATTTTAACCAGAACAATATTAGTCTTTAAACTATCTTGTGCAATAATTTTTTAAAAATCAATTTGTTTAAACGCCACTTACAACCATTGTTCTAAGATAATAGAGCGTTCTTTTATCTCAGCACCTGATTTAAGGGAAAAAAAAGCTGTAGGTCTATAAAGAATGACATAGAACAATTTCGATAAAATCTCTTTTTCTTAAGGTGTGGAGCTGGGAAGTGGGGATAAGAGGAGGAAAAATTACCAACCCCTATTTGTACCATGATCCTATTGCAAATTCCAAGAAAATAGTCCTCAGTATGTAAGGAGAGATAAATAACAGGTGGCCACATTGCATCATTTTTAGGACCGAGGTACATTGCTGAGGATGTTTGCCAATGGGTTGATTCTGTTGGCTCAGGTTGGAGACTTTTCTGTCCCGGGCCCTGTGTCTCATCCTGTATAAAGAAATATAGGTGGTGGTGACTTTTGGGAGCACATTCCAGAGGACGACAACTGAATTTCTCCTACAATGACAAAGAGGGCCAATCCATCAAAGAAGTGTAAGGTCCTTCCTATGTGTTCAGTGTGCACATATTTCTCAGAGAATGGGTGTGTTGGTCAGGACACCTTCAGTGGCAAATGAAGATCCTAACTCAAAGATTAAGTAAAATGGGTTTTTAAAAAAAAAAAAAATCACCTAAAGGATGCTCTAGCTTCAGGCATTGCAAGATCCAGGAGCTCAGATAATATTCCACCAGGACACCAACCATTCTTTCCATCTCCTAGTGCTGCTTGCCTCTACTTAGCTTCATTCTCAAGAGAATCTTGCCTGGCATAAAGATCCACATGGTTCACAGGGAACCTAAAGCTCAAGAGAAAGAATGTAATTCTTTTCCCCGGAATCTGTATAAATCCTTGAAAGCTGTGTGGGACGAGAAGCCTCAGGGATAGAGGATCACAAGGAGTGAGGAACGACCACTTCCCAAAAGGGGAAAATGCTAGGAAACAAAAAAGAAGTAGATGTTTGCTGCATTAGGGAAGACCTTGAATTATTATTATATGTTGTTCTGATTTAGGATTCCTACCCAGGGTTAACATGAAAAAGCAGGAACATCATTTAACAGAAAAAGACCATGAAATCATCTTTGGTACTTTAGGAAAAAAAGATAAGTGAAAAACAGAATCATTTTGAATGGCCCAGTCAATTTAGGATTTTTACGCCCCATGCTGGGCTAAATTAATAGATGTCTAGTGCAGGAGTGTCTAAAAGTAGCCAGCTGACAGAGCTGCTCAGAGCTAACACTTCCTCTCTTTTCATCTGTGTCAGCCTATGTCTGGTCAATGGCTCCTCCAAGGCAACAGCATTCACACTGCTCCTCGGTGCTTCCACAATGGAATAAAGTCATGAAATAAACAGTGAAAGTTCTCTTGACTTATTGGCCCTCATGAGGTCAGAGGGGTGGTGAGAAAAGACAATTATTATCCCCAGAATTTCAGAATTCATGCTTTAATGGTGGACTTTTGTGTGTTTTAGAGAAGGAATTTTTTTCTCCCAAATACTCTGAAAGCATAAATTACCCCTTTTGTCTAATTGAAAAACCAGTCTTGTTTAGGCTTCTGGCCCCAGTCAGAGTTGCAGGAGCACCCTAGCTTCCCAATTAGCCTGTAGTGTCTTGTTAAAATCTCAAACTCCTCTTGGTACCAGAAACCCCTCAGATGTTGTAGTTTGGTGTATGGTTAGAAGAGGGGAAAAAGGCTTGAGGGGGTCTCTGTTCTATCATATCCTACTAGGGCTGGCCCAGGACAGCCTAATTCAAGGAAGTCACTAGGGGGAAAGTGAGGAGCCACTTCTCAACCATGCAGCAGCCATTTCTTTGAAAAGGTTTCCAAAAGTGTCAGATTTGCTCATAATAGTATCCATAACTAACATTTCCTAGGTTCTTACTATATACCTACTGGCCACTGTTCTAAGTGTTCTACATACAATATCTTGTGTGATGACACAACCCTTTGAGGACAAGTAAGTTCCCCAAGGTCACACCATACTTAGTGGCAGAAGCTCGAATTTGAACTCACATACTCTGGCTCCACTACCTGGGCTCTTCATCTGATATCTATACTTCATCTAACACGGATGAGAAGAAATCCAGCAATAAGGCGGAAAAAAACTTAATATATTCATGTACCATGGATTCATGTGCAAAAGAAAATGTTTATCCTCATTTATATTTTATAATTCCTATTTTTTAATCCTCAGACATGGGACCAGATGCGCAGGAGAAATTGCCATGCAAGCAAATAATCACAAGTGCGGGGTTGGAGTTGCATACAATTCCAAAGTCGGAGGTAAAGCAGAGGGCCATTCCTGTAGTTGTGCACTTTAATTTGAGTCTTGCATCACCTGGTATAAATGAGGTGGGGTGGGGGACTTTCAATAACCAGAGGAAGAAATGAACTCCATGCAAAATTTGCTATGAACTTGACTGTGACTTGCAAGCAAATCAATGGATCTGGATTCCTAGGAAATGATAGCTGAAAATAGCCTATACATTTTTGTAGGGAAATAAAATGCAAATGTTGAATAGTTTTTGAGCCAAATCTAATTTTCTCAGTGTTCTGATTTAGACGGGTTTGCTATTGAGTGCTTACTAAGGGACCAAAAGGACGAGGTAAATTTAGGTGGAGGCTCTCCCTACCTCCCAATTCTGTAGTTCTTCATTTCATAGCAAAGAACAGTTTTTAAAAATAAAAAGAAAACATATTTGTTATATTAAGCTAAAGGTTATCTTTGATAGCAGGAATTTAGAATTTTTCGTTGTTTCAGTCAGGATCTTTATGGGGAAACATATGGTAGGTTCCATCAGGGCAATTTAATAAAGGAACCATTTACTAGAGTTAAAGGAAACCAACGAGGGGCCAATTAGTGTAGGCAGATGTTACCACCTTTAGGCGTAATGGAGCAGGGGGAAGGAGAGGTCAGCAGAAACTGGAGATAGAAAGCTGTGGCCATCAGAGAGATCCACTGGACAAGAGCCATGGCCTTGAGCAAAACAACAGAGTTAGTTCTAGGCAGAGAGGATCCAGGGGAATGAGTACCTCACTCTCCTCTCATCCCCCAACCTCTTGCTGCTGTCATCTTCAGTTGGCTGAACCCAGTGGAAAGGGAAGAGAACCCACTGGTGCAGTCCTTTTTCCTGTGGAGAAGGTGGAGAGGGGATCTGCAGGGGCTCACAGAGAATATAACAATACTCTCTCCTCTTTACACTATCCCTGCCATTGGCTTTCATGGTTATGCTATAAACTTCGAGTTTCTTTCGTTCTTAAAAACTATAACCACAAGAAAGTTCAGTTGTAGAACATGTCAATGACAGTAAAATTCTTTTAAACTCTTCATAAGTATATCTTGAATTCGGTTGTGTATTCCTTTTTAGAAATCAAATATATATACATCCTGGCATAGACAATGCATCTCTCACTAACAGCATACTTAGATTTTAAATGTTATTACTAATTCCTTTGATACTAGCATCGCCAAAGTGCAGTGTTAATTTAAGGAAAATTAAGACAGAAGGACAAATTATGTAATTACCTGGAAAAAGAAATCACTTTTTAAGTTATGATGAACTAAGCAGCTACAGTTTGTGACAGAATCATCAATATAGAGGACGAATCAGAAACAAGATTCTCAAGGTAACAGTTTGTGGCAGTGTAGCACTAAAACACAAGACTTCTGAATCCAAGTCTACTGGTGTTTTTTTTTATTACTCCACCCTTTGATGATCTAGCCCCAAATGCATTTTTTAAATAATATTTTTCATTTATTAGGCGCCTACAACACATTATAGGCAGTGTATCCTGGAAGTTAACAGGATGGATTTGGGTGCCAGATTTCTGGGATTCAAGTCCCAGCTCCCCAGTTTCAAGCTGTGTGGCCTTGGGCAAGTCACTTTTCCTCTCTGGCTTCAGTCTCTCCACCTGTAAAATGGGTAGAATTATGGCGCCCACCTCAAATGGTTGTCATAAGGATAGATGAGTTCATACATTTAAGGCCGATAGAATGGTAGTTCCATATAGTATAGCTTCAATGTATGTGAGCTGTTATTGTCCCCACTTTATAGATGAAGAAACTGAGGCACAGAGAGGTTAACTGGTTTGCACAAGATCATGCAGCTAGTCAGTAGAAGAGCTGGGATTTTATTTTCCCAAATGCATTTTTAACCAATTTTCTTTTTATAAATATGACTTTCACTAATCACGTCAATTACATGTTCTTTTTACCTATGCTCCATAGTGAAAAATAGTGTGAAAGTCTCAGGCTGTGTACTGCATTGCCTTATCAGTCTGAAGCTGAGAATAACCAGGTAGCTTCATGTATCTGTCTAAATTGCTTTTGCCTTCCTTGTTCTTGGATCCATGAGTCTGATGATGGGTGACAGCCTGTTGGAAGGCACAAAAAGCTAGCACATCTGCCTTCTCCTGATGAAAAATGATTCTCCCTCAGGAGTGAAATCCATGGCAATGATTTCATCCTTGAGATTATTTAGAAGAAAAGGAAGCATGTTCCTTGAAAATGTTTCTTAGCAAACACATAAAAGAATGGCCTCTGGGTTATTTTTAATCAGTGCTTAGAAACAAAAGTTCTTTCTCTATTTGTTAGTTTTCTATTGTGGGTAGATCTTTTCAAGCTGCGTGGTTTCCTGTACAGAATCCTTTGTGCGGCACAGGCTGGGCCACAGCCATTCGTGGTATAGTCAGGAGCAGGAGTGTTGAGGCAGGGCTGCTTGATGCCTCTTTCTGAAAGCTATCTTGTCGTTTTCAGGTTATTGGGGTAGTGAGGGAGGGGAGACATTTTGTAATCAACAGAAACCATGGGCACTGCACATGCATATAGTTATCTCTAAAGGGCAGATAAGAAAGCTTATGCAGGCAGTGACTTGTATCTTCTGTGTTCTTAGCAGCTGAGTCTCTGGCATTTAGGACATCCAGTGGTTACCCTGTTTTTGACTCTTTTGAGAGTCCTTTAAAAAAAATGATTCAGCATTGTGCCATTTTACATGTACATGCTGACATCAACTTACGTGTATGTTTGTTTGCTTTGCTGTGCAGGCATAAGAATGCTGGATGGCATTGTGACTGATGCTATTGAAGCCAGTTCAATTGGATTCAATCCTGGACATGTGGATATTTACAGTGCCAGTTGGGGCCCAAACGATGATGGGAAAACTGTGGAAGGGCCCGGCCGATTAGCCCAGAAGGCTTTTGAATATGGTGTCAAACAGGTGAGATGCTTAACACAGACCCACCTACTATGAAACCTGACCGTTTGGAAATGAGGAGGGAATGCATTTATGTGAAAAGAAATGGTTGTGGATTTCTTGTCACTGCTTACAATTTGACGTGTATTTAGAGAGCCAAATCATTCTTCAAAGGGATGGAAGTTAAGGGTTAAGAGAGTTTTCCCCATTTGGGTCTGACATTCAAAAGAGATTTATTACTCCTAGAGTATTTCTTAAGAAATACTCCTTGTATGCCTTTTCTCATTTTCCTGCTGCTTTTGGATTTTTACACTAGGTAAACTACTACCCAGATTCTTTTAAATGCTCTGAAAATGCATCCTTAAATACAGCCACGTGCCACTTCTCACTCTGCACGTGCCACTTCTCACTCTGCATGTGCCTGGTGAATACTTGCGCCTTGGTTGTGCTGCTCTGTGACTTGGATTTGCTGCATTCTTGCCAGGAGTCTGAGGCCTTGTTCTGCACAGGATGAAACAAAAGTAGAAACTTTGGAGAGTGCAAATTGAAAAATCATAGAAAGGGTAGCCTTGACGAGTTCTATTCAATTGAAGAGTCCCTTTTAATGCAGCTGCAAAGCAGATCTGAATAATGCCTGATTTTGTCATTCTATCAGTCAGCCAGAAGATTCAAGCAGAAAGAAAGAGAGGAAGTTCAAAGATTCAAGTGTAGTGACATAAGCCAAGGGAAGAGTGAAAAAATATGAGTGAGTGCTAAAGGCCGGATTATGAATCTGCGTAATAAAGAAAAGCACTTGCTCAGCCCCATCCCAGAGACAGCCCAGATGAAGCAGGACAGCAGAGCCAGAGCCCAGTGGCTTATAATATACAATCTTGTGAGATTTCCAACATTGTTGCTGGAGCCCCTGGAGTTGAAACAGGCTCCTCTGAATAACTGTCTCAGAGAACTTCCTCCATGTGTTTGTTGGGCATTTTATTGGGGTGTGACAGTGACCCACAATAGATGATAATAGATGTGATATATTCTATTCTGGCTTTTCCTTTAGGGGAGACAAGGAAAGGGTTCCATCTTCGTCTGGGCTTCCGGGAATGGGGGGCGTCAGGGAGATAACTGTGACTGTGATGGGTACACGGACAGCATCTACACCATCTCCATCAGCAGTGCCTCGCAGCAAGGCCTGTCCCCCTGGTATGCTGAGAAGTGCTCCTCCACGCTGGCCACCTCCTACAGCAGCGGCGATTACACCGACCAGAGAATCGTATGTTGCTTTTGTCTAACTCTCTGCGTAGGTAGGAGCGCATGGCTTGTGTTCAAAAGGATCGCTTGGTCAGTATCTTTGGTAAAATTGATTTGCTTAAGCTTGATGTCTCAGTTGGGGAGACTCACGCTTTCCTTACTTGAAAGCCTGGCATATATTGGAAAGTTTTCTGTGCAGGCATAATGATGCTTCTGCCAAGATGATGTTGCCTCTCTGTCATTTTTAAACTCAGCCCTGAGAAGCCTGTCATTACAAATGGCTGAGACTCCAAATGTCTATTTGGTTTGTGCGATGGCTCCCTGAAAACAGCCTTAAAGGAGATTCCAGGGTTGTAGGGGCTTTATCACTCTTGTACTTGTTGATCCTTTAATATCAGGGATACGGTCTGACTTGCCCTTTAGCAGATGATAAAAATACAGAGCATACACCAGCTACGTCTCCTAAGAACGGACGACCTGAAGAAAAATAACAGTCCAAATTTCCCCTGAGGTGAACTTCTCAGCATCCAAATAAGCAGCTCGGGAAGGTTATATGCTCAGAGAGCATCTCCAGCCCACGCTTGGCTGTGTCTTCGCTTCCATGAGTCAGACTGCCAAGGGCAATTATTGGATTTCCCTTCAAGGGCACGATGAAGATGGGCCACAGGGGCCTTTGAGAACCAAGAGAGGTACTTTTAATTTAAAAATTTAAAGCCCCAAATTTAACTCCTGACACAGAAAGAACCAACTAGCTAAAGTTCGTAGATCCTAATCTCAATGAAATAACAGGTCATGATCCAATTAGACTGTGGGTGAACTCCATAATAATTAGACTGTGGAATGTTTTTAAAATTCATATTAATGGCATCTCAACAAAATTGTCAGAACTACCTTCTTCATACAGGATCACTATTCTGTAACTCTGCTTTTTTCTGCAACCTACTCTGGTTTAGATGGTATAAAACTGGGGTCTCAACTTAAAAGCCCTGGCTCCCCTCTCATGCCCATACCTTAATTACTCAAAAAATAGACACTGACGTTCTACCCAGAGGTCCTTTATGGCAGGCATACTATACCTTTGAAAGGGGTCTATCAGACATGGACCCCACTTGTGTTCAGAGCTCCTGGCTATTGTTGCCTCTGTGGGTGGTCCAGAATTGCTTTTCAGAAAATAGCCTGTTATGCATTTCGGAGCCACCATTTCAAAGACTGTCCCTCATCTGAGCTACTCGGCTCTGAAATAGGAGGAAGAGTTTCCATTTTTGTAAAGATCCCTCCTTAGGTAAATCAGCCATATGAGAGACAGCTGGTGGATTCTATTTGAGACGGTTGCAATAACATAGCCTTTGTTTTACGCAAACCTTTTCCACAGCACAGTCATCTCTGAGGGCTTACTTGCGTCAACAGGTAAAAAGGGTAATCTTGCTTCCGCAGGCCTCTGAGGAGCGGAGACACTGTAACTTGAGAAATTCAGTGACTACAAGTGGGAAGCCAAAGGAGGTGATAATAGAACAAATTATTTTTTTACACCTCCCTCCCACACATTGAAGTCTTTAGGTAAAAACCATAGTGCAGGGGCCTGGTCGGGTGTCTTGTTAGCGATCCTTTGGCCCAACTACTTATTCAGCCAGCAGCGCTGTGGTCCTTAAAGTAGATGACTGGAAGTCTTTTTGGGTTCTTCCTTTCTTCTAGGCAACCTCTTCATTAAGCTACAATTAGGCTGGGTAACTCCTTACATGCAATGATATTGTGTAAAAATGCTTTCACAGACAGGATCTCACTTTAGCCTCAGAAAACGAGTCAGGAAATGTCAACCTGGCTTTACAGATGGAGAAACCAAGTGACTCGCCCCTGGGACACATCTACTAAGTAGCAGTTTTAGAATTTGAACCCAGATCTAAGTCTAGCACACTTTCCATTTCAAAAACTCACCATTTTCATCAAAGTGCAAGTGTGGACACTAACTCATAGGCATAAAATTATGTCAATAGTGAGCGCAAACTACACACTAAACAATTTTGTGCAAGTAGTTCAAGTGGCCAAAATTAGGATGGCTTTCCATCCTTGTGCTGAAGAGGCCGTCAAATGTCAATCTGAAGGCAAAAGGGAATTTTGCATGAGGCAGAATTTCTAAATATGCCAGACCAAACACAATGGACCTGATGATTAATGGGCCAGCATGATTCACAGTGATTTCGAAACAGTCCCTTTTTTACAGACAGCATTTCGTTGGGAATCTCAGAAGAGAAAATATTCATAGTGGGAGTACTTCATCCCCAGAAAAGGCACCCTGATGCCAGAATTATAGACAAGTTGCATATAGAGGAGAGTGAACCAAAATATCAGCAGATGGCAAACATCCGCCTGGGGTTTAAAGGAGGAAGCGGGGGAATCGAATCAGCTGAGTTTCCTGATCATAGCAGATGCAGCCCTCCGTGTGGTTAACCCCCGGGGACAGGATCACACTGCTCACATGTTCTCCCATGTTTCTTTCCTCCCCAATGCCACCTAGACGAGCGCCGACCTGCACAATGACTGCACAGAGACCCACACGGGCACCTCGGCCTCAGCACCCCTGGCTGCTGGCATCTTCGCTCTGGCCCTGGAAGCAAAGTAAGGCGTGGAAAGCTTCGAATCACGTTTACTAAGGCTGCTTCTCCTTCTTTTTAATAAAATGGATTGTTTTCTGAATACCTGGTTACAGTAGAAAACTAAGAAAACTACAAAAAAAAAATTAAAATAAGCTCTCTTCCTGTTAAGATCTCAATGTAGATTTAATGCACACACATCTTATAAAATTGGGATCTTAATATACAAATTATTTTGTAATTGTTTGAATCTACTCTATAATATATTAAGAGCACTTTCTCATGTCTAAATCAACGTTTCCTGACCTTTAGAAACCTGCTCTTCTCCCAATCCTCCTCCCACTCAGACACCAGGCCTTCTCACTTCTGTTTATTCCCACCAGGAAAGACTTTGTCCAGATAATTTCTTGTGGGCAGTATTAGGAACAACGAGTTTATAAAACATCCTTTTTTTCAGATTATATAAGCCCAGCCCTGGAGCTGATATAACACATCAGGGGATGTGAAAATTAAAAACAGGATTTTTATCTTTTTGTAGTGTCTATTATATAATGCAAATTTTATTAAAATCATCTAATCATGCTTAGATGAGCACTCTTGTCCATAAATATTGGTTATCATCTCTGATAATTTCCTCAGGCTAAATAAACACCCACAATTAGAATTTCTGGGTCAAAGGCCATGCATGTGTTAATGATTTTGATACATATTGACAAGTTTCTGTCCAGAGAGACTGTACCATTTTATATTCCCACCAGCAGTGTATGTGTGAAAGTGCCACTTTCCTAAACACTTATCAAAGCTACTTTTATTAGCTTTTGAAATGTTTGCTATTTTGATGGGTGAAAATGGTATCTCGTCTTTATAGGCTTTTATTTCATTACTAATTTAGCTCAATATTTTATATTCTTTGGCCATTTATCATCTGTGATTACTTAGTTGTGACCTTGATTTTGTTTTATGGGCTTAGTTTAGAAAAGCTATTCGTGCTTGGTTAGTTTGACATTTACCTTTTAGTTTTATTTACACAATTTTTAATGTTCTGAAGTTAATGTGTACACAGTTATATTTGTCAGTCTCTTTCTTTAAGGCTTTTTCCTTTGCTTTTACGCTCAGAAAAATCTTTACAACGCAAAATTAGATAAACATTTATTTACATGTCTTTTATTATGGTTCCTTTACCATATTTAAGTTCTAAATCCCCCTGGCATGTATTTTACTGTATGATGTTAAAAAGGGATGTAATAACATTTTTTCCCCTCATAATAGTTACCCAATAGTCTAACACTTAATACAGAGGAAAATATCTGTCTCACACTGTATATTCACAGCTTTTTATTTGTCTTCATTTCTGCTTTCTGATTTTGTGTGGTGAGAAGTCATTAAATGTCAAGTCAAGAGCTATGCTTGCATGATAGAGGAAGCGACTGAACTTGTAAATTACTGTTATCCTTCCTAATAAGGAGGTTATCCTAGAAGAACATCCATATTCTCCAGAGAGAGGACAAAACAGTGCCCTTGTGTCATGTTCAGCAGAGGAGGTTCAAGTAGCAGAAGAGTAGAACACCATGGCCTGTGCCACAGCTGGGAAAGCCCTGAAGTTTCTGACTCTGTGTCCAGGAGAGTCCAGCACAGCTCCAAGAGCCCTGGGGCCACCTGTGGAGTTGCGGCTTAGTCCCTGGTATCTCAGCTATGAGACGGCCACAGTGGCTAAGAAAGACAGGCCTAGCAAGGCTCACACCAAGAGTCTACCTACTTGGGGGGGCTGGGAAGATGTCTGGTAAGTGAAGAGAACATCCAGGTGCTCGATCAGAAACAGAGGGAAAGTTGAAGCTCTTGGGCCAAACAGAAGAGCTATGTTCAGGATCTGAGTTCACTTGTAACAGGAAGAGGATGGACAGAGGGCAAAGTCTATGAACACAAGCTAAGACTGGCATCAGCCGATTCAAACCATATTTGAGGAAAAATTTCGAAGCCGTAAAAAGAGCATGGAACACCTGGCTTCAGGTTCTAGGCATATAACTCCAGCTGTGTGACCTTAGGCAAGTTAATCCCCAAATGAGAGCTCAATTTACCATCTATAAAACGGAGGGGTCAGATCAGACCATCTTTTTCAAACCTCTTCCCTTTAGAAGATTCTCCAATTTGTAATGGAAGGTGTCAGCATACATAGATCATCCAACATGGAATTGTGGAGGTTGGTGGTGAGAGGTCCAGAGAGGAAGAAAATAAGGTCCTATGAAGATGAGCAGTTGCATACAGGTGGTGAGACAGGCTTATGATGTTCATGATTTTAGGATATAAGCTTTTAGCTCTGGGGAGTTATTAAAAGAAAACCATCCTTAAAATTTTGTCTTCTCTACCTAAAACCTATTAGATGTATGTAAATGTAATTAGCCAAGTCTAGCCCATCCTTGTCTAGTGGCCAGTATAGTATAAATCTAGCTCAACAGATGTAATGTTAATTTCATATAAAAACTGAAATTTCAAAATTGCAATCTCTGATTTTTAAAATTTCAAACCTTTTTCTGTACAAGGAGAAAATGATCTGAGAATGGTCTAGCCTCATTAACCTTAGTTAATTTCTAATGAACTGTTTATAAAGCAGGGGCTCCATGGATTGCTATGAAATACATGGATGAGTTTCCAGGGGTCCATGAACTTCTCTGAAACTAGATGCAGAATTGTTTGTGAGTGTGTGTATGGCATTTTCCTGGGCAGTGCTTTGTAGGTTCCATAAGATTCTCACACTGTTCATGATTTAAGAGACATTAAGAGTCTACGATATCCCTGGTGCATATTAAGAATTTAATTCCTTTCATTTTGATTCAATCATCAGTAAGATGAACACAACCTATCTTAACATTTATATACTTCCTGCCAAAGTACATAGAGATTATTGAGATGTCTGTTCTCACATGGACAATTTTCTGAACTCTATTCAATTGTCTATACCGAGATGATTAGTTCAGAAAATCTGAATGCTGGAATGTCTAGAAGTGTCCCTAGATGGTCAAGGTTAGAAGGATCATTTAACCATGTGCCACTCCTCAAGAAACAACTGTGGAGAATGAAGAAGAACTCGGGGCTAAATTTATCAAGAATAATAACATTCAGTATTCATCATGTTCTTACTACGACCAGGCACTGTGCTAACCTCTTTATAAACAATACTAATCCTTACAACATCCTTGTGACATAGAAATTAAGAGTTGCATTTAATAAATGAAACTGAGGCTTAGAGAGGTTGAGAAATATAACCAAGATCCCACAAAGAGATTCAAAATGAGGTCTATCTGACCCCAAAACCTGTGCCACCAGCAACTACACTACACTACCTCCCATTGCCCTGTAAAGAAGAGGAAACATTGAATGCCAGCCCATCATCCCCTCAAAGAGAGGGGGGGTCAGAAGATGGGGGCTCATAAAGGAACATCATAGCTCTCATCTGTCTATGAGTTCCTCATCAAAGGCTCCTGTCACAAGCAGACTACTTACTATGACACAGTAAATATTACACAGCTGGAGCACTGGGGATTGCGAAGAGGAGAGGGAAGAAGAAAGAATGGCTTATGGCTCAAATATATAGAGAGGAATACTTTCCTTCCTTAGAAGAGAGTTTCTTGGACACCAGCATATATAATAATCACCTTATTCTGCATAAACCTTGAGAGTTTATTTAGTATACAGATTCCTAAGTCCTATTGCCAGCAACTCAGATCCAGAAGTTTCTGGTATTTGGCCTAGGAATCCACATTTTTAACAAGTATCCCAGGCAGTTTTAATGCTGGTAGTTATCTTAGCCAAATTTTGAGAAACAGCTACAATAAAGAGTTACTTTAAAACTGTGTTTTCCTACAACCTCATCCAGCTGTGATTGGGAAGATCCCCATTAGGGTACTTAATAAGCATATCCTGGAGATATATATATATATATATATATATATATACACACACGCTAAGGGATACATATATACATATATATACATGCACACTAATAAAGACAGGAACTGCTTAGATAAATGCCCATGGCACCATTATTATGTAGTGAGAATATCTAGGAAAGATGGCAGAAAATAACCTGTCTTCTGAAGAGAGTGCAAAGGAATCAATAATTTGTAATAAAGAACAAAGATTTTGAAGTGAAATATTGAATCCCCTCCCACCTTTGGAGGCATTAAACAAACATGAACCAATCTCCTGTTTTCATTAAAGGCTGGAGAAAGGGCAATGGACTTTCAATGCTGCATGAAACCTCTACATAAATCCCATTAAAAAAATCCTTGACTCATTGGGTTGTGAAGTGTTGGAAAGTCTCCAGGTTAGAAAATCTTCCACATCCAGGCTCACTTTGATGTGATTAGAGGCTGAACCAGGTAGCCTCTAAGACTTTTTCACTTTAGAATTTTGTCTTCAGATTTCTTTCCCTACACTCTTCTAATTAGAAGCAATGCTTCACTTCAACGTTTAATTCCATAACCCTTATTTTCTATAAACATATCCTTGATTAGCAACCCAATGCAGTATTAAAAAATTTAATTATTGTGGATGCTGTTGAGCACTCATTAACAAAGGAAGGTTGTCAGCAACGAGATGCACTATTGTTAGAAGCTCCTTTTCATTTACGAAATGCAATCACATGAATGAAGAAGAACTTTGTTAGGAAAATTGGCTTAATTTTTCTAATTGCATGACAATGAAGCCTCCTTAAATATTTTGCAAAGAATAAGTAAAAGAAAATAAAAAACAATGAAACTTGCAACTAAATATAAAATAAACGCTCTACTATAGCAATATAGAAAGTCTATCCTTTGTGTTTAATTATCACTATCAAGACCCTGCCTTATGCTTCCATAGTACACTTCATCCCAACCTCCATAACACACCTGTTCACACTGATGGTCTGAATGGGAGGTTGGTATGTTGCCTATTGACCACCTTGATAAGAGGCTTTTACCTAAAACTCCCTTTAAAAGACTGGAAGGAAGCAAGAATTTCAATAAAAGTGCTTTATAGGACAGACCTGGTTTCTACACTGAGAAAATAGCCATTTATGCTCAGCTAGTTAGTTATTCCTGAATGTGGGATGGCCGGCGTGGAAACAAGATCTACAACAAGGTATTTATGACATTGGGCAGATAGGAGGTCTGAATAGCAAGGAATTCTGGAGGTTGTCACCCTCAACCCTCTCATCTTATAGATGAGTCAGCTCAGGCCCAGGGAGATGAAGTGACTTGCTTTAAGGTCACCCAGGTCCTTGGTAGTAGAAGATAGTTTAATGCGTAACTTCTGTTACGCCCTATTCTGACTCCATGATTTGAAAAGATTTCTGATTGTCTTAATTAGTTATATGTTTGCATTCTCTCTTCCAACTCTTATTATTTTAGCTATAACATAGACAGTTTTTTATTATAAACATAAAATCATGTCCTACCCTCAGATATTTTGGTTCAGCAAGTGTGGTGGGACTCAGGAACTTTACAAGAGTAAAGTTATTTTTTTTATTATTTACAAGAGTACCAGGTGATTATGATGCAGGCTGTCTGGAACCCATGAGAATCACAGAACTGGAGTCTTTCTAAGGCCTCCATCAGTCACTCTGTGGGGTTAAGTGATGTTTGTCAGGCACTCAGCTGAGCTGAGAGTGTACTGAGCTGCCAGGTGTCAGAATAGTCAATTAAAGCAACAAACCGAAAATGAAAGAGTTAAGCCTTTAATGGCTCACTTGGTGGTGTAAGCCAGAGTCTAAAACCAGAGAAAATGCTGACTCCCCCTATTCCATTTTCCCCCACGGACAGGTGCACCAGTGGAGGGTCAGGTGGAGCAGCACAGACATGGGAGTTGTCTCACTGCTGAGGGAGCCCCAACAAAAGACTCTCTTAGTTTTATGGACTCTGGGGTACGGGTGCGGTGAGGTGGAAGGCCAGAAGTGGAGAAGTACTGGGTACTGAGTCAGAGTGGGATAAAGTGTCTTCAAGGTTTCTCCCTCCTTCCCCCGTAAGGAGGCCTTGGCAGAGACACCTGAAGAAGACCTCTGACCAAGGCCTCAGATAAGAAGACCTAGGAATGAAGTCGCAGGGGCTAGGAATGTAAATATGGGAAGAACTTGACCGGGGAGGGGCGCCTGAGTTCTTGACTGCAACTCCCTTCAGAAACTGCGATGCATGGTCTGTGCACACAGGCTGGCACGGGGAGGGCAGCTTCCCTGTGAGGCCTGCCAGGTAGAGTCTTTGTAATGCCTGTGATGAGGCCAGGATTTTTAACCAGGAGCTGGACTCCTCAATGTTCAGGAATGTACACTGCTTCTTTCTTGTCACCAGGGGATTGTTTAACCAGTAAATTATGGTCTCTGGGGAGAAAACAGCAAATTGAGCCAGAGTCCCCTGATGGTTATTTCACAACCTAGTGATGAGAGAGAAACCTTGAGGACTAAACACTTGGGCATTTATTTATTAAATAATGCTTGATTAGCTTGATAGAAACAATGCAGGTCTCAAAGCCAAGGAAAAGTTTGAGATCTTGAAGGAATCTCATGACAAATGGCAATAAGTTTTAAAATTATATTTGGGGCTATTTAACACTTAGGTACCTTCAATCATCCAACCAGCCAATATTTACTCAGCATATACCTGGCATATACATCCAGCCAACCAATATTTACTCAGCATATGCCTGCATTCTTCTGAGACCTTGCTACACATCGCAGAAGAAGGCAGATAAAAATCTCAGCCCTTCTCATGGCTAATTCTAGCAGGAGAGACAGATATTAATAATACACAAAACAAATGAGTTGTCCCGTGTGTTAGAAGGTGATAAGTACTGTAGAAGAAAAAAGTATAGCAGGATGAGAGAGCTCAGGAGCATGTGGGGAGAACTGAAATTTTAAATAGGGTGATCAGAGAAGGCTTCATCTTCTTTTTAATAGACCCAACAATCCCATGCATCTCTGATTTATCTTTATATTGCTGCTAAAGTAAGTTTACTAAGACTTCTGATTATACCATTTTCTTGCTCAAAAATCCTTGATGATTCCCCATTGCTGAAAGGGTAAAGTATAAGCTCCTCTTCCTGGCATTCAAATCCTCGCTCTCTGGCTCAGTACTCCTCATTGCCTCTTCCCTGCCCCAGCAGACCAGACTATTCACTGTACTCTGGCCACATCCTGTACCTTCCTCCCTCAGAGGTTTGGCTCCATTGCCTCATCCCCTTTTCTCTCTTTCCACTTCACTTTGTTGTTGTTAATTTTCTTTTTTCTTAATTTATTTTATTGAGGTCACATTGGTTTATAACATTATATAAATTTCAGGTGTACATCATTATATTTTGACTTCTGTACGGACTGTATCCTGTTCACCACCAAACGTCTAGTTTCCATCCATCACCATACCCAATATGTATGTGCCCCTTTAGCCCTCCCCCCACTCACCTCCCCTCTGTTAATCTCCTTATCTGAGTATTTGTTCATTTGTTTATCTTCCACATACAAGTGAAGTCATACAGTAATTATCTTTCTCCCTCTGACTTATTTTGCTTAGCATAAAACCCTCAAGGTCCATGCATGTTGTTGCAAATGGAATGATTTCATCATTTTTTGTGGCTGAGTAGCATTCCATTGTATATACATACTATATCTTCTTTATCCATTCACCCATTGATGGCCACTTAGGTTGCTTTCCAGTCTTGGCTATTGCAAATAATATGCTGCAGTGAACATAGGGGTACATGTATCTTTTCAAATTAGTGTTTCCATGTTCTACTGGGTAAATACCCAAAAGTGGAATACCTGGATCATATGGCATTTCTATTGTTAATTTTTAAAGAAATCTCCATACTGTTTTGCATGGTGGCTGCACCAATTTATATTCCCAGGACCATATGAGAGCTCCTTTTTCTCTATATCCTCTCCAAGACTTGTTATTTCTTGTCTTTTTAATAATAGCCATTCTGATGGGTGTGAGGTGATATCTCATTGTAGTTTTGATTTGCATTTCCCTAATAATTAGTGACATTGAACATGTTTTCATGTGCCTATTGGCCATCTGTATATCATCTTTGGAAAAATGTCTGCTCGTATCCTCTGCCTATTTTTTGATTGGGTTGTTCATGGTTTTTTTTGTTGTTGAGCTGTATGAGTTCTTTATATATTTTGGATATTAACCCCTTATCAGATATACGATTTGCAAATATTTTCTCCCACTTGGTGGGTTGTCGTTTTGTTTTGTTGATGGTTACCTGCACCATGCAGAAGCTTTTTAGTTTGATGTAGTCCCGTTTGTTTATTTTTTCCTTTGTTTCCCTTGCCTGAGTAGTCAGGGTATTTGAAAAGATACTGCTAAGACCAGTGTCAAAAGACATACTGCCTATGTTTTCTTCTAGGAGTTTTATGGTTTCAGGTCTTACATTCAAATCTTTAATCCATTAATTATGAGTTAATTTTTGTGTATGGTATGAGACAATGGTCTACTTTCATTCTTTTGCATGTGGCTGTCCAGTTTTCCAAACAACATTTATTGAAAAGATACTCCTTTCTCCTCTGTGTTCTCGGCTCATTTGTTGAAGATTAGCTGTCCACAGATGTATGGGTTTATTTATGGACTCTCAATTCTGTTCCATTGATCTATGCCAGTGTGTCTGGTTTTGTGCCAGTACCATGCTGTTTTGATTACTATAGCTTTATAGTATATTTGAAGTCAGGGATTGTGATCCTCCAGCTTTGTTCTTTTTTCTCAGGATTGCTTTGGCTATTTGGGGGTCTTTGTTTTTCCACATACATTTTAGGATTCTTTGTTCTATTTCTGTGAAGAATGTCATTGGAATTCTGATTGGGATTGCATTGAATCTGTAGATTGCTTTAGGTAAAATGAACATTTTAACTATGTTTACTCTTCCAATCCATGAGTATGGAATATCTTCCTATTTCTTTATGTCTTCTTTGATCTCTTTCAGTAATGTCTTATAGTTTTCAGTGTATAAGTCTTTCACCTTCTTGGTTAAATTTATTCCTAGATATTTTATTATTTTTCTTGCCATTATAAATGGGATTATATTCTTGATTTCTCTTTCTGTCAGTTCATTGTTAGTGTACAGAAATGCGACTGCTTTTTGAATGTTGATTTTGTACCCTGCAAATTTACTGTATTTGCTAATTATTTCTAATACCTTTTTGTGGATTTTTTAGAGTTTTCTATATATAGAATCACGTCATCTACAAATAGTGACAGTTTTACTTCTCCCTTTCCAATTTGTATCCCTTTTATTTCCTTTTCTTGCTTAATTGCTCTGGCTTGGACTTCCAATACTATGTTGAATAAGAGCAGTAAGAATGGGCACCCTTGTCTTGTTCCTGATCTTAGAGGAACAGCTTTCAGTTTTTCCCCATTGAGTATGATGTTGGCTGTGGGTTTGTCATATATGACCTTTATTATGTTGAGGCACTTCCCTTCTATATTCATTTTATTGAGAGTTTTTCTCATAAATGGATGTTGGATCTTGTCAAATGCTTTCTCTGCATCTATTGTCTCTCTCCTTCTTGACATTCTACCCACCCTTCAAAGTTCGGCTCAAATATTTCCTCCCAGTAAAGTCTTCCTAGATCTTTCCATCCTGAAAGAATTCTTTCTCCTCTAAACTCCTACAATACAGTATGAACAGATATAGTATAGTTATAAAAAGACTTAGTTCTTTTACTAGATTGTAAGCTTCTTAAAGACAAGAACCACCTCCTTGAATATACCCACAGTATTCAGCATAGTGCCTTGAAAGAATGATTTCAAGTAACTAAGAGTTTCTTGACACTTTTGCTATGTAAAGAAAAGATGCGGGGCTGGCCGCATGGCTGAGTGGTTAAGTTCACGCGCTCGGCTTGAGTGGCCCAGGGTTTCACCAGTTTGAATCCTGGGCGCAGACATGGCACTGCTCATCAGGTCATGCTGAGGCGGCATCCCACGTACCACAACTAGAAGGACCCACAACTAAAATATATACAACTGTGTACTGAGGGGCATTGGGGAGCAAAAGGAAAAATAAAATCTTTAAAAAAAAAAAAGAAAAGGGGCAAAAAATATTTAAGAACAGGTAGCCAGCCTGTGCCTTTAAAGTCTAAGTCATCTGAGTCTTCCTAAGAAAGAAGTCAAGCCCTCATCTGTGGATTCATAATGCTGAAAATGCTAAAGCTGTTAATGGACAGCAGAAGACAGGAAGACACAAAGGAAATGTCATTTTTAACTTTTCTCCAGTTAAATTTAAGTAATTAGAAATCAAGGACCAAGTCCTACATTTCTACAATGCTAAAGCCCAAATTTTATTCATAGTAAGAGCTTAACTTACGTGGCATGGGGAATTTTCAGTACTCTATTTTGAATTCTGAATGAAAAGACATACCAATAGTCATACACACTAGAATTACATAAGTACAGTTGCAAAAGGCACTTCATAATCTCTGAATGGAGATACTTGTTTTTAGCATTTGCATTTGCAAGGAAACTTCATTTTGTCCCTGAAAGATATTTTGGGTCATTTCCCCTCCAGTCCAAATCTCACCTGGCGAGATATGCAGCACCTGGTTGTCTGGACCTCTGAGTATGACCCACTGGCCAATAACCCCGGATGGAAAAAGAATGGAGCAGGCTTGATGGTGAATAGTCGATTTGGATTTGGGTTGCTAAATGCCAAAGCTCTGGTGGATTTAGCTGATCCCAGGACCTGGAGCAGTGTGCCTGAGAAGAAAGAGTGTGTTGTGAAGGACAATGACTTTGAGCCCAGGTAAGTGACTCTAAGAATTTTAAACAAGTGTCCATGGCACTATTTGATTATGATGTTTGTCACTCTGCCTAATTCTTTTCTCACCTACCCTTCTGAAGTAGATGGAGACGGCATTTGACAGTGTTCCCTGTGGGTCCATGGAGAATCACTGAGAAATCAAAGATCTGTGAATCATGTTAGCATATTGGCATTTTCCTCTCATAGCCTACCTACCATATGGCATAAGTCTAAGGTACACCATTGTTTTACATACCACCAAGAAAAATCACTACCAATTAAACTATTACCAGCCATCAGTTTTAAGATTCATCCAAAATTCAAAGATATTAAAATATTTTTAAAAGTGCGTCTTAGAATTGACGAAATGCAGTACTTGGCAACCAGTATTATCCAGAACCTTCCAAAAGAACCTCACTTCATGCCACAGTGTTGTGATTCATAACTTTTCCATGAAAGGTCCTTTATCATACTGCTTTTACATAG
Source organism: Equus caballus (assembly GCF_041296265.1). NCBI lineage: Eukaryota > Metazoa > Chordata > Mammalia > Perissodactyla > Equidae > Equus > Equus caballus. The sequence continues at coordinate 88,106,079 of NC_091697.1, forward strand.
ACCACACCTGGCCCACCACATCTGGCTATAGAATCAGAATTTGGTGTGACTATTTTGTTGAGTCTATCAAGACAACCATGATTATACTGAAGACCCACTTACACACAATGCCTAAGGATGGGAGGCTTAGGGCACATGCATTAGGAAGAGAAAATCATTTCTTAAGAGGGTCTATTGCAGTAATGGACCACTTTTTGAAGGATATAAGACAAACCTGCCTAAATTTGATTCCAAAGCAAATAGCATTGTATTCAAATATCTGCGTTCCTTACCACTTTCTTTTCTTTTTACTGCGATAAGAAAACTTAACATGAAATCTACCCTCTTAACAAATTTTTAAGTGTACAGTACATTATTGTTGACTATAGGTAAAATGTTGTACAGCTGATCTCTAGAACTTATCTTGCTTAACTGAAACTTTATGCCCATCGATTAAGAAGTTACCATTTCCTGAAGCCCCTGGCTCCAGGCAACCACTATTCCACTCTTCAATTTTATGAATTTGACTATTTTAGAGAGCACAGAAGTGGAAACATGCAGTATTTATCTTCCTGTTACTGGCTTATTTCACTTAGCATAATGTCCTCAAGGTTCATCCATATTGTCACATAGTGCAGAATTTCCCTTTTTGTTAAAGCTGACTAATATTCCATTGTAAGTATATACCACATTTTCTTTATCCATTCATCTGTCGATGGACATTTAGCTTGTTTCCACATCTTGACTGTTGTACATAGTGTTGCAATGAACATAGGAGTGCTAATATCTCTCTGAGCTTCGGATTTCAATTCTTTTGGATAAATATCCAGAAATGGGGTTGCTGGATCACATGGTACCTCTATTTTTAATTTTTTGAGGAACCTCTATACTGTTTTCCATAGTGGCTGAACCATTTTGCATTCCCACCAATTGTACAAGGGTTCAAATTTCTCCATATCCTCACCAACACTTGTCTTTTGTTTTTTTGATAATAGCCATCCTGACAGGTATTTTAATTTATAGTTTTGATTTGTATTTCCCTGATGACTAGTGATGGTGAGCATTTTTTCATGTTAGTCAATAGAAATGTCTATTTAGGTCCTTAGCTCATTAGTGAATTGGGTTATTCGTTTTTTTGCTATTGAGTTATAGGGGTTTGTATATATTTTGAAGATTAATTCCTTATCAGATATTGTCTCCCATTCTATAGGTTGTCTTTGCTCTGCAGAAGCTTTTTAGTTTGATGTAGTCCCACTTGTTTATTTTTATCTTTGCTGTCTGTGGTTTTGGTGTCTTATCTACGAAATCACTGTCAAGACCAATGTCATGATGCTTTTTCCCTATGTTTTCTTCACGGAGTTTTACAGTTTCAGGGCTTATGCTTAAGTCTTTAGCCCATTTTTGGTTGATTTTTGCATATGGTGTTAGATAAGGGTCCAGTTTCATCCTTTTGCTTGTGGATATCCAGTTTTCCCAGCACCATTTATGGGAGAGACTACCCTTTCCCATTGTTTGCCCATTCTTGAAATCATTTTTAAATCAGGAAATGTGATGCCTCTAGCTTTGTTCTTCTTTCTCAGGAGTGATTTGGCTATTTGTGCTCTTTTGTGGTTCCACATAAATTGTAGAGGTTTTTTTTTAATTTTGGTAAAAATCTTACCCATTGTCTTATGCATTAAAATTCATTTATACCCAATCCTGAATTGGGTTCTGCTCATAACAGGGAGAGAAAGCCTAGCTGAGTAGTTAAGGGTAATATGTACATATCTGCATAAAATGCAAGGAAGAAAAGATACGTTATATTCAGTGATGATTCTTTAATGTATTTAGAGCCTTGACAGCTAATGGAGAAGTTATCATTGAAATTCCAACAAGAGCTTGTGAAGGACAAGAAAATGCTATCAAGTCCTTGGAACATGTGCAATTTGAAGCAACAATTGAATATTCCCGCAGAGGAGATCTTCATGTCACACTCACTTCTGCTGCTGGTAAATTAAAAAAAAAAACCTTCAAGAGTTTCTTCTAAACTTTTTGTTTAAATTTTTAAGTGTAAGTTAAATGATTTCAAATCAATGATTGTTTTCGTTTATTTAGAGGACTAAGTCTTCCAATAGATATTTTTAAGTCTTAAAAAATATGCTAATTTTTAATTCATCTTTCTTGGCATTAGAACTCCGCCCCACTCATTCCCACTGGTCCTTAGATAAACAGAGAATGAAGATTATTCAAATAATACCAATTAATAAACTTTCCTGGAGTCACACATTTTCAAGCTGTGCTCGCTTTCCCAGGTCACTAATATATCATTCATTTCTCTCAGGTTATTATTGAAAGTTACTCTGATAATTAATTTAAAAAGCTGACAAATATATCAGACACATATGAGAAATCAATTGAAAACCTGAGAATTCTGATCCATGAAAGAGGGTTGACAAGATTAACAAATTTTTCATGATGATGTGATTCAGGCCACATGATATGATATCTGCACATCTCCCTTTCCTGAGAGGGTGCTAATTCAGAAGAGATCCTGGATGGGAAAGAGTTTGTGAGCCATACACCACAATCCAACCAGGGAAAGCTATCCCAATACTCTTTCACGTTTTAGTAGGATTCAACGGACTAAATTCAATTTCTATAGGTGATACATGAGGAAAGATGACTTACCTCTGTAATCTCCTTCCAGGATATGAACTTCCTAGAAGACTGGAGTAGGCTCTGTTAATTTTGGAGTTATGCTTTCTAGATGTCTTAGAATTGATCTGAAGTATTTGTGGAATGCTTTTTCATTGATAGCCCTATGGTTCATTTGACTGTTTCGCTTAGAAAGAAATATTATTTATTGATCTATAGAGAGCTTGGATTTGAAATTTTAGAGTTACTCCTAGTTTTTATATGACAAGAGATTATTAAATTAATCTAGCTTTATTTTTTTATGTCTACGTTAGATTATAGATTCAGGCACCAATTAAATTTTTAAGATTTCCTCTTAAATTTCAAAATGATAGTTCTACAAAAATGTATTTTGTCTTTAACTCTCTTCTTTAATGTAACTTATCTTGTAATTTTCTCTGAGCTTTCTTAATCAAATAAACCATAATCAATATATCCATTCATTATTATTTTTCTATAATACTTATTGAGAACTTATTATATGCCAGGCAATATGCTAAGTACAGTGGATAAAAATTTTTTCTTCTTGTGAATGTCTCTATTCTAGTCTTAGACTGAAAGTGAAAATTAAGAGTGTTAATCTCTCCCAGTTTTCATTTTCAGTTATTAGATGCTAGAGAGTATCCTTCTATCAGAGCTGTTAGGACATTCATTAACCTCTGTTTGTTGCATGAAAACAGGAACCAGCACTGTACTGTTGGCTGAAAGAGAGCGGGATACATCTCCTAATGGCTTTAAGAACTGGGACTTCATGTCTGTTCACACGTGGGGAGAAAATCCCATCGGTACCTGGACTTTGCGAATTACAGACATGGTAAGCATGAAGGCAAGGGTCTAGAAACGCAAGCTTACAAGCACTTTAAGATTGGTATCATCATCAATCAGGGCCCTAAGGAACTTTAATCATCCCTAGGAAAAGTAAAGAAAAGGTGTAGTGTTTCAAGCCATGCCCACTTGGCTATATAGATTAAAGAAAAAAAATAGATTAAGCACTAGTCATACTATAAGAAAGAAAAGAGATATGCTGATCCAGAATGTGACAGACTATGGGACAAATCCAAGTGTTCCCATGTCAGAACACAGCTGGCCACAGGACCTACTCAGCCACCAGAATCACCTGTATTCACAAAGATAGTTAAATGCTAGAGCAGCTTTGCTATGACGCTCTGCTGGGGTCACCTCAAGGCACTCTTGCAGATATTTACTGCAGTGGCTATTTAGAAGTAGCTTACTGGTTAGACAAGAGAGCTTATTTAATAGGTCTTGTTTTGTTTCAGTTATGAAACAAACTGAAAAACATCTCTCATTTCCCTTTCATTCTGTTTGCTAACAGTCTTGGCTATCTTTCTAAAATTGTGACACACAATCACAAAAATACAGCAAGGAGTGTCTGAGAGAAAAGCCAAATACAGCTGAATTACTTATTTTTGCATCATTTCGCCAGCACTTTCCACAGGTCAGCAGAGAAATGAATAGAGTTTCAGATCTGAGTTCTCCCGAGACAGAAGTGTCATAAGCAGCAGCAGCACTAGATTTCCACGTCTAGATAACTTTTCAAAAAGAAATCATTTTAAGTTCCTGAAGATGTCAATTAAATTAAAACAAATTCTATAAACATTGTTACCTTTTTCTCCAAGAGTAGCTTTCTCTTAAAGACTGCTAAAATTGTTATTTAGAAATAGAAGATGTAAAACTTCCTGCTCTCCCAGGGAGAAGAAGAAAACGTTCTTAGTAAGTGGTCCTGTTCTTGAGCTTGGCTTCCACTCTTTAATTCAACTTCACCTTCAGGAAACTAAGAAAATCTATTTACTAAGACGGGACTATTTTATAACAAGTCTGCAAAATCTGACTTACACTTTTAGATTTTTTTAGATTTCAGCACACTATTTTTAACATAATCGTTACGCCTCTGAAAATTATTACTCTTCCCATAAATACATAGTTTTTAAGAACTGATTAATGCTGAAAGCTATTTAAAATACTTCACAGAGGCTGACTTTTTCCCAATGGAATGTTTCTACAAGTTGATAATTGATAAATATAATTCTATTTATAGAAGGTACAGTCAACTTTTCAAGAAGACTCCCAACATAGAAAACCAGGTTCACATACAGAGTTCTGCTTTTTTAATTAAATGAAGAAATGAATCAGTCTTTAAATTCCTGAACTTGTAAATGGTCAATGTTCATAGCAAGAGCGAATCCAGTGATTTACTTTTCTGTATATAGGGCTCTACACATGGAATGCACAGAATTTTTTTTTTTTGAGGAAGATTAGCCCTGACCTAGCATCTGCCGCCCATCCTCTCTTTTTGCTGAGGAAGATTGGCCCTGAGCTAACATCCGTGCCCATCTTCCTCTACTTTATATGTGGGACGCCTGCCACAGCATGGCTTGACAAGTGGTGCATAGGTCTGCACCCAGGATCCGAATCGGGGAATACCGGGCCGCCAAAGTGGAATGTGCGAACTTAATAAATGCTGTGCCACCTGGCTGGCCCCCAGAATTTTTAAATTACATTTTAACTATGAAATTCTTCTTAAATATTTTGAAGGAGTTTGTTTGATATTACTCAGAACATGCAGTAAAATTATGTATGCTTATACATTAGTCTGGAAGAATGCAAAACGAAGGAAGAATCGTGAACTGGAAGCTGATTTTGCATGGGACCTCTTCTCAGCCAGAACACATGAAACAGCCTCGTGTATATACATCCTACAACACCGTTCAGAATGACAGAAGAGGGGTGGAGAAGATGGTGGATTCGGGCGAGGTCTGTGTGGCACTGTTCTTGGCACGCTCTTCTTTGAGCCGTAGTAGACAGTGCAGTGAGGGAAGCTGCATGTAACTTTCAGGGAGGGCAGGAGTCAGAAGCGGGTGGCAAGGAAAGGGAGCGGGAGTGGCAAACTATTTTCCATAGGATGAAACCCTGTTATTTTTTAACGTATTCTTTTATCCAGAATTTAGAAATTAAAAGTAATGAATTCAAAATTATAAAATTCCCTAACATGAATTTTCTCCATTTATGACAGAGATCAAACTGAAAAGAGAGCTATCTTTATGTGTGATCAATCCACCTACCATTTGTATCGTACTTAGTTTTTAAGCATTTTTTACATTGTCTTGTCTAACGAACAATTCCTGCAACCTAGAAAGGGCAGACATTAGTATGTTTGTTTTGCAGAAAGAAAACCAAGCCTCCAGTGACCAAATGCTGTAGGTTTCCCTTTACTAATTCCTTAACCCACACTCCTTGGCAACTCCAAGGAGAGCTACAGAATCACAATTTCTCTCAGAAAATTTCAGAGGAGAGCTAAAGTCAGTCATTCACGTTCCTGCGCCTCAGCCTGCTGAGGCTGCCGGCTTCTCCCTTATCAGACGGCGGGCAGACACCACATTTTCCTTATCTCTGTAGCCCCCAGCATCTAGCACAGTGCCTCAGATATAGCAGGTAGGTTATCAGAATTTCTAGAATGACCTTCCCTGAAGTCTGGCTCTATGATGGGTGTTTGGAAGATATAAATACACAGTATTTATTCAAGAAACTTATAAACTAGTTGTGTGAAGGCCTCAGCTCATATTCTGGCCCCATTTGTATTCTGCAAAGCAGCTTGCCCCTGGGACCCCACCCAGGGAACTTCTCTTCACGGTCCCAGAGGCAGGTTGACCGTGACGGTGTTTCTGCCTCTGAGGTTCTTTAGCGGGAATTAATAAGACCCGTTGGTTGTCAAAATGTTGAAATATGGTCCACAATAACTGACAAAGAGCTTCTTTTCTGAGATCTCCAGTTCCGCTTTACCTGGACCACCACTCCATTCTCTCCTGAGACACCTTCTTAAAGCTCAGGGGCCGAAAGAGCAAGACGACTCTGGGAAGCTACTCCCACATGACAGCAGTGTGGGTGCCTTCTGGATGAGCTATTAAATATCTTAGCATCAGCTCCTTCCCAAAACATGGATGGGGAGGAAAGGGAGTGGAAGTGATAAACTGTATATTTTTTCATAGGATGAAAACTTTTTATTTTTAAAATTTATTCCTGTATCCAGAATTTCAAAATTAAAATTAATGAATTCAAAATTATTAAATTTCCTAACATGAACTCTACTATAGCAGGCTGACAAGCGAAGGAGACCGATAAGGTATGGTGGTCTTCAAAACCACCAGAAATGGAGATATTCTTATTTCCATTTTACAAATGAAGTTCAAGGAGATTTAAAAGGTGCCGAGGGTACGTCTTGGAAAAATGGGGACTGAAACCCGAGTTAGTGTGACTCCAAGCTTCATGCTGTCTCTGCTCCCGGAGCTGCCTCTCCAGGGGCAGGCAGTGGGCATGGGCTGTAGCTGGCTTGCGTGGCCCTAAATAATGAGCCTTCCTCCCTATGTCGGTGGCATTCTGTGTTTTAGGAGCAGCCCACACAAGAGAACCTGACCACGAACCCCCTGGCGTCAAAAAGCCCCAGCGGCAGCAGCAGCGTTGGGGGCAGAAGGGCCGAGCTAGCCGAGGGAGCCCCGTCCGAGGCCATGCTGCGACTCTTACAGAGCGCTTTCAGCAAAAACCCAGCCGCACAGCAATCACCAAAGAAGTCGCCAAGTGCAAAGCTCAACATCCCTTACGAAAATTTCTACCAAGCCCTGGAAAAGCTGAACAAACCTTCCCAGCTTAAAGACTCTGAGGACAGTCTGTATAACGACTATGTGGATGTTTTCTACAACACGAAACCTTACAAGCACAGAGATGACCGGCTGCTGCAAGCTCTGGTCGACATTCTGAGGGAGGAAAATTAAAATAAGCGTGTGGTCCTGAGTTGGAAATATTCATGCTTCTTCCCTCCCCTTAGATTTTGCCTGTGTCTGATGTGGTTGTTTTTGTCATTGATTCTTATGCTTATAATATCCTTTGAGGTACCTTTTCTTTTTCTCTCCAAACTGGACATTTGAAAGGGAGGAGCTTAAGTAGTAAATCCATCTACCTGAATTGACCATAGCTCTTTCAAAACACATCAACCCTGCCTGCACAAGTCAAATGTTTTGTTCTTTCTGGAGCCACAGTTCACACTTCCTCACACCACATTAGACTGCCTCCTTGGGCCCTCGCATTTCATTTCTCAAAAGAAAAGGCATAGCCTGGGCAACAGATTAATTTGAAGAAGTAATCTGCAAAGAACGAGAGAGAAAGAAAACTGTTCCTATAGCTTGTCCCCTGTCTCTGCCACATGGTTCTTCTGATTTTCACGCCAAGGGAGGATTTGAAAGTCTCTCATAAAGAATTCACAATTAGAATCACACTCTAGGCTTTTCTACTCCAAAATTCTACTTATTCTGGAAGTGGCCATCTGGTCATTTTGTGTAAAAGCTGGGTTATTTAGATCCAGAAACAGACCTCAAAATCTGTGTTATCTGGTTTGAGCAATTTTAGAGCATTCTTCTTTGTTTGGTGTGCCGTGTAGAGTTCTCTGTGGAGCTAAAGGTGACCGTGACTCATGCTGTGTGCTCTGGAGGTTTTCGTACCTGTCTTCTTTCTCAGCCACAAAGTCAGTCCTGACAGAACTAATTTATACTACTTCTTGGAACAAACTTACACCTGCGACTTGGCAAATTCCTAGTCATAACTTTTTTAACAGTAATCATAGAAAACCATTCATAACATGGAGAACCAATGGAACAACAGGAAAACATTCATAATGGGGGGAGCCAACAGGATGTTTTGTTTGTTCGTTTTTAAGTTATATTCATTAGAACTGGTTTTTCTAGATCTTTCAAACTCAGTGTTCATTCCCTGACACTAAAGCCTCTTCCCCAGTCTTACAGCTGATAGTATTCAAATTCTCACCAAATTGCTTCTAAGCTTCAACTCAGAGGATGCATGCTGGCAGCCCACAGGCCACATTTGTCCCTCAGGTAGATTTTCTTTGGCATGTAAAATGTTTTTAAAATGTGAGTGATTATTGAAAGTATGAGATTTCACAAAAAAACTCATTCTCAGACCCACCTTCTCTCATGGCAACAGTTGGCTGGGGCTGAGTAGCGGGTGCCCAGCTGGGCTTGAGTGCCAGGTCCCTGTGGCACCTTGCTCCCTGTCACTTACAGTGACCACCTTCCTGCTCTGCACTGGGTAGGCATTTGATTTTGCCCGCTCCTGCACCACGTGAACATGTACAACGTGTAAAAGCCTTAGGAAAAAAATACCCTCAACTTCTTTCAGGCAGGATCTGTATGGTGATCAATAATTATGAGAATTTGCCATGGTCTAGTTAATTTATAGGCAAGAATAAAAAGGTATTTTAGACCCCCTATGAAATCACGTCTGACATATTCATTTAACTTCCCCTCATCTGGTTGCTCATTTGTACTAATTCATTGACTACCTACCCACTAGCTTCCCATTCTCTGTATGCTCACAAAGGCTCCAGTCACCTGCAAGGCTGGCATTCTCCCATTGAGCTTGCTGTATGCAATTCTGCCATGAAGTTTGAACTTCCTAAGGCCACCTAGGAACTGGACCAAGAAGAGAATGCTACAGCCTGTCACTTGCTTTAGTTTGAAGTGTGCTTGGTGAGACAAACTTTCACCCCCTGTCCTACCATTTGAATTTGTGTACAGCGAGGGCATTTCCAGAGCTGTACTCATCATGCTCAGAGGATGTTCTCCTGAGAGAATTGCAGTATCACTCCGTCCTTGGAAGTTTCACATGTCATTTGATATAAAGTGTTGGATAGAATTTTGAATATTACAGCACAGCAACAAGTATTACAGCTGAAAAGGACCAGAGAGTTATTAGATACATTTTCAAATAAAAAACAAAGCTAAGCCAATAAAATGTAATAAGTGAAAACTCACGCTTTCCCCATTCCTAATCGAGTGCTCATTGTAGGAGGCTTTCTTTTTCATCCTTGTAATAGTATCTTTTCCTGGTTAAAACCCCAACCAACTCATTGGATTATAGCCAAAGGTTCACTTTAGAGAAGCTTTAAAATGTAAATAAAGTCATGTTTGAATGTTTCCAACCTGGAGAATATTGTTCGGACATAAAACATTTTTGTCAGTCTTTCCTAGTGCCTGTGTGGATTTTTGTGAAAATATAAAACAGGAAACTTATATAATATTTCCCTCAGAATTTTAAACTATATTTTCTTTACAGGTGTTTATAATGTACCAATGCTTTTATCAAACAGAATTTTAAGAGGCATAATAAATTATATTAAAGAACCAAAATTTTCCTGAGAATAAGAAAGTTTCATCCAATACAATATTTTTTGAAAGGCATGTTCCTCTGCCAGTGAAAAAAAGTATAATATGTATATGTTGTGATATTAAAAGTGACATTTGTCCATAGCCCAATACGATGTGTAGCTGAGTTTTACACGTGTGGTCTAAGCATTCTTAACGGAACTCGTAAAATATACACTTGATGTATTAACCAGAATATGTGAAATATGCTTATAAATCATAAGAATAAATGGTTTCTCACTGTCAAAAAGAAAAAAAGCTCATGTTTCCAACAATAACAGGATCGCTTTCTCTTACTTATTGTGTTTCCCGAATGGACTGTAAAAAAGAAAAGCCAAAGGTTTACATTAAGAAGTTAATTCCTTTTTAGAAAACTGGGCTTTCTAGGAGGCAATTCAAGAATCTACTTGAATAGGTATATTTCATTTTTCCTTGTAGTCCATTCTTCCACTCTCTTGACATCACAAGGTTGTATGAGCCTTAACTGAAGTGTTGAGGGGAAAAAAAAAAACTAACTAAAGGGACTTGCTATATGTGAGAGAAATTATTTACAAAAGTTCACTAAAAATGACTGTATTTATAGGCCAGATTACAGCAACTAAGCATTGAATCTTTCCTAGAAGTCCCCTCGTCAGAAGCCCCCAGTCCCCAACTTTGATCTCCTGTCCTCTTTTCTCTCACTTTTCTCTTTGAGAAAAGGCCCACTTTTCTCTCTGGTGTCAAACCTCCATCACCCATCATTTCAGAATCTGACCACTTCCTACCCATGGGGGTTGGTTCTCCCCCAGACTCCATTCCTTTCTTCTGAATCATAATTATTCAGTCAAACTAGAATAATTTTTCAAGAATTCCAGAAGCACTGTTCTAATAGGCTTTTGTCCTCCACATCTAGCCATCTTCAAAATCTTCCCACCAGGAGGGTTGAAAATATGTCTCTGTTTTCTTTTGAATGCCCATTCGGTAGCTATTGGATTAACCATGTGCAGGCTGCAAGTATAAACAGAAATGCACACATATGTCCCAAGGATAACCATTAATTCTTAAATACAAATTAAATCCATAAGGAGGAAGCATAATGTTTCCTTAACTGCCTCATAATTTTGCAAGGCTATAGCACTAATACACACGGTGATTATTATTACTCGCTCCACTCCCTCTGCCCCTGTGAACAGAGTGTATTTCCTGGGCAGTGAAGTTGAGCTTGACCATGTGATTTGGTCAGTGGAACGTTAATGGACGCGCTGCAAGCAAGGGCCTTGCACAGTTTGGCTTGGCTCTTGCTTTTCAGTGATCCAGTACTATGAGAAGAGGATGCCCCAGGGAGCTACAGCCCCTTCAACTTGTTTCCAGAACAAATGTGTATGGAGCAGATTCACATTCTAGAACCAAACCCAGCCAACTCACAGCATGAAACAGAACGGTCCAGATGAGTGTGGCCTAAATAAGCTGAACTTGTCACCTTGGCAACTTGTGAGAATGAAAGCAAATGCTTGGCGTGAGCCACTGAGTCTTGGGGTAGTTTGTTACATAGCCTCACTGTGTCAGCAAGACTGACTAATAATAAAAGTTTCATTTGTTCATCCCACTATCAATGCCACTCCTTTCAAATTGTGCCTTCTTGAGCCTAGAGTACAAAAAAAGAGCCAGTATTAAACCATAGACCTCTTAATGCTGATCCCATAGCTAAACAAAGACCCTGCCCAAGCTTTGAAATTTTTCATTTTTAAAGGTCTGTCTTAGCTTAGATCTTCCTGAAAGCAGAGCCTCAGATAATCAATGAGTTGTGTATAGGTAGTTTATTTAGGAGGTAATAGCAGAGAGCAGAAGTGACTCACACATACCAGAGAGCAGCATGGAGCAGCGTTGATCAGTAGTACAGATCCACGGCCATCAGTAGCGGCACAGGGCTTCCCAAAGGCTCGAAGGGATGTTTCAGCTGATACTGGCACTGGAAAAAGATAACTCAGAACAGACATCTGTGCTACCCTCACTCCCTTATCTTCACCCCATCCCTACTTTGATACTTCCATTAGCCTCTCTCAGAAGTTAGACACAACTCCAGAGTAAGGGAATAAAACTTGATTGGCTGAGACCAAGTTCATACCACTTCCTAGAAAAGGAACTCAACAGAAACAAATTTCTGTTATTAAAAATGAAGTAATCTTTGCTCACCTGGGTTTTGGCTTGCAATTTGTACGTTTGTACAATTCATATTGCCTGTACATTGCTACATATAGATACTATGTAAGCATTACTCTATCATGAATGTATGGACAAGGAGGTAACTATAGGCATTTTGTGTCCACCATTCTCCTGGCATGTGCAAGGGTGGCAGACATCACTTTCCTGGTTTCTATACTGGGCCTCTACCATGGGTGCTACTTCCAGACAGTTTGCCTGGAAATCCACAAAGCACTTTCACTGTCTTCCACATCCACATACCCCCCACCTCCACATAACCTCATACTGTAGGTATCTTCATTGAGTATTTATCTGGGGAGGGGGCTACAAGCTCAAAAGGAGTTCTTGTTTATAAAAGAGGGTAGGGGAAAACATTCTCTGACTTGTTCTTGCAGGGTTGTCATGATTGTGTCCTTCCACTGTCAGTTCCTTTATCTCCATGCCTAGGAGCCTCAGGAGCAGGTGACTTATAAATCTGGATGATGTTTTGATGTGAGCAGAGTAGCCTCTGGGCCTGGTTCTGCCTTAAAAACTTGATAGTTACTTCTCACAGCATCACTTCTCCCAGCCCAAAACTCATTCCTGGGGAAGGTCCAGTGCTTTTCCTACCTCATGCACAATTTTCAGTTTACAGTCACGGTCACAGAAATGAGTGTCACTTGAGTGTTCCACAGTACTGTGTGTGATGCCAGTCTGTTTTGCATGAGGGAACGCTTCGTGCATAGTATAAATTTTGAACCAAAAATTTTAAGATCAGAGGGATTTGTAATGAAAGAGGAATGTATGGAGTGTTTGAAGTTCTCTTGTCAGAGAGAACCAGAGTGAAGACAGCCACCTGTGATACTCTATCCACACCAACAGAGCTCTCATGGGTGGATCAAGCCTGCCTTGTTTATCTGAACATCCACGCCTCAGCTCTGGTCGTTCTTTACCAGCGTTTACTAAGCTTTCATGACATGAACAACTGGCCCTGAATCTGCTGCCACGTTGTTATGATGCTATTTTTACTTACAGAAATCAAAAGCCACAAGCTTTAGGTTTATCAGTTATTTGCTGTAAATTATGTTGTTCTAATCATTAAAGGGCAAAAAAAAAGGTCTGAAAATATAACAGCAACACTAACTGACCAGAGGTATGGGCTTTTGAGGCAGCCACAAGTGAGTCTCCATCCCGGCTCTACCATCACTGAGCTGTGTGTCCTTGAGCAAGTTACTTCACCTCTGGGCCTTCTTCCCTCATCTATAACAATGGAGTCTACCGCTTATAGGTTTGCTGTTAGGATTAAGTAAGATAATGCAGATAAAGAATTCAGTGTGGTTTCTGTACCTAGTAAATATTCAATAAATGTTAGTTTTTATTATTAGTGAGACTTATGCTCTTATTATTATTCTGGTGTTGTGAAAAGAAAATGGACTTTAGAGACAAATAGATTTGAATTTGTAACTCTTATCTAAAAATTCAATAAAGGAGAAAATATTAGAATCAATGAAGAAGATGGAAATACCATAAATTGTTGCTCGTCAAGATGGTGTTGCCTTGGCATTCCAAAAGTCCTATGCACCCCAATGTTCATTGCAGCATTATTTACAATAGCCAAGACATGGAAGCAACCTAAGTGCCCATCAACAGATGATTGGATAAAGAAGATGTGGTACATATATACAATGGAATACTACTCACTTGTAAAACAGAACAAAATCGTCCCATTTGCAACAACATGGACAGACCTATGTTAAGTGAAATAAGCCAGATAGAGAAGGACAATCTCTGTATGACTCCACTCATATGAGGAATTTAAAAATGTAGACAAAGAGAACAGATTAGTGGCTACCAGGGGAAAGATGGGGTAGGGGGTGGGCACAAAGGGTGAAGGGGTGCACCTACAACACGAATGACAAACATTAATGTACAACTGAAATTTCACGAGATTGTAACCTATCATTAACTCAATAAAAATTAAAAAAAAAAGAGATGGTGTTGCCTTGGGAATTGTCATTCCAATGTAAACCTTCTTCTTCTAAGGCCACGTTGGAAACCATTTAACTGTAGCCAGTGTAGACAGACTGCATTGAGCAGGGAGCTGAAAATGACAGGTGAGACTCAAAGAGCAGTTATCAAAGGCCAAGGCCACCCTGAGGCAACAACTAAAGAGAAAGGAGATCACAAAAAAATGGAAAGATTTGTTTAATTTTCTCTTATGTCCAATCATCTTTTGTGTAATGAATTAGAGTACCAGTTTTCAAATACAAACATTTTACAAAGCATTGAAAAGTGTTGATATTAATAACAATGAAAAACAATGAGTTCTTAACTGTATCCACAGCACGGTGCATTGTTTAACTGAATTCTCACAAGAATTGTAAAACAAATAGGAGATAGATATAATTGTCTCTAATTTGTAGACTGGAAAGGTGAGGCAGTGAGAGGTAACATGGTTTGTTCAAAGTCACACAGATAGCAAGTAGTAGAGTTGAGATTTTAACCTGGCAGTTATTCTAGAACCCAACCTATGACTTACATTAGCAAGACAAAAAGCATAACATTTAGAAGTTATCTATAGTATGGGAATCAAATGAGTACTGCGTGTCTTATACTATCAATTCTTTTCTGCTATTTTAAACAGTAGAAATAGCTTTTATTAATTGAATATTTACTACATGTTAAGCACATATATTCTTTACTTTCACAATAATGACATAATTCATAAGAATAAGATAATGCTTGCATTATTCTGCAAGTGAAGTGTCTACAGATATGGAAATTGAAATTCAGAGAGGTTAGTCACTTGCACAAGGTCACACAGCTAAGCCAGGATTTTAAAACTGGTCTATCTGACCCCGTCTTTCCACTATTCCAATCTGTTTCACTTTTTAGCTTTACTTCAAAATTTTTCAAACTGATGCCTTAATAGGCAATCTCATGCTTCCAGGAACAACTAGGTAGATTTTCTACTGCTTCCTTACTTCCAATTTTGGAAACCCCAATAAATTTAAAAGTGAGACAGGCAGTTATCCTTGTAAGTCATCACTCCTTGACTTATCTTGAAATAAACCAAAGCTCTTCTCTTAGGGGAGCAATAGGCCAACCCCATGGCTCAGGTATCCTTTGGATCAAGAATTAAGTGCATATGAATTTATATGTAGTGCAGACCCAGGGTTGCCAAAATATGTTGAAAGTCAGGACGTCATAATAGTCTGGGCACCATCTCTAGCTTTCTACTATGTTAGGTCATTTTATTTCTCTCCCCATTCCTTAGCCTTCCTACCTTGATGCTAATGTGACTTTTTTTTAATTTCCCAAAATGTGTTCTTCAGCATATTAATCAGTGTGTGTGTGTGTGTGTGTGTGTGTGTGTGTGTGTGAATGTGTGTGTGTGTGTGTGTTGAAAAAGGATCCCCTGGTCATGTACTTCTGTGAAATACTGAATAAAAACTGAGTTTTCATATTTCTTCACTGTAGTTCTCAGAAGTCCTTTTAATATGCTAGTGTGCATTGTGACTCTTCAAGATGGGGATGTGTTTCTCCAGACAGAATCCCTTTTTCCTGGACCATCTCCTAGGACCAGTGTTCTCTTAGCTCATTTGGAGAGACGCTATCTTCCAGCTCACTATCTCCAGTTAATAATTTCCCAGCTTGATTCTGGGTTCTATCAGAAGTGAGGCTTATGATCACCACATGTCTGATTATTTCTGCAAGCTTACAGCTCATGCCTTCTCCTTGCCTCAGTACAAAATGCTGCGGCACCAGTCAGCTGACAGAAAACAGGTGCCAACTGTAGTCACTGAGAAGATGAGTCCGCGCCCACCAACAGTGATGTAGGGGAGAGCTGAAACTCACCTTCAGGAGGGAAAATGACTGTGATGTGGGAAAAAAGAGGGAACCTATTCAGTCACTCATGTCCATAATTGAGTGGTCATTGTCCCAATTTGTTGAGGACAGCTCAGTTTATCTCTGTTGTCCCAGTATAAATTATTATTTCAAAAGTATCTTGTTGGACAATAGTTATATCCTGTTGCTAGAGCATTGGTATGGACTGCCTTTCTGGCTTGCAGGTGATAATGCACTTGTCTAAATTGGTTTCCTCCCACCGCAATCAGAGAGTCTCAGAATAGGAAGGGGTTATCTATTTTTCTACCTAATCTCCTACACTTGAGAGAAGTGCTAGGAAGGATTCCGGGGAAAGTATTGCCCCTTTATAAAAAGAGATGCAGAGAAGGAAGCCCCTTCTCTTATTCATCCAGACCTTTGTGTCTGTACGCAATGTTGGGCACTTTGCCAGCCATCTTGGGATCTTCCTTTATACAGTAAATTCATTTCTGGAAAAGCTCCCCAATTCCAAAAGCTTTAGGTCCCATAAAATCTGGATTTGCCTCCTGTTCATCTCCCTTATCTGAGTCACCAAGTCTATCAGTTCTATCTTTCAAATCTACCCACTTGTCTCCGTTTCCAATACCACTATCCTGGTCTACACCGGCATCTTTCAAGAGAGTTCTCACTGGTCTCCTTTCATACTGTGATATTTTTAAATTGTCTGTCTTATCACATCACTCTCTTTTTTAAAACCCACTGTGCTCAGGATAAGACTAAAATGCTTAACCTGGTTTGGAAGCCCTGGACATTTTGGCCCTAATCTGTCTCTATAGCTTCATGTCATCTTATTGCTTTACTTAGTCTCTGAGTGTAGCACACTGGCATTTTTTTCTTTTATTGCAATGCCCAACTTTCCTTTAAGTTGCAATGCCCAACTTAGTCTTGGGGACATGCTCTTCTCTGAGAAATCCTCTTGCTCCATTTCTTTTCTGGTTAATTCCTTTCTACTCTCCCCTCACAGCTTAAATTAAAAATCTCTTCCTGAGGGAAGCATCTCTGACTACGTGCCAGATTAGGTGAGAACCTCTGACATATGCTCTCATATAGCATTCATCACAAGTGCCATCATATTTATAATTCATTGTTTAATGTCTGTCTCCCTGGAAGCAATGTAAGTTCCACTAACATTTCTCATGTTAATTGTTATATCCTCAAAGGTTAGAACAGTGTCTTGTACAAGAAGGTGGGTACTCAATAAATACTTAGGGAATGTTTTGTTGGGCATTTGGTTTATCTGCAGGGCAATGATATGCTTTGGAAATTCAAAATTGGGGTGAGCCAAATTCACACTTCTCAAGCAGCAAGGATAGCTACTGTTAGCATTTCCTTCCTAAAGATGCAGTACAGGTACTGGCTCTAAGCTGAGTCAAGCTCAGGTGGTTTCAATTCTGACTCTGTGACTTCCTACTAGGGTGATACTGGATAAATTACTCTTCCTTTCTAAGTCTCAGGTTTTTAACCTGTAAAATGGTGAGAGTCATTACACTTACCTCAGAAGGATGCTTGTTGGCTATGTTTGTTAAACATCTACCGTATGTCAGGCAATTCTGTTAGAGGCCAGAAATAGAGCAGTGGGCTACGTGGACGAGGCCTCCACCCTCACGGACACTGTTTTTATTCATCTCTGTATCCTTAGCCCTAGCACAAAGCCTGGTATATAATAGTTTAATACATATTTGTTGAATTATCTAATATAATTCTTTATTTTCCCATCCATTTAACGTACAGTTGAGATGAAAGTGCCTATGAGTAAAGCAGTGAAGAACCATAGCAGATGTTCACGGAGGACTCACCGGGTGGGAGGCATAATGTGGACCATGGTACATGGATTGTCTCACTTAACCTGCATCCAGTGATGCAGATCCGCATATTACTATCCCCGTTTTAAAGAAGGGAAATAGCACAAACAGCTGACATTGCTTGATCAAGGTCACATAGCTAGTAAGTAGTGAACACGTATTTGAATACTGGTAACTTCGCTATGCTGACAGCAGCCTTAAGTCATGTCAAACTCTAGCTGAGAATCCAGAGGCCCAGAGAGAAAGGAAATGAGAGAAATTCAAAGCACCAAAAGGGAAATATTGATATCAGAAAAGCAGCAGGGAAATATCTTTCTTTTCTTTCTCTATTTTCATCCAGCCGCTTAGTTATCTATGAAGATCTCATACACCTTTTTCCTTCTTCTGTTTTTATGTTCTATATCAGATAAGAATAGACTTAACTATGTCAGACTGTATAGTTTTATTCAACTTTACGTTTTCTGTCATCAGTTGAAGCGCTGAGTCCTAAGAATGCCATCTAATTCTATGTATTTTGATAAGGAAATGCACTTAAAACTGTAGTCTGCCGACTATTCCTCATGCTGATTTCAAAGTCCCCCGATGAAACAACATCATAAAAGGTAGACAAAGAAGAAAGCCATATGCCAGATGTATTAAACACAAGGAAGGCAGACAGAAGACTAGCATCTGAGATCAGAAAAGCGTGTGTATGACGTGGCAAAGCAAACAGCCTCCCTGGGAAACCAAGAGCCGCGCTCACCGTCACGTGTCAGTAATCAAGTTCAGCAGACTTCAGGGCACGTGAACAAAGTACCAAAGAAGCCTTTTAAAGCTTTGCTTTCCTTTTTGATTTCTCTTAATCAATTATTTATGTGGCTGTTATTGGTCATTACACACAATTTTTACATTCACATCAGGAGGTCATCCTAATCTATTGCTGACTACGTTAACTCACTTGGCATATCTTCATGATATCCACATGCAAAATTTCCCAAGAATAATTTATTAGGGTAGCAGTTGTTAAATTTTCTGGAATCAAGTCCCCCTTATATTCTAAATATTACTGAGGACTCCGAAGGAATTTTGTTGGTGTGGGTTATAACTATTGGAACTTTTTTTTCTTTCGAGGAAGAAGAGCCCTGAGCTAACATCTGCTGCCAATCCTCCTCTTTTTGCTGAGGAAGACTGGCCCTGAGCTAACATCCGTGCCCATCTTCCTCTACGTTATATGTGGGACGCCTACCACAGCATGGCTTGCCAAGCAGTGCCACCTCCACAGCCGGGATCTGAACGGCAACCCCCGGCTGCTGAAGCGGAACGGGCGAACTTAACTGCTGCGCCGCTGGGCCGCCCCCGGAACTCTTTTTTTTTTTTTTTAATTAAAATTGAAAAAAAATCTATTTATTAATTCCCAAATTACAATAATAGACCCATTGCACATTAACATAAATAACATATTTTCGTGAAAAATAACTATTTCTAAGACAAAAAGTGAGAAGAATGGCATTGTTTCATATTTTTGCAAATCTCTTTAAAATCGTGCTTAATAGAAGAAAGCTGGATTCTGTCATCTTCATCTTCACCTCAGCATTCAACCTGCTACAAAGTGATGTTTTGGTTGAAATATATGAAGAAAATATATCCGTATATAAATATAGCTGAAAAGGAAGGAGTATACTTGAGGATATTCTTCTTTGATACCACACCAGGGTTCAACAAGCAGTTTCTTAAAAAGTAGATACAATGTAGACTCTGAAATCATATCAATAAACTTTTTGCACTCTCTTAAACTAAAATCCACTGGTCTATCTTGAACTTAGAATAAAACTTTTACCCATGCGTAATTTGGTAACAACGTGCATTATTATTTAAAAAATATTGATTTAACGAGTTATGCAGATACTCCAAATGCTACCATATTTCATCATACAATATTTTTTAAAAGCACCACCAATCTCATAAAAGTCTAAGTATTAAGAAATTGTCAAGCTCATGATGGTAGATACAAGTTTTCCAAAATTTTAATTTAGCCGAAAGCTCAGATTTTATCATTGGCAACAAATACTGTCAATTGTTTTCCTTGAAGTGACAGGCTCACTTTATTCATTCTCAAGAAAATTTCTGCCAAACATCCAGGTCAAAGTAACCATAGTTTGTCTGTCAGTCAGTCACTTTTTCAAGTAAAAATGTTATGCCATGAAAAAAACCCAGCTAGTTCAACCTGCAACTCAATTGCATAAATGTTTTTCCTCAAGACAACCATGATAATTTGGTATATACCAAAGTGCCTACATGTATATTTCCAACTTTGTCACTTAAATTATTAAAAAGCTACCTATTCAAGGGTCAATATTTAATTTTTAGTGCTTCACCAAGGGTATTCTTGAGTGCTGTTTGTTTGTTTAACATGAGTGCGTGATGGTGAGGCACAGTGACTGCTAGCATGGTTTCGAGCCACAGCCTTGAATCTTGCTAAGGTGCCATCATTGCTTTTGCACCGTCTGTACAAATGTCACCGAAGTGAAAAAGGCAAATAATGTCATGGTTATTATGAAAACAGTTTTGGCTTTGCAGACACCTCTTAAAGGGTGTCAAGAATTTGGGGACTCCCAGGGGTCTCTGGATCATGCTTTGAGAGGACTCCTAGGATTTCCAGTACTATGTTGAATAGGAGCGGTGAGAGTGAGCACTCTTGTCTTGTTCCCGATCCTAGAGGAAAAGCTTTCAATCTTTCACTGTTAAGTATGATGCTAGCTGGAGGCTTGTTGTATATGGTCTTCATTACTTTGAGGTACTTTGCTTCTATAGCCAATTGGTTGAGAGTTTTTATCATGAAAGGAGCTGAATTTTGTCAAATGCTTTTTCCACTTCTATTGAGATGATCATATAATTTTGATCTTTTGATTTTTCAGTCTATTAATGTGATGTATCATATTTATTGATTTGCATATGTTTAACCATCCTTGTATATCAGAGACTTCCTTTCTTTTTGAGAAAGATTAGTCCTGAGCTAACATCTGCCACAAATCCTCCTCTTTTTGCTGAGGAAGACTGGCCCTGAGCTAACATCTGTGATGATCTTCCTCTATTTTATATGTGGGACACCTGCCACAGCATGGCTTGACAAGCGACGCACATGTCTGTGCCTGGGATCTGGACTGGCGGACCCTGGGCCGCTGAAGCGGAGGGTGTGAAAACTGTTATGCCACCAGGCTGGCCCCCATAGTGTATGATCCTTTTAATGTACTGTTGAATTTAGTTTGCTAGTATTTTGTTGAAGTACTAGCAGAAACAACGCTGGAGGCATCACACTTCCCGATTTCAATCTATACCACAAAGCTACAGTAAACGAACAGTACGGTACTGGCATAAAAACAGATACATAGACCAATAGAATAGAATTAAGAGGCCAGAAATAAACCCACACATATACAGTCAACTAATATTTGACAAAGGGGCCAAGAACACTCTACGGGGTAAAGATAGTCTCTTTAATAGATACTGTTGGAAAAACCAGATATTCATAAACAAAAGAATGAAACTGGATTCCTATCTTATGTCACTCACAAATATTAACTCAAAATGGATTAAAGATTTAAATGTAAGACTTGAAACCATAACATTCCTAGAAGAAAACATAGGGAAAAGTCTCCTTAACACTAGTCTTGACAATAATTTTTTGGGTATGACACCAAAAATACAAGCGACAAAAGTAAAAATCATCAAAAAAATCTACATCAAACTAAAAAGCTTCTGCACAGCCAAAGAAAAAAATCAACAAAATGAAAAGGCAACCTACAGAATGGGAGAAAATATTTGCAAATCATGTATCTGATAAGGATTAATATCCAAAATAAATAAGAAACTCATACAACTCAAAGGCAAAAAAAACCCCAATACTGTCATGCATTGCATAATGAAGTTTCAGTCAACAACAGACACATATGGTGCTGGCCCCATGAGATTAGTACCATATAGCCTAGGTGTGTTGTAGGCTATACTATGTAGGTTTGTTTAACTACCCTCTATGATGTTCACACAAGGATGAAATCACCTAACAACGCCTTTCTCAGAACACGTCCCCATTGTTATGTAATACATGCCTGTGATCCAACTAAAAAATGGGCAAAGGAACTGAATAGACATTTTTCCAAAGAAAACATACAAATGGCCAACAGGTACATGATGAGGTGCTCAACATCACCAGTCATCAGAGAGATACAAATCAAAACCATTATGAAATATTACCTCACACCTATTAGATTGGCTATTATCAGAAAGACAAGCAATAACAAGTGCTGGTGATGCTTTGGAGAGAAGGGAACACTTGTGCACTGTTGGTGGGAATGTAAATTTGTACAACCACCATGGAAAACAGTATGTAGCTTCTTCAAAAAGTTAAAACTAGAACTAGATCATATGATCCCACAATTCCACTTCTGGGCATATCCAAAGGAAAAGAAATCACTATCTTGAAGAAATACCTGCACCCTCACATTCATTGCAGCATTATTTACAATAACCAAGACATGGAAACAAGCTGTGTCCATTGACAGATGAATGGATAAAGAAAAGTGGCATATATATACAATGGAATATTTTTCAGTCATAAAAAGAAAGAAATTCTGCCATTTGTGACAATATGGATGAACTTTGAGGACATTATGCTAAGTGAAATAAGTCAGACAGAGGCAGGAGGCCAGTGAGGGCGAGAATGGGTGGTAGACAAAGGGTACACATTTCCAGTTATAAGATGAATAAGTTCTGGGGATCTAATGTACAACATGGTGACTATAGTTAACAACTCTGTATTTGTATACTTGAAAACTGCTAAGAGAGAAGATCTTAAAAGTTCTCACTACACACACACACACACACACACACACACACACACACAAAGGTAACTATGTGAGTTGATGGATGTGTTAACTAACCTTACTGTGATAATCATTTCACAATACATACGTATATCAAATCATCATGTTGTACACCTTAAATTTACACAATGCTATATTGTGTAAGGGGGAAAAGCTAATAATAAATTATCCTAGATGATGATTTGGGACAATTTTTATTTTCTTCATGCTATTTTACAAAGTCTTTAAAATACTCAAGATTTTTTTTCCTTACTGCCTTTCCTTGTACAGCTATGGGGAAAATTTAGGGGAAAAAATCCCATATTTAATCAAGAAGAGAACTTCCAAATTTGAAGACCTGCTGATTGATCAGATTCTTTCAGTCTATGGACGCTTCAACTCTTTCATTCCCAATGCCTTTCTGTTCTATTGCGGCTGAAGTTAAACCAGTTCTCTGTTACCATGTTCTCTTTGTTTTGTTTCCATTGTTCCGGTCAGGAGCTTTTAGCTGCAAATCACAGGATAATTTCGAACTAATTTAAGCAAAATAGGATTTATTAAAGTATATTAGTAACTTCATCAGGATCTCAAGGAGAGCCAGAAAAAATGCTAAGTAGCTAATAAAGCACACAGGAATAATACCCATCCACCTGTGGGGAAATGTCTTAGTGAAAACACCACTGCTGCCACACCCCACTGCTCGGCACTGGGCATACCTGGGACTGGATGCCAGATCTGGCACCACCGCAAACCCAGAAGCAGCAGAACCCCCGCTGCCACCACACTTGCCAGGAAATGGGTCTGTATGGGACCACATCCTAACATTGCTCCCTTCCTCATCCATATCTTGTCCAGTGTATCCAAATGGGAAAATCTAGGTCAAGTGTTTTTGTACCTTAAGCAGCAAGAGATTCTGATGCAGTCTTTGGCATCCTACCTTGACAAGGCAGGACTCAAAATGTAGGAACCATCATGACATAAGAGAGTGTTTTCAAAAGATGTCGAGCAGTCATAGGTGCTTACCATACCCATTGGCACATGGCTTATTCAGATTGAATAGATAATATGGTGAGCCACAAAGAAAGCTCAGTGTCCTAGCGGTGTAGCATTCCTACCTCTCTAGCCTTGAGCCAGAGGAGTGGAAATCAGAAATCATTTCAGTCCACAATGATTTCCATTATACCTTCTTTATGACAAAATTTCCAGAATAGATTAAATATTCATGAGCATATAAAAGTTTTTACTGGGATGTCCTTTTCTAAAGCACTGGCTTACTTTTTGGAAACGGGTCTGTGTTAGATGGTCCTAAATATTTCCTGCTGTTTTCTCACTTGTCATATCAGCAAAAATCAGATAAAGAAAAGAGGAGAACATTCAGAATCAAAAAGAACCTGTGCCGGAATTGGAAAACATATAGTTCAGGCAGATATTGCTTTGGTGCCATGGAAACTCATCTTTCCTCCACCAAGCATATTTGAATAGCTGACAATTATCCAATTTTGAGTGGTGAGAAACAGGTTCTCTACATAAGGTGCCCAATCTTAATGTTTTTACACATGTTTTATATCAACTTCATATGCTAAATGGAGCAGCAAATCCTACTGCCCACACTCACAATAGGCAAAATATCAACTCTTTTCATCAAAAACAACTAGCTCAAGAAGATATTATATAAGGCCAATGTTTTCTGGAATTCTGGTAGATTGCTATTTCTCAGTTAGGCTGCTTCTCACTACTGAAATAGTTAGGAAAATAATCTGTCCAGGTCCTTCCTCCACTGATTCAAAGAATGAGAAGATTTCCCATGGCTGCAACAACTCAGTTTCTACTAAAATGAAATCACATGCTCCATGTCTAGTACAACCAGCTTCACAGATGACAAAACTGCTCATGTCATGCCTGTAAACATTACAATTCCATACTTAGATGTGAAGTTATTTAGAAGTGTGTCCTCAAAGGGAGTAGCTGCTTTTCTTCCCTATGGAAATGTTCACAGGGCTGCAAATTTTCCAGGATATTAAGCAATTTTTTGAAAGCCATACACTTTAGTAAAAGAAGAAAACCTGCCATTCCTGAAAAAGACAGTGGCTACACTCTCTGTGGAATATTTTTGGAAAAGCAGAGATTAAGTTGATCTACAGCATTAGAGAATTCTATTGCATTGTCATCTATTTTGGCAGAGAAAAATAACACACTGTTACAGAACCTGAGATATTTCATGTCTTACCCTGCACCTTACCCAAAGAGCCTATTAGCCATTATAAACAGTCCCTTGGTGCTCTCTGCCATCTCATTCCCAACTCACAAGTAGAAATGATCCTGAAGCCTTAATTACTTTTCATAGGTCATCATCACTGTCATCCAGTGCTCTTTTAGGAGCAAAATTTTAAAAGGCATGTAACGTAATCAGCTGTCAGAGTGCTCAGCTTTTCCTTGCCTGTCAAATGGAGAGAAAATATCACAGCAGAAAGATATGCATGCCTGGATTCAAGCAGATGCTAAGGATTCTTTCATGAGAAAGAAAGCTAAGAAAATGGAGGATCAGCTCAAAAGAGAGAGGGATGCAGCTCCTAATTAGTAAACAATTTCCTTTCCTAGCTGTGCCTGGACATTGCACCAAATAAATTGAAAACAAAATGCCAAAGCTGCTGAGGAACGAACTGCTGTAGTTCAGCTTGGGAGCTTGATCATGAAGAACAAAGAGAAGGAAGGGCTGAAATTGAGCTTTCAGTGATGTGAGGCATTGAGAATAACCATGAGCTTAGAGGAAGCAACAAACAGAGGCTCGACTCTTGTGCCCCAAAAGCTGGACAGAGATGCAGATTGTCAGGAGATCTGTGAAGCTCCATTTCATGGGGTTGAATATAAATTGGTGAAAAACACATCCAGGAGCTAATCTTCTAAGATGGTAATGAAGAAGAAGCTCTCTTTGGTGTGCGCTGATGGGACCTCAGGCTGAGTGCATCCATAAAGCAAGGAAAGAGGATCACAGAAGATAAATAAGAGAGTGGTTCTCAAGGTACAGCCTGAGGAAAGGCAGAAATCTGGGAGATTTTAGCCAGGAAGCTGTGACGGAAGCCCCAGCAGGGTTTGTTGACAAATGTTTGTTGAGACAGGGACAACATTTAAATCTGGAAATAGCCAGGACCCCCAAGTTACCCTTCTCCCTGGTATCAGATTTGCTCATCCTCTGCCCAAGTTATGGTATCTCCATTTGTGGCCAGTGCAGCACTTTCTGGTGAGTTCTAGTCTCTCAAGGAGTGTTCAGCCATGCCCTTGAGCAAATGGGGTTCATCCTCCCAGAGTCCTCCTCCTGCAGGTTGTCAAGGCTTCTGAGGTCAGCTGCTGCAGTACTCATTGGCAGTAAGAGCTAACTCTGGCCAAGGCCTACTCAAATTCTGAAGGTCATGAGTACCACTTAAACGTCATCAAATTAGTGGGCAAAAGAAAAAATTAAAGGATTGAAGAACAAAGCTCTCAGGAAATTCTATCCTAAATAGAATTCAAGAGGATGAGGTATGTCCAGGGAGTACTAAAGGAGCCATTTGATGTTTAATAGACAGAGGGTCCGAGGAGTCAAATACACCTGGGTTCATATCCTAGCCATTCCATCTACTACCTGTGGAAAAACTACTTAAACTCTCAGTGCCCCAAATTTTCCATCTCCAAAATAGTGATGATCTCTGCTTCCTGTAATTTATGGGAGACAACAAGGTGAGCATCTCTGTACAATATCAACACTTAATAAATGTTAGTTTTATAAAAGGGACTTAGTCAAGGGCAATTTATTGGGGGGAAAAATCAGAAAGTGAGCTGGAGGAATTTATATCAGTGATAACAAAGGCAGCCAGGTATACGGCCTTAGTATTAGATTATAAAGTGTCATTTACCTCTATAGTGATTAAAAATTCTGTTGTGTTAAAGGTTTCTTTTTCTGCTTGTCTTCACTTTTTATCATATTTTCAGCCTATATATCTGGTGTGCTCTTTAAAGACTAATATAGATTGTCCAACCAGGCACATGACCAAAATTCCTCCCAATGCATGTATATAATTTAGTCATATTTTCATCCAATGAGTATTTAGTGAGCACCTACTATGTGCTTGATGCTCTGAGAGGCAATGAGGACCCAATGCTCAGGATGGTTCCTTCCTTCCTGGAATGTATAGCGCAACAGGTGAAAGAGACACAGAGTCTCCTACTGCAAGATAATTGAAGGGAAGCGCCATTTCACACCTTGAGAATCCAGTCACTTTATAAAATATTTTATCACCATAAAACTGGCAAAAACATTTCTGGAAGAAGGAAGGAAGAAAGGAAGGGAGAGAGAGGAGAAAGTGTGTCACTGGAAAATAAAATAAATGTGAACGTGCTAAGCCCCTGCCCCATAGCTCGTTGAGACTTGACAGTGATCCAAGTAGACCTACCCTCCCCCACAGGCAGCCACAGGATTAGTAAAGTATCTACAGGCGGTTGGGAGTCGTTGAACAGCCTTGTTAATGATGACCTTCCTGGAAACTTTGCCAGAATCTCTGAGGGTTTTTTTTACCTCCTCTGAAGCAATCATGCTTTATCAGCTTTTCTACGTAAAGACCTATGGAAATGAGCCAACCATGGAAGAATGACTCCATTTACTTAGCTCTGAGCTACAGATGGTCTAGTGAACACTGTGAGCTAATGGAAAACTAACACACGCCGGTGCAGGTCAACAGCTGTTTCCATTGTAACTGTGGCCTGTGAGACACAGGTGTATTTCACGGGCTCTTATGTAGACTGCCATCTACTCAATGAATGTTTTTCATTTCCTTTAAATATGAAGATACATACGGTGAATTGAAAGTGTAAGTGGGTGTATTATGGACATCAGCTTTGCTTCTCTTAGGCTTACATGGTTGGAGAGCCTTCCAATCTGATTTACATGATGCACAGGTGAAACTATAACTCAGCACCTCAAGCTTTCTCATCACTCTTCTCTGGGAGAAATAGGAAAGATCTGTGCCTGTCATTTTGCTTGAAGATTTGTTATTTATGTACTCTTGTAACTTCACCACATTAAATCTCTCTGGAGTAATAGGTGCACCTTGTAGTAGAAGCAGTCTGGCTGGGCACTTACAATCCAAGCTCTTTACCATATCCTCAACCTGAACATGGAAATGGCGCAGATAAAGCAACAGTACTCTTGATTCCTAGGCCTACCCTTCACTGTGAATCACCTCCCCTTTCCCTGTGGATTTCAGTACTCTGCGTATATAGACTGGAAGCAGTGGTGGAGATAAGAGTTGAAGGAATAGTCTGGCCCTGGAGGGGTGTTTGGCAGCTCCATGTTACTCTCTTTAGTTCATGAGGGTTCATATTGCCTATTGTCCCCAGTTTGGGGCCTTTAGCTGAAATTGCAAGATAATAAGAAAATTCCGTTCAATGCCCTATTAAACTTGTTTGCTTGATTTTTATCTTTCTCTCTTCCAGAAATACCCAGCAGAGGCCATGTCTATTTTAGTCAATGGTTCATCTCTGGAGCCTCCAATAGTGCCTGGTACATCCAAGATTCTGGTCCTAGTTCTACTACTGACTAACATGGTCTGATCTTGGGCCAGTCATCTAACTTCTCTGGGCTTGAGTTTCCTCACTTATTATTTATTAGATTAATTTTATACAATAAACTATGAAAGATATTCAATACCTCCTATAATTACTTCTATATCACTAGGAAATGGTGATAATCCATAGCCATTTGGATCCTCTTTTATTTAGTTTGAACTATATAAAGTGGTATCTTGAAGGCAAAAAACAGTTGAATAGCAGAAATTTCATATGATTAACCTAACTTATTACATAAATTTTTATTGAGCACCTCCATGTGCAAGGTATTGTTGTCACATATTGGGGATACAGCAGTGAGCAAAAAGAGATAAAGCCAGTTTCATTGACCTTATATTCTAATTGGAGAATTACAAGTAAAAAAGAAATTGCAAAGAAAAAACAAATTAACAGATGAAAATATAATGGGTCATGCAATGAAGAGCATGAAGAAGGAAAATACAACAGGATAGAGAGAGAGAGAGTGACTTAAGGACAGGGGTGCCATACTGAAAAGAGAGGGATTGACTGAAATTTACCTATGAATGTTAGGACTCTCAGCCATCTTCCCTCACTTGGCTCCCAGATTTCTGGAAGTCGGGTGATTAGACATCAGAAAGGAGATTAATGGGGAATCCTTCCCTGAAGAAAATTATTATTCCAAGAGAAAAGATCTAAAGATACTAACGTTGGGTGTTCATTAACAAAATTGCTCAGTCAGATCTTATTAGAGTGAAGCTCAGCCGCAAAGCTTCCAAAGCGTTTTCTGGTGTCCAATACTTAAAAATAAATAGGCATCCAGGGCCGACAGATATCCAAGGATAGCCGTTAATCTCAAGATTAGGAGACAAAACCAGCAAGGAAAAACAATAACTTAGAGGAAACCAAGACTTCACAAGGAGAAGAAAATGTCAGAAAATGTTGATGTCTTCAGAGGGAGAAGAGAAGAAACAGATACTTAAACGTTTAAGAAGAAAGTTGGAGGGGCCGGCTTGGTGGCCGAGTGGTTAAGTTCGCGCGCTCCGCTGTGGTGGCCCAGGGTTCGGATCCTGACGCGGACATGGAGCCACTCGTCAGGGTACGTTGATGTGGCGTCCCGCATCCCACAACTATAAGGACCTGCAACTAAGATATACAACTATGTACAGGGGGCTTTGGGAAGATAAAGCAGAAAAAAAAAAAAAAAGAATAAGATTGGCAACAGTTGTTAGCTCAGGTGCCAATCTTTAAAAAAAAAGAACAAAATTGGAGAATTTAACAATTCAGAGAAATAAAAAATAGGCTAGAAAAAGGAAAAAACTCAGTAAGAAGTTTTCATGATTATCTTTGAGGAAACTAGTAAAAAATATAGAAAAGCAGGCAAAGATATAAAAAATCAGAAATAGAAAAAATATATAAAATATATAGATAAAAAACCCAATAATCTGCAAGGTCTATATCCAAATAATAAAAGTCTAAAAGGAGACAGAGGGGTGGCCCCATGGCCGAGTGGTTAAGATCATACACTCCGCTTTGGCGCCCCAGGATTTCGCTGGTTCAGATCCCGGGCGTGGACATGGCACCACTCATCAGGCCATGCTGAGGTGGTGTCCCACATAGCACAACTAGAAAACACAACTATGTACTGGGGGGCTTTGGGGAGAAGAAGAAGGGAAAGAAAATAAAAAGAAAAACATTGGCAACAGATGTCAGGTCAGGTGCCAATCTTTAAAAATAAATAAATAAATAAAAGGAGACAGAAAAGAATATTGGGGGCTGGGCGGGGGGCAAGAAATCATCAAGTAAATAATTCAAGGAACTATTGACAAATCATTGTGAAGTTTCAGAAGCGTGGCCACAAAGAAATGCACACTTTCAAAAAGGGGAGAAAACATGTTTCACATAACAGCAATACTGGACTAAGGGGAAAATGGAGCAATACTTTCTAAATACTAGGGGAAATTCTTTCCAGCTTGAAATTTTATACCCCGGCAATTAAATGTAGGGTAGAATAAAATTATTTTTAGACATGCAAGATTTCAAAACATTACTTTGAAACTTTCTCAGAAAAGTAATACAAAAGACATTCTATACAAGGTAGCAAATCAGGAAAGAAAATGTAGGATCCAAGAAGCAGGGGCTTGAAAGAGAGAACAAGAATCCCAGGGAGATGGTAAAAGGAAATGCCAAGCTCACAGCTCTGCAGCAGGCCGAGTGATCAGTCACTTCTGACTGGAGTGGGTCAGAAGGCTCCGGAACTAAATGTTTCTGAGATTTATACACAGCGGAGTGAATTTGAGAATAATTATACAGTCATGCATTGCTTAATGATGGGGATACTTTGTGAGAAATGTGTTGTTACATGATTTCCTCATTGTGTGAACATCACAGAGTGTACTTACCCAAACCTAGGTGGTATAGCCTACTACACAGCCAGGCTATATGGTACTAATCTTGTGGGACCACTAGCATATATCCAATCCCTCATTGATTGAAACGTCATTATACTGTGCATGACTGTATAGAAATTTAAGCAAATTTTTTTTTTTTTAAAGACAGTAGTGCACCCAGCCCCATGGCATGGTGGTTAAGTCGGGCACACTCCACTTTGGAGGCCTGGGTTCCCAGGTTTGGATCCTGGGCGTGGACCTACTCTACTCATCAGTCATGCTGTGGCAGCTACCTACATATAAAATAGAGGAAGGTTGGCACAGATGTTAGCTCAGGGCTAATCTCCCTCAAGCAAAAAAAGAGGAAGATTGGCAACAGATGTTAGCTGAGGGTGAATCTTCCTCAGCAAAAAAAAGAAAAAAAAAGTAACTCCAGGGAAAAACAGAAAGGAAAAGGAAGGAAAGAATAAATAATTAATGAATATTATATGGTCCAACTGTGAAAATGCATATATAGTCATACTATGAAAATGTTGGATATTAATATAATCAAATTATATTATATGTGGATGAGGGGGACAAAGGTGAAAGGGTATAAAAGCATAATAGACCTTCGTCTTCCATAGTGGGAAATCAGTGCTTAATGCCTAAACCAGAGAATCAAGAACATAAACATATATGTAAATATACATACACACAAATATATATTTATATACAAGCACATTATTCAGCCATCCCTGGTAGTCCAGTGGTGAAAGTTTGGCGCTTTCACCACCATGGCCTGGGTTTGTTTCCTGGTCGAGGAACCACATCACTGGTCTGTCTGTAGTCATACTGTGGTGGCTGCATGTTGCTGTGATGCTGAAAGCTATGCTGCCAGTATTTCAAATACCAGAAGGGTCACCATGGTGGACAGGTTTCAGTGGAGCTTCCAGACTAAGACAGCCTAGGAAGAAGGACCTGGCCACCCACTTCCGGAAAAGTTGGCCATGAAAACCGTACGAATGGCAGCAAAGCATTGTCTTACAAAGCGCCAGAAGGTGAGAGGACGGTGCAAAAGGATGGCCAGGGCTCTGTACATGGGGTCACTAGGAGTTGCAATTATCTTGATGGCACTAACAACAACAAAGCGTGTTAGTCAAAGAAATGAAAGCACTGTATTTCTTCAATTCGGAGACACGTTATTTTTTTACATTTCAACATCTCCATCATCAGGATATGTCTTTCAACCCATGGTGTGTCACACTGTAACTGACAGCATTTGTTGCATCATATAATCATGGGCATTGTCGATTTAATGAAGTGTGGTCAGTATCAAAAGAATCAGATAAAGGAGTTCAAAGTGGCTGCCTCTGGGCAGCACTAAATGGGAGGGAGGGACTGCTGTTCTAATACAAAACTTTCTGACTCTTTTGACTATTTAAATTATATGTTGGTAAACTTGATTTTAAAAAACATTCCTGTTGGCTGCTTTGTGAAGTGTCCCTAAGAGAACAAGATTCGGAGGAAGGAGATGAGTAGGAGCTCTGGCTTAGTCCAGAAAGGGACTGGTGATGGCTTGGACTAGATTGAGAACAATGGAGGTGATGATAAGTGGTCAGATTTTTAATATATATTTAAAATAAAGCTGACCAAATCTACCAATGCATTGAATGCGGAATGTGAGAGAAAGAGGAGAGTCAGACATGACTCCAAAATTTTTGGCCTGAGCAGCTAGAAGAATAAGCTTCACTTTCCTGAGATAGGGAAGACGACAGAAAAAGCAAGCCAAGGAAGAGGGAAGATCAAGAGTGCAGTTGGGAAGTATAAGTTGGGACGCCTGTTAGACATCTGAATGGAAGTGGTTAGTGGGCAGGTAGGGAAATCTGGAGCTCTGTTCTAGCCAGGCTGAGGATAAAATCTGGGTTTGTTTCTTCACTTCCCTGCCTCCTC
Source organism: Equus caballus (assembly GCF_041296265.1). Classification (NCBI taxonomy): domain Eukaryota; kingdom Metazoa; phylum Chordata; class Mammalia; order Perissodactyla; family Equidae; genus Equus; species Equus caballus. Next base: position 88,138,523 of record NC_091697.1, read on the forward strand.
CCTTTAAACAGTATAGTCATTTTTTGCTTGCTTTTATGGATAGTAATAAACTAAGTCTTAGTTTTTGTTTATGCACTTATTCAAAAAGAAGTTATTAAGTATTCATTGTTTTTAATCAATTGATATTTGCAAGTGTTTGCTTCTCTCTGGTATTGTCAGCAAATGCTGGCCACGACCAGGTAAGACTGCATACCTGTCCAGAAAACCTAAGCCCTCCTTACCTAGATTTTGGTTTTTTTAGGTAGAATTAATTTAGTTCTAGGTATTGTGTTAAAAGGGATGTTATAACCTCATTGGTGGAAACAAGATACTTCCTACTTGAAAAAAAGTTAAAACCAGATCTCCTGTTGCGCTGAACCATGTATGCCTCATTTCTCCTGTAACACAGTTAAACAAGCCTTCTGAATCCCCTGGAAACACTTGACTGGTACATTGCTAGTCAATTACATTATGCCTAATTGCTTGGAGCTCCCTCCACACACACATACATACACCCGAAAGCAATTAAAGACAAATACATTAGAGTCAGATAAAGCAAGTTGTGCTTACTTTCTTCAAAGTAACACTCAAGTCAGGCACTGATTTTAACCTCTCATTGGATTTTTTTTCTTAATTGAGATATAATTGACATATAACAATGTGTAAGTTTAAGGTGTACAACATGTTGATTTGGTATGTATATAGATGATTATATCAACAATACTGTATTATAAGTTTCAAAATTGCTAAGAGACTAAACCTTATCTGTTCTCACCACAAAAAAAAATAATTATGTGACATGAGAGATGTTCACTAATGCTACGGTGGTAAACATATTGCAATATATAAATGTATTTCATCAGACTTTTTAATCTACATTGTGCATTTCCCTTTGAAGAACACGCCAAGAAACATAAAGGAAATTCTTCCTTTCTAACCAAGAAAATATCTATCAACCTGATAAAGTCTTAAGCAGCTTGGAGAAAGGGTCTTTGGAGGCTTCCTTCTTGAGTTCTAACCAGTCTTTGGCTGTCACAAGTTGCGCATCTCATGGGTGATGGGCAGATCTGACAGACCCCTCCAATATTCCAAGTGTGGAATGATCCTGTAAGACGTGATTGGCAGGATGGGGCGCACACGCAAAGGCTGATCTCAGATGAGGAGTCAGAACACTCAGCCAACAATTATTTTGCTCTCTGTGGTGAGAGGCATCTCTAGAAGTTCGCTCTTCTCTGCTCCTTTTAGAAAATCTGGAGAACTTGCCATTTCTTTGTACTTTATTATTTTGAAGTTCCAATTCTTCCACCTCCTTCCTTACCACTATGCACTTAAAACAAAATATTTGATCATTTTTATAGGAGTATATAGTTAAACATAAAAGAACAAGTGGGTTATTTTCACCAATTTCTAGTGACAATTTAAAGACTATTTTCTACGAATTTTTTCCTGTTACACCCACGCTGCCTTTTCCCCCCAATGTTTCTGTCTTTTAAAAATTACTCTAGATTTATAATACTGATGTGCAATAGAAATACATACCCCTTATCAGTCAAGATAGGTTGATTATGTTGTGGTAACAACTCTCAACCTCAGTGGCTTAAAGCAACAAAGGTTTATTTCTTGAACATAACACATTTCCCTCACATGCCAGCTGAGGGCTCTGCTTCACTCTGCTTTGTCCTCACCCAGGGACCCAGCCTGAGAGAGCAGCTGCTGACTGTACCAGTTGCCAAGGCAGAGGGTAAAGGCAGCATTGCAAAAGGCACTGGTTCTTAAACTCCCACCTGGAGGGGACATGCGTGTTACTGCCATTACATTTCTTTGGCCCAAGCAAGTTATATGACCAAACCTAACTTTAAAGGGTTATATAATCATAATTTTTTTGCAAGTGGGGCACTGAATATTAGTAAATCATTGTACAGTCTATTATATAGACTCAATGACACAGTTATAACACATCTGCTCTTATATCAAAATCCCTAGAAATGGAGGAAATTTCTGTACATTTTGCCCAGATGTTGTTTAGAACAACATTTAAATTCTGATTCAAAGTCCCATGTCACTGTCGCAACCTCACTCTGTATGTTTGGTTAACAGTTAATGGTGTCACATTTTGTAGATAAATAAAGGTCATCATCTCATTAAACAAACGTGTTTCAGACCACAGGAAAATGTGTGACATGGTTACTAAGGTTCTTCACTTATAACGAAGATCTGAAAATGTCACCAGGGGAAACTAAGAGCCAATTTCAGGCTGGAAGGATCAGTTCCAATTGTGATTGTGCAACGGTAATTATGCAATTGTTTTCCATCCCTCCTCCCTAATGTTACGGATGTCAGGAAACGTACTGTTCCTTTTAACACAAATTCTACATGGCTCAGAAAGATATTTGGGGCATATAGGGAAGGATGAAGTAGGAGTGGGAGTAGGGAAAAAAACATAAGGTCGGGAATCATGACCTTTCCAGTATATTGCGACAAATGAGGCAGTTCAGTCAGTTGGCAATCAAGTGTGGGCTGTACATCCACAGTTTATCCCATCCCCATCTGTGATATCATGATACAATAAGAAATATATATTTTGATCTTCCTCCCTGGTTCCTGGCAGAGAGCTCCTAAAGCCCTTGGAATTTCTTGAGTGATAGAGGTGAGAGGAGCATCTTTTGCTATTCATAATAAGCCCCTTTCAATCTTACCTGAGTTTATGCCAATGAGACGACTCTTGGAGGATGGGGGCTGGTTGTCAGAGGATCCAACTGTGAGATTAGAGGGTTGGAACTTCCATCGCCACCTCCTGACCACTGGGGACGGGGGAGGAGCTGGAGGTTGAGTTAATGACCAATAGCCAACGATTTAATCAATCATGTCTCTGTAATGAAGCCTCCATAAAAATCCTAACCAAAGGAGTTCTGAGACCTTCCGGGTTAGTAAACACACGGAGGTGCTGGGAGGGCATGGAATCTCCATGTCCCTTCCCCTATACCTTGCCCTGTGTATCTCTTCCATCTGGCTGTTCCTGACTTGTATCCTTTCATAATAAACTGGTAATCTAAGTAAGTAAATTGTTTTCTGGAGTTCTGTGAGTTGTTCTAGCAAATTATTGAACCTGGGCTGGGGGTGTCACAGGAACCTCCTATTTATAGCTGTGAGTCACAGCTGTGAAGCACAGGTGACAACTGGACTTGTGGTCGGCATTTGAGGTTGGGGGGTCGCAGTCTTGTGGGATTGAGCTCTTAACCTGTGGGGTCTGAGCTGACTCCAGGTAATTAGTGTCATAATTGAATTGTAGGACATTGATTGGTGTGGGGAAAACCCCACACATTTGGTGTTAGAAGAGTTGAAAGTAGAAGAAAAACAGAAGAGTTTTTTCTTTTAGCATCTTTGTATTTGTGTAGATTAGACTCATAATGTTTCTCACCTAGACTATTGCACTAGCTTCTTACTTTTCTTTTGCCTTCGATCTCTCTCTTTCCACTCCAACTTCCAAGCAGCAGCGAGAGTTATCTTACCAAAGCCCAGTTCTAATGGTGACAATCATCATCAGAAAGGAGTTCACTGCTGCCTCATTGCTTTCAGAATGAAGTCCAGTCCCTAAACACACTCTTTTCTCAACAGCTTGAAGCCAATGTACTTTTCAGTCTATATTTTTCAATATACCTCCTCAGGTTTAATGAAGTATGCAATTGACAATAGTGAAAATTTCTCAGCTGCCAACATGCCCTTATTTTTGAAAGACATAGGTATGTCTACTCCTCTACGTAAGTTTATACGTCTCTGACACAAGTAGTCTTCGAAAGACTCATGATAACAGGCCTCCTGGTAGAAATGACAGACAAAAATATCTGTAGCCAATTCTTAATGAACAGCTACATATGTTGTTTTTGAAAACAAAAAGTAGATCACTTAAAAATTACAGCAAACGTTCTACCATGTCAGAGTGAGGTCAGACAAAGAGAGAGGAGATGATCACATTAAGTTTTGGTCACAGCAAAATGGTGAACTGTATTCATGCCGAAACACGAATGCATTCTTAAAAGCAATATCTCAGCTTAGACTTAAGCAACCAATAAACTTAAATTCTAGTTAAGTTTATCTTTTAATTCAATTTTGCAAATCATCCCAATTAACTTGCCTTGGGTAAGGAAAAGTTTATACTGATGAATAGAAAAGAATGGTGTCTTTACTGGTTTAAAAAAAAAAAGAGATCGGAAAAGAAAAAATCACAGTAGAGTATTTTTGTTTACTTGTGTAACGCTCTGTGTTTTCTCCTCCCTAACCTAATCCCTGCCCTAATCCTGGCTCCCAAACTCTTCATTTCACTCTCCAGAAACTTCAGCTCTATGATAATTCTATCTTCTCAAACTTATCTTCCCTCTACTTTCTGCTCATAACTAAACCTAACCTCCACTGGGAACACCACTTCCCTTGTAGCCCTTTCTAATAGAGGTTGCATATCTTCTAGTTTCCCAAGTACCTCAGGTCGGAAGTGGGTCCATGTTCCAGACAAATATTTTCCCCTCTCTGCAAACCCTGGACCTGATGAGCCTCATGTCATCTAGCTTTACCACTCTCTACTCTGCTCATTGCTGGCATCATCTGCCCGCCTCCTATACACCGGCTGAGCTTTCTTTCAGACACTGTCTCCCAGCTCTGACCCATAAACTCATCAAATGACTACAACTCCTACTCAGGGAAAACAAGCTATCAGATTGGAACTACATAACCTCAGCTTCCCACCAGCTGCTCCCTAAGCTGCCCCTTTCTCCTCCCTCTTGTTTCAACGTGGAGATTGTCTCTTACCATCAAAAGCAATCCCTCCATCCAGGCTTGGATTCTTCTCCTTTAGATTCTTCTTCTCAGACATCATGCACCATGGAATCTCTCTCTCTCTCTGTCTCACTCTCAGCTCCCACTAGCATTTATCCACAGTCATTTCTCTCTAAACATAAAGAAAAAAACAGAATAAAACTCTACTTAACTTCATAGCCTTTCCATCCATCATCTTATTTCCTTTCTTTCACTGTTAATGTTTTAATGTGGCTTTATTTTCTTCTCTTCCATTCTTCATTTTAAATTGGGCTCTTGGGCCCACTGTCCCACTAACATTGCTCTTGCCAGGGTCATCACTGTCCTCCTTGATACTACATCCATTGAATTGTTTTGGGTTCATAGCTAACTTAATGACTCAGCTCCTGCCGGTTCAATAGAATCATCCCTTTTTTCTTAAACCACTGTCCGAGCATCATCTCTTTTGCAACTCTTTTCTGTCTCACTTGTTGGCAATCCCTTCTCAGGAACCACTGAATGTTGGGGTCTTGTAGGGAGGGCTCTGTCTGAGGTCCTTGCTTTTCTCAGTTTATCCTCTCTCCACATCATCTACTTCTATGGCTTTGTAGAAGACACCACTCGTGGTCTGTAGGTCTCTTCAAATCACTTTTACCAGTCTGTGGGCCTCTCCCCTGGTTTTGGTCCGCTTTTGCCTTCAATGCTCCCACCACCCCCTCAGTGACTTTCCTTGGGGTTTTAGATCTGCTCCTAATGCATTTCTGGGATAACTCTTAGGACCTTGAGGGAAAAAAAGCTGCTTGACATTAAATGAGATGGAGATGTCAGAACAGCCTCAGTAGAGTTCTGAGGAAGTGATCCAAAGGTCCAGAGATGTGGGCATGCTAGAATGGTTCTGTCACATAACACCTGAGAACCCACCCAATGATGGAAGAAGAAAAAACCCAGGCCTGGTTCACAGGTGGATCAACTTGGTATGTTGGTGCAAACTAAAATTAGACAGCTGCTGTTCTCCCATGTACTGCCTGCGCCAGACATTGCTGTCCTGATAGAGAATGGAACAGCTGCTTGAAGTGACATCTAAGGTGCCAGCTTGGAGGTGACACCCTATGAGGCTGGGGTGCTGCTTTCAAATGCAGCATATACCTTATACCAATGATAATTATGTGTTGCTCTGTCTCCAATAGGTAGAATATATGAATCTGGAAGCCAAGGTGTGCAAATAGAAAGAATCCACTCATCTTATTCCTGGTGACTCACTTGTCACTTGGGAAATTTGTGCTTCTGGAGAACCAGAACTAAGACAGGCTTTAATTATCATTTATATGGTGACAAATACCAAATATATCATCTGTCCCATAACTTTCTGAAGAGCTCTAAATCTGAATATATAACCACCTATCTGATATTCAAATCAGGTACCTCATAGGCATCTGAAGCCCAATATGTCCCAAACTGCGCTGACCATCTCTCCTGTCCTGCAGTCTACCGTTATAAATGAACAGTACCACCATCTACTCAGCAGCTCAGGCCTGAAATCTGGAGTCTTCTTTAAGCTCTCTTGTTCTTTTATCCACTATATCAAACCAACTATCAAGTTTTGCCAATTCTATCTTCTAAATATCACTCCTATTTTCCAAGAGGAAGAATATTAGCATTTCTCTCTAATCCTACCGGAGTAGAAACTGCATCATTTCTAGGTTATACTATTGTAACAGCCTGCAGGGTGGTGGCCTCTAAAAAGCTGCCCAGTGATCCTCCACCTTCTGGTATTCACACTGCTGTGTAATCCTCTGTCCTTTTGCTTCTAATACATAGAATTCAGGAAAAAATGATGAGATGTCATTTCCAAGATGGTTACACAAAGACCCTGGTTTTCATCTTGTTCTCAGTCTCTCACTTCCTTGCTCTGAGGGAAGCTGGCTGCCATGTTGTGAGAGGCCCTATGGAGAGACCCACACGACAGTTCACTGAGGGAAAGCTTCAGCAACAGCCGGCAAGGAATGGAAGTCCTCTGTCCAACAGTACACGAGGAACTGGATCCTGCCGATAGCCACGTGAATGAGCGTGGATGTGTCTCCTGCCTCAGTTGAGCTCTAGATGTGACAGCAGCCCTGGCTGATGCCTTGATTGCTGCCTTGTGAAGCCCTGAGCCAGTGGCACCCAGCTAAGCTTTGCACAGACTCCTGACTTGCGCAAACTATGAGATAGTAAATGTTTATTGTAAGCCGCTAAGTTTTGGAGAAATTCGTGATGCAGTAATAGATTCTGAATACAGGCATACCTCATTTTATTGCACTTTGCTTTATTCTGCTTCACAGAAACTGCACGTTTTACAAAGCTCTCTACCAGCAAAAAGATGAAGACTTGCTGACGTCTCAGATGATGGCTAGCATTTTTGAGCAATAGAGTATTTTTTTTTATTAAAGTATATACATTATTTGTCTAGACATAATACTATTGCACACTTCATAGACTACAATATAGTGCAAAGATAACTTTTACATTCACTGAGAAACAGAAAACTAGTGTGACTCGCTTTGTTGCAACATTAGCTTTATTGCGGTGGTCCGGAACTGAACCTGCACTATCTCTGAGGTCTGCCTGTGCAGCCTTCTGACTGGTCCCCACTTTTGCATTCATTCTTACCTCCTCCAATGGGTCTCCTCACAGAAGCCAGAGTATTATTTTAAAAGTAAAAATACGATTGTGTCATTTTCCTCAAATTGCTTCCTATTGCTATTGAAATTAAGTCCAAAATCCTTACTCCAGCCTTTAAGCCCCACTGATCAGGCCTCTGCCTGCTTGTTGCACCTCATTTCATCTCACTCTTCCCCTCACTCACCCTGATCCAACCCCACAGGCCTTCCTCCAGGGTGTTGGTTGTAGTTTGTTTTTAATGCGTTGTAGTCCTTCCTACCTCACACACACTCTTCCCTCTGCCAGGAAGGTGCATCCCCTTACTCTTCATCTGCTCATTGCCATCCTTCTTTTAGATGCCCCTCAGATGTCACCTTCCTCAGTAGGCTTCTCTGATCCCATCCCAGACTAAGCTGAGCCCATCTGCTACGCACTCCTGTAATACATCACACCAACATGACAAGGGACATTTGTCATTATTTGTGCCGTCGGATTTCCTGCCAAATTGTAAACTCCCTGAGGGCAGAGAAGATAACTCTCTTGTTCGCATCTTTATCACCAGTGCTAGAACAGTGTCTGGCACACGAAAAGAACTTGATAAATGATCCATGAAGAGAGGGGAGAAATGGATAATATGAATGATAAAAATACAATCTTTCATATTGCATTATAAAATACGCTCCATTATTTCAAGTCACCTTAAAAATTAGGAAGTACACCAAAGGGCAGCTAATGCTTTACATGCCAAATGTTTGAGATTGCTCATGTGACAGCCTTTTCAACCTATGATATGAAAGCAGCGTGCATTACACCAGATTTTAGACATTCAAGTGCAGATATTTGTTCAAATATTCTTTCTCTCAACAAATATTTATCGAAGGCCTGCTTTGTGACAGGGAACTTTCTAAGCTCAGAACATCAAAGATAATTATGAAGTTTCTGGCCAGAGTAATTAGGGGGTGCTGCTAACCGAATGGGAAAGACCAGGGAGGGACAGGTTATGACAAATGTAAAAATACTTTTAATAGATTAAAAACATTAAAAAGCATACATTGTTGATTAACAATTCATCTTGATAATTCTATTTTGGGGCTACCATAATTATTTATCAAGTGGTAAATAATTACTCTAAGAAAATTACAGTTGAAAGTCCTGGAAACATTCCCAGAGATCTAGTTGTGGCTGGGTAGCTAAATGGCCTTGAGCAGACTCATTCCTTTCTCTTGGCTTCACATTCCTCATTTATAAAATAAGGTCTAAATGTCATGTAAGATCTCTTGTGGCTTAAAAATTTTATTACGGTTTCAGTCTAAACTCTATAAAGGCACAAATATTCTCTGAGTGCCGGAATCTAGATTCTATACATGCATTCAATTTTCATGAGAGTTTGGAGGGTTTTGAAGAAAATGATTAAGCAATTGCAAATACAGAATGCCCTTAACCCAGCAACTCCACTGGTAGGTGCTGTCAACTGCAATGCTTAGCAAGTTATAGTTCACATTTTTGAGTGTATCTCAGGGCCAAAATGAAACTCAGCTTCAACCACTTATGGGTAGCTTCTTTGTGCTGGCCCTGTAAAGTACACAGTTGTTGCTTTAAAAGGAAATGTGGAAAAGAAAACAAAAGCCTGTTTTGTATTAACAGCATGATCTTGAAACTAAAGGATATTTTAACTACCCCCTCCACCTAAGAGAAATGAAAAACTTATGCTCACAGAAAATCCTGTATGTAAGTGCTTATAGTGGCTTGATTCATAATCACCAAAAACTGGAAACAACCCAAATGTCCTGTACCTGGTGAATGGATAAACAGACTGTGGTACATCCACATCATGGGCTACTAGGCAGCAATTAAAACAACACATGCAACACGGATGAAGCTCAAGGGCATTAAGCTAAGTGAAGGAATCTAGGCTCAAAGGTTATGTACTATATAATTCCATTTATATAATGTGCTGGAAAACACAAAACTATGGAGATAGTGAACAGATCAGGGGTTACCAAGGGTTGGGGTGGACAAGGGTTGACTACAAAGGTACAGCAAAAAGGAATATTTTAGAGTGACAGAATTTTATCTCACGGTGGTGGTTTCACACTTTTGTCAAAACTCACAGCACTGTTCACCAAAAGGTGCGAATTTTACTGTATGTAACTTTTTAAAATTAACTTTAGCATGTCCCAAGAGATGCAGCATGCACGTGCACTGAGTTAGGAATGGCTAGTGAAAGGGCAGATCAAAAACAGAGGAATAATCATGGAACCCAATGCTAAGTCAAGAGGCCCAAATAAGCCCAGAATCAACATACAATCTCACTAGGCCCATAGCTTCCTTTCCTGTCAAATTGGCATCAAGAATATAGTGCAGTCCAGGAAATCATCCGATACATTTATTAAGCAGGCATAGCTTAAGGACACTATGGGTTAAAAACTTCTTTTGGGGAAAGCAAAATTAATGTAAATCAGGAGGTCACTGCAGCTTGCTGAAACCAGGGTGCCAGTGAGATTGGGAAGATTCAGTATTAGATATCATTTCCCACGGCAATAGCTGATTGATTAAATCTGAAAGGGAGACGTCAAAATTCTGAACTGGAAAGGAAAGCGATTTGCAAAGTACAAATTGAATTTCATTTCCCTATCTAGCCTCATACACATAAGCTCTTCAAGCCAGCATAGAGCAGCAGAATGAATAAGGGAAACCATCAGCAGAGTCATCTGTGTTGAAAGGCTGACCCCTTGTGTCTGTAAGACATTAAATCATGTGATTCTGTGCTTAGCCACTTGATATGGTTTTTCAGCTCCGTTTGTGTACATAACAAGGAAAGAAACAATACAAACAAATTTCTAATATAATTCAGCCCAGGAAATTGCGGTTGGCACAGAAAATGGATGTCAGCTCTGCCTCCATTCACCTCAGCCTATCTGCCATCTGATTTCTAGACATTAGTCACCTGTTCCATTTCTACCAGGAAGAATACAGTCATCAGAAGCAAATTAAGCCAGCATGTCCCCACAAACCCAAACAAAAATAAATGAGGACATAAAGGAAAAGCAGAGTATGTTTAATTTCTCATTGGGTCATAGTCCAATTGTTAGAGTATTTACTCTGCCTGCTACCTGATTCTTATTCATTCTAATCTGAATTCCTTTCATGGCACATGAGCCACTGCTTGCGTTCATGGTTAAGTTAATACATGATTTGCTTCTCACACTATTTTCTCGGTATCTTGTTTGGCCTTGGAGGAGTAATGAGATTAATATTCAAAAAAGGTAACTATTAGTTCATGAGAAGAAATTCACATTGGGAGAAATTTTTCAAAAGGTGCATTTGCTCATCCACTCATCAGCACGTTTCAGTACTGACCATGTGCCAGGCTGTATGAGAATAACCCTCTATTCCCCGCTCATCCCAACACTCCCTTCCCTCCTATGCAATGGCCTCACCAACGGAAACTGCCCATGTGAATCTACTTTTTTGCTGTAGGGCTTGTTGTACTGTCCTTTGATATTGTCTATTGGCCAGTCTCCCAATCCACCTAAAGTGTGGGTCTGCCCTAAAGTCACCACCCTGAACAAGGCAGGGCTATTAGATCTATCAAGGCCACAGGGGCAAATAGAAAGTGATACCCATGTAGGAGTCTTGCAGCCATCACTTCATTCAGCATATGTGCACTGAGCACTGGTTTATCTAGGTGCTAAGACGGATGTTTGAGCAAATCTGAAGCATCATTATTTGTATGTCACAGCACTGTTTTCAGGACCACTAGGAAAAATAACTCCAGTTAAACTGTGCTGCAATGCCTAAAATGATCGTCCTGTGGCTTTGAAATTTATTTCATATATTCTCAGGGATTTGTCAATTTCTTCTGCTTTCAACTGCAATGCTCAGCAAGTTATAGGCCATACTTTTGTGTTATCTCAGTAGCAAAATGAAACTCAGCTTCATCTGGTGGGTAGCCTCTTTGTATAGGCCATGCAAAGTACACGGTTGTTACTTTAAAAGGGAATGTGGAAAAGAGGGGTGAAAACTGTTATGTATTAACATCTTTTAACTCCTTCTCCAAAAATGTAGAAAGAACCTAATTTCAGAATATAGGACACAACTTTAAACTAAAAACATTTAGTTTCATTTTAAAAAAATCAATAAATCGTCCCTACTTTCTTATTTTGCCATAGATGGTTAAAGAATTTACTTTGGCCAGGTGCCAGTACTGTGAGGGCCATTTGGGAAATTGCAATCTAGAGCTGAGATCTTAAATTTCTTTGCCAATGTCACCCCCTAAACAAATTTTTTAAATCTATGTATGCTTTATTTTCAAGGTGAGATTAACATTTTTCCCCATCATTTAAATAACTGCAAACTATGCATGAGTGTGTTAGAAATGTTGTTATTTTAAAACAAAACTGTTATATCACAGCTCTTTTTAAAACACGGGATTGTGATCATTCTTCTAGTGACAAAATATTTGCTTCAATACCAAATGTAAGCCCCATTGCCCTATTCTCACGCCTTTCTTCATACACAATAACTTTTTGTTTCAATGCTCACAGTATCATAATTTTAGAGACGTTTTTAATGGCAGTGAAGTCCACTCCTGCAGTACCAAAAATGCACACAACTCGTGAAGCAATGATAACTTGAACAACTATGACCAAATTTGCAGCATGATCAACAATGACTGAAATACGTGCCGATTTCAGAGATGTAAAAATGTGGGAAACGTGCACCTTAGAATTGAGAAATTATGGCTGTGACCTCAGTGAGAAGGAGACATGTGGGCAGCTATGAAGAAAGAGTTGATCTATTTTAGCTTGAGAAAGAATTAAATGGAATCTTATTTATGAGACTAGCCGTCTTTCCATTTTAGAATTAGGATCTGTCCCTTAAGGAGTGTCCCCACATACCTCAAATGTGAACCTGGCTTAAGGGCGGGCAGGCGGTGGACGCTGGGCAGCAATGGGTCTCCTCTGGACAGCGGCTCTCCACGTGTGATGCCCAGACCAGCAGCCTCAGCCCCACCTGGGCTCTTGTTCAAAATGTAGTTTCTCAGGCCCCAGTACAGACCTGCTGAATCAGAAAATTGGGGAGTGGGCCTGGCACCCAATGTTTTCACAAGCCTTCCAGGTGAATGACCTGCAAGCTAAAGTTTGAGAAACACTGCCTCCGGGGAACTCCAAACCAGATACAAACGCTGATTACGTTATTCTGTTTATTTCCTTTTTTATTATCTCATTTGCTCATGAAGTCTTATTTAAATTTCCTGTCTCTTCACAGGTGCCCTCAGAGGAAGGAAGGAAGGAAGGAAGGAAGGAAGGAAGCCTATGTTCATGCTTGAGCCAGAATGTCCAGGAGGGCACACCTGGAGGCCATCATGGTGGCAGCAGCAGTTAGTGAGAATCCCCAAGAGGAAAAAGAATCTAGGAGAAGAAGAGCCATAAGTTCAGCGTGGTCTCACTGGGAGAGTTGTACACTGCCCCCTAACCGTTACACCTAGGGGATCTGAGTTGGTTTTACCAAGGCATTGCTTTCTAAGGTGAAGATGATTTGGGGGTTGGGGACGTTGTTAATACCACAAAATCACGCTGTGAGAAAGTTCTTCCCTTTTCGATCTCCCTGCACTCCCCATTATGTCTAGAGAAAGTCTTCCTTTAGTGACTTTAACACACCTTTAACGCTTTACCAAAAAAAGAGAGGAACCAAAAGAGAGAAAGCCTTAAGCTCAGTGCCCTGGCAGGCTCCAGTTTCTAGCTGGGATTCAATAATATTTTTTTGCTTTCACTGTTATTTCTTTTCGTGGTTACCATCTATTGTGGCAGGGGATACTGGTTTTCCATTTGAAGTCATTATCTAAAAGTTCCATTTAAAGGAAGTTTAAGTGAAAGATATACTGTTTTAAAGAAAAACATTAAGAAAGTTATCGTAGAGGTGGGTTGAGGACATGGTATGTAAATGGAACCACTTTATATTAAGAAAGACTGTGGGTTGTTACCCTGGCACTTTCACTTGTGAGACTTCAAATTCAGCTCCTCTCTTCAAAGAGAAAATTGTTATCTTTCACACAACCTTCAGGCTGGCTTTCAGAAAAACATATACGGACTACCTTGAGCCTTAATCAGTAATAACATTTGATTTTAAAAAACCAAAATAACAACAAAAAACAAAGAAACAGAGAGACAGACAAAAGAAGGACACCCAACAAAAGGAGATTGTGACCAAGATTTTTAGGATAATTTTTTTTTTTTTTGATGAGGAAGTTGGCCCTGAGCTAACATCTGTGCCAATCTTCCTCTATTTTGTATGTGAGAGGTCGCCACAGCATGGCTTGATGAGTGGTGTGTAGGTCCGCACCCAGAATCTGAACCCACGAACCCTGGGTCACCAAAGCTTAGTATGTGAACTTAACCACTATGCAACTAGGCCAGCCCCTAGGATAACATTTTTAAGATAAGAACTTGAATTAAATTTATAGTAAGCTATCCTTTCTAATGACAAGGGGACAAATCAGAAGACACAACTCTCTCTCTGTAACTAGTAGCAATTAAAATGGAAATAATTCCCACTGAGAATCTTGATTATTTACATGCCATGCACAAATTATCCTTCTGTATATAATCTTGTAGGCATTCAGTTTTAACAAAATATGGTTCTATTAATCCTAGAGTCAGAATTTCTCTACTATATTATTTCTTTTAATTTTTTTTCTTCTATTTCAATTCATCTCAAGTATAGTCACTAATGTTTCCCTGGGCATAAGCAGTGATGGTAGCTTTTGGAAGTTTTTTGCAAAGCCAAGTAAGTGATAATAAAAGGGAGTAGTAACACCCTCCCTTGAAAGGTGAATGCTTCAACGAGGGCAGAAGTTATGCAACTATAGCTCTTTGGCAATCAAAGAGGCTTTGACTGGATTCTTCTCTGGCCATTTCTCCTACTTGGATCCCATAGCCATCAAAGTAAATAAATACACCATGATTACCGGATTTCAGAAACTATTATGAGCCAACAAGTTGATTCAATCCTTACTAAAAACCCACAGTTCCAGAGATTCAGAGCCAGCACCACTGAGCTACTAACTTATTAAAAATTAACAGAAATAAAAACTGAACCAGACTAATGCAACTCGGAACAAAGATGAAAACCATGTTAACCACAGGGGTGGCGGGGTGGGGGGGAGTTGAGGGCAGAAGCAGCTAGCTGCTTTCAGCATCAAGCTCCTTCTACAAAAGGCCCTGAGCTGAAATGGAACTGTTTGCCAGAGGCTCCTAGACATAAAGGCAGGCTCCTGAAGAAAATGTTCCAGATCCTGGGAAGACAACAGGACAAATTAGATAATATTGTGTCCTTGTTTAATTGTTGCTATTATGTGTTGCAAAATATAACCTTGAGGCAAACAGCAAGGACATGGCTTGGCTGAATTTCCTGCTTTGTCTTCACACTGACTGCTTACAAAGTTTTGCCCAGTCATCTTTTTTGTTTCACAACCGAGTACCGTAAAGTCTTTCTGTGATGCTTTCTCAGTTGAAAGGCCATGAGTTTGGGCAAGACTTTAAGTGTCTGGAGGTTGGAGATAGGATCCCACCACACAGAGTTCAAGGCCTTTTGCCCCTTTCTGCCTACAGCCTCTCCACCTGTGTCCATCAGGCACCTGGGCAGAATTCCCAGAGGGTCACCTGCTAGCTGCACCTGCAAGTCAATCACAGAAGAGTCTCAGTCCTGAGCAGGACACACTGTACTCTCCTCCAAAGACAAGGACTGGTATGACTCCACCTGTGTTTAACAAGCGTAGCTGTATTATTTGTCTATATGCCTGTGACTTCAGGGTCTATGTCATGTCCTTGTCATTTAAACTCTGGGGCTTTGCCCAGAGATGGCTACATTTCTTGATGAAACAAATCTGAATGGCTCTCTGCTTGGGGGTTTTCCCCAGCTCATTGTGAGACTTTAGCCTTATCGCTTAACGCCTCCACTCTTCCATTTCCCATCTATAGTAAACAATGTTCTGACCAATAATCAGTGATAGTAATACCTTGAATTTAAAATGGGCCCTCCTTCAAGGAGACTTTAAAGACTTCACGAGGAGTACCTGGTATCCTTCACAAAATCCCAGCGAGGAAGTTTTCGTTATTCATACTGTTTGAATGTTTTGGTTCCACTTTATAGATACAGATACCAAGGCACCAAGATGTTTGAATGCTTTTCTTGGGATCATATGTTATCATATTCGCTTGGCACTATGTTATCAAAAGCCTCTGATTATGGTCTTCTGGTATATACTATTCAACTCAAGTTATATGACTAAAAGTATCTAGCCTTGGTATCTGGCAGCAGTCAAAAATTTTAATAATCATCATTAAAGCCAGGGACCTGGCCCCTCATTATTTTAGCAAGAATTAGGAAAGATGCTTTGTTACTTTTTTGCTCAAGTAATAGTTTTTATTTCCAAGTTAAGAGCATGTCCTATTGCTGCTTCTGAAACTTAGCAGAGTGTCCATGGGCAAGTGCATGGCCAGGCAGTCCCAGCAGCTTCCATGGGCTCCTAAACCAAACTCCTAAAGAGCCAGCCAGCATGGATCAAGACAGAAACACGGGAAGTGGCCTTGCCAACGTCCAAAGGTCCGGGCGAGAATGCCAGGAGCCAAGTCTCTAGAGCACAAACAAACAGGCAGAAGGTCTCCCAGGAACAAGATGTTCTGCTGCATGTCTAATTACCCAGCCTCTGGACAGCGCGGCCGCTGCTCACAGCTCGCCCTCCTTCCAGGGCCTCACCTGGAGGGAAAGCAACAGGATATACCCCAGAAACAGCAGTAAGACCATCCACCAAACCACAGTTCTACATATTGGAAGTTCAGTCTCTTTAGACTGACGCTCAGAGCAGTGTTCTTTGAGGGAGAGGTGATATGAACAACTTTTTACCCTCCAGACTCAGCGTTCAATACTTTTCATTATCTAAACATACTGTTAGGCCTCGTGAGTTACCTACTCTGTGACCACACCCAGTGGAATTTAAAGTTCTATTGATATAGTAAAGCAGGACTACAAAGGAAGAAGAAAATAATAAGCGAGGCAAAGCAGGAAGAGGGCAGAGAAAAATAGCATCAGTTGGCCTACAGCATTAAGTCATAAATCGGAGAACGATGTAACAGCAAGCAAAGATTCCTACCTAAACAATATGTGAAACTGACCTTTGAAATGCATTTGCAATATGAGAGCAGGATAAGACCAGGTCCTTGTTTTTTTGTTTTTGGGGGTTTTTTTTCGGGGGAAGGGGTGTTTTCAGTCTAACACTTGGAAGATGATGCTGAGAACTTCTTAATGATTGTGGTCTAACAACTGTTGTGCCACAAGTTTCAGGAATAAAAATATGGACACTGTCAATAAAATCCATGTAAAGTCTATTTACTCACTTCATTTCTTATTTCAAGACTTATTTCCTAGCTGTGCCTCCAGCAAGAAATTCTGAGTAGACTAGGCTAAGACCCCAGAAAAATTTTTATAGGATTTCTTAACTATGAAATTGGAAGAAAGAATTTCAAGTAATAATGACTTGTATGTGTTCAAAATGTTTGGGACGCTCTCTTAGGCATATCTCTCAGATAATGCCCTGACGACTTTGTAAGGTTACAGACAGTAACAGACGAAGAGAGAGGTGAAGTGATTGGCTTGATGTCAGAAATCAGGTCCAAAGATCTCTGTGTGTAACTGAAAAGAAGATTCAATCTATTCAGCTTGCTGGTCTCCTAACACAGCAGGTCACCTTTGAAATTGGCAGTATCTTCCATCTAAGGAGGCAGATGCCAAAGACAGCATTAACGTTACACTGCACAGAGGAAGATTATAAGCATAGTACACAAATGTGGCTCCCAGCATTACAGAAGATTCACCTGGTGCCCCCAGAGTGCCTCAAGCATGGATAGAGTCAGGATACAGACTTCTTATCTCCCGGCTACTGTGTTTTGGGCTTTGTGGCATCTTCCTCCCAGGGTGACTACGAAAATAAATGGTATCCTAATCATTCTTCCCCTTCTCTAGCACACTAAGAAATTCTGAGGAGTCAATTTCCATTGTAAGATAATGAATATAATTTTATTTATCATCAATCGTTATTATATAGATATATAGAGATCTTAGTTGGCTCGTATCATTAAATGAAAGACTTTCTTCTCTTGGTTGAAAATGGGGGAGGTGGCAATCAGGCTAAAAGAGATTCACCTCAGAGCTCAACGGCAAATTAAAGTGTGTCTATGGGTGTGTGTGTGTGTGTGTGTGTGTTGTTGTTGTTGTATGATTCATTTCTGCTTTCTATTGGAATAGACTTTTGGAAAACCCTTGGAAAGTAAGTTTTACTTTTGGTTTAGCTCAGTTTCATTTTCAGGTTTTCATGGTATCAGGGTTAAACTTATCCATTTAAATTGAAACCCTGAATGTTTTCTATATGTTTTTTCCAACCACTTTTCATTAACTTTCTAAAGATCAAATGGGAACATACAACTTCTGCAAAACAACCCTTAGCCTAGCGCCTTGCATACACTTAGTGTATAATAAATATTTACTGATATTTTGTGTTCCCAGTTTCATTCCAAAAATATACTTTCTGATGGTTCACAGTTTTCTGGGTGGGATCTTGTGCCCTTGGATTACCAGACAAGAGGCCTAAGTTCACAGACACTCGTGGAAGACCCAGGACTGGAACTCGAGTCCCCTCGCTCCAAACCCGGTGCTCTGTGAGGCACATCCGTGCTTTCTCCCCAAGCACTATGATTGAAGTAAATCAAAAATCTGCGAGTCAGAATTAGCTACCTGGGAGAGAAAATTTTGGACAAATAGCAGTAATAGTGAAGTTCTGACTATAAAATGTGTTTCCCCTGAGAAACTGTGGAGCGCTTTAATGTGGATTTGACGTGTTCCTTCTCTGGAAGCCGCCTCTAGAGGGCAGTGCCCTCCTCATAACAAATAGATTCTCCTGGGCTTAGAAGAACTCCCCAGAGTGAGAACTTAAAAGGTTTGACATACTTATTAACAGCTTTAAATCAAACAGGACACGCAAATATTTCTGGCCCAGTACACTTTTTGTCTGTGTGGGGGTGAAAGAGACTGAAATGGGTAGGTAGCTAGGGGCCTTTCCTTTCTTTTCTCCCCAAGCACAAAGGCTCTAATATTTAATATAAAATGAACCTGAAACTACCTTCATAATACCAACCTAAGACTCTGAAGTAAAACGTTTAATTTTAAAGGCAGAAGCAAAGAACGCAGGGAGAACGGGATGTGTGCAGAGAACTACTGCCGGTGGAGCGTTGCTGGAGTCCAAGTGGAAGGAGCCAAGGCCTGAGAGGCAGGCAAGAGCTGGCCCCGGAGGGCCATGCTTGCCAGGAAAGGAAGGGGAGCGTCCTCATGCAGATTCCAGGAAGCCCTGGAATGCCTTAGCTTAGCTTAGGGTCAGATTTTATGTGGATCATTCAGGGAGCTCTGGAATGAGCACAACAGAGGGGAGCAAGTCTAGAAACCAGGAGGCCACTTAGGAGGTTGTTGAATTAGTTCAGGCAAGAGAAGGTGCATTTGAGATAAGGTAGCTGTGGTAGGAGTGGAGTAGAAAGGATGGATTTGAGGGGCCAGACTATGGCTGAGTGGTTAAGTTCATGTGCTCCGCTTCAGCAGCCCAGGATTCCCCAGTTCAGATCCTGGGCGTGGACCTGACACTGCTCATCAAGCCTTGCTGAGGCAGCATCCCACATGGCAGAGCCAGAAGGACCTACAACTAGAATATGCAACTATGTACTGGGGGGCTTTGGGGAGAAGAAGAAGAAGAAGAAGAAGAAGAAAAGAAGATTGGCAACAGATGCTAGCTCAGGTGCCAATTTTTAAAAAAAGTGTTGCCTCAAAAAAAATTAAAAAAAAAAAAGAAAGCATGAATTTGAGAAGCCCACAGGAGGGGAAGGCATCAGGATACATCAGGATGTAATGATCAGTTGGATGAAGAGGGTGAGGAAGAGAGAAAAGTCAAGGCTCACATTTTATAACTGTGGTCACTGGGTAACGAGAAGGCGACACAACAAACAGAGAGATTGAGGTTGGAGGGGAGTGCTACTTACTTTTGGAGAAGTCAAATCTGAAATATCTGAAGAGTACCTGAGTGAAGGTGCCTGGCAGGAACTGGTGAGTCTGAAGCTTGGGGAAGATATCTGAGCTGGAGATTGAATTAGAGAGTCATTAGCATACAGGTGGTAGTCGAAATCCTGAGAATGGATAAATTCACCCAAGAGTATCAATAGTGAGAAGAGCAGTGAGATGAAGACAGACACCTGGGGGATGCTAGCATATAAGTGGTGGGTGGAGAAAGAGAGGTCCTTGGCTGAGAAGGAACAGAAATGAATGGGACAAACTATGAATGTGTAATATTACTTTGGGGGTGGTGGTGCACATAATCAACATTGCCAAATGCCCCAGAAATGTATAGGAAGACAAACATTGGAAAATGTCCATTGGATTTTGTAATTGGAAGAACACTGATGGCCTTAACAGGAGCAGAAGCCGGATCGCAGCAGGTGAGGAGTGAATGAATGGCACATGAGGTGGTCACATTGAGTACAGGTTACTCTTTTAAGAAGTTTGGGTAAGAGGGAAGAAGATATGGGACATTTTCCAGGGGATACGAGGCTGAAGGCAAATTTCTTTTTTAATCAAAAGTGGGAGGCTAATAAGCTTACAGCCTGAAGGGAACATGCCCCTCAGGAGGAAAGGATGACTTTTCAAGAGGGAGGATGGCTGTGGAGCCTGACCTTGGTGAGTTTAACTGGGTGGTCCTGGAACAGAAGGGGGCCCACATCTTCTGAAACTCGAGAAAGATCATGAGGGGGGTGAGTGCAGCTCAGTTTGGAGATGCAGAGGGGCTCGTGCTCAATTGCTTCTGTAGCAGGAAAATGTATTGAGATATCATTGTTTTATATTGCTCTTGTTACTATAGGAGTCTCCAAAGAATGAACAAGCCAGCCTTTGTGTTGTGTTTCCCGCTCTTCCCTCGAAGCGCTGGAATGACTTTTGTGCTCCTGAGGTTGAAAGCAAGTTTCTGGGACACCAGGGTGCCACCTCCCTCCAAGGTTTTTCTTTGAAGTGGTTATTTAGTTGAGATCCCACAGATGGTCATTAAACAGCTATGGGTGACTATGTTCATACCTGAGGAAGTGGAGACAGAACTGATACTAAAGTTGAAGGAGGTGAATGACAAGAGCCTGGGGGTGACTTTTCTGGAATAAAAAAAGAGGCCAGTGGTAGCAAGTTGTGCAAGTGGCTGAAAGCCAGGCCCTTCCTTGAAGCAGTTCCTTGAAGGCAGCAGGATCTCTGAAGAGGCGGCATATGGGTGTGAGGGGTCCTGAGCTCTCCAGTCATGAGAACCTGGCCATCCTGCCAGAGCTGGGCCCAGGGTGGAATGAGGTGGAATGGCATGGGGAATGGAGCCTCCAGCCTGAAATGGATTATTCTGGCCCAGATAATAAACAGCTAAGCAGTGACTGTGATAGACTGGAGAAGGAAGATCTTTCCTCAAATTTTCTGGACAATTCTCCAGGGATGTCTGACAGCCCCTGAAGAGAAGGGGTTCCAATAATGACTGCCAATGAGTATTGCCACTCTTGAGAGAGAATCTTGAAATTGAATTTAAAAATAAAATAAAGTGCAATATGACATTTCTTGCACCTCAGTACCATGGAGAAACTTCGTCCCCAATACACCTGTATTTTCTTGACAAAGTAGAAAGTTTGCTAATAGTGAGGAGAGTATGGAGTGGATGTTGAATTTAGGGTTTGACACATGTAACATCATTTTTTAAATATAGTCTTTAGACTCGTGGAATCAAAGAATGTTGATATTGGAAGAAACTTGCTGAACTCTCTAATCTAGGCTCTGCTGCATTTCTTCCACACATATATGTTACAGATGAGAATAAATAAAGCTCAGAGAGGCTAAGGGTTGTATCTAAAGCCACACATCACAGCAGAGCTTCAGCTTGTTTTCCTTCATTCTATCCTCAGTTAAAGCAGCCGGCCTATCCAGCACCCACCTGGGGTGAGCACTGTGCTGCGTACATCCCCTCACCCACCGCTGTTGCACCACACAGAGGCTGCCCTGACCAGCTTTGCACCTGGTTCCTGGACCCGCCTGACAACATGAAGCCACCGGGGCCAGAACCAGGCAGATGCTGTCTCAGCTGCGTGCTGTGCAGGGAGGGAGGGAAGTGCAGACTCAAAGAGCTGAGAAGGCCCTCGGGCTCCCATTCCTCTCACCCACCTGCAGAAGGGAACTCTGAAGCCTCTGAGCCGCTCAGGGGCTTGCCCAGACACCTAGAGAGTCTAAATTAACAGGAAAAGCCTGCTCACTCTGGATTTTTTTTCTCCAAGCTCCTTTTCCAAACATATAGCTCCTTGTCGGTGCAGAAAACAGCAAAAGCCTCCGTGTGTCAAAATCCCCACCAAGAACACACTGTATGGGTCACCCTCACTCAGGCACACACTGAGTCCTGGAAGTGCTGACAGAGGCAAGGGAGCCCTACGCTCCTGCCTCCTGTTAACTGGGTCACCGCTTCACGCTGGCGAAGGAGGAGGGAGAAGCAGCCCTCTGCACTCAGCTGATGGGACATTAATGGAATCAAGGAATGGCAAGGAGAGAAGCTATTAAAAGACTAGGGTTTCCCCTATAAAACTAGCAGCCCAAGCCTGAGGTCCTTCAGAAGAGAAAGGCCAAACAATAAGGACCAAAGCAGAAATCCACCCCGTAGTGCTGGCGGCCAAAAGGAAGCCACGCGCCTGAAGCTGAAGACACAGATGGGGCCCATGCCATAAGACCAAGCCAGGTGGAGACAGAGAAGACAGGCTGGGCAGAGCTGGCAAAGTCCCATGTCAGTTTGCTGTGTGAGCTGGACAAATTTCTTGATTATCCTCTCCCTGATTTGCGCCTGGAACTAACACCGCTCTATCACTTTGCATTCCTGGAGGCCCATTTCATTGCTCTGTCCCCAAGCCGGGACCTACACCTCAGTTCCTAGGATCTCCAGGACCAGGGTATCTCAAAGGAGGGTAAACATACTCTGTATGCAAAATGCTTTTAAGAGCACATAATACTTTTTATTTTAATTGTTATGTGCTTGTTTTTATGGTCACCACTAGTTACAATAATACGAATTTTCTGCTTGTGGTGAAAAAATTTACTCAAGTGAAAAAAAAGTCTGTGTCAATTTAGAGAAAATCATCCTGACAAAAATAACGAAGGTGATATACAACAGCCCCAAATCTGGGAAACTGCCCAGCATCCTCCCAAACAAGGAGCACGTCAGCTGCAGTCACTGTATCTAGAGCAAAGGAAAAATGCAAGGTTTGAAGCATCCTGTTATAGTAGACGGTATGAATTCTCCTGCCCTGTGTGGATAACCTGGAGGTTTGTTTTTGTTTTGTTTCATTTGTGGGGGATTCTTTATCGATCTGTTGTTTAACCTTTCCAGACAGAAGTAGTTTATTTTCCCATTTTACAGTTGGAGGACTCTGAGACCTCCTTTATCCCAGCCCACTTACAGAGCTGGTGATTAGGAGAGCCATGAAGAGCTTCCAGTTCCTAACAAAGGCCTCCTACAAAAGAAATAGCAAAGAACGAGGAGTGACTGTTCCATCTTCTTCCAACGATGGGTTGAATGATGTAGGAAGGCCCCATTAATTTTCATATGTGATATAAGACAAACTTTGGCCAGTGAATGGTTATACCCCCATCTTTTCTCTTCATCTCTTCATCATTTAAGGCTAAAAACGCAAAACCAGTTAGACAAGAATTTAATCCATAGCAATCTCTGCATGGAAAAGACTTCCAAATCCATGAGATTTTTGTCGATAAAGCCACCAGGCAGAAATAGTAACTTGGTTCGGATCCGGGGTAAAGTTGAAATTTAGTAAACATTTAATGTTGTCAATGAAATAATTTCCTTAAACTCTGACCTTTGTTTCAGCTAGTTTCTTTCATAAAAAGATAAATAAAAGCAAGCAGAGTTAGACCTATTTTATCCTGGTGAATATACAGGAATAAGGAGAATAACCTGCAACAGAGCACAAGCTGATTGATCCAACTGAAAAATAAAAACATGAATGAGTTGGTATTTTGTCTAAAAGAACTGAAATTTTTTCAACAAGTTCATTAATGCTTTTGGTGCAGTCTCTGCCTGCGTCTCCTGGCTGCATGGTTAGAAGTGGGGGAAGCCACAAAACTCCCCTTCTGTCAACCTCTCCTGCATCCTCCTCCTACGCGTTGGTCTTATGGGGTTCTGCACGTAAGGAAGGCATTCAAGAATGACGCATATAACCTGACACTCGAAGAAAGAGGAGAACCAAAAGTGGAGGTACTAGAACTGAGTTTGAGTCTCTCTCCAATTTATGACTGAAAGTTTTATATTCTGGGGTGAGTCACTGCATCTGCCCGGTCCTCAGTTTTCCCAGCTGAAAATAAGGTGGTCAGACTCCCGAGTCGTGGATTCCTAACCTGGAGTCCACAGATTCTGTAAGAGCTACATAAAACTTCTAAAAATAAATTCAAAATGTGATGAATACATAATTTCACTTTTCTCGGTACAGAATCTACAGCGTTCATCTGATTTGCAAGTATCAACAACCACGGTCCCTGACTTTTCAAGTCATTTCTGGATCTCGTATTGTATTACTGCAATAGGCAGAGAATCACAGGAAGCAGTCAACAGGCACGAATCAGAGCGACAGAAGATAGGCAGAGAAGTTATTGCTTTCCCTATTCCTCTACCAGTGCTGAGGTGTTTTCACCTTTTCCCAAAGTCACTTCAGGGTCCACGCATCCATAAATAATGAGCTACATCCTTGGACGAAGGGAACCCCTGTGTGCAGAATACAAGGCGTGCAACATTTGCTGTTATTAAATCATAAAAGAATTCTTGGACATGCACAAACTAGATTTACACAACTCCTACCACATGCTATTTCCATTAGCTTTTACTGCAAGGAAAATCCTTCATGACACTACCAAGTGAGGCTTCAGAATGACTGAAGCCATATGCTGATTGTTAGCAGCTTCTTAGAAACATGGTTTTGATTGCCTTCTAAAAGGACAGAGGCCAATAAACTGAAGGGGAACTGGGGAGGACAGGGGGGAGAAGAAGCAGTATTAAAATGATGAGCTATTGAAAAGATACAATTAAAAATCCAAAATTGGCACATTTGTCCATAAAGTGAAGCCCCCAGGAGACACCACCACGCTCACTGTGTACCTCCCAAGCTAAGCGAGAGAGACAAGCTGGCACTAACCTCCCCACTTCCTTGTTGGCACAGAGACAGGGGGCGAGGAGGACAGGGGAAGTGCTCTCTTCTGTCCACATCTGAAAGCCCAGCTAACTCTTACCAGACATGGGGAGAAAAGATGTCTCAGGATGAGCCATATAAAACTACCATCTTCATAAGTAAAAAATATTGGTCTGATATTGGCAATGTCATATGGTTCAATCTATATATGGAATACCTCCAAAGCAGGAGATTTTAGCTATTTTGGCATTAACAAGGTGTTTCTGACTCATCTTTCTTTGGCAGAAATGATTAAGACTCTGGAGAAAAGAAGATGTGTAATTCACTGTGAAATCAAGTTGACCCATTCTTTTTTTTTTTTTTTCCGTTAAGGAAGATTGGCCCTGAGCTAACATCCGTGCCAATCTTCCTCCATTTTTGTATGTGGGATGCCTCCACAGCATGGCTCAATGACTGGCATGTAGGTCCACACCCAAGATCAGAACCAGGGAACCCTGGGCCAGCAAAGTCAAGTGCATGAACTTAACTACTATGCTACTGGGCTGGCCCCTAAGTTGACCCATTCTTAATGATTATAATAATGTCTTAAAAAGAAAGAAATGTTAAAATTCCAAGACATCTCTTAAGCCAACTCAGAATAAAAGAGTTATGCTTCTTACAGGATTTAAATTAACAAATCTTTGTCCAGAACCTATTTTGCACTAAGTGCAGGTTGCTGGGTAAAAGGACACTTGCAGGGTTTCTCTGCATTAATCTTAAAGTAAGGGAGAAATCCTTCAACAAATAGGGAGCAACTAATACCCAGTAATTATTTGCTAACAAAGAAAGACTTCTGCATCATCAGCATCATCTCTGAAATTGTTAGATATTTTTTTTTAATCCTTGGTGCATATAATCATAGTATTCAACAGTCCGGATATACTATAATTTAACCAATTCTCAACTGCTGGATAGATAGGTTATTTCTAATTTTTTTATGTTGTCAATTTTTCTACAATTAATATCTTCGATATTAAGAATAGTAGGGTTTGGCATAAGATTATATTATGCAAAGGAAATTTCACAGCTATTAAAGTTTAAATGTTAAAATTTAAAGTTCCCACTGAGTTTAGGAATAGATGGAAGAAGCATTCGGCCAAGCTGCTCAGCCTCTCACCGCATGGAGTCTCTTGGTTTCTCTCTACTGAGGCTCATCTAGGGGAGTGAGACGAGGGAAGTTCTTCATCTCCTACAAATCCAAGGGAAAATCTGATTTGATTAGCTTTATAAAGTTTTTATTTAAATTACTTTGCAACTCAAAATTCCCAGGTTTTCCTCAGAGAATTCATCAAGAGATCATTTTTCAAACAGCAAAATTTAAAGCATTGAGTAGCTTTTCTTCTAGTTTTATTGAGATATAGTTGACATATAACATTGTATTAGTCCAAGGAGTACAATACAATGATTTAATATGTGTGTATACTGAAAAATGATTACCACAATAAGCTTAGTTAACATCCATCACTTCATATAGTTACAATCTTTTTTCTTATGATGAGAACTTTTAAGATTTATTCTCTTAGCAACTTTCAAACATACAATGCAGTATTGATAACTATGGTTAACATGTACATTACATCTCCAGGACTTATTGATCTTATAATTGGAATTTTGTATCTTTTGACACCCTCCACCCATATCCCCCAGCCTCAACCTCTTGCCTCTGGCAACAACCAATCTGTTCTCTGTATCTATGAGTTTGGTTTTTTTTTAGATTTCACATGTAAGTAAGATCATAAAAGATTTTTCTTTCTCTATCTGACTTATTTTGCTTAGTATAATGCCCTCAAAGTCCATCCACATTTTCCCAAATGGCAGAATTTCCTTCTTTTTTTATGGCTGAATAATATCTCATCATATATATATAAAATAATATGTAATTATCATCTATCTATATAATATATATAATTATCATATGTACTAATATATCATATTTTCTTTATCCATTCATCTGTTGATGGACATTTAGGTTGTTTCCATGTCTTGGCTATTGTAAATAATGCTGCAATGAACATAGGTGCATAGATATCTTTTTGAGATAGTGATTTCATTTCCTTTGGATATATACCCAGAAGTGGAATTGCTGCATCATATGGTAGTTCTATTTTTAATTTTTTGAGGAACCTCTATACTATTTTCCATAGTGGCTGCACCAATTTACATTCCCACCAACAGTGCACAAGGGTTGACTTTTTTCCACCTCCTCGCTGGCACTAATGTTATCTCTTGTCTTTTTGATAATAACAATTCTAACAGGTGTCAGTGATATCTAACTGTGATTTTGATTTGCATTTTCTTGATGATTAGTGATGTTGAGCACATTACCTGTTGGCTATTTGTATGTCCTCTTTGGAAAAATGTCTATTCAGTTCCTCTCTCCATTTTTTAATTGGATTGTTTGACTTTTGCTAGTGAGCTATATGAGTTCTTCATATATTTATATATTTTATTAAATATTTATATATTTAGGATATGAACCCCTTATCAGATAGATGATTTAGAAATATTTTCTCCCATTTTGTAGGTTGGCTTTTCATTTTGTTGATGGTTTCCTTTGCCATGAAGAAGTTTCTGAGTTTGATGTGGTTGAAATTGTTAGATCTTGACAGTAACCACTGCAGCTATGTTCAGAACAGAAAATCCCAGGGGCATGAAGAGTAGACCTTGACTTATAGTGTTAGTGTTGCTGGTTGTTGGGCGCCCTAAAGAAAAGCATCAGTGCAATAAGACAGGCTCTGGCTTTGTCATTTCTAGCTGCAGCTCCCCAGGGAAAGTGGCAGAGGAGCCTGTGTTCTAGAAGGGTCGCCTGTAAAATTTACAACCTCTGTCAGCTCCTGTCGGTTGACCATCCAAGGAAGGCCCATCTGTTTGTTTGGCTTTTTCCTGAGGGAGGCAGAAAGGGACTACGTCTGTTTTGTAACAAGCTGAAGTCCCTAATAAGAGAAAGCTTTGTGAGTGAGTCAAAATATTGAAACAGATAATATGCTGACATGCACAAAATTTTAAAATTTACAACTTTCACCAATTTAAAAACATGCATGCTGTCAAATTGTTTTCTGAGCATTTCTCCCCCTAGTGCAATAGTGAGGCCAATTGCCACCCCACATATTCAAGTGAGTTCAGGGACAACCCATAGTCTCCACCAGACCCTCAGTTATTATTAGTGAATCCACAGGTATTAATAATAATAACAGTAATAGTTCACAGTAAATAGTAATAATAATAAACTTGTATAATAATTAAAAGTCCAGCTAAAATTCTGTACCAAGAAAGAAAATTTAAGATATGATTCTTGCCATGTGGGTCAGAAAAAAAGAAGTCACAAAATTATTTTAAAATTTACCAAATAAAACACAGATAGATGTTTAGCAATAATTTCTAAAACAAAAAATATGAACAATAAATAGCATAGGGGTAAAGAGGAAAAGGACCTCAGATGGGAGCTGGAGGGGTCAAGGTAGCATTAAGGAGACAGAGCTTTAATTGATGGCTTCTTGTTTTGTTTCATTTTTTCACAGTGAGAGGAAAGGTAGTGGGTACCAAGTGGAGAGCCAGGACAAGCAAAAATAAAGAAGCAGGAAATGACATTTTTGGGAGTTAGTGAGTACAGAACTCCTTTGCTGGAAGTAAAGGACCAGATTTTTTTTTAACTCTAGTCTTCAGCGAGAGAGTTGTTGGAGGTGATATAACTTTTTTTCCCAGCAGTGGGGTTAGTGAGAAAGACCAATGATTTGTTAACTTGCTCTCCATTAAGGTAATTGGCCTGGAATCTACCTTGGTTTCTGATGCTCTGAAAAGAGAAGGTATACAAACGTCCAGAACGGAAATCTAGTAGCTAAAATAGATGCAATTTTGTAAAGTACTAGCTCACATCCAAAAAAGGAAGTAATAACTAAACTCACTCATTTCCAATCTTCAAAGACAAATCAAAAGATAACTCTGGGCTGGCCCCGTGGCATAGTGGTTAAATTTGGCGCTCTATGCTTCGGTGACCCGGGTTCACAGGTTCAGATCCCGAGTGCAAACTTACAGCACTCAACGAGCCATGCTGTGGCGGCAAGCCACATAGAAAAAAAGAGGAAGATTGGCATAGAAGTTAGCTCAGGGTCAATCTTCCCCAAGCAAAAAGGGGAAGATTGGCAATGAATGTTAGCTGAGGGCCAATCTTCCTTCCCCCCCCACCAAAAAAAAAGAAAGGAAAGAAAATAATAACTCCATTCAGCACATTAAAAGACTCATCTGGGCCTTCTAGGCTATTCCCTGTAGTGTGGGAGCTTGGTAAGTGGCCTGACAGAGCTCTCAGATGCATTGAGCTTTTAACATCTTTCAGAAAAGCGGTTAGAAATAACAACAGTATCACAAGAACAAATCTTTAATAGTCAACGAAAAAGCCAAGGAAAGCCCAGCAGCAGAAGAAGGAATGACAGGAAAGGAACAGACAAAAGTCGGGCAATTTTAACTAAAGCCACTCATTTCCTCATTTCTGAGCCAGGTGAGTTGCTGTTAGACATCTGGGCTGATTAGTGTCAGCTGGAGAAGGAAGCAGGTGGCAGTAAAGCCAAATAATCATCTTCATAATAACTAAGATTTGTACAGCACTTTATAAATTGCGTAACACTTTCAAATATATGATGTTATTTAAAACTCACAAGAATTGATGCAATCAACAGGATGCGTCTTATCCTCATTACAGAAAAACAGAAGCTCTCAGTACCTCCGTAAGTAACCACCCAGTTATTCCCAGAGTAAGTTGTTGAACTGGTCTTCTGTCTTCTAGTCCAATGGTCTTTGACCACAAAATTGTTTCCTCTACCTTAAAGGCACAAAACAGTTAAAAAGATCTATATAGAGAAAACCTTCTTTTATTTTTGCTAATCCAAGATGTCCCTAAGTGTTTTAAAAACTTCATTACTGACTCTAAAAATACATTTCCAGCCCAATAGCCCACTGAGTGTAGGCCAGAGTGTGGGGGTCCCTGCCTTTCTCAAAGGGAGAGAATTAATGCCTAAGGCACACTTTGTACATCATGAATTAAGTTCTCTCCTATGCAAAGAATGTCACTAGTTAGCCACCATCCTTGGGAGAACCAAGAAAACAGTTACTCAAATAGTCTGTGTTCCATGGTTTGAATGAGAATCCTGGTAGTACACTTATCTTTGAAGGAGTCCCTTGGCGACAGGATGGGAGTACCTCTTCTCCCTGCCTATCCTCCATAGCGGCTTATACAATAAAGGTGATGATACTGATAACAACTGTTGTTTGTTGAGATTTTACTACATGCCAAGGGCTATGGTAAGTGCTTTACACACATTACCTGATTTAATCCTTACAATAAATTCGAGAGGCAGGTGTTATTATTATTATTTTACTATCATTACCATTTTACAGATGACAAATTTGAGGCTGATAGAAATCAGTTAACCTTGTCCAAAGTCACAGGTGGAATAAGGAGCAGAACTGAAATTTAAACTGAGGTCAGTTCACTGCAAAGCCCTCCCATTACCCACTACTCTGTAGCACAACAGATGGTACACTATGCCGTTGTTGTTGTCGCACAGGATGACTGCTTCTCCTCCACCCCATCCTCAACTATTTCAAAGAGCAGACTTGTAAGCAGACCAACAAAAACAATGATTGGGCAACAAATTGGCCCTTGACATTTGAATCGATGTTGAAACCTAAAATAAGCATAAAATCATGAATTATATAAGACTGTAAAGTGAAGGAATCTCAAGAGATCATAGACTCTTTCATTCATTCAAATAATATTCACTGGGAGTCTACTATGTGCTAGATAATGCAGTAGATGCCAAAGATGAAAAAAATGAAAAGTCATACTTCCTGGCTTTGAGGAAACTATATTATAGAAGGAAATATAGGCACACAAACAACTGAAATATAGTTAACGAGTGTAACTATGAGGTATGTACAAATTAAAGAGGGGCTCAAAGAAGAGAATGATCAGCTCTGTTTGGGGTCCCAGGATGAGTTTCCAGAAAAAGGTGCTTGAACTGAGTCTTGAAGTGTGAGTGGGAGTTTGACAGGTAAATTATGTGGGAATGACACTCCAAGAAAAGAAGAGAACATTCAAAAGGATGGGATACAAAATCCCATGGGAGGTTTGTGAATACTTCAACACGACTAAAGTGTAGGATGAGACAAGGGGGAGTAGAGAGAGAAGATTAGTGAGGCTGGTCCTGAAGGGCCCTGTAAGTTGTTCAGTGGGAGATGAGATGCCATTGAAATCAGAAAGGAGATTATTGCAGTAGATTGGGAAAGAAAGGATGGGGAGCTGAGCTGAGGCAGCATCACTAGAAGAAACAGGTTAAAGAGGAGAGGTAATAAGGAAGCCAAATCAACAGAGCTGAACAGAACTGCTGATAAAAATGAAGCAGTTTGGCAGATCACGGGAGAGGGGAGGAGTCAGGAGGATGACATCCAGGTTCTTGGTTTGGGTTAGATGAGTGAATGCGCAGGGCAGCGAAAAGATGAGGAGTTCAGCAGGAGTAGTTTGAGATAGTAGGATCTGCAGAAACTCTGGTGAATGTTCTGCAGGAGAGTAGATACATGGAGAGACTCAGTCCTGTAGATCATCAAAAAGAATCCTTGTTTTCCTGGCCAAAATAAAATCTTCCCATTGGTAGCATCCAGGTGACCATTTTTCTCACCTTGAAAAATATTGGCGTTTTGAATTTATATTACTCCTTTCTTTCTAAGAGATTGGAGCTCCGTTTCCCCCAACTGCAAATAAGCATACATAGGAATTCCCTAACTCCTTTTAATATATATTTTTTTCTGAGAGATTCTAGTCTTCAGCTCTAATTTCCTACCAATGAACAATTTGTAATACAAATACACAAAGGATTGTATGGAACAAGGATCAACTTATACTTAAGAACCTGTTTACTCTAGTCACTTTGTAAAAGTTAAGTGGAAGCTGGGTGAAAAGGTGGGGTTAACAATAGTGTACCTTGTTGTGAAGGGAAAAAAAAAAGTTCTCAAATAGCACACATTAAGAAACTCCTCTGTATATAAAAACTTGACTTAAAAAATTGTTTTTAAATGTTTAATTGAGCATCAGGCCCTTAGGGTGCTGTGTTACAGTAAAAACCAAAGAACTAAAATACATTCATGTTTACTCCCATAATTGTCTTGAATTGCAAATAAAGGATTACCGAAAGGTAATATGAGGGAGGAAATTCCTTCCGTGTTAAAGATTAAAGAGTGAAGATAGGGTGAAAATGAACTGATAAGTCTCATGTGTGTCTGAGTAAGCCAGAAATGTGAGCAAGAGAGAAATGTTAAAGGACATTCTAATTAAGACTAGGATAAAAGGAGTTCGGCTAAGCAGTCACATCTGGCTTCTAGTGATATCAGTCTGCTTAATGGAAATAATGAGTTAGGGTGGCGAGATTGTTTGAGTCTCTTGTGAATATTAGACTTATTTCCTCAGTGAGTCAGACTTAGAATGTCAGAGAGATCAATTTATGTGAATACAATTAATAAGGTAATTAAGAGAAATAGAGACAGTTCAAGAGGATATTGCCTGAAAATTAATAACCGACTGGAAAGCATGAGGGTCCTAGGAAACAGTGCATTAAATAAAAGTCAGCATGGGGAATTTCTATCGATAAGATAGCTATTCTGTAAGGTGTCCAGGGTTAGTATCTGAAGGCCATCTGCTAAAAAATAAAACTCAAACAAGGTTTCTTGGAATTGTATGTCCTATAATTTTACATCATAGAGAGCCCAAAGAAAGGAGGGCAGAAATAGGTAGGGAAAAGGAAAAGGAACCGTCGTACATGGAAAAGAGCGCCTGGTCTGGAGTGAGGGTCCCAGTTCCACTCCCACCTCTGCTAGAGATTAGCTGTTAAACTGGAATGACACACTTCACCTCAGGGCCTCAATTTCTTCATTGGTCAAATGGGATGGTTGAACTCTATGACCCCTGCCATTTCTTGCAGCTCTAAAATTTGAATTATGAAAGCAGTTCCTTAACAACCCAAAAAAAAAGCAAAAAAAAAAAAAAATGAATACTTGGGCCAGAAAAAGGAGTGATAATTGTTGGCTGTTGGTGTTGAATAACTACCAACAGGAATTGAAGCCCCAAATTTTAAAGAAAAAAGAAAAATATAAAAGGAATCATCTCATTTTCTTAAATCATGCATCTGAAAACAAAAAGGAGAAATGAAATGTGCGACTGTGGTTTATTTCTCTTTGCAGCTCCTGCTACCTGTAGCCGGATAATTTACTCTTGTAAGAAGTCCAGCTACAACTGTCAACAAAATATCCCTTGTGATAAGAAACAACGTAAAGCATTCAGTTCAAATTCTATCCCCTCAGTGACAATGTTCTCCGGAAACCAAAGCTTAAAAATCCCAGGAGCTTATTCAACTAGAAAGTGTCTTTGCTAACCAGACACTCCACGGTTAGGTGAGCACTTCTTTGAAGATAGGCACCAAATACCTTATGTATACAGAGGCAAGCAAGAAAACAAACAGACAGTTGCCTGTCTGGACCTCAGTTTACCTCCCACTTCTCCAAAATGCTCCAAACCCTGAACATCCATGGAAGTTTCTAAGCTGAAGTTTGGTTACTCAACTTGGACTGAAACATCAGTACAAGGACTGCGAGAAGCAGACTAACTGCAAAAGTCAATTTTCCTCAGAACAAAAAGCAAGGGGGTTGGGTGAAGCAGGGAGGAGATTAAAGCCCTCACATCGCTATGAATACACTCGAAACACCATGATATGTGGGAAAAACAATGGCAGAAGTAAGCTGAGAGACTTTCTCTTTCCTTGGAAACCCACCATGCTGGGGGAACAGCATAAAGGTGGGGAAGGGAGTCAACTCTGGGATCTGAGGTCATCCATGCAGAAGTGGAGCTGGGGGGATCTGATATTTCGAGGCAACATGAGGGTTTTTGGAACTAGGTTGTCAAAATATCAGAAGCAGCCCCACGGAAACAAGCCACTGAGATAAACAAGAGAATCAAACTTTTTCAAAGCCCCTGCCTGCTGAGAACCAAAAGCATGGCTCCACCCCTTGATCTCCCCTGGGCAGGAGATGGCAGCATGTTTGGGTAGATGGGAAGGACTGAAAAGTCTCAATGCTGGACCCTTCCCAAGGGTCTTTGGTGGCATGTTCATTATTCCCCACAAGTACCCGGGCACCAGTAGAATTGGGTGAGAATGAACACCAAGGCCAGTTTTTGAAGGCAAAAATGAGTCACTTGGCACCAGGCAGCTTCCAAAGCAGGTGCAAGCAGAGAAGGACTGTGGCTCCTGCTGAGAGGGGGAGGGGCAGGCTGTGGGGCAGCAGGGAAGGCTGACTGTTGGTATCCTGCAAATGGCTATAGTAGGAGCTTCCAGTACCCTCTGGCAAGGCTGCCTTCTCTCCCAGACTCGCTGCATAGCCTGCCAGCCTCTGCAGCACCCTCAGGGCCAACCAGGGACCTCCCAAAATGCCACTGAGGAATCACATTTCCCATCCCCAAGGTCCCACTTGCATCCTTGTTTCCCAAGCAGAGCAATGCGGCATTCTTTGAAGAGCGATGTAAATACCAAGAGTAGAAACCTAAACAAAGTACAGCAGAGTGTTCCCTTCTGACTCCCCCCTGAGGAGCCTTCACCCCAAAGGGAGCCCAGTTTTTCAGGTCCCCAAGCAGTCAAAAGATTATTTTGACAGTTGATGATTTGAAAAGATTACAGTTTGTGATTAATTATTTAAAACGCATGTCCTTAGCAAAAGACATCTGGATAGGTTATCATTGGATAAAGCACTTAGTTGATGTTTTGGGGGTTTTGCTGTTATTTTAAACAAAACAGTTTATTTGGAGAAGCAACATACCATATCATGGTAATACATAGAAATAATTATAATTGACCTGAAGTCACCCAGAAGAGCAGCCATGATAAATATAGTTAAATATACTCACCGGGACATCTGTATGTTATGCTTAGGTTTTTCTTTATGGCTCAAGTGTTTTATGTAATAGAGAGTAGTGAGCTAGAAATTCAAATCTACATTCTAGTTCAAGCCACTAGTCAGTTATGGTACCTTGAGCAATTCACCTCCTTGGGACTCAGTTTTCTTACATGTAAAATGAAGACATTGGTGACCTGTAAAATTCCTTCCAGTGCCAAATTAATGGTCCAATATCATGGACAATAATTAGAAGAAAGGGGTGGGGGGCTGGCCCGGTGGCTGAGTGGTTAAGTTCGCGCGCTCCGCTGCAGGCGGCCCAGTGTTTCCTTAGTTCGAATCCTGGGCGCGGACATGGCACTGCTCATCAAACCACGCTGAGGCAGCGTCCCACATGCCACAACTAGAAGAACCCACAACGAAGAATACACAACTATGTACTGGGGGGCTTTGGGGAGGAAAAGGAAAAAATAAAATCTTTAAAAAAAAAAAAAAAAGAAGAAAGGGGTGGAAGGGAAGAATGTTCCAGCCTGGTCAGGAATTTCAAGACAATCACAAGGCCTGGGCAGTCTTTGCCAATTATTCCCCATTGTGACAGTTTGAGCATAAGAAGGGAACAATATTAATGTGTAAGAATTTACAATACCGTTTTATTAGTTTGCAGATGTTAATGTAGTAGTTGGTTGACAACTGGAGGCTATTCCCAGGCCTTCCCCCAGGAGACATCTGGCAACGTCTAGAGACATTTTTGGTTGTCATAATTGGTGTGGGGTTGGGGTGAGAGGGATGGAAGGATGAGGGGGTGCTACTGGCATCTAGTGGGTAGAGGCCAAGGCTTCTCCTTAACGTCCCACGATGCACAGGACAGCCCCTCACCACAAAGAATTATCTGGCCACAAATGTCACTAATGCTGCTGAGGAGGAGCTCTTTGTACACAACGACTAGGCGGGTAGCAGAGTGATGAAGCTGGGAGGTGAGCTGGAGAGGCAGTCACCTTTCATCTTTACCAGGTTGGAGCCAGGTAGGGACAAGGGCTTACTATTGCCAAACCTTCCAATTGCTCC
Organism: Equus caballus; assembly: GCF_041296265.1. Taxonomy (NCBI): domain Eukaryota; kingdom Metazoa; phylum Chordata; class Mammalia; order Perissodactyla; family Equidae; genus Equus; species Equus caballus. The sequence goes on from NC_091697.1 coordinate 88,174,240, forward strand.
AAAGACATAAATCTAGATTTTTATATGAACTCATCTGCCTTTTAAGCCCTGGTGACAACTAATTCAATTCTTTCAAAATACTAAACTTTCCCTGGTGGGGGATTAGGAGAGGTAAGATTCAGGCTGCCGGCTGCCAGTTTGCCACCTCCATATTAAATCTTAGATAGTAAAAACCAACTACATTCCCATAGCCATCAAGAGAAACTGCTCAAAAGAAATACGGCCACCTGAGCTATTGCGCAAATAAGATTAGTTTAAACAGAGGTTTTGGGGGCAGGGGACTGTCCAATTGCATAACTGTGAGAACCGTGAAGTGAGTGATGGGGAGCAGCAGATGAAAGGCCTGTGTTTCTTCCTCTATCTTGAATTTAGTCAACACTCAGATTTTGTATGGTTTGAATGCAAATTTGATTTTCTCTTTTTTCAACTCAGATTTAATCCAGGAGCCACAAGCCAGCACAGGTGATGAGGCAAAAGCCTTCTCAAAATTGGCCATGCCCTTCAATGAGCAATCCTCGGCCCTGGCTTCCTGGATGCTGTGGCTTGCTCAGGAGCAGTTGTGCAGGTGACCCTTCCTGCTTCACCAGGTCATGGAAATCTGGAGCAGGGCAAGCCCAAAAGGATCTCTGACCTGTCTGGGAGAGAAGAAAGCTGTTGACACTTCTTCACGGCTGAGGCAATTCCTTGTTTGTATCTCAAATTAAAAATCATCAGGCTGGCCCCAGGCTTCTTGCTGCATGTTGATGGACCCTTCCTCTGGCCTTGTCCTGGCTTCAGCCACCTGACTTGGACACCAGACACTTGCACTTTGGAGCACTTGGCATTTACTTTCTCGGTGACTAAACACTGATGCAATGATTCCATTTTCTACCATGTAATTTCATCCGAAAAGTTCTGGAACCCAAAGATGCCACTTGTTTACTAGTAACTTTGCAGGGGAGGTAACATTACATTAGTTTCTAAAGCACTTCAAGATCTTCTCATGTTGCTATCACATCTATTGTGACTGTGATGCATTAGAACCCTGTGAAGTCAGTAGGTGTGGTCTTATACCCATTTCACAGATAGCAATAGCCAACCTTTGATCCACATAACAACCCATGGGACAGGTAGTGGAGCACAGACTCTGGAGCCAGATTGTTTGGATTCAAATCCTGGTATCATCTCCTATCAGCTGTACAAGTCATTTTTTTCTCCATGCTTCAGTTTCATCAACTGACAAATGAGAAGAGTAGTATCTACCTCATGGAGTTGTAATGAGAATTAAATGAGGTAATACATATGTAAAACACTTAGGAAATGGCCTGGCACAAAGTAAGCACTATAGTGTTAGCTCTCAATACCATCATTTTCCAGATGAGGAAACCAAAGCACAGAGAACCCAGGCAGTCTAACTATAAAGTACAAGCTTGTAACAATTTCACTGTCACTCTGTGAAGAAACCAAGAAACAAAGTGCTGAGCAATATGTCATCATGCAAAGAGGAGGTTGAGAATTTGAAATCTGGGGCTCGTGACTCCAGATCTAGTGTCTTTCCACCTCACCCTGTGGCCCTTAGGTATCACAGCATGTGTAAGAGAATAAGCGACGAAGGTGAAAAGATGTCTGCAACACAGCAATTGGCCCCATCCTACCTTGAACAGAACCAAGAGTGTCTTTACGAAGCACTGAGGTAGAGGACGACTACGGCCCTCTGGAACCAAGACAGGCGAGAGGAAGAATAGAGTCATCAGTCCAGAAACACAGTTCCTGTAAACTCATTGAGCTATTACCATTAAGTTACCTCTGGTGTGCGTGTTTCAACACACCAGCAAAGAAGCGCTCATTCCCCACAGGGAGTTATTTGAGTTCAGCCAAACACACTAAGTTGTGCTTTAAGTCAAAATAATTGCCCATTCCTGCACTGGAGGGATTCAAATACATGGTGACTTGCTGGGTGTCCAGAAATTGATCACTTCATCATCAAATGAGCCAGCCAGGGGAGCAATTGCTCCGGCAAGAAGGTTAACAGGAGAGAAAATGAATCAGCGTCTTATTGCTACAAATACGTTTTCACTGCTATGACTAAAAATGGCCGTGATTTTTTTTAAAGTTCAGATACCTAGATATTTTACTGCTGAAAATGTCAAACCACTGAGCTGTTGTTATAATAACTGACCACACTGTGATACATTTCATGACTGTTTTTCTGTTGTTATGTGGTCAGCCTTACAAATTCTGAATAAATTTGAGCTTTTGCTGATCTGCTTTCCTGCATGCAGCATTATTGGCTCTGAAGGAAGCATTAGATTTGTAGGCTGTGAATGTATGTTATGAGTAATACCAGGGTACAAATGTTTCCAAACCTTTATACATGCTCTTTGTTTCCTAGTAAAACTCTTGTAAGGTCCTCCAAGGGGCCTGCCTCAGCCAACCTAGGAATTCACTCAGCCTATTAAGTTAATATAGTAACGTGCAAGTCAGGGCTTCTCTGATTGTTGCTGCATGCAATAGGATGTGATGGTTTTTAGAAGTGGCTTGTTTAAAAGCTTGCGCTTCCTCGGAAGAAGGGTTCATGTGATACGACTAAGTCATTATTACAATCATCATACATATTCATTAAATACAGTTATTTTTCAAGTATGTGTAGAATAAAATATGCCAGACTTTAATTTTAAAATAGGATGACACCTTTCTAATGCAGGTATGCCTCACTTTAAATAAACCAGTTGTTTTGTGAACAGCTGAATGTGTGTGAGAGGTTACCTGGCAATGCTCAAGCTGGGCGAGTCTCTCCTTGGGTGTCTGTTCTCTACTGGCACCTGTTACCCAGGGGCCTTGCTGATTCAAACTTAGTCCCTCCTTAGACACCAAGAACATAGCTAGATAATCTTTTGAGGCCACCCAGGTTGGGGCACTTCTCAGTCAACAATATCTAAACAGAGATCTTGTGTGTAGTATTTCAGAAAACAACCGACCTTATTTGAGAAGTACCAAAGTAAAACTGAAAACAGATTTCCTCGGTGATTAAGTCAGATAAGTATCACTAATTATAGCATGTATAACCCAGATGTAGTCTCATTTAATCTTGCGTCACAAGGGAATTCATAAGGTCTTTTGGCCCTGGGTGGCTTGGCTGGAGTGTCAGCCCCCTTCTTGCATCATTCACCTTTGGGATTCAGCATTGCCTTCCCCGTGGGGGTTCTCAGCTTCCCTCTGCATTCTCTCAGCCTTCCCCTCTACCTGCAGAAAATTTCTTTACAGAAATTACAGCAAGTGCTGCTGTCAGTAATTTCAGCAGAGACTTCTTCTCTACCCCCCTGCACATTTACTCACGGCTTTATCCCGGGCTGATGGCATTGCTGCCCTACGGTGCTCTTCTCTGCAGCTAGTCCCAGAGCTGCACATTTTCTTGTTGTTAACCTGCTTCTTGGGTTAGGTCTCAGATATATCTCACAATCCTTCTTGGCTGGACTGCAGAACATGTCCTGGCCTCTGGGGAGTTGAGGACAAGAGAAGGGCAGAGAAGATGTCACTCAGGACTCCTAGACGTGATTCAGCTGAGGAAACTCAACTTTGAACTCTATTACACGTAGTGTTCTAGGTAAGATTTCATTCCAGGCAAGATCTCCTTGGCAAACAAACAAGAAAATGGAGAAGTTTGAATACTCAGTGATCAAAAGTACTCTTCTTGATGATGTCACCACTGGGTCAGGGAGCGTACTGCTTGTTTTCAGTGTTCTGGTTATCTATTGCTGTATTATAAAACTGTCCAGAATGGGCAGCTTAAAAAGACAACCATTTTATTATGTCTCCAGATGTCATGGGTCAGAAATTCCGGCAGGGCTTAGCTGGGTGGTTCTTTTGTTCCATGTGGCACTGAAGGAGTTCACTTGGTGATATTCAACTCTCGGGTGGATCTGGAGGTTCCACAACAACTTCACTCTCATGTGGCTTGACAGGGATGGCAGGAAGGGTGGGCTTAGCTGGATCTGTCAACACAAGTTCCCATACTAGGCCGTTCTAGCATGGCAGTGCCAGGGAAGTTAGTCTTCTTGTATGGAGACTCACAGTCCCCAAAGAGTGTTCTAAAAGTCAGGAAGTGAAAATGGAGCGACTCCTAGGGCCTAGGTTCAAAAATTGGCAGTGTCACTTCTGCTACTATTCTATCGGTCAAAGCAGTTACAGAGCCCTCCCACATTCAAAGGGAAGGCAATAGACCTCTCCTCTCAATGAGGAGAGCAGCATACAATATATGACCTTCTTTAATCTGTCATAGTTACAGACCTTTACCTGACTCAAATGGCCACAGAGTCAGTGACATCACTGCTTCTGCTTCTCTTTCTGATCTCAGTTCTCTTCCAGGTCTTGCATCCTATGCTGGCCATGATGATCATCCAGCTGGGTTGGCCTATACTGGCCAGTCTTGGGGAATAATACCCTGATATTGTCCATTAAATATTTCTGAACTGACTTCTAAGAGCAATGGCTATTCCCTATCAGTCACTTTGCTGTGTTAAAGAAGAGGTGTCCCTTTGGCTAGGGTTGCCAGATAAAATACAAGACACCTAGTTAAATTTGAATTTCAGAGAAACAACAAACTTCTTTTTAGTATAAGTATGCCCCAAATATTGCATGGGATATACTCATACTAAAAAATTATTTATTTAGTCCCATGACCCTAATATTTTACTGACACGGTTAAAGAAATTACTTATATACATAGCAAAGTGCAATAATGGTGACAAGAGTTACAGAAGTCTTTTAACTCTTTGACTTTTCTCTCTCATTCCGTGAGGTTTATAACCATGTTGATTGGGTGAGGGTAAGAAGAATCCAGTACCATCTGAGATTAATCAAGCTTATAACCACCACTTTTTTTTTTTTTATTAATGTTATGATAGATTACAACCTTGTGAGATTTCAGTTGTACATTTTTGTTAGTCATGTTGTGGGTACACCACTTCCCCCTCTGTGCCCTCCCCCACCCCCCCTTTTCCCTGGTAACCACCCATCAGATCTCCTTATCAATATACTAACTTCCACCTATGAGTGGAGTCATATAGAGTTCGTCTTTCTCTGACTGGCTTATTTCGCTTAACATAATACCCTCGAGGTCCATCCACGTTGTTGTGAATGGACCAATTCTGTCTTTTTTTATGGCTGAGTAGTATTCCATTGTGTATATATACCACATCTTCTTTATCCAATCATCAGTTTCTGGGCATGTAGGCTGGTTCCACGTCTTGGCTATTGTAAATAATGCTGCGATGAACATAGGGGTGCAACGGACTCTTGAGATTTCTGATATCAGGTTCTTAGGATAGATACCCAGTAATGGGATGGCTGGGTCATAGGGTATTTCTATTTTTAACTTTTTGAGAAATCTCCATACTGTTTTCCATATTGGCTGTACCAGTTTGCATTCCCACCAACAGTGTATGAGGGTTCCTTTTTCTCCACATCCTCTCCAACATTTGTCACTCTTGGTTTTGGATGTTTTTGCCAATCTAACGGGTGTAAGGTGATATCTTAGTGTAGTTTTGATTTGCATTTCCCTGATGATTAGCGATGATGAACATCTTTTCATGTGTCTATTGGCCATATTCATATCTTCTTTTGAGAAATGTCTGTTCATGTCCTCTGCCCATTTTTTGATCGGGTTGTTTGTTTTTTTGTTGCTGATCAGTGTGAGTTCTTTGTATATTATGGAGATTAACCCTTTGTCAGATAAGTGGCTTGTAAATATTTTTTCCCAATTAGTGAGCTGTTTTTTTGTTTCAATCCTGTTTTCCCTTGCCTTGAAGAAGCTCTTTAGTCTGATGAAGTCCCATTTGTTTATTCTTTCTATTGTTTCCCTCAACTGAGGAGTTATAGTGTCCGAAAAGATTCTTTTGAAACTGATGTCAAAGAGTGTACTGCCTATATTCTCTTCCAAAAGACTTATTGTTTCAGGCCTAATCTTTAGGTCTTTGATCCATTTTGAGTTTATTTTGGTGTGTGGTGAAAAAGAATGGTCAATTTTCAATCTTTTGCATGTGGCTGTCCAGTTTTCCCAGCACCATTTGTTGAAGAGACTTTCTTTTCTCCATTGTAGGCCCTCTGCTCCTTTGTCGAAGATTAGCTGTCCATAGATGTGTGGTTTTATCTCTGGGCTTTCAATTCTGTTCCATTGATCTGTGGACCTGTTTTTGTACCAGTACCATGCTGTTTTGATCACTGCAGCTTTGTAGTATGTTTTGAAATCGGGGATTGTGATTCCACCGGCTTTGTTTTTGCTCAGGATTGCCTTAGCAATTCGCCGTCTTTTGTTGCCCCATATGAATTTTAGGATTGTTTGTTCAATTTCTGTGAAGAATGTTCTTGGGATTCTGATGGGGATAGCATTGAATCTGTAGATTGCTTTAGGTAGTATGGACATTTTAACTATGTTTATTCTTCCAGTCCATGTGCAAGGAATGTCTTTCCATCTCTTTATGTCATCGTCAATTTCTTTCAAGACAGTCTTGTAGTTTTCATTGTATAGATCCTTCACTTCCTTGGTTAAGTTTATCCCAAGGTATTTTATTCTTTTCGTTGCGATTGTGAATGGGATTGAGTTCTTGAGTTCTTTTTCTGTTAGTTCATTGTTAGTGTATAGAAATGCTACTGATTTATGCATGTTAATTTTATACCCTGCTACTTTGCTGTAGTTGTTGATTATTTCTAATAGTTTTTCTATGGATTCTTTGGGGTTTTCTATATATAAGATCATGTCGTTTGCAAACAGCGAGAGTTTTACTTCTTCGTTACCTATTTGGATTCCTTTTATTTCTTTTTCCTGCCGAATTGCTCTGGCCAGCACCTCCAGTACTATGTTGAATAGGAGTGGTGAAAGTGGGCACCCTTGTCTTGTTCCTGTCCTCAGAGGGATGGCTTTCAGTTTTTGTCCATTGAGTATGATGTTGGCTGTGGGTCTATCATATATGGCCTTTATTATGTTGAGGTACTTTCCTTCTATACCCATTTTACTGAGGGTTTTTATCATAAATGGGTGTTGGATCTTGTCGAATGCTTTCTCTGCATCTATTGAGATGATCATGTGGTTTTTGTTTTTCATTTTGTTGATGTAGTGTATCACGTTGATTGACTTGCGGATGTTGAACCATCCCTGTGTCCCTGGTATAAATCCCACTTGATCATGGTGTATAATCTTTTTGATGCATTGCTGTGTTCGGTTTGCCAAAATTTTGTTGAGGATTTTTGCATCTATGTTCATCAGTGATATCGGCCTGTAGTTCTCCTTCTTTGTGTTGTCCTTGTCAGGTTTGGGGATCAGAGTGATGTTGGCTTCATAGAATGTGTTAGGGAGTTCTCCATCTTTCTCAATTTTCTGGAACAGTTTGAGGAGAATAGGTATTAAGTCTTCTTTGAATGTTTGGTAGAATTCTCCAGAGAAGCCGTCTGGTCCTGGACTCTTATTTTTGGGGAGGTTTTTGATTACCGCTTCTATTTCCTTACTTGTGATTGGCCTATTCAGATTCTCCATTTCTTCCTGATTCAGTTTGGGGAGATTGTAGGAGTCTAGGAATTTGTCCATTTCTTCCAGGTTGTTCAAATTGTTGGCATATAGTTTTTCATAGTATTCTCTTATGATCTCTTGTATTTCATTGGTATCTGTTGTGATTTCTCCTCTGTCATTCCTAATTTTATTAATTTGCGATTTCTCTCTTCTTTTCTTGGTGAGTCTGGCTAGGGGTTTGTCAATTTTGTTAATTCTTTCGAAGAACCAACTCTTTGTTTCATTGATCCTTTCTATTGTCTTTTTTGTTTCAATATCGTTTATTTCTGCTCTTATTTTTATTATTTCCCTCCTTCTACTGACTCTGGGCTTTGTTTGCTCTTCTTTTTCTAGTTCTGTTAGGTGTCGTTTGAGGTTGCTTATGTGAGCTTTTTCTTGTTTAGTGAGGTGAGCCTGTATTGCGATGAATTTCCCTCTTAGGACTGCTTTTGCTGCATCCCAAATGATTTGGTATGTCGTGTTCTCATTTTCATTAGTCTCCAGATAAAATTTGATTTCTTCTTTAATTTCTTCAATGATCCATTGTTATAACCACCACTTTGCCAAACTATATATGAGTGGCTTTTACCAAACAAAAATTTCTGTTTAACAGATGCTTCTATCATTCTTTTTCTAAGCTGAAGAAAATCTCTGCACTTAAATGTAGCTATATTGCAAATGTAAAGAGTCAATCAAAAATATTTACTGAAATGGACAAAAACTGAGTGCCATCCCCCTGAAAACAGGAATGAGACAAGGATGCCCTCTATCACCACTCTTATTTAACATAGTACTGGAGGTCCTGGTCAGAGCAATTAGGCAAGAAAAAGGAATAAAAGGAATCCAAATAGGGAGGGAAGAAGTGAAACTCTCACTGTTTGCAGACAACATGATCTTACATATAGAAAACCCCAAAGAATCCATTGGAAAACTTTTAGAAGTAATCAACAACTACAGCAAAGTTGCAGAGTATAAAATCAATTTGCATAAATCACTAGCATTTCTATACTCTAATAATGAACCAACAGAAAAAGAACTCAAGAACACAATACCATTCACAATCACTACAAAAAGAATAAAATACCTCAGGGTGAATTTAACTAAGGAAGTGAAAGACCTATACAATGAAAATTACAAGGCCTTTCTGAAAGAAATGGATGACGACATAAAGAGATGGAAAGACATTCCATGTACACGGATTGGAAGAATAAACATAGTTAAAATGTCCATTCTACCTAAAGCAATCTACAGATTCAACACAATCCCAATCAGAATCCCAAAGACATTCTTCACAGAAATAGAACTAAGAATCCTAAAATTCATATGCGGCAACAAAAGACCCTGAATTGCTAAAGCAATCCTGAGAAAAAAGAACAAAACTGGAGGCATCACAATACCTGACTTCAAAACATACTACAAAGCTACAGTAATCAAAACAGCATGGTACAGGTACAAAAACAGGTGCACAGATCAACGGAACAGAATTGAAAGCCCAGAAATAAAACCACACATCTATGGACAGCTAATCTTCAACAAACGAGCTGAGGGTATACAATGGAGAAAAGAAAGTCTTTTAAACAAATGGTCCTGGGAAAACTGGAAAGCCACATGTAAAAGAATGAAAATTGACCATTCTTTCTCACCATTCACCAAAATAAACTCAAAATGGATCAAAGACCTAAAGGTGAGACCTGAAACCATAAGGCTTCTAGAAGTAAATGTAGGCAGTACACTCTTTGACATCAGTATTAAAAGGATCTTTTTGGACACCATGTCTTCTCAGAGAAGGGAAACAATAGAAAGAATAAACAAATGGGACTTCATCAGACTGAAGAGCTTCTTCAATGCAAATGAAAACAGGATTGAAACAAAAAAAAAACCCACTAACTGGGAAAAAAATATTTGCAAGTCATACATCTGACAAAGGCTTAATATCCATAATATATAAAGAACTCACACAAGTCAACAACAAAAAATCAAACAACCCGATCGAAAAATGGGCAGGAGATGTGAACAGACATTTCTCCAAAGAAGATATACGGATGGCCAATAGGCACATGAAAAGATGTTCATCATCGCTGATCATCAGGGAAATGCAAATCAAAACTACACTAAGATATCACCTGACACCCATTAGAATGACAAAAATAACTAAAACTAATAGTAACAAATGTTGGAGAGGTTGTGGAGAAAAAGGAACCCTCATACACTGCTGGTGGGAATGCAAACTGGTGCAGCCACTATAGAAAACAGTATGGAGATTCCTCAAAAAATTAAAAATAGAACTACCATACGATCCAGCTATCCCACTACTGGGTATCTATCCAAAGAGCTTAAAGTCAGCAACTCCAAAAGTCCTATGCACCCCGATGTTCATTGCAGCATTATTTACAATAGCCAAGACGTGGAAGCAACCTAAGTGCCCATCAACAGATGATTGGATAAGGAAGATGTGGTATATATATACAATAGAATTCTACTCAGCCGTAAAAAAGAACAAAATCATCCCATTTGCAACAACATGGACGGACCTTGAGGGAATTATATTAAGTGAAATAAGCCAGATAGAGAAGGACAATCTCTGTATGACTCCACTCATATGAGGAATTTAAAAATGTAGACAAAGAGAACACATTAGTGGCTACCAGGGGAAAGGTGTGGTGGGGGGGTGGGCACAAAGGGTGAAGGGGTACACCTACAACATGACTAACTGACAATAATACATAATATAATGATAATTACAACTGAAATTTCACAAGATTGTAACCTATCATTAACTCAATAAAAACTAAAAAAAATTGAAAAAAAAAAGACTACTGAATTCCACACATGTGTGATTACAGCTGTATTCAAGGACAGGAAATTTATACCTCAAAGAAGAAGTGGACAGAAATATTTCCAAAAGTTAATGGTGATTGTCTCCAAGGGGTGGGAATTTGTTTGGTTCCTACCCACTTTACTGTATTTTCCCACTTTTCTGTGATGAATCTGACTTTTATAATCAGAGGAGATGACACTTCACCAAAAGAACAGACTTTGACGCTGGGCAAGAAAATCCAAGATTTGTGGTTGCCATTCCCTCTGCTACAGTATTGGTGATGAAGAGGTGAGGCACTCTTTATTATTCAATAAAATGAGTTATAAAATAAAAAAAAAAAATTTACTGATTGTGTACTATGTGTTAAGTCAACAAGGAGTATTAACACGTGGTTCTTGCCTGGAAGGAGTTCTGAGTCTAGGAGGGATACAGAGATGTAAACAGATAGTCACAGGCTATGGGATAGATCTTCAAACAATACAAGAGCAGAGTTCAGAGTCTGGCATCATAGAAGAGGTGACACTTGATCTGATTTTGAAAGACAAGTAGCAATTTCCCAGGCAGAGAATGAGAGCAAAGGCATTCCCAGCAGGTAAAAAAAAGTCCTGTAGGAGCTGCCATCCTCGAGTAGCAGAGAAGGTTCTGGTCTAGTCAGAGCTGCAGAAGAGAGACCAGAGCCCCATCCACTCAGTCTCACTCATGCGACAACTATCTGGGAAGGATGAGAGAAGGTCTCAATCCCAGTCAAAACTTAGTAACTGCAAGAGGAAAAGTAACAAGAGCAAGTGATCACAAGGCCCAGCAAATAATCAACATAAAGGCAGAAGGAAAGCTGCCCAACTTCTGCAAGGATGAAAAGTAAATTGTTGCTGTAGTTCTGTTCCCCTCTCACTGTGGCAAGAGCCGATTTTCCATGTGAGATTGGCTTGGAGGGCTCTAGAAAATAATCAGCTATTTTTCAGTTTTGGAGATGATGAGCAGAAATATCTCCCTGGTAGACATTTTTCTGACACACTGTGTGAGAAAAAGGAGCAAAACCCTTCTAATAATTCTATTATAAATCCTGTGAGAGCAGGAGCCTAACCTGACTGGAAAGCAAAGATTCTGTGCCTGTTGAAGCCACGGATGCTTGAATATTGCCTAGTTATCATTTAGGATTAGTGCTAGCTCCGTGCTGCAACATCGGCAGGAGAACACGGCGAAGAGCCAGTGTCTAAAGTTAACGAAACAACAGAATCTGTCTTCCTATGTCTGACACGCCTTCAATAATTTCATGTGTCTTTTGTAACTGACTTATAAACTTAACTGTTAAAACTTGAAAGACCCAATGAGATACCACTACACACTTATTAGAATGGCTCAAATTAAAAAAATACATATGACAATACTAAAGTCTGATGAGAATGCAAAGCAGCTAGATGACATACATTACCAGTGGTAATTCTACTTTGGAAAAAAGTTTGGCGATTTCTTACAAAGTCACTTACATTTCGGTACTTACCCTAGAGACACGAAAACCCATGCCCACACAAAAACCTGCATATGCATGTTTACAGCAACTTTATTCATAAATCCTAAAAGCTAAAAAGAACCCAAAATGTCCAACAACTGGTGAATAGATAAATTATGTTATATCCACATAGCATTAAAAACGAAAGACCAGCAGAGCTGGCCTGGTGGCATTGTGGTTGAGTTTGCTAACTGTGCTTCAGGGGCCCGGGGTTCCTGGGTTCGAATTCTGGGTGTGGACCTAAGCACCGCTTATCAATCCAAGCTGTGGCAGGTGTCCCACATATAAAATGGAGGAAGATGGCCACAGAAGTTAGCTCAGGGCCAATCTTCCTCAGCAAAAAGAGGAGGATTGGTGGTAGATATTAGCTCAGGGTTAACCTTCCTCACCAAAAAAATAAATAAATAAAATAAAAACAAAAAAGAAAGAACTACAGATAAACACACAACAACATAGATGGATCTCAAAAGCATTATACTAAGAGAAAAAGGTCAAACACAAGGGACTACATACTGAATGATTCAATTAACATAATATTATGGAAAAGAAAGAACTATAGGAACAGAAATCAGGTCAGTGGTTGCTGGTAGTTGGAGGTAGGAAAGGAGATTTACTACAAAGGGTCATGAGGAATTATCCTATATCTTGATTTTGGTGAGTTACATGACTAAATAAATTTCTCATAATTCATTGAGCCATACACCTAAAATGGGTGAATTTTACTGTATGTAAGTTGTCTCTCAACAAACAACAAAATTAACTTGTAGATCTAAAACAGAAAACAAACAAACTTGAGAGTCAATGGGGCATTATCTTGAATTTTCATTTGAATTCTGGTTTGACCATTTCCAGCTCTGAAGGCTTTTGACCCTTATTTAGCCATTTGTTGACCATGGCATACATCATATTGATTGTATTCAACGGTAGACTTGAATGTCTATTAACCATTTTTAGCCAATTTCGAGAAAATTAATCCCTACTGACCATGGCATCCATTGTATGGAATGAACAAACTTTTCTCCTATGCAGCTAGAGAGATCCTAGTTACATAGCATCTTTGAGGGAATTGAGAATATAGTCGCTTAAATTATTTTCTGTATTTTATGGTTTAGATGAGGATCTCCAGTTGAGCCTATAGCTTATATAGATTAACTAGCAAGAAAAGAGACCATGTGAGGATATTAACACAGTGGTAGTCAAATAAGTTGTCTCATTGAGCACTTCATTTTATGAAGTAGTTCTCAATACCACTGAGGGAAAAGATGGAGAGATTTCCTTTACTACTTTCTCTCTGCACCAGCCCTTTTGCTTTCTTTGTTAGAACGTTGACAAAAACAAGTCTCAAACCACAAAACCAAGACTAATTCACCAGGGCTGCCAGCTTTTCTCTTTGAAAACATGTTTCTTATCTTTCTTGTTTTGATAGTCCTGGTGTCGGGATGTAAAATTCCTGAGGTGTTCCTCCAGTAGACTAGGCAGTGCTTCTTTTAGGAATAGCTAATCTGAGTCAATAAATTGCTCGTCAAAGGGGCAGAAAAAAATCAGTAGGTCTTGAGAAACACAACAAAGGAGTAACCCTTAGACTGATTTTCTACAGTGACATCTGAGGCGTGTCAGGAGACATCTGGCACTAAGTTTACAATCATGAACTCATCAAGTGAGAGGGAGAGAGAAAACTGACCTCAAAAAAATGGGCAGGGGACATGAACAGACATTTCTCCAAAGAAGATATACGGATGGCCAATAGACACACGAAAAGATGCTCATCATCACTAATCATCAGGGAAATGCAAATCAAAACTACACTAAGATGTCACCTTACACCTGTTAGAATGGCAAAAATATCCCAAACAAAAAGTGACAAATGTTGGAGAGATTGTGGAGAAAAAGGAACCCTCATACACTGCTGGTGGGAATGCAAACTGGTGCAGCCACTATGGAAAACAGTATGGAGATTTCTCAAAAAATTAAAAATAGAAATACCTTATGACCCAGCCATCTCACTAGTGGGTATCTATCCAAAGAACTTGAAATCAGCAATTCCAAAAGTCCCATGCACCCCTATGTTCATCGCAGCATTATTTACAATAGCCAAGACATGGAAGCAACCTAAGTGCCCATCAACTGATGATTGGATAAAGAAGATATGGTATATATATATGTGATGGAATACTACTCAGCCATAAAAAAGGACAAAATCGTCCCATTCACAACAACGTGGATGGACCTTGAGGGTATTATGTTAAGTGAAATAAGCCAGACAAAGACGAACTCTGTATGACTCCACTCATAGGTGGAAGTTAAACATATAGACAAAGAGAACTGATCGGTGGTTACCAGGGGAAAGGCGGGGTGGGGGAGGGCACAAAGGGTGAAGGGGTGCACCTACAACACGACTAACAATAATGTACAACTGAAATTTCACAAGGCTGTAAACTATTATAATCCTAATAAAAAATTTAAAACAAACAAACAAACAAACCCAAAAATCCAGCAGCATTGAAATTACAAAGCACAATCTTATTTGGGGAAATTTTCTATTAAAACACATACCGTGCATGTACGTGTGAAATGCTAGTTATAAATATCACTTCGTATCAGTGCCCTTCACTCAGTGCTTCTGGTAGTAACACTTTTACAAGCTGTGCATGCTCCAGCACAGCAGTAGCTAGCGTGTGGTGGAGCAGGGAAGAGGATTACAACCCACAGGAGCATGGGGCCGGGCAGGCATGAGCTACAACTTTATTGAGAAGCAGCACATTTTGACACTTCCCAGCACTGTGATTTGCTCTCCAAACCATTTCAATAAGCTACTGGAAGCCATGGTTAACCACTTAAAAGTGACTTTATTAGAATAGTTCAGTCTTTTTACACTGCCTTCCTTTAAGTACTTTGGGGATTTTCATCCCAGATACTGAATCAATTAACAAATTCATAGACTTTTCCATAAATAGAGAATTCTTCTCTGCCTTTAATTTTTGACACACACACATATGCACACACCTAACTTAGGGTCCACAGAGCTTTGCATCTTTCATAAATCTTCTCCTTGACTAAAATTATTTAAAGTGGCTAATATCTGGACCCTTGATTCAAGTATTCGGTATTATAACTGTTACTAGCTTTCATTTCAATTTTAAAAGTCTTGAAAGTGTACTTGTAGTTTAAAGTCTCTCATCATTCAAGCCATATTCGGTGGTTTCTAGAAGTCTGTGTATTTGTCAAGTGCAGTTTAGATTTGTTCTCAGTCACGGGAAAATGATGTTAATGTTCCCAAATTGTAGAATTAATAATAATAGCTAAACTTTACTGTGTACCAGGCCCTATCCCAAGCACTTTACTTGGACTAACTTATTTGGACTTCACAACAATCCACAGAAGTAGGCACCATTACCTTAATGATGAGAAACGAGGTCACACACCTTTCCTGTACCCACAACCTGGTCTCTGCCATCCAGTTGACCAATTACACTTATCTCGTGCTGCACAATGAGAAACAATGACTGCCAAATAGCAATCTGAAACAAAGATGAATTTATTGGATTGCCTGCAAAGGAGGTCTGCATTATTCAGGTACAAGTTCTCACTTGGGAGCAACTGAAAGGACTAGAAGAAAGACCATATTCTGAGTCCAGGCATCTGCATCGTCGATTGTTTCCACTTCTTCTTTGCAAATGGTTACTTGCAGGTTTTATTGACTGAAACAGAGAAGCCAGGCTTCCAAACAAGTCTAGAATGAGTTGTGAAATATTCCAGTGGGCCTAGGGTCATCCAGCAAACATACTGGATGCACATGATTAAGTGTAGCAAGATTTCTATTTCACAACAAGTAGACACCATGTGGCAACACAACATCCATGTATTGTGGCGGCAGTCGAGTCAGCCTGGAGAGAAATGGATGTAATCAGATGCTTCTCCATGTCTCTGTTCTCTGAGGGCACAGCCATACTCACTACAGAAAGGGTCATAGGAGATGAACCTCAGCAATGTCTACCTTGCTCACAAGCTTTATATTTGGAAACTATTCTGCACACAGTGCTTTGAAGACTTATATGTGTGTCACAATAAACTGAAAAGAAATGTTTTCTTGTGTCTACTAGGATTTTGAAAACTTGGAAGCCAGGCGTGGCCATAACCACTCAAAAAAAAAGAGAAAACAGAACAAAACAAAACAAAAAGAAGATAGCTCTTTTGGACCACCTGAGCCCTGTCCATCTTTGGCTCTTCTGTCACTAGCAAAGGACAGCTTTCTAATTCCCACTGTTTCAGGTCATCTTCCTGCTGGTTAACAGCAAGACGTGAAGAGAGTATCAGAAATATGCCACCAACTGACGTAGCTGCTGCAAAATGCCAGCCCAAGAACCATGTTTCACATCAAACAACGAGGCTGCATGAGGCAAATGCGAGCATTACTCCAGCCCTCTCCCTCAGCACCAGTAGAATGCCACAGCAGCAGCCGATCCGGGACACACGAGCCCAAGTGCACCCTGTGGAGATGTGGAGAAAAAACATAATCAGCAGAAATAAGAAACTATCACGCAGCTTCTTTCCCTAACTCCAAAATTTTCCCCTCAGAGTACTCTTGTATAAAGCAGTTGTTCCCTGAATTTCCATTTCAAAAACTAATACTCCTGGAAAGGCCAACCACTCAACCATGTTAAGTCTCCGCTTAAAACTTTCTGACTGATACTGACCCTTTGTCCAATGCCACTTGTCAGTGCGTACAGGACCTACTGAAAAAGAGAGCTGCCTAAATATGTTTAAAAAGCCTGACTTCCAACTTGTTCCTTATAACAGCTTTCTGAGAGAGCATAAGTACTTGTTCACACTGAAAATATCCTCTAGTCCTATGGTTCGTGTGATTTTAGAACTGACACTGGGAGACATAAAAATAATTCTGAATAACACAATGCCCAAATACCAAACACTACCTAATGTGCAGGAGAAAAGTATCAGGGACTAAGAGGGTAGTCGGCAAGCCCTTATGAAATCTGAAATTAGGCCAACTTCCTAGGGTTCCTGTCTCCAAAAACCAGTTAGTCCGTGATGTAAAATGAGGAATGGATAGCTAAGACACATTTTCCTCCAAACCCACATTATCACAATAGTTTGGATATAACCAGCCAGCTGAGCAGACATCCACAGGAGAGACTTGATTCAACCAGCAGCCAAGAGTTCAGAATTTTACCCAAATATCTCTGCTCAGTTTTTCTCACAGGATTCTCAATTCACCTGTTAGTGTATATTTTTAGCCACTTAATTAGCATAAATTTACTCTTCCAGTTGCTTTGCAGGAAACAAAAAGAGCAAAGCCCTAGCCTCTGTACTCTGAGAATTTATCCTCTGGACACAGAAGGATGCTTCAATAGAAAATAATTTGCAAAGAATAATAAAGCAACATAACAACAACCATAAAGCAATATTTTAAAATTAAATACACAAGAGCTGAAGATTTACATTAAAAAGCATCAAACTGCGGTAGGTTTCATCAGACAAGACCTCCTGTAGGGAGATGATTTTAGGATACATTTTAAAGGGACTTACAGACATGGATTTTCAGTGAGAAGAATGGAAGGTACTAGTAAAGGCAAAGATATGGTACTGTTTCTAGTGGAAAAACTTTGGTGGACAGAAATAAAAGAGGACCTAACCAAACCAGAAGATGTAGCAAGCTCTGCAGAAGAAAATGCTGTAACGTAGGATCTGTAATGCAATTAGAGTTTTGCATGTTGGGTGGTTTTACACTTGAAACGCTATAGCCCCTCTTACATAGGAAATGCTATTTTTAAATTTTGTGTAAAACTTTAGATATTTTATAGCATTTATTTTCCCTCTAATTATAAAAGTAATAACTGTTCACGGCAGAAAACTTGAAAAACACAGTAAACTACAAAGAAGAGGTTTAAAATCTCCCATAATACTCCTATTTAGACATAGCCACTGTTCACACTTACAGCCTTTCAATCACTGTAGTTTGCGTGAGTATGTGTTTACACAATATGATTCATCATGTGCAAAATTGGATATCTTGCTGCACATAGTTTTGTATATTTTTTTCTACTTTTAATGTTTTAAAACTAACATCTACTTTGTGTGGCATTACTTCTAGGACTTTTCTGTTGTTCTGATTTCATTAATTTTTTTTTTTTTCCAATTCCCATTATGTTTGGCAAGTAGGAGCAATTGTACATAAAAGCCCCAGTTATGTTGTCTAGAAGAAGTAATCCCTAGCTGAATGAATCTCCTAGCTTGATATTAGCGTATTTTGGTTTCCTAGACTAAAATATTCAAAGACGACTACGTTAGTAAAGATTTGATACACTCTGATTCTGTGGAGCAATAAGGGACTAACCCCTTACTATTTGTTCCAAATTTCTTTCAGGCTTTTAGAGTGTGTTCCTGTTTCACGTTGGGAACTAGATGTCTTGTCTTCAAATTAATGAGGAGATATTTTTCTTTATCACTGTCAGTATCATTATCAAATCTCCTGTACGAAAGAATTGGGCCACATCAAGAGCACAAAATCCTCGGTGAGACCATTGGTCCAAAATGTTTCATTGTACTACTCTTGTATCACTCCCTAAGTAGTGTGACATGGACCAAAGTTCAGCATGCCCCCTTCTGATATCAGCTTATCCCACTCAGCCATAAAAGCAGTACATTTTTTACTACATCTCCATGGAGGGCATACGATTCAAAAGAGAGACTTAAAAAGTACTATTATGTTAAATGCGGCTATTCAAGATGACAATTCTTTTCCTTCCTGAAAAAGAAAGTTATACCTATTATGCATTTGAGCTTCTTACTGGGAATTTCTATCTATAGTTTGCTTGGTTCAGTACTCACCATAGTAACAGACATAGGGAAGTATCTTTTCACCCTGAGTGAATGTTCCACAAATAGAGAAACAAATTGTTAGAGAATGTTTCCCTACGAACTGATGAAGCTTTCCTCTCAGGATGCTCATGTACCCAGTAGCCTTGGCAAGGTGTCAAAAGCAGATAAATATTTTACGCCTTGCTCCTCTTCTATTTCTGAAAACTTAAGGAAATGTTGAGAAGATGGAGCATTTCAACAGAGGATGAAAATAACTCCAGGTGAGCAGGCATCTATGCTGGCCACTACACAGAACTGTTTCCCTTCCTCTACCGTGCAGAGTAGGGCGACCCTGCCAAAGCCTGATAGCTAGAAACGTTCAATGAGAAGCTGGACATCTTGACTGATGACAGTTTTTTAAATTGAGAAAATGTGTAGAACATATTGCTTAGGTTTGGACTCTTGCAAGAATATTACAAGATAAAGTATTTCTAGAAGCAGACAAAAATGCTTGCAGATTACTCTATTAGACACTGCAAAGCGAAATTTTCAGAGACTGGCAATTTCCTTTTGTACATAGCAACATGTGTTCCTTCTCTGCAGTCAGGGAAAAACAAATCAGATTTTTCTCAACTTCCTGGGCATCAGAGTGAGAACTGATTCCGAACCTGTGCCTCAAACAAAAGCAGTCACTTAAAAACTCAGTGCAATATAGTTCACAGAATTCCAGGAGAAAACTTCTAAAATAATTCCCGAGGAAGCATACTGCTAAATTTTAAAAATGGGAACAAGAGGTCAGTTTCCTTCCCCATGCTTTCTTGTGTCTCTTCAAACCACTAAGTGAGTGAGTGTACAAAGGAGCTAGATACACAAATGAAAAAAACACAAAAACAGCAGGAAAGACTTCAGTTAAGTCAATGCATGAATATAGAGTAAGAATTCCCCCCTTTTTTTTTTGTAAATATTGGCACCTGAGCTAACAACTGTTGCCAATCTTTTTTTTTTTCTGCTTTTTCTCCCCAAATCCCCCCAGTATATAGTTGTATATTTTAGTTGTGGGTCCTTCTAGTTGAGGCATGTGGGACCCAGCCCCAGCATAGCTTGATGAGCGGTGCCATGTCCGCTCGCAGGATCCAAACTGGCAAAACCCTGGGCTGCCAAAGTGGAGCACACGAACTTAACCACTCGACCACAGGGTCGGCCCCTTGTCAAGTTTGTTTTAAGTTGTAGCTAGTTGAACACTTTACAGAACAGTACATTATAAAGCCTGAGTCATCAAGAGTTGACTCAGTAAAATGAGTGTTTTAATAGAATAAAACTTAGAATAAAAATAATCTGACATTTACTTAAATTAAATTATACACAAGCATATGACAATGAGGCCTAAACTTAAGAAATACACATACTCTATATATTATCTAGCATAGACAAATTAAATGTTTCTGCAGTTCTCTGGAAGAAGGAGAAGAAACCAAATGGAACCCTTAAAGAGCAATGGATCCCTAACAAAGGGAATCTAGGGAACTGGGCCTGTCTACTCTTGGGAAATGGGACTCTGGGGTCTAAACGTTCAGGAGCCAAGAACCAGGATTCTCTCTCATCCCACAATCATCTTCCCTCAGGGCTGCCTTGTCGCCTGCATCCTGGAGAGTCCATTCACATTGTGAATAGTGGCCACCGAACTGTGCAACATGGTAGAGCTGTCTCATACCCAAAGGAAAACGTCCGGAGGCATTGGCTACTGTTTGCCCTCCTCCCCTCATACTTCAATGTCTCATTCAAGAATATGCTCCACAACCATTTGTGGAGAATTGTATCGAGACTCTTTATGTTTAAGATGTCAGCAAACCCAACTCAAACTGGCTTAGTCAAACAAAGGAATTTACTGTTTCATGTAACTGAATAGTCCAGGGTATGCTGGCTTCAGGAGAATAGCTGGTGTTATCAGAATCCTGTGTGTCTCTCCCCACCTCCGGCTCCACTTCCTCTGTGTTGATTATTCTCTGACAGTACTTTCTAAGTTGCTTAGTGCTATACGAACCACTAAAAGACAAAATTCTCCCAGTTAATAATCATCATTTTCTCCTGCCCATATTACTAATTCCAAACTCAACATAATCATCTTGTGAGAACACTAATATACGAGTCAGTAGATGAATAAGAGCCTTGAGGAACAAAAATGACCACACCTTTAAATGAAACAGAGGCAATTTCATCTGAATCAGAATCTTTGGGGGGAAGCTTGAGCATCTGCATTTTTAACAGCTCTCTAGGTGATGCTCATGCGTAAGATCACTGGCCCGCACATTCAACAACTAGCACTGAGAACTAGTTTGCCTAAATTTGTGAAATGTTTAAGGAATTCAGTAGTCATTGTAATATTAAAATGTATCTAAATTATATTACTGTCAAACTCTTAATTTGGGGGAGGGGGGTCCTAAGAATGAATGTTTCAGGTTTTCCAAAACACCTAGAACCCATAGAACTTTCTAAGCTTTCTTTAAATTTCATTCTCAATGCCTATGCCCACCTTCAGATAACTTATATTCACAAAGAATTCTAGGGCAAAATCTGGGTAGAACTTGAACTCCTGTTTGAATTGTCACAAGTGTTTTGGGATATCTTTGAGATATTAACATGTATTTCCTTTTTTATCTCAGTGTTTTCTCTTTCCTTTCCTCTCACTCAAACAAAGACGATGACTAAGAGAAGGGATGAAACAAGGCAAAAAGCAGAAAGGTCCAAGAGTCTTCTGCCTTGGGTTTCAAATGCTTAGGAACTTAAATAGAAAATATCCGTGGTAGAGACAAATTATTCAGATGAAATAAGAAGGAAAGATGCTACAGCTATCACTTCCATCCACCACCCCTAAGACTGGAAATAGGTCCTTTAATTGGTGATAATAGTAGAGATTTTGGAAGCTCCTATAAGGAGGACGTGAGGGGGCCATGGCTCCTGGAGAAAAGGCATAACTGTGGTGAACCTAAGCAGATAAAAATATAGAAAGCCTAGAGTCTCCCATGCTTCATTCCCCCTAAAGCTTGGCACAGAAACATCAAAAATTTTCCCAAGCCCTCTACCTACCTCCACCAAGATTGACACAGAAGTAAGAGAAAGAGAGGAAGAAGCTAAGAGAGCCATGTGGACACAAACAGGAGAATTTTGGACTGTCTTTCCTCAGCTGACTAAAACTCCGGATAATTTGACATGTGCTAAATCTTTCTTCTGAAGAAAAAATGGGCATGGGGACCAGCACAGTTACGTAGTGGTTAAGTTCACACACTCTGTTTCAGCAGCCCAGGGTTCACAGGTTTGGATTCTAGGCATGGACCTAGCACTGCTCATCAAGTCATGCTGTGAAGGCATCTCACACAAAATAGAGGAAGATTGGCACAGATGTTAGTTCAGCAACAATCTTCCTCAAGCAAAAAGAGGAAGATTGGCAACAGAAGTTATCTCAGGGCCAATCTTCCTCACAAAAAAAAAGAAAAAAGTGGACTCAGTAAAGATGGACTGTCCTAATACTAATCCTGCACAACTAGTAGAGGCTGCATTAAGGGTGTTCAAAAATCAAGATGAAGCTGAGTATGAAAAGGAAGCCAAGAAGATGAAAAGCCAGGCCGCCCTGTTAGCTGTGGCCCTCCAATCTGCTCAAGGTAACCCAAGGGAGAGAATGAACACACCATGGGTAAGTGACCCCGGCCACCACCAAGGGGCTAGAAAGCCACCAACAAAGTTGGAGGCTAGTTAGTGTGCATACTAGAAACAGGAAGGGCATTGGCGGCAGGAGTGTCTGAACTGTCCCCATGGAGGGAAGGGATCAAATAAGACTGAGCTGTGGCCACTTCCCTTGACTACAGATGAGATATAACAGGGCTGCTGGGCTTCTTGGCTGACTCTGGGCAACCAAATCCTTATCTCGCCTGAGGAGCCCCAGGTGACATTAACAGTGGGAGAAGAGAATGTTGAATTCTTGCTCGATACTGGAGCCATATTCTTGGTGCTGAATACTATAAAGGGAAACCTTTCACACACACAAAAAAAGGTGTGGCATAAAAGGAGTATTGAGAAAAGGAGAGACCAAAAGCTTTCTGGAGCCCTTGACCTGTGAAATAGGATCAAAAATGCTGAAGTATTCTTTTCTATATGCACCAGAATGCACTGTTCCCCCACTAGGGAGGGACACACTATCTAAGTTAGGGGCCTCAATAAGCTGGGAACAAGATAAAATAGAGACCCAAGTCCCTGTCAATGCAAATAATCCATAATCAACCTATAAATCAAAATTGGGGTGAGCTTATTATGAGCCAGAGTGAGACCTGGAAGGCCTTAGTAGGTGTTCCAGAGAAGCATGGGTTTCAGTACAGTCTTATATCTTTTTAGAACAAAGAAGATACGTTAAACACACCCAGGATACATTTTCAAAGAGGTATTCAGTTGCAAATTAGCAGGTCAACATGACCATGATGCCAGGAAAGGGACTAATTCAGGTGTTACCAATAGGGCATAGGAGGGGAAGTATGCAGCTTTATCTTAAGAGAGTGCATTCTCTACCTTAACAGACAAGCAGAAGTACAACATATGTTTGATAGGCCGTAAGTAAGCTTTCTAGTTAAAGCCAAATCAGTTTTGAACTTGAATAGCTACCCCACATACCTCAATATGTGAAAATCTCTTGTCATTTTCCCCTGTTGATCAATAATCATTCAATAGAAAGCATTGATGATCAAAATATTGTCCCTCGGTGCCAGGGTAGTTGCTGCCTGCCCTGGGTCCATCATGTCCCTCGGTGCTAGGTTTTATTTCATTGATTTGCCCAGTTATCCACATTGAGGGGAAATAGTCACATATAGTAGACAAGTGTAAAGGTATATATTAACAGGGAAAGTGTTTCATAGGCTATGTAACTTGTCAGTTATTTTTAGATTATTGCACAAACATTGCACATGTGCTTTTACAAGACTTCCTATAGTTACATTGCTTATAACAATCATAGAACAGGTAATCCAATACTTGAAATGATTAGCTTAAAAATTAACTCTTAGGCAGAGCCTGAAGAAAATAGGATTCATCCAGGGTTATAAGATCCATTAACCATCTCAAGTTTCTGAGCAATCATTACTCTAGCTCGCATACCAGTCTTCAACACTGAGAAAACAGTAATTAGTTTGAATACTATGAGTAATACAAGAATTTCAAGGAGTAATAGAAATAGGAATTGCAATCTGGGTCACAAATGGAAGCCAATACCAGAAGGGAGCCAACTAAACAAATCAAGACCAGGTATAGGATCACTTAAGGCATTTACCTGCTTTTTTTTTTTTCATGTGCTTTAGAAGAGATGATACATTGGAGGACTTGCCAGGTATGAAAACAAAGCATTCAGTTTGAATGATATATGTATGTACCACCTTGGGATGTTGTAACAATATCTAAGGCCATTCTATCGTGAAGGACAGCCTTTCTCATTAAAGACATTTCAGTATCTAATAAGGCTATTCCTGCTTGACTACTGGTAAGGGCTTCTGTATGTGATATGACATCTTCTAGCCCCAAAGGAGGAACAACTATAGCTAGCTGCTCAGTGGTCATACCAGTGGAACACTAAATGAGCCCATCTGGCCTTAAACAGAGGTGGAGATTGGCAACAGGTGTTAGCTCAGTCTGAATCCTTCCCTGCATCCAAAGGAAACTCAGGGTGCAGTGTTTTAGCCATATAGGCAGTAGCCAAGGCCAGAGATTTGTTCCACATAACCATTGAGTTCCATTATGAGCCACCCAATAAATGCCTAGCTTTCAAGACCAGTGTGTTCCAAATCAGTCACTTTCTTCAAATATGATAGTATTTTGAAAGCTTAAACAGAGCAATCATAAAATAGGCATTTGGTTTAAGCATAACAAAGGTTTAATGCAGAGATACAAATTTGGGAATACAGGCCTGCTCCAGAGTTTTAGAAAAGCTGTCTACAACAGATGCCTTCTTCTCATCCTGGTATGGCCTTTTCCAACAGGCTGCGAAGTCTTTTATTTGATGCCTCTTTTGATAAATAAATTCTCCAGATTATAGTGCATGATCCTTAAGGTCTAGAAGCTCTCTGTGAAAAGAATCAGCTACTAACCTTTCATTTCTTTTAAGCATCTCAATAAGACACTGACAATGATGTAGTATATCTCCGTTAAGCAAAGTTGGTTCATATATTTCCTCATCTAATTGCATAGGCCATCTAGTTATTACCTCAAGACAGCCGATGTTTACCAAAGAGTGTAGATCTAAGATTGAGGAGCACTAGCAGAAGAGCTTTTGGCCATGAGAGGTTAAATGCTTCTGAAAGCTTTGCCAATTAAATTTTGATTGTGCCATTAGTTTTTTCCACCAATCCTGAGGATCAGGGATAGTAAGCACAGTGGAAATGCTACATTATTGGCCAAATGTTACAAATAGATTTAATTATTTGTCCAGTGAAGTGAGTTCCCAGGTCATGGTGTAACTCAGTAGAAATTTCCTCAAACAGGAATTATCCTTTTCAATAATAATTTATCTAAAGCCATCGCTCTTCTTCAACCCAATGTGAGAACATACAAATCATTACAAGATATATTTATCCTTGAGATGGTGGCATTTGGACAAAGTCCAATGGCCATACCTCAAAGGGTTCCTTAGGAAGGGAAAAGTGGCCTTGTGATTCATGAAATAGTTTCCCTAGATTATAATTTGGGCATATAGCACAATGAGTATAGGCTTTATGAGTCACTATGGGAGAAAGTTTCCGAAAGTATTGTTTTCCCCCTTTTGTTGCCACCTTTATTTCTTTTCTTCCATGGTGATTTCTTGAGCCTATAGAAGGAAACCTTTTACTGGGTTAGCAGAGTTAATAGAAAGTAGCAGCCATTCTTGAGGCTAGACAGCATATCCAGCTTGATAATGTCCTTGCTTATCCTTTAAGTAAGACCCATTTGTAAACTAATTAAATAATAGAATGCAGTTGTGGTCTTTTCCTCTTGTGATGTTGGAAGCAAGGTAGCAAGGTTAAAATAGTGAATAATATTTACCTACACAATATAACCTAAAGTTTATCATCATTTACTTGACAATGCTTCCCATGTAATTTAGCATACCAAACAAGCCTAATTAGTATCCCTCCCCTTAGAGGAAGAGAGACCAAATTTCTTTGAGAAGTCTCAGGGGCCCTCTGAAAATTCTCAGGGAATTTCTCTTCCTTCTTCCAGGTCAAAAGAAAGCCTTTGTTCAAGATTTGAATATTTTAAGGGGGAGTTTGTCAAAAATATCAAAAGATTTAAAAACATTTGTTCAAATAGGAAACAACACTTAAAGTGACAACAGAAACAGTCAAGGGCAAACAGTGAGTTAAAACAGTCAAAAAGTCTTAATAGAGAGACCTCAGTCTTTCTGAACATAGGAAATTATTTTAACAAAACAGATTTTCTGACTTTTAGGTAGACTTACTCAAAAGGAAAGAACACCCTTTTATAACCTCCTTATCGAGAGCAAATCAAAAATTCAAGAAAATTATCCCTTTGAGAGAGAAAACCAAGTTTTAATTTTAGCACCAGCTCAGTTTGACATTAAAACTCATTTACTTAATTGGATTTACTTTAATCTTAGACAACTTTACCAGGCACAAAACTCCTTTCAGAATTTCTCTTTCATAAACTTTCTATAACTTTTTTTACATTCAGAATTTATCCCATGCTTTCTTTCTTCCCTTCTAGTCCTTTAGGACAAATTTTTCTTTATTAACCCACAAACAAAAATACTTCCATTCTTTATACCTTCTTTACTGAAAACATATACCTTCTTTACTTTCCTCGTATACAAAGATATTTGCCTTATTAATTTCCAGTAGCTTTAGTTACATATATTAATTAGAACTTATAACCCTTACAGACCCTAGCAAAAACTAAAAAGTAAGCAACTATGACCTTTTATATCAGCATTCTAAACACTTCATAATTTCTAGAAACATGCTACTTCATAGTAATAAAACACAAGGCATGTTCATTAATAGACCCAAATACTTTAGTTTCTCTGTAATAAGAAGCCAAAAGTAGATAAACTTAGATATGTTTAGCAATATTATTTCAGTATTTTATCTTATTTGAAAATGACCTAGATACTCAATAAATTTCTATCATTTAACCTAATTTTTAGAAGTCCACACTTCACTTTTCTTTTTTACATCTATTTAGTTTACTCATTCTCAATAACTATTTAGATTACCTACAAAACTACCTGAGACATTAGACAAAATTAGCCAACATTTTAAGTTATTTTTGTTAACCAGTTTTGTAAGAGATAACATCAGCTTATTTGACCAATAAACACAGAATAAAGGCTGCATGTCTGCATCACATCCAAGGCTAATAATGCTGAGCACACACCTATTTTAATCAAACCAACACACTTAAACAAGCCCTCATTTACCAAAGAGTAATTTATCTCATGTTAACCTGAAAGACATTTGGGTTAATTTCTATTACGTTTAGAATTTATGTAAGTGCTTACTTTAAGCCAATTAAACAGAGCTCTTAATTTTGGCCACACCATCCAGAGATAAAATATCGCATACATGACATACGTATAGACACACATACAGGGTCTCCACAGCTGTTGTTTTAAAATTACTGCCATGAATCAGGTACAGTAATATAAAGCTCCCTAGTTATGAATCCAAATTTTGTTTTAAGCCTTTTCACTAATATTTGTAGTGAAGATACTCAAGAAGCTAGATTTTGGGTGAGGGTGCCCTTATGGTCGTTTTTCTGGCCTTTTTTCTTTTCCTTTTATTCAGTTTTAGGAATTGGTGATGAGCTAGATAACAGTTGCCAGAGAGGGGAGGCCATAATCCTTTCTAAGATAAAGGAACTGGGTAGAATCTGAACTGCCTCTCGAACTGCTTTTCCAGTCTTACAGGGATTTGTAAGTTGAGGACACCTGTCCAACCAATCTCCCTAATTTGCTTTTTTCCCTCTGGGTGCTCAGTTTTATTTTAACTTAGGAAAGAAGGCCTGGAAAGCAAATCTCTATCAGGTTCTGAATATCAGCTTCCAGTTTGGCCATATTTCTGATCCTAAGTTGCTAAATCCTTTTGAACACCTTGTCAGGTTTCAGCCAGGATGAACAGTAACTACCTGGCAGTATTGAACTGTTCCAGTAATCTTTAGTATAGCAGTTTCCCAGAAAATCTCCCAGAGTTTCATTAACTTGGAGAGTAGATTATGGGGGTGTCTGTAAAGTCATGGCCTAACGTATTCCTTTAAGTACTATTTATAACGTTAGCTTTTGCCACAAAACTTTCAATAACATTATTTTGGGATGTTGAACTTTTGCTTTTTAAGTGCATCCTTTAGATGATCTTATCTAACCCCAACGTTCCTTCTAATGGCCAATGGAATTCACCCGAGGCTGGCAGAAGTACAATAGGACCCTTAGCCATGAATGGAGTACAACCCACATTTCTCTCTGACTATCAGACAACAAAATGGGGTGCAACTGCATTTTGTCTGACCATATTTTGGGACCTCTAACCTAAAAATTATTAAACCAAGCCCTCAGGACATGAAACAAGCTTGGTAAGATACTTTCTTTGCTGTTCTTTGTAAATATTCACAGCTTCCAGAACCTTTAGTTTGAGCAATTGTGCTGGAAGGTGGCGAGCTCAACTCTTTAAAAATTTCTGTTACCTGCTTCTTAAGAAGGAGCCCCACAGTGGCCACTGTAATTCCAAATTATCCTGGGTCATCACGCCAGCCATTTACAGCTATCCTTATTTCATTAAGCACTTGCAAGTCACAGAATGAAGCCAGCTGGTGTTCGGAGGTGAGGATGCCCATTCGGGAACTGGTCGGCTTTTAGAAGCTCTATTTCCCACTTTCCTTTTAGTTTTGTTTTGCTGTAAAGTCTGAACAATTCCTATGGACAGTGTAGTGGGTCAGAACTGTGCTGCTTGTGAGTGTTACTCCCTAAAGAAAGGTCATAAACACTCTCTTACGTGCCTCAGTTTCTCCCGCCAACAGCCTAAAACCACCATGGGGGCTTGGAGCTCAGGTGACCAAACCTTTATGAGCTTCCCTGGGTGAGCCTATAATTAATTAACATGAATGATAGTGGAGTTCCCTATGGGACCACTACACATCATGAGGATTTGACCCTCCAACACTCCTGCTAAGGTCCTCAGTCACCTGAGAATGACTTTCAGTCAGGAGGAGCAATGTTCCTTTTCTTTGGCCCTGAACACATTCAGTCTCTCATTTCTCTATCAAGCAGTTTGTTCAGACATTATAAACACAATTCCTTCCCATTTAAAGCCAAATTAAAAAGATCAGCCTGCTCCATTCACTCCAAAGTTCCCTCTAGTCTCCCCTGGCCTAGGAAATTCCCCTAGGTTCCTCTTACCTAGGGTATGTACCAGTACCCGCTTAAGACACCTAATCTTAAGGTTTGAAACAGCTCTTATAAACTCTGGACTGTCAACTTAAAATAAGGAGGTATGGGTTTCAGGAGAACTCACCAGGGTCACCTGAAGAATGCAGTGATCCTGGGGGGCTCAATGGGCCTCTATTGGCACCGAATGCTGGTTCAGTGTAGATACCAGATGATCTCCAGTGGGTTTCTCTGAAATCCTGCTATGACTCTGCCAAGAAATGTCAATGTAAATAATCCATAACCAACCTATAAATCAAAACTGGGGGGAGTTTATTATGAGCCAGAGTGAGGCTTATAAGCCGGAAAGGCCTTAGTAGGTGTTCCAGAGAAGCATAGGTTTCAGTACAGTCTTATATCTTTTTAGAACAAAGAAGATACATTAAACACACCCAGGATACATTTTCAAAGAGGTATTCAGTTGCAAATTAGCAGATAAACATGACCCTGATACCAGGAAAGGGACTAATCTAGATGTTACCAATAGGGCATAGGAGGGGAAGTATTCATTCTTTATCTTTTTTTTTTTTAAGATTTTATTTTTTCTTTTTCTCCCCAAAACCTTCTGGTACATAGCTGTGTATTTTTAGTTGTGGGTCCTTCTACTTGTGGCATGTGGGATGCTGCCTCAGCATGGCTTGATGAGCAGTGCCATGTCCACGCCCAGGATTCGAACTGGTGAAACCCTGGGCCGCCGAAGCAGAGCGTGCAAACTTAACCACTCAGCCATGGGGCCAGCCCCTCATTCTTTATCTTAAGAGAGTACATTTTTTACTTTAATGAATAAGCAGATGTACAATGTACGTGTGATAGGCCATTAAGTCAGGCTTTCTAGATCAAGCCGAATCAGTTTTGAACTGGAATAGTTACCCACTATACCTCAATATGATGAGGATTATTTTGGGCTGGTTACTTTTAAAAACTGCAGACAGGAAGGAGGCTCTGTGGAGTGGAATTTGCTTGCCCTTTGATGAGAGACATTTGCATTTGTGAAGAAACTCTCCATCTGTGGGAGTGTCTCCCTCTCTGCACCAGGAAGAAGGGGGGATGACCTTATCTCTAGAAACTCTTAATCAATGCCAAAGGCAAGGACTTAAATCTGCATCTTGTTTACTGTACTTGTGTGGTAATCTCCCATGATCAACTCCCCCTCCACCCCCCACATCCTCCTTTGTCTTTAGCTAAAAATAATATTTAAGGTGGTGGCTTCAGCCACTTACTTAATCCGGTTTGATTCTTATCTAAAAGTTATAGGACCACCCAATAACCAGACCCCACCTGCACTGATATCATTTTGACAACTTTTTTTACATATTCTTTCCTTTGTCTTGTAAAGAGATAACTCACATACCTATGCTTTAAATTTAGCCCTACTCTCAACCCACGTTTGCAGCAGCAGCAGCAGCAGCAGCAGCAGCAGCAGCAGCAGCAGCAGCAGCAGCTCTGACTGCCCATGCTTCCTGTCCCCATGCAGCAGCAGCTCTGACTGCCCATGAGTCCTGTCCCCATGACGGCAGCAGCTCTTTACTGCCCATGGGTCCTGTCCCCATGCTATTCCACACTATTCTCTAAACAAAATAGCACTACTGCCAGACCTTGAGAGTCCAAGAAATCTTTCTTTTGACTCTTCGGCTCGCCAACCCCACATCAAATATGTGAAAATCTCTTACTGATGTGGGCTCGGTGAGCCAAGAAGTCGAAAGAAAGATCTCTTGGACTCTCAAGATCTGGCAGTAGTGCTCGTTTATTTAGAGAATAGTGTGGAATAGCATGGGGACAGGACCCATGGGCAGTCAGAGCTGCTGCTGCTGGCATGGGAACAGGACCCATGGGCAGTCAGAGTTGCTGTGTGGGGACAGGGCCCACAGGCAGGAGGAGGTGCTGCTGCTGCCGCTTCTGCTGCAAACATGGGTGGAGAGTAAGGCTAAATTTAAGGCATAGGCATGTGAGCCATCTCTTTACAAGACAAAGGAAAGAACATGTAAAAAAGTTAAAATGGTATCAGTGCAGGTGGGGTCTGGCCATTGGGTGGTCCCACAACTTTTAGATAAGAATCAAATCGGATTAAGTAAAGGCCAGAAGCCACCACCCTAAATCAGCTACATGAGGTTGCCAGACAGTAACCAACTTAAGTCCTTGCTTTCCCCATTAAGAGTTTCCAGAGATAAGGCCATCCTGCCTTCCTCCTGGTGCAGAGGGGGAGGCCTGGAGATTTCCTTCACAAATGCAAATGTCTCTCAAAGGGCAAGCAAACTCTGCTCCTTGGAGCCTGCTTCTCATCTGCAGTTTTAAAATTAACCGGCCTAAAATCCTCATCATTACCATCCCAAAAAGTTGATGAGTTGAGCTTGTGGCCCTATATGGGATACATCAGCACCTGAGAAGGAAGAGATTCTCCTAAATGTTTTAAGCTGAGTTAACTCAGAATTATGGGCACAAGGACAGGTGGGGCGAGCAGCCAGTGCCATGCCAGTAAAGGTAAAATTGAAGTAGATAGCTCACTGGCCCTGGATAAAACAATACCCCTTGAAGCCAGAAGCCATAAAGAGGAATCTTTCCTGTAATCAATAGGCTTTTAGAACAAGGATTGATCAGGCCATGGAGATTCCCATGGAACACTCCCACATTACCTGTTAGAAGGCTGGAAACAGGGGAATATAGATTTGTTCAAGACTTTAGTGCTGTCAATGCTATACAGTACTGGATTTATAATAGTAAATATCTTCATTTTGTTTCTGGCACAGAGCTCCTAAAACTCTTGTAATTTCCCATATAAGAGCCATAAGATCATCTTTTGTTATAATAATTACTTTAGTCCTCAGGTCCTGAAATAACTCCAGAGCAATAAAGGTGAAATGAGTGTCTTTTGTTATTCCTCAAGCCCCTTTCAACCACACCTGAATTTTTGTTAATAAGGTGACTTCTGGAAAGGCTCTAAGGGTGGGATCTAGTTGCCAGGGAAACCAATTGTGTGATTTGGGGATTGGAGCTTTCAGTCCCATTCCCCTCCCCATTCCTCTGGGGTGGGGAGAGGGGCTGAAGATTGAGTTCCATTGCCAATAGCCAATCATTTAATCAACTATGCCTATGTGGTGGAGTCTCCATTAAAACCCAAACAGATGGGGTTTGGAGAGCTTCCGGTTTGGTAAACACTTGGAGATTCAGGAGAGTGGCATGCCCAGAGCGGGCCTGTGAGCTCCGCGTCCCTTCCCCACGTATTTTGCTCTATGCATCTCTTCCATCTGGCTGTTAAGTAAAATGTGTTCCTGAGTTCTGTGAGCCACTTTATCAAATTAATCAAACCCAAGGAGGGGGTTGTGGGAACCTCTGGTCTGCGGCGGGTGGTCAGAAGCACAGGAGACAACCTGGACTTACAATTGACATCTAAAATGGAAGGCGAAGGGTAATCCTGTGGGAGTGAGCACTTAACCTGTGGGATATGCTTCTATCCCCAGCGAGATAGTGTCAGAATTGAGTTAAACAAGTTAAACTTCTTAGCCAGTAAGGGATATAAAGTGTCTAAAGGGAAGGCACAAATTTGTAAAGAGACTGTAAAGCATTTGGGGTTCATCACTTCAAGGGGACAATGCAGCCTTCCCCAAGAGAGGAAAATGGTAATATGTCAACTTGCTTCACCAAAAACTCATATGCAGCTACAAGGATTCTTGGAGATGGCTGGCTTTTGCCACATTTGGATCCCTAACTTTGGATTAATTGCTAAGCCTCTCTGTGATAAACTACAGGGGCCAGAAATGGACCTCTTTGAATGGGATAAGCTATGTGACCAAGCTTTCAAAAAGCTTAAAAAGTTGCTAATGGAAGCACCTACACTGGCCTTACCATACCTGAGCAAAACATTTGATCTATATGTTCATGAAAGACAGGGAATAGCTATAGGAGTGTTAACTCAAATGTTAGGACCCCTAAAAGGAGAGGTAGCCTATTTCTCAAAGCAGCTAGACGCTGTGGCAAAAGGATGGCCCCCATGCTTGAGAGCTGTAGCTGCCATCTGCCTCTTAATCAAGAAAGCAGAAAAACTGGCTATGGGCCAACCTATGACAGTGTGGGCTCTCCATCGAGTCTCTTAGCCTACTAGAGACTGAAGGACATCTATGGCTCCCAGAATAGAATTCTACAATATCCAGCTATACTGCTAGATTCCCCTCAGATTTCTTTAAAAGCCTTTCATATCTTAAACCCAGGTACCCTGCTCCCTGATTCCAGTGGGCCTATAACCCGGGTGTGCCCAGAATTGATTGATCAGGTTTACTCTAGTCGCAGAGATCTCCAGAGCAAACCATTGCCTAATGCAGAGGAAGTATGGTTTGTAGATGGGAGCAGCTTCATGAAGAATGGACAAAGAAGAGCAGGTTATGCAGTAGTGTCTCTGCATGCAACTGTAGAAGCCAAAGGGCGGACACCAGTCACCTCGGCCCAAAGAGCAGAAACAATTACACTAACCAGAGCTTTGGAATTGGGAAAAGAAAGAAACAATAACAATATACACAGATTAAATACGCTTTCTCTGTAATTCATGCTCCGGGAGCCATTTGGAAAGAAAGAGGACTTCTTAACAGCAGCAGTAAAGAAATTAAACATGGGCCAGAGATCTTTAAATTGCTAGAAGCAGTACAGGCCCCCAAGGAAGTAGCTGGGGTCCATTATAAAGGCCATCAAAGTGGGGAATTGGAGACCATGAAAGAGAATGACTTGGCAGCTGCAACTGCAAACAGGGCCACTATATCAAGAGAGCGTCTCCAATTACCATTAATTCCCATTCTATTCACCTATGAATTACACCAGTGTGTTCCCCTGATGAACTAAGGAAGCCACTACACAGGGTAACCACTGGTCCCCAAAAGTCAAGGGCTGGATGACAAAAAAACTTCTGTCTTCCTTTGCCCATGGAGGTCAAACTCCACCCCATATGAATGGGGAGATTGGGTCTATCTTAAAACTTGGAAAAGCGGTTTGTCCCAAGATCAGCTAAATCCTATTTGGGTAGGGCCTTGCGTGGTGTTACTGACCACTCACTCTTCCCTAAAAATTAGGAGTCACTCCTTGGATCCACCACGCAAGAGTAAAAAAGGTGCCCATGCCTGAACATTAAGAGAGGTCGTCACAGACAACTGATGACTCCGAGTTTTCATGCAAACCACTCTCTGATTTGAAACTCTTGTTTCAGAGACACAATGACCTACGCCTATGACCTTTGCCTTATTTTTAACGCTAAGAGCTCTCCAGGAGGAGCTTAGGCCTTATTACTGTAACCTGCTGTGTATGTGGAAGCATGTTTTTCAACTGAGCCTGTGCAAGCAAATATCCACCTCTCCCTTTGAGTATTCATTCCCCATCCAAAATAAAAAGTCCCTGCTTCCCTTTGTTCAGGGACACTATGACTTTGGAAATGATTCCGAATGGCCTCCTATTTGCTGCAAATATTCTTTACTTTGTGAGACAACTACTTCTGGTGGAGAGTCTGATTTAACTCACCAGGAGGGAACCCACTTTGGTTTCAGTAACAATCTCAGACACAGAAGAGGATGCCAATTCATCTCACTCTCAAAAGGAAGCAATGAGTGGGTCGTGTTCTTTGAACCTACTCTAAATGCAAGTTATTTTGTCCATTTCCCAAAGAAAGTCATCAGGTGGATATGAGAAGCTTCATTTTTGTTGCTTAGACCAAAGAAATAAAAATGAAATCTCATCAGTAAAGCACTGAGAAACCAATGTGGGTAATACCTCATCTTTATTTATTTTTATTTTGAATGGAAAATAATAGGGACATTGCTATGAAAACTCTTCTTATTAATGTCTGTTTCTTAAAATGCTCAACTTTTCACTTATTGCTTTATGAGACTAGCCAACTAACTTAGAACCTGGCAAGGAGAATGGAGTTTTTCCTGATCTTTGTTCAAGAATTCCCAGCAGCACTTGTGTGTACCAATGACTAAGGGAGACTTTTCCCACTCTGTGCCCTGGTATCCTATAAGTCCACAAAACCTTTATATAACCCTGGAAGGTGGGTGGAAGCCCAAACAGCACAATGAAGGCTCGAGCTAAAATTAAGATGTAGAAAAACAATGTAGGTTATGTTTCTTTCGCACATGTCAAAAATACCCACTGTCCAAGTATTCTGAAAAAAATTAAACCAATGCTTGGAGCAGAAGACAAAAATATCATTAATTCTATCTACATTAAAAAAAATTGGATAACTTAATCCATTTGGTCACTCCATTTAGTCAACTCAATTTTTTTAAAAAAATCTTCAAAGAAGTTTTTTAACAAAATTTTATAGCAGAGTCTTGCCTCTAACAAAAACAGCAGTAACAATAAAATAAATCACTTGTATGCCAAGCACTACACTAGGCACATTTTGTCATCTCATTTATTTCCACAAAAAAACTGAGAATTGTGCATTATTATTTCCCATTTTCAGATGAGAAATCTGAATCAGAAAGGTTAAATAACTTACCCAAGGACGTTAAGTAAAGCTGGGGTTGGAATTTCTGACTCCAAACTCTGTGTTCACTCCACTAAGCACATTGTCTCCAATAAAATGGTTTCCTTTTTTGAACGCAAGGCAAATTTAAAATATTTTGAATAAAATATTTATAATAGAAATATCATATGTACAATTTAGAAGAAGAAAAAATTGACCACCTTTATCAATTCTAAGACATACCCACTATGCCCCAAATACTCTAATATTTAAGAAATAATAAAATATAGCTCCAAAATTGAGCAATGTGGCATGGCAGCAGCAGCAAGATAGAACACGACACTTGAAATCAAAAGCTCCTTACCACACATGGGCTTTGCAGTCTGAGGTATTGGCTGCAAAATTATTCAGACCAGATGCAAGGAAAACGGTCTGCACAGGAATCAGCTTACCTAAGAGAAAAACTCAGATATCTTCATTTTATAATATATTCCTCATTTACCATAATTCCTCATTCTCATTTAGTTTCAACTTCAGAAGGAAAACCTAACTCTGAGACTTAGAATATTTGTCCTTGTTAGCCAAGGGTCTCTTTATCTATGTCTTTAACAGAGAAACTGAGGCACAAGAAGTCAACTTTTCCCAAGCCATACAAATGAAATCAGCCAAAGAATTTTGCCTCAAGACTTCCAGTACTGTACTTGCCCATGCAGCATAGTCTTATGCCCAAAATTTCCTAGTCTTTTGGAAAATGAGACAGCTCCTACAAAAAACGTATTTTAAGATTACAAAACAATGCAGAAGTTAATTATGTTAGAACATTGACTTTGGCGTTAACGTTAATCTAGTTGTAATTATGTAACTATTATTTTATCGCTTCATTCTTTGCAGCTGTGTCACTGCTCAGAAATTTTTGAAATGGCTTTTTACAATTCGGAGGAAAGGCAGGTGGCAGCAGGAAATATTTTTTTAGTGGTTAGAATTCAGTTCTCAGATGACTTCTTTTCCATACTGCGGAACCTCACCAATAGCACGCTAGGATTGGTGAGAAAAAAAGAGTAATTATGCAATTACTATGAAACTGTGTTCAACGGCACTTCTTACTTTCCAGATTGGGGGAGTTGGGGGAGGGCAGGAACCGGTCCCCTCATCCTACGTAGTTTCCTTCAAAGTATTTGAAGATACATAAGAAAATTTATAGCGTTAGTTCCATGTACACCCAAGATTCTCTTCCTCTTGAGGGTCAGATTCACTGTGCAGTTTAAAAGCCAAAATCCTTCCCACAAAATAGGAAAAAGACTGAAATTCCATCTGAAACCCCAGACAGCTTTTCAAAGAGTAAAAATTTTAAAAGTTTAGCATATTTATGTTTTATTTCACTATCTTCAGTTTTGTGAAAAACACCAAAAGCAGAATTACTGCTCAGAAATCTCACCATGAAAAAAGGTTTTCTGTTCCTAGGACTACAGAAAATGCTGGAATTCCCTTTGTAGGATGACTTTCATCAGTTTTAAAGAGACAATAGATATGACTGCACTCTAGATACTAATCTTTCAAATTCCTCAGTTATTTGACTTTTCTAATCTCTTAGAAATGTGCCACTATTTATACAAATGTGATTTTATTTTATTAGGTATGTCTGGACTTTCAAAAGAATCTAGAATAGAAGTAGATAAAGTTTCAATTTCCTTATTTAAAGTACTTTCTATAATTCTTATATTCAGCAGAGGACTAATACAAATATTGCTGAGGGTTACACGGAAACTCTTAACACCCCAGGGAAGAATCCCAGGGTGTGCTTATTGGTTTTTCCCAACCACTTTCTTTATGGGTTCATTTCACTTTAATCTCACACCTTGGAAAAATACAGATCTGAAGAGTCATTTGAATGAGACTTTCCTCTTTATAACACAGAATAGAAACTGAGGGCTTTGATATTGTCATGGAAATGACTCTTTGTAAATACCATTCAAAGGCCTATTTCAAGCCAGAATGAGCTGGAACAATGTTTTCTTTTTCTTTTCAAATTATAAGATTGGAATACGTGTAGAGAGAAGCTCTGGTCAAGATGGTTGGAGGAAATGGGAAAAAAAGAGTGTGCCTGAGAGAATTCCTCTCACTTACGCTGGCAAATTTATAGCACAGCTTTATTCAAAATAACATGTCGGTCTTTTCCCTCAGGTGCACACATGCACAGTCAGCTGAGAACTGGAGAAGAAAAGTAGGAAAAATAAGAAAGAAGAAATGGAACAGACCATTTGACTATGATCCTTAGTTTTAAAAGAATTGAGATTTATACTGGAAATTATGGCACACAGCTAAGAGACGCAAGAAAAAACTATTCTGCTTTTCAAAGCAAGTAATTGATTTTTGAAGTAGGGCTTGAGAAAGAAATAGATAATGTTTCAGAAAATATTTTAATGCTTAATTAAATCACTGTTTAATTTGGTATTTGTATCATGTAAAACTTTATTATTTTCTAACAAAGAAAACCTTCAGTTCACTTTAGCAAAAAAAAAAAAAAAATAGAATAGATTGAAGGGAGGGAAGCGATAATAAATTGTTGTTTTAAGAAATATCCTCATGCTGAGACCATTAGATTGGATTTCAGATTTTATGATCTCAATGTTATCTTAATTTTTAGCCTCCCCAGCAATTTTTTAAAATAAAAATACAAGGTTCTTCCCCACTTCAGACAAATCACAAATTTTCAGAGAAACAAAGTTAGGGGAAAATCCCTGGAATTAAGCTTTGAGAACAATTTAAAGCTAATGATCTTGGTGACTGATGCAAAGAGATGGCGTTTTCAAAGTCCTGCCCCTCACTCTAGGGGCTCATCCTCTTATAAAACACTCTCTCAATTCTTTTAATATTTGTTCTTTGACTCCAGGGAGCAAGTGAAGGAAAACCTCTCCATAGGAGTTGTTCACAGTACCTATGCATCGCCTCCTCCTTGACCTTTGAGAGAAAGGTAATGTCCTGTCACTGCTAAACAGGCTTGGAAAATACCTCTATAGGTCAGCTACATTGCGGCAACTAGAGGTTATCTAAACAGTATTTAAAGCATCTTAGAATGAGAGATCATGAACCACTACTACTAAATGTTAACATAGGGAGTTCCATTCTAAAGTAGCC
Organism: Equus caballus; assembly: GCF_041296265.1. NCBI lineage: Eukaryota > Metazoa > Chordata > Mammalia > Perissodactyla > Equidae > Equus > Equus caballus. Next base: position 88,212,921 of record NC_091697.1, read on the forward strand.
CAGCTTAATGGAATGAGTATCTAAATTAATTTGAATTCCATAACCTTGATTTTGCAGAACTGCCACCTTAATGCCCAGGGGTAACTCTCAAATTATATGGAAACAATCCTCCCAGCTGGAGTTGGTGGTACTCAGCCTCCTGGGCAAGACAACTCTGTTTCTGTGTTAAAATCAAATCCGCAACTGGCTTCTCAGCCTCTCTTTGTAATTGAATTGTGTCTACCCTAGTGGAAGAATAGAGTGATTTGCTATTATCTCTTTTCAAAGACATGTCTTCCATTGAGAGGCACATTCATAAATGTTTGAGAAGTGTGCTTTTAACATTAATCAAGAAATTACATAAAATGAACTGAGTATAACCACTATTGAAGATTAATATTTAATACATAGCACTTGCAAAGATAACATGATTCCATCTTCATCAGCCTAAGAACAAAACAAAGTCCTGAGTAATCCACAAAAAAAAAGATTGCTCCTATTTTCCAGGATAGGAATTAAGGTAAAAAAAGAAAAAGAGAAAGAACTTTCCAAAGACATAGAAAGAGGATTTTCTATGGAATTAAGATGCAGGAAACACTCAAATCCTAGATATTTCTGACGCTGACTTAAATTCCTCTCTGTGTAGGGGGGTTGAGTTCTTTCCCAGCAGCCTCATGCCAACAAAAGGACCTAGGAAAAGGTGGGAAAATTAGGCCTTTTTAAAAAGACTGATCTTGTAATGAGCAATAATGTGAATTTCCCTTGCTTGGGAGAATCAAATATACTGCCCAGTGCCAAAGACTTTGAGCTTAATCCTATTAATCAATTAAGCCTGAAATTAGGGTAAAATCTTAAATTTGTATAGTTCTTTACAGTTTATAAAGCTTTTTCAGTAATTCTGTTCCCCTTAGCTATCTACTTTTTCACAGCGCTTATCAATACCTGACATATGATGTATTTATCCGTTTATTTCTTGATTATCTTTCTCCTACTGCTGAAATATAGGCTCCACAAGGCAGAGACTTTAGTCTGCATTGTTCACTCCTATATCCCCAGCACCTCGCACAGTTCTTGGTGCATAGTAGACAATAGATATTTGTTAAATGAATAAATGAGGCAAATAAATGGATAAATACTATTTCATCTGAGCACTGAAACCCCCTGGGGAAAAGGCAGACATGTTTTTCTGATCCTCTTTACAGATAAGAAAACCAAGACCTCAAAACACCAAATTATTTATGACAATATAAACAGCTGACTGGGGTCAGAGCTATAATTAGAAAGATCTCCTAATTCCTAATTCCAGGTCCCTTCTAGTCTTACTTTGCTGACTTGTGCAAAGGGACTAGATTATGGGTAGTCAAAGATTTACTGCCATCAAAATCAGTCCATTTTCACTTTCCAGGAAGATGGATGCAAGAGAAAAAATGAATAAGTTCATGTCATTCTCTCTACAGCTGTCAATCTTTCTCGGCTTTCTTCTCTCTTTAATCACTTGCTTAAATTAAATTGCCCTGCTAAGGTGTTTGTTGTCTCATCACCCCCTTTATGTTTATGATTTCTCTCCTGGTGTCTTCTCTTTGATCCTATGTAATTTGTATGGTCTTTAGATATCATTTGTTACAACCCATTTACACATGCTAGGCGTTTTCCGTTTGTCTGCTCACAACCAGGAAGCTGCAGATGTATCAGGCTCCAAAGCCCAGGCTCTTTTCCCTCCACCACACTGCCCCCATAAAAGACCTGGCTCCATAGAGACAGCCCTTGGGAGCCCCAGAACAAAGCCCACATCACCCTTGACGAGGGAACTGAGCAAAAGCTTCACCTCACACTGGTTAGCTGCAGGGAGGTTGTGGCATAGGAGTGCTACACGGGCAAGTGAAGACCCGATGATTAGCCCCCCAGCATCCGTGACAGGTTAGGGGTAGCTTAGAATCCCCCCACAATTTGATTTAGGATTGGAACGAGAAAGAAGGCAATGATCCAGCCAATAGTTATGGTAATGGGTGGATCAACTTTATCTTTCCTCCCTCCTTTACCAGCTACTCCAAAACGTTTTTGTTAAGGATACCATGCTTTCTTTTATTTCCACCCCTTGCTTGCTCTTTCCTTTTCTTCTTAGTGAAACACTAAGAGCATGCCTTTTAGAGCTGCGAGTGAGTGGCTGACAAATGTGACCCCTCACAACTCTGGTGTCCCTCCAAGCTGCCAGTGCCAGTTCTGCTTCACATCCCCATTAGAGTCAGAATGATGCCTTCTAAACAACGGCTGAAGAGAAGGGGTGGGGAGATGCAGAAACTTTGGTAATCAGGTTCCTGTCATTAAAAATGCTGATCAGACCATGAAAATAAATTCTTTCTGAACCTGACTTTCAGTTACTAACATTTTGTGAAGTCATTTGAGAAAGAAGCTAAGTTAAATAAACACAGGTTCGCTAGTAGATTTATGACGCTGGACAAGTAGGATATACTTGCTTGGTACAAAACCAATTTCTGGGCTCTGATGGACCTCTGCACATATATTAAGACAAATGGGAGCTTCAGCAGAGTGTTCTAGCTCAAGATATTTCTTTCAGTTGTTAAACAGTGTACGCTGTGTTGAGCTTTAGTCTGTATAAGATGAAAATGATACTAAGATTCTTCATCAGCAAAGATGAACCACAGGGTTCAAATGGCAGGATAAGCCTTGCCAGCCAAAGTGTCACGGAGGCGGGAAGGACAAGGAGTTTGGATCCCTCTTGGGAGTGAGTCCAAGGACCCACAGCTAGGAAGATGCTTGGAGTTCCTGCATCTCCAGATGACTGAGATATCTGAGGAAACCTAAGTCCTGTATGTGCCTGGATACAAGGCAAAAAACTGCTTATATTTGAGCCTTTATGAAGCCTCTCATAATCTATTTTGGATAAATTTTGTTTAGGGAAGACCAATTAGCTCACATAGACCTCAATCAATGTTAATTTTGGTTGCTTCTGGAGGCCAATCTGATGACGCTTACATTTTTAAAAAAAGGTAGAGACCAGGCCCAAAGCAATAGATATTCTGATTTAATTGGTCGACGATGGGACCTTGGAATCAATTTTTTTTCTTAAGATCCCTCGGGGGATTCTAAAGTGCAGCAGCCAAGGTTGAAAAAGCCTAATCTGATAAAATTAGCAATTTTTAAAATAGCAGATTTGGTAAATATTCCTAAAGTTATGATAAGCTCACAATGACAAGTGTTGGGTTTTACTTAGTCAATAATAGGTAACTATTTAGAAAGAGGTTTTAAAAATGCAATGTGTGGTTAGGTCATGGTGATTATGACTATTTACCTACAAGAGACATGGAAAATAAAAACCCTTGCTAGTATTACACCAGTGGGTAACTGAGGCTTCGGGGAAAACTTCCGATGTCAGCATCTAGGGATGCCTTGTAAGGTTGTTTAGGTCATGTACTGCACAATTCCAAAGGGCTGTATTCATACAACACTCTCATCTCACTGGGAAAGTAGTGGCATAGCTACTATTCAGGCTTTTGTCATATTTAGAGATATATGGCAAGATGTTACTCCGACAATTTTGCACAGAAATTGTAGTGGGAAGGATTTTTTTCACTCAGTGAAGGAACTGAATTTTGTTTCTCAGTTGACAAAGAATAAAACAGAATGTTCTGATGCTGAAGCTGGAGACAGAGAAGCTGTGGTGGACATGTTCTTCATACCCATCTAGCATCTCTTCCTCTTTTGTCTGATATTAGACACTCTCCCTGCATTAATCAAGGTTCTCCAGAGAAACAGAACCATTAGGCTATATATAGATATATATAAAAGGAGATTTATTATAGGAATTGGTTCATGTGATTATGGAGGCTGAAAATTTCCACAATCTGCCATCTGCAAGCTGGAGAACTAGGAATGCTGGTAGTGTAATTCAGTCTGAGTCCAAAGGCCTGAGAACCAGGAACTTCTCCAAGAACAGAGGAAAATGGATGTCCCTGCTCAAGCAGAGAGCAAATTTACCCTTCCTCCACCTTTTTGTTCTATTCAGGCCCTCAACGAATTGAATGATGTCCACCAGCATTGGGGAGGGTGATCATTACTCAGTGTACCAATTAAAATGCTAATCTCATCTAGAGATAACTCACAAACACACCAGATATAATGTTTTACCCACTGACTGGGCATTCCCTGGCCCAGTCAAGTTGACGTATAAAATTAACCATTACAATCTCCCTACATAGCTTTTCTCCTGAAGGAACCCATTCCATGTGGTCTTACATGGCTAGTCTGGCCCCCATTCCCCATCTCTACCAAAGGGATGAGCACATGACTAGGTCTGGTCAGTTATCTTACCAGTGACAGTGATTGGTTGAAAAATGGACATGTGACTCAAGCTGGGCCTATCAGAGCAGTGCCAGGAGTTTTCTGCCACATCTATCTGAGAAGATGTTCTCCTTCTATGAAGGTTACAAAGCTAATATGATGTGAATTGGGCTATGTGACAGAGGCTATTACTTGTTCTCCAATATCTATTCTCTCCTTCTCCCTCCATAATAAAGTTTTAGCTAGGCAAATGGTCTTATAGACTATACAGAATAAAGGCTACATTTTCTACCCTTCCTTGCAGCTGCTTATGGCCATGTCAACACATGCTACAAAAATGAAAATGTCATATAAGAACTTTCAGAAATCTTTCTTAAGAGACAATTGTTTTGTGTCCTTCATCACTATTTTTCCCCCTCTTGCATCCTGCTGCTTGGAATATGGATGCTATGATTGGAGCTCCATCTTGGACCATGAGCAATGCCCCCACTCCAGGGATAGCAGATCAGAATACTGTGAGAATGGGCACCTGAATACTTCATGGGACATAATTGTCTTACCAGCCCCGAATTGTTTACATCCAGACTCATATGAGAGAGAGAAATAAACTATCTCGATTAAGCCATTTTTATTTTATTTTCTGTTACTTGCAATAGTTATTAACTGCCAATTAATCTTAGTTAATTCAGGATGCCTTCATCAGCATGTCTACCACATGAAGACAGACTGCCTAAGAGTGAAGACAATACAGAGGAAAGTAGAGAAAAAAGAAAAAGAATTCTGTTGATGTAATTTGCCTCACTGAATCTAGCCATGCCTTAGCCATACTACCTTTAGATTTTTTGGTTTCATAAGTGAACCTATTTACTTTTTTTTTTTTTAAGATATTTTAAGTTCAGTTTCTGTCATTTGAAAAAAAAAAAAAAGAAAGTCCAGATGAATCTAGCAATCTTGAGGAAGTATGCTCTCAATAAGTATATAACAATATTTTTACCAATTTTGGGTTATGGAATTGGGAGTAAGAATCAATTTATTTAGAGCTCCAGATTCTCAAGGGACAGATAAATCTAAACTGACGTCTATATTACATTAGCCTCCACATTATCCCTTTACCATGGGCATCTTGTTTTTATTATTTTAAAATATTACATAGGACTCAAGTGGCTTGTAATAGTTAAGACATTTCCCCCAGAAAATGGTAATTTAGGAAGATTTACCTGGCTTCAAATACAGGAAGGGCTGAAAGGGTTCTGGATGATGAGACTGGAGGCAGGAGACCAGTTATGAGTAGGAATTGAGAAGATAGGGCTCTGGTGACAGTGTGAATAGATAGGAAGGGACAAAAGTTAAGAGAAACAATCGAATCTGTAGCTTTAACGTATATTCTGTCCTACTGGTAGTTTATATTAGTAAAATGTTTTGTGATTCATGATGTATTTCACGTGTTATATTTGACTCTTAATAATTCTTTGGAATAGGCAAAGCAGGTAACTAGTTTCATCATTTTACAGAAATGGAAACTGAGGCTTAGTGTGGTTATGGGTCTTGCCCAAGTCACATGGGTGTCAGAGCAGGGGCCAGAAGCCAGATTTCTGATTAGTAGTCCAGAATGGAGTTACTGGGTAGCTCTGTACATGGAGATTCACCATTTAGTTTTGTTTGTGAATTCTATTTCATTGTTCATGTTTTCTTCTTACTCATGACCTCTCCTGAGCAGTGATGTGGGCTAAAAGACAGAACTTCATCCTGAGATGAACCATCTTTAAATGCAGTATTTGAACCAAAGAGTGTGTGTGTGGATCTAGAGAGGAGAGAGGAACTACCAAACGATGACAAAACACTCCAACCTTGAGTCCCAGTGAATGGATTTATCTTATTTCTCAGTACGGTAGCCCTGAGAATTTTAATAATTTATCATTTCAAGGAGCCTTGGGAAGAGAAAGGAAATTGCTTTTAGACAGTGTCTTATTCAAGCAAATGGAAATGGTTTCTGAACCACAGAAAACAAATAAACATGCCTCTACCTGGAACTTCGCTAGTGTTTGCCTGTTGTCTGGCACTAAAAGATGTGCTTTGAAATAACGGTGCAGTGTATGCCTGGAGATTCTGCATGTTAGTGGGGCTATCTAAACTCTAGAAGAAGAGGATGTTGATTACGTCTAGGACCACTGAGCTTGGATGAACTCCCAAATGCTGGGTGTGAAACCACGTGCTAAATGTCTTTCCATATAGCAAAATGAAATGCCAAATCCTTAATGGGGGGCTTAGCTTTCACAGCTTCCAAAGAAGCACATTTTATTATTGCTTAAAATATAAAGCTAACATACTATGTATATAGCCATAGTGTATGACAACCATCACGATATTAATGCTTGGCACTCTGGTGACCCATAAAGTCTTCTAAAGAATTATGCATTTTCCATTATTATGTCATTGATGTACCTTTTAAACTTTGCTTGTGAATTAAAAAATGTGTAATTTGGAATTCTGTGGGATCCTGCTGAATTCCTTAGGACCATGGTCAAACACAGCTAAATGGTTATCCTTTTCCACAGTGTTATTCTTGGGCATGGAAAGGAGTATCTTTTTAATAAAGGAAAATTGGCAAGGGGATTTCTTGCAGTGCAGTCCTGGTTTGGCACAAAATGTGAGGCGCCAGGGATGTAAACATCTCATCTTCAGATCCTTGCCTGGCAAAGACACAAGAGGACACATTTCCCTGGCGATGCTCAGCGATCTGCAGCACCACGGTGGGTCTCGGCTCTTTGGACTGACCTTCGCTGAGATGGTAGAAATCCAAAGTAAAGCAATGTGACCTGGCAAACAGCGGATCCTGGAGCAGAGCGTGTGATTTCTTCCATTCCTATGGAGATCCTCATTTGGCTGGAAGTCCACCCCAGGGACAAAGTATTTGCAGATCTTTGGCATAAAAAGAAATGCCCTCTTTTCAACTTTCTCTATTTCAAAGAAGTAGAATGCTGACAAGAAAATGAGTAACCTCTATACTTTTGCTATAGCAATAATAGCCATATCGATTTTAATGTTTGTATAACAATGAGGTTAACAATGGCTACTTGTAAGATCATTATAAGAATATAACATTCATTTTTTCTAAGCTATAGAATATAATATGAGATAGAGGAAATATATGTTTGCATATATGTATAGGTACATATGTGTGATACATGTATTTATGACATGAAATATGATGAAACGTACAATATGCATGTATGTATTATATATGTGTAGACACACACATGGTATATTGAGCATGCAGGACTAATGAAGTATAATCATAAAAAGCTACTTTGTTTTTGTATTCTGCTGTCCTTTTTAGTAGAGGGACCTCTTCCTCTGCCCTTGTATGGAAACGCAGGCAATTTCACAGCTTTTCTGAGCACACTTAAAATATAGAAAATCCCACAATCACTTTAAGTTGTAAAGTACAATCTTGATTCAGAAACTAGAATTTCCAGTTCAATGTATGAATCAGAGTGGTAGAAGCTAGGGCCCCCACGTTGTCCCCATCCCATTTACTGGACTTGCATACCCATCTCTCAGCTGCTGCAAAAATTGTCTATTAGTGGCTCCCAGAGGATTCTCTCAGGAGGATTGACCTCAGCTGACTGATGCCATCTCACCTGGGAAATCAGGACACCCCCCCCAACCACCACGACATACACATCAACCACTGATTTCAAACGTACAAGAGGCCAGCCTCTGGCTCCAGGAGGACAGTTGTGCTGTGCAACTTATGCCGCAGACCTCTCCCTCAAGGATCAAGCCAAAGCTAGACTTCACCTGAAATCGTATCCTTGCTCCACTTTTCTGCCTTCCTTGCCCTTAACCTTAACCTTACTGATTTTTTCTGAAGAGCATTCCTCAAAAACTTGTTTGTCCCTGAATTCTACACTCAGGCTCTGCTTCCAGAAATCCCAAACTAAGATGAAACAAAACAAGAAATCTCTACTGTCCCTTAAAGTTAACATTTTCCACCTTCCACTCAGGGCACAGCTGTCTCCGGGAAGGCCATCAGCCTTCAGAGAAGCGCAAGTGGGGAATTTCTTATGCATTTCCTGCTCACCACTCCTCCATTCACCACCTGCTGGCTGCTCTTATCAAATAATTTTCCTGTATCTCTTGAACTGAATATGATTTTTATTTTTAAGACTACAAATATATTGTATTCCACTGATATCTTCTGAAGTTGAACAATCCATCAATACTCCTGGTGGGAAAAAAACCCTTACTTAATCATGATGATCTGTAGATTTTGAGGCTATATTGTTTACACATTCACATTCCTCTAGTCTCTACATCTCTCTTCCCCAAGCTGATATTATCTAAAATTTTAGTTCTGGAACGCTAAGAGGCTTTTTGCTTGTTTTTGCTTTGGCCCCCAATAATTTTTTGGACAAAATAAACTTTAGTACATTTATTTAGTCATCTTTAGCTTCCATATCTTTGGCTGCATCTCCTAGAATTATTTTCTTCTTATTAGAGTACTATCTCCAACAGTGCTTACAAAGTGGTTCTTCATGTGGAGAACTTGGTATGACTGAGAATATCTCCACTGGATCCTCCATGGTGCTGTCGAAATCTGGCTATGAGTGTCCTCTGTGGGGAAGATACTCAAAAGTAAATCTGAGGACCGGCCTCCCACCTTGGAGCCTCCACTCTGCAACAATGCAATTTCCAGTTGACCTCTTGTACACTCCCCAGGTCCGGACCCAAAAAGTACACTCACACTCTCTTACTGCAGGGGTCTCCTTGCTCAGGAGGAAGCTCCTGGGGCAGGTTCCTTGAAGACAATGCAAACCTGGCTACCATCACCTGGCCCGCAGGAAACTCAAGTATCCTTGGTCTTCCAAATTGTCGGTTCCTCCCACTTGCTGACTTCTCTCCTCACTAGGGCTTTGTGGATGTCTCCTGCCCACCTCTCCCAGAAAAGAAGAAGATACCAAACACACACCAGTTTTCTTCCAAATACTCTTTCACTGCTACTCCACTCCAGCATTGGATAGGGACTCTGATGTTCTGCAGCTCAGGAAGCCTTCAGCTTAGGAATCAGATGGCAGCCTCCCCACTTAAAGGTATCCTCAGTGGTTACCTGGAAGCATTCCCAACTAGAACAATGGCTCTTTACCTTAATGACCGTCTTCAATCTTCTTTTCATATTTCTAGTCTTCTCTTACTGAGGATCAGGAAGAACACGGCTCTGACTTTTCAAGAGCACTACTAAAAAGTAGGAGATAATGGAGCCATGCCTTCAAACTTCTGAGGGAAAATGGTTTTTAATTCAAACATCTATACCTAGCCAAATTATGGGTAGAATAGAGATATCTTCAGACACAGAAGTTCCCCAAAACTTTATCTCTCATGCACTGTTTCTCAGGAAGCTACTAATGGATATATTCCACTGAATTAACAGAGTTAAGCCTAGAGAGGTAAAGAATGGGATCCAGAAAACAAGCAATCTAATCCCAAAGGAAAGTAAAGGGAATACCCAGAATGATGGTAAAGTGAGATCTCAAGACAGCAGTCTTTTACCTGCTCGAGAGCAACTCATCCAACTAGAGAAGATCGGAAGGCTTTGGGACAGACCTCTTTAAAAAGATTATATTGGCAAATCGAAAACACAATGAGATATCATCTCACATCTGTTAAAATGGCTAGTATCAAAAAACAAGAAATAACAAGTGTCGGTGAGGATGTGGAGAAAAGGGAACTCTTGTGTACTTGATAGGAATGTAAATTGGCACAGCCACTATGGAAAACAGTATGGAGGTTCCTCAAAAAATTACATCCTTAAGATCCAGCAATTTCACTTCTGAGTATTTATCTGAAGGAAAAGAATATACTAACTTGAAAAGATATGTGCACCATCATGTTCATTGAAGCATTATTTACAATAGTGAAGACATGGAAGCAACCTAAGTGTCCATCAATATATGAATGGATAAAGAAAATGTGACATATATATATACAATGAAATATTATTTTGCCTTAAAAGAAGGAAATCTTGCCCTTTGCAACAAAATGGATGGGACTTGAGAGCACTGAGTGAAATAAGTCAGATGGAAAAGGACAAATACCATATGATCTCACTTATATGTGGGGGGCTTGGGAATGGGCAAAATGGGTGAATGGGTCAAAAAGTACAGACTTCCAGTTATAAAAGAAATAAGTTATGGAACATAATGTACAGCTTGGTAACTACAGTTAATAATATGGTATTGTATATTTGAAAGTTACTAAGAGAATAGATCTTAAAAGTTCTCATCACAAGAAAAAAAAATTTGTAACCATGTGTGGTGATGGATGTTACCTAGACTTACTGTAGTGATCATGTCACAACATACACAAATATCGAACCACTATGCTATACCCCGAAACTAATATAATGTTATGTATCAATTATATCTCAATTAAAAAAAATTTTTTTAAGATAATATTGTCAGAAAATGGAAGTGCTTGAACATGAGAAGAGATTTATATAAATAAAAGAAAGATTGAGGATAATTACGATAAGAACATAGAAAAAATAAACATAAATAAAATAAAACAATAACTCCAGGAAAAACAAAGCAAAAGATATGCAGGAAAGGAAAAGTAATTAAACTGTAGTGCTTAGCTCATTTTTAAGTTGAGTTTACATAAAGAAAATAATGTAAATCTGGAATATTTATTAAGCCAAAATTATAATAATATTATTTTAAGAAAATGGAAACAGGAAAGAACCCTCATCATCCAAAGTTTGAAGTTAAAATATAATGTCCCAAAGTAAAAAATCAAAAATTGATAACACAAGCATATTATTAAGAGATAAAAGGGTTTTTTTTAAGTTTATAAAAACTAAAAGAGTAAAATAATATTTGTATCTGGTGTAGGGGAAACGGTAAGAGGTGTAATAGGAACTTCTATTTTTTATTTTTAAAAAATGTAGAATTCTTGAATATTTAGATTTTGTACATATATAAATTTGATAGAAAATAAAAACTAAATTGTAAAAAGTCAAAAGTTAAAATATGGATTATTCAGTAAATGGCATTACGATAACTGGTTATTCACAAGAAAAGATGAGTAGATTTCTACTTCTCATCATCCACAGAAATAAGTTCAAAATGAATATAAGTCCTATGTGTGAAATGCAAGGTTTTAAGCCTTTAGAAAAAAATATATAGGTGAGTATCTTTATGATATCAGTTTCCAAGACAGATTTCTTTAAAGGCAGAATACTACAAAACATAAGGGAAAATATTGATAAATCATATTGCACATCAAAATCAAAATCTCTACTGCAAAAAAGTTACCATAAGCAAAGTTGACAAGTCACATATGGGGAGAAGATATCTGCAAAGCATATAATTGCTAAAGTATCCAGAATATACACAGAATTCCTACAAATAATAAGAAAAACGCAAAAAGTTTAATGGAAAGAAAATAAGCAAATAATATAATCAGGCAACTTGTGGAAGAAGAGATCTCAATGACCAAAAAGTATGAGAAAAGATAGGCAACCTTATTGGGATCAAATTAAAACAAGGAGAAATCATTACATGCCAGTGGAATTGGGGGGAAAACAATATAAAGCTGATAACACCAATTGATGGAGAGAATGTGGGGAAAGAGCACTGATATGTCTCTTGTGGGAGAACAAACTAGTACAACTACTTTGGAGAGCAATGTGATAATACCTAGAAAAGCTGAAAATGGTCATAGCACATTAATCAAACTCCTAGGTATATTTTTCAAGCCTAGAGAAATTGTTGTACCTTTGGCCAAGGAAAACTGAACAAAGATGTGCTTTCCTGCACTGTTTGGAATAGGGGGAAATGAGACTATAACCTAAATTTCCATAAATAAGAAATGGATGAATAGACAGTGGTTTATTCATACAATGGAATACTATGCAGTTGTTGAAATGAATGAACTAGATCTACATGGATAAATTTCAGAAACATTACTGAAGAGACAGGACTGAGTTGAAGTTGCAAAATGGTACATATGATTCCACATATGCGAAATTTTAAAGCACAGCATAGTATTATATAAGTTCATGGACATATACATATAGACTAAAAGCCTGAAAACTTTCCTAGGAACGCTTTCCAACAAATTCAGGACGGTGGTGACTCTTGGGGCAGGGCAGGAGGGATGGGAAAGAGATGGGGGATGGATAGTATTAGATGCAATCACAATGCTAGGCTGCAAATGCCCAAACAAAAATGATATGAAGCAAATGAATAGAAGGCTAAAATTTGTTAAATCTAGGGAGGTGGATATGTGGGTATCTGTTATATTTATTTTCTGTGTGCTTAAAATCTTTAGGGACAGTGATATAGGATATGTGCCTGCTGACCATCAGAAGGCCAGGGCTGTTTCTAATCTCCACTAAAGACAGTTGTATGCTTTTGGCCAAACCCTTTACCATTTTTTAATCTCAGTTCCCTTATTTGTAAACGGAAGGTAACATCCTTCTGCCCAGTCTGCTTCAGTGTTTGGAAAATGACTCAATGAAATAATCTATGTAAAAAGCCACTTTGAAAACTATTAAGAGCTAAATAACTAAAGAATTTTTACTGTTCACATGTTGATGTGTAAAAAATGGATATCCATAAAAAATAATAATGGTAGTTCAGGCAACCGATATCAACATACTGTTTATCTTTACTATAGGTTTTGTATTGCTATTTTGACTCTGCAAAATTATACTAGTGATATCATCCTGCAGTGGAGGCTTGACAAGGAGAGGGAGAAAACTGGGTCCCATCATTCCTCCAACTCTATCTCCTAAATACTGTAAGGATTTGAAAGAGTTAAAGCCCAAAGGATCTGCCAGCACCACTGGGAGAAAAACACCTTGCATGTAAAGATGGTGCTTTAGGAAATGTCAGTTTAGTAAAAAAGACCACTGGCAGAGGAACACAATACATGCTTCTGTTTAGAGCTTTAAAAAATCTATTTTAAATAATAGCATTGGAAAAGAATGTAAAGTGTAAAGGGAGAACAAAAGGAGCTTTTGGCATATGTACTCTTCTCGGTTGTGCTCTTCTTAATAAACCAACTCTCCTCGAAAACATTTGTTAGATAGAAGCAATTAAGGCTGAGGCTCTATCCTCTCTCTACTAATTAATTACAGCAAATGAGCCTGTAATGTGCATCATAACAACTTAATAAGCTGGGCCACACTATTTTAGATTCTGCTATGCTAGTATTTCATCATTGCTGGGTTATTTAAATTAGGTAAGTAATATCTGAACACTAATAACTTTGAATTACCTATGTCCTTCAAAATAAACTCTAGGTCTTGAGCAGATGTGCTATTTACATGGAAAGGGTGAGAGCAAAGAATGGCAGAGTAGAGGTGAGGACAAGGAAAGGAGGAGGAGACAGGATGAACAAGAGAGCTTACACAAACTCTCATCTTCAGTAACGTAATATCCATCCCCTCTGCAGCATGTCACACTAGCCAACCAGATGCCATTCTGATTTTTTCAATATTTGTTGGACCTAAACAGTGGAGAATCCAATAGCTGCATTAGCCTCCCTCTTTTGACATCATTGGTTGTTATCAATTCTCACCTAAATATCTGAAAACCTGGATCAAATTGCGACTAATACAAGCTCTTTAGTAATGTCTCTGCTTTTAATGAAACTTTAAAGGCAATTAGTGACTCATTGAGTCAACGAATAGTCTTTGTACATCTGGGGATGAGTTAAAATTTGGCTTACTGTTAATGAAAGAGCCTAGGGCCCCGGATCAGCTGTGAAATTGTCTCAGACACAATTATCCAAAAGTCTAAAGCCCTGGTTTCTTTCAAATCAAAGGGGACTGTGTCTTCCAGGTAATAACATCTGCTACCACCTCGAGGTATTAATCGACTAACTTCAGCAAAAGTCAAGCAAATCCTCGTCTCTCCCTCCTTGAAACACAAAGAGTTCACTGCCGCGAAGGTATAATTCAGGCATTTCCAGAAGGGAAGGAGAAAAGGGGGTGTCGGAGAGCAGATCTGGAGCTCAAGGAGAAGTCTATCAGGTGGTCTTTTCTGTAGATCCTTCTTTTCTTTTTATTTGTTCAAGTTTCCCTAGAACATATAACCAGGGATTTTCACTATAGAATGGAAAACACAGTGGAACAAATCTCTCGAAATATTTTTGAAACATGAGCTGTTTAGAGGTGGATGAGAATGTGCCAGTTTGACAGACCAGAAGAAATTTTAGAGGTAAATGCCAACAACAAGGAGAAATAATTAATTGGCTCCTTTCCTCTTTGCTTGTTGTCCCATCCAACATCTCCAGGAGGTAATGGGTGAAAATGGAGACACACACACAAAAACTACGTTTGGTCTATGGGCAAATTTAATAATGGCAGAAACTGTATTTGAACACATTTCTTGACATCTGTTCCAGAATACATCTTTACCCTCAGCTTTGTGATATGCCTGGGATAAGAAGTAAATATACATATACCTTTCAGGAGCGATGCTTTTGGTAAATTTTTTGGACAGAATCAAGACTGGACTATAAAATTGGGACTTGTGATACTGTGATTGACAAGAAAAATATATATTTTGGCATTCAGATGACCAAAATATATCTCTCATATATATTTGGTCTTTGTCTATGGTTCCTGACTCACAGCTCCCAAAACCCTTGGAATTTGTTAAGTGTTGAGAGTGACAAAGGTGTCTCTTGCTATGTTAATGAGGTGACTTTTAGACCCCACCTGAGGATGCAGACTGGCTGCCAGGAGAACCAACCATGTGATTAGAGGGTTGGAAGTTTCAGACCCCTTCCCCGACCTCCAGAGAGAAGAGAGGGCCTGGAGGTTAAATCAATTGCTAATGGCCAATGATTTAATCAATTATGACTATGTAATGAAGCCTCCATAAAAATCCAAGAGGACAGGGTTCAGAGAGCTTCCAGGTTGGTGAACACGTGGAGATTTGGGGAGAGTGATGCACCTGGAGACGGCATGGAAGCCCTGTGCCCCTTCCCATGTACCTTACCCTACGCATCTCTTCCATCTGGATGTTCATCTGTATCCTTTATTATACTCTTTTATAATAAATAGTTAAACATAAGTAAGGGTTTCCCTGAGTTCTGTGAGCCACTCTAGCAAATTACTTGAACCCCAAGGAGGGGGTTGTTGGAATCTTGGATCTATAGCTGGTTGGTCAGAAGTACAGGTGATAACCTGGGCTTGTGACTGGCATCTGAAGTGTGTATGTAGGGGGGGTCTTGTGCGACTGAGCCCTTAACCTGTGGGATCTGGTACTATCTCTGGGTAGATAGCATCAGATTTGAGTTGAATTACAGGACACCCAGCTGGTATCCCGAGAATTACTTGGTGCTGTGTGGGGGCACCCTCCTCCACACATTGAAATTGGTCTCAAGACATCAAAAGAGGGCTCCAATTCATTTCTTCTCTCATAACTTCCCTTTCGTCCCTTCCTCCTTCCATGCAGGATCTATTTTAGCAAGTTCATGCTGAGATGTCAAATGATAAAAATTTCAAGTGGGTCCTTTCCCAAGTTTACATATATTTTCTAAAAGTCCACTCCAAAACCCCAAAGCCTTCAAAACTCAAAGGAGTACAGCAATAATGACAGAATGACAAGCACGGGGATGAGGAGGTAGATGGCCAAGCCTCGGTGCCCTCTCAGTACACCACTGATCCATTCGCTGCTAAGGCCAATCCAGAACTTGAGCAAGTGAAGAGAGATCTGCACTAAGTTCGCTCTTGACCAGTAGAGGGTTCAAAGAAATTCAAGCCTTTGAGAAAACTGTCCCTTGAATTAGACATTTTCATAAGAATATTCTCTGTGTAGACAAGTATCTAAGTGAGCAATTTGGAAAGACTTGGGATCAGGTTAAATCCTATTGATGCCACAAAGGAGAAGAAGGTTGAGTCAGCAATATATGACCAAGTAAAATATTTTTCTCCAACAAGGAGAGCCAGTACTTCTTATATACCTCTGTCACTCACTGACAGGCAATAAATCCACTATATATTTGCTTAGAACAGAAAAATGAAGATACCGCCAGACAACTTTATTATATTTCCATGACTCCTATTACCTTCTAGCTTTTCTTTTCTCAGCTATCACACTGCCCATGTGGTCTTGAGCAAACCCCAAATGCTCCAATCTCTGTTAGTTGAATGAGTTTATTCGACTTCACCTAACAGTGGAAGCCGTCTCTGAAGTCCCATGACTGCACTTCACAAAACAGTTTGGCAGCATTGAATTCCAATAACAGAAAAGTCTTCTTAAACAATAGCTCATTGGATTTAAATCAAATTTGTCAAGGTCATATCACCTCTAGAACAGTATTCTCATTTAGAAAGCAAACTCTATCAGGATAAGTTTCTTTCTAGGCCTGTTCTTCCTCTTAGCACTAACACTGACTATCTTTCGAGGAAGATATAATTAATGCAAAATACTTCTCTCATCTAAAGACATACCGCTTAATCAAATTCCAAAATGACTATGAATAGTTTTCCTTGAATCTGTTCACCTTTATTATACAATAAGTCATTTTGTTTTAGTGAAATCCTCCTCTTTGCTTTAAGAAACAAAAGTTGTTCCCTTTACTACCAGGCAACTGAACAATTTAAGAAAACAGTCGTATTGGTTTAGCCTAAGATAAGGGAATTTGATCTCTCTATGACATTATAACAGTAAAAAAAAAAGTTATGAAAAATGCTAGTGAAAAACTAAGATAAACTTGTCTATATGTTATTTAAAAACCATAGTAAAACAAGCAGCAAAAATTATTTGTAGATGGCCAGTAAATATGACAGGTGATCAACTTCAATATTCACCAAGAAAATGCAAATTAAAATCACAGTGTGATCCTACACATATCCCAGAATGCCTAAAATGAAAAGACGGAAAGGCCAAGCGGAAGGACAGGAACTCTCACACCCTGCTGGCGGACAGGAGAATGAGTACACGACTTTGGAAATCTGTTTGGCAGTATCTGTTTACACTGAATACATACACACTCTATTACCCGACAACTCCACTTTTAGGTATATTCCCAACAGAAATTCATAAGTACATTCACTGAATACATCTTCGATTGTTCATAGCAGCAATTGTAATAGCTTCAAACGGAAAACTACTCAAATGTCCATCAACAATTGAACAGATAAATAGAATTTATTCACACAACAGAAAACTCTACAGCTATGAAAGTAAATGATCTACAACTACACACAACCATATAAGGGAATCTCACAAACATAGTGTTAAATGAAAGAAGCCAGACACAAAAGTGCACACGCTGTAGGATTCCAACTATACAAAGTACAAAGATGAAACTAATTTATGCCATGTTTATGTTATTTGTTACAAAGGTGTGAAGAGGAATTCAAGTGCCCAGAGGATAGGAGTGCTGGTCAGCCTCCTAGCTTGCCCCCTCCGCCTATCTGAGGCCCCCACCCCAAGCACTGCACACATGATCAAATTAGGAGTTGTTGTCAAGTGACTGCTGATGCTGAAGCCCATGACAAGCAGGCACAAAGCCATAGAGGTACACTTGAGCCGCTCCCAGGGGAGAAGACGACGTTGTACTGCTCCACCAAACACAGACCTGCTGTGTTCCTGATTACCAGGGAAGTTTGTCTTTAATTCTCACATTTACATCCCCATCAAAGGACAGCAAATGCTTTGATTTAGGCTATGGTTAGAAATGGAAACTTGTTAGGTGTGATGTGGTGGAGGGAATGGGTTGGCAAGAAGAAGATGTAAAAGAAGATGAGTGGGTTTAGTTAATGCATTTGCCAAAACTATTACAGACATTTACTTCACATGTAATCCTTATGGGAGAAGTTGCAGGTGGATATTACATCAAGGCTCCTTTCAATTTGTTTAAACTGTGAACAAACAGACCACATGAAGGCTAAGAAGATATAAACAGAGGATACTGCTGCAATTGAACACCACTTATAACAAAGATAATCCAACACAAATTTAATGATGTGTATGAGAGCTAATTGTGCTGGGTAATAAATGGCGAATAGTATACATAAGCAGTTAAAAAAGGATTATTCTACTTGGTCAAGAAAGATTTACTATTTTTCTCTCCTTTTTGTTAATTCCATATCCTGCAACTTTTTCCATGGCAGGGACCCTTCTTTTCTATCTTTGTGCCCCTTTGGCAGGGGCTGGTGCAAAAATGTTCTCGACAGATGACGGTGAATGGAAGAAATGTCAACACTGATAATTTACCCTAAAGCTCTCTTTTCCATCGGGGTTTCTTGATCTCCACCCATCCCATAATGGCTTGTGACAGAAGCCCTCTAAGGGGCTCTTGCCACATCTCTTTTGTCTTCTTCACCTTCAGCTTCCCTGAGCACTTGTCCAACTGCTTATTAGCTACCACCTGCAACACCCACACTTTTCCATCCACAGCACTCACCTACCTACTGCCCTGTGTTCAAAAAGTCTGGAAGCAATAGAACTCTGGGATATATGCAGATGGCTAATCAACATATATAATATATAACATAATCAACTGTCTGCACAGTAGAGTCACTTGGGAAAGTTTTAAAACATACCGATGGTCAGACTCCACTCTCAGAAATTCAGACACAGTTTGTTTCAGTAGATCCCTGGGCAGTGGATCTTTTAAAGTGCACCAGTTAATTCTGTTGTAGCCAGGGCTGAAAACCACTGCCAAGATAAGTACATATTCACTAATGTGGGGAATAACCATGAATAAAGCAAAACATGGGAGAAAGGACAACAAATATGGATTCTGAGCATTTTAAGAAATAAAGGAAGAGAAAGAGTGGGGTGAGGAAAGAACCGGTTCACAGAGATCCTGTCCTTGGCAGGGCGTGGGCTGTAACGAAATGAAGCTGACAACTCCCAGATATATCTCTACTCAGTCCTAAGCAGCTACTAATAAGTGAGCTTCTGATGGTTCTATTAAGGATACTAAAGCCCAACTTTAATCCGATGAAGAAAAGAAACAGTGAGGACAGAGCACACAACTCTGTGAGTAAGAAAAGTTGAGGAGGCCACAGTGAGGGTAACCTGTTTTCCCCAGTACAGTGGCTTCAGGCCCTCCTCTTACCTGCCACCACCCACCTCCAACACCATACTTCTGTCTGCTAAGTGTTGCTTCTGCCCTGCACCGCCATAAATTCTCTTCTCACTCCCTCTTGGCAATTCTCCTTTTACTCTACAGTGACGTTTGATGGGAGTATTTAGGTGGCTGTCATTATTGCTTTTATTATGAATTTAGTGTCTAACTCTTCTTGGTGAAGACTACTGCCCCAAGAAGACGTCAGGCTCAGGCTTTAGAACCAAAGATACCTAAGTTTGAATGCGGATTTGATCATTTATTAGTCATAAGACCTTGGGGCAATTGATTCTCCAAGCTTCAGTTATTTTCAATCTGTAAAATGGAGAAAATAATATCTACCTTGCAAGGTTTTGTGAGGATTAAATAAGATCATTAAAAAAAGAGTCCCTGACAATTGGAAGATGCACAACAAATATTAGTTTCCTCCCCTCCAGATAAGACCTATCTTTCAGACCTGTCCAATATGGTAGCCATGAGGCCCTGTGTAGCTATGAAGATTGAAATGAAATTAATTAAAAGTATTTAAAATTAGAAATTTAATTCCTCAGTTTCCCTAGCCCCATTTCAAGTGCTCAATAGCCACATATAGTTAGCAATATATTTATATAAAACCTTATTAGCACTGATTATAGACCATTTCCATCATTGCAGGAAGTTCTAGTGGACAGCACAGTTACTCCACCAGAGCCTGCTTAAGTGCTGCCACAGTGAAGATGAGAACCATCCATGGAACTCACTGGCCAGGCAGCAAAGTGCAGGGCTAAATCCTTCTATCAGAATATTCCATGTGTAACATATCTGCCTCTTCTGGGCATCCACTTCCAAGAAGAAAGGGACAAAAAAAGAAGATGCTACAGAAAGACAAATACTGCATGATCTCTCTTATATATTAAATCTAAAAATAAATGAATTAGTTAAAAAACCAAACTCATATATACAGAGACCAGATTGGTGGTTGCCAGAGGCAGGAGGTGGAGGTAGGGAGAAATGAGTGAACTGTTTCTGTGGGGGCATTTTCAGTATAAATAAATTGAATTTAAAAATTTTAAAAATAAAATTAAAAGTATCAGCATGCTAAAACAAAAAAAGAAGATGATGATGCTGAGGAATCTGAAAATAAGCCTAGCCTGGCTGACTCAGCAATTTTGCCAAGGCTGGACAGGTTATGTTAGTTTTTAGCTCTGCATAAGCAAATAAAGCCATGCAAGGCTGTCAAGTAAAGGCATATTTACCATGAATTTTATTTATTATTCACACATAGCTTCTAGACACTGCCTTGGTCAACCTTGAATTCAGTTCCCTAGCAACCTGGGCTAAATTAAGCAACATGACAGAGTCATGAGGCAGGGAGCCTTTTGAGAACATCTTAACCCATCACCTCAGACTTTGAAATTGCTTTTCATCTTAGTTGCTATGCCTAGACCAGGCTGCCAACAATTGCCATCTGAGGCTTCTAGTCTCCAGGTCACTAGTTCAGGTCATGACTTGTTTAAACATGAAAAACAAGAACATGATGGGTCACAGGATGTGGTTGTGCAGACTGTGTACTACACAACTCCATAGGGTACAATTTACAAAATTAACATAGACTTGTATATTTATTCTAACAATTTCCCAGAAAACAGCAATAGTGTCTTGAACAAGGGCTGGTTTTTTCTAACTTTCATAAAGGTACTGTATACATTAACCACATGGGTGACTGGGAGGGCCACTGTGAAGCTAGAGGGCAGAAACAGACCAAGAAGTCAAAATCCTTAATCTAGGGGTAATCTAGCATTGGGGCCCAAGAATGTTCTGGATATCCACAGCGGTCTTTGTTCCAATAGCTGCTGGAGAAATTCTGCCTTGTGATTCACTAAACTGGACTAGCCTTGCCCTTTGGATTTAGAGATTTTTACCAGTTCTGATCAGGTTTCAACAACGACACAGTGGTTTTCAAGTATGGCTCTACAATCACCTGGGGAGTCTTTTAAAAATACCCGACTCTTAAAAAAACTACCAAACTCATAGATACAAAGAACAAATTGATGGTTGCCAGAGAATGCCAGGTGGGGAATGGGGAGTGGGAAAAATGGGTAAAGGTGGTCAAGAGGTACAACTTTCCAGTTATAAAATAAATAAGTCCTGAGGATGTAACATACAGCATGGCGACTGTAGTTAATAATACCATATCGAATTTGAAATTTGCTAAGAGAACAGCTCTTAAAAGATCTCATCACAAGAAAAAAAATTTATAACTACATGTGGTGATGGATGTTAACTAGACTTATTGTGGTGATCATTTCACAATACGTACAAATAGCAAATCATTATGTTGTACATCTGAAATCAATATAATGTTACATGTAAATTATATCTCAATAAAAAAAAAACCTGATTCTGAACCTTACCTCAGATCAATAAATCAGAATCTCTGCGGGTGGGGTCTGGGTACCAGTACCTTGCAAAAATATCTAATGTGCAGCAAGGTAGATAACTGCTCCTCTAGGAGATGGAAAGAATGGAAAGGATGGAAAGAAGAGGAATCTGATGCCCCAAGTCTCAGACAAATTGTTAACATGGAAGAAAATTTCTTAAATGTAGTCCACAGGACTTTTAGTCATTAGAACCAAAGATAAGCAGAAAATAGAAGGAAATTCTTTTCAAATAGGCAATAAGATCTGGTATTCATGATTGTGGAGTGCATCTTCATCACTCAATTTTAAACTTTAGAATTGCACTGCAAATGTAAAGAAACAACATCAGACTTTATTGACAAACTGTTCTGGAATGCTCAAATTGAGCTTTAAAGTGTTAGAAGAAGGAAGGAAGGCGGTGACTGAGAAGGGAAAGGGGTTCTTAGGCCTTTTTAAGAACGAGAATGAGCCCTCAACTAAGTTTTGCATGTAGCACAGCATCCCACAGCCCGAGCTCAGGGAGAAGGGGCTCACTGTGATTGAAACATGGGTGGCATAACCACAAGGGAAGCCGAGAGTATCTTCCAAAACTATGACTTGTTCATTTAGAAGACTTCAACAGTACCTACTAAATAATCCAAGTGTGGCCTAGTCTAGCTTGTTTCAGATGAGAATGGCTTAGTCATTTTTACCCGTTTCAAGAATGTTCTCTGAGTCATGGGTTATACTCACTTCACATTCAGATCTAAGATCACCAGTCCCCTTGAAACCTCTCTGGAGCTAAATCTGTCTGGCTGATTCTTTCTGCTCTATCTCAAACATGAGTCAGTGCTCTGCTGTCTTATTTTACCACCCCAAATTAATGAAAAATGTTCAAAATTCCCAGAAAAGCAGATATATTCTAATTGGTTCTTAGTAAAGCAGACAATCTCATAAATGTATGCTGTATTTTCAAAAGCATGTTCAGAGCCTAAAAATACATATTCACTTTGAATTCATTTATGGCTGTATCTACTAGAGACAAATGTTAAAAAATATACAGAGAAGAAACCGTATTTCCCTCCCCCCCATTTCTTCTTATCTAAACACTTTATTTCTTTCAAAAGCCAGGCCAGCTCTCATATCATCAATTAACTTTTCCCAGCCCAAAGTAACCTCTTCCCACTCAGGATTTATATTGACCATCTTACCCTGTCATTTGGTCTTATTCATATATTGTATTATTATACCTCTCATAGTCATTTAGCTTATCATATGGAAATGTCTTTTCCACCTGTTATGTTCTTTAAATATGCCCATGGGCATAGTCCATAGTGGAAGAATGTATACTTTATAGCATTCACTGAATGCTGATGTATTCATTATGAAAAAGTCCAAATTCATGAGCCAATTTTATACCATATCTATCTATGTTATTGTTACCTCTTTCACAAAGAAAAGAACACAATAATATATCAAGATATAAGATAAGATGCCCTGATTTTCTCATAACTGTAGGACCCAAATGGCATGAATTCCTGAATTCTTTGAATGTACCAGAAACACGGGGGGAGAAGGGGGTGTCTCCGTTGCTCCTGTAGTAGACGCACGTGCCTTTAAAGATTTTTGTAAAAGATGAGGAGGAATGCTGGTAAGTAAATCAGGGCATGCCATCGATTGTAAAACATCCTGATTTCAAAAATGTAAAATGTGTGGCTTAACATCAATGATATTTTCTAAGTGAAAATGATCATTCAAATACAAGTAATATGTAATAAAAATTGGAAATCTCCTTTGTTAAAAATATCATCATAAGTTAGAGAACAATTTGTCTTAAAGAGAGGCATATCTTAGATCTCCCTCTGAAACCCTGAGCACCAGACTAGACCTTTGACCATGCTGGGGTTTGGTGATGGCCTATAATATACCAAGAAGGTGAACTGTCTAAAAGGAACAAAAGCTATGTCAGGGCCTTTGCTTCAAGAGTTCATGGAAGTTGCAAAATGTAGTCCTGAAAGAATACAATAACATGAATTTCATGCTTATAAGAAAGGAAATTGCCATGATGTTGCTCAGGGTCTTTATGCAGCATATTTACAAACTGGTCCACACTGATCCACAACTGGCTGGAATCTGCCTACTCGTGATCATATTCTACAAAGCTGTTACAATTTCCTTTACACCACTTTGTATGAAATGTATCACACATGTTTTGTATTATATTTAATTGTGTACCTGTCAGTGGATGGCAGGGAGCATGCCTTGTGCACTGCTATATTTCCCCGGGTGCCTTGCACAATCTTCTGCATGGTGAGTAAGCCCTCAGAGAATTGTGAAGAACAGATAAGCCCTCAGAGAATTGTGAAGAACAGATGAGCAACAAACTGACCAAAGGAAAAGCAGTGTTATCACTCAGTTCTGGAGTCAGCAGTTACCCAATGAATCAATAAAGAACAATGCATGAGATTGTTGCTTTGCAGAATGTTAACCAAAAGAAGGATGAGTGGTGGGGCTCTTAGGAGAAGACCCAGACCCTCTGTCTGGCTGTGAATGGAAAATAATTCTAAACAATTTTTTCAGCCACTGGTGTCAACGTCAACAGCAAATTCAGTAATCTTACCATTTATTCTTTCTATTCTAAGATATCCCAACATTCTTTAACTGTGAAGTAGACTCTAATAGATATATTTAAATTTCCCAGGTGGGAATCGTTCCCTTTTTTAACCCAAATAGATGTTTAACCTACTGATGTTCCTGCTTGTCATTTACAGCATATTTAATCAGAACCCCACTGCTATAGGGATCCCTCTACCCTGGCAATATTGAACTTGAACCACAGCAGTCCATGAGCCTGGGATCCTTCTGAACTCAGATAAGAGAACAAATTAATTTTTCTCTTGCCCCGGAATTCTCATCTTCATCAAGACCTGCACCCAACTGCAGGGAAAAACAGCCCAGAGGCAGCAAAAATCCACACAACTGCTAGAGATGCGTGCCTTCTGGCAGTGCTGTGGATACTGCTTCCATGCCCCTCTCCTGCCCTACAATGAGTCAAGTGACATCTGGGCTGCCTGTTCTGAGGATGCATAAGAAAAACGAAGGTTGTATCATGTAGGCTTGCACCACGTCTCCTGTATCGGAAAGAGGCCATAATCTGCCCTTGTTATCAATTAAATCAATTAAACAACCAACAAGTACTGTGTTTCTGGTGCCCCATGCAGCGGCACTGCTTGGTGCTGGTTTCTGTGGAAGAATACTGTAGAACATTTAGACCAAATATAAGATCAGTAGTAACAGGAAAATAACAAGGAGGTTATGTACATATATTTAAATCACTCAGACTGGCTTTCAAAGATGAAGCAGCTGGTTTTAGATACAAAAAATTTCTTATGAAGAAAGCAAGAACAACCATTAATGAACTGTTTAAATGACCTGCAAGTTGCTCGAGAACCAGGGAAATATGTTATTCATGATTGTATCCCCATAGCCTAACATGGTGCTTGATACATAATATGTATCCAATACTGCTTGCTGAATAAGTGAACGAATACCTTACATGAAGATGGATGCCATCTAAACAGAATAGTCCTTAAAACTTAACTACCTGTCATAACCTCCATCTGAGGAAAAACAGCACTGAAAGTCTGTGGTTTGGGCCATTTCATAATACTATCTTGGTCACAGCTAATTGGTCCAGGAATTCATGCTAAGGCCAAAGGATCATGCATAAAGGCCAACCTGCTCCGGAGCACCTTGGTTTAAGATGGATCACTAGGAGGGCCCCACATTGGATAGTGGCCCATGGACTCCGCTGGATCCTCTCTCTCAGGAATTCCAAACAACGTAGCCCAAAGATGAAGGTCACAGGGCCTGCTCTTGGATCAGACATGGCAATGTGCTTTGGGAAGACCAGGGTCAGAGGGCCTGATGGCCAGCTGGGTACTTACAAGGAACCCTGTCACACCAGGCAGCTTTTCCCTAACCGTGTTCTGAGAAACAGAGTTCTAAGAGATGAGAATGGATATGCTTGATAAGCGGCTGGGAAATGCTGGATGTCATGTCCTTTCTTGATGAATCACAATGTTCACTTGCATGCTTAAGCCTCTTAGAAATCTTGCTCCAAAAAAAAGTTTTTAAATCCTACTTAGCAGAGGGCCCCCCAAAGCCTTTATTTTGCAGCATAGGACTCCTGATTTAAGAAAAGGTGACCTAAAGTGACCTGGATGTATCTCTTTCCTCGTAACTTAAATAAATCTAACTAAGGCATTGCTTTAATTGTAGAGCTTATAAATATTATCCTCAGAAATGAGCCTCCAACTTGTGAGAATGAAGCCACAGTCTCAAAATTAGACCAGGCCCTTTTCTATAAAGCAATTATTCAAACTTTATCATGAGTCAAAACTTTAGGTTCCAAAATTTCTAAGACTTCATGACCTCATCCAGGAATCCTAAAAACAACTGTGGTCATCATCCATTAAAAATGCAACTTTCACAGTGTTCCACAGAAAAATCCTATGGGCTGGTAAAAATAGGAAGTAAAAATCCTATGGGTTGACTTATTTTCATTAATGCCTTACCAGTAAAGATGTAAACAATTTTAACCCAGGCTGTTAAAATATGCATATGCTGAGGGAATAAAATCCGTCTTAATTGCTGCTCCAACAAGGAAAAGAACTCTGAGTACTTTGTCAAATAAATAAATGATCTATGCCTTTTCTTGTCACTTTTCTTCTCTTCAGTAATTTTAATAAATAAAATTGATGGTTTTGGAAAGAGTTTTAGGTGAGCTCTTCCAATTGTAACATTCCTTCGCTTAAATATCAGTTACGACAACATTCCAAACTTCGAAGCAAAAGCTGTTTCCTGCATTTATTTTGACACTTATCATAAAGCAGCACCGGTCAAGTTTAGCCCATCGCCCTGGCTGGAGTTTTTCCTGACACATGCCTGCTTTTTACTTTTTACTTTTCACTTTTCTTCACCCCCCTTCTTCTTCCCACCAACCCCGACTCTGCCCCAGAGTATGACTCATTAAGTTCCTGGTAGGAAAATGAATTCTATTTTTTAATCATTTGATGCCTGCAACATAAGCTAAAAGGAAATGCATTTTAATTCATCCAAAAATTCTAATAGGATCATGAAAAACTGAAAAGACTTAACATTGAACAAACATGCCTAATATAGGAGAGAAAAGGTAAGAATGGACTCCAATAGTTATACGAATATAAAAATTCCTGGTCTGGAAAACATAAAAATTAGTCTTTTCACCAAGAATCCATAAAGACAGAAGTAAAACAAACAAACAAACAAAAAACACATCAATCCTCACCTGCTCTCAAAATAAAACAAAATATTCCTGAAATTAGATACATACATCAATCAATGCCTACTTTTGTAATTAACAGAATACCTCTGAGTAAGATTTCAACCACTGTCCCAGGAGTAAAATTGAAAGCAAATTTTATGAAAACATACATACATGAATACATGGCCAGCTTTCACCCTCAAGAACTAAGGAAGCAATGATTCTTGAATTCAGAAACTGCTATTTAAAGCGCACACACAGGGATAGGGATTAAATAAGAGGGGAAGATAGTAAGGATAGACACAGGTTGCAATAACCTATTAGTATCAGCGAGGGGAGAGAAATAAAAACTACCCAGAGGGAATAAAATTTGAGGCCAAAGGAGAAAATGTAGGGAATTTAGCTTCCATTCCTGCTCTTTATAAATTGTTTTAATCTTTAGATTAAGCACTTTATAGTCTCTGCTTGTATTTTGTTCCTGAAATGAGTGATAACATAAAGTCACCTAAATAATAGCACTTAAGACATACTAAAAAAGGAGAAACTAGACAGTATTTTTGTGCTCTGGAGAAGGTGACAGGAAGGTCAGCACATGGACATTTCTATAAAGTGCCTGGAAGATCACGACTATCTGTACATGCTGTTCCCAAGATTTTCTCTCTCACTCTCAATTAGTTCATAGATAAATCAATCTTTTGGCATTCTAATAAGGATTATAAGCCATGTCAAAACAAAAAAAAAGATTTAGAGTTTATAGCAACCCTTTACTGGTTTGATCACATCCCACCCCACCCCAATCCCAAGGAATTCCTGTGACTTGCCAGAATGAAATTGCATTTCTCTTTTCCTGTGGGTGCATATTTTCTAGCTTTGCCCATAAAATATTAGAGGCAGGTAAAATGACTTTGATATAGCATATACCAAAACAGATGAAACTTTATAGCATTCTTTTGAGATAAAATATGCTGTCATAGCTCATGATTTTAGATTTCAGATATTCGAATTATTACTTTTCAAATACTTGGAATAGGGACCAAGACAACTTTTTCCATTGAAAAGTCCTTAATCTCCAAGGCAATTATTCATTTTCCTTCAATCTTTTTTCCCAAAGAGTTGAATAACAATAATAGCAATAATGATAATAATACTTAGCACTTAC
The DNA here is from genome assembly GCF_041296265.1 of Equus caballus. Classification (NCBI taxonomy): domain Eukaryota; kingdom Metazoa; phylum Chordata; class Mammalia; order Perissodactyla; family Equidae; genus Equus; species Equus caballus. The sequence continues at coordinate 88,241,140 of NC_091697.1, forward strand.
GTACTGGGCACAGTGCCATATGCTTTGCATATATTATCTTCTTCAAACTCCATGACAAGCTTAAGACACAGAAACTATTATCATTCCCATTTTACAGATAGGGAAATGGAGGCTTGGAGAGGTTAATGACTTGCCCAAGTTTTCATAGCTAGTAAGGAAGCTAAACCAGGATGTGAATTCTGCTCTGTTTGACCTCACTGTCCACACATCTAGTTACACCGAAGAATTTGACAAATGTGATAGGCATTACCATCTACCCACTAAAAAAAAGAGTATAGGCATTCCAATCATGAATGAATAGATGTTGAAGTTAATGTACAGAGAAATGTAATGAATAGGAGAATACACTCTAGGTAGCTGGAAAATCTGAGAAATATTTGGATAACTTGCTACCCAATCCCTTCTATATTAGCCAATAATACCTAAAAAGAAAAAAGAAGAAGAAGAACAATGAAGCTTCAAATGCTCTAATATCCCACTGATTGTTTTAGGGTGTCCATTTTACTTTCCCTGTTTAAGCATAGCTCTAATGAAAAAGGAACAAAGAGAAATATATAATCAAAGCTCTGGGCAATCAAACATATTTACATTCCTACAAACTTCAGTTTCAGGAAAAACCTACTCAAACATAGGCATCAGATAAGTGTTTAATATAGTTGATTTTAGGAGGCTGAATTCAAAGCCAGGAGCACCACATAAGCAAAGCAGTTGTCTAAGCTAGATGGGGCTATCATCTAAGTGGTGAAATTTAATGAATACAGAAAACTCTCTTCCTTGAAATATTTTCTGCCCTTGCCTGACTGTCTTCATTACACTTTGTCACACTGACCAGAATCCTTGCTAGATGCTGATTTTGGAAATTCAAATGACTATAAGCTCTTCACTCTTTAGTACTAATTAGCTTAATTTGATTACTTTGCTTTCCCACAGAAGTGGGAGTTTCTAGCTATTCCCAACCCTGGCTGTATATCAGAATCAGCTAGGGATATTTTAAAACAATACCAATGTCTGGGCCCCACTCCTGGAGACTCTATAGTTCTAGGTAATCTAGGGCCCAAACCGCAGTGTAATTTACAAGCTCCCCAGGTGGTCCTGGTATGTGACAGGCTTGAGAGTCACTGGTCCAAGACAGCTTCCCTGGTGAATTCTACCAAATATTCAAAGAAGACTTAATACCCATCCTTCTCAAACTCTTCCAAAAAATTGAAGTGGAGGGGAGGCTTCCTAAGTCAGTCTACAAGGCCAACATTATGCTGATGCCAAAACCAGACAAGGACAAGACAAAAAATAAAATTATAGGCCGATATCACTGATGAACATCGAGGCAAAAATCCTCAACAAAATACTAGGAAATAAAATACAACAATACATTAAAAAGATCATACAACATGATCAAGTGAGATTTATTCCAGGGATACAGGGATCGTTCAACATCCACAAATCAATCAATGTGATACACCACATTAACAAAATGAAGAATAAAAACCACATGATCATCTCAATAGATGCCGAGAAAGCATTTGACAAGATATAGCATCCATTTATGATTTAAAAAAACCCTGAATAAAATGGGTATCGAAGGATAGTATCTCAACATAATAAAGGCCATACGACAAACCCATAGCTAATATCATGCTCAATGGAGAAAAACTGAAATCTCTTTAAGAACAAGAACCAGACAAGGATGCCCACTCTCACTACTCCTATTCAGCATAGTATTGCAAGTCCTATCCAGAGCAATCAGGCAAGAAAAAGAAATAAAAGTGATCCAAATTGGAAAGGAAGTGGTGAAACTGTCACTATTTTCAGATGACATGATTTTATACATAAAAAACCCTAAAGAATCCACCAAAAAAACTTTCAGAAATGATAAATGAATATGGTAAAGTTGCAGGACACAAACTCCATGGTCTTGGATTGGAGGAATTAGCATAGTTAAAATGTCCATACTTTGTAAAGCAATCTACAGATTCAATGCCATCCCTATCAAAGTTCCAACAACATTTTTCACAGAAATAGAACAAAAAATCCTAAAATTTATATGGAACAGTAAAAGACCCCAAATAGTCAAAGCAATCCTGAGCAAAAAGAAGAAAGCTGGAGGCATCGCAATCCCTCATTTCAAAATACATTACAAAGCTATAGTAATTAAGACAGCATGGTTCTGGCACAAAAACAGACACACAGATCAATGGAACAGAATCGAGAACCCAGAAATAAACCCACACATCTACAGACAGCTAATTTTCGACAAGGGAGCCAAGAACATACAATGGAGAAAGGAAAGTCTCTTCAATAAATGTTGTTGGGAAAACTGGACAGCCACACGCAAAAGAATGAAAGGATGCCATTATCTTGCACCATACACAAAAATTAACACAGAATGGATTAAAGACTTGAATGTATGACCTGAAACCATAAAACTCCTAGAAGAAAATATAGGCAGTACACTATTTGACATTGGTCTTAGCAGCATCTTTGCAAATACCATGTCTACTCAGGCAAGGGAAACAAAAGGTAAAGTTAACAATTGGGACTACATCAGACTAAAAAGCTTCTGCAGAGCAAAGGAAACCATGAATAGAAAGACAACCCACCAACTGGGAGAAAATATTTGCAAATCATTTATCTAACAAGGGGTTGATCTCCAAAACATACAAAGAACTCATATCACTCAACAACAAAAAAACAAATACCCAATCAAAAAATGGGTAGAGAATATGAACAGATATTTTTCCAAAGATGGCCAACAGACACATGAAACGATGCTCAACATCACTAATTATTAGGGAAATGCAAATCAAAACTATAATGAGATAACACCTTAAACCAGTCAGAATGGCTATAATTACCAAGACAAAAAACAACAAATGTTGGAGAGGATGTGGAGAAAAGGGCACCCTCATACCCTGTTGGTGGGAATGCAAATTGGTGCAGCCACTATGGGAAACAGTATGGAGATTTCTGAAAAAATTAAAAATAGAAATACCATATGATCCAGCTATTCCACTGCTGGATATTTATCCAGAGAACTTGAAATCAATGATCCAAAGAGATTTATGCACCGCTATTTTCATTACAGCATTATTCACAATAGCCAAGATGTGGAAGCAACCCAAATGCCCTTCTACAGATGAATGGATAAAGAAGATGTGGTATATATATATATATATATGTATATACATGCACAATGGAATACTACTCAGCCATAAAAAAGACAAAATTGTCCCATTTGCATCAACATGGATGGACCTTGAGGTATGATGTTAAGTGAAATAAGCCAGACAGAGAAAGACAAATACTGCATGATTTCACTCATATGTGAAAGATAAACAAGCACATGGGTAAAGAGAACAGATCTGTGGTTACCAGCAGGGAAGGAGGTTGGCGGTGGTGGGGGGTGTGAAAGGGGTAAAAGGGTACATATGTACAGAGACAGACAAAAATTAGAGTACTGGTGGTGAACATGATGAAGTCTACTAAGAAACTGATAAATAATAATGTACACCCCAAATTACACAATGTTACAAACGACCATGATCTCAATAAAATTACTGAAAAAAAAGAATGAAAGTAGACCATTATCTTTTGACCATACACAAAAATTAACTCAAAATGGATTAAAGACTTGAATGTAAGACCTGAAAAAATAAAAATTCTAGAAGAAAACGTAGCCAGTATGCTCTTCAACATTGGCCTTAGCAGTATATTTTCAAGTACCATGTCTAACCAAGCAAAGGAAACAATAGAAAAAAACAAATGAGACTACGTCAAACTAAAAAGCTTCTGCACAGCAAAGGAAACTATCAACCAAATGAAAAGACAACCTAAGAACTGGGAGAAGATATTTGCAACTGATAATTATGATAAGGGGTTAATATCAAAAATATATAAAGAACTCACACTTCTCAACAACAAAAAAGCTAACAGCCCAATTAAAAAATAAGCAGAAGATCTGAACAGACATTTTTCCACAGAAGATCTACAGATGGCAAACAGGTACATGAAAAGATGTTCAACATCTCTAATTATTAGGGAAATCCAAACCAAAACTACAATGAGATATCACCTCACGCCTGTCAGAATGGCTATAATTAACAAGACAGGAAATAACAAGTATTGGAGGGGATGTGGCGAAAACAGAACTCTCATACACTGCTGGTGGGAGTGCAAACTGGTGCAGCCACTATGGAAAACAGTTCAGAGATTCCTCAAAAAATTAAGAATAGAGCTACCATATGATCCAGCTATTCCACTGCTGGGTATTTATCCAAAGAACATGAAAACACGAATGCATAAAGATATATGCACCCCTATGTTCATTGCAGCATTATTCACAATAGCCAAGACTTGGAAACAACCTAGGTGCTCATCAAGGGATGAATGGATAAAGAAGATGTGGTATTTATACACAATGGAATACTACTCAGCCAGAAAAGATGAAAACTTGCCATTTGCAACAACATGGATAGACTTTGAGGGTATTATGCTAAGCAAAATAAGTCAGAGGGAGAAAGTCAAATACCATATGACCTAACTCATAAATAGAAGATACAAACAACAACAAACAAACACATAGAGACAGAGATTGGATTGTTGGTTACCAGAGGGGGAGGAGGGCAAAAGAGGTGATTTGCACATGTGTATAGTGATGGATGGTAATTAGTCTTTGGGTGGTGAACATGATGTAATCTACACAGAAATTGAAATATGATTATGTACATCTGAAAACAAAAAAAAAAAAAGTCACTGGTCCAGACACTCTCTGCCTCCTGTAAAAAGAAATAACATTTACTGACCATGTCCATATTTTCTGTGTTTTCAGCCTTGAATAGATTAAACTCTCTTGCAGTACGCTTTGTTAAGAGAAATAGCAACCACCACAAAATCTACTTTGAAATGAGAAATCAAAGTTGTGTGGAGAGAAGTTTAAAGGGAAAAATAAGTCTCTATTTTTGGTTTCTTAAAACAGCAAAAAATGTTATCTGACTTCTTTAGAATATAAGAGGCATGATTCCATTTTCTTAAGTAACCCTTTAAATAAGATTTGCTGCTTTGAAATACGCACTTCCTAATAGCCTATATGTCTTTATCAAGCCATAACAGCTGCCATAAGACAGGAATCAAATCTTAACTGTCAGACTCCAGTCAGACTGAGACCACTACAATTTTGACTACAAAATAGGTTTAACAACCAACAAATTCAATTGCCATTTCTTTTCTCCCATTTTACCAGTAGTTCAGATCTGCAATGCATGAACCAACCTGGATGAAATACCTGTATTTCAGGAATCTAAGTCAGAATATTATTATTACTGAAAGATGTTAAAAACAGACATCAAACTTCACCTAATGTTCTTATAATAAAATTTCGTATATAAGTAACTCATTACATTAAATGTGAAACTTACCAAGAATTAACATTTAACTCTTTCTGCTGTTACCTTTCTGTGCAGTCCAGATGGACTGGTTAACCTCTGTGAGCCTCAATTTCTTCAGTTTTAAAATAGGACTATTAACATCCACCCTACCTCTTTTGAGATTTTCTTAAAGGATTTTGTTACAATGCCTGTGCATTTGAAGAACTCTAGAATATAGTACAAAGGTAACTTATCAGTAGTCACTTAACCATAAGCTTTCTGAGGACAGAAACACAAAACAGTCCAGGAAAGAGCAGGCTTTCAACTTTCAACAGGTAGGAAGCCTTGGTAAACATTTAGGTTATTGGCTCTGAGCTCAAACGAGTTGGATAAACAAAGCTCTGCCCAAGTAAGGAGCTCTGTATTTTTTCTCTGATATTTAATCAGTACCATTTTCTGGAAGTCAAGTGTCCAGAGAGATGTAGACATTCTACTTTTCAGGGTCATCTCATACGTAGACTGCTGTTGAAGTAGGAGGGACCACATTTCAGAAGGGGATATTTTAAGAGGACATCCTGATGTAGACTACCTGTGGCCTATCTTATATCTATTCTACCCTTTTTACTTACTGAAAAAACCCTGCTTTTATTCAGGGTAGCAATGAAACTTGCTTAAAAACTGCATTTTCTTGCCTCCCTTACATTAGGGTTAAGCATGTGACAGAATTCTAGCCAATAAGAAATAGAAGTTGCTGATAATATGTCCAAAAGAGCTCCTTAAAAGGAGAGGCAGACTCAGGAGGTACGCACCCTGTTGCTTTTGGCCCTTCCCATTTTTCCTGACTTGAAAGGGAACATGACAGCCATAGCCACAATGGTCACCTCCAGAGCCTGAAGATGAGAATCACACCTTCAGGATGGCAGAGAAGAAACTAGAAGGTCCTGGGTCCCCAATGAATTTGCTGAATCACCATATTGGCTCTGAGCTGTCCACCGCAGAATTTCCTCTATGTCAGAGAAAACTAAACCCCTTTCTGTTTTAAGCCTCTAAATACAATTTCTAACTGAAATAAGTTCTGTTCCAAACTTCATCAATCAGAACATAAGAGGACTTGAAATCATCATTTGAGAGAGGTTGATGGAACTGGGGATTTACGTCTGAGAAATGAAGGGAGTGGAGAATATTAAAAATAGGTATATTCAAATACGTGAGCACTAACATATAAAGAGCCACAGAAGCCAAACCAGGAAGGATGGGTGAAAGGAAGAGAAGCAGATTTCAGCCTAACCTAAGAGATCTTTCTAACCAGAACTGGCTCTTCATGGATGTGTCACATCACTGGAGGGGTCTACTCCATGTGAATACAGTAGAGAAATGAAAAACTGAAGGAGGCAGTGGAAGGAGTGATATTTACCTGTTCCACACCCAACCCAGATAGTCTATGAATCTGTGAGTTCCTAATGCCAAATAGCCAACTTTGTTTAGTACAACAAATATTAACTAAGTGCCTGTAAAGTGGACTTTATTGCTTTGCTTTGTTTATTGTGTTTAACCTACCTAACTTTTATGTCACTTGTGGGCCTCTTTCAAAGATAACTGACTTTCCAATTAATTTTGGAAGTGTCTTCAGTTTGTCAGAATTTGTACAGAAATTTGTTTTCAGCTAGGACAACCTAAACAGTAGTTGTAGACATTTGTTGCATCTTTACCACACACCGGGCATGGAGCTACACACTTTAAGTTGATTATCTAATTTTGAAACAATCCTATGAGGTAAGTGGCTTTATTATTTCCTTTTTTAAAGTAGAAAAATAAGGTACAGAGAGTTTAAATAATTTTTCAAGATCATATAACTAAGCGTGATGCCAGAATGGAACTGAGCAACCAGACTCCAGAATCCCTTGATAAGCATACTGTAGTCTCAACGCCTAGTCCATATCTGGCTTCAAAAAGGCATATCCACCTAAGGATCATAATAAAATTGCAAATGAATTACAGGTACTATAAAATTAAACTATAAATTATACAGGCAAATGTCCTATGTATTTTGAATAGTTCTTTACCAATACTTTCTTCTTTCACATTCAATGTCATTTTACCCTTGTCTTTAAATACCACCCTATGAAAAACAAATCTGGAATAATACATGTTAAAATGGCATATTGCAGTTATGTGACAAAGGTCAATATTTAGTCCCTGGATACACTGGTGAAGGGTGATGAGGTCAACCGTTCTCCACCAACAGCTACGATTACCTTTATAAGGCAGAGAAGCCCCAACAGGACTCTGAGTGGAAGCCCACAGACTAGAAAATCTTAAAAGTATAAACAGGTAATAACTTTTCACAATTTAAATCGGACAACAAAATTTAAAAGCCATGTATTAACTCAATATTTGAAAAACAAAACATCTCTTTTGCAGAGCTTTTCTTTTCTCTTACAACATTGCTAATACAAGAATATGAATAAGTATAAGTTGGCACATTATAATTATTTCATTGAGAATCACTTTTAGGACTTACAATTTGTCCTTTAAAAGCTGGAATAACTGCATAATTATTTAAAAGAAAATAGTCACTGAGATTACAATTAAACAAATTAAATACTAGTTTAATTATTAAGCATCTTTTAATCCTAACCCATTTCTATCTGGTTTTATTTTTAAGTCTTTTTAGAGCTTTATCCCATTTTGCCACTTGTTTTAATATATTCTTATTCTGTCTTGCAAGCTGATCAGTAATGATAAACTCAGGACTGGAACTTTGAAATCACTGACATCAGACATGTCCAAATATATGGCACATGTTTCATCTCCCTTTGGCACAAAACCCTGGTGCATTCCACCCCACTCACCATGGATACCTTCCCATTTAACTCAGCCAGAGCTATGCTGACTGCAGACACAGAAAGCCCGATGGGTCATTAAAACATTTTCCCTCTCTTTACATTCAGCCAGTATGCATAAGTAGTTAAGCAGTTAAATAAAATATACTTTCAGAATAGGTCCAAAAGGGATAGGAAGCAAAGGAAAGAGAAACAGAGGAAGATAGAGAGAATAGTAAGATGTATAGAGATAAATAAAATAAAGCAAGCCAAGAATGCTTGGTGATGGCTATCATCTTTGGCAGATGGATTTATGGTGTTAATGGCAAAGAGCAGAAAGCCAGGAGGAAGCTCTTCTCACTGACCTCAAAGGTATACAGACTGACGACTTGCTTTGGTGAATATGTCCCCTATAAATGGTGGCCCTGCCTGTTGCCACCAAGAGGCTACTGTGGGCTGAGCCCGTGAGCAAGGAATGTCCTTCCTCTTGTACCCAAGCAATGTGTCTCTGCACACAGCTGCTCTGTGGCACCAAACACCTTGCCCAGGCGGTTTTCTTTGGAGGTTGGGCCTTAGTCCTCCTTTGCTCCCATAAGATAAGCTTGCAGGTGCTTTGCTTCACTCTGATTATTGGCACATAGAAAAGGGTTACCTTTTCCTAAGCTACCAAGCAGCCAAGGGTTTGTGTGGCTATGACAGCTGCCAAGAGATTTTCTGGGGGCAAAATAAAATAACAGGGAGGAGAGAAGTCAAGTCCTCTTCCTGTGGCAGTCCAGGACCCAGCATTGCTAATACTCTGAAAGAGAAAGAAAAATCAATGTTCTGATTATGCTTGCTCTGCATTTCAACCGAGCATTCTCATCCTTTCTTTCTAGTTCCAGCAGTTTAAAAATGAATATGCTGACACACGTGGACAAATGCTCACTCCAAGTTTTACGCTACAGACAATAACACTTCAGTTATTCAGCACTAACCACTCCAACTACTCAGAGTCCTCTGAAACACAGCCATGCACCGGTAAACAAAGTAAACAAGTAAACAAGTAAACAAAACCTTCTGGGCAGCCAGAATACATCATGACATTCATCTCCCAAAGCTAGGACAGTTACTCCCAGGAGAGATTGCCAGACCTTTGCCCAGAATCCAGCTCACTCTAATTAAGACCTAGTTCTAAGCAGTGTGTCTATTTGGTACTGCAGCCTGCAAGATTAGAAACAGAAAATGAAGGGATGTGTGCTGCCCAGGCACCAGCTGACAGCAGTACAGAGACAGCGGGCCCTCAAAGACGAGTCAGAATCAATGTGCCACACAGGCAAACCAAAACCACTAATAACAACACAAAATAAAAATGGCAGGAGAAAAAGATCTATCTACTTCAACAACTTCCCTAATACATTGCATAGCACAGTAAAATAAGTCCTATATTCATGGCAATTCTGAATCATCATGAAAAATACAAATGTTCAATTTTTTTAAATGAAAGCAGGGGAATTTTAGTACTTTTATAAGTTTGGGCACTTCAGTAGGTAAAGTTCCATTTTCTAGAACGTCCACTAATTTCTGAAATATTACACGTCAATATTTGTCATTAAGGTACATGGTCACTTTTCTAGCCACCTAATATTTGGCCAGGGCAAAGCCAAGTCAGAAAATGGGAAAGTGGATGAAAATGTCAAATTCAGATTTCTGTGAAGCAAAGCTGGCAATTTTGGAGGGGCTGATGGAGTCAGAAAAGGTGGATGCACTGAGAAGCTTGTGCCAAACACAAGTCTTAGCTTTCCAGAACATGTTGGTGCCCGTTCTTGCACCACGCATGACAGCAATTGTGCCCATGGAGTAAGGAGGGAGGGTCATCCTTTCTTCACAAAAGACCTAGAAGGGTAGCTCTGAATCCTAGCTGATCTTCAGATTACTTGTTAAGAAGGTGGATTTCCAGGATCCAGTCTTGGACATGCTAGTTTGGAATGTTTGGTTGGACCCTGGGGTCTGCATTTTTTAAGCCTCAGGCAGGTTTGGAACGACTGACCTGTGGTGCTGTGGTTTAAGGATGTGCTCTGAGCACCTGGGCTTCTCAGTTCAGCCACCTCCCCCTTGAAGGATCTCTAATCCAAAGGGTAGTTGGTGCTGCTTCTGGGACTCACGCTCAGCCTGGCTTCCACTGTGGACACACAGAGCTCACATTCTCCCACAGGAGCCCAGTGAGACTCCCAGCGAGCGCCCTGAGGAGTTCAAAGAGATTCGGACAGAATGAGAAACATAAAACTAGCCATAACTTGTTTTTCTATTATAAGGCAATTGATCTCCACCCACCACCAACAACAAAAAGTGTTTGGAAAGAAATAAAAGGGAGACAGGATATTTTATTATATCAAAACCAGTTAAGAGAAAAACAAAGTTGTTTTTTTTAGTTTCTTCAGGATGCTGACACTCATGGTCAGAATATTTCAACTCTTAACCACTTTCTAACCTTCTGCCACTCTGCTTAATAATAAGAAAAGCTCACACTTAGGTACCGCTTAGCCTGTTTTGTCCTGAATCATTTATTCGAGCCTTCAGACTCTCCATTTGGCTTCATTCTTTTCATCAGTTTAATTTTCCACAAAAATATTACAGTTCCCCCAACTGCACAGATTTTTTCAAATACAATCTCACATAGACTAAGTCTTTAAAGTAAAATGAATCATTACTGATGCACTTGAATACGCAAAACCTTCCAGCATGGGTAGAACCAAAGCCTGGCTGTGATTCTGTGGCATTTCAGCTGCGGGAGTATCTACTCATTAGCTTTATGGTTTTTTTCCATTACATGGAAAGCAAACATTGATATCTCTGAGCACACAAAATTTCTCCTGCACAAACTAAGTAAACTCTACTGTCAACGGGGCAACTTGTTCAACCTCTTCACTTCTTTTGCTGAACAGGGAGAGTGTACAGCGTGAGACTGAGGCGAGGGAAAAGATTAAAATTTACAGTTTTCTGCACCTGCCTTCAAGACCCCTTTTATGAGCGCTAGAAAAGGTAAAGATAAAGTGGTTGCCAGATTTGGATATAGATGCTATAAAAGGTTCTACACAATCATGAGATTCTAGCTTCTTGGAAGCTGGGATTGTGGCTATTCATCTCTGGCAGTATACAGGTGTATCTGAAACCTTAATAGCAGTATTGGTATATTTAGGACTTTATCCAGTTTCTAGAACCTTTTAGCTTTCTTTATCCAGTGAATGCCCTAAAATTAAGCAAATTAAATTTCTCTAGAACTTAGAAAGATTTCAAAACACACCACAGTATGAATGTATGTTAGACAAGTAGGATAGATTGGATTAAGGGAACAAGGAGAAATAAGATTTTTCTGGAGTCAATTGAAATAAATTATGAGTGGAGTATCTGAACAAAAAATGAGAAATAGTTATTGTCCTTGCCCTTGACTAGTAGACATATTTTAGATTTAATCTAAATAACCTATAAAGTTCTTCCTTCTACATGCTGTTTTGCCATGCCCACTTCTCAAAACACATCCTGCAAGGTTATATTTACTTACATTCATGAAGACCTTACCCACATAGTCACTGAATACATGTTTAACGAAAGAATGAGTAAACACTATTTTAAAATTTCAACTTAACGTCCCAAGCATAGAAACTGAAAGAATTTCATAATTTAAGAAAACTAAAGTGTGTCATTGTAGAGAGAGTACAGGCATTATAGTAAGTAGAACTGGGCTAGAATTCTCATTAGCTGCTAATTAATGGACAAGCCTCAAACATTCAGCTTTCCCATCTATAAAATGGGGTTAATACTATTTGCAGACCCTCTGTAAAGATTAGAAATAATACCTGTAAATCTCTAAGCACAGTGTCTGGCAAATATGATTTTAATGGTGATGATAATGAGTTTTCTTTAAGAATGAATACTACTGTGAGCACAGGTACATATTTCCATCATTTTGCGTGTTCTCTTTCTGTCAGACAATCCTACTGCGGTTTTATTATTTTGCTTGACAGTTTCTCAGTACAATAGAGTACTATATTCAGGAGGAATAAGAAAACACATAAAAATATAAATAATTAAAACATTTTTAGAATATTGCTTAATTCCAATGTTTGGAGCTTTACTGAGAGCTTCTCTTTATCCATCAAGGTTCTTAGGTTGCAGGGAAGAGAAAACTGAGTCAAAATGAATTTATTGGAAGGACACATGGTAGCTTGTAGACTTGGAGGAAATGCTTTATAATCAGGCCTTGGAGGACAGAACCAGCTCACTCTGGGGATCAAGGTAGAGGAACTAAGGGAGCACGTCTCAGAGCAGTCTGGGCCGATTGTTCCAACTCTAACCACTTACTAATCTTCTGTCACTTTGCTTAACAAAAATAAAAGTTCACTCGAGTACTGCTTACCCTCTGCCAGTAATGCTCCTGAGTACTTTGCATGTGTTAACTTACTTAGCCCTCACAACAGTTTTCTGAGGTAGGTAATTCTCAGGAAAAACACATAGTCTCATTAGCATAACATGAGTCCTGCCCCCATGCCTTGGGGAAGGGGGTACCTCATTTGACAGCCCCAACAAGACAAGATGGACTAGGGAAAGTCAGGGTAATTTTATCAAAAGAAAGGGCAAATGAGGCTGAGCAGCCAAAACCCACAAATGTCCACTACATTTGAGAAAACCCATATGCCTGGCTCTGAAGAATCCATGTCTCTCTTTCTGTTTGGCAAAATATTTTCTATTAGTGATATGCACCAACTAGCATTTAGAAAGCTCAAAAATAAAATGCCTATCCTCCAGAAACTGAAGTTATATTTTGTCTTCTATTACATTTGTGCGTAGGAATAAAGTCATACTTAAAATGAATATGATTGCACACTGATTCTAGTTATTAACAAATGAAAAATCATACATATTTAACAAAAAATTACATAAAAGAAACTGTAAATTCAGTCAAGTTTAACTTTCCTGACTCCACTAAGTCTAGGAACCATGGAAGGGAGGAAATTCTCCCTCCATTATCCCAGGATTAGTGAGATAAACATTCTCCCAATCCCTTGTAAGCCCCTGGTAAAATAATTCCTTCATTGATTTACTCAAACAAACGGGACTTCCATTGCCAAAGGGTGAAAGACATTTCATTATCTTGAGTACTTCCATTTTCAAAAAACAATTGTGATGTTTGACCTGAAAAAGAAAAAAAAATTCTCAGATTTCCACTGAAATTTTGAAAGGGTTGTAAAAGGCGGGAGAAAGTCACCTTCAAATTAGAAAATAGGGAGATACCAGCCACAAAGCAGAAACTTAGATGAGTTTCAGCTATACAAAAGTAGATGAAATAAAAAATGATATTACTATAATGTGAGGTTCCTGCAGGAGGGTAGGAACCATATCTTATTCATCCTTATATCCGTTGTGCCTTACACAGTGACTACACGTTGAAGGAATGCAATTTATTTTACAAATAAAGGAATAAATATTTGAATTTATTTTGAGTACTCCCAATTTTTTTTCCAATCAGAACCTGATTGACATTATTGCTATTTGAAGAATCTAGAAATGTGAACAAACCTCAAATTTTCAACACATGCAAGAATGATACAAAAGTCACATAAAGACAGTTAGTACCCCTTAAGCTCAAAATGATACTCATCCTTCATTCAGTAATTAGCTATTCTTTGAATGTCTGTTATGTTCAAGTCAACAGGTTAGTGTTTAAAGAACTGGTTATGTGAATAAGACCATAGGTGTCCCATACCCCCATTCTCAGATTTCCACTGAAATTTTCAAAGGGTTGTAAAAGGCGGGAGAAAGTCACCTTCAAATTAGAAAATAGGGAGATACCATCCACAAAGCAGAAACTTAGATGAGTTTCAGCTATACAAAAGTAGATGAAATAAAAAGCAAACAAGACTGGTCACCAAAGAATAACTCTCAAATTCTCCAGTGCATAGTTATTTGGAGGGACAAGATCTGACGGCTGAGGGTTCTAAGAGAGCAGAGACTGAACACATCCTTTGGGCTTCAATTTGCTGAGCTTGACCATTGGAATTTGAAAGGAGTGTTTCTTGTAGCCCCTGAATTCTTGCAGAGGCTATACCAAGCAGTAAGATTGCAGGTGGAGAGGAAGCTGGGCACAGCTGCCGCTTATATAAAGCATGAGCCAAGCCAGCTAAGAAGTGGCAGTAAAAAAAAGCTGCACCCAGAAATCTGACACCTGCATAGCACCTTTACCAAATATGGAGAGAAAACACTGCACAGTCAACATTCTTCTGCTGGACTACTCAGGTATTCGCCTCGCTTCTTCCTCCTGGCAGGCTGCAGGAGGTGGACCTCTGAACTGACACTATAACAGATATCAAGCTGTAGTCAAGCTCAAGAACAGAAAGCTAGAGTCTAACATACCAGTTTGAGGGCAAACACCAATCATGGGTAGTCCGCCACTCACACAAAAATAAGAAGCAGGGAGAAAAAAATACTGAGATGGGGTTATAAAAATATTCTGTGGCATAATAAATTGAAGACAACATTCAAAATGAAAAAAAAAGAAAAAGCAAAGTCTAAAATGACCTAGTATATAGGAAATAGAAATAAATGTTAGAAAACATGTGTTTCATGTTCCCAATAAATTTAAGAAAACAAACATAAACTATAAAAGGCAAAATGAGTTTAGATTACAAATTAGATGGAAGTTTACTTGGGTAAAACTCAGCAAAAAGAAAAGGGGAGGAGTGGAGGCAGTCCTGGTAGTCTAATGGTCAAGATTTAGTGTTCTTGTGGCCCAGGGTTGTTTCCAGTCAAGGAACCACACCACTGTTCTGTTGGTTGTCATCCTGTAGTGGCTGCATGTTGCTGTGATGCTGAAAGCTATGCCACCAGTATTTCAAATACTAGCAGGGTCACCCATGGTGGACAGGTTTTAGTGGAGCTTCCAGACTAAGACAAAGAAGAATGACCTGACCACCCATTTCAGAAAAAATTTGCAGTTAAAATCCTATAGGACAGGAGCAGAGCATTGTCTGACATAGCACTGGAAGCTGAGAGGAGGGAGCAAAAAGACCCAACAGGGTTCCACTCCGTGATACACTAGGGTCACTAGGAGTTGGAATCAACTTCACAACACTAACAAAAACAGGAAAATCTAGAGTGGAAGCAGTAAAGACAGAATCGACACAGCAGAAAATAAAATCGGTAACGTGAAGGATAAACTTAAAAGTTCTTTCAGAATGCAGAGAAAAAGACAACTTAAAAGAGGAGAGAAAAAATGTTATAAATGACAGATAAAACCCAAAAATCCAATGTCATTAATTAGTATCCCAGACAATATCAGAAGAAATTAAACAGAAGCAATAATTAAAGATATAATACAAGAAAATTGAAAGATGTTAGAATAAAAAGGTTAGCTGATCTGGCAGATTAGTGAAAATAGGCCAACATCTCTTGAACTTTTAACATTTCAGGGATAAAGAATGATTACTACATGCATCCAGGCAGAAAAAAGCAAAGCTAGAGGTTGAAATCTAATAAAATCCATATTGGGGGGAAAAAGCCTCAAATACCATTCTTCTAATTAACTCTGGAATCAGAGAACTAAAAACTTCTGTTAAAAGACAATTTAAAAATAAATATCAACAAAAAATAAGTAAAGGATAGTGCAGGCAATTTACAAAACAAAAATAAAATAACAACATTCATATAGCACTCATTTTGTGCCAGGTGTTATATAAATGGCTTAGACATATTACACATGTTTACATATAAAAATCATATTTACATAGTTAATTGGTCAATACATTTATCAAAAATTCAACCTCATCAGTAATTAAAGAAATAGAAATTAAAACAACAACAAGGTTGTTAAAAAAATCATTATTCTATCAGATTGGCAATGGCTACAACTATTAATTATAGCTATTGGTCTCAGAGCAAATATTCTCATACATGTTGGTAGGAGTATAAATGACACAACCAATCAGGAAAGAAGTTTGGCAAAACTTACCAAAACTTAATATATTCATATTCAATGACCCGCAAACAATTCTACATCTGGAAACCTACACTAAAGAAAGAATAAGGTGTTGTACAATGAGGTGAGTTCAATCATTTCCCCTGCAACATTTTTATTAGTTCCTACCTTATTAATTTCCCAGCCCTTATTATATAGTAAAGATATTAGCATAGAAAACAGGGAACAACTTTAATATTCAGACATAGTGGATAGTTTAAATAAATTATGGTATATCCAAACTATGGAAAACTATGCAGCTATTAAAAACGATGAAATTGATTTAAACTTTATGACAGTAAAATATTATCTGAAAAGTGAAGAAATGTGAAATTGCATACATAATGATGCCATTTTAAAAAACTAATATGTACAGAAAGAAAAAGAGAGCAAAGAGAATAATCTACAAGGATATGCCCCAAAAGGTTAAAATTTATTAAACCTGATAATTGAATTATGAATTGTTTTATTTTCTTGTTTTCCCTTTTCTGAAGATCACCTGAAAAAATAACATTGCATTTAAATTTTTAAAATTACGGGAGCTGGCTTAAACTGTTTTTGGTAATACTCATTTAATATTTCATTATTAATCAAGAAATAATGAAAATGAAAGAACTAAGCATACAATTCTAATAAATTAGAGGGCGAAGCAAACCTAAAAAACAAAATGAAGTAACTAAAGGTAAAGATATAGTTTAATAAATTAGAAAATGGAAAAAGAATAGAATGAAAAACAAATCCATGAGCAAATCCCTTGGATAGCGACAAGTTTTAGAAAAAATTATGAATGAGTAAGGAGACAAAACAGTAGATATAAAGATCTTTTCCAAATTGTTAAAAATATGTACTAGGGCCAGCCCATGACTGAGTGGTTAAGTTCATACACTGCACTTCGGGGGCCCAGGGTTTTGCTGGTTCGGATCCTGGGCACAGACATTGCACGGCTCATCAGGCCATGCTGAGGTGGCATCCTACAGAGCACAACCAGAAGGACCCACAACTAAAATATACAACTATGTACTGGGGTGATTTGGGGAGAAAAAGCAGGAAAACAAAAAAAGATTGGCAACAGTTGTTAGCTCAGGTGCCAATCTTTAAAAAAAAAGTACATATAATTTTATGAAAGTAAACTCTAATTGTGAGTACAAATGATATGTTTACAGAAAAAAATACAAATTTCTGAACCAAGAAAATATAGATGACCTGAATAGATCACTGATCATGAAAAATATTTAAAACTTTCTCAAATATTATTTCCAGAACATAGTTCCAGTCCCTTTAGTTTTTACATACAAATTAGGGAAAATTTCCAAGGAATTAATAATTTTCAAACTATTTGTGATCGCTTCTATTTGCTGAAAAGAATGTAAAAGTTCTAGATACCATTTTAAGAACCTAATAAATGCCTAATTACTATACTAGACAAAATTAGAAGACAGATATACCAAAAGAAAGCTCAAACTCACTTTTGATAAAAGTTCATATACGTGAGGCCGGCCCCATGGCCAAGTGGTTAAGTTCACATGCTCTGATACAGCAGCCCAGGGTTTCGCTGCTTCGGATCCTGGGCGCGGACATGGTACCACTCATTAGGCCACGTTGAGGTGGCATCCCACGTACTACAACTAGAAGGACCCACAACTAAAATATACAACTATACACTGGGGGGGGGGGGGGTTGGGGACAAAAAGCAGAAAGAAAAAAACAGAAGATTGGCAACAGTTGGTAGCTCAGGTGCCAATCTTTAAAAAAAAAAAAAAAATTCATCTACATAAAATTCTAGCAGAGACAAACCAAGAACACTAACACCGATACTAAGGTTCCTGGGTGGCTCACGATTCCACACCCCTCGTCTCAGGGCTGGACTTCTCTCTCTCTGCACAATGATCCTGAGGGCCACCTCAGCCCATGACACACATATATGAACTCCCATCGTGGACCGACCTCAAGCAGGTTTAGTGTCTGTTGAACATCAATGAATTTGAATCATTAGAAGGGGAGAGAGCTGTTAGCTAACCTCACTCACCAGAAGCATCTGGGTCTCAGCTCCTCCTTGAGAAATACTTAAACAACTATAATGTGAACACACAAACAAAACAAGCAGAAGGCTACAGGATTAGAGGAAGAAAATATTACTTCTGTTTGGAAGGATAGGGGATCAGGAAAGAGGCAGCGTTTGAGTTGGTTCATCAAAGACGGGGTATGGACACATTTGCATCATCACATATGGAGAGGGGTGTAACATCATAGTCAGTGACGAATAAGACAGAAGGCCCAGTCAGTCATAATCATTACAAACACGTTGTCCAACTTAGGGGGTTGCCAGATAAGATACAGGTCACTCAGTTAAATTTGAATTTCAGATAAACAAATAATTTTTAGTATAAGTATGTCCAAAACATGCAATATTTGGGAGAGACCACCACAGGGCCAGGAGTGGAGTATCAGAAAGTTCAGCAGGAATGCCTTTCATTTGCTTCTGCGACGTTCACAGAATGTTTTGTTTTGCCTTTCCCCAAGTTCTTACCCCTCAATGCACTTAAAAACTCAGAGGGATGTACTGGAAGTGCACATTTCTGACACAACTAACTCTGGTCCGAGAAAAGGGAAGGACTCCAGAATGCCTGAGGGAGGCAGGCCTAAGGAGGCACGTGTGTAGTGAGCCCAGCTCGTCTCCAGCAGGGCACAGTGTGCACCAGGCTCTCAGAACTGGCAACTGCCCGCACGGCCAGGCCAGGAAGCAAACAGCCAGGCTCAAGGCGGGGAATCCAGGAGCTTGGCAAAGACAGCCACTTTTCCTGGACATATCACTGAAGTGTGAGTTTTAAAGGGAAATAGAGCTGACCATTACGGTATTTTGGATTTCCACAAAACTGTGTCCAAAGACGGCTGTGATAAATATTTCCCAAAAATAGTTAACTCCAAAAACAGCCACAGTATAGCATAGTAGCTGAAAAAGTGCAGTCTGAAGTCTGACAGAGCTGGGTACGAATCCCAGCTCCACCCGCTGAGAGTTAAGTTACTTTGGGCACCGTGCTCGTCATCTCTGCAGACTTGGTTTCCTTTCTGTGAAATGGGAATAATCACAAGGTTATTAAATGAGATGACATATATAAAGTGCCTAGCTCATAGTAGTTACTCAATCATTATAATGGTAATCATTATAATATTCCAACATGTTTCTGATCTTATCAAATGGAAAAGAAATCGAAAGGAGGGGAACTGTTGACCTTCCCAGCATTTCCTCATAGCACTGGGAGAAATCAGGGATCTTGAGGTGTAGAATCAAGCTCTCCATAATCTAGGATGGCTTCCAGAATCCCCAGATGCTCTACTGTCTCGAGAGTGCTAGGGTCATTCCCAGGTTCCTGCTGCAGGCAAAGGAAAACAGTTGCCCACAGAGGGGTGAGCAGGCAGGCCTGGGGGAAATACTCTCCAGTCCCTGAGTGACTTCAAAACAGAAGGATTTTCAGAGGCAGGGAATTTCTGAGATTCCAAGAAAATATTTGAGAACTTTCTTCCCCCGGAGGGAAGAAAGTAGGTCATGTGCTCTTAACCCAGTGAGGTTTAGGGTCACTGTGGAGGGAGAGAGAAGATAGTTGGCCTTAATTAGCTCCAAAAAAAGCCCGGAACTCCTGGGATTAATCCAAAATCAAGCAGAACTTCTGGTGGAGAGATCCAAGCTCCCAAATGTAAGTACTAGTTTCAGTAGAATGAAACCAAATCTAGGACAGCTTCTGAACAATTACCATTTAACTAGCATTTACATGTTGTAAGAACTAAATTTACCCTCACCACAACTTCTGTTTATAGAAAAAGCTCAGCTGCTACCAGAAGGTAAGCTCTGTGAAGGGATAGACTGTGTCTGCCCTTTTTAATGCTAAATGCCCGAGGAATGGCAGAGTGCCTGGCACATAGTTGGTGCTCAATAAATATTCTTTGAACTAAATCGTTCAAAACCACACAATGAGCTAGTGGAGGGAGCTGGGATTTGAACCCTAAAAACCACACTCACCTCTAAGTTATACCGCCAACCAAGGCAGACTCAGGTCAGAACTGATCCCAAGGCAAGGGCCTGCCCTGGCTCGCTCCCTACAAGCTCTCCTGGGGTCCACCAAGCTGAATGGGAGAACTGCTTAGAGGGACACCCTTGGGAGAATTTATGAATCTGGAAATTGTGGCAGATACTGCCAGTTGCCTTTCAAATATTTATTTTTCCATCTTTCCCTGGCTAAAAGAACCTTGATTTATTCAGCTGACAAAGTTCCCATTTTAAAATATTCACCTCCTAGAAATATTTGGTATCTTAATTATGGTAATGATTTCATAAGCATACACATATGTTGGAACTCATTGAATTGTATACTTTACATACATACCGTTTATTGTATATAAGTTATACTTTAATAAAGTAATAAAATACACACATATAGCTCCCCAGACTTCCTGTGAACCACTTCTAGCCAAAGAGATGTGAATATAAGTATACAAGGTGGGGCTTTGGTCAAAGCTATTGTATTATGATAAAAAGAGAGACTCGGTTGGAATGAACTTTTTACCTTTTGAGTTTCCCTAGTTTCCCTTCTCTTTCTGCCTAGAGGTAGGACAGCCAACCTGAGAGAATTAGGACAAAAGCCTCAAGCTGAGGCTTGTGAAACAGGAAGCTAGAAGGAATCTGAGTCTTTGACGACTTTCTGGAGAGGCTGCACAAGCGTTGGCCTGTCCACCTCCAGATTTCTTGTTTTGTGAGCAAAATAAGTCTCTATTTGGTTGATCTGATATTCTCTGGTTTCTTCATATGCTGCTTGCAATTACTGCATGCCAATATTCCCATGCAAAGCATAATGCAGACAACACTGCACTATTTCTCAAAAATCTTCCGTTGCTACAGAGCAAATACAAAGTCCCCTAGTCTCATCTCCTACTATGGCCCCTTCCATAAACATGTCCTTCCAGCCCCAGCAGGCTCTATGCCATGTTCTAACCAAGCAATGTATTTTAAGATTAATGCTGTGCTCTGGACCTGATATGTCTTTCTTCCATAATATTTTACAGACCATGGAAGAGTCAAAGAACTAAGGCAGGCCACAGTTAGCCCAGAGGAGGAATTGAGAAGAAATTGTATGTCTCCTGAATACAAGCCAGACACTCTTTGCCCTAAATACCCACTTCTGGAGAAGGAAAATTAACTGCTTTGGTAAGAGACCTGATTTACTCTTGGCTTTTCTTTAATTTCGAAAGCTTTCACTTTAAAAAATGATTAATAAATTACCATTTATTTGGAATTATGTCAGAATGGAAACACTCATTTATAACAGCAGTTATGAGAAAAACTAAAATTTTAAGTATATTTTTTCCTATTCTACAGTGTCAGATTATACACAAAGGTATAGGCTTTCTGTTTTATATATATATAAAAGAACATATATGTAAATACATTGTCTCATGGTAGAAACCATAAAGTCATTGTGTCCTTATAGTCTGTGTGGTGGCCAAACCCCCAAATTATTGACCAAAATATTTCATTTCCAGAGCTACTTATTATGTAACTAGGAGAAAGTAATTAAACTTTCCAGTTCATCCATCTGTCAAGGAGAAAGAATATTATATTTGCCATCTGTCCAGCTTTCAGGTATGGCAAATATTGATGAGAGGATCTAAACTAAGTATAGGGCTCTATGTCAGCTCATTAAAGACTTATCAGTATTGAAAACTCTACCCGACAACTTAATTTTTGTTTATTGATTTTGGTTTTTGAAATATTTCAAAGACAACAGAAGCTAATTATTTGCTACCCAAATCTAACAGATGTTAATATTAGTTCATCTTTGCTTCATATTTATTTATTCTTTTAATAAAGTATTCCAGATACAGCTAACACTCTAATCCCACTCGCATGCCTTCCCTCTCCTCTTTCCCCAGGAGTGTCCTGAAGTTTTGAGGAATCAGTTCCATGCGAGATTGCATAATTTTACTACATGTGTATGCATGAATTCATACATAGTATTACTTTGGTTTTTATGTTTCACATATTTTTTGTTATATATACATATCTTTTAGTAATTTGCTTTTTGTATTGAATATTTTGTTTTTCAAATGTATTCATTTTGATAGATGCAGATTGATACAAGTGATTCATTTTAACTGTAAAGTTAATTTATCCATTCCCTGACTAGTGAACAGTTAGATTGTTTCTCATTTTATACTATTCCAAGGAATGCTATAATGAATGTCTATGTACATGTATGCAAGTGTTTCTCTAAAATATATGATTGCATTTTGAAGTAGAGTTGCTGTGAACTTTTGTGCATTTTTACAAAAAGCCCTCTAGGAACTTTCATTGGAATGGCATTGAATTCTTAAATAAATTTGGGGAGATTTAATATTTTTAGAAGTTTTCCTATCCATGAATATGGTATATCTCTCCAAATGCTTTGATTATCTCTTTTATGCCTTCAAATAAAGTTTCATAATTTCACGCGTGAAGAGAGGAAAAGTTTTTGTGAGATTTTTTTCCTGGGCATCTTATACTTTCTCTCTCTCTCTGCCCTGCTCACCACTTTCTCTTTCTTAATCTGTTGTTCTTTTGAGTTATACCATTTTTTATATTGCATTTCTACAAGGTTGTGCTGTTACACACTGAGATTTTTTTTTATATTGGATTTCTATTGTTAACTGTATTCGGCAGACTTGCTCAACACTATAAATTCTCAAGGTTCGTTTATCTATAGATATTTTTGGATTTTCCAAATGTCCTTGTCTGAAGATTCCCACGGATTTTCTTTCAGACAAACATATTATTTGTGGATAGGGACAATGTTACTTCTTTTCAATCCCTGTACTTTTATTTTTTCTGTCTTATTTTGTTAACTAGAACCTACAGTATCATATAAAATAAAAGTTTGAAAAAGGGCACCTTTGTCTTGTTTTTGCTTTTAAAAAATGCTTCTCATGAGTCTAGGTCTAATGATCCCGCTTTGCTATGAGTTAGTATCTGTAATAGGTGAGTCATTTTCTAACGACTTCTTAGTTTAAATATCAGTGTCCAGAAATAGGATGTTTGAATGAATGTATAATAGATGACCATAACGAAAATTCTGCAGGTTTAAAATAGTCTATGATTGTCCTAAATAGACATGGGTAATGATTCTTCTATCTTTCAGGCCGTATCTTTAAGTCCCAGTCGTACATTCCTTCTAGAAGTCTGGGGACCCTTGCAAACTAAATCATTAATTAAAAAAGTGAATTTCAAATACTAACAGGAATTTTAAACAGAGTGATCTCACTTGATGAAACAGCACATAATGAACACCTGCCATCGATTAATACAATTAGCTGTTTTCATGAGACCTAAGGCAAATAATCAAAATGAGCCGTAAACATTTAAAGCAACTTTTAGAAAATGCAAACATATGGTCATTTCTTACTTTATTGTTATTATTGATTTATCTAATCTGTTTGGGGCCATTTCACTAAAGACAGAGGCAACTTCTTGATTGCTATTTCCCCCAAAGATAATCCTCTACTTGTGAGCAGTATATAATCCTAAAATTCATTTAAGTATATTATCATGAACATGAAAAAGCTTTTCTAATGGAAATATTATTGTTATTGATAGTAAATTCCCACACTAACTCATAAAAAACTACTTAATCCATAATATGCCAAAAATAAATACAAAATTTCATCTTTCAACTACACCAAACCATCACATATAACATATTTCTATAGTGTTTAATTTATAAGAAGGTGACTTTTAAGGCCCTCATTATGGGGACAAGGATTTGTGCATCTGTTTAGAAGGGAAGATGGATGATATTGGGCCATAACAATTTATTTACTCTTTAAATCAGATCTTTTAGATACATTAAACTGTCTGTTTTCATTTAAAATTACAATAAAACCTTGAGAAATGCTTCAAATTAAGCTTTGTTTTATTCTAGGGACTTTATCATAAATCCAATCGACAGGGCCTTTCCACTCTGTATCAGTGTTCTTAAATTTAGTCGTATAAGAATCACCTAGTTAACTATGTGAGGTGATGGATATGTTAACTAGGTTGATTGTGCCAATTATTTCACAATGCATATGCATACTAAAATGTCAAGTCCAAGTCATACTCCTTAAATATATATAATTTTTATCTGTCAATTTTTATCTGTCAATTATACCTCAGTAAGGATGGGGAGAAAAAAAGAATCACCTAGTAATATTATTAAAATTCCAGATTCCTTCAATCTTTTATCACTCGCATTCTCCAAAGATATTGATTCATAGGGATAGGGCGAGACTGATAAATTTTCATTTTGAATAAGTACTCTCCCCTCAAAATGTGGATGGGAAGTGACCCACATCACACTTTGAGAAGCACATCTCTAGATGATGTATGCACCCAAGGTTTTGGTTTACACCAAATCTCTCATTTTTTAATCCTTTTACCACCAACATACACTATATTTTCTTAAAGCACAATGGCCCTATTGGATTCTCCTCCGCTCGCCCATCTAATCCTGATCAGCAAAAGCAGTTTAAGCATCCACTGGTAATTGAAACCGGCATCCTGTGCCAGGTTTTGATTTTACATAACCTCCTGGTCATCTCTGCTCTGACCTCCAGTGCCTTAGGGAGTAGCATCTAAACACCTGGGTCGCTGCCAAAATTCCACATGCATGTTTTTTTGGCTTTCTTTTTTTAAATGTTTTTATTTACAGTCTAATCATTGTTGTCCCACAATGAAAATGAAAAATTGTAAAGTATTACCCAATGTCACTGTTTTCGTGTTATTATATCATAATTATTTTTAACAGCTTTATTGGGATATAATTTATACCATAAAGTTCACCTGTTTACGTGTGTTTGAGAATACAATTCAATGGCATTTAGAATATTTAGAGAATTATGCAACTATCACCATAATCTAATTTAAAACATTTTCATATCCCAAAAGGAAACACTGTACCCAATAGCAGTCGCTTCTTATCCTCTTCCCTCCCTCCCCCACTAACCCTGGTCAAATATTAATCTACTTTTTGTGTCTATAAATTTCTTATTCTGCGTTTTTCATATAAACAGAATCATACAATATGTGGTCTCTTGTGACTGGCTTCTTTCACTCGGCATAATGTTTTTGTTCTGCATCCTTGTTGTAGCATATATCAGTATTTCATTCCATTTTGTAGACAAATAATATTCCACTGTACGGCTAGGCAACATCAGGTGATGGACATTTGAGTTGTTCCTGCTTTTTGGCTATTGTGAAAAATACTGCTATGAACACTCACATAAAAGTTTTCGTTTAGATATATGTTTGCAATTCTCTTGGGTATATACCTACAAGTAGAATTGCTGGGTCATATGGTAACTCTATGTTTAACATTTTTGAGGAGCCGCCAAACTTTTCCAAAGTGGTTGTACCATTTTACATTCCCACCAGCAGTGTATGAGGGTTCCAATTTCTCCACGTCCTTGACAGCACGTGTTACTGTCTGTCTTTTTTATTACAGCTATGCTAGTGAGTGTGAAGTAGCATCTCATTGTGGTTTTGGTTTGTATTTCCCTAATGGCTAATAATGTTGAGCATCTTTTTATTTCCTTGTTGGTAGTTTGTATGTCTTTTTTGGAGAAATGTCTATTCTTATCCTTTGCCCATTTTAAAATTGGATTGTCATTTTATTGTGGAGTGGTAAGAGTTCTTTATATAATCTGGTGTATTTTCAAATATTTTCTCCAGTCCTTAGGCTGTCTTGTTACCTTCCTGATGGTGTCCTTTGAAGCACGAAAGTTTTTAATTTTGATCAAGTCCCAGTTAACAATCTTCTCTTTTATTGCTTGTGTTTTTGTTGTTGTATCTAAGAAATCAGTGGCTAACCCAAGATCATGAAGATTTACTTCTGTGTTTTCTTCTAAGACTTTTATTACCATGATTATTTTTATAGATGCGAATGACTGAGAAGTGAGAATTAAAGAGGTATAATCAGAGAGCTATCAAGGGAAAATGATTCAATTACTTAATTTTACATATAATAATTATTAGGATCATGGGATAGTTCCTGTGCATTAACTCTAATTTATCTCATTTATGGAGGTTATCAATTTATCTCTAAATTAGATAAATTGGTAAAGAGAAGACAGTACCAATAAAGAGAGAAGTGCAAAGTCATGGTGGACCGAAAAGGACTTAAGGAGTAGGTAGAGAACCTGGATTGGGGAGAAGTCATAGGAGGACTTTGTCCCTCTGCCCAGGGCAACTCTGGGGACACTCCAAAGCAGCTCTTATGGCTGCCAATGATAGACAAGAAGTCAGGAACCCTAATTCCTGCCCGCAATACTACAGGATATCAGCTAAAGGGAATGAAGTCATTTCCAGGCTCTTCAAGAAGTACAGGCTTGGTACCAAGCTTGATCATTCATTTGTCACTGTGATAATGGGAATGAGAGGTTTCTCTTTTTCTAGCTTGCAGAGAGCTATATCTGAGCAGAAAGTGTAGCTTTGTCACAATCCCTGGCACTCCACAGGTGCTACCTCTCAGGTCCGATGGCCAAATACTAAGGGTCCAGATGGGAAAAAGGATCAGAAAGACACTATTATTTTATAACAGAAGGAATACAGATGTGTATAAAAGAACTTACTGATAGTGTGTCAAAGTAACTTCATCAGAGAAAAAAATAGTTAATGATTATCAGGAGGATTTTGAGTCCAGTTTTCCTCTCCACATTTCCTACATTATATGACGAAGAAATGTCTCCTAATTCAGTGAATAGATCACCTGAGTGAAAAACAGGGCACACTGTGTTGAAACGTTATTCCTTCCCTTCAAAACACAATACAGAATAATCATGCATAATGTTCACTGTGAAACATCTGTTATATTATGCTACACATTCAATACATTTAGGATCCTCTAATTTTTTCTAAAACATGTGTTCTATACAGCAATTGTCCTGTAGTACTGCCATGGTTACTAGGCTCAGGAAGGTATTACTATTTAACATCTGTATCTCTCTGCTTGCCCAGGCTTCGTTATCTTTATGTTGCTGCTACTGCCATGGAAATCACATCTCTTTTTCCAATGGACACTTTCTAAACTAAGTCTCTGTACCATGGAGCCATTCTAGAAGGCATCATTCATAGAAAACAAACTCAATCACAACACGATGGTGAAGTGTTGAAGGTCATTGGACAGCCTAGTGGAAAACAAAATGTCTTCTAAGGACCCAATGGAGAAAAAAGCAAAGTGTCCTTTGTATCCAGCATCCTTTGTGTAACAAGCTACAAGTCCTTTTAACACGTGATTTGATACGTGCTCATGACATGTGATCATTCTCTATTCTGTACAGAAATAGAGAACATTTGGAAGAGAATCCATTTTCATCTGACAGGAATGGTTTGATGAGTCTTCTCTCAAAGCCAGGCAATGGATAACCTGAATTTTTGAGTCTTTTCAACCCTGGAAATCTATGGTGCCATAAAATGGTTGTTTTAATGATAAAGAAAACAAATCAGGTAAGTTTTTTGTTACATAAAAATAATTGGTAGATCCAGGAACAGAGCTCAGTTTTCAGATAATTTTGGTCCAGAATTCCATATATTTTGAGATATTGTTACTACATGTTTTATTCTTACTTTTAAATTTTTCATTAAATATTTCCCTACAGTTTTCCATTCCGATATAATGTTATCTACTTGTTCCTTAAAACAATCTCCAGAATAGGAATTTGAGGCTTTGAAATACAATAAAATTTGCAAGCATGTTGACACATTAAATTCTCTCAGTATTAATGTGACTCAGAAAAGTTAACTCTTCTCCTCAAATCAAGGCTTTCAATCATCTCATAATCTTGAACTCACTTTGTGAAGCTTTTCTATACAAAGATAGATTATAAAATTCATGAACACTCCCTTAGCTAAATGGATTTCAAATGCAGACACTAATCTACAGGACAAATAAAACTTACTGGAGCACCACACTTAAAAACAGGTTTAACCAAGACAATAACCCATTTATTCGTGCAGAGACTAATCTCTTGATGGAACAGGGTAGAAAAAGTGAGGAAAAGATATTAAACAAGAAATTAGAAGGTCTAGGGGCCAGCCCAGTGGTATAGTGGTTAAGTTCGTGTGCTCCACTTCGGTGGCCTAGGGTCCACAGGTTCAGATCCCAGGTGCAGACCTACACACCACTCATCAAGCCATGCTGTGGTGGAATCCCACATACAAATAGAGGAATATTGGCACAGATGTTAGCTCAGCCACAGTCTTCCTCAAGCAAAAAGAGAAATATTGGCAATAGATGTTAGCTCAGGGCCAATCCTCCTCACCAAAAAAAGAAAAAGAAATTAGAAAGTCTGAATTCCAGACAAGACTATGCTATTATGTTCTTTTATGAACTTGAACAGAGTAATGAATTTCTCAGGGTATATTAATTTGGAATGTGCAGAGATATGAGTAACAGGAAAACTGACTAAAAGCAGCTTAAGAAATAAAGGAGGATTTCACATAGGAGAAAATCCAGAGAAAGGATTTTCAGATTTGGTTCGGCGGTTGGCTGAAGTTGTCAAAGATCTGAGCTTTTTCCATCCTCCTAAAAACACGAAGCCAGGGAGGCTGAAAAAGATTTTTATCCAGCTACTTTCTCTTCTCAACAGTGAAAGGAATTTTTCCCTGAAGCAGTCCAGTAGACTGTCCCTTATACACTTCTGGCCAAAACTTAGTCCTATATACAAGAGAGTCTGGGAAAGTGAGCATCTGGCTTATCCAGCATCTATAGAGGGAGACAGACCAGGGAGAAGGGAGACTCATGGCTCTGTCTATAAAATGTGGGAGTTGAGTAAACTGATCTTTCAGGTATAGCTCTCAACTAATGAGTAATTTTTGAAAATAAAAAGTTATGAAAAACAAGTGACCTGACTTCTACTTCATATATATTTTAAAGAGGCTTGGATTTTTATTCAAATTTCCTGTGATGGCACTTCCCAAACACCCACCGACCCCCCTGAAAAACAAAACAAAACAAACTTCCTCCGTCCATGATTCCAAAGTTCTAAAGTGAACAGTCTCTCCCCTCCCCTAACTAGAAAAAACACCTTCTGAGTGGTCCAGACACTGAGTCATTCAATTTAACTTTGATGGGGCTGCATCTGTTTTTGAGGTTTTGCCATCGTGGTTTAAGAACACTGTCTACAGATACTTTGGATATTTTTCCAAGCACCTCTCTGAGTTTACGCTGCACTAAATTTAAAATGGAAAAGTAACAATATAAAAGGCTAAGTAAATAATTCTATTGGAAAAAGCATGAGTGATCATTTTCTTAAAACAAAATTCAAAGAATTCAAAATGTATTGAATTTGCCCAACTGACATTCCATTTGTTGTGTCTCATACTCCCGTGCAATATTACAATGTACCTCTGACTCCTTTTTCACAGAGAATCACACAGCTGCCCCTTATTATTAAAAGCACCCCTCCCCCACCACTGAATAAACGTGTGTTCTGAAATTAAAACAAGACACTACATGAGAAAACCTTGGAAACAAGTATGTTGCCAGCTGTGTACGCCAGATGTGATTACAGAGCGACAGTGAACAATGCTGCAATCAGCTTACTGGTTAGCCAGAAACTGTGGACACCCAGAAGAGGTTCCCTCTGAATACATACCCAATGGTGTGTTCAAAACTACCGTGAAAAAATGCTTGTTTTACCCAGATCCTCTATGGGAATATTTAGCTGTTACATTGGAAATGCTGTTATTTTGGTTTCTAAAAATGTCATGACAGGAAATGATTGCAGGGAGGAGTTGCCAAGATGGCTGTTGGGCAGAACCAAGAGGGAAAGAAAAGTTAAACCTAGAAAACACAAAACTGGAAAAGGTGAAAACACTACTATCTGCAATAAAATAGATTCTTAAAATCCAAAATAAATTTGACTGTTCCCCTCCATTTGTCATCACCCAGAAGGCTGGCTATATTTTGAAGAGTCCCTACTGCTCAGTATCACAAAGGTTAGAACGTCCTGCTCCTCGCCTTTGGATCAGTTACCAGGTTGATAGATTGACTAAGGGAAGACGTCCAATTTAAATGGAGGCGACAGACGACTCCTATCCTTCCTTCTTTCTCAGCCACTACAGCCCATGGGCAGCTGAGGCCTTTTGGTAAGAATTTCTGCAGGTTCGGAAATGCCCATGCTCACGCTATTTTTCATTCTCTCCCTGTCTAAGATGCGCAAGGTGGCGACAGGTAAGAATAGAGGCTGGTCAGGAAATAACTACCTTTAATGCCACATTACGAGTTTGACCTTCCTCAAAGGGATGCTAAGGTAAGTAGTTTAGTAACTGAAGAGCTGTAGAAATTCAAAGAAAAAGAAAGTGGAAGAGGAAGAGGAAGGAGGAGGTAGCGGCAACTAAATTGGTTTTTCTGCCTGAATGCGTTCATGATGTAGAACAGCTGTCTCCAGGCATGGAGCTCCTGGTTTAGCCAACTTACCTCTCATCAGTGATATTTATCAACTACGTGCCTATCTACAAATACTCAGAAATTACAACAGACCTCTAAGAAAATCACCTTAGAGGGAGAGAGAAAAATAGCAGCTTTCTACAAATACATTAAGGTCACTGTGCCAGGACTCATTAGTAAAAACTCATCAGAAAATTTTCAACATATCCATAATTTTACTTTCATTGCTTTTCAAGTAAACTCAATACCCTCCCTTCTTCTACAGCAACATAAATGAGCTTCTTCTACCCTTTATTTTTAGACTCCCACTTAACCCTTTACTTTCTAGTACGTTCCTCACATGTTTTAAAGTATAAGTTGCATATAATTTTATTACTCAAATTGTTGCATCCCTATATCCCCCATATTACACACTGCCTTCCACATAAAAAGTGCAAGTGTATATATATATATTATCAAAAACTTCCATGAGTCTATTTTTTAACCAAACAAGGTAGAGAAGAGAGAGCAAGCAAGGAAGGAGGGAAGGAGGAGAGGAAGGAAGAAAAAAGAAGTGAAGCTAAGTCAATAAATATTTATTGAATATCATTGTTGGGAAATGGCAGAGAGGTGGTATGACTGCCTCTACATTCGTGTTCAGAGCGGAATAATTTTAATTCTATCCCAGGTATATCATATGATTTTAAGTTTAGAGTCTGATGTATGATCAAAGCTAGGAGAGTCACCTCCACACTTTCAACATACAAGGTGAGTGACTGTGCCTCATTCTCCTCTCCCTAGACACCTGCAGGCCCTGGGCAGGCAGAGCAGGGCCCTCTGTAAGGAGAGCATTTTCTCTCTTATTTACGCTTTCTTCTCTAGAGATGGGAATATGCAACCTTACTGGAAGTCCGGCTCTGGTTCAGGTAGGAAAAAATAGAGAACTCCTGCTTACCAAACTTAGTATTGGGCACTTCACACTTTGACAAGTAGGTTTATCCAATTGTTTGTTCATGTATTCATGCATAAGAATTAGTTTTATAAACACATTTCAACAATTAATCTCAAATATCAGGAAATTATTTCAAATTACCTCTCATTATTATGGTGATATGTAATAGCTTTTAAATTTGATTTTCTTTCCCTTACCTATTACAAAAGCATTACTTCTGGGGAAGCAGGTTAATACACAACTGTAAGTCCTTTTTTTAATTGGGTTAAAATTAAAGAGTGAAAAATAGCTGAACATCAACCTATCTGTGAAGAGAGTTTTCTTTTCTTTTAAACTACTACTTAAAAAATAGGATCATTACTGGTATTGATTACTTGAATGTGTGAAAGAAAATTCACCTTTTACATTCTGTTTTACAATGGACGAGAGAACATAATTCAAATAGATCTGAAACTTGATTTTTCATTTCTCTACTGGGTTGGGATTGATTTTTTAATTTTTTTAAGTCATTCGTGATTCATCTGGTGTTGGTCTATTTTTCAGATCTGAGGCATCCCTTGTAAAAATGCATTGCCCATTTATCAGCCAATAATTTAGATAAATGTCAAGTTCACATACCCAAGGAGAAGAAGAGTTCCTGACAGCCTTCCCTTATCACTGAGGACAGAGTTTGTTGTCATTTGAATGCTAGATAGCACAGATACAATTGCCTTAGGAATCTCAAAAAATAAATTTCTGTTCCCTGAGGCACCTATAACACAAAGATTAGAGGTCAGAAACAGAGTCACAGGGCCTATAAAGATACATGACTGCTTAGCTGTTATTGTTCAGAAATCAAGTAAAACTTGGTGCGTAATGGGTAAATGAAAAGACAATTGGATGGAGGAAGTAGAAGAAAGAAAATGTGTACTGTGAGTTGAATATGTGATAGACAAAATATTACAGAGCAGAGCTTAAGTTACACTCGATGAGCCTGAATGTATTCTAGATGTATTCTTGGCTAATTTTGCTATGACAGTGAGATATTTAGAACTATAACACTATAATTTACTGTTATTTATTCATTTAGTATTAAATTCACAAAACCAACAAGAAAATATTATGCACAATTTGGGCCACCAACTAAAAATAAAACACCCCACTAACCTCCACGAATTTACAGGAATTTCTCCTCTTAAAAAGAAGAGAACCCACATAAATGCAAAACTAACCATAGTGTAATATTTTAATTAAGCGATCTATAAATCAAAGTACTGAGGACTGAGAAGAGGGCAGCATCAGAACATGAAGGAACTCTGATGAGGATCTTTTGGCGGGTAATTGTTGGTTTGGGACCAGGTGGCAAACTTCCTTTGGGGAAACCGGGCTGCACTAATTCTCAGTCCTTGTGGATGGGTGGGCTTTCACCCCTCAATATAGAGAGCAGAGTGCATGACTCAGATCGGGCAATTAGAACACCTAATTCCTCAGACACACCAATTGATTCCGAGGTGGTCATCTGAACCAAGCTGGCCACTTCAGAGGGAATTCTGCTACTTGTGTGGAAGCCACAATAACAAATGCTCTCTTCTTCAATCTACGTGAACCCTGAGGGGAGCTCTGGCAACCATCTTGCCATCCTGTGTCACCTAAGAAGGTGAATTAGTATCCTGTGGCTGCCATAACAAATCACCACAAACTTAGTGGCTTAAAACAACAAAAATTTACTCTCTCACAGTTCTAGGGACCAGAAGTCCAAAATCCAAATTCAGAGTGTCCACAGAGCCATGCTCGCTCTGAAGACTCTGGAGAAGAATCTTTCCTTGCCTCTTCCGAGCTTCTGATGGTTGCCGGCAATCATTGGTGTTCCTGGGTGTGTAGACACATCACCACAATCTCTGCCTCTATCTCACATGGAGTTCTTCCTGTGTCTCCTCTGTGTCTCTGTGTCCAAATCTCTGTTTCTTTATAAGGATATCAGTTGTTGAACTGGAGGCCCACTCTAATCAAGTATGACCTCATCTTAACTTGATTATACCTGGTAACTTCATTATCCTATTTCCAAATAAGGTCACATTCATGGGTGTCAGAGGTTAGGACTTCAACATATCTTCTTAGGGGACACAAATCAACCCACAGCAGGCTAAAGAGAGCAAAGTAACCTTCAAATCATTCGTAGGGACCTGAAATTGCTTACTTTAGTGTTGAAAATACATGCTGCAAATGAAATTAATTGTAATCTTCTTTAGTAAAGTATACAATCATAAATAACGTCCCTGGGAAGTGATAGAGCCCTTCTTTCACTGATAAATGATACTGAGCAAGGGCATCAGAGAGAGTGTGTTGGGTTTCTCTGCTACATAATAATTGAAATCGTGGCACTTTAATTTCAGATAATTGATTTATATTTATTTTATTTTTTTTTAAGATTGGCACCTGACTAACAACTGTTCCGATCTTTTTTTTTTTTTT
The DNA here is from genome assembly GCF_041296265.1 of Equus caballus. NCBI lineage: Eukaryota > Metazoa > Chordata > Mammalia > Perissodactyla > Equidae > Equus > Equus caballus. The sequence goes on from NC_091697.1 coordinate 88,275,138, forward strand.
CTTTTTCTTCCCAAGTCTCCCCAGTACATAGCTGTATATTTTAGTTGTGGGTCCTTCTAGTGGTGGCATGTAGGACACTGCCTCAACGTGGCCTGATGAGTGGTGCCATGCCGCACCCAGGATCTGAACCAGCGAAACCCTGGGCCGCCAAAGCAGAGTGCACGAACTTAACCACTAGGCCACAGGGCCGGTTCTCTCAAATAATTTATTAAACTCAAGGAAGAATCTAAGAAAAAAAGAATGCCAGATAATCATAGCCAACTAAGCTCAGAACTATTTAGAAATAAAATGAACCAAACAAGCTAAATCATTTCAGATTGTCACTTACTAGTCATAAGTATTTTCAATGGCTTAGCTACATCTGAATGATCTTATTCATTAAGAACCGTCTTATGGAACTAATATATATGTTATATATAATATATTATATTATACATTATATATTTATATTTTATTATATTATATATAATATATATTATATTTTATATTAAATATATAATATTTATTATATATATTAGTTATATGTATATAACTAATAATATATGTATATATATGGATATAGTCAGAAGACCTAGGTTTTAGTCCAGACTCTGTCACTAACTAGATCTATAACTTTAGGAAAGATCTTTGATTGCTCTGGGTTTCTTTTTTCTGTAAAATGAAGGGTTGATAATCCAGGTAATCTCAAAAGTCCCTTCCTCCTCAAAAATGTCTGCATAAAAGCATTCTAATTTTTACTGCGGTCATTATAACATTACACAGCCTGTTCTGCACCAATCAATAAAAGAAATTAATTATAGGTAAGTCCTAGTGTGTCTGAGTATGTCTTTTAATATGTGAAAATAAAAAGCATGATGAAATTTTATGGTCACAAGATGGCTGCCACAGCTCCAAACATCACATCTTCACAAACCAATGTCCATAGCAGTAAGAATAGAAAGGGTCAAGACTCTTACATATCTTTCTATTAAGGAGGCAAACCCTTCCCAGAAGTCTCCAAGGAAACTTCTCCTCAGGTCCCATTAGCCAGGATTGAGTCACAGGACCACACCACAGCAACAAAGGAGGAAAGGAAAAGCAATACTGTATTTAGCATTTTCAGCCTCTGCCATGAGAAACAGGCTCTAACAGCAAGGAAGGAAAGGGAGAAGGATTGTTCATTAGGCAACACAAACAGTGCCAGCCAGAGAGCTGCTGTCCCAAAAGCAAGTGACTTGAGAACCTCTGTAACAGACTCTGACAGCCCCCTAGCAGGAGACAGAGCAGGGTCTTCAGTAGATTCAGTGAGAGAGAAGGACTTCAGTGACACCAATTCTTGTCAGTCATGCCAAAAATGTTGGTGTGGCCTAGGCAACATCACTTACTAGCTGTATGACCTTGAATAAATTACTTAGTATCCCTGCAGGTTCAGTTTCCTCATCTATAAAAAGGCATAGTACTTCCCTCGTAGGTTTGGAGGATTAAATGAGGATGTGTAAAGTGCCTGACACACAGTAGATACAGAATAAATGTTAGTTTTCCCTCTCTCTTTTCCCTAACTCACCCTTCCAGTTCCCCTTCTTAGCAAGAAAACCTTTAATATAATTAACTTATAGGAATCATATAGAATCTCTCTCTCTCTCTCTGTTTCCTAACTATATACCTCTTAGAAAGGGGCCATGTGGGTAAACAACCCTTAAAAGTGCCTTGTTAATGGCATGGCAGAGTATATATTGTGATGCCAAGCTCCACTCTCTCAGGAATAAACTAAGCAGACCTCTCCCTGGTGAGCTTCTTCAGGAAAGACATATCGGGGACATGGTCACAGTGAGATGGGGAAGACTCTCTGAGGTAGCCAATCTATTCATGCTGTCCAGAAACAATTCAAGACAAGAGGGCTGGATTAGTGATGAAGCATAGCTGAAGGTGACAGGTGTTATATGGAGCCCTGGATGACAGGCGCCATTTGTAAAAATCATACCCCTTACCTGTCTCCCATCCCAATAGGATAATGGGCATTGACACACGTAGCTAAAAGAAGCTTTCCTCAATCAAGCAAAAACATTTACAGACAGCCTACTCTGCACAGTGACTAAGCTAGGCAATCCCCGCATGGATCTCCCCTGGCCAGCCCCGAAGCATTCCCTACCCATCTGATGGCCACTTTGGGGCCATGAAACAGGGGCAACATGGAAGAGAAGCAACAAATAGTTTTGAATGAGGACTCTTACAAAGAAAGGTACGAACCCAGTTCCTGAGTGTGTAATGGAAGTAGATGGGGAGAAAGAAAAAGAGAGATTTTCTTGAGGAGTGTGATTGTATGCTAAGCCTGCCCCTTTATGAGTTCAAGAAATACAATTTAAAAATTCGACTTAAACTGAGATTACACATTTGCTGTTGTGATATAGCTCAGACAATTCACCACATGGGCCATGGCATTATATACATTTGAAAAATAATGATCATGATAATATCTCATATTCATCGAGCACTTATCCTGTGCCAGGTATATGGCATGCACTCTACACACATTTCTTCATTTTCTCCTCATGATGCCCCTAAGATAGGAACCCCTATTATCTCCATCTTCCATTTGAGGAAACTGAGATTTCAAGAGCAAGCTCTGTCACAGACCCACTCTAAATTCCACCTGACACTGCCCCAGCTGGTGCCTCACCTGTGTACTGCCTCAGCCTCTTGTGTTTATCTCTGGTGTCACTCTTACGAGACTGCACTTAAGTGAGCTTTTAACGAGTCTTTCTCCCTAGTTGGTTTGAGCCATTTGTCTTTGGATCCTAAACTGAGCACAACATAGAAGTTAGATAAATATACAAATACAGATTGAATCAATGAACAAATAACCTGGAAAACAGGCAATATAAGGAGTGCTGAGTTCAGAAGAAGGGAGGAGATCACCAGCTGCAGAGGTTGGGACAGGCTTCATGGGTGAGGCAGGGCCTGAGTCAAGCTTGGAAGAGGGAGAGGACTTAAATGCATAGGGAAGATGGGAGAGGATTCTGGGAGGAGAACATTTTAGCAAAGGCCAAATACCTAAAATGTTTGGGTACTAATTCTACCTCCCCAACAGAATATTTTTAGTTTCATAGTTCATTATGCCATAGTGTGAATAGGCATATTACCTTATTCCCATGTCAGCCAGCCCCTTCTGCTGGACCACAGGCATGAAATATAGTCTCTGCTTCGTTATGATCTTTTTCCACATACATCAATCCACTGAAACTATAAAACTGCATTCAAATCAGAAACCCCATGGACAGCTTGCATTCGACCATATATACTGCATTAAAAAAAAATCAGTAGGGAAAAATGGTCAATGTTCATAAAGTTAACTAATCAAGAACAGATCACTGTGCAAAAAAGAATATTTGAATGCCAAATGATAAAAAAAAAAAAAAACACACAAATAGTTAGTGTAAGTCACATAGTGTCCCAAACACAACAGAGTCAAATTTGAACCCTGGCCAAATCTTTCAAAGAACTAATAATGCTAATGTTTAAAAAGCAAAAAGTCACTTATTCTTGGTTAATACTACTCAGACTCAACCACCCGGAATCTTCAAGTAATTGGGGCAAGAAACAAAACAGAAGAAAATAACCCATTTTCTAAAATTTTTATTAAAATATAATATATATACAGAAATTGTACATGTCATAAGTATACAGCTGTCTGAATACATGCATGTAACCAATGCGTAGGTCAAGAACAGAACATTCACAGCACTCCAGAAGCCTACCTCATGCCTCCTTCCACTCAGTACCCCTAGGGATAAATATTCTCTTATTTCTAATACCATAGATAAAATGTGCCTGTTTTTGCATTTTATATATAAAGGGTCACACATCATGTATTATTTGGGGTCTGGTTTCCTTTACTTGACACTATATTTCTGAGATTCACCCATATTGTTGTGGATACTTATAGATCATTCATTCTCATTTTTGTACAGCACCAGTTCTCAAAGTGTGGTTCATAAGGGTAGTGCAAAGTGTGATCCAGCAGTAAACAATTTTCACAAATATAGTAAGGTATAATTAATCTTTTTTACTGTTTTGATATTTGTACTGATAGCACAAAAGCAATATGGGTACAATTGCTGGTACCTTAGCACAGATCAAGGCAACGGCACCAAACTGTGCTGGCCATCATTCTATCATTGTTCTACACCATGTTCTATTTGACAACAAAAAACATAAACAAAACAAATCAAAACAAAATGCCAATTCCATTTAATGATGCTCTTGGCAACAAGATCATTAATTGTATTAACTCTCAACTTTTGAGTACATGTTTTTAATATTCTGTGTGATATAAAGTGAAGTATGCATAAAATACTTCTACTGCGTCCCAAAGTGCAATAGATAGAAAGAACTCATGAGGAAAAGCAATTCTTTTGAGTTGCAAGCTAAACTAGTCACTTTTGTCATGGAACACTATTCATACTTGAAATGACTAATAGGAAAACAATGGTTATTGAGACCTGGGTATTTAGAAAACATTTTCTTTTTTTTTTTTTAAAGATTTTATTTTTCCTTTTTCTCCACAAAGCCCCCAGTACATAGTTGTGTATTTTTAGTTGTGGGTCCTTCTAGTTGTGCCATGTGGGATGCCACCCTAGCATGGCCTGATGAGCAGTGCCATGTCTGTGCCCAGGATTCGAACCTGCGAAACCCCGGGCCACTGAAGCAGAGCACGCGAACTTAACCACTTGGCCACAGGGCCAGCCCTGGAAAACATTTTCTCAAAAATAAATGAAGTGAGCATGTAACTTCAAGGAAAACAACTGGCAGTAGACAATACCAATTATAAAACTTGAGCTTTCAAACAAAAATTAGGATGTTGGAAAACATGTCTATCACCATGAACTTGACAACTTCCCAATACTTAAAGACTTCACTATGGTTTTTTAAAATATTACATAAGGAAATATGTAAACATTTGGAATATCTGCATAATTCAGTGAACCAATATTTTCTAAATAACTAATGCATGATACAAAATCATGCTTGGGTAAAAAATCCATTCAAAGTTCATGATAGACTAATGGATTTTAATGTAACAGAATATGAAAAGTTTATTGATATGGTTTCAGAATCCACATTGCAACCAACATTTAAGAAACTACCACTTGTCAAGTTTTAAGGTAATATCCAAGAAGGATATCAATATTTATATTAAAAAAAATGAAATTACCTGTGTAAGGCTGGATTTTCTTCATATACTTTAAATAAAACATATAGCAATAGATCAAATGGAGAAGTAGAGATGATAAACCAGCTACTTTCTTATAAGCCAGTTGTTAAAGAGATTGAAAAATGTAAAACAATGCTTCCATTCTTGCTAATTTTTTTGTTTGGGAAAACTAAAGCCATTTTTTAAATAAAAATATGTTATTTATGTTAGCATGCAATGGGTTTAGTATTATTATTTTTAAATGAATTTATATATAAATATTTTTTACATATTTCAGTTTTAACTCATCATATGGTAAATATGAATAGCTATAATCCACAGAGTCAAAAGCTTTTGGAGTTCTCAGTAATTTTTAAGAGCATATAAAGGATCCTCAGACCAAAAAGTTGGAGAACTCCTGCTGTACAGTATTCTGTTGTGAGCAGGGATTTAATTTTAACAGTAACTTCTGGGAATATTCTTGAGATAGTATATATTTAGCTTAATTTCCTCATCTGGCCTTTCTGCTTGTGGTTTCTTCTTCTCTCCAACCCTTCTTGCACTGGGCCAATCAGATCATTCTTCAGTCCAGTACTTACAGTGGCTGTTACATCAGGTGCACTTTCTTCCTCCTGGCAGGAATATCCCAGAAGGCTTTACCAAGAATGTGGGACTGTGCTGTGGCTTTAAGGATTTGGCCAGAAGGAGGTCAGAGGAGGACAGAGCAAACTAGAGCAATGTAAGCAAAAGACTTTTTCTTGGATTATGGATATGGTTTCCTGGGCTTCTCAGTTTAACAGCACCTTCTAACACCAAATATAAAACAATCTCCCTGTGTCTCTGTAAGATATAACCTTGTTTTGTTCTCATCAAAAAATGCCTATCACTACCTGGCTTTTTTCTTGGTTTTTATTCCTTTATTTTCTTTCTTCCCCACTGCTTTCCCCTGGATGTGAGCTCCAAGATCGCAGAGACTTTGTCTGTCTTGCTCACTGACTAGAATTCTGTCTAGAACACAATAGGTACCTAATATATATTTGTTGAATGGATTAATTATCCCCTCTTCAGAAGTCTGTTTATTTTGCAATTCATAAAATACAAAGTAAAATTCCAAGATCTAGAACTCTGTTTTATTTCATGGCCTATTAGGATTCCCCCCATTTGGGTATGTAAGAAAATAATGGCATATAGTATTTTCAGAAGTTTCCAGGAGCTATATTTTTACTTAAAATATTGCTTTTCCTTTTCTTCATGTCATCCTATTATTCTTAGCCATATAGACAGTTGCTGCTAAATAACTTCACAACTCCCCCCAAATTTATGACTTTTAAATAGATTTTCTTCATGCTTCTTCTAAATTATTTCTTATTTAAGCTCTAAATACTTAGCAATTTATATATTTCATTATAAATTACATTCTCCATTCTGCTCCTTCAATGTGTTCAACTCATGCAGATTTTCAGATTTAATCTTCCTGTATAAGAGAGTACACTTCTCTAGACTGGCTTTTAAGACTTTTGAGCTAGAAGAAAATATTTTTATTTAAATGTTGCCAGCATGCTCTATATGTACCACAGAAAGATCTCCAAGATATGCTATTAAGTTTATATAACCAAGATACGCTATTAAGTTTATATAAAGCAAGAGGTAGAATAGCATATATACTTTGTTCTTATTTGTATTTTCTTTTTAAAGAAAAGATGTATAGGGGCCAGCCCGGTGGGGCAGCGGTTAAGTGCTCACGTTCTGCTTTGGCAGCCTGGGGTTCGCTGGTTCGGATCCCAGGTGCGGACATGGCACCGCTTGGTACACCGTGCTGTGGTAGGTGTCCCACGTATAAAGTAGAGGAAGATGGGCACAGATGTTAGCTCAGGGCCAGTCTTCTTCAGCGAAAAGAGGAGGATTGGCAGTAGTTAGCTCAGGGCTAATCTTCCTCAAAAAAAAAAAAGAAAGAAAAGATATATAGTTCTATAAATGTTTGTGTGTGTATAGACTGGCTCTGAAAAAAGACAACAGAAAACTTGAGAAGATGGCTGCCTCTTGGGAAGGGAATGGGAAGACTAGGGAAAAGGGTAGAAGGAGACTGACATTTTAATATATCCTCTTGGTGTCTTTTGAATTTTGTACACCGTGTATGTTACTTTATTATTTAATTTTAAGGAAGTAAGTTTTATAGATAAAAGTGTGTCCACATGCATCAATTAAAAGACAGAGACTGGCAGGGAGGATTTAAAAACGTGACCCAACTATATGGTGTCTACAAGAAACTCACTTTGAATATAACATAAGAAGATTGCAAACAAAAGGATAGAAAAAGATATATCATGCAAACATTAATCAAAAGAAAGCAGGAGTAGCTATATTACTATCAGATAGACTTAAGAGCAAAGATTTACCAGAGACAGTGACATGACATAATGATAAAAGGGTCAGTCCACCAGGGACGTGGTGGTCCTGGATGTATATGCACCAAACAACAGAGCTACGAAATACCTGAAGCAAAAACTGGTGAGACTGAAAGGAGAAATAGACAAATCTACAACTATAGTTGGATATTTCAGCATATCTCTGTCAACAATTGGTGAAACAACTAGACAGAAAATCAGCAAGGATATAGAAAATTTAGCAACACCATCAACCACAGAATCTAATTGACATTTATGGAACAGACCACCCAACAAAGCAGAACTCACATTCTTTTCAAGAGGCCATGGAACATACAACAAGATAGACCACATCATAGGACATAAAACAAACCTCAATAAATTTAAAATAATTTAAGTCATACAGAGTGTGTTCTCTGACAACAATGGAAGCAAACTGAAATCAATAACAGAAACCAAAATAATACACGATGGGTCAAAGCGGAAGTTTCAAGAGAAATAAAAAATTATACTGAACTGAATGAAAATGAAAATACAATATGTAAAAATGCATGGGACATGGCTAAAGGAATGCTAAGAGGGAAATTTATAGCACTAAATGCCTACTTTAGAAAAGAAGAAAAGTCTCAACTCAATCATCTAAGCTCCCACCTCAAGAATCTAGAAAGAGTAAAGAAAAATAAACCCAAAGTAAATAGAAAAGGAAATAATAAAGAGCAGAAATCAGTGAAATTGAAAACAGAAAAACAATAGAAAAAATAAATGAAACTAAAATCTTGTTCTCTGAAAAGATCATTAAAATTGACAAGCCTCTGACAAGACTGACAAAGGAAACAGGGAGAAGCCACAAATTACCAATGCCAGAAATTAAACAAGGATATCATGACAGATCTTGGATAATACAGGAATACTTTGAATAATTGTATATGCACAAGTCAGAAAACTTAGATGAAATGGACAAACTCCTTGAAAAACGTAAAGCACAAAAACTAACCTAGTATGAAATAAGTGATTTGTACAGTCCAATAACTATTAAGGAAATTGAATTCATGACTTACAAGCTCCAAAAAAGAACTCTCCAGGACCAGATGGTTTCACTGAAGAATTCTTCCAACTGTTTACAGAAGAATTAACATCAATTTTACACAACCTCTTCCAGAAAGCAGAAGAGGAAAGAAGACTCTCAGTTCATTTTGTGAAACTGGTATTACCCTGAGAGAGTATGGAGAGAGCACAAGAAAACTACAGACAAATATCACTCATGAAAATACATGTATAAGTCCTTTAAAAATATTAGCAAATAGAATTCAGCAATAAATAAAAGAAATTATATACTATGACCAAGTAGAGTTTATTCTATGGATGAAATATTACTTCAATTTTTTGAAAATCAGTCAATGTAATCTATTATATTAACAGGCTAAAGAAAAAAAGGACATGATCATATCACTTGATGAGAAAAAGCATTTGACAAAATTCAACACCCATTCATGATAAAAACTCCCAGAAAGGAAACAATCCAAGTGCCCATCAGCTGATGATTGGATAAAGAAGATGTGGTATTTATATACAATGGAATACTACTCAGCCATAAAAAAGACAAAATCATCCCATTTGCAACAACACGACGGACCTGGAGGGAATTATGCTAAGCAAAATAAGCCAGACTGAGAAAGACAAACACCAGATGATTTTATTTATATGTGGAATATAAACAAACACATGGACAAAGAAAACAGTTCAGTGGTTACCAGGGGAAGGGGTTTGGGGTTGGGTGCAGGGGGTGAAGGGAGCACTTATATGGTGACAGACAAGAAACAATGTAATGTTTCTTGCAATTATGCAAACTGTAATAGAACTCAAAAAAAAAAAACCTCCCAGAAAACTAGGAATAGAGGGGAACTTCCTCAACTTGATAAAGCTAATATTATAGTTAATGATGACAGACTGAATGCTTTCCCCCAAAGATCAGGAACAAGGCAAAGACATCTGCACTCTTATTCACCATAGTGCTGGAAGTTCTAGTTAGCACAATAAAACAAGAAAATGAAATGAAAGGCATACTGATCAGAAGGAAAAAAATAAGACTATCTCTATTTTCAGATGACATGATTATCTACATAGAAAATCCCAAGGAATCTACAAGAAGATTCCTAGAAATACTGAGTTCAGCAAGGCTGCAGGATACCAAATAAACATACAAAAAAATCAATCTTACTTCTATATAGCAACAATGAACACCAAAATTAAAACCACAACACCAATTACAATCATTCAAAAAAGTGAAATACTTAGGTATAAATCTAACAAAACAGGTACAGGATTTGTATGCTGAAAACTACAAAATGCTGGTAAGAGAAATCAAACATCAAAATAAATGAAGAGGCATATCTCGTTTATGGACTGGAAGACTCAACATAGTAAAGATGTTAATTCTCCTTATATTGATATATAGATTTAATCCAATTCCTATCAAAATCCCAGGCAGAATTTTTGTACATCTAGGCAAAATTATTCTTTCTAAATTTATGTGGAAAGGCAAAGGAACTAGAATAGCAAAAAAAAAAAAAAAAAAAAAATTAAAGAAGAATAATGGGGGAGAAATCAGTCTACCCAATTTCAAGACCCTTGTAGCTACGGTAATCAAAACCGTGTTGTATTGGTGGAGGGATAGGCATATAAATCAATGGAACATAACAGAAAACATGGAAATAGATCCATACAAATAAGCCAAACTGACTTTTGACAAAGGTGCAAAAGCAAATTAATGTAGAAAGGATTGCCTTTTCAACATCTAGTACTGGAACAACTGGACATCTACAGGAAAATAAATAAATAAGAACCTCCATCTTAACCTCATATCTTATGCAAAAATTAACCCAAAACGGATCACAGCCTTAAACGTAAAATGTAAAACTATGGTATCTTCTAACTGTTAGGAAAAAACAGGAGAAGATCTATGGAATTGAGATCTAAGCAAAGAGTTCCTAGACTTGACACCAAAGCACAATCCATAAAAGGGAAAATTGATAAACTAGACTTCATCAAAATGAAAACTTTTGCCCTGCAAAAGACCATAAAGAAGATGTAAAGACAAGATACAGACTGGAAGAAATATTTGCAAACCATATATCTGAAAAAGGACTACTACCTAGGATGTATAAAGAAATCTTAAAATTCAACAGTAAAAAAGCAAATCATCTAATTAGAAAATGGGTAAAAGACATGAAAATGTGTTTGTCCTTGTCGCAGCAGTTGCTGGCAGAAGACTTGAATTTAAAGATTACAAAAAAGACACACAGATGGGCTGGCCCCATGGCCGAGTGGTTAAGTTCTCGCTCTCCGCTTCCACAGCCCAGAGTTTCACTGCTTCGCATCCTGGGTGCAGACATGGCACCATTCATCGGGCCATGCTGAGGTGGTATCCCAAATAGCAGAGCCAGAAGGACCTACAACTAGAGTATACAACTGTGTACTGGGGGGCTTTGGGGAGAAGAAGAAAAAAAAAGAAGATTGGCAACAGATGTTAGCTCAGGTGCCAATCTGAAAAAACAGAAAAGATATGCAGATATGAACTTCACCACACGCTGGAGGACAAACCAAAAGAAGAAACAGGCTGGACTTTGGATAGGTGCCAAACTAATAACCTCTGGGCATACAGCTGGGCTCTTCCTGTTATGATATTCCCACTGTCAATCCCAGGAGGGGTCTGGCCTGGAAATTTAGACTCCGGGGGCTGGGATTTTCACTGGAGAGGAGAAAAACTCTTCTTTCTGGTGGCCTCTTGGAAGTGTTTAAACACTCCCAGACTGAGCTAGAAAGTGAGAAATCTCTTTAGCAGCCCTGAGACACAGCTGGTCCTAGAGGCTCTGTTCTAGATGTAAGTTATTCTAGGTGGTACTTCCCAACATCATCACCTACCATGTTTGGTGAAATTTTGTGGGAACTTGCAGCTGGTCTCTGCTGTGTATGGAATGAAGAGAAGAACTGGTTTTTGGACTGAGTAGCTCAGGGTACAAAGAAGACCCCTGGCCCCAACACAACGTCAGAGAGATGGTGAAAACATCTTTGTGCATCAACCTCTCAAGGGTCATTGACAACAGAGGCAGCATGTGGTGGCTTTGTAGAAAGGCTGGAAGGAAGAACATGGAAGACCTGCTCCATCCTGAGCATTCTCAAGACAGCACCCTTGGGAACCAAGAAAAGTTGGTGGAACCTTTGAGGGAGGAGCCAATTTGGGGCAATTGGGCTGGTCTGTGAGACTGGAGCTCACATCACTTGGGTATTTAGAGGAAATAAGATAATATTTTGTAGTCATTGGTTGTTGAGGCTGAGACATTTGGGTTTTACTAAGTTAAGAGAAAAGATCACTCTCCCCTTTGCAATAACACAATGTCTTTTCATTAGAAGCCTGAAATAGCAGGGTTTTACTCTGCTCTTCCATTCCTTTGAAACCCTACTCATAATTAGTTTCCCACAACTCCTCCTAGGTTTCTTCCTCCATTACTCATCATCCTGGTCTATTTGTGTACACATTACGATTCTCAACCTCCATTGGTTTCACCAAGTTTAGTACCATTTTGTTATTTTAAGTCCATATTGCTAATCTTTGAGGAACATACATACGTCTCCCTTATTCTGTTTTCAATGCTTCCAAGTTAATCTGATATGTTCACAGAGGTTCTTAATCTGATGTCTGTGGCTTTGAAGTTCATGGATAAAATTTAAGCTATCCATGAGTTTGAACAGGGACAAATTTCACATCTTTATTTTGATTAACCTCTAACTGAAACTGAGCATTTCTTTCTATTATTAATGTAAGCAACAATCACAATGAAATAAATGGAACATAGCAGCTACTTTTATATTGTATTCTAATCATTTCAGGTATCTCAAAATTCATTTTATCACTAATTTAAATTATGGTAGTTATTAGATGTGTCACTAGATCTTGTTATTTGTTTATAGTGAAGCACATATACTATATCACAAATTTTAAAAGTATTTTGATAACTCTTTCAATATAATGGGTTTCTTCTGTAACCCTATATTTTTTATTCAAAAAAATCCCACATTATTCTGAGAAGGGATCCACAGCCTTAACAAACTGTCCAAGGAAATAGCAGCATGAAAATTATTTTAAATTCTTGGAATAGCCAAAAGTCTCTACAAAACAATAGCAAAAGGATTAAAAGCAAACTAAATGCCCAATAAAAGAAGATTGGTCAAATAAATTTAAAAATATACTTACAGTGGAATATCGTGCAGTCACTGAACAAAATGCTATAGAATACTCTTTAATGGCATATGTGGCTAGATATCACAATATGTTATATAAAAGAAACGGTTGTGCATATATTCATTGTTTGTAAATCAAACACACATACATATACACACATATACCTACAAAACACATAGACGGAAAATGGGCATCAAGATACACACAAAAATGCTGGTGGTGGTTATTTAGAGATGGTCAGAACTGTGGGTAACTTTTTTGCTTATCTCACTTGTAAAAATTTTCTATAAATTTGTAATTATTTCTCAAGAAAAATAAATAAAAATTATTATTATCTTTAAAAGAAATGAGGTCCTAAGGAAGGATCCAAAAAGTGATGTTATTACCTCTGATCAGCTATACATTCATTCACGCAACAAATAAACCTCAGTTCAACGGTCAATGTTATACATTGAATTGATACTATCTATAGAATCCACTATCATTATGGGGAAAAAAAATCTACTGATTTTCATTCAAATGAGTCAGCAGCTGAACCAGTAGAAATTTTAATTAAGCACCATTTATCAACTTTCTAGGCTATGGGACCTAAAGTCAATTCTGGTTTAGCACAAGTATCAGATATTCATTCCTTTCAAAACTGTGTCTTACCAATCACTAAATAATGTTGTCTTCAGACAGTCCTTTTTGTTGTGTTTTGTTTTGCTGATTTGTATTTTTGCTTTTTGAGTGTCTTGTAACAAAGTAAAAATAAATTTAGATCCCCTCATGCAAATCCTGCTATTAAAAATGAGCATATTTTATAATAACACATGTTTCTGAATTCACGTTACCCAGGACAAATGCTTCTCTTTCCTCTATGATTGTGCGATATTTTACAATTTTGAATAATTCCGAGTTATGCTATCACAGGGAAAAAGTATTCACTATTATTTTGTTTTTGTATCTGGGTATTAGGAATTCCGAAATGTGTCATACTCCTTATAGGCTAACATTTTATTAGCTAGAAAAAACACGCTAAGTTTTAATAACGCTCCTGAGTGAAGGTTTTATGAATTTAAAATACAACTCCTGTAAAAGTAGACATTCCTCTGATATGCAAGATGTGACTATAAAGTAACTGGCCTGATTTTATCGTTTTTGTTCATAAAAGCTCCAGAATTTACATAAAAAATGAATGCCATCCCCTCTGAGCAGTCACCTTGGGACACCCCAGATACAATTCAATGAGATTTGCCTTTGCCCAGAACAATTTCAAGACCTCTCTTTTGGACTTGTCTTTAGTCTGTTCCTTTTCATTTTAAACAAATGTCTTTCAAGGTAGCCAAACTTTGTCCTTTAAAGTTAGATCTGATCATCGTCAATAGCTAACAGTAATTTAGAGTAGGAGATGGGGCCCTGGGTGCACCAGGTAGAAAAAGTGGATGTGACAGAAAGACTGGGTGCAATGCAGTATCACACTCTATATCAGAGGTGATACTTAAATTATTCAATGATGGGTACAGAAGGACACAGATCAATCAAAACAGACGTCACAGGAGCAAGGTCCTGAAGGACTTTCACCAAGATCCGAGTATTAACTCTTAAGTAGCTGGATTGTGAGGCATTCTAGAAGGTCCTATAGAGGAAAATGTAGCAGTAGAGGTGAGTGGGCACTTGGCAGTTTCTGAGCTGTGGCATTTACCAAACAACAAAGAAGATTTGGGGTATTTAAACGTCCACTGAATATTGGTCTTTCCAAAAAGTAAACAGGCCACTGCCATTTTTGTGTGGCTTCGGCGTTGACTCTGACAGCACTGCCCGAGAGTTGTGTGAAGGCGTTGAGAGCAACAGCAGCAATACTGGAATAAACGGGAAGGACCCCAGGATAACGATTTTGAAGGGCATTGCTTATCTGAATATTCAGATTCCCAAAACTCATTAAGAACAACACCATGCCTTTTTTACTTTTTCTCCCTACCACCTAACATAACGCTTGGTATACAGTAGTTGCTTAATAAATATTTGTTGAATGAATGGCATGTTTATTAAAGAAAAATAACTTCAAAGTAAAATCTCACATTTAAGGCTTTTAAATATTATTTTTATTTTTTAGACCCATAATCTCTCTTTATTTTATTGGAGATAATTCTAAAAATCTCTTTGAAGAGAGAAATCCACCAATATTTATTCCTGACTCAAAAAATCCTTTGGATAGCTGTGTACTTTTCTCAGAAACCAGTCCCTTTCAATGCTCTTTTAGTTATTTCATGGCTTAAAAAGTCACAGGTAGATGTGAATCTGAATTTAACTCCTTGAAGTTATTATTTCTAGCCAAAAACAATCTTCCTTTCAGCAGATAGGACTTGAGGTTTTCCCAAGGCGAGGGCCACTATACGGTGGCTGCTGCCCAACATTTATCAGGCTCTAATGCTGTGTATTTAATACATCATTTACTTCTAACAATTCCTTTTACAGTTGAGGAAACTGAACCCAAAGTAGCTAAGCAACTTCCCCATGTTCACACAGCTAGTAAGTGGTGAAGGTAGGTTTCGAATCCAGGCAACTTGATTCCAGAGCTGAGCACCCTAGACCAACACAGTTTAGTAAGGAGCAGGAGCTTGTTTATCTTCAAGCAATCAACAGGGTAGGAAGTGAAGGATTTCCTGTACCTAAAATGTCTCTTAGAGCTCCCACTGACTCTTAGAAACGAGGCTTCAGAAGGAAGACTTCCCTGTACATTCATCTTGCCAAGAGTTTACTGAACACATATCACGTTCAGGCACAGTTCTAGGTTCTGGGACGGCAAGGAAGGGACCCACATTCTTCTGCTGCTTGGTAAATGTAGCGCCTAAAAACTTACTCAAGTCTTCTAGGGCTCCTTTTTCCACTACTCCAAGCGGGGAAGAAACTGAACGCTGTGTTCAGTTTGAATTCCGGATGCTAAGCAATTACCATCCTTGATGAATTGTAAAATAGACATATCTCTAGAGAAGAGGAGATCTACTGCTTTCTTCTTCCTAGATTCCCCTGGGGGACTGTTTGATCTCCTTTGACATCCTAGCCTTATAAGGATAGCAATAGAACGAGGAGGTGGAGGTAAGGAGTGAAGCATGCAGACTATTTGAACACAGGTATCGCATAAACATTCCATTAACATGGGCAGCATTTTTCTGTTGCTGCAGGATTATCCTTGCATAAAGCTGGTATTCAGACCCAGTGCCCCACAGGCTAATTGTTTCATATATGAATATTATGTTTTAGGAGGCGTTTCAAGTTCTACAGTGGCCTTATGTATTATCATAATTAGGAACAATGGAAACATTAACTGAACTTTGTGCCTTCTTTGAATGATTAAGTTGTAGTTTAAAGGGAGGTTAATAAATAACCAAAGAGAAGGCTACCGAAGACCTAACTCCAGAACAGTAAACTATACTAAGTACCCCAAGCAAGCTGAGAGATTAAAACAAACCACTAACTTTTTCACCATAAACTATCTAACATGGGCTGAAAGGTTGGTCTGCCTAAGTGGAGTTGGTAGCTTCACACCACCTCT
Organism: Equus caballus; assembly: GCF_041296265.1. NCBI lineage: Eukaryota > Metazoa > Chordata > Mammalia > Perissodactyla > Equidae > Equus > Equus caballus. The sequence continues at coordinate 88,291,466 of NC_091697.1, forward strand.
GCCCTGCTAAGATTTCAAGGTGAGATAAGGGTTTCTAACAACAACAACAACAAAATAAAGAGCTCTTTCCATATTGCCCTAAAACCCAAAATTGCCAATATTAAAGTCATCCTAATGTTCTCAATTGTTTATTTTTAATTTTTCTCTTATTATATTATGCATGACCTTAAATCTCCTTATTGGAACAAAGTACAATATACATTGTTTTAAAGACGCAAACAAACAAACACATAGATAAATCAATAATTAGGAGATTCTTCTCTTTCACCTAAAGATTTGGTCTGTGTGAAACTACAATTTCCTTTGTGAGAGATCGTGTTTTAAGCTGTGTTTATTTTCACTTTAGTGTAAACAAGTATTTGAGTCTTTCTTAAGAATAGATCTTGCTAGAAGAATAAAAGTGAGATTTCTCACCCTCTTCTGAGATACAAATATGCCAGAACTTTCCCTTGTTCTCATTTTGGCCCAAGAACAGGCCTGCTTTGCCTTTAAAACCAAATACCAAAATCTTTCTCTCTCAAAAGGAAAATGCTGAGGTATATTCATCTTTTATCTGGTGGGAGAGAAATCGTATTTAAATCTCAAATTTAAAAGGAACTTCTCCCTCACACACTTTTCTTATACGCAAAGACAAATAATCAAGGTTACCATCCTGTAGTCACATAACTCATAAGAATAAAATGTTGAAGGAGTTACAGAAAACCAGTCCCTTTAGCTCATGGGGTGTTTCTGATTTTTCTGGTCCTTTAAACTTTCCCCTCTCCCACGTTTAAGACAAATCATCAGATCAATACTACACCATGCCCAAACTTTTCCATTTCAGGCTCAAGAATAATATAGAGCATGCAAAATGGACATTACAACACACAGTTGTGCTTTGCGGAAACTATGGCGTAATAGCCTGAAAAATAGCTTCAAGTCATAAAAATGCAGTGCACTGACCCCCCGGAGAGAATTGTGTCCACAGGTCCCAGAACGATGTCTGTTGTCCAACACCCTCACTCCACGTCTGAGCTCTTTTGCTCCATGTGGTTTTTCCCTCAGGGATCATTATTGGGTTTCATAATGATTAGTTTGTGTATGAAAAAGGAAAGCTCAAGACTATAATTTCATACACACTTAAAAAAAAACATATAAAGAAAATTCAGTAGCGAGACAAGTAATCTCCTGGAGCCAGCCATGACCAAGAGTATACCTGTGAGAAGGACAAGCTGATAGATGGATGGCTCAGCATGTAAGGGGCAAACCACAGAGAGGAAAGCTTTGTGTCCCTCTAGCTTAGGGAGCTCTGCTCTCCTGGTCCCTCTTTCAGACACAAGGAGAAGCAGACAGCAGCTGTTAAAGGAAACGAGCATTGGACCATCCGAGTCAGAAATTCATTGACAAGGAAAGGGGGAATATTTCTTTTAATTTTGGCAATCGTATATTAAAAAGATAATTATCAATAAAGGCCTAAGTGAAAAGCAGATTGAGGCAAAGTGGAGCTGAAAGCAAGGCCCGGAGGTAAAAAGCAGAGCCTGGAGGAAGAGTTACAGCCATGTCAGGAATCAGGGAGGCAGGACACACACCTAGTGAATGGCTCTTCAGCCTGGCACCTGCGAATGCTCTTTTCTCTACAGATTCCCAAGTCATCTCACCTGGAGAGGCACCATAGCCTAAAGAAGAGAAAAACTAGGGGCCAGCCGAGGCTTAGTGGTTAAGTTTGCAAGCTCTGCATTGGCGACCCAGGGTTCATGGGTTCAGATCCTGGGCACAGACCTACACATGGCTCATCAAGCCATGCTGTTGTGGTGTCCCACCTACAAAATATAGAGGAAGATTGGCACAGATGTTAGCTCAGGGACAATCTTCCTCAAGCAAAAAGAGAAAGATTGACAACAGATGTTAGCTCAGGAACAATCTTCCACAAGCAAAAAGAGGTAGATTGGCAAAAGATGTTAGCTCAGGGACACTCTTCCTCACCGCCCCCCTCAAAAAGAGAAGAAGAGGAAGAAATGAAAAACCTGGCTTTAAATCCTGGGTTGGCCCCTTACTCTCTGTGGAACCTTGAGGCAATTACTTAACAGCTCGGTGCCTCATTTTTCTCGTCTGTGAAGGGGGATAACAATAGAAGAACCAGTCCAAGAAAATACCTGCAATAGTGATTGGCACACGGCAACAGCAGAGTAAACGTTAGATTTTATTATATTCTTATCAGTAGCCATATCAACACGTTAGTTTCCTTAAAAGAAAAAAAGTGTTGAAAAAATGCTCCACTCCTTCCAACTGGACTTAAGATATAATGCACAGAAAATGTAACTTCCTCACTTTCCTTTCCTTTGGTAGAATAAATTGAGTTTTCTATGTTTTTTACCTGTGTTCATCTCTGTATTCCTCTACATACTAAAAGTAAATCCCTCAAAACAAAAGCATAAAAACTAAGACCTATGCATCTTTTCGAGTAGACAGATGAGTAAGGGAGATGCTGGGAGCCTGTGTTCCTCTGGGGACAGAAAACTAAGTGGTAGAAACTGGGAAAGAGAAGCCTGTGGGAAGAAAAAAAAGAATAGCAGAAACAACTGAGGGCTGGTCTCTGGATTGTAACCGGGATGTACACCATGGGCCCGATAAGGACCAAGTTCTCCTGCTCCACCATCTAACCTAGTGATTCTCAACTGAAGGAGGTAGCAGACTCAGAGCAGGGAGAAATGAAACTAATGACAGTTCTGGACGTATGAATATTAAAGCTGAAAAATACAAGCTCAAGAATGATGTTCTAAGAGTCATATGTGTGACCTTCTTGACTGAGAATGTCTGTTAAAAGGGGTATTCATGTGATTTTCATACACATTCCCTTAGTCAAGAGCTTTACTCTAACAAGCCATTATCGTCTCCAAAATGAACTAATGCAACAGCCTTCAGGTTGGTCTTCCTCCTTCCACTGTTGCCTGACTGTGGTCCATTCTCGACACAGAGCCTGAGTAGACTTTGTAAAATACAAAGGTGTATCACTCCCTGATTAAAACCTATCACACTTAGGGGCTGTAAGATACTGCATCATCCGGCCATTGCTGTCTTTTGGACTTCCTTTTGCACCCCCCAACTTCTCATTACAATGGTACTACACTGGCCTCTCAATTCTCCAGCTTATTCCTTCCTCAAGGCCTTTGTACTGGTTATTCTCTCTTCCTGGAGCTCTCTTCTCACAGCTGCTCACAGTGATCAAGTCTTGGCTCAAATAACTACCCTATCTAAAAAAAGAGTCCCTCCATAATTCTCCGATCCACCTAATTTTCTTTACAGCACTTGTCACTAGCTGAAATTCTCATGCATTTATCCACCAATTTATCTCTTTCCCTTTATCAGAACATAGCTTCCTGAGAGCAGGGATCTTGTTTACCAAATACCTAGCATTATGCCTGCCATAAAGTCAGCTCCCACTTGGTTTTTGTTGAATATGTACATGAATATTATATTAATAGAGCTTAGATACTAAAATAAAAATGTGTTGATGAGAATATATTTCTAAGGGGTTGAATGACTCAAAGGATATTAGGAAAAAATTTCTCAGGGGTAAGAACTTCAAAAAATTTCAAGCAATGATTTATATATTCAGTCGATTGATGGCTTCTGTCTAGTTTCTTTGCCTGTAATTCAGGGCCTAACCTCCTGTCAACAGTGGAAAGCCTCTTAGCTAATCTATACAGAGAAGCTTGGGATAGAAACTCAACAGGTACAACAGTCCAGATCAGAAATGCAGACACTAGAAACTGACAAGGGGACCTTTGAGCCATTCTACCATTCTGCTCTGATAACTCTATTATTGGGACAGTCACTCAAGCTATAACAGAAGGAAATACTCATGAAAATGAAAAATTATTTCAAAATAACAAAAGGCCCAATAAAAGTCCTCTTTCACAGGAATAAACATATATTTAATGACATATTAAACTAATATGCTTTTGAGATTGAAAAGAATGAGTCGCTGATCTTGGAAATAAAAAATTGGAGCACAAACATATTATCTGTTTGGCAATTTTATGCATCCATATTTCATAATTAGGTCCATGACTCCTTTTCCTCATCTGAAGCTAATTCCTCTTTCAAGCTCAAAGCGAAACTTGTTTTAAAGACAGTTCAATGCTTTCAGTTTGTATTGATGTTCAGATAACTGGTTGTTTCAGTTATAACTTTTAAGTAACCAGTAATAAAACATGTGCTATTAAGTAGATATTCAAATATTGATGCTATAACAAAATGCTATCTATTTACGAATTTTGCAGAATCTTTCATCACAGATGCTTCAAGACATTGGCGTTCACACCTCATCTAATTGTTTCTCAGGCTGCAGGCAACTTAGAATTTCCTGGGAGGCCGACTAAACACACAGGTTCCTGAGCCCCATTCGTAGAGATTCTGTTTCTACAGACTAAGCAAACGTCTAGAAATCTGTATTTGTTTCAAAGGCTTCCCAGGTGTTATTGAGGCCTGCCAGGCTTGGAAAACAGTGATTTCAGTCCAACCTCCAGCTCAGTCCGGAACCCCTTTATCCACATTCCTAACAAATTGTTACTCAGATGTGCTCTGAGCTCTTCCAGAGGGGGAAATCCCATCTCTGTGGAGTTTGTTAACCTTTATTGGAAAGATCTGAACGTCAGAAAGCTTTTGTTTCCATTAAACTGAAATGAGTCTGCCAGTGACTTCTTTGTGTAGGTCTAGTTCTGCCCTCTGGCATTCCAAGGGTTATTATGTATGAAAGGATTTCATGCATTTTAATCCAGCTTTCAGGTCCCCACAGGTTTTCTTCTACTGCCAAACCACCAGTTTCCACAATTGCTCACAGATCCTTTATCATCAACAGTATCCCTGCACCCTATGACATGGCCCATATTCTCTTCAGAGCCTTCCCCTCCACTGCTGTCAGACCAGGGTTCCTAAACCAGCTTATGAACCACTTGACCCTGCATTGCAATGGAGTGACATGTTGCCAGAGGCCATACGGAACTGTACATGCCCTATACTATTGGCTCTTAAATGCTGACATGCTGAATGATGCCACTATGTGAAGAAATTGTCATCACTCCATGGGTGAATGAGAAAAGTGACTAAGTTCATTCAATCTAAAAGACTACTTTCTTCCTCTATTATGTCCTGCCCAGGTCCTATTTAAAGTTAATTTCTTTTTCTTTTTCAATGAAACTATAAGGATAATAGTTTGCTTTGTTGGTTTGCTTGTTACACTGGAAGGTCAGCCATTCTATGTTGATGAGCCCTGTTGCTTTAAGAGTTGTACTGGTCCATGAAGACCAAAATCTGGGAACCACTGCCCTCACCTTGCCTCCCTTGCTGATACGCCAATGTTCTCTAATCCAGCTCTGACCTCTTGAACACCCACCACATCACAGGATATAGTGGCTCACAAATCATTAGAATCAACTGAGTTTTATGAAAATGCAGATTCCCAGGTCCCACCACCAGAAATTATGTTTTGGTGGGTCTGAGGTGAAGCCCGGTATCTGCATTTTTTTTAAGTTCCCCAAATGATTCCAATGATCATCCAGGGTTAGGAAGCACTTTCACTATGTGCATTTATTCAGTGTGTCTCTTTTATGCATTTATAACAATATCGCCAGCGAGTGGGGTAACTTAGCAGAGCAGCAGTCTGTTCAAGTGTCTTGAAGCAGCCAAGCCGATGTTAACATATAAATATTTGGCCCGCTCCCTCCCTTAGGTATGAACATGTCTGCAAGTGTCATCCCCTCCTCCTCCTTTAGGTTTCTCTTATCAGGCCAGGTGTCCTTTGCTTTAGGTTTAGACACACTTGCTCTACCTGCCAACTCCACTTTCTCTCTTTCTTCCTAGAACAAATAATTAACCCAAATAAACTGACTCCAATACTGTTGGGTTTTATCAATATTCCTATTAAAGCATAGTGCACAGAACTGGATATAATACTAATACATAATAATTCTCTTAATAATCTAGACACCAAACATCTATTAACATAGCTTCAAACCATCTTGACTTTTATAGAGGCACCAGCACACTGATGCTGTTGGAGGTTTGGACCAATCCATACTATCTGGTTTCACCTGAACTCCAACAAGTAGGTCTCCTTCATCCAATACAACTCATGTTTAAAAATACAACAGCAAGTTACACATTTATTCAAGTTACGCAACTTCAAGTTATAAATTTTATCACACTTGCGTCAGTATCTTTTCAACAGATTATATCATTTTCAATTCTCACTTTGCCATCCAACATATTGAATCTCTCTTCCAGAGAGTATCTCATGTAATGAGTCCTACGTAATGTAAACTTGAGAAGTGTAACATCTATGCTGTTATTCAAATAATTGATAACATATTTTTTAACAGTGACAGCAGAAAACACAGTGTTTCTTAAAGATTCTGCTTAGAAGTGTCTAATGTTACTCCTTACATTCCATTGGCCAAGACACATGAACAAGGCTAACACTGATGAGGTGGGAATTATAATCTACCTGTACAAAAAGGGCCCCATTGAAAGGTGCCTGCAGGAAAAGGTAGCAAATATCTTAAACACATAATATAACCTCACCTATCCCCCATTTTCAAAATCATGGTCATATGTACCTTTCTCCATTTTTTTGAATTTTCTTCCCTGTTTTCCAAAGTTCCTCAAAAAAATATGGCAGTACTATGATCATATGAACAAGATTGTTTATTGCCTAAAATGTAATTTGTCTGGGTCTAGGGATTTGAATTCATCTATAACATTTAAGTTATCATTAAGCTTCTCTTATCGTGGATGTCAATGACCTCTTAATGCAAAGATCTCTTAATGTTGCCAGCTTAAAGATCATTCTTCTTGGTATAGACAGAAAAAAAGCGGAAGTGCAGTGTTTTCTTTTAACATCATACCATCATTCTCAAGCAATGAACCTATAATTTTCATCTATCTATTGTTCTGAAAATAGCTCTAAAAATTGCTGCTGCTGCTTCTGGTGGTTTTTGCCAGCCTCAGCTAATCCTTGGCTTCAACTCCCTCAAAATTCTCATCCTATTCCTTTGTGTTCTCTTAGTTGTATGTTCTCCCATCCACGATTTACATAGATATCTTCCAGCCTTATCAGACAGCTTATAATGCAAATATGCCACATTCTCTACTTGCCTCCCTGTTTTCTTTTCACTGAGAGTATTTTTAATTGTGAGTCAGAATCTCATAATTCAGCCCTCTGCATCACCATGGAATTATATTCATTATTTTGAGTCTTTTCTGGAAAATATCTTTATTTTTTAAATAAAATATTTCATCAGCTATTAAATGATACTCCAATTTTATTATATCCTCACAGGTTTTTTTAATGGCATGATTATGAGAGGCAATATAGCATAAAGGTTAAGAGCTCAGGCTCTGGAGATGAAATTTGAATCTTGGCTTTTTACTCATGAGTTGTGTGACCTAGGGCAAATTACTAAACCTTTCTATGCCTTAGTTCCCTCATCTGAAGAATGAGGACAATTATAGTCCTTTCCTTATACTGTTATTGTAAGGACTGAATGAGTACTTAGAACAGTGCCTGGCATGTAAGCAGCCCTATGTGCCTGTTATTATTGGATCATATAGCCTAAGTACTTCAGGCATGATAGTTTTTCTGCTTCTGCTGAGATAAAGAAGTTACAATTTCTTACAATCTTGTAAAGTAGCATTCTTCTTTAGAATAATTCCTTTCAGAGCTTGCTGAAGTACTCATCAAACTTGGAACTAGCACCCACGGCATGAGTATGGGAAAGGAGTTCCAGTTCAAGATGGCGGGCTAACAACTCAGGTTGTCTTACCTTATTCCTGAGACCATGAATAAGACGGTACAGAATTTCAAAAGATACTGAAGGCTTAACAGCAAAGAGAACCAGAGATGAAACCACAAGTTTCTTAGAGAGCAGACAGAATCCGACGGATAAGTGAAATGGAGCACAGGAGGCCACAGCACACAACAGCAGAGCAGGCCACAGCAAAGGGTAGAGCCTAATTTCCAATGAAACTTTGGAGAAGCTCCCAGCTCAAAGTGAGCAGGCATACTGGGGGGCAGTGCAAAATGGGGGGTCATTGAAAATTCTTCAATAAAATAGCTGCGCTAGTTGCCACACACACACATACACACACGTACATACATATAATACATCCCAGGACCTCGAAATGCAGAATAAAAGGCAATCCAGTGCTCACTTCTACAAGATAAAAACAGTAGGGATATCTAAAGGAATTGAGTAAGCTGCCTGGGAAAAGTGCATGTCGTAACTGTGAGCTCCGGCTTCCCAGCCCCTCACCAACTCACCCACTGCAAATCCTGCAGATAATAAGCCCTGCCTACATACAAAGAGCCTTCAGTTCAGGGAAGAGGCAACTGGGGAAAGAAACTGACCTACTGAGCAGCCAAGGAAACCTGCCCTCCGACCTAGAGTAATCACAGCCAATCATTTAGCCTAAAATAGAAACTGATAAGCAAGGACTACTAGACATGTGAGGAAGACTAACAGCATTTAAGAGAAAGATCAAGATAAAATCAGAGCCATAGACCCAGGAGAACATAGTGGAATTGCAAGGAACAGAAGAAATCTTTTTTAAAAAATTCTAAGTAAGACTCTTTATGAGTTTTTAAATTATGTTGTAACCTTAAAAACAAGAACCAGAACCTATAAAAATGAGTTAGATCACAGTAGAACGTAGCTCTTAAAATTTTTTAAATACAAAAATCAAAAATTCCTAAAAGGATAGTAAAATAAAAAAATATGTCAGAACATAAAACAGAAAAACAAAAAGATGAAAGAGATGACAGAGAAGATGATTCACAAAGTTCAATGTTCAACCAACTAGGGTTCCAGAAAGAGAATGGGGAAAATAGAGAAAATGAAATTATTTTTAAAAAACAAAAAAGAAAGAAAGAAAACATAGAAAGATAAAGGCATCACATTGAAAAAGCCACTGAATATTATCACATCTTATATAGTATTGTTTCAAAAGATACATCTAAAGTTGAGGGAACAAGAAATAAAACATACTATTATTGCAGACATGGAAAAAGTTACAACAGAAAACCCAAAATTAATAACGTAATACCAAACATTGGGAGAAAGAATAGAAGAAAAGTTGAGTAGTGTTTCAATAAGTTAAATCCACAACATTCAGAGCAGAGAATCATCAATAATCATTAAAATTGATTAATCAAGAAATAGTATAAACATATTACTATATTTATAGAAGAAACTATTTAAAAAGTTAAAAGTTATTTTAACTGAGTAGAATGAGAATTGCAAAAAGGAGAGAGAACAGTATATTTTTACTACTAAACATATATGAAAAATATGTCTTTCTATACTAGATGATTTTTTAACTTAGTGTCTCATTCTCTATTCAGGCCAGAACTTTTTTGTGCAACAAAAGGCTTAGGCCTATACAGACAGCAAATGTGATGAAATAGTCTGAACCATGGTCAGGTTCTATGGGAAAAGGTAGACAGCCCCAAGTGGGAGTGATCACTGACAGGGGTGAGCAAAGGTGAATGTTATCCCTTGGGTAACTACAAAGGCATCTGGAGTCTCCCCATAAAACCTCAGACAAGAATTTGTTTTCAGTTTGACTGAGCTGCCAAGACTGCCATACCTTAGTAGAGATGAGATTCTTCATTGGATACCATTTTGCCATTATCAAGCTCAGGTTTCAGTACCTCTAGTAAGCTCTAACCTTGCATTGGAACTTAAGAGAAAACACAACGCTTCGACAGTTGTTTCTAACTTCAGTAGTCTCAGCTACTGAGTTGAACTATTTACTTCAACAAAAACGACAGAGTGCCTCCTTTGTGCAAGGCACCATAAACAAGATACACAAGACAGATCCCTTCTATAGGGAACTTATGAGCCACTGAGCAGCAGAGAGTTGTACGCAGCCAATTTTAATACAAGATTGAACATAAGTGAACTGGAGCATTAAGAAGGAAGAGAGTGCTTCCAACTTAGGAAGGGATCAGGAAAGACGAAGTGGGGAGATGTCGAAAGTGAGCTGGGATCCTGGGCTTTGCGTCAACAGGATGCCTGGAGGCTAACGCTGTGACGCTGCTGTGACTTGGGACATACTCTGAGAGCGATATTATCTGAACTGTACCTGCCCTAGCCAAGGACATGTTGGTATCTCTAGTTTGGGGTGGCTCTGAATTTCTGTAATTAAATGTTGCATTCATTCCAAATGCCTCGCTTACCCACACATATGCATTTTCCTTGAAAAATATGAATTAGTAAAGTATAAATCTAGAAGAGTACAGAAGTCTGTGATATGGTATAAGCAAACCAGAACTCATTCATACTCAAACTAAATCCAATATTCTGGGTTGTTTCTGTTTTTAATAGCATATCTCAACATGTGTTCACGTCCATGTGTCTACACTCTACCCTCAAATCCAGAAGATTAAAGAACCAGAGAATGTTAAAAATGGAAGAGACCTTGACTATTATTCAATATAATCCTATCATTTTATAGATGAAGAAACTAGGCCAAGACAGGGTAACTGTGACTTGTCAAGGTTACACACCTAGGAGGAGCAAAGCCTGGACTTAAACGAAGTTTTCAAATGAAGGTTCAGAAGCTCCTTCTTCTAGATACTGTGCTGCAAGAAAAATGAGAGGATAGAAAAAATCAAAGATAATAAATAAAAAGTAATGCTTAACTAAGTTATTGGCAATAAATCTAGAAGTATTAGTGTTTCTGAAATAAACTCCAAATAGCTTTTAAGGAATCAATTTTTCTTGAGATTTTTTTTTTTTCTACTTGGACAAAATGTACATATATTGGCTACCAAAATACTTCCTTTCAAACTATTTTGATTAGTTTTTAAATTATTTAATTATTAAATAATTCTTAAAAATAAATATTTTTTCTGTTAAAGTACCCAGGGAAATGGTAATCATCCACCTACGCATAATTTTTGTTTTATTAAAGCAAAAATAGGAAATATTTTTTAAATAAGTGCTCTCTTGCTTTTACTTAATATTATATATGCAGAGATAATCACATTTTCAAGATAGACTGTATTAGAGCACAGACTGCATTGTTTGCTTATGACTATCAGCATTTATCATAGCACCTGGCTTATAGAATATACTTAACAAATATTAGTTGAATAAATAAATGAATTAATGCTATATTGCATTGGAATTCTTCATCAACCTTTGTCTATTACGTGCTATGTCCGATACTCATATGGTAAAAATCTGTCATATAACATCATTATTTAGATGAGCTCAAACTTTGCCTACCCTTGATTTAAAATCAATCCATCCTTTCCCAAAGTAGACTCCATAACTAAAGGCCTTCCTCTGGACCCACCTGTAATGAAATTCTAGGTGATAGCCAGAGCCTGGGCAGAAGCAGAATACTGCTTTCCTCCCTTCCTTATCCCTACCCTGGGGAGGGTTCTAGAGGTGAAGCTCACACCTGGTCCAGACCTGACTCCCAAGCCCAGGTGAGGACTTTTTGACTGGCCAAGCGTCTCCAGTTCAAATCACAAGATGCCTTCTCAATAGTGCCCTACAGACCACTCAGGGGCTAACTAGCAGACAGCCTAGGAATTGTGGAGAGAACTTCTAACCCAGAAGACTGTTTGCCAGGGCATAAAACGTGGAGGAATACATCAGGAAGAGAAAAGGGAAAGAGAACTCAAATTTTCTCAAGAATATTAAGAACCCCACCGAGGAAGTTAAAGATGGATACTAAACATAAAAGCCATTTTTTTAATCATGAGGACTTTATTTAAATATTATGCACACAAATAAGTTAGCACAACTCTTGTTATCTTCATCCATTTTATAGAAAGTAGAAAAATTTTTTGAAAACTGGTGTCACTAAGGTTTTCCAACTGTTAAAAAACAACAAATAAAACTGCCTCTTCTAATCTTTCTTGGCATGTTTAAACAACAAAAAAAGCAATGTTATAATGACCTCTAGCTTGTCTATTTTAATGTCTCCACATTTACACAACTAACTATAAATGAAATATTACAAGTTTGGCCATTTTTTTCAGTTATTTGTATGTAAAGTCATGTAAAGTATAAAATGACATTTTCCCATATTCCCCTAATGAAGAAATAACCAAAAACAAAACATTGAGAAAAAAATAAAAACACAAGAGCAAGAGTTAGGGGACCTGTGTTCTTCCTAAATTGGCTCCTACCAGGGAGTCACCGTGATGCTCCATCTGTCTGCACCTTGATTTTCTCCTTCCGAGAAATAAAGACCTGAGCCACAGTTACGTGATGGAGAGAAATGAGGAAAAACGGCCAATGGTGGCTTGCAAGACTTGCTAACCCTCTTGGGAGGTTAACTATGGCTCTTCAAGACCATTGGATGCCTTGTATCCCAAGTCCACCTCAGAAGGCGACACGACAGCAGCCCCAGGAAGGAGGCAAAAGACAAAGGCAGGCTTTGATACACAGAATCTGGAAACTCACCAGGATTTGGCCACACCCCAGGAAGGAAAATTTTTGCACTGACTGCAGATGGAGAAAAATCTGATATATAAATGTTGTACTTTTATAACAAAATTGAATCAAGGACTAAAAGTAATCTGGAAAATTTCAGCTCAAATGTAGATTTTAAGAGAGTCTATCACGGAATGGAGAAATAACAGCTTGATCATTTTGTAAATGTAAGCATGGTTCCTGTTGTGAATATTCTCAGAGTCACCCGTATATTCTTACTTGATGGCAAGAAGAGAAAACAAGTACAACAAGGGTGTAAAAAGACAAAGAAAAGCATGGTATTCAGTAATGACTTTACATATAGACATCCATTAGCATATGGAACAATGCTCTTAAATCAACCTATCCTTTTGTTTGGCAGTGTGATTCTGGATGCAGTTGGGACTTTCCCAGTACTCTGGAGGGTAGACAGCTGAAGCTTCCAGCAAGGTCACGGAGGTCCGTTTGCTCACCAGGTTGATCCAAGCAGGATTTACTTTTTTTCTTCATCTGCTGTTTGCGTGAAGAAATTACACTTTGATGATTTTCCTCAACTACAGTAATTAAATATTTCCATTGAGCGAGTGATCTATTTTACCTGAAATTGTGAATGTGCTTTATTTTCCTCTAAAACATTCTTTACATCAGCAATTTTAATTATTTTTTCTAAACATTTTCTTTAATATGTCTTTCTTTTTCTACTCTCATTTTTCAAATTTTCCCTTTTCTTGTTTTAACTTTTTTTTCTTTTGCCATTTTCTAAGCGGTTAAAGGTAAAGAAAAAAAAGAAGGAAATAAAAATAAGTAGGGAAAGCTCACAGGAGTAAATGATTCCTGGACAACGTTCCTACTGAAGTATTTCACAGGCAGGACCAGTAAGAAGGAGATAAAGGACTGAGAGTTGTGAAGGGCCCTTTGGCTCCCAGCTCATATTTTCAAAATTAGACTTTTGATAGCCTAAACAAAAGTCCCAGAGATTGGCAACAATGTTAAAAGAAGACATGTCTCTCACAACTTTAAATTTGTGTCCTATTGCCAGATCACACCTCTTGTAGTCCACTCTGAACAAATATTCTTATATGCACATATATATATATATATATACACAAAATCTCCTATAATTTCTTATAAATAAAAAAATTCAACTACATTGTAATTTTTTGCATCAAAAAGGCTAATTTGTTAAATATAAGCATATAAGAATATTCCTTTGTGTAATCCCATTTGGACCTTTCTTCATTCTTAACTATACCTACAGCCTGAAGAAAAGCAGCAGGAAGGCTTTGCAATCCTTGAGAGAAGCTGGTCGCAGGTTTTAACAAACGCGTTATCATTCTGAGCGTCGCTCACCCTGCAGAATTGTGTATCTCATCTTTTATTCTCTAGCAGCTCTAAACCAGTTGTAGTTCTCTAAACATGGCAAACTCTCTCACGCTCCTGCACATGCTGTTCCTTCTGCCTCAAACTCCCTCAAAAGAGAGTCTGTTGAACTCCACTTTCTCTATGTGACTTCTCTGATTATCCCCTGCATTCATTCACCTGCAATGTGCCAGGCACTATGCTGGAAGCTAAGTTAGCAAAATGAAAACACCACCCCTGCCCTCAAGATGCATTATACACAGTGATCAAAAAGAGGAATCTTGGGAACATTTTGTGATGGAGGGCAGGAAGGTCAGGGGAAAGTTTTCTGGAGGAGGCAACAGCTGAATCAAAATTTGAAAGACAAGTAGGAATTATCCAGGAGAAAAAAGGAGGAGGGGAAGACACTCAAGACAGAAACTATGATGGAGCTAGGGTAGGGAGAAAGAATGCTGATTGAGAGGTAAATATGCCATTCAAAGGAGTTGAGTTGAGTTTTTTTCTTGAAGGCAATTGGGAGCCTTTAAGCAGAAGAACAAGATGATTAGATGTATCTTTTAGAAAGCATAGAGATCAGATTGAAGAGAATAAGACTGGGGTAGTTAGGAGACTTACTGGTAAAGGAGATGACAGATGTGTAAGTAGTTTGGGAATGAAGAACATGGAAGAGAATTTGAAAGAGATGAATGAATTAGAAGTGAAAGGACTAGGTCACTGATTGCCTGTGATACGCAAAGGATGGAAAGGAGTCAAGAGGGAACCCCAGGTTCCTCTGCCTTCTTTCCAGGGTGCACACTTGGACTTGAGATCAGAAATACAGGAATACAGGAGGAGGAGCAAGAGATGATTGGCTGAGTTTCGCATCTGTCCAACAGGAGAGGCCTGTGGAACATGCACGTCGAGACATAAGTGCTCATTCGTCTGAGTGCCCATTACTCTGTTGTATTACCTTGTGTTCTATGTTGGGACTGTCTATCTCCACCTCTAACTTTCCCCAGACAGGAAGGATTGTCCACTCTGAAAACCTCCCCTTCAATGTACCCTCAATTGGCCCATGCTCCCTGACAAACAAGGCTCTCCCATTTTTCCTCTCTTTCGTTAGAGCAGTGCTAACTTGTAAGAAATATCCTGCAAGAGTTGAAGATCATCACCCCTTCTAGAGAAAGCAAAAAATAGACTGAAGAAAGAAAGATTATTTTTCCCTCTATTTTAATAGCACCCATTTTCAAAGAGACCATTGTTTCAGAATAACTAGTACTTTCTAAGATAAATAGAGTGAATAACAATCTTGTTTAAAATTCCAACTTATTAACAGAAAACATGTGTAGACTTAAGAACTAAAAATAAATATTCCTTTAAAGATGACCTGGAAGGCTTCTTACCTGCCAAGAACAGAGTTCAAGACCTCAGAAGGTCTCTGTCTTCCCAGAATTGGTAGATTATATTGCTAATGACGGGCAAAGGCATTAAATCATAAAGGGTTTTTTTATTTCCCTACAATTCTGGTTCTATTTAGGTGAGTTTTGTAATGGACTGAAATAAGAGAAGCAATCTCAAGCCTGATCTTGGGTTGTGGATATTAAGCCTATGATTTCATCCTTTGGAAGAATGTTTCCAGTTCCTGTTTTTCTTTCTAGGCATGTATATTTGGGATGAGCTTTTCTCATATGTGAAGTATATTTTAGTGATCTTGGTTGTGTTAGACACAAATATAAATTCATTTTTAGAGCATTTTCCATCATACATATTTTAGTTCAATTGAACATTTCTAATGAAGAGTATAGTTCTTCTTTCAATGTCCTTCTTCATTCTAAATCGGAGGAGGAACTCTGAATGTTGTTATGAATCAACATAGCAATTACCAGCAGCAGAATGTCTCTAAATGGACCACAGCAAGTGTCAGGCCCAGAGGCAAGTCAGCTTGCCGAAAAGAAATTGATGTGTCCTCCACATTCATTGACTTGTCTGGTTTTTATATGACAAATAAACAGATGAGTCAGTTTCTCCTTTTCTAAGGAACTTTACATGATTAGGATCAGAAACTCAGCAAAGAAAAATCTTCCTCAGTTTTATAAGAGTGAGCTGGTAAGATGCCATGGTGATTCATTTCAAAGGTGCTGGCTATTTTCAAAGAACTGCTGAGAGACCTTGCTGTTCCCTGAACTTGGGAGGTTGGTTCTAGCACATGCACAAATTCGGCTTGCCATATGAGCAAAAGTGAGATCATACGGGTTGATGCTGGCAGTCTCTGAGAGCACAGTAATTCACGCTGTCAGTTACTATCAACAGCAATTTGCTTCTGGATTGGTTCCTGTGAGCACTCATGTGAGCATTCTGCACAAAGGACCAGAGCGCAATATCCTCTTGGATTTCAGGGACTTAGTGCAGTTTCAACATATAATCAAAAATGCCACGTAGTTCACCACCTCACATTTTGTTTTAAAGAGACAGAGGCTTAAAATCAGATTCCTTTCTTCTCTCCAAAAATAGGAAGTTGATGGCAACTTGGAACTTATCTTTAGAGCAATCTGTTGGCACTTCAGCAGAATCTACAGTTGGTAAAGTATAGGGGTACTTTTGTCAGTTTTCTTTTTAATTAAACATAATTCCACTGTCTCCACAATAATAATAATAATAATAATAATAATAATAAATTTGCCTAATCACAAAACTTCACTTCTTAAATTCAGCTCACATCTATGACCAACTCTTAATTGCTATATGGCAAATACACTGGGAAAGAGGAAAATTCCCTTGAACTGGTAAGTATTGTAATAGCATATTCCTCCAAATTTAGTGCAATTTCCAAAAAGTTCTATGGCAGAGAAGTTTGGATGCTGCAGGCCTAAGCCTAAAGGCACATAATTAAACGATCTCTGCAAACAATATAATTTCATTGAGTTCCAAATAAATTTAAGATATCAATAGCACTCTTGCTACCAGTCTATCTACCAGTCTTTTTCTGTTTAATTAATACTTACCATTGAGAATCCATGAGATTCAGGGTTCTGGGGAATCCTGATCAGAAGGGGTTCAGGATAAGGAAAAGACAGTCCTTACATCTGAGAACTGGTAGTTTAGTTTCACTCAGAAAAGTGAAAAGTATGCCAAAATTTCAGATGCCATTGTCAGCAACATATATATTCTTTGGTGTCAACCTGTGATCTCTTAAGTGTTCCCAGGTGAAAAAATTGCTTCCATCTCGCATCAAGCTAAAAAATTCTCAAAACCTTGGCATCTTACTTGACTAAGAATCTCATGTTTATTATCTACCTCTCCCCACCCATAGAAAGTAGCCTGAATGAGGGCAGGGACTTCTGTTTGTTCACTGATGTATTCCTAGTGCCTAGAACAGTGCATGGCACATAGGAAACACTTAATAAAAATGTGCCAAATGAATGAATGAACACTGTCCTTTTCTTCAGCCTAAAGGCCTACCTCCTTAACAAGCTTACCAGCCCCTCTGTAATTGACTCCTGCTCATTCCACTAGCCTCTCCCTCTCATCACTTTACCTCTTGTGCTGTACATTCAGCTAAATTCAAATTATTTGCAGTTCCCTAAATGCACCATGTTCTTTCTTCCCAGAGGCCTTTGCACATGTTCCTCTGTGTAGAAGACTTTTCTCTCCTGCTTCGCTGCTCCCTCACCTGAGAAACTCCTCTTTGTCCTTCAGTTTCCAGTTTAGATGCCTCTTATTTCAGAAAGTCTTACCTGGTCTCCAAAATAGAGCTAGACAAGCTCTTAGCACCCTGTGATTTCCACTATGGTAGCACTTACCCACTTGGACTATCATTGCTGCAAGGCAGTGACATAACTAGAGGCTAATGATTTTTGTGAAATTAGCCATCAGTAGTTAGGCTTCAAATAAAAGCTCATAAAGGAATTAACTCTGTACTCTCAGTACTGACATAGAAATACTTTTTAAAAATAATCAGGATATACTGGAAGAATATCCAGAACAGGATATACTGGAAGATGAGTGCTTGGCTTTCAGCAGATTCTCAATAGATTTTTTTTTTAATGAATGTGCAACATGGAACCTCAGGATAAAGCAATTTCCCTCTTGGCCAGTAGGATGGTTTCACTGGCACTGGTTGCCCAGAAAAAAGAACTGGAAACCCCTTGCACTTCACCAAAAATTCACATGTACTAATAGGCTCTTCTCATCAAATGAAGAGTCTTGCCGAATAAAATACTATTGTGTATTACACTGACTTCATTCACTCAAGTGTGCTACTTTATAATTAGTTTATACTACATTTTCTGATTATACTGGTAGGATACTAATAATAAAAGTAAGGAAAGTCTACGTCATATAAATTTTAAAAGTTTATGTGGTTTTCTTCTGGTTTGACATCTAAAAAGATATATTTGAAGCTAAGTATTTTTTCATATGCATTGAAAAATTAAGTCAAAATATGTTGTCTTTCCCTTGACTTTGTAGGAAACCATTAATATCAGTTTGCCTAGATAAATCTTAAATGAATAGAAAAGAATTGACTGAGGAGGAAAGTTTTTGAATTTATTGAAGACGAAATATTTAGAGATATATTTTGGTGATATTTAAGAATGCCATACACCCCATTTTGGGGACCAATTATAGGAACTGTACATGGTCACATCCCATTAATTCTATGGCAATACTACAGAATCACAGTTTTACTCATTTTGATTGAGTAGAAAAGAGAAGATTAACAAGATTACAAATCATTAGCCAGAAGCTAGAAAGAGAGAGAGAGAAATATTATGTCTAAAAATTCTTTTTTTAAAAAAATTATTTATTTATTTTAAGATTTGTCCTGAGCTAACATCTGTTGCCAATCTTTTTTTTTTTCTTCTTCTCCCCCAAAGTCCCCAGTATATAGTTTTATATTCTAGTTGTAGGTCCTTCTAGTTCTGCTATGTGAGACACCACCTCAGCATGGCTTGATGAGCCATGCTAGGTCCACGCCCAGGATCCTAACCAGCGAAAGCCTGGACCACCAAAGTGGAGCACACAAACTCAACCACTTGGCCACGGGGACAGCCCCTAAAAATTCTTAAACAAAACAAATTAGACCAAAAAATAGGTGTCCCATTATTAAACTACTAACTCCAACTGAGGCAGAAACCAACCAAACTAAAATTATAACCTGTGTCTGAACATTAAACCTTTATAATCCAACTAGTACTAGACCTGTCATACAGATAATTCTGACTTGGCTTTCCATCCCCTCATAAGCAAGAGGAAAAGCGATCTGTCAGAAGAGCATGGAGGGATGAAAGAATGACTGCAAGCACCCAGCACAGGACCTTGTTCATGACTACTTAACAAAGACCTGTGGATTGACTGGTTAATAGACAGATTGGAGGATATCCTTCATAGCAGTAACTTGACCTAGTAGTATATGGTCCAGGAAGAATCAGAACTGGAATTCCTTTAGTGGAATAGAACCAAATGCCCAGAGCAGAGGAAACTGGTAAATTTGGGTAGCCCAAAGATGTTCCTGGGAGTCTCAAAATCTTTCTTCACAGCCTTCTCGTTGCACATTCAGATTCCCTGGAGTGGCTATCTTCATGACAATTGGAGTAAAGATTGGGGTTCAAGATGAGTCACTTAGTAGGTATGTGACTCAAAAAAGTTCACCTCTCTGAGTCTTAGATTCCTAAACTATAACAATGAAAATAGTGGCTCAAAAACCTAACAGAATTTTTGATGTTCTAAAGAGCAACTTATATAAAACATTTTTCATATGGTAAAACCTCCACGCAATGTAAATTACTATCCCATGTACAAAATAGTTACCAATATCCTCTGGACACTGTCATAATATTTATCTGTTCTAGATACATTTTTAGCAATTCTGGCATTTAGTATTTGTGGGCATTCCAATTGGGCCACTGTACCATCTATTTTACTCCAAATGTTAAACTTCTGAGTTCTAATTAAATTCCTTGTAAATACCATTATTCCAGTGACAATTATTCTTGTACGTTTTGCAAATTGTTCATGTTGTATGTCATAGTACAGAAAATCTTTGATAATCATGAAGACTACACCCCACAGCCTTGTGAAACCCCACAACTGCAAATAATGCAGCACAGAATTCCTACTCCTTTAGATGCAGTGTTATATCCAGTTTAACATCTGACTCTTTTTAGTTCTGGTGCATTAGATATTTGTCACTTTTTGTAGACACCCTGAATCTTTTGAACATCCTTCTTGTGTTTAAGAAGTCTCAAGCTTTTTTGTCACACTTCCACAAAGCAGAAGCCAGAAACCCACTTTCCCAGCCAGTCTGTATCTATACCTCAGGTGGGATGTTAGATCTACCAGTAAGAAACACCCACACACAACTTGGACACACAAGAGAACATTGTGGGATTCACAAGCAGGGACAATCTAAAATTCATCTTCCAGTGAGCACAGTGGCATCGGTGCCCAGCATGTGGGGACAGCAGTGGTAGAAATTCTGGCATCCATTGACCAGAAGCAGCTGTGAAGTTATGGTGTCTGTATCCAGCAATGGTGGCAGTGGGACTTTTGCTGGAGCAATCAGTAGTGTCCTTTAGTCATTGTTCCTGAATGCATGGCCTCTAAGCCTAATTCCCTGCTCTCCCAGAGAATCCATGAGCCATAAAATATCCTACAATAAATTCTTTTCCTGCTTAAACTAACTAGAAAGCAATCTGTCATTTGTAGCTTAGAACACCGACTAATCTGACTATGAATTATTGTTCTCTTTTAATTTATTCTGAAATATTTAAGACATGCACAAAGACATTTCTTTCTTAGTTTAGAACTTTTCCATATACATTCAACACTAGAAGTAGCAGCTGACCTTCTTTTTGTGGAAAGATGTTCATCTCTTCACAAGCATAGATCCTATAAACAGAGACGGAAGGGCATTGGATTGGTGGCGAGACTCACTCAGTCCTAACAGATTTGCTCCACACTCCAGCTTTATGTTCAGGATTCACACTTTGGACAAACTGCATAATACCACACACCATGTATATTTGAGAACACTAATGAAGAATCTAAAATGTAATATTCAATAATCCCAATGGTCTAGACTATTTATGCAAAGTCTATAATTATGTCTACTAATCTGTTGGAAATCTGCATTCATGAATTAAACAATTAGTTTGGGGCTTGCACGATCCAGTTTCCTGTCTACACTATTCAAATCAACCCCATGATTGCCAATGCTATTCATCAATTAAGCTATCTAGATTTAAATATTCAATAGTCATTTTTCTCTGAATTTTTTCAAAATAAAAAGTTATAAATTCAATCATTCTTAAATGCAATCATATCTTGGAAGCTTTCCCTTCTAAGAGAAGATACTTCTATGGAGCATTTAAACAAATCATTTGCTTTGCAAGCCTCTGGATGGCCTGTCAGAGCAGAGAGCTGTCCAAGGACACAAAAATTGGGACATGAAAATTGGGACATGACCTGGAGGACACACACCACTGTAGGGATGGGCAGAGGCACCACTGTGCTGAAGCAGGCTTATTCCGGTCCAAGAGAGCTGACTGTTACCTTTTCAGGAATTGTGCAAATCATTTGTTAAACTCTGCCGTTATTAAAAACTAAATTACAGAAACTTATAGCTAAATCATTATATTAAAAATAAAGGCAATAAATACTTAAAAATACATTAAAATAAAGGTCACAAAGACTCAAAACTCATCATTTCCTAAATATTTTACTATATTTACTGTTTTTTATGATCTTGAAGTTATTTATATCTATTGCATCTGAATGGGAGAAAATACTATCTAACAGTGTGCTTCTGCCTGTTGATTCCCAATGCATGTTCAGTGACACCATGCTGGAAGTATGTATACAATGGAAATTAGCAAAAGCTACCAACAACGGCTTGATTTATTGTTAAGTGACTAGATTTCAGAAAGTGATGAAAATGTAAATACTGAATAATGAAAGTGAGAAAATGTTAATAACGCAGATTAAACTTAAAAGTGTGTTCTATTTGCAGCTATTACATTTTGAATAACTAAAGGGAAAAAAACTACAGGTATTATTATTCCAGTATTCAAAAATTATTAGCTAGTTCAACAAATAAGTAATTCATGCCATTAATGAAAGAGTAAAGTTCTGACAGATGTCTTTATTGATTCACCTTTGTTTTACTTGCTAACTTACACGAAAATACAACCAATGTGCATGTCACAACTATGTCATTATTATCGATTTCATCGATTGCAACCATAGCTTGGCTAAGAACATAGATGTTCAGCAAAAATCAATGAAAAGAATCTGAGAGAATCTATTGGCTATGGGAAATTTACAAGAGTATTGTATATTTTGCCATTTGTAAATTGGGTACTATACATCCTTTATATCAGAAATGTTTATAATAAATGTATGTACATACATATGTGCTTTTTTTTTTACCAGCATACCACTGGGTAGATGGAAAGTTATTCAGCAGGGAAAAAAGAAGAAATTATAGATCATAATTCGTACTTAAAAAAAGAAAAAGAAAAGGGATGGAAGGAAGGGAGGGAAGCAGGAATGGAGAGCAGACTTGAGATATAAATGAAAAACTAAATACAATTGATTCTTACATTACGTAACTCTTTAAAGTCCTTAATAGATTTCTACATAGACTTTCTCGGTTTAAAATCTGTCCTTAGTCCATCTCATCCTCTCCACACATATATGCTCCACAGTGAAAGAGGCACTCAGCCTAGCTGTGGTTCAGGTTTCAGCTCTTATCTTCCTTCTCCATTCGATTGGTCTTCTCTTATCACCAACACAAAGACACTGTCTTTTTAGCTAGTGCAAAAAAAAATTGAGGAATTTTCTGAGTTGTCAGATTCCACTGATGTAGCAGATTATCACTCATTTGCCCTACCCCTCTCAGAGCCCTCACTTTCTTCTGAGCCGCTTCTAATCTTCTTGACATCAAAATATTTATAAATAAATATAAATGGCAGCCTGTTCAGTACAGAACCATGTATACATCTCTTCCTAGAATCATCATTCTTCATGTCCCACTCTACTACCAAGGCTGCTCACCAATCACCCCTCCTCTGCCTTCAGCCTTCCTCATGCCAGGTCCAGGATCATTTCTGAATCTGTTGGCCAGTACAATTCCTGGTACTTCCGCCTAACTCACAGACTCATTGCAAAGAGAGAGAGAGAAAAGGAAAATATTAGATCCAGGCTTATGGCATTTATTTACATTCCTGGCCAACCCAGCGCATAACTCTAACCAAGTCAAAGTTACTTTTTTTTTTTTTAGTTTAATTCTCTCTGCAAACCTTCTCTGCTTTCTGGTTCATCCTGCTCTTCACTAAAACAATTTCCATCCTGTTGGAGGGCAGAGACCATGTCTGTCTTGTTCTCCTCTGTATCCCCATCACCCGGCACAAAGTGGGGACTCAATAAAGATTTGCAGATGAATTGTTGACAATCAACCATCTTCCTGATGTTATCCTGCAATACTTCCCCCAGCAAATCATACTCCTCATGTGTTCTATTGTTTCAGATTCTGCTAGACA
The DNA here is from genome assembly GCF_041296265.1 of Equus caballus. Taxonomy (NCBI): domain Eukaryota; kingdom Metazoa; phylum Chordata; class Mammalia; order Perissodactyla; family Equidae; genus Equus; species Equus caballus. The sequence goes on from NC_091697.1 coordinate 88,314,813, forward strand.
ATGGGCAAGCCAGACTAATTATCCAGACTGCAGCCAAAATGAGACTGCACCCAGAATATGGCTTCGTTTTAACCCAAAGGAAAGAATACTTCAGCTCTTTTCCTTTTATGGCAGTTGACACTTTCTACTTTATATTAAATTTATATGTGACCATCTCATCTCCCACACATCTTTATGAGAAAAAGGACTGACTGATATTTATTTTTCTATCTTCTACATACCTTGTACATAAATATATTCAATACAATTAAGTAAATTACACATATCTAGCAATCTATCTACCAATCAATCAATTGATAGATAGATAAAAGTCTAATAAGGACAAAATAATAGGGGAGAAGTAGTATTTTAAGGAGAGCCACTTACTGTTGCCACAGGTAAGGCTAGCCCTACCCACACTGGCCCTCCCAGGCAGGAAGGGGGGAAGGCACAGAGGAGACGAAACTGACTCAGAGAGTCTCCCAAATACCCAGATTGTAAGGAGTAAGCATGGTGTGCATCCTCTCTGCTTGTTTGGCCCTGAGCATGCTGTGGGGATTTCAGTGGCACTAAAAAAAAAAAAAAAAATGATAGTCGAGTATAATCCCCACAATGGAATTTCATGATTTAAAATTATTCTAAGTCTAAAGGAAAGTCTACATCAGACTTAAGTCGGCTCCTAGACTTTCGCCTTTTTCCAGTTTGAGCACACCTGGAGAGCAAAACAGCTGGCCTGAACAACTGAAGGTCACAAAAGGCAAAATTATTAGTGTTACTAAACCAAATCTAAGCATTAGTCATATAATCAGGGTAATTAGCCTAACGTTTAATACATAAACCAAGGCATAAAATAAAAACAACTGGTATTTATTCTACATTCTTCTTACTAAGGCAGCATTATCTACTTAAAGTAGTGTTGACAATCATTTTCGTGAAATACACACATCCATTTTTCATAGGAAATCCAAAGCATCTACATCTGCTTACATATTAGATGCCAACGCTTACTGCATATTCACATTTTCATTGTCACAAATATAAAGCATCTTTTACACAAAATGTCAGATATGTTGTCACCAGTGTTGTCATAACAACAATCCCACGGGAAAGAGGGCCGCTGTGGCAGAAATGTAATTTATGGTCCTTGCCTGGGACAGAAACATAAGATTCTTGATTTTTCATTTCCTGTATAATTATTGTCCACCCCCCTTAATCATATTATAATAGATCCCTAAATATAACGTGTGAGTAAAGATCTCTGGTCCTGAAAGCAAATGAAATGATGGTGAGGGTGGCACAGAGATGCAGTTATTAAAAACTGGTCAAACAGGGATCCTCCTAGCATTTCAGATCAGCTAAAGAAGCGATCAAAGGCTGCTGCTGACAAACACAGATTGTATGATAAAAAACAAAAGGCATTGGAATAAAATTTGCTGTAAGTCGTCCCTGGATCAGTCTGTGCTTACAAATTAAAAATCCATGACTGACTCTTTTCATGGTCTCTCCTCTTTCTCGCTTAGTCGTAAGTCTTTCCAGGATACAGACTGGATATGAGTGGCTGCCTAGGTGTGGTAGGATCTTATTCACCTTGTAGCTTGCATTGTTAGGCCAGTTTTTGTCTTGTCATTTTGTTTGGTTTTTGTTTGTTTTGTTTACTGGTGTCATATTTCAAGGGCTGTGGTTTGTTTCTTTTGTGCAATTTTTGCCCTGGGAAAACCAGCAGAGTAAAGATTATATACGGAACCAATGGGAGACTTCCTTGATCAAAATCTATTCTTTAGATGAATGTTTATTATTACTGTCATGTCCTCAATCCACCTGCTTAAGAAAACATTTAAAATAATCAGTTTATGATATGTTTACAGGATGTGACATTTTGATTTCTATTTTTTATGCATCCGTTTCTCTAAACACCACGATTCACACACAAAGCCTCAGAAAATAAAGATTTTTAACATTATGCAGGCAGGCAAAGTGAGGAGGCCAATTGCCAGTTTGTTGGGCCAAGAATTATTGAACTCTGCTCTCAGCTGAAGTTTTCTTTACGAATAATGCTGTTGCTGACAATTTCATGATTCTCATGTGTAGCCAGCCCCCCGCTGCCGTGACGCTGTGGGTCTAGCACTCCGCAGTGGCACCCCTGACCCACTGTCTGAGCCGTGTAGCAGAAGGATGGTTTGGGACACCAAGGCTCCAGAGCCAGTGAGTATGCTTTTGTCTCTGGGGAGTTTTCTAGAAGAGGTTTTCCAAATTCATAACATCTATGGTCAAATTAAGACAGCCCTCTCAAACTCAGAGAACATCCTTTTGGGAGATTTTCCAAATCAAATCCTGTCATCCAAATTATAAAGCTGGAGAGATCTCAGAAATTGTCAAGTGCAAGCCCTTCCTTTAAGATGAGATAAGCAGGGAAGGTGGAAGTTAAGTGGCTTCTACTGAACACACAGGTAGGGCAAAACCTAGGGCAAGATTTCAGGTCTTTCTGGTCCAAAAAAACAGTTAAGCAAATGTTCTTCTGTAAAGAGAATAAACTTTTTTAAATTCCTGGCAACAGTTTTATAAATCTACCTAGAGGAAAAAAAAAACATAAACCAATGAAAATGTAAATCACAATTAAGTATCTAATAAACAATTCAAGATACAACAGAGGGTTTTCACAAGGCAGTATACAAGAAATTTCCAAATGAACTGTACAGTTTTATAACATAAATAGTATATTATTTTAACAGTAAATGTGTAAAATGTATTATAAGACTTAAGTAGTCAAATAATTTTTAGGGATAGAGGAGTCTGACAAAAATTTCAGAGACCTTTGCTATAGGCAATTAAACACAGTGACATGCAGTTAAAAGACACCACAGAAACTAGGTTTGAGGGAATTGTGCCCCCCAGGGGGGCCTTTGAAAAGAAGGTCTCTGAGATACTCCAGTCAAGGCATCAAGTAGCATAACCAGATGGTGAATAATATCCATATTTATCTAGTCCATCATTATGTTTAATTTGGGGACTTTGAAAAAGAGGCACAACTAAGATCAGAGAGTGGTTTCAAACATTTTATTTCTCCAGTCCCAATGTGCTTAATTATTTCTCCCTAATTGGAGCTCAAACTCAGGGAGTTATTTGAAGATTAGTCATCATCTAGATGGCATATAACCTTTTTTCCTTAGAAGTTTGCACCATTTTCAAGACATCCACGTTATTTTTCTAAATTAGGTGGTAGAGACAGGATCACCAATGGATGCTAAAGAGATGCATGTGATTATAGGCAATGAAGAAGTAGGCTGGAGAAGGATCAAGTGAAATAAACAGAGGAGAAATTTCCTGACCTGTGCTCCTTTGAAGACTGAAGTAGTAAAAACTTCACTACAGATACATTCCTGTCAGTCAATTTTCAACCATTCTGGTGCTGCCCAGGGGTCATACCATCTTGTGAGTTAGCCCTAAGACCATAATGACATAGGCTATTAGGTTTCAGGGGTAAGTTTGAACAGCAACATATCAATATTAGGTCACACTGTGATGGATGCCTTGTGGAGGTTCAGTGAACGACTCCACAAGTTGGAAAGTCAACCCTGAGAGTGCGTAAGCAATACATCAGTAATCAGTACGGGGAGGGCAGGGCTTAATTCTGGAAGGCTCCAATGAGTAATATGACATAAAATATATTTAATAGTATTTATTCTCCCTGTATGTTAAATTATGAAAAGACTCCCCTTCAGGTTGGTAAATAGCTGCTGCTCTCAGCCATTCCATGTCCCCTCCCACTGGACTTTCTGTTCCTAAAGGGGTAGTGCCAGCACAACAAGGCCCAGCTGCAGCTCTAGAGCATAGATTGTCAGATACTTTGAATATTACCCCTGGTAGAAGCAAGTTTCAGAAGCCACAGAGAGACCACAGGGGAGCTAGTACTGAACAATACAAATCCTAAAAGGGTCTCACCCAGCTGAGAGGGGAGGTGAAAGAGAAGACTTGAGGAGAAAGGAGATTGAGATTGTGTGGCACGTAGAGCAGCCTGGAGGGAGTATGATGCATCTCCTAGAGAGGCCGGAATACAGAAGAGTGGAGTGGATCCCTCAGTGACTACGGGAAGTGACTCTGCATGGCCAGGGCAAGAACCACCTAGCTTTCCTTCTATAAACACCTTTTCTTTCCTAGTGCTGAATAATCAAAATTCAAGCTTTTCTACAAAAAAGCATGTTTAAAAATGTCTGACAGATGCATAAAAGGGAAAATTTGTCTTATTTTTTAAAACTTATACTCTTAACTTGGCCATCACCGTATTTCCCATTATTTCCCTTCAGGCTGAATTTGTTATAAAGGTATGGAAACAATCAAATGTACTTCCTGGTTAGGCATGTCCAGCCAAAGCCATGTATGATGAGCAGGGCTCACCCAGGGCCCTGGGAGACAGGCCACCATTATCCCTTCCTACTAGTCCCTGTCATTCTCTCTTCTTAGCCACTCAGTCTCTTCTGTCACTGGAGGAGTATAGTGGGTGCAGCAAGCACATTGTAAGACTTGTTAGATTTAGATATAATGCTGGTTCTGGTTCATTATCTCTTATCTTTAATTCAAACATTTTTAAAGGAAAAAAAGATTTATTAACCCATTTTCCAACAAAACTTGACCTATGGAGAAGAAGAAATTGATATGCTGTGCAGAAAAATTCCAAATAATATATGTAGACACACCATACTCCAACATAACTCCCCACTCCTTAAGTGTGGGCTATGCCTAGTGAGTTCCTTCCAAAACGCATAGAATGAAAAGAAGAGAAAAAAGAGTAACTGTATAGTGGGGAAACCTGACAAACATTACCTCAGTCAAGTGATCAAGGTCAACATCAACAGTGATAAGTCATGTTGATAGCATGTACCCTTCAGATGTGATGAGAATGGCACTTTACTTCTGTGGTCTTCCTCCCCAAAACCCATAACCCCAGTCTAATCATGAGAAAACCATCAGACAAATCCTAACTGAAGGTCGTTCTACAAAATACCTGACCACTACTCCTCATCAAAAAACAAGGAAACTTTGAGAAAACGTCACAGTCAAAAAGAACTTATGAAGATGTAATGACTACACGTAATGGAGTGTCCTGGATGGAATCTGAGAACTGAAAAAAAGCATTAAGTAAAAATTTAAGGAAATTTGAATAAAGTATGGACTGTAGTTAATAACAACATATCAATATTGGCTCATTAATTGTGAAAAATGTACCATGGTAAAATAAGATGCTAATGATATGGACAATTAGCTACAGGACATATGGAAACTCTATACTGTCTTTGCAATCTTTCTATAAATCTAAAACTGTTCTAAAACTAAAAGTTTTTTGTTTCTTTTTTAAACTGACCTGAATTGACATGAGGCTATTTGCAGTCTTTACTTACCACACACATGCATTCAACAGCTTTTGCCATGAGAATATTACTGTATTAGATAACACGGCCTTGTCATATAAATCATGAACAATATATGGTTTATGCACATATTTCTAAAATCCAAAAACTTCTGAATTCTGAAAACACCTGGCCCTAAATGTTTCAGATAAGAGACTATATACCTGAAATACTATCAGTACTAATAATATAATTAGTAATGCATTTCAGTTGTATAGTGGCTTTAAATTTTTTAGTTTAGCCTGAAACTCTAGCCATGATTGACAGCAGTGATGAGAATGTATTGTTCACTATGTTCCATACAAGTATGTTTATATAATAATCTAATTGGATCCTTAAAATCTGTAAGATAGGGGGGCCGGCCCTGTGGCTTAGTGTTTAAGTTCTGCACACACTACTTTGGCAGCCCAGGTACACAGGTTCAGATCCCAGGCGTGGATGTACACCATGGTCAGCCATGCTGTGGTGATGACCCACACACAAAATAGAGGTTGACTGGCACAGATGTTAGCTCAGGGAAAATCTTCCTCAGGAAAAAAAAACCTCTGTAAAGTAGGAATTCTTATACACATTTTTGAAAGAGGAAAATGAGCTTCAGGAAGGTCAAGTCATTTGCAAGCAGTGTGACCCAGAGTCAGATGTAAGGGACCCACGCTTGACATTGTCAGGACCTCACATGAGAGTACAAATGGAAGTTACCCAGCTCACTGCCCCATCCTCCCTTTCATCCCACTCTACACCCACCCCATCAGGCTCCATGCTGCACAAGGGTGGATAGCCTAGCCAGGCTTTCCCAGGCTCCAGCAATCCCTGAAAGTGGGTTTCCAGCTGCCAGGAAAGGAATTTCAGAGTCCTGTGAGTACCGGACAGAGGTTTCACGGGGGCATGTGTTCTGGTCCCTCAGACTTCTCTGTCTGTGAGGAGGGCTGCACCTGTCAGAGGGTCAGAGTGGACCCTCCAAAACGGGAATCTAGGGCGGAGTGCCAGACCCCAGATCTAAGGGTTGTGAGGCTCGTGTTCAAAAGCATGTTTGTCTGACTCAAATGCTCATGCTCTTTCTCCTATAATGTGCTGTCAAGGAAAAAAAATACACCTAAGGACCACAATATCAACTTGAAAACTGATTTTTGAAACACATTGCATTTGTAAATTAAGGAGTATTAAAGAGCATGTCTTAAGGTCTGATATTCATATACAGTATTGGAAAGGCAAACTAGTTACAAAGCACTCTAATCCAAAATTTTTAAAAAATAGATTTGAAATTCTTAGATCTCTGAATCTCTCAACTTTGATTTTTAAACACATTTATTGAGAACATTCTGTGTACCAGGCAGCCTGTTTGGGGATTGTCTCCTCTCTAAGGGGCACAGGTTCTAACGGGGCAAATTACTTCTCACCAATAGGAAAGAGGAAAGCCATAGCACAACTCTTTCCTCCAAAATTCAGAAGAGCCTTCTCTATTTACAAAATATTCTTTAAAAATGAAAATAACTGATATCTCATGCTGCCCTTGCCAGTTTTTCTGTTGAGTGTTATCAGGAAAGTGAACAGATAAAATTAAAAGCTAGACACATGGAAAACTCTGGTAATTTAGATTGCACTGCCTTTTCTTGGCATTCACAGAAAGCATATTTTACCCCTCTTCACCTCTTTGGGTTTGCTCTGCACATGTGACCACCAGATGTTTTGGCAATGCAGGTTATGTCTCCCAACCAGAGAGTTCCTTGAAAGTAAGGGCTGTTAGTCAGCCCTGGTCTCCTGGGAGCCCCCACAGGCCTTGGTGCATTGCTCTCTGCCCTGAAATGCTCCATCTCCTGGTGGAGATGAATGCCAGCTGGAACCCCAGCCAGGCTGGGAAAATGCCACCAGCACAGGCACCCACTAAGGTCACTCTCTGCCCAAGATCTAAGCTTTAAATTGATGAGTCCACATTCCTGCAGAGACTCTCCCCAGGCCTTCACCAAGCCACCAGCTCATCTTTCTGAGTTCTGCTCTTTTATTTCCTGAGTGAACAAACTTATGCCAGCAAAGGTGACCCACTTTTCCAATCATTGTGTCAATATGAGGAGTTATATCTGCCGCTACTGATGGAGTTGTTGTCATCTTACCTCTATTATTTTGGATGGCACCTTTATAACAAGTAGTCTTTTCTAAGCCTTACACATAAACAGAGCTCTAGTGCAAGGTAAGAGGCTTTCCCTCCCTCCTGGGACAGTCGGGGGAGCTCTGTGTTTCTTTACCCAGCTGTCCCTACGCTCCATAAAAGATTGCCAGTGCACTAGGAGAGGCTGCTTGTCATGGCAATTCTCAGAAAAGACGAATGTTATCTGGGTCCATCAGGAGCTTGAGGGCTTGAGGAGAGACGGCAGGAGCTTCTTTGCTCTTCACAGCCTTTAGATCTTATCTTTTATCAAAGTGGGTTTTCTCCAATGTTGATCAATTAAGCCTTAAAACTCAGTGAAGGATGCATTTATCCTGTTTGTAGACCTGGCATTTAACTCAGTGCTCTGCACAAAGAATGAAAATATCATTGGTTGAAGCCACCCAAATGTTTAATGGATGCTGATCACATGACTCCACATAAACCTTACACATCCTGTTCCCTCCGCCTGGAACCTGCAGTCACCTCCTTCCCCCAATTGGCACCAAACACAGTATGGCTGGCTCCTTCTCATTCATTCATTGATGTTTCTTGAGAGATTATCCTTGTCGAACTATCTACATAGGCTCACCACCACCACCACCCCTCACCACTATCCTTTAAGAATACAGTTTCATCATTCTATATTTTATTCGTTTACTAGCATAATCACATTATTAAAGGAACCAGTATCAGTATGGCATGAACTGAAAGCGATTTATCCTCTCTTACTTCTGCTCCTTCGAATCTGCTCCCTTCATATATTCTTCCATGTTGCTAGATAAAAATCTCCCACAGGTCTCAAAGCTATCCTAATCACTTCCTGGTCATAAACAAATAGTCCCTTTTCTCGGGTGATTTTAATATCAAAACTCCAGACCTAAGTTAACATACAATTTCTCTCCTCTCCCGGCTCAGATCTGCTCCAGGCTTGGAAACTTGTCCAGGGAGGCAACTTTGTCAGCTTTCTCCTCATTCCACCTCCTCCCATCTTGCTAGCTGTGGATTTGGGCCCTTCCAGGTTGTGGCAGGGAACAGAGGAGAATGGAGGAAGATACATCCAACTTTTCAGATATGGCTGTAATCTTGGGTTGGTGCCTCTGCACTTGGCAGACAACCAAGCTTCCCAAGCCCGCTCTTTATGGGGTTTTCAGAGACTCCTATCATGACAGACGTCCTACCGCATATCATGACAGACATCTCACCGCAGCTGCTTTGCTGGGCAAGACTTTCTGGTCGGTCCCTTAAGAATTTCCCTTTCATTCCCACTCAGCTGCCCCATTCCAGACGCCCACCTTTTTTCCAGAGTCACCTCACCCCTCCATGTGGTCCTCCTTGTCCAGTTGCTTTCAAGATGACCCAGTCTGCTCTTTCCTTAGAGTCAATTTTTGCCCGGTCAACTCTGAAAGTACTAGCCACTCCCAATCCAGCCACCTCTTCTCTCTGTTGCACCCTCACACATCCCATCCCTGGCCCCACTCCTGCCTCTGCCTTGAGATGCCTCAGATGTCAGTTCCCAGGTCCCCAAGCTCCAGGAAACACAAGACAGTGTTCTCTCTCAGTGGTTCCCTAGAAATTTCTTCCCAACTAGGTTTGAGTGAAGGGACACAGAGCCCTTCCCTGAGGTGAGGAGAACCACACAGCACAGTGACAATTCTCCTCAAAGAAATCTCCCCTACCAGCACTTAAGCCTTAAAGAACACTAAGCCTTCTCTTCAATGGCCTGGAGGTGGAGATGGGTTCAAGCTGGCAGAACCAGTTCTGAGGTACCTTTTCTGCAAATTCTGCAGAGGTAGTCTAGCACCTGAATTTAGAAAGCCAAGGAACTTGACACCCACTGCTTTGTTCTTCAGTGCCTCAGCCGAAACTGAGACAGAAATATCCTGTTCCTCTTGTTTGCAGTCAGTTTCCCCCATTAAGCCACGAACTCCAGGGAGGGCAGGGACCTTAGTAGTTTTATTCACCAATGTATCAGCAGAGCCCAGCAGAATGCCTTGCATAGGTTCCCAGTGGGTGCTTAATAAATATTTCTGGAAATAATGAATATAATAGAATGAAGAGGATGATGATGCAGCCACCATTTTACTGAAGAAGAAGAAAAAAAGATGAGGAAACTTGCACATTAATTAATAAAATATCTGATCTTGACATAAGTAACTTGTGATTATTTCCCTGAAAGAACCTTCTGAAAGACCTAAGCTAAACCTTAGAGAAGCAGTTTTCATTTTAAGCCAAAAAATGCCTGAGGCCCAGACAGCAAATGCTTACACAAGAGTTAACAGATTGGATGCTGGCTGATGATGCTAATATCAATTCTTTGTCTAGACATGCAATGCCGGTTCTGCTGACACATTCTCTCAGAGCTTTTTTGCAGGATGTGAAACTGGCCTCTGGGTCAGTGGCATTCAGAAATCAGCCTGGACTTCTACAGAAAAAATCCTTCAAAGGGACTCCAACCTCCATGCTCTGCCCTTGGTGAGTCTCACAGAGCTCCCTTCTACAGGGGCATGCAGAGAAATAGGGAGGCACCATCCTATTCCAATGAGTCTGATGCCACGTTCTTCTTCTCACTTGGCAAAAGGGTAGGAAGAGGGAAAGAAGTTGAAAAAGCAAATTCCCCCAGATTCATTCCCTGGCAAAGCAACCAAGTGCATGGGGGTGAGGGTGGATACAAGACCTGTTACCAAAATGGCCTAGCAAACATCCTCCCCATGCAAAGATTTCTTCTATCCATCAGTAAGGTGCTATAGGTTTAGAGTTCAGCCTCCAACTCCGTGAAAACTGAGAAGCAGGGTTGTGGAGAGAGCCTAGCCTTGCAAGTCTGTGCCTGCTCTGCACACTCAGCCTCCTTACAGCCAAGCCTCATTCCCCAATTCCCTTCTGTACTCTTCAGCAGAGCTGACGACAGAGAGAAGATTGCAGATGCCAAGTCAGGGCCAAGGAAACTGTCTTTCATAGCAATTGCACTTAAAAATAAATCTTTAAAAGAATGAGAATTGTGGTTGGACTAAGATTCACCTAAGGAGAATCTTTCGTAACATAACTATAACAATTTCAAAATTCTTCAAGAAATTTAGACCCTAGGGAATGTCTACTCTGATGCCTCACATTCTACAAGTGAAGACATCGAGGTTCTTGAGAGGTTAAGTGACACGACGAAGGTCACACAGCTCTTACTGGAACCTGCTTCTTCCAACTTCAGTGTCTTGCTCTTTCCACTACATTATGAAGACTTTTGTCTATACTCAAGCCTTTCTTCAACCATCTCAGGTAAGGGATTCCAGCCACACTACTGAGATGGATCAGATAACTTGATTTAAAGAGTATCCAATTTTTATAACTGCCCTTCATTCTGTTGTCCTGGCAAATATTAAAATAACAGAATGTCCTTGCCTCCAGAAATTTAACTTCAGATTTACAGAAGGTGCTTTGGCCTGAGTACATAAACTAAAGGTTAATCCTAACTCCGCCGCTGACTCAACAGGACGCTTTGGACTAGTCATGAAGTTGTCTCAATTTCTTCATCTGTTCAGTGGGAATAGTAATGCTGATCTGTCACTTATTAATTTAAAGAAGCTACCTGTCTGGTAGCTACTAAATAATTGTGGGGAAAATAATCCTACAAAGTTTCTAAGTATAAACTGAGACCATATAACTAAGGCATCAAAGTACAAAACTTGGATGCTTTCTAATAATCATGATACAGTATATTTTAGTTTACCAAACAAGGACAGATGACTGCTACTAGTCAAGCATGTTTCTACAGAAAACATCTCATCATCGTATTGTTTCAACATATCAGAGGTGTTAATTAAGCTTGTAGAATTTAAGAAACAAAATTGAAATGGAAATTTGCCTCAAAGCTACTGAGACTGGGCATGTTGTATGTTCCTAAGGTTTTATTTGCCAAATAAGGTCTTCTCACCAGCAGAGGAAAATAGGAGCTGCTTTCCCTGGACCAAAGAGTCTCTATGAGGCTGGGAGTCCTGCTCACCAGTATCAATTTTTATGGAGGCACCATAAGAAAAGAATCCCAGACAAAAGTAAGCAACAGCAGTAAAAGGGAATCTGATGAAGAAATTAAACCAAAACTGTGCTTTGTTTCTCACTGACAGTATTCTGTACCTTATTATCTAATACTTAGCTAACAGTGAGATTTGTATAGATGGGATAAAAATAAATTTCATTCTTTTGTTTTCAAAAATGTTCACAAAATGGTTTTAAAGACCTGATAATGCCCTGTTGCCAATCGGCACACAATGCCTAGACTCCAGCAGCATAAGTAATCACTTCAACAATTACCTAAAGAATTATGTGCTTGGCTATATCAGCAAAGAAAAAGAGTGTCTTACTTAATCAGTCTTTAACAGAACAACTAAAATGGCCTGATAACAAGGCTTACCAAATTATTTGTAACAGGGGAAGAAGAGTTTTTACAATACTTTTTTTTTTTGAGATTGTGATGTCATTAGGCACTCTGTTTAATGCCACACAGAAAATTAGGAATAAAATCATAAATTATGCATAGAAGAGAATAAACATGTTTAAAGTAATAACAATAATGTTTGAATAATTATAAGCAGAGGTGTGCATGTGGTTTTGAGGGCTCATGGGACTCTTTTCACTTCCAGCTGTGCCTAGTCACAGAATAGGGGACATTATAAAGTTAGATGAGTGCTATAGCCAAGATAGTTAGGGATTACTAACTATCCATGGGCTCCCCTACTTTTCCCAACTTCCTTTGCACTTAGGTTGAGGTCATATGACTAGTTCCGGGCAATGAACTCTGAGAGAAGGTAACCTGTGTCACTTCCAGACTGAAGCAGTTAAGAGCTGGTGTGCCTTGTTCATCTCTCTCTCCTCTCTTCCTCTTGCCTCAGCACAGCGAGGGCCACATGTTCCTCTGTATGTAGTGCCATACAGAGGAAAGCTACTGACTCACACTAGACTTCACATAGGTAAGGACAAACCTTTGCTGTGTTCAACCAATGAGATTTCAGGGGTTGATGTTGCAGCACTAGGATTAATTACCCTGACAAACATAAAGGCCCTATGTTAATGTGTTCATAGTGGCCTGAAACTTCAATTTATACTACTGATACTAGGCTTTCAAAAATATCATTAGAAGAAAAATAATACATTTCTTTCTTCTCTCTTTTTTTTGTTTTCTCACTTTTTCTGGCCCTGCACAGTCTAAGGCAGTGGTTCTCAATATGTGCATCAACATCGTCTGGGGTTTGTTAGAAATGCAAATTACATGGCCCCACCCCAGGCCTGCTTAATCATAAACTCTGGGGGTGAGGTCCAGCAATCTGTGTTTTAGCATGCCCTCCTAATAATTCTGATGAACACTCAAATTTAAGAACCAATAGTCTAAGGTAACCTTTCCTTGAGCCTACCTGAAGGTGATCATCATGAAGTTAATTTCCCCCTTTATATCACATACATTCAGGAGATACCTAATGCTGAAATTCCAGGTCTTTTTTATGCACCTCTCTTTTTTTCAAACAGCAGCTTTTATATTGGTTAGTTACACATAGATTTACTACAGTAGATTAAAGATAACTACAAATTCTATGCCACTGCCCCCACTGAGAAATGAAGTCTATTTCTTCACCCCCTTGAATATAAGTTGGGTCTGTGATTGCTTTGATTGATAGAATAAATATGGGGGAAGTGAAGCTGTGCCACTTCCAGGCCTAGCATTTAAGAGGACTGGCAGCTCCCCCTTTCTACCCCCTGAAATCCAGGCACCGTGCTACACAGAAGCCTAAGCAGCCATAAGGAGAAGTATAGGAGGCCCCAAGGAGAATCAAGGCCCCCAGCTGACAGTCCCATCCTTAACTATCCACCATCCAAGTATGCCATATTGGATGCTCTGGCCCAGTAGAACTCCAAGGTAGCTGAAGCCCCAGATGACTTCATGCGAAGCAGAAGAACCACTCAGTTGAAATCAGTCAGCCAAGAGAATTAGGAGATATAGTAAAATGGTTGTTGTTTTAAACCACCAAGTTTGGAGGAAGAGGAAAGTTATGAAGCAATAAAGAATCAAAACATTAACTTTCATCGTCTTTTAGGGGCCAGCCTGGTGGCAAAACAGTTAAGTTTGCACATTCCACTTCAGTGGCCCGGGGTTTGCTGGTTCGGATCCTAGGAGCAGACCTATGCACTGCTGTCAAGCCACGCTGTGGCAGACGTCCCACATATAAAGTAGAGGAAGATGGGCACCAATGTTAGCTCAGAGCTAATCTTCCTCCAAAAAAAAAAACATATATATATATTCACTTTCATTGTTTTTGAAAAATACAATCAAAGTTAAATTTCAAGAGGTTCTGTTTTCCCAAAATTACTCTTTGGCTCAAACAAACTGACTCCTATGCCTTCTTATAATGGCCTTTTCCTAATATATTTCCTTTCCTTTGGCTTAGCTACAATAATAGCCTTCAGTAGCTTCTCCATCCTCAACTCTGAAAGCTTACAATAATTTCTCTCTTAACTATCCCATAGGTTTCAAATGGAGACCTGAGTGTTTTGTCTCCCATATTCATAACTGTTAAAGGAGAAAGAAAAGGAAATGGAAGCAGGAAGTTCACAGTCTCATCAGAGGATTTCAAGTAAAGTTTAGTTGAGGGAGGAGTCAGACTTTGCAACCTACATAAAATTTTCCTCTCCACATTCATCTGCAAATGTAGTAATCAAACAAGAATACAACCTAGTTACCAGAAAGCTTAAAGCTGCAAAAACATTATCCTAGTTTTGAATTTCTTATTGAAAAAATGACATTTGCAAAATGAAAGAAAACTAATATTAAGTGGTCCTATCTATTGACTGATGACTAAAGACAGCTTTGGCTGGTTGACTTTCACAGATAGCTAACAGAATTTAGGATTTAATTATTTAAAGCTTAGTGTCAAATGCTAAGCATTCAAAGTATAAGCATATGCCCAGAGGTCTAAATAGCAAAGGGCCAATCTTGCAAAGTCCTTACACCTAAAAAAATGATACTAGGCAGAAAGCTCTTAGATGGTGAGGAACATATCTTTAGCTCTCTCTCCTCGGGATACAACATGGTGTTTGGTATATAGAAAGTGTCCAGTATGTGCTTATGAATGAATGAATGGAGAATCATGGCAAAGGAAGAAGCAAATGAGACCAAAATGAAGAGAAAGGAGTCAGAAGCAAGAATTTTAAATATAAATCCCTCCAGGAACAGGCATCACTGAATTTTTCAAAGGTGTTTTCTCAACTACGGAGTTCTAATACATACACAAACAACTGGGATATAAACCTTGGTCAGCACAGGCAAATAGCAGCAGCTAAACAGGCCCTGCAGCTTTGAGCTCCCCAAGGCAAGTCACGCCCAGGCAGAGGAGAAACGAGGCTTTCAGCACCTTAAAAGGACCTAAAGAAAGGGAAGTTCTCACACTCCTTCCTGGCTAGTCCTTCACACCTTTAAGAGAAGGTAGTCAGTAGTCATGTCACAATAAGAAAGGTCACCTGGAATTAAGAGAGAAAGTCAATTCCATGTGTACGGAAGCCTCTCTCCATCTGGAGTTTTTAATATACCACAGCTCTTGACAATAACTTCCAAAAGTTAAAATTGCCACTAAAAGGGACAAATTTTCACTTAGGATAATAACCATATGCTAACAGTCACGGTTGATGTTTGCTGGCCATTAAGACACCTAATTATGTTTTATTGTTTTAATTTCTTTTCATTATTTAATTTTATGTAAGTTTACTACTTAAGTCATTGTTCATTTTCTTACTATAATTCTCAAAGGCCATCCTATCAACCATATGTATATAAATAAACAGCCCCCCAAAATGTCTGATCACCTAATTATTTCATAATACCTTCTGAAATACAAATGAGTATAAATACACCAATAAATAAAAATTAGACAACAATATTTCAATAAGTCAAACTCAAAATCTTTCTCTTTTCCCACATCATCCAAACCAAGGCCCCACAAAAACTTTAGGCCATGTATATTTGCTATGTTTTACCAAAAATAAAATCATACAAATTTTGGAGCTTTAAGGAAAACTTTTTTACTATCTAATCTAAATCTTCATTTCATAGATACAAAAATCTGAGGTCTATAGAGTTGAAGTAACTTAGCCTTGTTAGTTTAGAGTAATTGGTTACCAAAGCACCATTGTTAATGGATAGATTCATCTATTTAACAATCATGCATTGAGCAGGCAGCTGGGAACCAGGCACTGTACCTGCCCTAGGGGACACAAGGATGAAGAAGTTGGGTCCCACTCTCAAGGCACTCTGTTTAGGGATAGGCCCACCACAAGATGCAATTCTGAGTCACAGCTTCTGTAAGAAAAGTTAAGTGGTATTGCCAACACAAGAGCAAATCCCAACTGGATGAGGGGATTAGAGTAGGGAGATTAACTGGAGAAGGCTTCATATAGAAGGAGATTTTAGCCAGATATTAAAAGTGCATACCTATGTGATGCTATCTCCACCTCAGTGGAGTTTAAGTTAACCCATCAAGCCCATTTCACAAGTCAAACAAGTAAAGAATGTTTGTATAGAGTTACTGCTTATATAAGAAAGATCATACATGTGACTGAGTCATGTGGGGATGAAAACTGAGTCACTCTGTTATTACATTCTCTTATACATATTGTCTATATACATATCCAATTACTTCTTATTGGATACATTGAATTGTATTAGTCTCTTTTACAGCAATTTACCTTTAAGTCATTATAATATCTTTATGTTGGAGGTAGGGAAAAGAAAACCTTTACGTCCCTTATTGAAACTCAGACATTGTAAAGTTGACAGATATTCCTAAGAATCTGGCAAGTAAGTCAGCAGCACCAGAGGGTCACACTTCAGGGTCTGTGCTTAGTCCACTGAATCATGCTGTCTTGTGGAAATGGGTCTCTTTTTGGATACCTAATTGGATAAGATTAGGTAATAACAATAACTAGCAAGCGGCAAGAGCTAATTAAGTACGTGCCTCATGAAGGTGTTTTGGATGTGCTTCGTTTTGAAAGAGGACTGAGAGGTTGCCAAATCTCACACAAGTCATGTTTGTTCCTGTACTTGAGCTGAATGATACCAAATTTTCTTGAGTAAATTTTTAAATGTTTTCCCAGCTGCAACTTTACCGCATCTCTTCCCATGTCAGTGCATTAAAGGATACAGTTGAAAGCTTGCTGTGGGCTTCAGAAGAAAAATATAAATTCAACGACAAGAAAAAACAGGAAGTGCCAATGTAGTATAATTTAACATTCACAGGTTTCAAAGTCTGATAAGAACCTCAAATTCCCACACTCTGATCAGAGAAAAATACTGTCTCTTTGCTGTTATGTTGTATCTGTAAAACATGGAGTAAAGTGATCTGGCAATTTTAGGCTCAATTTAGTCAGTGTAAACAATAAAAAGTGCACAATTCAAGTTTCAAAGCAGAATATGATATAGCCAATTGGGGTGTCTATATTGACCAAATTAACCAGATTATTGCCAAATCATTTCCCTTTGTTTTTTGTGGGCATTCTCCTAAGCATGGGAATTTACAGGGTGCTCTTGTAGTCAAAAGAGATGACAAATATTTGATTAATCTATTGGTCAAAATTTGAATGTAAAGCCCCTAAAAGTCCCAACTTGTAAACTGGACTGATGCCCAAGTCAAATACTCTCCTACACAGCCTCCTAATATAAGCACACATGCCCCCCACCCCTGTCGCCATGTGGCTCATGCCACATGCCCCTGGATCATAGGGCTGTGAGTAAGAGAACAGAGTTTGTTGACACGAGCCGCCATCTCCATAAATAACTCAAATTCATCTTCACAAACTGTAGGGCTTCTCAGAAGAGCACAGAAAAAAATCAACAATAGCAATTTTGAATAGGATCTTCAATAGCAAGATTCACATAGCAATAAAGACACAGGCTTTACCAAGATCAAACATTTCTAAGAAGATTTGGTTAAGCAAACTGGGATGTGGTGCGGGTGGCTGCTGTTCCTTTTTTGGGTGGGTCAGTTATACCCTGCCTACCTGGGGATGAGTAAGGAGCAGCACTCTTCCCTATTCTGCACTAAGAAATCACCTTTTCTGGAGGAACAGATGAAATTTCTGCTGGCAGCCCCATAAAGAGCTACTATTGTGGAGCGTCTACGTTGCCTATGATTTGAGTAGAGAGTGAGTCTAACTGGAGAATCCCCACCATTTCTATGCAGCAGTGGAGGTTCGGTTGCTAGATCCCCAACCTTTTCAACAGAAGCCAGAAATTCAAACTTTTGTTGTAAATTCTCCTGATTTACTTTAACACCAAGAGACCAAATAAAACAGTCCATACTTAATTTGGCCCATTGACCACTGGTTTAAGATGTTTTGTATACACAGAGATTTTCATTAACTTTATTATTAATACACTGAATATATATTTCTGAACATTTCTTATATATTTATGATTATCTTTATATTAGCTTGATTCTACACAATTTTCTTGAGTTAACAGGCTACAGTCCTACTATGTGTTACTAAAGAGGATCCAACTAGGAATAGGCTAACATTTCTGATATCTGAGAGACACAGTCTAACAGTGGAGAAAAGTCAAGAGATAAGTGGGTTATGCTGTAATATAGGAGTGTATTCAGAATAAATAGGAGTGAATTTAGGGATTTGATGATGGCAGATGAGGTTGAAAAGACCAGCTAGCAAATGCCTTACCTGCCATGGTGATATGGATACCAGCAACTACTGTTTACGGAACACATAAAATGCCCCAAACCCTGTGCTTGCACTGTACATACATCACCCAGTTTAATTCTCATGCCAACTCTTATGACAAAGGGACTGCTATTATCTCCATTTTATGGATGAGGAAACTGAAGCTCAGAAAGGTCAAGGAAAGCTTCAAGAACATGGCTGTGTGTGGCAGAGTCAGAATCTGGGCTCACAACATCTGTCTGACTCCAAAACCTGTGTTTTCAGCCGCTATGATATTGCTAAGGAATTTGGATTTCAGCCTATAAGTAATGGAAAACAAATGAAGAATCTTAGGCCCACATTATTCTATTCCATTCTTACAACAGTCTGTGAGCTAAATAATGGAAAGTATGATTACAGTTTTATATCTGGAGAAATCAACAAAGGTTAAGCAATTTAAATAAAGCAAGGGAGACAGTGGGCTCCTAGCACCCAAATGGCTCAATTTCTAGCCCAGGACTCATGCTAATTTTACATGGTTGGCAAATATTACACTCCAAACACTTGGTGTGTTTTCAACAGTCATACTTCTTCAAATTCAGAAATTCCGAGAGCACATTCCCAATTAAATCCTCTTCCCAGCAGAACCTTAGCTATTTCTAGACACGTCATTCCTAATTTGTGATGTCAATCTGAGAAATACAAAATAACTACTGTGACAAAGAAGGACAGCAGTCATCAACTTCTTTCCCCCATCGTGTGTACAGGAACTAGAAATCCCATTTAAATGTCAATAATGAAATAATAGTACATTAAGAATTTTCTTTTGTGTACTAGTAACTCATTAATAACATTCCTTGCATTGACTTGTAATTGCTGCAAAGCATTTAAGCATTCAACTTGCCAAGTGAAAGCCACAACATTCTGTTTGTGTTTGTGAAAGTTTGTCCCCATCAAGTTTCCCTGCAACAAAAATTAATACCACTTCTATTGTTCATGTCAAGGCTAATAATTAGAAGGAGATTACTCATTAAAACAGTGATATAACATGGCTGGACCTAGAATATGATCAAGATATTTCTCTGCTCACACAGGAAAACAGTTGCACAAATGGAGCTATATTCTGGTCACATTTTCCCCAGATATGTCACACAGCTGGATAGAGTAATATTAATACTTTCCAGAATGAAAAAATGCAGTAACTTTCTCTATAAAAGATAAAGATAATAGCAACCACTTGTTGAGCACTTAGAAATATGTCATAAAAACTCTTTGAGGAAGGTATAATACACCAACTTTTTCAGAGAAAGAAATTGAGCCTCAGAAAGGTGAAAGAAGTTTTCGAAGGTCAAATAAGTGGAAGTGGAAATCTAGGACTTGAACCTAGAAAAGTCTGATTCCTAAGCCCATAGGCTTGACCACTAGGAAGTCTTGGGCATTAGAGAGAGAAATAAAGGAAGAATGGAAGAAGTAAAGAAGCTCAAGCTTTATCTGAGACCTTATATATGATGATCTTGGGGAAACAAGCGAATGAGGAATGGAAGGGAACTTCCTCAGATTAATAAAGAACATTTACAAAAGAACTACAGGTGACATCATACTTACTGGGAAGAAATTGGATGTTTTCTCCCTTAGTTCCAGAAAAAAGACAAGGATGGCCCCTCTCACCACTCCTATTCATCATTCTACTAGAAGTCCTATTAGTGCAATAAGACAAGAATAGGAAATAAAAGGGAAAGAGATTAGAAAGGAGGAAATAAAATGTATTATTTGCAGATGGCATGAATGCCTATGTAGAAAACCCCCAAAAATCAACAGTAACAACAGAAAGCTCCTGGAACTAGTAGGTAAGTATAGCAAGGTCATAGGATATTAGGTTAATATACAAATATCAATTGCTTTCCTATACACCAGCAATGAACAATTGGAATTTGAAATTTAAAAAATAATACCATCTAGAATAGCACTAAGAAATAAAATACATATGTGTATGTGCAAAACCTATACGTGGAAAACTACAAAAATTCTGATGAAAGAAATTTTTTAAAAGATAAGTAAATGGAGAAATATTCTATGTTCATGGACTGAAACACTCAACATTGTTAAGATGTCAATTCTTCCCAACTTAGTCTATGGCTTTAATGCAATCTCAATCAAACCCCGAGCAAGCTATTTCATAGATTCTAAATTGAATCTATGACCTTCTAAAAACTGATTCTAAATTGTATATGGAAAGGCAAAAGACCTAGAACTGCCAACACAATACTAAAGACAAACAAAATTAGAGGACTCACACTACTCAACTTCAAGTCTTAATATAAAGCTATAGTAATCAAGATAGTGTGGTATTGGCAAAATAATAGACAATGGGTCAGAATAGAGAGTGCAAAAATAGGCCCACACAAATACAATCATCTAATCTTTGATGAATGAGCGAAGGCAATTCCATGAAAAACAAGGGATAGTCTTTTCAACAAATGGTGCTGGAACAATTAGATGTCCATATGCAAAAAAAATTTTAAAACATGCTAGATATAGACCCTACACCTTTAACAACAGTTAACTCAAAATGAATCATAGACCTAAATGTAAAATACAAAACTATAAAATATCTAGAAGAAAATTTAGGAGAATAGCTGCATTCTATCTGTGTGGGCAAAGGTGCTTACCTAAATAATAAGAAATGAGTAGAATCTGTAAGACTAAAAGCAAAAAAAAACTGGCATAAATACGGAACTCTTGCTGATAAAGTTATTTCCCCTGGGGGTAAGTACAAGTTAACAGTTCTGATACTATACATAATGGTACAATTAAGAAAATGAATAGCAGTTGGAGGGGAGACACATTTCTCATTGTTGGAGTGGAAGGTTACATATAAACAAGAGGAGGAGACTAGAATGATTCATGTGATAATGGGTTAGAGTTGGAGATATCCATACAAACTTATTTTCGTGTAACATAGATATAGATGATTATATATAGAAAAAATTACTCATATATATACATAGACATACATTTCCTTTCTCTGTCAGTTGATCCCTTAGCAACAGCATACCTAGTGCCAGATGTTATTTTCTAATATTATTGTCCAGTAAAAGGAATCAGGGTCCCTTGGAGAAGTGGCTGATTCTAGGACTGGGGCAGGAAACATACAAGATAAGCCTGGAGCATCTTGTAATATCAGTAAAGAAGTGCTCAAAAAAAAAACACAAGGCACAATGACAGGAGTAAGAAGTATAAAACAATAAACAAATGGGGGAAGGAGACAAATCTCCATTGCAGAAGAATTACAAATAATTTATTAACTACTGCGCCCTCAAAAGAGGTGGATCATAACTCCTCACTCTTTAAGTGTTTGGGCAGCATGTAGTAACTTCCTTCCAGAGTACAGCAAGTAAGTAAGTATGAAAAATGTAAGTATGAAAAATGGAGGTGGCAAGGGAAGAGTTACTTTACAGTGGAGAAACACAACACTATGTCAGCCAAGTAACTGAAGTGATCACCAACAATGATAAGCCATGTCGATGGAAGGTACCCTTGAAATGATGCAATGAAAATGGCATTTTACCTCTGTGATTTTCCTCCCAAATACCCATAATCCTCTCTAATCATGAGAAAAACAGACAAATCCCAACTGAGGGGCTTTCTACAAAACCCTTGATAAGTACTCCTCAAAACTGTCAAGGTTATCAAAACCTAGGAAACTCTGAGAAACTTTCATAGCACAGAGGAGACTAAAGAGACAGGATGATTAAATGTAGTGAGGTCTCCTGGATGGAATCCTGGAACAGAAAGAGGACATTAGAGAAAATAACTAAGGCTAACTGAATAAAGTATGGGCTTTACTTAATAATAATGTGTCAATACTGGTTCATTAATTGTGACAAATGTGCCATACTAATGTAAGATGTTACTATTGGGGG
Source organism: Equus caballus (assembly GCF_041296265.1). Lineage (NCBI taxonomy): Eukaryota > Metazoa > Chordata > Mammalia > Perissodactyla > Equidae > Equus > Equus caballus. The sequence goes on from NC_091697.1 coordinate 88,336,940, forward strand.
AAACAGGGACAGGGAGGATGAAAGTAATACAGGAACTTTCTGTACTGTCTTCACAATTGTTCTGTACATCTAAAACTGTTCTAAAATTAAAAGTTTATTTTGAAAAATACAAGATTACTAGTTCTAAAATACAAAGAACTACAAATTGAAAAGAAGAAAACAAACAACTCAAAATAAGAATGAGCAAAGGCTATGAACAGGATACTCAGGAGAGGAAATTCAAATGGCCATAAAACTTAAACAAACAAACCAAAAAAAGACATTGACCTTATCAGTGGACAAAGAGAAATAGAAATTAAAACATGATACTATTTTTTAACCATCAGTTTGGCCTAGGTTTAAAAGAGCAAAAACATCCCGTGTTTAAAAGGATGCAGAAAAATGGATGCTCTCCCACATTGCTGAGGAAAGCATGAATTGCTACAACCTTTTGCAAAGTAATGTGGCAATATCCATTCCAATAAGAAATACATACACACCTTGACCTAGCCATTGTACTTTGGGGGATCTATCCTACAGCAATAAAAGTACCAGAATGAAAAGATATATGCATAAGAATTCTCATTGTAAAATCGTAATGTTCTAAAACAATATTTTTAGTGGCAAAAAATTGGAAACAACTTTAATGTCCATCAACAGGGTGATGATTAAATAAATTATAGTATATCCATACTGTAGAATATTATGCAGCTATTAAAAGTAGTATGATGTATATCTATTAACCTGGAGAGATGCTATGATGTAATTTTAAGTGGTAAAAGAAAATTACAGAATAATATGTGTACAGTGAAAGTATTTTTGAATCCCTCCGTATGTGCCTCTATGTTTAAATATTTTTGGAAAACTACACACCTGGCTGTTAAACATCAGTTACCATAGGACAGTAGGATGCAGCTTTAGATTTAATCTCTTATTATTCCTCATATACACATATACCAGTACAATAAAATAAAATAAAACTTCAAGCACAATTGTCATATGTTACATTTAGCTGTAGGGTGCTCAGAACAAAATGAATGATAGAGCTGCAGCAATGACTCACATGATCACTGTCTAGAAACAACATTGTAACACAGTAAAATGAGGAAATATTCTCCATGAGTCCAGACTAACCTACTTTCTGCATCAAGAGAAAAAGCACCAAGTTGTTTATTTTTATCAGTGACCTACACGAGAAACGAGCCCAGTAAGTCTGTATTTGCCTCCATGTAGGTGCAATTGTTAACTTCCCAGAAGTTGGGAAAAGGGTTCAAATTCACTGCTACAATTCAGAGAAACAGCATTTTCAAAAATAAAATGAAGTCCAGCGTATATAAGTACCAAATCATACATAAGAGAACCAAAAATAATAAATCAATGGGCAATGTCTGAAACCAGAAATCCAGGCAGCAACAGTTGCAGGGTAAAATGAATAGACTTAAACCCAACTGAGTAAATCTGGAAAGAAAAAACCAGAAAAGAGAAAAGCTAGAGGAGCATTTGAAAACCACTCTGTTTCTTCTACACTCAACACAGTCAAAGCTTCATTCAGCAACACAGATGAAAGATGGCATCTAAGCTACTCAATTCAATCATTAAACACTTGGCCATAGTTATAATTATACACTTTTGATGCAAAGCACTGTCAATAAATGTGTTCTGAAGGAAGGAGAGAGGGATGGAGGAAGGAAATTAGAAGTGAAGTAATCAAAGAGAATGCTGAAAGTCTTCAATAGAGAAATAGCTATCTTAAATTTGAAAGACTATGAACATAAAAAGGAAGAACTTCTAGAATTTTTGTGGACTGAAAGAACAGAAGTAAAACCACAGTTTTATAGCCATACTGGTTAGCACTGATCTTGCAGATAGAAGGAAAAGATGTCCCAGTCATGGTTAACCTCCAGAATGTGAGTTTTATGAGAAAGCTTGAAGCACATGCACTGGACTTTATAGTAAGTTTTCTAGAAAAGTAGACCAAAGATAACAAACTACACAGACCAGGGACAGAGGAGTCTACATACCAAATAAGGATATCAGTGCATTTCAGATTAGAGCTTCAAAAATAAGAAGATGGCAGGCAAGAGTCAGACCCCAAACACAGCAAAATTTTAGTGATTTCTTTTGTAACCATGTCTGTCACATAAGGGGTACATCTTAACTCCAAAGGATCTCATGAAGGAACATAAAATGTTTAAAAAAGCTTACTTACACTCAAAGCATTTGCTGCAGCAAAAAGATGAAAGAATAAAACAGAATAAACTGGGACCAGGCCAGTGGCGTAGTGATTAAGTTCACTCACTCTGCTTTGGCAGCCTGGGGTTCGTAGGTTCATATCCCAGGCATGGAGTTGGCACTGCTCATAAAGCCATGCTGTGGCAGCATCCCACATAAAATGGAGGAAGATTGGTACAGATGTTAGCTCAGTGACAATCTTCCTCAAGCAAAAAGAGGAAGACTGGCAACAGATGTTAGCTCAGGGCCAATCTTCCTCACAAAAAAAGAAAGAAAGAAAGAAAGAATAAGCTGTGACCAAAATAAAAATTAACATTTAGAGATTTGCAAATGGGCTGCACTTGTTCAAAGGACAGTTTTGGTTCTTGTCTTAGATGCCTCAAAACACTCCTGAAAAAACATATTTTTTTCCCTAGAAATTTTAAGTCTCCCTTAGGCAATTTTGAGAGAGGAGTGTGAGGAAGAGGCAGAATAATAGAAAGAGTGCTGGAACAGAAGTCAGGAAACTTCGGTCCTAGTCTTGGCTCTGTTTCTGACTCACTTCTACCACGTTCTTTGTAACATGACAGGAGTGAAGTATCCCACTCTGATTCTTCCTGTACCATAACGGAAAGGTGTTTTGTTTTGCTTTAAATGGAAACTCACATGTGCTTATGGTCCTGAGTTTAAGCCAGTTTCCCATATTTTGCTTCTGAAAATAAGGCCATAGTCAAATTTTAGCTAATTGTTTTTATTACATATTCTTGTAATATTTTAAATTCTCACCTAGAACGGCAATGAGTTAGGCCAGTGGTTTAAAAACTTGTTTTGAGATAATGAACCCATTGGTCAACAGACTTGTTCGAAAGCAAGCTGACATGCAAAGCAGACTGACTTACAGAGCAGACTGTTCTGTTGAAGACAAGGGAGGAGGAGGGGATGGGAAATGAAGGGGAGGAAGGGTAGAGTTCCGCTCACTCTACTTCCCCATCGCGCTTTTCCAGGAACCCTGAAAACTGACACTGAAACCCCAAGAAAGTCAATCTTCCGTGACAGCTTATCACAAAGGGTAATGTAGGCATACACATTTGGAAACAAAGTTTGAGGAACAAAACTCTAAACTAGTGTAAAACTTCTGTTTCTACATTGAGGAAAGTAACACATGTGGCCTTCACTTGGTGGGAATTAATCACAAACGCAAATGCCAGTGGAGGCACTGACAGGCTCTACGGTCCTCTGTTATAAAGCGTGCTTCTAGGTGATCCAAACGATGCTCGTGTGGTCTTTTTTTTCTAAATACTGTTAAAATGAAGATACAAACATAAAATCAAAATTGTATTAGAAGGATACCAACTAGTATAGTTACTAGTTAGCATGTTAACTAGTATAGTTACTAGTATAGTTATTAGAAGGATGAAAGTATAAAACTTACAGGTAAAGGTAAATATATAGTTAAATTCAGAATATTCTAATATTCTAACCATGGTGAGTAAATCACTTATAATTCTAGTATAAAGGTTAAAAGACAAAAGTATTAAAAATAATAATAACTACAATAATTTGTTAATGGATTTATAATGAAAAAGATGTAAACTGTGACATCAAAAGCAAAATGAGGGCAGTATTAAAATGTAGAGTTTTCGTGTGCATTAGAAGCTCAGTTGTTATTAGCTAAAAATAGACTGTTATAAATGTTTTATATAAGCCTCATGATAACCACAAAGCAAAAACCATAGTAGATACATAAAAGAGAAAGAGAAAGAAATCAAAACACACCACTAAAAGAGTCATCAAATAGCAAAGGAAGAGAATAAGAGAGGAAGAAAGGAACAAAGCAATTATAAAACAACCAGAAAATAATTAATAAAATGACAATAGTGAGTCCATACCTAGCAATAATTACCTTAAAGGTAAATAGACTAAATTCTCCAATCAAAAGACATAGAGTGGTTGAATGGATTAAAAAAAAACCCAACTATTTTCTGTCTACAAGAGACTTACTTCAGCTCTAAGGATGTCCATAGATTGAAAATAAAGGGATGGAAAAAGGCATTTTATGCAAATGAAAAGCAAAAGAAGGCACGAGTAGCTCTACTTATATCAGACAAAATAGACTTTAAAGCCAAAGACTATAACTAGAGACAAAGAAGGTCATTATATAACAATAAAGAGGTCAATTCATCAAAAGAACATAACATTTGTATATATTTATGCACCCAACGCAGGAGCTCCTAAATATATGAAGCAAATATTAATAGATCTGAAGGGAGAAATAGACAGCAATATAATAATAGAATGGGACTTCAATACGCCACTTTAACATTAGATAGATCATCCAGACAGAAAATCAATAAGGAAACAATGGATTCATTTGTTATCATTTATTTTTTTATTTTTTTTTTAAGAGTTTTTTTTTTTTTTTAAAGATTTTATTTTTCCTTTTTCTCCCCAAAGCCCCCCGGTACATAGTTGTATATTCTTCGTTGTGGGTCCTTCTAGTTGTGGCATGTGGGACGCTGCCTCAGCGTGGTTTGATGAGCAGTGCCATGTCCACGCCCAGGATTCAAACCAACGAAACACTGGGCTGCCTGCAGCGGAGCACGTGAACCTAACCACTCGGCCACGGGGCCAGCCCCTATCATTTATTTTTTTTAATTAAAAAGAATGGATCTTTTATTCAGAATCACCAGAAAGATTTCTTATGTATGAAACATATGACCTGCTATTTAAATCCAATTTAAGTTATGTAACATTAAGTTCTCTAAAACTTATCATATAAAGTCATTACAGTTGTGTCATAAAGACAATAAATGAAACAATGGATTTAAACTATATGTTAGATCAGATGGACATAACAGACATAGAACATTTCATCCAACAGCAGCAGAATACATATTCTTCTCAAGTGCACATGAAACAGTCTCCAAGATAAACTATATGTTAGGCCACAAAACAAGTTTTAATAAATTTAAGAAGACTGAAATCACATCAAGCAGCTTTTCTGACCACACTGGTATGAAACTAGAAATCAATTACAAGAAGAAAACTGGAAAATTCACAAATATGTGGAGATAAAAAAACATGCTACTGAAAAACCAATGGATCAAAGAAGAAATCAAAAGAGATCAAAAAATATTTTGAGAAAAATGAAAATGAAAACATAATATACCAAAACTTATGGGATGCGTAAGTGTTTTTATTTAACATAAAAAGAAATAGACAAACCTCTAGCTAGACTTGCCAAGAAAAAAAGACAGAACTCAAATAAATAATATCAGAAATGAAAGAGGTAACATTACCACTGATACCACAGAAATACAAAGGCTTATAAGAGACTACTATGAACAATTATAGGACAACAAATTGGAAAACATAGAGGAAATAAATAAATTCCTAGAAACATACAACCTACCAAGACTGAATCATAAAGAAGTAGAAAATCTGAACAGACCAATTACTAGTAGGAGTATGAACGAGTAATCAAAAACCTCCCAACAAAGAAAAGTCCAGGACCAGATGGCTTCACTGGTGAATTTTACCAAACATTTAAAGAAGAAACAATACCAACCCTTTTCAAACTCTTCCAAAAAATAGAAGAGGAGGCAACACTCTCAAACTCATTTTACAAGGCCAGCATTACCCTGATACCAAAGTCAGACAAGGACACTACAGAAAAGAAAACTTCAGACAGATATCCCTGATGAACATAGATGCAAAACTCCTCAGTAAAATATCAGCAAACTGAATTCAACAACACATTAAAAGGATCATATGCCATGATCAACTGGGATTTATTCCAGGGATACAAGGATAAAACAACATCCAAAATCAATCATTGTGATACACTACATTAACAAAATGAAGGATAAAAATCATATGATCATCTCAAGAGATGCAGATAAATCATTTGACAAATTCAACATCCTTTCATGATACAAACTCTGAACAAACTGGGTATAGAGGCAACATACGTCAACATAATAAAGGCCATATAAGACAAGTCTACAGCTAACATCATGCCTAGCAGTTAAAAGCTGAAAGTCTTTCCTCTAAGATTAGGAATAAGACAAGCATGCCCACTCTTGTCACTTTTATTCAACATAGTACTGGAAGTCCTAGCCAGAGCAATTAGGCAAGAAAAATAAATAAAACACATCCAAATAAGAAAGGAAGAAGTAAAACTGTCTCTATTTGCAGATGACATGATATTATATCTAGAAAACTCTAAAGACTCTACCAAAAAACTGCTAAAACTAATAAACAAATTCAGTAAATTTGCAGAATACAAAATCAATATACAAAAATCAATTGCATTTCTATACACTAGTAACAAACTATCAGAAAGAAAAATTAAGAAGACCATGCTATTCACAATTGCATCAAAAAGAATAAAATACCTAGGAATAAATTTAATCAAGGAGGTGAAAGACCTGTACACTGAAAGCTATAAGACATTGATGAAAGAAATTGAAGACACAAATAAGTGTAAAGATATCCTGTGCTCATGGATTGGAAGAATTAATATTGTTAAAACGTCCATACTACCCAAAGAAATATGCAAATTCAATGCAATCTCCATCAAAATTTCAAAGGCATTTTTCTTAGAAATAGAAAAAAAAATAATCCTAAAATTTGTAACTGCAAAAGACGCTGAATAGCCAAAGTAATCCTGAGAAAGAAGAACAAAGGTGAAGTCATCACACTTCCTGATCTCAAACTATATTAAAAAGCTATAGCAATCAAAACAGTATAGTACTGGTGTAAAAACAGACACATAGAACAATGGAACAGAATAGAGAGCTCAGAAATAAACCCATGAATATATGATCAATTAATTTACAACAAACGAGCCAAGAACATACCATGGGGAAAGCACACTCTCTTCAATAAATAGTGCCTGGAAAACTGGATATCCACACGCAAAAGAATTAAGCTGAACCACTTTCTTATACCGTACACAGAAATTAACTCAAAATGTATTAAAGACTTGAATCTAAGACCTGAAACCATAAAACTCCTGAAAGAAAACATAGGGGATAAACTCCTTGGTCTTGGCCCTGATTTTTTCGGACTTGACACAGCAAAGACAACAAAAGCAAAACTAAAAAGTGTGATTAGGGGCCGGGCCCATGGCTGAGTGGTTACGTCCGTGCACTCTGCTTCGGAAGCCCGGGGTTTCACCAGTTCGGATCCTAGGTGCAGACATGGCACCGCTCCTCAAGCCATGCTAAGGTGACATCCCACATAGCACAACCAGAAGGACCTACAACTAGAATATACAACTATGTACCAGGGTGCTTTGGGGAGAAGAAGAAAAAAAAGAAGAAGAAGATTGGGAACAGATGTTAGCTCAGGTGTCAATCTTTAAAAAAAAAAAAGTGTGATTATATCAAACTAGAAAGCCTCTGCACAGCAAAAGGGAACCATCAACAAAATGAAAGGGCAACCTATAGAATGGGAGAAAATATTTGCTAACCACATATCTGATAATAAGCTGATATGCAACATATACTAGGAACTCATACAGCTCAATAGCAACAAAAGAAATAGCCCAATTACAAAATTGGCAAAGGACCTCAATGGATATTTTTCCAAAGAAGACATGAAATGGCTAACAGGTACATGAGAGGGTGCTCAACATCACCAATCATCAGAGAAATGCAAATCAAACCCACAATGAGATTATCACCTCACACCTGTTAGGATGTGTATTATCCAAAAGACAAGAGATAACAAATGCTGGTGAGGATGTAGAGAGAAGGGAACCCTTGTTCACTGTTGATGGGAATGTAAACTGGTGCAGCCACTATGGAAAATAGTATGGAGGTTCCTCAAAAATTAAAAATAGACCTACCATATGATCCAACAATCCCACTTCCAAGTATATATACAAAGAAAACAAAATCATTATTTCAAATAGATTATTTGTACTCCCATGGTCATTGCAGCATTTTTCATAATAGCCAAGGTATGGAATCAACCTAGGTGTTTGTTAATGGATGAATGGATACAGAAAATGTGATATGTACATACAATGGAATATTATTCAGCCTTACAAAAGAATGAAATCCTGTCATTTGCAACAACATGGATGAACCTGGAGGGCATTATGCTAAGTGCAATAAACCAGACAGAGAAAGACAAATACTACATGATATCACTTATATGTAAATCTAAAAAAAAAAGTCAAACTGATAGGAATAGAGAGTAGAAAAGGGGTTGCCAGGCTAGGAGGTGAGGGAAATATGGAGAGGTTGGTAAAGGGTACAAACTTTCAGTTGCAAGATGAATAATGTCGGAGTATCTAAAGTATAATGTGGTGATTACAGTTGATAACACTGTATTGTATAACTGGAATTGGCTAAAAGGGTAGAATGTCACCAAAAAAAAAAAAAAAAGGTAAATATGTGAGGTGATGGAGGTGTTAAATTAACTCAATGGGGGAAATTCTCTCACAATGTATACACATATCAAATCATCACATTGTACACTTAAAATATCTTATTTTTATTCTTCAGTTATATCTCAATTTAAAAAAAAAGAACTAGAAAAAAACTATTAGAATTGCACATCCACAAGAATATGCCTTTCACCTCCTAGAGTTCTTCTAACCACTCTTTGACTAAAACTGATTTCAGGAAAGGTAAAGCAGTCTCAGTTTTCTTCTCAGAAATCTCTAAAATATGTATCACATCTTTGAAAAGGCACTTTACTTGGGCAGTGAAGAATGGAGAAATGGCAGAGATTTTAACGATGAATATATTAAGAGTCCCAGTTTCAGCCCAATCTGCGCCCCTACTAGGACTCAGCCATGGCTGGGCCCTATGACAACCAGTAGGATTATGCCAACCTCAACTGTGGCCTATTTGCATGAGTTGATTTGTAGGAGTTTGGTTTGATTTGGGGAGCAGAAAAGAGTCAGATGACAGTTGAAATATGGGACTGAAAGGCCCATGGATTGCTCTGAGCCATAAGGAGAGAGAGGTGGTAAGCCAGTGGTTCCTAAAGGCACAGGAGGACATCTAAACAAAGAATTCTTTCACTGAACTAATATTTATGGAGTGTTTACTACACAACAGCAACAGGAATACAGCAGTGAAAAAGCCACAGGTTCCTACCTCTGGTAGAAGAGAAATAGTACATAAATAAGTTACAGATCTTAACAAGTGCTTGGAAATAAAGCAATGTGGTAAATAGGGACAACCTTCAATAGGATAGAAAGGGAAGACCTCCACAAGAAGGGACATTTGAACCAACATAGAAGGAAAAGAAAATGAGGATCAGATGAGAAGGAGAAAGGCACAACCAGGAGGCAGCAAGAACAAAAGCCCCAAGGTAGGAGAAAGCTTGGCACCTCTGGGACCACAAGACTGGCAGTGTAGCTGAAGCTTATTGAGAGTGAGTGGTATAGAGTAAGGGCCCAGCTTCCCCCGAGAACTGCAGGGGTTTGCAGTCTATCCTCAGAGTTATGGGAACCCACTGGAGAATCTTAAACAAAGAAGAGACTTGATTTTATTTATTGTTTTCAAATATCACTCTGCTGTGGAAGAAAGAAGCATAGAGAGCAAGTGTGGGAAAAGAGGGGTGAGAATGGAAATTAGAATTGACTTGCAGTTGTCCAGGAAGGAAATGATGGTGTCCTGGGACCAGCAGTGGCAGTGGAATAGGAGACAAGTAAATAGTTTCAAAGTTTATTTTGGAAATAGAACTGCAGAATTGCAGATGGGTTGGTTATGGGAGGTAAGAGAAAAAGCAGAGTCAAGAATGACCTAGGTTTTGGCGTAAGTCATTGGATGTATGGAGTGAGTTTGGACAGGGAGTGGCGAAGAGTTGCTGCAATATTGGGAGAGTAACTTGAGACACTGACTAACGTCACCCAGACATCAGCCAGAGGTCCCCTAATTCTTGAGAGCTAGGTAGGACATCCTTGAACCCTCAGCTTTCTAGCCTGGGCAGAACTGGGTCTCCTCAAGATTTCTCTTTTTTTCTCAAGGGCTTAGGATTTCACCATTATCCTGTGTTTCTGCCTCCTGTGTCCTCACCTTCTACCTCCATTCACCCCTGTCAACCCTTCAACCATTTTCTTTTTCTTTCTTTCATTTTTAAAATATATGTTTGTTTCCTTATTTGGTACATTTATTCATAACAAAACAAATGGTACTGTATGTAATGTCACAGGGTTGGCGTACTGATTTCAACAAAGCACAACTAATTATAAGAGATGCCTTACAATAGCATACTCTGGGGGAAAAAAACAGTAATCAAGACAATACTATTATAATTAATATTTTTTAGAACCAGCCTTGTAGTATTTTAAATTGTACAAATTTTTATGCTTGTTCAAAGCCTTGTTATATTTTCTAAATGATTTGATGTTTCCACTAGAGTCTCTGTCACTGAAGTCACATTGTTCTTAGTACATATAAAGGAGAAAAACATCTCTGATGTCATTCTAAACCTAATTATTTTTAAATGGGACTGGAAATGGTAACAAGTTCTTTATTTCATGCATTCTTGTGCCAGTGATGGTCACTCTTGTATCAAAGTCTTCATATTACTGTGAAAAGTTTCTTCCCAATAAAAGCAGTGATTCATGACAGTTCCTGATGGGGAGCATATCCTGTTATCTCTGCTTTGTCTTATCTTGTGCAGCATCAGCCAGAGACCCAGGAACCAGGACATCCCAGCTTCTCACAACACAGAAAATACATGCTCCTATTGATAGTTGCCTCCCTCACCCATAAGTTCACAAAACAAATCCACTCACACCTAGGATTCCCTAAATCTTTTACTTAATTTAATGAAGATCTAAGGGCTCAGTGAGACCATAACCAGACTCACAACCTGTTTAAGATCTCTACAAATTTAAAATAAAAGTATGTATAACTAATTTGGAGGAGACTAAGAATAAGTATGTGCAGTATATCTGATCTAGATTGCCTTTTGCTTTTACCAAAAAAATATTTATTGCACTCCTGTAGTAGGCCAGAAGCTGCAGGTGCTAAGGATAGAGAAGAAAACAAATGGATACAATCCCTACCATCAGGCAGCTCAAGGGTCTCAGGGTCTTTATCATTCCAGCTGTAAGCAGAATCAAACAGACTCAACTTAGCCTGTGTCGCCTTGAAGCCTTTAAAAAAAAAAAGCTAAGGAAAAGTCTAATAGAAATGCTATCAGTAGCCCTATTTTCACAACTTTTCAAACTACATCTCATAGTAAATGAGAAAAGACATTTAAAAGTCCCGTTGCATTACCTGCTGCAATGTAGGTACTGAGGGAGTGTATCTCATCCTGCCCCTTCCTTTGTTTGATCTACATTTAAAGCAAGTCTTACTGCCCTTCTAAACTGAGGTTCTTCAAGAGAATTAAGCCCTAATGCCCAAAGGCGTTAATCTATTGGCTTAATCCATTGGATGTAGTGAATTAATTTCTCTGCTCTGACTCCAGAAGGTACTCCCTAAGTACCCCTGTTGGGAGACTTGAGAAAACAACTACTCATATCGTCTTCAGTAAGGCTTACTTCTCTCACACAAACCTCAGCTGAAGTGAAGGAGGGTTGGAGGACAGTATCACTTTCACCTTCTATTTTAAAAAGCAAGGTTAAGTTGGGGGAAAGATCTAATTTGGTAGAGGCACAGACCTTAGAACAACAATAAAAAATAAACCAGAAGCCAGAAAGTCTCTAGAGAACTAAGGACTCAAAGAGAAAAGTTAGACTCGCTGAAGGTGAGTGCTCTAAGGAAAACAGAACTGTGCAGGGCCAGGGCCAAGGAAACACCAGTTAGACGAAAATCAAATACAGTGCCCCCATTCAAGGGAAGAGACAGACCAGAAGAACTTGGAAAATGTTATGCTTTTCTGTACTTCTCGGAGGGCCCCCAAATATTTGAGATAAACTGCTACATGCTCACATATTCTACAAATGATATTCTAATCACACAAAGGGAACAAGCCACCAAAAATCTCAGGGCTAAGTTACCCAGATGAGAAAGGTTTATGTCAGAAGTTAATTTAAAATTCTAAAAAGGACTTAAAGTCATTTATTCTAATTGCTTGGTGTCTCTTTCCCAGAACGGAAATGACCTAACTCAAGGACATAGAAACTCATCATGGCCTTTTTCAAAGCTGACAAAAACACAGCAAAAATTAAGTTGTAGAGATGCATTAATACTTCTTAAATAAACATGTAATTGCTCACCTCCATATAGTACAGCTGCATGGACTAAGCATGGAGTAATTCAGAATATACATCCATCATTACCAGCAAAGGTTTATCACAAATCACCTTTAAGCGAGTGAAGTAAAAATGGGATTTATATTTAATGCACTATTGTAAATTGCACCAATTGCCAGTGTTAATGCTGGCAGCATCAGATGCCAAAAAAGCTTTTAAATGCCTGGAAGGAGCATGCTTTCCAAAATTGTTAGGAAAAAGAAAAACAAAAAAAAGGAATTGGGAACAAAAAGAGAAAAAAACACCTTTTTCTTGTCACTTAATATTCTTTAGGAAGATCATAAAGTCTACTTGAAAATAAGGAAAACAGATCTTTGGACGTCTCAATCAAGAGTGGAAGGAGGCAAGCTGCCCTTTCTTCCTCTCCTTTACAATTTATCAGTACAACTAGGAGGTGAGGCTGAGATCAATCACACCAGCTTTCAGGCACAGCAAGTAGCAACACTCAAGTAAATTAGCTCATTTTCAGATGAATTTACAATTCGTTTTTTAAAACAACAACAATAAAAGTTGATCCCTGGGGCCGGCCCTGTGGCACAGCGGTTAAGTTCGGAGCACTCCACTTCAGTGGCCCAGGTTCGTGGGTTTGGATCCCAGGTGCGGATCTACACCACTCGTGAGCCACGATATGGCAGCGACTCACATGTAAAGTGGAGGAAGATTGGCACAGATGTTAGCTCAGGGTTGATCTTCTGCACCAAAAAAAAGATTGATCCCTAAGATTGTCTTCACATGAGCAATTATTGACAAAAATCATAATTTGTAGTAATGCATCTAATGATCTCCTCTGACTTACTGTATACAAATTTTAAATCAGCTCAAGTAAAATTATCTTGGTGGTGATTATGAATAAAATGTCTACTATGCCCCCCTTTATCTCTAATTTGACATTTGATAATAATGGTAAATTACTTCAACACATGTTAAAGGTCTAGGACACTGAATTGTTCAAATGCCATTGCCAATGAAGATATGGATAGCAAACAGACTTATTCCTCTAACATACAAAGACATAAACCAATAATTCTTCAAAACATGGAGGACAGACACATGTTTTTCAAGTAATTACAAATGGTAGAGACTAGGGTTCAAGCTTTGGGTCCAACTGAATTCAAACTCTGACTTCCTAACTTACTAATTTTGTGACCTTAACCTCTCCGTACTTTAGTTTCTCACCTGTAAAAAGGCAAAAACATCTTCGGCATAGCACTGTTGTGGGGATTAAAAGATAATTTACAAAGCATTTTGCAGTTTGTGGCACATAGAGATTAACAAATGATAACTGTAATTATTGTGAGGAAACAAAGGATGTTTAGAATGCCATAGTTTGAATGCTTACAAACATAACAGCTTTTATACACTACTTTGGTTTCAGGATATCTTTAAGGTAGCTTACAAAAATATTTAAAATACAAAATCACTAAATCAAAATGTAAACATAAAAAAGAAAGAGAAAAAAAGACGAGGTTAGTCTTAAAAAGGAAAAATGTCAGAAAAGATGAGCTTCATCACTTATATACAGTACAATTGCTAAGATGAGAACAATTTCTTAGGAAAATAAGTCAATAAATAACTGACACTAAAGTAAGACAGGAATTTTTTTCCAAGTCTTTCAAAAGAGGACAACAAACGGAAGAGAAAACATCTTCAACAATATTCTTTAAAAAAAGACAAATTTCACAGACTTTTTCAATACAGACACCCCACCAAATTGCAGTGACATATTTTCTATATAAAATCAGAAATCCCACACTAAGCAACCAAAAACACTTTTTGAATTTGAGAAATTAATAATACAATAGGATTTATGCTGGGTTTGCAAAGAATTTCCCAAAGGGACCATTCCTGCACGAAGCAGAAATCTATAATAGATAGATGTTGTCTCCTCACCAAACAAGTCCACCACCCTCTGTACTGATCCTTCTGGAAGAGGTTATTCACGGAGGAAGGAGAAAGCAGGTACTTTTTGCCTTTAAATAGTTTGAATGAATGGAGAACATCCCTGTAAGGGAGGCGAGCATCATACCAGAGATCATAACCAAGAACTCTGGAGAATTTAAGCTTCATCACCTCCCCACGCTTGTGAAATTCTATTTTCTCTTAGGAAATAATATCAAAACTCTGAAAATGAAAGGGGCAACAAATTAGGAAGATTGTATTCCACATCACTGACAGTCTGGAAAGGAGGAAAGGGGAGAAAGTGAAGAGAGAGAAAGTCCTTGGAGTAGACTGAAATAGTTAGTCCTCAGAGTCACGTAATTCCTGTCCAAAGTCACACAGATGCCAAGAAAAAAAAAGTAGAACTATCTCATAGAAAGCGAATAATAATAATATGTGACCTTTATTGAGTGCTGAGTACTTTCAGCTAAGTATCTGATTTCAAGCTCCTAACAATCCTATGAAGGAAGTTCTATTATTATTGCCTTTTTACCAGTAAGAAGATAGGTACAAAAAAGTCAAAACATTTGCTAGCACTTTCACATGGCTTGCAAACGGCAGAGCCAGGATTCAAAGCCAGGCAGTCTGACTTCAGAGCTCTCTCACAAAGCTCCACATCAGATGAAAACTCCACTCACACGACCCATCCAGGGGCCTGGATCAGTTTAGATGCCTGCCCCACCACTGAGGGAAATCATTGAGGTCGCTGTAGATAAGAAGGTACAATTACTCATATCTATCCATGAAACATGACATTTATAGAGTTCATAATCACAGGGCTAGCAACCCAAAAGTTCACTCTTTAAATTTAAGGGCACTTTAGATATCATGTAAAATGTTAAGCAAAAACCTATCATCAACTTTGGAGACTACATCTGATGATTGCTTTGCTCTTAAAGGCTGCAAAATCCTCCTACTTAAATAACAGGTTCAGGGCAATCTGCACAGAATCAGAGCCTGATTTGGTAAAATATGAGCAGTTGGGATACACACAAACTGTCCCCTCTTTGCCCCCACCATGACATTTTGTTCTAAGAATGAGGATGGACTTTTAAAAATTTAATCAAGGGGGAAAAGATAACTAGGTAAGACTAGCCATTGAAGTCAATTGATGTCCTACTCAAACATCAAAGGAAAGGGTAAACAAGGCAATAGAACATAAAATAAAATGAGATTGAGATAACCTTACCGGTATCTTCAGTACACATTATTTTGCATTAATAGCTATTGTAATCCTCCGTTCTGTAAAACAATTTGCATTGTTTTGTTACCACTCTTACTAACTTGTCTAAGATTTGTATGAGATGAATGTTGAAAGTGTTTGTCGTTGCTATTAATTAAGAAATACAGTATGGACTACTATCAATGTGATCATTAAGCAAATCCCATGTATGACGCTCCTCCTGTGCAGGTACCAGGCACTTCCTATATGTTAGGAAGATAAAGAGGACTATGGAACAAAGGAAGGTTTCTCCCCTTAAGGGATTTCATATTTAGATGAAAAAATTTGAAAGTTATAATGAATTACAGTTAAATCTGAGTCAATCATTTAGTTGGGTATCTGTTTGAAGATATTTAGAATTAGAGATTATTAAAAAGGAAGAAGAGGGGCCAGCCCAGTGGCATAGCTGTTGGCCACTTCAGTGGCCCAGGATTCGTGGGTTCAGATCCCGGGTGCGGACCTAGCACCACTTGTCTGGCCATGCTGTGGCAGCATCCCACATAGAATGGAGAAGGATTGGCATAGATGTTGGCTCAGGAGCAATCTTCCTCAGACAAGAGGAGGAAGATTGGCAGGGGTTGTTAGCTCAGGGCCAATCTTCCTCACAAAAAAAAAAAAAGAAGAAAAATGTTTAAAGATTTGGGACTAGATCATTTGGAGAAAAACAAAGGCTAATTTAATTGCCTTACTAAAAGTTCTGGCAGCATTATTTAGCTTTATATTTACAAAAAAATTTTGGGAAATGGGGAAAGCTTGGTCTGAGCAAACATAAGGACAACAGTGATGATCAGGATGATTGAATTTTGGTGAGAAAACTTAATATTTTCCAGATCTAAAAATCTGAAAAAAATCGATCAACCAACCAAATAAATATTGCCTGCTTTTTGACAGAACCAACTAGAAAAATTATTTATGGAAAAAAGAGGCAACTGAATAGAACCTCAGGCCTTGGGACTCTGAGGAGAAAAGAATAAAAAAGACCATGAACAGGCAATGCAGAGGGAAAAAATGTAAGCAGATAATTTTAAGACAGGTCATTTTTTTCTAAGATATTTGCAAACCTTAAATAAAATTATTAATGTAAAAGTATTCATAAAATCATCTCTCAATTCTCCCCACTGTGAGTTGAGCAATAGGTGTATTAAACTAGTAATTCAGAAGACATTTCCATTATGTTGAATTTGCTATTAAAACTATTTTGTAGTCTGTGGGCACAAACCACCTTCAGGGATCCCCAGTGAGAAGCCAACGTTGGAACAAACAAGAGTCTTACTAATCCACCAAGTAAACCATCCCCAAGCTGATAGCCCAGAGCTGATTTCTCCACCATGCTGAACCGCAATTTGGAAAATAGCTACTTAAAATAAAACCCTAAGACTCATTCCAACAATGTAAAGGTGTCAGAAACTTGACTTCTGAATTCCCTATCATGATTTTAACACTATCAACCGATAAGCCTTTAGGAAGGAAATTTTTTATTAGAAGTTAATAATGTGTTCATTATGCCTACCACATCGTTAGTAAAAAATAGAGAACTGGCCTAGGGGTTAGAATATAGAATGATGAACAATCTCTTAGCCTCTAGGCTTCCACGCCTCTTGACTTCATAGAGAAGTGGTGAGAAATATTAAAATAATCAATATGAATGTTTCCATAAAGTTACTCAGATTCAAGAAACTGTTAGTATAAGCCTAATATGTGTATCCTAGGAACTTTTAAATGGCATAATAACGAGCAGAACATATCAAAGAGATAACTGATGTCATTCCCAAAGGTCGAAAAACTTGATCACAGTAACAAATTATCCCATTAGCACAGTTGATTCACATCAAGCAGGTATAGAGAACCTACTATGTGCTGGGCATTGTGCTAGGCTCTGGGGATAGAAAAATTAATAAGAACAGCCCCTGCCATCTGGAACTTAAAATTGCCCCACTGACTACAAATGTTTGTTATCTTAAAAATAATGAAAATGATAACACTGTCTGAGCTGGACAGTTACTTTACTTGACCTCACATGTACAAGAATATTTATTGAAGCAGACACAAAATAAAATAAAAATGGAAAATTGATGACGCCATCTGAATATCCATTAAAAATTCACATAACAAATTACTCTTCCATAAAAGTGTAAACTTGACTAAAACAAAAAAGCAAACAACCCAGAGGCTGGCCCAGTGGCATAGTGATTAAGTTTGCATGCTCTGCTTTGGCTGCCCAGGGTTCGCATGTTCAGATCCCAGGCACGGACCTAGGACCACTTATCAGGCCATGCTTTGGCAGCATCCCACATATAAAATAGAGGAAGATAGGCACAGATGTTTGCTCGGGGCCAATCTTCCTCAGCAAAAAGAGGAAGATTGGCAGTGGTTGTTAGCTCAGGGCTAATCTTCCTCACAAAAAACAAACAAACAAACAACCTCCCCCAGTCAAAAAAAAAAAAAAACCCAGTGAGGGGCCAGCCCGGTGGTATATTGGTTAAGTTCATGCGCTCTGCTTTGGTAGCATGGAGTTCACAGGTTCGGATCCCAGGCACAGACCTACACATCACTCCTCAAGCCATGCTGTCTCATATACCAAAAACAGAGGAAGATTGGCACAGATGTTAACTCAGCGACAATCTTCCTCAAGCAAAAAAAGAGGAAGATTGGCAACAGACGTTAGCTCAAGGCCAGTCTTCTTCCCCCACCCCCGCAAAAAAGAAAAAACAAAAAACAACCCAGTGAACTCTTGCTTGGAGGTTTTGGATAATTATCTTATTTCTTCAATTGATATGTGGATATGAAATCTCCGGGTCAACTCCCTACTCCCTTAAAGGGGCTCCATACTTGTTTCCGTAGATACATGGGTGCAACAGAACCACCTCCAGCTCCAGGTGGTTTTGTTTTGAACAGCAGGTCTCAGACAAGGTGGACTTGATCTTAAGTGGGATTTATCTAACTTAAATACTGCCAGTGCCATTTATCATTTTTATTAAAAAGAAAGAAAGATTCAAAATGCTCTCGGGGGGTTGGGAATTCACAATCCAAGGAAGAAACTCTGGGTTCCAGAGTTGAGTTATAAAGGAAAAATGAAAGTATCTCAGCATTTCAAAATTGCTGAAACTCAGAAAGGAAAAGTTCTCATCACGTTATAAAGAAGTTTAACTTCAGCAGTATTCTCCCAAGTTAGCAGCAAAACCTTCCCTCCACTTCTGGTAAGAATACAAGCTAGTGTCTGAAGCTAAAAAGGATAGTTTCTCAAAACTTACATTTTGGCCTTTGTGATTTTGTTCCTAACTAAACTGGAATTGATCAATAAGATCTTGAAAGGACCCCATTATTCAACAGTATCCTATAATCATAGAAGCTTTCTTCAACTATTGAAATAGCTTAAATAATTAGAAACTATGATTAATACCATTTGAAGCCCTGCCAACCTAAAAGACACAATTTTGGAATGGAAAAAGAAAATTAGATGGCTTAATTGCAAAAGGAAGAAAAGAAATATTCTGACTGAAAGAATGGACTAAATTTAGATTAGTATTATATTTATCTTTTTGTCACAACACCACAACCATTTGGTTTAATTGGCATGTGTTGGGGAGGGAAGGGTGTGGAGAAGAGGGTGGAGGGATCAAAACATCTTGCTTAGTAATACTAGTCCCTTTTTATGTCCTTTCTTTCCCTCTAAGAAATGTCCCTGGGAACATGGCGTTGACAGGCCTATGTCTGACTGACCAGGCAAGCATACACACATTTTCCTATCCTGGAAATCTGTGCCTCTAAGAGAACTAATAACATGATCCCATTCCACTTACACTTCAATTGAACTTGCAAATGAAATTTGCAGACTAGGATGATCAATTGTATTTCTTGGCTTGATCCAACCTCAGAGCTTCACCTCCAAAATGCTGACTACACAAAGTTGCTGAAACTAATCTGAGCCTTTCTTTAAGCAAGTTCTATCCTGA
Organism: Equus caballus; assembly: GCF_041296265.1. Taxonomy (NCBI): domain Eukaryota; kingdom Metazoa; phylum Chordata; class Mammalia; order Perissodactyla; family Equidae; genus Equus; species Equus caballus. The sequence goes on from NC_091697.1 coordinate 88,356,477, forward strand.
TCAGATTTCCTTTTTTTTTTTTCATCAAAATGAATATGAGCTCAAATACTGGGTGGAGTTAGTCCTTATGATTATTACAAACCACTTATCAACAAGAGTGAAACCATGAAAGGATTAGATCCTGATGACTCTGTCCTCTTTAACAGTTATAGCCAGTGTAGGAAGGAGGGAGAGGCCAGTAGGAGATGAAGTCACAAAGACAATAGAGGCCAGATCATGGTGGGCCTTCCTAGGCATTGTAAAGATCTTGGCCTTAACCCAGAATGAACTGGGGAGCCATTGGAAGGTTTTGCACAGAGGAGTGACTTGATTTGACTTATAAATGTTTTAGCAGATATATATATTTATCTGCTTTGATTGGTGAGGAGGCTATTTTGGCTTTTCAGGCAAGAGATGGTGGGTAATGGGGCATGGTAGTAGCAGGGGAAGTGGCAAGACAGGGTCAGAGCTTGGATACATCAGTTAGAGCTCTCTGATTATATGCAAGAGAAAACCACTCTACCAAAAAAAGAAAGAAAGAGAAAATTAAACAGAATATTGAGGAATCTCATGAAATCAGCAGAGATCCTGGAAAGCCACACTTGGGAACAGGATAGGAACAAGGCCAGGAACTACCTGACCATTGGAGCAATATCCGTGGAATGCATGAGCTTCAACTGTTGCTTTTGACTTTGCACCACTCCTCTCAAAAGTCAAATAACCAGGTGGGTCCAGCTTTCCAAGTTTGAGTGACATGCCCATTTCTTGGCCCATACTCAGCAGTAGAGAGCAAGAATCAAGGGCTTCTCTAGTGGGAGTCCAAGGTGGCTTGATTTACCACCACCTCCAGACCCCCAGGACTGCTTTAGATGGGAGAGAGATAACACCCCAAAAGGAAATTGAGATACTATTAGGAAGGAAGAACGAATGCTAGGAAGCCTATTCTAGGAAGCAATTTAATGGTGGTATCTGATTGTCAACTTACTTTTCTCCAGATATAAATATAATCCCAGTACTTAGCAGACTACAGTAGAGATCAGTTTATTTTGCTGTCAAATGGTCACTTACAAAGTTTTTGCTTAAAAGTCCCTAATTGTCTAGATAACCCATTTTGAAAAATATTTAATTTTCTTTTTAAGCCTACATAGTACATAACACATATACACCTTTCCCTCAGAATAATCAAAGAAACTATATTTGAATCAATATATTTGAATTATGTGGATAACCTAGTGAATTGCCGACAATAAACAGTGGAATAAAAGTTCGAATGTATCATCTTAAATCACTTTTTTCACTCTCTAGATAGTTCCTGTCCTTCGAACAGGAAATAGGCATGGGAATTCGTGTAAGAGAATGAGTGACACTGACGCTCCAATCTAGTCAATTTTGCCACATTGGAATGCAGATCCAGAGACACTAGATTTTCCAAAGAATCTGAGATTCTAGATTTTTATGTGAAACTTGTAGATTTTAAATGATGGAAACTTTGGATTGGGGTTTATTTTCAATTTTTGAACACTGTATAGGTCAAATAAAACACCTAACTATGACCCCTGTTCTCCATCCCAGAAACCTTCAAGATCTGATCAGACCTCAGCAAACATGACCAGATGCCTTGATTTCTTTTTCCTGTTTCCAATGATAACACCACAACCCTTTCTTTCCTTAGTGGGAACCAGATGACGTCTATGGCAAAGACATGTGATTCCCTGAGAATTCCCTTTGTACTCCAACTGCGATCAAAACAATCAATGTCTTTAGAACAGTTTCAAAATAACATTTTCCAGTGAAGACATGGAAGTGCCCTGGCTTACTGCTCCCCGTATAACGTCCAGAACCACAAAGGGAGAACTGTGGAACAGCTTAGGGTGAGCCAGCTATGGCGACTGGGGCAGTTGCTGAGGGGTACGGAAACTCATCTAAAAGAGGAACTCAAGCAACAAAGCAACTGAATCTAAGATAAAAATATGCTGAAATAGGACCTGAGGGGGAAAAAAGTCCACAATTGAAAGGAGGCCCTTCCGAATTCCTCAGCCCCAACTTTCTTCTTCAGCTCATCGCTTCAGTTCTTTTAGATGCATGACTGGCTTCTTTAGGTCTCCCAAGCACAGTGAACACCAAGTCACGTCCAAGACCCAATGGACAAAAAAACATGATGAATTTCCAAAAGTAATTACTTAAGAAGAAATTTTTATGGAATGTGCTCAGAGAATTGGTTAGTCAGTGGAGATTTATGTAAATATTTGTAAGGTATTTGTAAGTGATCTAATCCAGACGACTAGTCTTCCTTTTGCATTTTTTCCTCAGAACAGTGGAAGTTTTATTCACAAGCTCCACGTGAAAGAAACATATTTTTCCATCCCATGGTTAAGGATCTGTAGAATCATTTCCTTCCTACAATGCAAACTTGGCACATGACTTACCCACTTATTTCAGGTGAAAGACAAACCACAATCATGAGAGGAAAAGATAGGGCACTGCCTTAGGAAATTGCTTTTCATCCTCTCAAAACATTCACAAACATTAACCAATTAATCGGTGGGTAAAGTCAGCCTGTCTTTAAAAAACAAATGAGAAAACTGAAGATATTTAAAAGCTTTCCCTACAAAGGGATTCAGTGTCTGAGTCTGAATTAGAACTTGGACCTTCCTAACGTTAGCAGTTCAGAGATTCAACTCATGTAAACATTTGAAAGGTCAGCTGTTCATCAAACACTTTTCCAACTACAGCAAATGTATCCTTATTAAGTTTCTTTTGCAAAAGTTCCAAGGTGCTGGACACTCATCCATTGCCACCAATAATTAACAATTCAAAACAACCTAAATACAGAGAATTTTTTGTTGGCATTTTGAAACTTCAGACTATCTTAGGACTAGAGTATGTGGGAGCGGTTATGGGCAATATGCAGGCTAGGAAAAAAGACACCAGGCTGAAAATTTTTCCCAAAATTGATCCTTCCCTATTTCAAACAGATTTGTACAATAAGAAAAGTGTTTGTTCTCTTCAAATAAGAACTTCGTGCTTGTGGAAATGGGCAGAAAAGCAAAAACCAAGCAAATAATACCACTTGGCCTAATATTTAGAAGATTCAACAAAACTTGAAGCCCTAAGTAGGCATTACAGTCATACTTTATTCTATCCAGTTAACTTTGATTTGAACATATCTATCTGCTCAAACTTTAATGACTTCAAAATTTACTTGAACTCTGTATCTGCACTGAGATATTTCCCTCTTACTCTTTCTGCACACCCCACAAAAAATCACAAGGCTAATTTAATTGTGAGACAATCCCATTTATTGTGAGACTTCAGAATTGAACAGCTACCACTTTTAAAAGGTTTTCCTGAGTCTCACACCCACACCCTCTCTTATACGAGTCTCTACATGGCCATGTTTAACCTGACATGGTTACACGGTGAGCTACGTGGTACATCAGCAAAAAGAGAGGATTCCAGGGGCTGGCCCCGTGGCCGAGTGGTTAAGTTCACGTGCTTCACTGCAGGCGGCCCAGTGTTTCCTTGGTTCAAATCCTGGGCACGGACATGGCACTGCTCATCAAACCACACTGAGGCAGCGTACCACATGCCACAACTAGAAGGACCTGCAATGAAGAATATACAACTATGTACTGGGGGGCTTTGGAGAGAAAAAGGAAAAAAAAATAAAATAAAATCTTTAAAAAAAAAAAAAAAAGAGAGAGGACTCCAGTGAAAGCAGGATTTAAATCTCTATGTCAGACTCACAACTAACTTGAATGATTAACTGTAAAAAATGATTAAATTTCTAGAAGAAAATCTTTGCAACACTGAGTTAAGCAAAGATTTCTTAAGCGAGACACAAAAAGCATAAAAAAGAAAAAATAGATAAAATGAACTCAAAATTTTAATTGTTTGCTCTTCAAAAGACACAATGAGGAAAACGAAGCCACAGACTGTGAGAAAATATTTGCAAACCATTAACAAAGGGTTTACCTTGAGTATTTCTTTTTTTAGAAAACATATATACAACTCAATAAGAAGATAAAAAATATAATTTTTTAAATGAACAAAAGATTTAAACAATTACACAATAAGATATGCAACAGGCCCAGGAAAAAATGTTTAACATCATTAGTCATTAAGAAAATGCAAATTAAAACTAGGAGTTTCCACTAAACATATACTAGAATAGCTAACGTTAATAAGACTGACAACATCAAGTGTTGTCAAGGATAGAAGCAACCAGAACTCTAGTACATTTCTGGGGGAATGCAAATGAGAACAGCCACTTTGGAAAACAGTGTGACAGTATCTTAAAAAGTTAAACATAGATTTACCATATGACCCAGCAACCCACTCCTAGGTATTTACCAAGAGAAATGAAAGCCTAGCTCTACACAAAGACTTGTACATGAATGTTCATAGCAGCATTATTCAAGATAACGGGGGGCTGGCCCTGTGGCTGAGTGGTTAAGTTCCCGCGCTCTGCTGCAGGCAGCCAAGTGTTTCGTTGGTTTGAATCCTGGGCGCGGACATGGCACTGCTCATCAAACCACGCTGAGGCAGCGTCCCTCATGCCACAACTAGAAGGACCCACAATGAAGAATATACAACTATGTACTGGGGGGCTTGGGGAGAAAAAGGAAAAAAATAAAATCTTTAAAAAAAAAAAAAGATAACCAAAAACTGGAAACAACCCAAATGCCCATCAACTAGTGAACAGATAAACAAATCAAGGTATATCTATAATATGAAACATTACTTATCAATAAGAAAGAAAATTTGCTGATAAAAACAACAACACAGATAAATCTCAAAAGCTTTATGCTAAGCAAAATAATCCAGACACCAAAGACCACCATATTGTACAATTCCACTTATAGGAATTATGGAAAAGGCAAAACTCTAGTGACAGAAAGCAGATCAATGGTTGCCTTGGGCCAGGGGTCAGAGGAGAGGATTCACAGCAAAGGGGCACAGGGGACTTTCTAGCGTGATCGAAATTTTTCCATATCTTGATTGTGGGGGAGGTTATGTTTCTACACATGTTGCCAAAATTCATCAAACGGTACACTTAAATGAGCAAGTCTGTTATATGTAAATTATACCTGAATAAAGCTCAAAAACAGAAATCTCAATGTCAGGAAGCCTTTATTTACTGCTACTATTCTGCAAAATCTGGCTCTTGGAAATAACCTGAATACGTATCATCACAATTTCATTACAGATTTGAGGTTTCCTTTTAGGAGGAACCCACTAAGTGTTTCATATCCGTGATTTGTTCTGATATTGTTTCAAGTTAATAAGATACATCAGAAAACTGAATAAAGATTTGACTTGCTCTTTTGTCATCTTCAGAACACCATTTTCGGAAGAGGAAAGACCTCACCTGAAGTCAACGTATTCACAGTGTCATGCAATTCAACAAGCATTCACTGAGAGTCTGCTAAGTTTTGAACTGGGACCAGATAGCCCAGGTTCAAATTACAGGTCTACCATTTAGCAGTGTGACCTTGGACACATTACTTAAAATCACTGGGTTTCATTTTCCCATCTATAAAATGGAGATAATAGCAGTTGTTCTGAGAATTAAATGAGTTAATACATTATAAGTGCTTAGAACACTGCGTAGCACATAAATAAGCACCTCGCCTCAACTATTATTATGTCTGAGGTGCTAAAACTACAAAAAGGGATAAGATTTCGTTTTTGTTGTGTTGTTTGTTTGTTTTGATGAGCTCACAGTTCATTGGAGAGACAGACAACAAATTAATAACACATGTCAGTAAGGGACACCAATCGAGAAATGGTTAAGTATCATGAGAGTGCAGATGTATGAGCAATTCATGGTGGTGGTAAGGAGAGCTGCCAAGGAATACAAAGAGCAACTAAGTCTTGGAAGAAAAGCAGTTCTCCAGACAAAAAAGAGAACAGTAGTTGTGATCATGAACAGAATGTCTGCCAAATGCTATGCATCGTGATATATATTTTCCACAGGCCATTTCTCTTGTAATTGTTGCAATAACTCCATAAGACAGGTACTCCAGTACCCATTTTACACATGAGGAGACAGTGTCAGAGGTTATGAATCACCTGCCCGAGGTCACCAAACTTGTACATGCCTTAAGCTAGAATCCAAACGCAGCCTTTCAGACTCTGAAACCCTTGCAGAGAAACCAGCACAGCAAAGACCGAGGTGTTGGAGTGCGCAGTGAGTTTTGAGAAAGAGCAAAGAGCTCAGTGGGACTAGAACACAGAGAAAGCTAGAAGATGAGCGCTTGGGGGTCCTGCGACCAGTTTCCACGTCTCAGACAGAGAACTCCATTATACTATTCCCAGACAGGAAGCTTTTTATGGCCTACTGCTTCAATAGATTGTATTTAGTAAGCATAGTCCACCTTTGCCAGATCTTCATCTCAGCGGCAGAGGTTTCTTAAAGTGTGATCCAATGACCGCCTGTGGCAGAATCCCTGAACAACTGGTTAGAAGTACAGATTTTCCAGGTCCTACACAAGCCTACGGAATCAGAACCTCTTTAACCTGGGCCCTGAACCTGTCTCTTTAACAACTTCATCTGGTGTTCTCATACATGCAAAAGTTTGACAGCCCTACTAGCAATTGCAGATTTACTCAAAACCCTGCCTTTCTGGACTCCTAGAGCTGAGCTCTCAAACTTCAAAATGCATACAAACCACCTGGAAATCCTTTTAACAATGAGATTCTGATTCCATCGGTCGGAGAGGGGAGAATGGGGGTGGCAGGAGGAGGAGGCCTGAGATTCTGCCTGATGTTGCAGAAGTCACTGGTCCACAGACCATGCTTGGAGTCCTGGTTGTAGAATATCCCACCTGGATTTCACCTCCCTCTCTACCATCCCTCTTGCTCTTGTATTTATCTTCAGCCTACTTCTCCTTGCCAAGGTTTACTGCACCTTAAAACAACCTTCTGTTTATTTCCTCTCTAAAAATGCTGTACCTCTGCCAAGAGGTGATGGTCAAACTGTTTTTATTTTCATATGCTCATTATTGAAAAATAGTACTTTTATAAAAAATGTTCCTTGGATGTCTGGAATTGCTCATTGAAATTTTAGGATAGCCTAAGTCTGGATAGTAGTATATTAAATAGAGACTGATGATGACAAAAGGTGTGAAAAATTGACCTTATCTTGTGCTATCATGCATGTAGTCAGTCAGGGAGCCTATTAACATTTTCCTCAATACATTCTTTTAAATAACATAATGAAACCAACAGAGCTACTGTCCCCAGAGTCATCAAGGACTGACTAAGGAGGAATCTTAGAATGAATCTCCTTATTTAGACCTTAAGGAACCTGAGCTTTCTGGTCTCCTGTGCAGACATGCTCTGGAAGCCTCTCCTTGCTGGCACTCCTTCAGGGAAGGAGCTGTGTGAAGCCGTCTGCCAATGCTGCAGCTCCCTGGCACCAGCAATGGCAAAAGCCACTCAAGGAGAAAGGCGTCTTTTGCACTCTGGGTGAGAATGGCTGCCTTAGAAAATGGCTTTTTCAGTTCCCAATGCTATTTTTCTACGTGTTATCATATTTTCAAAGCACTAATCCTTAATCCTTATGGAGAAGATCCTTTGCAGAACCACTTTGTATTTTTCCAGTGCCTGTTCTAAGGGGCTCTCCTAAGCCTTTCCTAATGTGCGTCCATTAACTTGGACTTCATTCTTGGCTTTGCAATTCAGACAGTTACTTTATCTCTGTGGTTAAAACTCTTCTGTTTGTTGTTCCCACTTAATTCAGATGAATTAAATAGGCACTTTCATAAAGGGGCTACATTACCCACTCTCTATAAAATAGACAGGCCCAGATGCATGCCAAGGATTCCCTAGAGACAATAGTCTTATTTGATTTGGTGCATTTTAGGTGATGGAAAGTATATTTTGGTCTGAAATCTCACATCTTTGCCCTGAAATCTTAGAAACTACCAGTCAAATTACTAACATTTTTTTTTAAGAAACATGCTAGGGATGGAAAGCCAAACCTATACTTTGAAAACTAAAAGTAATACTCTCTTTGGTACTTAATAAGCCCTTCTAGATGGAGTCAGCCATCTATGGCTCACGGGAAAAGCCAAGAGGATTCTAGGCTAATTTGGGAAATAAACACAGTTTAATTCTGAGGCCCTCCTACATCTTTTTTGCTTCTCTTCTCACCCCTTATCTCAGTTTCTCATTCATTTAATAACCTCCCAAATACCAACTATGCATTACATACTTTTAGGTTCTAGAGATGCAACTTTAAATAAGTCAAAGACAGCCCCTACTGTCACAAAATTGATTACCAAATGGGACATATAGGAGTAAGCAATGACAATATAGGATGCTCCATTCTTGATTTAAAGTGGATGCCAACCAATCCCTGTCATGATCTGATGTTTACTGGCCCTCAATAGGTTTGGATTTGCGAGGCTGGTTATTTCTTCCTGGGCAGGATCACTATGTCTGCAATTTGCCTTGTTGCCACTAGGGGACACAACGGAGTCCTGGGTTATATCATGTATTCCAACTGGCTTTCACAAGACTGGCCTCTCAAAATAGTTAGCATACAATTCGTCAGTTTTTCTTTTTGTATAAATGAAACTTTTACTAAACTTAATAGACAGAAAACTACTCATTAACATTGTGAACTGTAAACAATATAAAATATAGTTTTAAAACTATATAAAATAAGATTTAAAGAAATGCAAAGCCACACAAATAAATTTGTGCCTTCTGTCACATGACTCTCTAACTCCTGTCACTACTTGTTTAATTTAACGCAGTGTTGCTTCTCAAGCCCAAACAAAATTACTCCCTGACTTGATTTTTAGAATTGGGCATTTATGCTATACTCCTCCATGCTTTGGAGCTACTGAGTGAAAGTTTACCTCTTCAATCCACTTCCTGGGATCATACACAGGATCCCTGTTTTTAACCATCTCCTTCCTAATTACCTAGGCAGGCCCCATTTCCATCCCCTCCCCCCACAAAATCCCCTACTACTATAATTTCACCAGCATTCCCACCTGGAGAATTTTGTTCACAGTTGCCCTCTCTTCTGAATCCTGGCTAGATTCTTTGTACCTCAGTTTGAGTAAAAAGAACAGGAGACTGACACCATGTGAATGTAAGGAAATCACCCAGTGATAATCTCTTTGAATCAGGAAAACCATGACCTTTGACAAGCCCTTCAGCTAATTCACTCTGAGACTTTTTCTGAACAGCCTGTTTGTATGAGTGGTGCTATGTGTAACGGTTTAAGATTACTCTATGATTCGTGCATTCAAATTTTACTTTATAAGAGAATTATCTTTATTGATTGCTTATGAAAGGACATTTTCTATTTCTCAAAAGGATTTGAGATGACTTGCACAAAAAGCCATACCTACAATTAAACCATAAGATCACAAAAAACTCAAGAGTAAAAAGAGAAAGAGAGAAGACCTGATAATAAAACCTCCAGAACCAGCCCACCCTCCGCCCCCTTGTAGAAATCTAGCCTGACAGACCATCTACAAGACTGAATACTATTTATTTGATGTTGTATGTTTCACCCTCGCCCTCTGCTATATTGTGAGTTCTTTGAGAACTAGACATGTGTCTTAGCCAACTTTCGTCTTCACAAGGCATTTGCAAAATGTTGGATACAGGCTGAATTTTTAATAACAGTTTGCTGAATTTGCTCTGACTTTCTAAATTTCCACTCTATTTCTTTTAAGAGCAGTGCTTTAGTTTTTCTTTCTAATATTTTAAAATGTAATTTAGATATGCTAAAATATCAGAACCATTTTAAAAAACAGTTTTACGTGGTTTTCTTTCTCATGATATTAAGATGTTAGTTTATAAAGAATTAAGACGTGACTCTCCCTAGAGTGATTTGTATTTTTAAAGGCTGGGGGAAAACTACCCTCCCTTTTCTGTAGCCTCTGTTAGTTTTGCTGTCACTAAAATGTCCTGAAATAACCCCTACGGCCACCAGGTACCTTACTTACCACGTAGACGTGCAGAGAACGTGATCGCTCATGCCTGCCCTCCCACCACTCTTGCTGGCATCAACCTTAACTCTTCTCAGACCCAGACATCATGCCTGCTACTACTCAGAAAATCATAATAAGTGACGATCTTATTTTTTTAATCCAAAAAATTGCCAATCCCTCCTAGAGGATGGATGACTGATCACTGTCAAACAGTATTTATAAATTTTACCACACACAATTTACTTTACAGTCTCATAGCCTCATCAACATTTTTTGGGATTCCAGATTACCAGGATAAAATTGTATGCCTTTTGTTATTAGTTTAGCTTTTGAAAATGTTAAAAATATCAAGATAAAAGCTGATTAAATTCACTACCTATATTTATTGCTTACTAATTCAAATATCACTAATAACATCTGTTTTGCCAAGAATGTTACAAAATGTCATAATTCCTAATCCTTGATGATCTGTTTAAATTTTAACACATCTTAAAATATTTCTGCCCTCCAAATTTTTAATCAAATGCTTTTGATTAAACAACTACTGATTTTGTGTCCACCTTTGATGAAGAATTTTCGTGACATGCATCTTTGTCTATTTTACTCATTAATATCCTAAGCACCTAGACCAACGCCTGACACAAAATAGGTACAAATTAAATATTTACTAAATAAATAGTAATACTCTTCCTCTTCTTGTCCATCATAATTTCCTTATTTTCACCATTGCAAAAAAAGCAGCCTACCACTAAATCTCCCTTATTAGATTGGCAGTTTCTTGAGGAGATCTTATTTAATTTTGTAAATAATGTAACAAAACACAGAAAGTCCTCGGATGCAAGTGAGAGCATGCAAGCAGCCAAAGAACAGCTGCATTCTGAGGTTCACCACATTAGCATGATTCTGAATGTAAAATCAGGATGAGCATGTAGAAACCCCAAGGTAATCCTTCCACTAGCCTCAGCCTAGTTTGTAGTCTTTTTTAACTGCATTTGGTTTAAGCAACTAAATGAGAAAAAAATTTGGAAAAGGTTTAAAGTGGAGGCAGAAAGATGAATGAGTGATTAGAAACTAAAGCCTACGAAGTTGAAGGAACTTGGTCAATTCAGTCCGGAAAAAAGCAAGAGAATTGAAGAGAATGAATTGTCATAAGTGAGGCTGGTTGGGCAAGAGATGCACAGGGTCTCCAGAAACACAGGTGACATTGTGGGGCCATAGGGGAGGATAAGCAGCCAGGAACTCATGTGCTGGGCAGCACAATGAACAATGTCCAAAGGATGTGGTGAAATCAACTCCATTGGCAGACAAAATTTGTAATCAAGCAGGCAATGGGTTCATGGCTCTGAGTAAACCAGTAGCAATTATAATGAGAGTATCTTACACTTATCAAGCACTTTCTAAGTATTTTACATGTGTTATCTCATTTAATTCTTATAATTCTGTGAGGTAGACACTATTATGTTTCTGTTTTACAGATGAAGAGACTAGGGTAAGAAAGATGAAGAAAGCAAGTTGAAAAAGCCACTAAGGAGTGCTTAGGTCACTTGCCCAAGCTCACCCAGCTAGAAGGGGCTCAAGCCAGTTTCCAACCCAGGCAGTTTAAGTCTAGAGATGCACTGTTGGCCCCCCAGGACACCCCACTCTCTATACTGTAGGATCAGTTGGTAGGGAGTCCAGAGAGCAAGCCACAGGAGAGAAGAGGCAAGAGCCAAGACTCAAGGTAGGCTGCAGATCCAGTGAACTGGAAAGTTAGGTTGGTAAACTGAGCCAGAAGCCAGCATGTCAGAGGAAGGAGAGGCTCCAGGAGAGAGGTCACACAGCACTCACATCTGGCACAACGGATACAACCTGTGTGTAGTAGGACTCATGCCAGGCCCAGAGAATAAAGACTAAGGCATCGATCTACTTCTAGGCCCCGGCAGGACTGTGGCAAAGAAGAGGCTGATCCTGTAGTGGGGGTGCCTGGGAAGAGGAGTTGATCAGGCACTGCTATCCCTCACACAGCCCACCAGCCCACATTTCAGAAACTGAAAGATGACTTAAGAAGGTCCTGTCCTACCTCAAAATCCCAATAAAGACCTGGGTATCGTCCATGAACTCTATAGCAGGTACAGCTAATTCAATAAGGGCTAATAATATAATTAAATCAGAGCCCTTCAAAGCCCTATAAAATATTATATTTTTAGATAAGTAAGCAAACCATTAAAGCTCTCCATTCATTCAGGATAATTCATTCCTTTGGAAAAGCTCAATTACTTAGATCAACTGCTCCTAGAACCATTATGAAGCTTTCAAAATTTTTTCCTGGGTCCTATCTCAAACTTACAGGATCAGAATTTCAGGTGGTAGGGCACAGGAAATTGTACTTTTTTAGTGTCTTGGATAATTTTGGTGATCTATTTGACTCATCTGCATGAACACATGCAAAATTGCCAACAGGAGTCCATTAGTGGGAATATTCTCCAAGAGCTGCATCCTTTTCCCAGCTCTGATGAGAGTCAATGCAACTGCCCTGCTCAGAACAATAGTGTGGGGCTCTCACCTCATTTCACCTGATCAGGTACTTTTGGGATCTGCTGGACCCAACCAGGAACAGCCCTTCACTGAGACAGTAGAGGCCATCTGGATTCAGACACTTCTGCTGCAGACGGTAATGGAGCAGGGTCTTAAGAAGCCAGGGCCTTCAAATAAGAGGATTTGAGAATGACAAAGTGAACTTTAGATAAGTAGGAAACAGATTACTAAGTGGTTAAATGAAAAGGAAGCAACAATGTAGTACTGCACAGAGGTATATTTGGGTAGTGACTGAGAATATCTCTTCCCTAAAGTTACGACAGTTGTTCAGTGGGAATGATTAGGCCAATGGCTTGGTTCTGCTCCTATCACATTGGTGTTGTTCTGTCACCTTCCTTTGCCCTCCTCTGTGTGCAGGGCTCATTGTAAACTCTAGGACTTGGGTTCTCTAAATAAAGAATAACTAACTTTTACCAAATGCTTAGAACTATTGGGCTTTGTCCTAAATTGTCTATAAGCAATTTCATTTAATGAGCAATTTTAGGTCCCTTGGATGACTTGAGCAGCAAAGAGTTCTCTGATAATTTATTCTAAGGATCCAAAGTTTCTTGCTCTTATCTTCCAGCATAAATAGAAGTTTCTTACACAGTAAATGGCAAGAAGTGATTTCCACCTGCATTTAGGGTGGCTTCAGAGAAGTTTTACTTGAATCACACCCTCCCTTGGGTATTGAGATTAGGTAAAGGATGAATTTACTGATAATGAGGTTAGTTCTTTCATTGTGTGTGACCCAAGTGTCACATAATCCAGTCTGGTGTCTTCTTCCATATGAATAGCTGATGTTTACATAATCGATTCAACTGGCTGTGTATTGGGCCAAAACCAAGAGGAAGATGGCTACAGAGTTGGTCTACCTTGTCATCATCTGCTTTTTACTGATATTTAAACACAGTCTAAATTGCTAAACACTAGAATTAATAATAAAAGAAGTTGGACTCTCTTTAGGGGTTTAATAAAATGTGATGCCTTTTCTGAGGATGTTTTTAATAGACCCATATCAAGAAGATAAGGACAAGATATAAAGAACAAATTGGCCTCTCAAAGTGTCTTCCGATCAAGGAATGCAATGATTATATCAAAGGCATGAGAAACACCAGCCAATTTCTCCTTGGTGCCTAACATATCTTCTTGGAATTTAAAATGAGGAGCAGTGATGGTTTGCCACAGGTTCAAGCAGAGAACATGCCACCTTTCATAGAACTCTATTTTAGAGTGACAAAGTGGCCAAAAGACAAGCTGATCAGGAAAGCCTAACAGAGGTAAAAATGAGTAAAATCATAGCAAACCACACCAAGTGTGTTTGCAAACCAGCATTTTCTTCAGCCATGTGGCAAAGTTTTTCTCAAAATGCTGCCCTTGTAAAAATGGCTGACACAAGATATAGCCTAAACCCAGCCTTCACCTTTTCCTTACACAACCACCTTGGCTTTGAGCCAAAGTCCCAAAGAACAGGTAGAAGTTACCATTCCAGGCAGTTAAATATAGTGAGAGAAATGGAACACCCATTTTTTTCCAAGTCAAGCAGGACCTTGTAAGAAGCAAAACAAGAATTTGGATTTGCTGGATAATTTAAACAGCTGTAAGGATGACTTTTGTAGCATAACTCATTCACAGGAGCTAGTCGCCAATGGAAAGAAATATACAACACTCTGAATTGCTTGTTGTAATAGACAAGTCCAAACAATCCATAAAGAACCAATGTCACATAATTGAAAAATAAAACACGTAAACAAGTTGGCAGTTTCTCTGAGCCTGACTTCTTGCCCATGCTCTCCACACACTAGAGTGAGAAAAATTCAGGATTTAAAGTCAGATGGCTGGTTTAACATCCAGATCATTTTACCTCTCTCAGCCTTTCTCAGTATCATTATCTGTAAAATGAGAAGGATAATTACATGTACCTCATAAGATTACTGTGGGGATTAAGTAATAACAATAATAATAAAATATTTTTACTACATAAATGTTTGCTGGCATTAGGAAAACTTGCAACACAATCCTCTTGTAGTGTATCTTCTTTCCAGCCTCTCTCAGGATGAAGGAGAGATATGGCAGTGATAGAATGGGATGTCCTTTGGACCAGAAAAAAATGTCACTCTATTGTACAAGGTCTGTGGGCCTCTGTGTCCTAGAATCTTTTAAAATTTCATCAGTTTCCCACTGAGTATAACCAAGGTCCCCAACTGGCTCCCTTAGTTATATGTGTGAATGGCCCCCTCTCAATAAAAAACCTTAAGGAACTCACTGGGCATAGAGGGTGGATCAATGTGACTACATTATTAATCAGAGAACAAACATTCCAGGCAAGTAATTTTGTTTTCTCCCATAGATTAAACACATTCTCACCTGCAGAGACTAATAGGCTCCAGGGATCTTTCTCTCTATATTTAACAATGAGATAACAAAGTGGCAAAGTCAACAATAATCAGAAGGCAAGTATAAGGAACCAAGCAACTTTTTTACAAATATTGTTTTTCCTTAAGGGAAATAAGACACACCTTTAATACAACAGTTCTGTAACTTGAAACAACAAGAGATGTGGAAAGAGAAAGAATGCCAACCAGAATAGGTTTTATTAAAGCAATCAGCTCAAACTCCAGTCTTGGCAGGAAACGAAGTTCAGGGACACAGACAAACTTCTCTGAGCTTGGTCATCCAGGATAAAGTCCTTGGATCTAACTTGGAACGATTTCTTCAATCTACCAATTTCTCAGTCTACCAAATCTAACCAGTTACCTCAGTGATTATTCCTTTGAAATGTCTTTATATGTTCTCCTCCTTTTATATCTCCACTTGTCTCTGCCATCTTACCATCTCCTACCTAGATACTCAAGTGCCTCATAACTAGCCATCCAGACTCTCCAAACCCAACTGCCCAAGTGACAGTCTCAAACAGGTCTCTACAGAGTCATGCTTTAGCTCAATAGGCAAGGTGAGTTCCCTGTGGTCTATATGTATAACCTCTTCACCTGACTTTCAAAGTCCTCCATAATCTGACTCCACCCTGCCAACCTGGCCTTATTTTCCAGTCAGACTGGCTTCCTCACCAATCTCTCATGAACACACAAGACACACACCCACACTGCTCCATTGCCCCTTCCACTACCTCACTCATGCTGCTTGCTCTTGTGTGGAATGCTCTGCTGCTCCAACTGCATATCCAAACCCTATTCATTCCTTAGGGCCTAGCTCTAGTCTCACCTCTTCCATGAAGCCTTCTCTCACCCCTGCACTCCTCAATAAACATTTTCTCTGTACCAGATAATCTATCACTTCACAAGTCATCTGTACAGCGTTCACCACTCATTTCATGTACACTAGACTCATCTCCATAACTAGATAACAAATTATGTCACAAAAATGCTGCTCCTCATGCCAAATATGATCCCAAACACATTTCATTTGATACTTCATTTTTGTTTTCTTTTGTGTGAATAATTTGGCACACCCTCACCACTGCCTATGGAATTTCCTCAGTGAAATCATTCTTCTGCCATCAATCATCAAATTATTTAAATTAAGAACAACAATATTAAAATACACATCAATAAAACCTCTAAATCTTGGACGTAGGAGAAAAGGCACTGGGTGAATTAGAAAAATCACTGAACAATGATTTAGGAGATCTAGCTTCTAGGCACCACCCTGCCGCTAACTAGCTCTGTGATCCTGGTGAAGCCACACAGTGTCTCTACAAAATGAAGGGGTTGGACTGAGTGACCTCTATGGTCTCTCCTAACTCTTTCTTTCTATGATTCTAAAACTGCCAACAAGGCATCAGAGGCTCATTTGGTCCTGTCTGAAAAGCAGAAGTGAAGAGATTTCTTCAGGAAATAGAAGAGCTCCAGTGCCTTCTCTTTATAATCACAATATTAATATTTTGGGGGAAAGTTGGTATTGGAATATTCTCATTTATTAGGTGATATGTTATAGTAATATTCTAGGGCAAATATAAAAGAGGTAACTGGTTAGTTTTCACTTTTTGAAACTCATCATGTATATTTTGAACCAACTCAGAAGTGGCCTATCTTGAGTTTGGGTGTCCTGAAGATTTTAAAAGAGGCCCAACTCAAGTTTCAATGGAAAAAAGTCTAAAGATAGATATTGAATGCTACAGCATAGACCTAAGAGAATTTTATACATAAAATCCTGAAAAAAATATTTCTCCTACTTTCTAGCCAAATGTATATTTTAAGTAACAAGATATACTAACAAAATCTGCTGTAAATCTCTAAGATCTTTTTTCTTTCCTTTTCTTTCCTATTGGTCTTGAGGATGAGAGAGTTTCTTTAAGACAAAAAAAAAAAAAACCACAGAGAAAATAAATTATCATCAGGCACCTATGAAAGATAATTTATAAAACAATACATAGAAGCAGGAGAGTTTTCTAAGGAGAGAGGGGCAGTCAAGAAGGAAATGACATTAACAGAGGGTCTTCCAAGGATGGCAGTCAAAAAAGAACAGTAAATGTGTCACAAAATCAGCACACTGCGGTTCTGCTTGGGAGTCTCATTCATTCATTCATTTGTCATTCATTTATTCATCAGGTGCTTGGGTAATGAGCTAGGCACTTCAGATATATTAAAGGGAAGACATAGCGTCTGCCCTGCAAGAACTCAGTAGCACGTGGTAAGACAGCCAGGGTGCGAGTTAGCACTGCCCCTGACGGAGGGGTTACTGCGTGCCAGGCACTGTGTTGAGCATACCAGCCCCATGAGGCAGGTACTATTATTAGCCCTGTGTCACGGATGAAAAACTAAGCCTTTGGAGGATTCAGTAACTTACCCAAGTGCTATGATTTGAATGTTTGTGACCCTCAAAATTCATATGTTGAAATCCTATCTCCCGATGTGATGGTATTAGGAGGTGAGGCCTGTGGTTAGGTCATGAGGATGGAGCCTGAGGTATTAGTGCCCTTTAAAAGAGATCTCAGAGAAATCCCTCACCCCTGCCTCTGTCATGTGAGGTTACGAGCAAGAAAATACAGTCTATGAGGAAGCAACCCCTCACCAAACACTGAATCCACCAGTGCCTTCATTTCGGACTTCTCAGCGTTCAGAACTGTGGGAAATAAATTTCTGTTGTTTATAAACCACCCAGTTTATGATATTCTGTTATAGCAGCCCAAATAAACTAAGACACCAAGGTTACCCAGCTAGAAAGGAGCAAGGCTGGCTTTTAAACCTAGGTCTGTCTGGCTCCAGAGCCAGCACCCTCCACCCCAACCCTACACTACAAAATGATGTGGACAGTGAATTGTGGTGAGTGGTAATGGAGACAGGTGCAAAGTACTGTTCCTCTGCTACTCACAGTCATATCCATCCTCACCAAGGGGTTCCTGTGAACCTGCACACCAGAACAAATTCCAAAAGCTGGGAAGAATGGATGAGTAGCAGGCCTCTCACTAGAGCTCAAAAGAACAGCATCCTCCTCTGATTCAAGGCCACAGCATCTGGCTTCAGCAGCATCTGAAGTTGGTGTGTGTAAAACTACCCAGGATGTGGTATACTGTGACTAGACCAAGGCCACAGGGGGACCAAAGCAAAACACTTCAGTTGCTTCAGATTTTCTGCTGATGCCTGAAAATAAACGCACACATGTGCACACACTCCATTGACACTGCAGTTCCCCAGAAAGCAGTTTATTCAAAAAGTACCCTCCTCTTCCCATCAAAACAGAAATGATTTTTTATACACGTTTGAAAACTAAAATAAAAGAATTGAAAAAAAAGCAAAAGAACCTCTTCCTGAAAGTAAAGGCCCCAGGAGACTGGGGAAAAAGGACTCTGGGTAGCTTGGTGGCTGTTTGGTCCTCCTGGGCTGAGCAGCTGCCAGAACTAAGAGGACTCCAGAGGGACCTAAGGGTCACAGCCACAAAGAACCACAAAGCTTTGGGGGCCCTGGGGAGGACGCTGTGAGCTCTGCGGGACCGAGGCCCCACCTGCTCTAATGCCCGCCAAGGCCCTCATTGGAGACCTGTTTTGAATCATAACACCAGTGGAGAAGTGGTTTTGTTTATTTGCTTTATGGTATCTTTTTGTCTTTTTTTGTTTGTTTTAATCTAGTTAGGCATAAAATTTGCAGAGGGCTATGAGGGGAAGATTTGCCTTCTAAGAAGGGCAAAGGAAAGATTTGGGGCTGTAGCGAGGTGCCACAGGCACCTATCCTGCCAGCATTACCTCCTGAAGCCTTGAAGGGCGTGAGGGGGATCACCTTTTATCAAGGCCCCATTAAGGATTGTGTCCTAGGCATTATGCGAGGGACCCTGTCTTATTTAAGCCTCACCATAAGTTTTGAGATATTATTAATCTCTTTTACAGAAGAAAAAAAAGGAGAGGCTCTGGACAACACTAAATAATTTGTTGAGTATCACACAGCTGGTCAGCAGCGGCCAGAACTAAAGGTCTATCTGAACCCAAGCCCAGGAAGAGAATCCTTTCTGTGGAAAGCAAGCAGTAAGAAGAAATCCTAAAGAGAAGATGAAAAATTAACATCTTTCTTTACTGTTTGTTTAATTACCTGCTTATTTGAGTAGGAATTATATGCACAAGGAAAACATTTTAAGCTTTATAAAAAGGCATACAGTGAAAAGTAAGACTCTTTCTACCTCTCTCTCTCAGCTCTACAGTTCCCTTCATCAGAGGCAATTGCTGATAATAGTGTGTCAAGATAGGCTATACATATACCTGTGTACATACAGCCTTTTTCTCCATAAATGGAAGCATTGTCTGTCTCTTCTTAGATATCTAGTATATCTTGGAAATTTTCCATATTGGTACATATAGACCTGCCTCATTCCTTTAACAATTGTTAAAAGAATCTATTGTATGGATACGTGATAATTCATTTAACTAGTCCCCTATTAAATGGATATTTAGAATGCTGCATAAACATCCTTATATATTCTTCCTTGAACACATATGCTAGTATACTTTGGGGATACACAGTTAGAAGCAAAATTCCTTGGTCAAGAGTATGTGCATTTTAAATCTTGATGGACTGAAACAAATTGCCTCCAGAAAAGGGTATACCAATTTACAATCCTTAAAATATATACTCATGTATGCTTCCCCCACTGTCTCCAAAACAGTGTCCTATTGTGTGTTGAAAAGAAAAGCACCCATATGTTCACCTGCTTCTTTAAAAGTCACCAACTTCCTTCAGTGTGAATAGGAGAAACCTATTTATTCAGGCCTAGGCATTAGATTCCTGGAGGAAAGGAAGATTTTTAGAGCTCCTTGAACTGCAGAAGATGCTGACTAAAAGCATCTGGTCCTCAATTAGATGATGTTGGCAAAGTAGGAAAATGGAATAAATCCCTGAAAATAAGCAGTTGGCTGTGACTAATCAGATCAATCCACCAGGGTACTGTCAGAGCGACAGTCACCCCTGGGTATCCCGGTAACCCCATCAGCCCGCTGCATAGCAAGGGCAGGGCAGGCAGTGAGCCAGGAGGAGGATGCCTGCCACAGCCTCAAGCAGCAGTACTCAAAAATCTGCTGCCTGCCCCTGCTGGCTGGGGAAAGAGAGCGTGGGGGAGGGACATATCAGAGCATAAGACTGAAGAGAGACTGCCAAGGATTGAATGATGTTTCCTAACTGTACTAAAATGAGGGGGAAATGGATATAGTAGAAAATGAAACACCTTATAGTTATATTTTCCAATATAAAAACTTTCTAGAGTGAATAAACCCCTAATGGCTTTGCAACACTAATATCTCCATCCAGTGGTGCAGCCCAATTAAAACTGTAGGATCCAGGCAGGAATCCTGGTCTTCAAAGGCTAAGACAATGTGAGCCACACACTCTTTGCCTTAACTTTGCTTACTAGAATATCCTAAAAGTCTGGGTGGGACATCCTTTCAAGATGCATTACAAAATGTTCCTCTTCTATTGGGCAATCACCTTGCTGAGGTATTGATTGTCAATACCCAGGGAAAAGACTCTGCTTGTACCATGGCCTGAAGAGGACAGAGGAAGGGCAGCGGCTTAGATAGACGTTGAGGGTGAATTGACATGAGAGGACTTTGTCTCTAGAGGGTTGATGAGGTCCCAGTAGTGGTCATATTTATGTAGCTTGTAGCTACATAAATTGTAGCTTGGCTTGATTTTTAAGCTTGTGTACAGCTATTACATGACTAAAGGAACAGGTAAATATGCACTGCTAACACCATCTGTCAAAGATTTTTAACCCAGGTGGTTGCCCTGTAGAGCTGAATATTTTAACCATGTAGGGAAGGAGGCCCCCAGCAAGCAGCAGAATGCCTTCTAATTATTACTTGTGCTTTTTTCCAATTAGCGACCAACAGCATATTGTCATAGAGGCATTGTAGGGAGTTGTTTGCCTCTGTGCAGATATATTCAGATACTTAAATGTAGGTTTCTAGGCTTGATACATATTATTATAAAAATTACAGGGCTGAAAAAATGATTTCGGATGGATTTGTTTCAATGCATAGGATCTGAAGCAGCCTCTGGGTCAGCTTCACAGGCAGTTGGAGGCTGTTGGATAGAATTTGCTGTTGCCCAGCCCACATCTTGTCAGCAATATATACGAGTTAACCTGATTTGCCATTGTTAGCTCTACTCCTCTGAAACCTCTCCAAATCACTCACTAATTCACTTTCAAGTACCATCCACCACCACTCAGATGAGCTCCGCTCCGTTCTCATTGATTGAGTTTGATTGATAATTGATTGATTCCCTTATTAGTGTGTCATCTGGACAGAGAAAAAATAATTTGGAACATCATCTTCAAATTGCATTCCAGGGGTTATTTAGCTCAATATGGATTTCTATTATTATCTCTCTCCCTCCATTCCACTGAGACTTTTCTCTATTAATACTTCTGGTATCGAGAAAGTTTTCATGAGCAAGAATGAACAAGAATCTATGAAAAAATAGAGAGATGAAGAAAATGTAGAATCCTAAGAAAATGTAAATAATTAAATTGAAGTTAAAATTTACCTAAGAAGACTGGTCGTCTAAGTTTTAGGGGGACTATGTAAAAAGTAAATAAATAATAGCTCTCCTATGTTATAGACCTTGAGATGACCCTGGGAAAATGTAAATGAAACCTATGATAAAATAATCCAATACATAAATTGAACCTATCAAAATGTTATGCTTAAGGATTTCTCCCCACTGACACTTACAGAATACCATCTATTATAGCAGTTATATGAAAGCTAATCATGTAACTATTGAGTATGTTGTTCTAAGTTCCTACAAATGGGAAATCTATGGATAACCTAGAATCTAGCCCTGCCCATGAACAGCCTTTAGAGGTGCAATTATTGCCTGTGTATCCTTAAAATTAAATTTTGCAACAGAGAGGTTTTAACCAAAACACATAGTAGGAATATTTACTAAAATGAAAAGTGGACCTCAACTAAATGTGTCTGCACCAATATCTCACAGATTATATGGTTTCAATTGATTTTTTTTTAAGTAATAGTAACACTTGAGGTAAACTGATAAGTGACTTGAAGAGATTTCGGAAGGGTAGATCTAACCACCTCATGTAGAAATTCTCTCAGAGGTCAATTAATCCATCAGGGTCATCCTAGTATTTTACCCAGGCTCACACAGGTAGGTAGGAGCAGAACCAAGACAAAACTCAGGCCTTCTAACTCCTAGTTTATCTGCAGCAAACTAATGGGGCCAAAGGAACCATTTTATAGGACTCTGGATAGTGTTCATTAATTTAAATTAGATAAAGAATGCAATTTTTAAATAGACCTTATCTTAGAGAGCTCATTCCTTCATTCATTCATTTCCTCTTTGCTGTCCCACCTTGGTCTAAAAAGTAATCTGAGGTAGTTTATAGAGATACATGCCATGCAACACGGTAAAGCATGCATATCAACATAAGAGAAAAAATATTTTCCAACACTTTAGAAATATTCATTTGCCACATGAAAATATACTCCCATTATAAGAAATTCTAAAATTTTTACTAATTGAAAATAATCTGCTAATTGGCGAGGTTTTATCATCCTATTTTGTGATGAGATTCTTCTTATCCACACTAATTTTGAGTTCTTTGTTACCGCTATATTCCTGACTCTCACTTTACAGTTTCTAGAAAAGACTGAAATCCAGACACATTACTAACCCAAAGGCATACTATAAATGAGTTCTAGCCAAATACGAATATTACATGCATAAGTAGCCCCTGTAATAAAAGGTCAGAAGCAGACCCAAGACCCCCGCAGGGTTCAGGAGAGGCTCTGACCTTCAAGCTGCCCGGCCAGTGAGTGACAGCTGCTGAGGGGTTCCAGAAATCCTGGAGGGACAGTGCATTTCACATCTAGTTAAATTCATGAAACCAGTTATTAGGAAGGGGGCTTTGTTTACAAATTGTTGTAATTTAGGAATGCAACAGTTTATTTATTCTTCAGTTTTTGACTTCCAAGGTATTATTTACAGGCTCACTTCTTAGCCTTAGAAGACTAAAGAACAATATTTATGCTGCCAGTAGATGAAATTGGTGCCACTGATGGTGGTGCAAATAATGTTTATAATTCGGGGTCACAATTTTGTTTTTATACTTAAATGTTTCATAAATGCTCATTCATTTTTCAAGACCTTTGTTCATTCATTGTTCAAATACCACCTCCACTGAACTCCTGGGCACATTTAGCTGGCCTTTTTTGTTTCTCTGTTATACTGTTCTCCACACCACATTGTAATCAGGTAATTCATTTGTTTATATGTCTGTCTCGCTTCTCTGATTACAAAGTTCTGAGAGATAGGAAACGGGGCTTGTCTTTTACTGATAGATACTAGACATTAAATAACTATTTAATGGAAGAATAACTATTATCATTTTGATAAAAATCCATACAGTGTTTTGAGCTGTTTTCTTGAAATCAGACTGTGGTAGGATCAGAAGGTTCCGTCCGAGTCTGAGGATTCCTTCTTGTGTAAGTCTAGGCTTTGGAGTCTAGCTTCAAGGTCAGAGGAGAAGACACCTGGGATAGGGGAGAAAGATTAAAAATCAAAGTTTTCAGGATCTCCTTAATTCTTTATGCCTTTCGTCTTCCTCTTCAGTTGCTTGAAGCAATATAGAGTAGTACGGTGGACATTTGTTGTTTTTGTTCACTCTCCTTCCTTTCTTGCTTCTTCTGGTAAAAGCACCTTGATTTTGCTTTGGAGGAATTCCTCCAGCGGACATAGTCAAGCATCGTTGCCAATTTAGAGGCCCTGCCCTCCTCTAGCCAAGGGGTGGTCACCTGACCCAAGTCATGCCGATCAGACTCCTCTCTCTGGAATATGAACAAGGGACAAGAGGGCGATTGACCCTGAAGTGACCATCCAGAAGTCCCTGCTTTTCAGCCCTGCAGTGGCCATACTTCCTGGTCCTTCTAAGCCTCTTGCCTTGCCTTTCCTCTTGGTTGTTTGAGCTTCCCCACTTCCAGTGAATTACTTCTCTGATTGAATTAGCCAGAAGTGGTTTATGTGTAGCAACCAACAAATGGTAACTGACAGAAACAGTGAACTTAAGATTAAAATTCTATCTGATTTATACAAAGCCTAGCAAGAAGGAGTAACTCCGGATTTCTCCAATCTATTCCCAGCCCCAGTTTACCTCTTTTAATACTCACCCGCAGTCCAGGTAAGTAATCTAAGAAATCCCAATCCTGGGCCAGCCCAGTGGCATAGTGGTTAAATTCGTGCCCTCTGCTTTGCTGCCCAGGGTTTGTAAGCCTAGATCCCGGGCACAGACCTACACACCGCTCATCAAGCCATGTTGTGGGTGGCATCCCACATACAAAATAGAGAAAGATTGGCATAGATGTTAGCTCAGGGAGAATCTTCCTCACTAAATATAAAAATGAAAAAGAAATCCCAATCCCCCTTCAAATAATCATCCTGTTCCTAAAGTAACCTAGTTTTCCCGTTCATTCCCCGGACCAGCCCCAACATACCTTGCCTAGCAAAGCAACCCAGTGAGCTTGAAGACCCCTGCCATATTCAGCCCTAACCTGTTTCTTGCTTAACCAGCCACCCACTCTGCCACAAAAACATCGGCAGTGTTTCATTATTATGAGATTTCCAAGTCAGCCCTATATCATTAGCCACTCCCAGTTAGTTGTTTTACCTCTGGTTCACCATCAATCACACATGGGGAGCCTAATTATACTTTTTATTTAACACTTTCATAGTTCTCACTCTGCATGAGGCATTATTCTAAGTGCTTTACACATTTTAACTCATTTAATCCTTAGAAAAACCCCTGAGATAAGAACAAATGAGGAGAATGAGGCATAAAGATCTTTAGGTAGCTTGCCCAAAGTCTCAAAGCCCTTAAAGAGCAGAATCAGGATTCAGTCTGGCTCCAAGTCTGTGCTCTGAACCACCGAGCCATCGTTTTGAGACCATAGGTTTACTACACGGCCAATTAATGGGAAGGGCTAATCATATTTTAATCTGCAGCAGCTGACAGGGTACATTGACATGGAAATAAGATTATTCCCCACATGTCAAAAACCTAAAAATATCAAGTCAATTTTGTGTGCCCTCCAGGTTTCCTTTCTTAAACACCACGGAAACAAGCCAAAACAATTCTACAGTGCTTTCCATTCACATTGAGGAGATGCTAATGCCTTGGGTGGAAGGTGCCTTTCTTCTTTAATTGGCCTGAAACAGACATGTTAATTTTATAGAAAATTTGAAATGTAAATCTAGTGCTAAACTTTCATTACTTGTTGTCGCCCAGTGTTTCACCACTTCTGAGGCAGGAGAGGAGGGAGGGTGTTGCTACGCTTGTCCAGTCACTGTTGTGCCCCATGGCTGACTTGCTAACTCCTCTCACTTCAGTTCAAGAAAACAGAGGAAGTGACAGATCTGTCCACGAGTATGGATGGTACACTGAGGTGAGGTGATCAAATCCTTCTTGAACATGAGGCCCTCCTTTCTCCAGCAGGTTTGTTCAGCCACTCACAAATCACGCTTAAGATGATTTTTATTGTCTTCTTGGTATTTCAAATTGCAAGTAAGTTTATTGTAGTCATGATAGTCTTATTGGATTATATTTACGTTTTTACTTTCCTTGAATCTTTAAAAGTTTTCTGGAAGAGTATCTAAAGCAAGAATTTCCACATTGAACTTTTCAATTTACCTGTGAAGCCCTAACTGCAATAATTTCTCCCACTGAGAGCGACAGTCTAAGCAGGTTTGGTTCCATGAACACTAAACATCCTGTACCTTGCAGAACACTCATGATATAATGACATATAAACAAAGTATTGATAGAAATTTTCTAATTTTCTTAAATCAGGGTGAAATATAACTGAAAGTTAATAGTGGCTATCTATCGAAAGTGAAATTATAAGTGAATTTTAACTTCTTATACTTTTCTGATTTTAACCTATCATCTACAAAGAACATATATTCTTTTATAACTAAACAAGGCAGTATTAACAAAAATATTAAGCTTTATCTGTACTTTTATTATACTTGTGGTATCATGGCCATACTGTACTAAGTAATTTTTTTCTAATTTGTAACTAATTAAAAAGGTAAAATGAGCAGGACACTCTGTTATTTATTTTGAAAGTAGTAAAGCAAGAAATATGTAAAAATTCACCAAAATTGAAACATTAATTTTCATCCTTATTCCTGTTATATTCGGACAGTAAGAGAAAAGAACATTTTTACCTAGGAAGGCAATCTGGTGTCAGAGGGCCTAGAGTGTGAATGATAGATCTGCTTCTTATGGCCCATGAACAAGTTCTATCAGCTCCCTGTGCCTTAGTACTCTCAACTGCAAAATTGAGATGCCTAGTTCACAGGGCTGTGAAAGCCCCAGGTAGGTTGTGGCACAGAATAGCCATCCAACACATGTCCGTTTACTCATTCTAAAGCTTACTATAGGCTTCTTCTGTGCCAGCACTTGCAAGGTACAAGAACAAATAAAATAGAAAATGAAGACTTAGTGCCTTCCCTCAAAGAGCTTGTGATCCAGAGAAGCAGATAAGGAATCTAACATTAACAATGCAATGGAGAAATATTAGAGATGCTAGGAATCTCTATTTAAATTTTTAAAAATTGTAACAAAGTTCCACCATGGAGTTCTTGTTTCCCCAGTTGCAGAAACCAAATCTTCCTTTCTCTGGGGCAGGCTGGGAGTGAGTGGATAAGCATCTGGTCTAGGGTATTTGCTAAGATGTCCTCCAACTATCTTGAGTAGTTGGTCCATGCAGGTCACTCCTGATTCTGTTCATGTTTCCTATCAAAAATACCTTAGGGCCCAACTCTCTTTAACTCCCTTGCTCCTTTAAGATACCTGGGACCATTCTGTGGCTTGCACACCACACTGGGCCCAGGAAACTCAGCAGGACCATCCTCAGCCCTTCATCACTTCCACGTTCCTCTCAGAGCACAGGAATATCATCCTCTGCTCCCATGCCATGCTAGGATCTATGGAACCTCTGCAAGTTCCCTCAGGCCTATCCTCTTGGGTGCCCTGTATAGCCATTTCTACTCTGGGTTCTTCTCACCTCCCTGGGCTTTATCCAGGAAAGGGAACCTGGGTTCCCTCTATGCTCAGATTCTGCCCACCTCTGGGAGATTTCTGTCATTCTCCTTTTCCTTGTGCTGACATGGGGGAAAGGACCAAGCTGAGAGCCTCACTCCTTTGTCAGAGGCCCACAGTGTCTACTTACCTCTTGCTTTCTCCTGTCTGGAGTACTTTCTCTCTTCCAGACCATGGAAGCTTTACCTGCTCAGCATGTCTTCTCCTGGTCATTGGTTTATCTATGCACATGTACCTTCCCACTCCCTGAGGAGCCAAGACTTTTGAAACTTAAAATCCAAGAAAACACTGTGTTATCTCTTCCTTGATGCATCAAAAATATAATACCAAAGCTGAGTCTGGGGTGACAAATAAAACTATCAGTTAATATTTGAAAACTCTTATTCTACCACACAACACAGAGCCTAAGACAGCTCAAAGGGAGAAAGTGCCTAACTCAGCTATGGCACTCAGGAAAGGCTTCACAGTGAAGGCCCAGCCAAAGCTAAGTCCCTGAGGATGAGTCAAAGCTCAGCTACACAGTCAGACAAGGGTGTAGGTCATTCCATGCAGAGGGAACAACATGTGTAAAATCACACTGTTATATGAGTCAGGATTTAAATTTATCTCTCAAAATTGTCTAAGCCATATAAATCACATCTCATTTTGAGAACAGAATAAGCACAGACATAATTGTTTGAGCTAGAAGTTACTTTAGGAATCATAATCTAATCCATGCATATAACAGACAAGGACATCGAAGGCCAAAATTATGACCTTTAATCCAACTTTCAAAAACAAATGAGACTAAATTCAGCCTCCCACTTCTACCTACAGCAAACACTCCTACTCTCAGTTTACCCTCCTAACCATCTCCTTTGAGCTAAAAGTAAGCATCAATTACATAGATACTTGTAACAAGTTCAGCAGCAAGTTCTTCTTTATCAAGGAAAAAAAGCTACTCTCCAATAATAGCAGGATGTTTCTAAAGAGAAGGCCCTTGCTTCTAGCAAATTATTCTAACAAGATAATTTGTGGCAAACATCATATACTGATATCAGAATGCTGTACTTATATTAGCTCCCTTAATACTCATAATATATCTCTAAGGTATGCAATATTATTTACACTCATTTTGCAAATGAGGAAACTGAGGCACAGAAAGTTAAGTAACTTGTCCCTGTGTTATAGGGCTAGTAAGTGGTAGGCAGGTAGTGGATAGTAAGAGTCTAATATCCATGCTTTTAACTACCACAACACCACATTTCTCTTCATGCCGTTATTCAGTCTACAAATATATTACAGATATATGTGCATAAATGCACAAACACATACATACAAGGCTTTTCATTGCAGTGGGGTTTGTTTTTTAAAAAACTAGAATAATCTAAATTCCTATTAATAGGGGGCTAGCCTAATAAATTACAGCATGGCCTCATCATACAGCCAGTAAAAAGAATAGAATAAAGCTATATGCACTGATGTGGACCAATCTCTAAGAAACAAGACATAGTTAAGTTAAAATTACAAAAACTAAAAATAAAAACAAGGCATATATAATATTTCCTATTTGGGTTTTTAAAAACAGGGTTATATAAATAATATTTTTAAATTTGATTATATAGACAGCGTTTCTAAAGGGCACTAGCAAGAAATTGTAGTGGTTGCCTCTGAGGAGAAGAGAGACAAAGGAACTGCGAATGTGGGATAGGAAGGAAATTTACTTTTCACGGTTTAACTTTTTGTAATGTTTGTATTTTTTACAATGTGCAAATAAGACATTCAGATTCTACAAACTACTTATATTTTTTAAAGTATCAACTGATGGGATTTTTTTAATCCTAAAATAACTATTCAAGCTTAAGAATCACAGAATTAAAGAACATACTTACTTAAAAGTGTTTTTAAACCCTCGAGTTATCATGTTTGTATTTACCTACAAAACAGCTCTTGTGAAAAGACCAGCCTTCTTACCTCCTTGACAGAATATTGATTCATCTCTGATCACAAAAGAAAATAAACAAATAGCCAGATGTGTAACTAGGCTGATGTTAGTTGGTATGTGGGAGCTTAGGGCATGGGTTGTGGGTAGGGAATGAAATGAAGGGAAAGGGAGGAGCAGGAGGAGAGAAAGTACCAAAAAGGTTAATTCCTAGTACTGCTAAGTTACCTGCCATTAAGAAGCTCCATCCCTATTGTTCAAGAGAGGGCCTCAAAATTCAGAAAGCATGAGTTACAAGACATAAAAATACTCTTTCAAATGGTCTCTTAAATACCAACTCACACCACATGCCACCATCAATACCCACAAGACAAATCATGCTTAGTGATTGACCCTGACATAAAATGCTCCAACTACTTTCCTTCCACACTGTTCTTTTGTTTGTTTGTTTCATTCTGTTCCCTATCTACTGATTAGATTTTTTAAAAGCTATATCAGGTATTCATGAAATTTTACTTCCGTCTTTAACACTCACCAAGTTCTCCTTAATTTGGAGGTGTGTACTTGGCTAGAGGCTGGAGTGACCTGAGGGAGAAGGGGAGTGTTAACAACTGAATGTTTGTGTCCCCCCAAATTCATATGTTGAAGCCCTAATCTCCAATGTGATAGTATTTGGAGATGGAGACTTTGGGAGGTAATTAGGGTTGGATGAGGTAGTAACGGTGGAGCCCCGCGTTGGGATTAATGCGCTTTTAAGAAGTGACACCAGAGAGAGCTCTCTCTCTCTCTCTCACTCTCTCACTCTTTCTCTGCCATATGAGGACACA
Organism: Equus caballus; assembly: GCF_041296265.1. Classification (NCBI taxonomy): domain Eukaryota; kingdom Metazoa; phylum Chordata; class Mammalia; order Perissodactyla; family Equidae; genus Equus; species Equus caballus. Next base: position 88,386,281 of record NC_091697.1, read on the forward strand.
GAACAAGATGAGATAGTTTGCTCATGGTACAAATACTTATTTCAGCTAAAATGTAGTGAGACAGTTTCAGACAAATCTCACCTAAAAACAAATTGTTCTAATGTTCCTGGCCTGAAGATCACTTTATTTTTTTTATTTTCTTAAGGAAGATTAGCCCTGAGCTAACTACTGCCAATCCTCCTCTTTTTGCTGAGGAAGACTGGCCCTGAGCTAACATCCATGCTCATCTTCCTCTACTTTATATGTGGGATGCCTACCACAGAATGGCTTTTGCCAAGCAGTGCCATGTCCACACTGGGGATCCGAACCGGCTAACCCCAGGCCGCCAAAGTGGAACGTGCGAACTTAACCACTGCGCCATCGGGCGGGCCCCCTGAAGATCATTTTAGAATAGACAGTCAAGTGTCCAGAAGTCGAAGTGTACTGTTCCTCAGAGAAACTATTAAACAGGAAAAAATAAGTTGTTAAAGTGTCATAGACAATTCACATCAAAATAAATACAACTAGCAAGAACAACAAAACAAAATCCACAAAGAAAAATGTCCATTCCAGTAATAATCAAAGAAATGAAAATAAAAAGAAACAAATGATAATACTCAATACACATAACACTGCAGAGGAAGTCATATGGTCATATTATATAAACGCTTTAGAAAGCAATATGTCGATATACAGCAAGAATCATAAAGACGTTCATAAACTTTAACCTTTATACCATTTTGGGGAATTTAATTATGAGAAAGTAATTCAACTAAATACTAATAAAATAAAAAGCTCTAGACATGAAGATGCTCAATACAATGTTATCTATAATATACATCTATATTTCTATAATGTAATTTAATAAGTTGAAAACTACCCAAGTGGCCAATAGAAGTTAGCAAATTAAGATAGGTAATATAAAATATTATGCAATCTTTTAAAATAGCAATTTTAATATGATATAAAACGATGGGAAATTTTAATGTTGAGAGACAGAATGTTACATGACAAAAAGCATAATGTAAAATAGCATGGTTATAAATATATAAAACACATAGGTCTATGAAAAGAACTAGAAACTATGACGCAAAAGTATGTATCATTGTGTGGGGGAGATGTGATTCTGAATTAATTGTTTTAAATGTTTGTTTATATTGTTGTTGACCTTTATTAAAAATCACAGGGTTTTAGGATTCAAAAGTTTGTAAGTATAATCTAAATACAAGGGAAAAAATAACCAACGTTACAAAATAAAATAAGGTTCAATTACTGAACTTGATGTTTATTATTTCCTTTTTCTTTGTTCCAAAGAATTCACTGAATAGTCTTACAACACAGCAAATTCTTATGACATGGCATATGCTTTCAACTGCAGGGAGACTGACTTCCTAAAATCCTGCTCTAAATTCTGTAGCTACTAATTACTCAACTTCAGCAGCCCATTATGGTAAGGATGGCTCCAAAGCAATTTTCCTCACCAAAATGTTTGCTTTAATCCTTGTCTTTTATTTACACACAGAGGGATTTGGGAACCCAGGCCCAGAAGCCAAGCCCTTAGTGTTATCAAGAAACACCTCTTTATTCAGAAGGAAGATTATAAATTTCCACTGTCCTACTCCTTTTTCATATTTGCTTTTGTTGCCAAGAGGAAAGGAGAAGAATGTGTGTTTTCACTTAATATTTATGACTTTTCATCACATGTTCTTTAGAGCAATATGTTCAGAGCAGAGATACTGAAGAACACTAAAGACAGACTCCGTTTCAAACAGAAAGTCAACAATCCAACAAAATGTTATTTGACCTTTTTCTTTACATTTTTATTCTCAGTCTTTTGCCTCAGGGTCCAAACTTGTGGTTTCCAACTCTGAAAAGATAATCCTGGCACAGCTGGCCCTATACTGAAAACAAACCATCCTGACCTAGGGCATGGTTGTCCAGAAAGAGATGAGCCATCAAGTGGACACCGGATGTTCACTCTAGAGCTAGAAAAGGAGCAGAGTGCCCAGACAACACTCACTTCTCACAAGACAGGAAGGCACAGACGCCAATTAGAGAAATAAGATAAAGTCGCAGTTCCCCTTAGCCTGTTTTCAACACAGATGCTCAAACCAAGTGGATTTAATGTGACAAACTCTCAAGGGGAAAAAAAATTCTCTTTTAAATTTTTGCTCACAAGGAAATGAGATAGTGTTTCATTCACCTTAAAAGGATCATTTAACCCATGAAATAAACATTCAGGCCCTTGCCCAGAGAAAAAAGCAAGCTGGCAATAGGCTTGAAAGCAATCCTTCCAAAAAGCAATACTTCTGCCTCTTTCCTCCACATGGCTCAAAATCTCCCCCTTTTGCTCAATGAAACTCTATATTTTGAAAACTCTATTTCTTCTTCTTGTCCATATTTTTCTTTCTTTCCTTTTTTTTTTTGGAAGTTTGGCCCTGAGCTAACATCTGTTGCCAATCTTCCTCTTTTTTTCTCTCCCCAAAGCCCCAGCACATAGTTGTATATCCTAGTTGTAAGTCATTCTAGTTCTTCTACATGGGATGTCACCACAGCCTGGCTGGATGAGCAGTGCAAAGGTCTACACCCAGGATCTGAACCCACGAATCCTGGGCTGCCAGGGCAGAGCACACAAACTTAACCACTTGGCCACCGGGCCAGCCCCCATTTCCACATTTTTCTTTAGTTTGGGTTGAATGGGAATGGGAATTGCTTTCATTCTCTTAGCTTGGTCAATTAGTTGGCAGCTTGTGGAAGTAGAATGCATGCTAAACTGGAAATCTGAAAAACTGTGTTCAAGTCCCTATTTGGTCGCTAACGAACTACATAATTACTGTCAAGTCAGTTACTTCTCTAAGCCTCTACTTCCTTATCCGTACGATAAGAAGGGTGAACTGCATGATTGCTAGGACGCCATTCAGCCCAAAATATTCTGTAAGCAACAGGAAAAAATATAGATGATGCCAAGAAATACTGATAGGAAGGTATACATCTTTAAAACCAGATGAAAAGTATTGTAGAGGTGGTAAAACCTCATATTTCATCTTCACCTGGCTTGATTTCTCAGAATTGAATCATCTCATGGAATGCACTACTCAGAGCTAAAAGACATATAGATCAAAACAAAGCTCTAAAAATAAAAGATGAACCTATGTTAGGAAGAGGTGACTGGGAGCCAATGAAGAAATCCCTGCAGTATGAATTTCATACACTCTTTAAGACCAAAGCAAACAAGTAGGAAGGAAAAATTTAGGTGCCCATTTCAGTGCAGCTTTTCTTCCTGGCAGACCACTTTCTAGGGATTAGCTTTCATCTCACCAGTTCTGCATCCCAAAGGAAAAGTTATCCTGGGCCACTTTATTTTCTAACTCTGCATTGGCTTATCACCACATAGAGCTAAATCATGATCAAGTTAGGAATGAAGAATGTGCAGTCAAGATACAAGGAGAGTAAGAATAAGTTTAATCCATTAATAATTCCCAAATCCTATGCTATGAAATAGTTTTGACTCCCTCCTTATCCAAAAAACTTTTCCTCCTAGAAATGATAGTAAGTCACTAAATTTGCTGGCTTGACTTTTGTCCTTTCTTCTTCAACTCAGAACCAGGGTACTAAAAGTCAAACTGTGTCTTCTCACTACTCATTTTGTATAGTAGTCAATTCTTTGGTAGCAAACAACAGAAACTATCTGTATTAGTCAGCTTGGGCTGTCATGACAAAATACCATACACTGGGTGGCTTAAACAACAGTTCTTTATTTCTCACAGTTCAGGAGTCTGAGAAGTCCAAGATCAAGGTGCTGTCAACTCGGTTGCCCAGTGACTGCTCTCTTCCTGGCTTGCAGACAGTTGCCTTCTTCTGTGTTCTCACATGGCAAAGAGAGAAGAAGCAAGCTCTCTGATATCTCACCTTATAAGGACATTAATCTCATCATGAGGGCCTCACCTTTATGACTTCACTGAAATCGAACTATGTCCTAAAGTCCCCATAACCAAACACTATCACATTGGAGATTAGGGCATCAACATATGAATTATAGGAGGGGAAGGGCACAATTCAGTCCATAGCACTACATAACCTACAAAAGAAATAAATTTATTAAAGGATATTGAATAGCTCACAGAATCAAAGAGAAATCTCTGGAACCAGGAGGGTAGCTCAGGGGGCCTAGGTAGCAGGAACCAACAGTTAGTTCATTCATGATGTTACTACTAGAAAGAATTAGTTCTGACAAAGTTTTCAATCTTTGAGTCTCTCCATGCAAGATTTAAAAAACTCAGAGATTGTGATTTTCCTAACTGGAGTCATGAGGCAGGGTTACTTAATTGTTTCAAGGGCATATCAGAGTATGGGGTTGGGGGGAGGGGAACAGAGGGAACAGTTCTCCAAAAAAGAGAGAAATGGATACAAGGGAGCCAAAAAACGATAAATATCCAGTGTTCTCTGTTAAGCAAAGACTTAGAAGAAAGTTAGATTTCAATGCTGGCTCAGCCACTCATTAACTGATCATCTTGAGTGAATGTATTAGACTTTTTGAACCTCTGGTTTGTATCATTCAAATAGAAAAAGTAATATCTGTCTAAGGGCACTACTGTGTTGATGAAACAAGTGACACTCAGAGCACCTAATGTGTCCTAAATGCTCTATAAATGGTAGTTCCCTCCTTTCTGCCTCTTAAATGTGGCAGGACAGCTGCTGATTCACTCAATTAAGTCTGTGCGCACACATAATTTATTTTTAAAATATAAAATAAAATACAACTTGTACTATAAGAACATGTTATACTGTTACAAGTGTTTTACATATTAGGAAATTATCTCACATCAACGGGATAAAAGACTTTGAGTTAGACTTAAATGAATAACTTCCAGTAAATTTTCTTAGACTGAGGTAAGAAGGTCAAGTTTCAAAATTAGAGGCCTGGAGAATATACCATCTTAGTGACAATACTGGTCATCATTTCTAAGAGCCAAAAATGAGTCTTCTGTTTGCTAAACACAAATGGACATGTTCCACATTAAGGTTTCCTGCCATGTGGCTCAGAGCTGGGGTTTTTAGCTGGGATCTCTCTCTTTGAACCCCTTGAAATTATATGCAAAATTATGTGTGTGTGTGTGTGTGCGTGTGTGTCTGTGGTGTGTGTGTGCATGCACATGTCCATAGGTTGAAAATCACTGCCTTAACCAAACTGAAGGCAAATAACCTTTATGAGCCACTCCAAAGAGCAACAGCCACTTCCAAAATTCTGCTCTCTTTGAGACAGACTCAATGTTCATCGTCCTACAGTGTACCCCACTAACATCTACGACAAAAGTAGCAGCAAATGCATAACACATCAGAAAGTAAACAGCTAAACCAGGGATAATGCTTATTTAGTCCAACATTTTAGCAGTGGAACTTTTTTCAGTAAAAATTCTCCCTGAAACCCAGTAGGTAAAACAGATTTTTCTAGACAAATAGGTTCTACAGTCAGTTTAAGTCTCTACTGATTTACAGAAAAGACTTCTCACATTTTGCAGAAAACCTGAAGCACCTGAGAGAGTCCTTAGAGTCACTTAGAAGACTATCTAGACTGTTAAGATATCACTGAGCACCCACTGCAGATTCGTCCTCTCCAGCCTCAGCAGCAGCTTACCTCCAGCTGGCTTCCTTCCCCTTCCCCACAACGGCTGCCTCAACATTCTTCACTCAAGTCCCACTCGCTCCCCAGGCCCTCACTCCCTGGAGAGCATGTGGACTCCTTCACCAGAGGGTCAGGCCTAAACAATGGAATCGCTAAGATTCCTTCCCTTTTCCCTCAAGCTGGCTCTAAGGCTCTGTATCCCTACTCGTTCTGAGCTCCTTCTCTATTATCTTAGCATTTTCCCCACTTCAGGCATTTAGATATCACCTTCATGATTTTCGCCATATCATATTTTTGCCATATTTGTACTGGTATTACTTAACAGTTTTTTTTAATATCAATTCATTTTGTTTCCTTACATACATTTAAACTTTTTTCATTAAAATCTTTTTCACAGAAATTTTTAAATATATACAAAAATAGGCAAAAACAAGGATCCCCCAGGTACTCAGCATCTTCAAAAATTACGAACTCATAACCAGTCATGTCTCCATTTATACCCATCCACTTGCCCCCATCCCAAACATTTTGAATCAAATCCCAGTCATCATATCATTGCATCAATAAATATTTCGGTATGTGTCTCTCTGAAAGATAAGGACCTTTTTAGATGTATCTTTTTTGAAATTAGCAGAGAAGGAAAAAGAACAGGTATAAAAGTAAGGAAGAACCATAAGCCAGAGAGAAATACAGCATCCAAAGTGAGAGAAAGGACTAGAAATGTGAGAGACAGGCAGAGAAAAGCAGGACAAAGGCTGGCCAGCAAAGTCTCCAAAGACTGAGAGCAACAGTCCCAGGGCTAGGAAAATGGTGGTTACAGGTGAGGGCTCTGGTACAGGAAGTACTGAGAGAACTGTAGGGAAAATAGGAATGCCACTGGTGGGTGGCAGGTACATCCAGGAACCGGGATGGGAAGGATGGAAGTTGGGGAACTGGTTTGGGTCTGGAGACTGATATGGGGTGCTAGATAAACGACCCTGAAATTGGAGAAACAACAAAGAGACTGAGAAAGGGTGGGGCCTGAGAAGGAGAAGAAGGTGGGAACTGAGTGAACAGTGAGGCTAGGAAAGGCATAGCTTGGAAGTGAATTAAAATGGGGTGCTGGTTTAGAGAAGAATTTGTTGTTACAAAATGTAGTGTAAGGTAGTCTTGAGAAGGAACACTGGGAGGTTTAAGAGAAGGGACGCTGAGGACAGGGTGGGCACAAAGGGCTGAAAGGTATATATTGGGTGGGGGCTAGGAGAGGTATAGGGTACCTGACTGTCTTCGCTTAACGGACCATGATCTTGGTCTAAGGCAAAAGGACTTCCTCACCCCACCAATGGGTTCCTAACTGTAAGACCCAGTGAGGCTTAGCCTTCACTCTACTTATTTCTCTGCAGCATTTCACTCTCTTAATCACCATCTCCTTGCTTCATATCTTTGATTTCCATGACACTCTAGTTTTCTCAGTCTTTGGATTCTCATTCTACCTCCCAACTTCTTCCCCTCACAATCCTTGAGTGGGTCTTCCTCCTCTTATATCCGCCCTTCAGAGGCAACATTCACCAGGGTTATGCACTTCCTGATCAACCTTATCTATTCCCACATCTATATATTGGTTCCCAAATCTGCATCTCTAGCCCTACCTGCCATCTTGAGCCTGGGACCCAAACTTCTAGCTGCCTATTGTACAACTGTCTCCACACTGATGTGCTGCAGATATCTTATATTCAATGTATTCAAAAACAATTTTTTTTAGCCCCACAAATCTATTCCTGCTCCCATTTTCCTTACCTTGGTCACACCATCACCAGCCACCCATTTGAGAAAACTTGGAATCAGTTTTGATACCTCCCTCTCCTTCATCACCTGGAGCAGGCATGTTTGTGGCTACCAGCATTTTGTAAATATCTATTCTATATTTGAGAAATTCCTCAAGCTCCCAAGAGTGGAAGCCAGAACCTCCCTTTCCCAGCCTCCCTTGCTGCCAGACTACCTAGAATAGAGCAAACTAAATCCACCCAAAGCTAGAAGCAGGAAGGAAATAATGGTTAGAGTGGAAATAAATGAAATAAGGAAGAGAAAAATATAGAAAATCAATGAAGCTGAAAGCTGGTTCTTTGAAAAGATAGGCTTTTGACCCAGTGAGGAAGCCAGAGCTGTAGAGTATCCACTTTCATGAGGTTGGAAGTAGAGGTGTGCAGTTTGGGTCAAGCAGTGGTGGAGGTTCTGGTATCCCATACCCAGCATCAGTGGTTACTTGCAGCGTGATATGCAGTGCCCAGTGGTACAAACAGTGCACTCTTCACCATTGGGGCCCCAGGGTATGGTATCAGCAGGGTTCCTGGCTGTGTGGCCCCCAAGCCTGACTCTGGATCTCCTGGAAATCCTTTGGCCTAAGAAATACTCTTCCATAATCCTTTTTCTATTTCACTTAGCGGAGGGTATACCTTTGCTTGCAACTAAGTGCACTGACACATAAGTTGCTCCACTTTCCCAAAAGCAGTTACTAAGTTTTATCTTCTGGACTTATAAAATACTCTAATATTAAGTCCCTCATTTCCATTCCCATTGCCTCCATCTTGGTTCCGGCTTCGTTGGCTACCTAGGCTTCCAGGCCCCCTTACTTCAGCATACCTTGCAATGTATATACCTTCGCTCACATTGCTCTATCATCTGTGCCTTAAAGATACCTCCATTATAGCACTGACCCCACTCCTTTGAAGTCATTTGTTTACATCACTGTCTTAGTCCATCGACCTGCCATAAAAAAAATGCCACAGACTGGATAGCTTATAAACAACAGAAAATTATTTCTCATAGTTCTGGAAGCTAGAAGTCAGAGAGCAGGGTGAGGGCCCTCTTCCGGGCTGCCAACTTCTCGTTGTATCCTCCCATGGTGGAAGGCCTGAGGGAAGGTGGAAGATGAGGGAGCTCTATGGGTCTCTTTTATAAGAGCACTAATCCCACTCAAGGGGGCTCCCCCTTCATGACCTAATCACCTCCCAAAGGCCCCCCCCCCAATACCACATCACATTGGGCATTAGGACTCCAACATATGAATTTGAGGTAGAGGGGCACAAACATTCAGACCATAGCAATCGCTGTTTTTTCCATTAGCCAGGGAGTTAAGGCAGTGTGGCTTAGCGGAAAGCACAGAAGTTTTGATGGCAGGCAGCCATAGGTTGAACCTCAACCCACTAGCTGTGGAATTCTGAGAAATTCACTTAACTTCTCTAACTCTCGGTTTCCTTCATATAATGAGAGTGATTACTTTAGTGGAAGCAAATTTAGCAAAGAATCAAAGACAGGACTATTATAGATTCCATTCCCCTGGGTACTGTCACACAAGCTTCCATCTATACCAGAACTGCTCAGAATCATCTGGAGTGTGAGCTAAGGCTGGGCTCAAGTCCTGCCTGCTCCAGGCCCAGCCTAGCGATGAAAGAACTGTGCCCTTTAGCCCCAGCCTCTCTGCCTGGGCAACTCCCTGTCCTTCCTGTACCCCAGGAGTATGCTCAGTAGATCCCTCACAGTCCACTGATATCAAATTGTACTGGCTGAGCTTCATCACTGAGAACCTTTCCCACAGGGTAGTAGGACAATAATTGCGATAATGAGAGTAAACATTTGGCATAGTAACTGACACATGGCAAGCAGCACTCTACAAATAGTAACCACTTTCATTATTCATTCGGAGCAAAGATGCATCCTCTTTGCATTCCATCAGCACCTGGAACAGTTAGAGGGATGGAAATTATACTTGATAGAATTTTAGAGAATATATGAATTCATGAACAAATTCTGTTTTTACTGGACCTAGGATGTTTTCCTCTCCCCGAGTCCTTACCTTTCTTCACTTAGCAAAATCCTCCTTCAACATCCACCACAAAGTGCACCCATCTTCCAAAGCCTTTCTTACTACCCCCAGTCAGAATTAATCCATCTTTCCTCCAGATTCCCAAAGCTCTTTGTTTATAGCTGATACAGAACTATCATAAGGCTCACAACTTGATTTATAGTTATTCATGTAAGAGTCTCTCTAATTATACATGTATTTATTTAGGACAAGGGCCTACATTATTTTCCTTTGTAAAGTCATAGTACCTGTGATGGTTAATTTTATGTGTCATCTTGACTAGGCCATGGTACCCAGACATTTGGCCAAACACTAGTCTAGATGTTGTTGTGAAGGTATTTTTTAGATGAGATTAATATTTAAATCAATAAATTTTTAGCAAAGCAGATTACTCTTCATAATTGATTAGGTCTCATCCAATCAGTTGAAGGCCTTAATAGAAAAGAGACTGACCTCCCCAAGGAAGAGGGAAGGCAGCCTCCAGACTGCCTTCAGACTTGAGCTGCAACATCAGCTCTTCCCTGGGTCTGCAGCCTGCTGGCCTACCCTGCATATTTTGGACTTGCCATCATCCACAATCCAATTCCTTAAAATAAATCTAGATAGATAGGTAGATAGATAAATAGATAGATGATAGACAGATAGATAGATAGAGAGATAGATGATAGATAGATAGATAGATAGATAGATAGATAGAAAGATGGAAAGATAGATTGATTGACCCTATGAGGCGGGGGTGTAGCTATATATATATATATATATATATACATATCTATCTTGTGTCACATATACACCCTATATCTATTGATTCTATTTCTCTGAGAACCATGGCTAATACAGTGTCTCTCCAGTATGTGCCTTCTCATGGTAGAGGCTCAGTAACTGTTCCATGAATAGATGGAGCTGGAAGTGAACAGAAGAAGAAGAAAACTGCTGAAGAATGTGAGGCAATCAAGCACAGGGACAACGAGTGCAAGGAAAGTCTTGGAAGGGTAGAACATCACCCTGAGGGTAAGGCCTCAGGAATCTCACCTCTTATCCAGTTTTCCTAGACAAGGTCCAGGGCAGACACTGCCTGTTCAGTAATAAAGATAATATGCGAGGACAGACGTTCCTTTGGCTGAATCTCTAAGACATCAGGGTTCAGAGAGAGTAATGGTGAAGAAACTCCCAAGCAGTGAGTCAGTACCCAGTAAATGCTGCTGCCTGATGAAAACAATGATACGACTGTTACCTAGATGTACACCTGAGTTCAGCAGCGCAGGTCGGCCATGAGCCTCTGTCCCTCCCATACTGTGCTTACCCTTTGGCTTGTCAAACCTGTTGTGTAGCTTACATCTTCCCTCATACTCTCCCTGACACCTTTATTCCCAGAGCCCCTTATCTCTCATCACCTTGCACCAGCTAGGGTAGCCTGTCAGCTGCTTGGGCTTCCCAGCATCGCCCAGCCAGGGCCACATTTAAAAGCTGTCTCACTCTCTAGTCTCTGCAAATACAGGAACTGTGTAAGCAAGTTTTTTAAAGGGGAAACTATAAAATGTGGACAGTAAATTACATCGCTGTTTTCCCCTCCCATTGAAAAGTGGCAGGCTGCTAAGTGGTTTGGAGCTCAGTCAGTGTTTCAGATTAAAGGCAGTTGAATTTAAACCCCATATTATTTCTGGAGCATGAAAAAGATAGAACCTTAAATAGTCCCCATAACTGACAGGGGAAGGGGGGGACTGTCAGTCATTATTGCTATTTTTGTATTTGTAGATGGATGGAAGGTCTCTGGAGCTTTTTAAAGCACAAGTATACCCATTTTAAAGCAAGCCAATTTAAGAAAATCCAGTCTAGCAAAACAGATGAATTAGCAAGAGGTTCTTCATATTACAAAAGAATTCTTTACTCCAAAAGCAATTAAGACAGTCTCTATGATTATTAACAGTTTAAAAGTCTACTACAAATGTGTTTTGAATGATCCATCAGAAAAGTATTTCCCTTATTGAAGAGTCCTCGTAGTTATTTAGAGATTATATTGAGCCATATCCACATTGCATTATTTAAAACCTGTATTTACTGAAAGCCTATATTGCGCAAAGGATTTCCCACACATACACAGATGGCCCCTCTTGTCAGATTGAATTATAAAAGGAAAATTAAAAGTAAATAAAGAATATAACTTTAAGAATCAGATTATTTGAGATTCAAAATAATATCCTACGTACCCATTTTTACATGGCATTAACTTTAAACAAAAGATTGAGTGCCTGATGTTATAGAAGACTTGAATACATAATTTGTTCGCTACACAGGTATATTTTGCTTACCTAATACCTCTACAACACTGTGCTATCCCCTAAAGTGGATACAAAATGAAGGTGATGTTTTCCCTCCAAGAAAGCTGGAGAAGCAAGCCATTCATATGAATCACTTAAGAAATGAGGTCAGAAATTATATAGTGCCACATAGAAAGTCACAGACAGCAAGTACAGCAGGAAAGGAGAGACCAGTATAGGCTGAAGCAGTGAGAGATGTGAAACTTGAGCTGGCTGTTAAGGGAGACAAAGATGAGAGGAAGAACAGCAAGAATTTGTACCCAAGCTGCCTTAAAACAAGACCAGGAAAGAACTGAAAATGGGAGGGAAGAGGAGGAAAGAGCAGAGGTATAAAAATAGAAACAGAAGCAGTTAGAGAAGCTATCATCAAATAGCAAGCAATGGGAATGAATGGAACAATACAGAGTCGGGGGGAAAACGGTGTGCAAAAATCATAAAAGATCAAACGCCACGATAGCAAAAGGCAGCCAGGCTGGCTCTGAGGGCCCTATTGTTCAGGCTGACTCTATGGGCCAGAGTCACACTAAAAGGATATACTATAATTCGACGGTGTCCAAGTAACGTTTAAACCAATTTAATGATAGACCTAGTTTGAAGCTCACAGAACAGTTTTTCTTGTCCTCTCTTCATTAATCTGCCAGCACTAGCAGTTTTCTGTCACGAAATGCTTTTCACAAAGTGCTAACAGGAATGTAAGTGTTCTAGCCTGTTCTCATCCTCATTACACTCTTATGATGTGTCCTTTCTTCCTCTATAATAGATTTCCTTAATGCAGCCCCTGACTCCATTGAATTGCCCTCCAACCATTGGAAACTTTGTCCACGATTATCCCAGGGACAACATGTGCTATTTTATTAAATCACAGTAAGGCGACAGATTTTGAGGAAGATCTGCAGGTTAATTGCCCTAGAATTAAACCTTTAAGTTCCACAGCAGGGCAGAGGTAAGAGTCATCCTGGCACAAAGAGAACTCCCGCTCTGGCATGAGGTTGAGGGACTGAAGCAGAGTTTAAGAGGTCCAGGGTTAGAGGGTGGAGGACCAGCTACTTCGTATACCAAAAATGCTAGTTATTTCTAGATCATGATCTCTTCTGGTTGCCCAGTACCTTACACTTTAAAAAATTATTTCCCTTACCTTGTCTCATGTTCTAAATGCTTTATAATAAAAGACCCTTTAAAACTAGAAATTAATTTGCTTCATTGTGGTTTACCATATACACTGTATAAAGCCCAAGTCTTAAGTATTAAACTGGATGAATTTCTACGTATATACACAAATACACACACACACACATATATACTGTCACGCAACCACCACTCCAGATGAGGATATAAAGCATTTCCAGCACCCTAAAAGGCTCTCTTGTGCTCCTCTCCTCAATAAGTTTTTTCTTCATAGCACTGAAGCTTTTTTAAAATAAAAGAGACAATAACTCTCAGCTATGCTTAATCCACTGACATTTGGGGAAGCTGATTTGATTCATTGATGTCCTTTCAAAGTTTCAAGAAATAGTGATGGAAAAAAGCAAAAAAATGACCGGTGTTCATGCTTTACACCCAAGAAAAAATTTACTACCACTGTCATCAAACTCTACCCTTTTGAATTCACTCATTAGGGATTTTTAAAAAATACTTTTAGAAGAAAATCATATCTAAGATATATTGGTAACAGGAATACCAAGTACCAGAAGATAATTAGCCTCTAAAAACTTTCATCTAGAAACATACCTCAATATACAGCCATTACCAACATGTGAGGTCAGTGGAAAGAGGATAAAGGGAGTTGAGCAGGGGAGACAGCTGGTCTGGCTATATTTTTGAGAATCTTTTGTTAATTTTTATGCTTTTAAATTTATCTCACTTAGCAAGGAAATTAGATACCAGCGTGGATGTCACTGAGGGTAAGAATCAGAAGCAAAAAACAATTCCCAGAATAGGGAATTTCACACTTTTCTGAGAACATTAGACTGGGGTTATTTCAGGAAACTATAGACTTATGACTGTTTAAATAGTTAAGCAGGTAACTTTTTTCCCCTGTAGGCCACATAACACAAACCACAGACAATAAATTATCACTCGTGAAGATCAGGCAGGATGAAGAGAAGTTTCACAAATGCAATAAACTGTAGACAGATAGCACCAAGAGACTTCACCATGATAATCACCCCCATGGTCAGCATTTGAAGCACATTCTGTAATTAGAAAAGGCTGAAGTCTTTAAATTTAATCATCATCAATTTAGTGAATGCACAAAAATGAAATCTTTATGAGAGCTGCAATTCCATACTTTTGCCCATCACTCAACAGCTGTCTGTAGTACTCTAATGCCAAATGTATTTGCAACACAACATAACCAAAGATAGCTATGAGCAAAGCAACTTAGAGAAATGCTTGAGACCCTTGATTTATGAGGTTCTCTAACTTTCTCCATCCCCTGACATAATCTCTGTTCAACATTCACTATTGTCTATGGCAACAAAAGACAAAAGAACCAAGCCAGGCTTCCAACTACCACCTGGTTAATAGCATCAACAAATACTGAAGTCAAAGAAAAAAAGAATACTGTCCCTTTTGTTACCATTTTCTTTCTCATTCTCATAGCCAACAGGACACACAAATCTAGGTCACTTAAAACCCTTTAACAGCTATATCATCCTGAAGAAGTTACCAAGTTAAATTACTCCCATGTTTTCATCTGAGGATAAGCCACAATGACCACCAGTCTAGCTGTCCCACAGATAAACTTATGAATGGATCCTGTACTGCTTCGGAGGCCCCCACCTACAGTCTCACATGCTCAGTTCAAACTAAGGATGGATTAGGAGCCTCCAGCAAACACATACTATCTTGTGTTCCAAAAGCCTTTGTAACAGCTTAGTACAGTGGGAGGCAGAATTATGAACTTCAAATCCCAGCTTAGGCGCTACTTGTGTGAATTCAGCAACACACCTAACTTCTCTGTGCTTCAGTTTCCTCACGTGTAAATTGGGAATGACAGGCAGCTACCTTCAGGATTGTTGAAAGTATTAAATAAAATAAGGCATGGAAAGTGCCTATGACAGCCTCCAACTAAATAAGACCATACAGCAGGATTGTATATTGAAGTACAGTTGTATGTCTGTGTGTAATGAGCTTGAATGGGGTCTCTGATCTTTGCTGACCTACCAGAATAAGAAATGGTACGACTTCAGATGTGTCCCCTGGGAAATGGACTCTGAGATAGATGATTCTATGCAGGAAAGTTCTTGAGATATGCCCTCAGAATCAACAATTATGGAGGAGTAGAGGAAGTAGGAATGGGCACAGGGAGGAGTTGAACCATACTGCAATTGCAACAAAGGTCTCAGTGATCTCACAGGGTTCTCCAGAGCTGAGATGGTCCTTCTGAGTTGTACCACTTAAGTCAAGGGACTCAGCTTTATAATCCCACATTGACCAGTCATTCAGTGTGGGCTATCCCCCAGGGAGAGGCATAACCTTGGGTGAGGTGGCTACCTTCAGCTGAGGGTAATGCCCAGGAAGGGACTTAGCTGAGAATTATCAGCCATCAACTGTCCAGCAACTGAGTGCCTCAGTACTGAGGGGAAGGATCTCAGCAGCACACGATATCCACTACAGTCCAGCACTTGCACCACTTCTATCCACTTGCTTCATATAATAAGTTCTGGGGAAAAGTCCTCCAAGAGTCTAATTGGCCTCTTTTCCTGAGGATGTTTACAAGTAAGAAGTTAGTGGGACAAACTCACTGCAGCTGGTCTCATGGCTATAGCCGATACTCATTGTCTCCCTCCTCTATTACCCATTCTAGATTATTCTTATGCTCAGCTAGCACTCGTCTGGTGCTACACTCTTCACTACACTCTTTTGGTAGTTTAATTTGTGGGGTGACCCAGATCTCATCCCTGAGAGGACTGTGTCCCTAGTCATCATGCCCTTCTCAGGCCGTGACTGATGTATTTTTCCATTTACTCTTAAAATTGGGCAAAGGAATACTAAGAAATTCCCCAGTGGATCACCTAAGTGCTAAATAGATTTTTCCATACCCCACTGTGTAGCATCAGACTTACTGCTTTCTCTTCAGGGTCAATTACTCCTGCCAGGATGGTAACTCCTTTTCTTAACTGCTTGTCTCTTGGCCTGAGGAACGAGAAGCAATGGGGTGTCAACATAACTTAAAGTTTAATAGGACTGTAATACTGTCCCTTGATGGAAGTGTTCCTCTTCTCGGAAACAGGACCTCTAAACCCACAGATCTCAGAGTCATGGGGACAGGAAGCCCAAATTGTCCAAAGGACCACTGAGAGAGTTGGTAAATGGGACTGTTTCTACCTCCAACCCTTGGTCCCTGGATCCATGTATTCCACCTCTTGGACACACAGAACCATATAATGATGGTTGATTGAGGGGATAAGCTGCACTTACACTCCATCCTTACAGCTTATTGTTTCCAAGCTAGGATCTCATTTGTGCTTTTACAAGGTCATTCTATCACTCGACTAGACAGGCAGCTTCTGGGTGGTGTGGTATTTGAAAAGGCCAGCAGATCCTATGATCATGTATCCACTTCCACATCTCCTTTGCTGTGAAAAGGGTTCCTTGGTTTGAGACAACGTTATATAGATTCCATGCTGGTAGATCAAACACTCTCCAAGATGTGGGATAGTGGTGCTGATTGATGCCCTACAGGAAGATAAGGCAAACCGACACTCAAAACACATGCTGATTCCAGGGTGAAAAGGGTCCAATGTAATCAAACTGACACCAGTTGTTGGTTGGTCTTCTTGAGGGATGATGCCAAACAGGAGACTCAGCATTGGTCTCAGTTATTAATTGAATGTTTGTGTCCCCCCAATATTCATATGTTGAAACCCTACCCCTGCAATGTGATGGTATTAGGCGGTGGGGCCTTTGGAAGGTAATTAGGATTAGATGAGGTCATGAGAGTATAGCTCATGAATGGGATAAGTGCCCTTACAAGAATCACAAGACAGCTTGCTTCATTTTTCTGCTCTCCACCATGTGAGGATATAATGAGAAGCTGGCAGTCTGCAACCTGGAAGAAGGCCCTCAACAGAATTTGACTATGCTAACACCCTGATCTCAGACTCTACAGAACTGTGAAAAATAAATTTGTTTATAAGCCACTCAGTCTATGGCACTTTGTTGAAGCAGCCTGAACTGACTAAGTCAGTATCTATGGCTGGAATTTGTGCATTCAGCAGCAGCAGTAACTAGATGAACTCTGTAAGGGAGAACTCATGCTGTTGGTCTGTGCATAGCCTCCATTACTGCCACCACGCCAATTCCACTTATGTTCCCATTGTCAGCGTTGAGACGGCCAACGACAGAGATTTGCTGATGTCAGCTAAGTCATTTGGTCTACTTGCTTGTTTAGTGCCTCTCCCATGACGGATGTTCTCTGGTGGAGATTAATATGTGATATAAATATCTTCATACTATGTGCCCACTCCCATGTGTCCATCTATATGCTTCTCTCCAGAACTCTTTATCCCTTATCTTCTAATCTTTCTCCTTCCCATTCCCTGACCAACCAGACAAACCATTTTCCATAGCCTGTGAGTTTATAAATATTCTTACTTCAGGCTACTTCTCCTTCCACACACAATGGATAAGAAGAGAACCACCCAAAATTCTACCCATTGGGAGGATTTCCCCTCATCACTGTCTTTCAGGGCCACCTCTGAGGGGCAGTAATGCAGCAGTCTATTTTTGGTTATACCCACTCATCTTTGAATCCAGCTCAGGCTTTTTTCTCCTCTGTTATCTAGTCTTAGGACTCCTGTCCCTGCAGCCCCCTTGTGAGCCAAGAAAGAAGCACCAGCGCAACAATGGTGAATGGCATGGGATTCATTAACGTACAACTTTTCTTTACAATAGACGGTGGTGTGACCCAACCCAGCTCATGATAGACAATTTGGGTTGCATGATCATTTGGTATCCCATAGTCTAGAGCCCTGTAGCACCCCAGGAGCTGTTTATTAAATGTTATATAATTCTCTATATGGCATGTGCATGGGTCTGCATTGTGATTCTTCTTTGGAGGTGTTAAAGACTGAATGTTTGTGTCCCACAAAATTCGTATGTTGAAGCCCTAACCCCCTAGTGGAGCTGTACTTGGACATGGGTCCTTTAAGGAAGTAATTAAGGCTAAATGAGGTTATAAGGTTAGAGCCCTGATCCAATAGGATTAATGTCCTAATAAGAAGAGACACAAGAGAGCTCGCTCGCTCTCTCTCTCTCTCTCTCTCTGTCTCTCTCTCTCTGCCCATGCACTCAGGAAAGGCCATATGAGGACACAGTGAGAAGGCAGGCATCTGCAAGCCAGGAAGAGCTCTCACCAGAAACTGATCCTGCTGGACCTTGGTCTGGAACTTCTGGCCTTCAGATCTGTGAGAAAATAAATTTCTGTTTTTTTATGGCAGCCAAAGCACACTAATATAGGGAGCTTTCCACAAACTCCACACAGTATCTTTTCCAACCAGCAACAGCTCTTTTTTCAGAGTCTGCTTGGTCATATAGCCTAAGCAGCAAGGCCACATGCACCACAGCCGAGAACTAGTGCAGAGTGCTTTCCTGCTATGGGCCCTACTCAAAGATGGCAGCCTTTTATATCATTGAGAAAATATGTTGAAGAAATGTTCTCAAATATGGAATATACTGCCTCCAGAACTTCAGAGGCCTAGCAGATGTTGTACTTACTTCTTGATGATAGGAGGCTTGAAATGCAAGAATTTGTTCTTTATTTATTTTGGACAGACATCCCAGCATGCCCCAGATGAATGGACTTCAGAAAACTTCACTATTGTGGCAAGTGTTGAATCTTCATTGGGTTTATCTTCCACCATCTAAAGCATATGTACTATCTACCAACACTTCCAGCATACTTGCCATTTTTCGTTCATCCAGTCTGATTAGTGTGGGGTTATTGATATAGAGGATGAAAGCTATATACAGTAGAATGTCCAGATGGTGCATGTCCCTTTGGACTATATTATGTTAGAAGGTGAGAGAGTTCATATAACCCTAGGACTATTATCATTCTAGTGAATGCAAACTGTTTCTGATCCCCCTTCCTGTTAGGAACGGAAAAGAACACAGACACCAGACTAATGCTCATGTACCATTTACCTGAGGCTGTGTTGATCTGTTCTAGCAAAGATACATCTGGCACAGCAGCTGCAATTGGGTTATTACTTGGTGGAGTTTGCAGTAGTTCACTTTAATCCTCCAGGATCTGTATAGTTTTTGAAGAGGCCAGACAAGACTGGTAAATACATATGGATATGATAGGGACCACCTATATCCTTTAGGTCTTTAAGGGTGGCACTAATCTCCGTTCATTGCCTCCAGGATATGATATTGTTGTTGATTTACTCTCTTGGCTGGGGTTGAGGGCAATTTCAGAGGCTTCCACTTGGCCTTCCTCAATATGATAATTCTTACCCCATAGGGAAAAGAACCAACATGGAAGTTCTACCAACTACCTATATACCCATTCCAATTACACATTCAGAGCCCAAGAAAGGGGCCAGACTGGTCAGCCTGGTGGCATAGTGGTTAAGTTTGTGTGTTCCACTTCACCGTCCCAGGGTTCACAGGTTTGGATCCCAGGCATAGACATAGCACCACTTGTCAAGCCACGCTATGGCAGCAGCCCACATAAAACAGAGGAACATTGGCACAGATGTTAGCTCAGCAATAATCTTCCTCAAGCAAAAAGAGGAAGATTGGCAACAGAGGTTAGCTCAGGGCCAATCTTCCTCAAAAAGAAAAAAAAGAAAGAAAGAGACCACAAAGTGGATCTGTGGACCCAGTGGACCCATTGGACCCATTGTGAGCCAGACCTGAGCCAGGCTTCCATTTATTACTAGCCTTCATAGACCCTACCCCCCTCCCACAACAGAGGACCCTAGGTCTCTAGGTATCAGTGTTAATCTGGACCCTGTCTCCAACAGTCCTCAAAATGTTTGAGTATTCCCCTTTTCCCAGTATATGGTTACCTAAGTAGATGGCCTTAGGTCCTTTGGGGAAGGACTGGGAGAAACATTACCATGTACGTGTGAAATATGACATGAGTGGAACCATATTAAAATAGAGCTGGAGCAGCCATTTCAGAGGAATTGCCTTGCACATCTTGTTTTCTTTACCTTCCAAACTGGACCAAACCGCCAACATTCCAAGAAGTCTGTAAGGACAAGAATATCCTGTTTGTAAGGACTGATAAAATTGGACTTTGCTGATGACCAAATCGATAACCAATCAATGAAGGACAAGTCTAGCCTTTTACCTGATGACTGAATCTCTAGCCAATCTATGAAGTACAAACCTAGTCTTACCTCATCTAGCACCAATGAACTCTAATACAACTTACCTCATCTTCTTCCCTTTTTTCCATAAAAACCCGAGCCCTCTCCTGTACTTGGGACACTATTTGGGTTTCTACTTGAATCTGTCCTCCCCAAACTGCAATTCTTTTTTTTTTTAATTTTTAATTTTTTTTTATTTTTCCTTTTTCTCCCCAAAGCACCCTGGTACATAGTTGTTTATTTTTAGTTGTGGGTCCTTATAGTTGTGGCATGTGGGATGCCACCTCAGCATGGCCTGATGAGTGCTGCCATGTCCATGCCCAGGATTTGAACCGGCGAAACCCCGGGCCGCTGAAGCAGAGCACGTGAACTTAACCACGCGGGCACAGGGCCGGCCCCCCAAATTGCAATTCTTTGACTCCAAAATAAATGCCTCTCTGCCTCTCATTTTGACTCTTTCCTTTTAGGTTAACACACATTTGCCACACTGTTGCAGGGTGCTTGTTCCTGAGGACCTAGCCTTTCCTTCAATTCATGGCTTCTAAGTCTGAAAACTGGCTCAGGTCCAAAACCTGAGCAAAGGATTGTTGGCTTTTTATTAAGACAGTTGCCCTCAGCTTCCTGATTATCCATCCTCCTGAGTCCTGAAGCTCCTTTAGGGTTTAGTCTCTTTCATTCTTAGCAAGCTTAGCACTTCCCTGGCCAGGTTAAGTTGGACTTGAAGCCAGCTGTTAGTCAGGATCTGAGGAGGATCTATGTGGCTGTTTTTTAGGGGGTTGGTTTTTTTTTTTTTTTTTTACATTTTAATTATTTTATTGAGGTCATATTTACACATATAACATTGTATAAATTTCAGGCATACATTATTACATTTCAGCTTCTGTATAGACTGCATTGTGTACACCACCAACAGTCTAGTTTTTACCCATCACCATACATATGTGCCCCTTTACCCTTTTTGCCCTTCCCCTACTCCCTTCCCCTCTGGCAACCACTAATCTGTTCTCCTTATCTTTGTGCTTGTTTGTTTGTTTATCTCCCATGCAGGAGTGAAGTCATACAGTATTTGTCTTTTTCCATCTGACTTATCTCACTTAGCATAATACCCTCAAACGTTGCCTTCAGGTAAAGGGGGGGCAGTCTCTAACAGAAAGAAAAAGCTACTTTGCAAGCCTTGAAGGTTCAGGGAGAGCTAGGTGCCTTGACCCAGATGTTCCCATCTCAAGTTTTAGGGTCTTATTCTTTTCCCAATGTGGGAAAATTTGGCATAGTAAAATTTGTCATGTGACCTTGGCATGGCAAATTTGCTGGGGCTGAAAATTTAACGTTTTCTGTAAATGCGCTACTCTTAAAATTAAATCCTGATTGTAGTTCTCAGCGTTTTCTGCCCTCAAGCTGTAGGAGATGAATTTTTTTATTTGCTGCTAAGGAGCCCTCCCCCTACCGCCCCTGACTTTCACAATTCTTCTTCAGTTGGTAATAAATCATGGTCTTTCTCCTATGCGTTAATAACACTCGGCAAGAGCCATCCAATTCCATTGTTCCTATAATTAATACTTTCACCTCTCAAAGATCTGAGATGTTGTACCAGCCTGTTCATTCTTTTCCATCCCAGCTCATCACCAGTGAAAGCATAAATAATTGAATGGTTACTTCATGATAAGGATTATCCACCATTGCCAGCCAGCTGCAGTATTAGATTCAGCTTCCTCCGAGTACTTTTAGTACCAAATCGCTTAGGTCAGTTTCCCTAGGAAATAGATTCTGAAGGAGATTTGAGCGCAGAAAGTTTATTGAGGAGGGTATTTGGCATGGGCACCTGTGAGGGAGTGAAGGAAATAGGTGTGGACAGAGAGGAGTTGAACTTCAGTGCAGTCACACAACAAAGGATTCAGTTGTCACACTGGGAATCTCCAGAACTGAGATGGCCCTTCTTCACAGCAATGAGATTGAGCATTCATTCCCCTGCCTGACCAGTCATTATATGTAGGCTGCCTCCCGGAAGGTGGTGTGATCTGGTGTGAGACAATTCTTTGGCTGAGGGCAATACCCAGAGAGGGACTTAGCTTAGTGCTCTTAGCCTCCAACTTTCCCAGTTACTGGGAGAATTAGTGGCTTGGTTCTGAAGGAGAGATCTGGGTAGTAAACCATACTATCTACTATGTAGTATAAACACACTACACACTCACACAATTTTTTTTTAAATGAGACCTAGGATAAGGTCAAGAAACAGTGCTTCCTTTGCTAGATAGTTCTAAGAAAAATAAGGCACCCTCCCCCCTTTCAAAATGCTGAAGACTGCCCTACCACAAGGAAAGTACACAAATGATCTCAATCAAGGACAAGGTCAAGAATTTAAATACTCTTGCCACAATGAAACCAAAATATAATGTCTAACATAGATAAATGTCAGTTCAAAATATTTAATTGCACAAACATAGACTGGAGGAGACCTGATATGATAACATTTCATGCAGAAAATATCCAGGGGGGTTAGTTGTTTCCAAGTTTAATATGTGTCAAGAGTATAAAAGCAACTACCAAGAAAGCAAATGCATTTGTCTCTATTAACATAGCCAGCAGATGTTCTGGTTCTGCCATATATCCCGTAATGGACAACCACATCCGGAGAGATACTCAGTTCTTGGCCTCACATTTTAAAAGGCACAATTCAAAACCAGACTGAGTCCTAAGAACAGCAATCAGAGGTCTGAAAATAATGCCCTATGGAGAAAAGTTGAAGAGTTTGGGGGTGTTTACTCCAGAAAGGAGAGGCCTTCAAGAGGAAAAAAGGAGTTGATTGAATATATTAGGTCTGTGTTTCTCCAGAACGAAGGACTAGGATTTGTGGGTAGAAATTACAGAGAATAGATTTCAACCCAATATAATGAAAAATTTTCAAACAATTAGAAGCAATGGAGCCAGAAGTGATGGCCCAGCCCTGAAAGTGTCCAAACTAAGTTTTCCCTCAGGTATGCTAGGGGTCCCCCCAAAATACATACTTTAAAATCTTATTTTTCTTGGGGCCGGCCTGGTAGCTCAGCGGCTAAGTGCGAACGTTCCACTTTGGTGGCCCGGGGTCCACCAGTTCGGATCCCAGGTGCGCACCTACGCACTGCTTGGCAAGCCATGCTGTGGTAGGCATCCCACATATAAAGTAAAGGAGGTGCACACAGATGTTAGCTCAGGGCCAGTCTTCCTCAGCAAAAAGAGGAGGATTGGTGGCAGATGTTAGCTCAGGGCTAATCTTCCTCAAAAAAATGAAAATCTTATTTTTCTAAGAACTAAGACCATCCTAGGCCAGGGAAGGGTAAATTTCAAAAAAGAGACTACTCTCTTTACTCCTCCCTGAACATCTGTATTATATATAAATCTCTTCCAAGCTCAGCAATAGGCCAGGAAACCTGCTTCTGTTATTCCACCATGCCAAGAAAACAGAAGCATGGATAAATAACATCTGAAAGATGAAATGGCAAATAGTTCATTAACAAACCAACACAACTCAGATATTTCTTACCTCATATCTAGATATGTCCATTTATACTCTTTCTCAAGAACTACCCAATAAAGTGAATCGTCTGTACGAAGTCAAGTAAATTGTGACCTCCTTGGGGCCCAGTTTCCACATCTGAGAATAAATAGAGTTGGGGCTACATAATCCCTCAGTCTCTTTCAGCCCTAACAGTCTCATGGCCATGAAAAGGAGACATTGTTTATATAAGATTGCCTTAAAAGTCATTAGTTATCCAGGAGAAGCACATTTTGGGGGGCTACACAAAAGTAGTTGTAGAAGATTTGTTTACTGTTGAAATTTATGACTTAGTAAAATGCCTGGAAGAAAGCAAAACATAACTCCCAGGAAGAAAAATCTCTGGAATAGTCAGAGATGTTTGTTTGGTTTGGTTTTTTAGTTGTTTTTACTGTTTCCTGTGCGTTTACAGAAAAGTTTCAAAAATCAACCACTCCATGTTAGGTATACATGACTAGGAGTAAGTCAGATGATTTTAGAAATTCTATGCTTAAAAAAAATATCCTCCTAAAAATGATGCTTTTCTAAAAAAGGAGGATATTGAGAATTTTTTTTTAGTAGAAAACATTCTAGAATGCTATTAAAAGTAGGAACAGAATGGACTGGAGATTTTTTTAAGGACAGGGATGTCATGTTACACATGTGCTTCAGAGGATTTGTGTAATATTTTAAGCTCATCATCTTGTATTTGAATCAAAGATCAACAAAAGAATTACAATATATATTACTATATGATGTTATTAAAATTATTTAAAATATAATCAAGATAGTATTAAATAACTGCATCAGAATCCAAAAAGGGAAAAAAATGTGATTTTTATTTTATTATTTATTTTGCCATCTAGGAGCAGCACTACAGTTTTGTAGAGTGAAGAACTGACTAGAAGGAATACTTTGGATTGTGACAAAGGCACATCCTTCCTTAAACATTTACCTCAAACCTAACACAGACCTGAAATACTTATATTCGTCATTACTTTGGGTTCCGGTACTCTGGGTCATTGCTAAAATACAATATACTCTCTGGAGGAACAACGCAATCTAGTAACATTTATTTTGGATTAATTCAACAAATTAACTAGTCACCTAAAATGCTAGCCACAAGCAGCTATAAATCAGCTGCTAAAATGCTAATGTAATCTTAATCTATATTAATAGAAGTGTAATTTCATAAGTAAGAAAATAAAACCAAGGGTAGGAAAATGTCAATGTAATTTGGGGGAGAGATGGTAGTAAAGAAGGTGAAAGAAGGAAGGGCCCGAGGGTAGAGATGTCCCGATGGGAGGACCTAGCAAAGGAGCAGCAAAATGGGAGAAAGTGGGAATTCTGAAAGTAGCACTGAGATTCCAGGCCTTGGGGGCTGAGGTAAAAGATGCCTGACTTGAAGAACAATTCTTAATGACTTCAAGGATGGGTCAGGCACCCAAATTTAAACAAAGAATTATCTAATGTTTGCTTAATGAGTTGCTTTGCCATTTTCAAAGTACTTTCATATTCATGATAGTCTTAATCCATCCACCCTCTGAGATGGCTTCTATCTATTATCCTCATTTTAAAAATGGAAACTAAGGTGAGATGAAATGATTCACACCAGGCGTCTGCCTTTAATTTCACACGCTCATC
This sequence comes from Equus caballus, assembly GCF_041296265.1. Taxonomy (NCBI): domain Eukaryota; kingdom Metazoa; phylum Chordata; class Mammalia; order Perissodactyla; family Equidae; genus Equus; species Equus caballus. The sequence continues at coordinate 88,411,521 of NC_091697.1, forward strand.
ACATACCACAGTGCAGCTTCAAGATGGTTTCTAGTTCATTTCACTGACTTGGTAGATATTAGAAGGAAAATGAACTAGTTACAAATAAATAATACTGAAATGTACCACACTTTATATATTTCAAAGTGCTTTCACATACAATCTATTGTTGGCTCTTCGGGAACTATTATCTCCATTTTATAGATGAAGGAAATTATGACATAGAATAACTCAAAATTCCACAGGAAATCATTAATGAAGAATTAAAAGCAAAGTCTACCAAGCCTGGCTTTTCCTATGCCACCACACTGGGTCCCTTTCCTTGTGCATGGTTTTTGCAAGGCTGATCTCAGGACTAGGCCATGACGAATGAGACTTCTAGAAAAGAAGACTGGAAGGAGAAGAGAAACGCTCCCAGGACACAGAGAAATCAAATAGGATCCCATAGGCAGAGTTACATTAAACTGGCTTGAAAACACCTACAAGTTAAAATATTAACAACAACAACAATAATAAGTGTTTTGGAAAAGAAAAAACAAGGTCTCTGCTAGAGACGCCACGCCTCTCCTGTAACAGCTGCCCAACCACCAAGAAATGCAATATCAAAGATCCACACATATTAAGGTATAAACCACAACAACTGAATAGGTAGGAGGTATTAGGATTCCCATTTGAGCTGCCTAAACAATTGTGTCTAGCTTTTCTAAAGCTGTGTTGTGGCTGGGGGAAGGCATCTTATATCATAGATGGGAGAAATATCTTTACCAACTGAGCTCATCACAGGTACGTGGGAGGCAAACAGAAGGCATTTTACTTTTATAGGGCAGTGGGTAAATATTCCCATAAAACTGAGTAACATTTGAATGAGATTTTATTTATTACAGCTGACTTATTTCCTCTTTTGAGCTTCCTGTGCTGCCCTTTTTGACGTTTGGCAACAGATGAAAATGTATTTGTGAAAAGTCATAAGTGATACTAATATTTTGCTGATACTCATCTTCAAGAAGAAGACTGCTTATGTCATGCTGCAGTTGGTTTACAGATTTTTAAAACTGCAATAAAGGTCTGAGAAATAATTAGCTCAGCAATTCCTGACCTCAATTTAGTAATGCAGTCCTTCTACCCATCTGCACCAGGATATTTGCAATTATCCCAAAGTCTATCACAGAATTTTTCCAAAAGTCTCAAAATATACCAAAGAAAAAAAAAATCACAAAACTTTTAGGCGATAAGGTGGCAAAAGAGTGTCACAAAATCGAATTATAGGTAATACAAGTCTAAAAAAATCTGTAGATCATTGAATTAGACCAGTGGCTCTCAATCTTGCCTGAACAGTAGAACCCCCTGGGCGTTTTGTTAAATCCTAATGTCCAGGCTGCACATCAGACCAATTACATCAGAATCTCTGGGAGTAGAACCCCGGAGTGAATATTTTTTCAGGCTCCTCAGGAGATTTCAATGCACAGCTAAGACTGAGAACCACTAGAATAGACTTATTAAAAGACTAAATCCTTAAGATGTTGATGTCTTCTGTTAGGCTTAAGGAAAAAAAGCTATGAGAAATGAAATGAGAGCTGGTTGAATCACTTCCTAACTGTATGACTAAGGCAAGGTCTTCAATTTTCTGAGGCTCCAAACTTCCTCAGAGGGCTGCCACGAAGAAACTAAATGAGGGACCATGTAGAATGCATCTAGCCCACCACTTGGCATATAAAAGCACCAAGTACATCTCCCTTCTCTCCCCTTCTCTCCCCAAGTGTTTTAGGTAAGTACTACTTCTGACCAAATGAATCAGAGTAATAGATCTAATCACAGGGCACACCTGTTCCCAAAGAATTTTTAGGCAAATACAACTACAGCCATTCTTCCACCAATAATGGAACAGAAATGTGCGCACAGAGTCTTCAATTTACTAGTGACTCTCAAACCAAAATCTCATCTAAAAATTAGTTGTTTGAAGGAAAAATGAGATACTATTTTTTGCCAGTTGGCTAAGCCAAGAGATTGATAATCACCGTTGTTGGCAAGGATGTGGGAAAACAAGGTTGTGGAAATGTAAATTAGCACAACCTTTTTTGGAGAGTAACTTGGCAGTATTTATCAAAAATTTAAATGTCCATACTCTTCCATTCAACTAGTCTATTTCTGGGCACTTATCCTAAAGACATGCCTCCTCAAAGAGATAATGTTATGTTTTTGTTTTCATCTTTTTCATGGCACTTATGACTTTCTGAAATTCTTTGTCTGTTTGCAGTCCATCTTCAATAAATACTAGAAGGTAAACTCCTGTGGGAAAAGTCTCTATGGTCTTGCTCGCCAGGTGAGAAGGGCTGGGCTTGCCAAGAGGGCCCACATTATGGTCATATTTGCTGCCCACAATGTCATGCTGCTTGAAATGTATATTTCTTTGGTTTCTAATGCACTATCTCCATCAATCAATTCATGGCTCTCTTTATTTTACTTATTTTATTTTAAATAATATATAAACACCCATGAATACATCCCCTAACCCAAACAATGTTATTAACAATAACTTACATCTATTTATACGCTCTTCCCATGCCACTCTCTGTGTGCCCTCCACCCTCACCACTCAGGGGTAACCACTATCCTGAACTTTGTGTTTATTATTTCTTTGCCTAATTCTGAATGTTACAATAATGGTATTGTACTATATATAGTTTTCTGGGATTTTCTTTTTTACTCAAAAGAAATGACTCTGTGACAGATTCATCTGGGTATTGTGTATATCTGTACTTTCATTCATTGCAAATAAATATTCCACTGTGAGAAGTAACTATAATGTATTTATCCATTCTCCCATAGTTGACATTTTTGTGTTTCCATTTTGCGGTTATTAAGAACAGTGGTACTATGAACAGTCTTCCTGACATTTTTATAGCACCTGGTAAACTTCTGGCAGGAAATCCTGCTGCCATTACACTAACCCCATCACCCACAAGAGTCATGGATGGACTCCCCTGAAAGGCTTAATTTATCTCCCTCCCCAAAGCAGACCAGTTCAAGGCACCCTAGGAAGAGAACCCATCAAAGGGGAAGCATTCCTTTAAAAAGGCAGCACTTGGCAGCAGACATTTATTGGCACAAGTGGTTCCTGCCAGAACTATCCTGTTACCTCCAACCCCAGACTGGCTGCTTACTTTGCCCACCTCCTGCCAGAATTTTTAAAATATTTTTATTTGAAAGACAAATTCCTGAAAAGTTTGATTTCAATACTTTATTCCTATCATTTAAAAAAAACTACAAAAAGGGGTCAGCCCAGTCGGGTACTGGTTAAGTTTGTATGCTCACTTTGGCAGCCCAGGGTTCACTAGTCCGGATCCCAGGTGCAGACCTACACACCACTTATCAAGCGATGCTGTGGCAGGCGTCCCACATAAAAAATAGAGGAAGATGGGCACAGACGTTAGCTCAGGGCCAATCCTTCTCAGCAAAAAAGAGGATAGGTAGCAGATGTTAGCTCAGAGCCAATCTTCCTCAAAAAAAAAACTGCAAAGAATTTTAGTTACTGATATTAACTCCTACTGATATTCCTATTTAGCACTAACACTTGACATCTAATACCACAAAATGCAAAGAGGGGCTCCTTGATTGGCACACACATACACAAAATAGCTTGAATGAAAAATCCAGTATAAAAACCACTTATAACCCATTTTATTTCCTCTCACTAAGATAAGACATAAAAGATTAAGGGCAATTTAAGAAAAGAAGAAAGAGTAACCCAAGCATTGTCTTGTAATGATTTTTTAACTTAATTTACAACAGGGCCTAAGTTGTTTGTAATGCCTCTGTAAATACTGCTTTTGTCTCACAAGTATTTTAACATCGTTTCTGTGTTTCCATTGTCCAAAGAGCTCAAGTTACATAAACCATTTCTTTTTAATTACGGTTTTTAAAGCTGCTGTCTCCTCCTAGGAAAGAGAAACCAACAGAGACCACCAATCAGGGACCAACTAAAAACAGCCTTGCAGATAACCACGTGCCCCACCCCAGTGCCTTTCTGTTCAGATTACAGGTGTTAGGGGAGGAGGAAGAGAGGCCATTTTGCTAAAACCATGGCCTCAAATTCCTAAACACACACTTACCAGTCCTGCTATCCACCATGGCCTACATCCTCGGATCCAGGAGTGCCCTTTGACTCTCTTCTCCCAGTCAGCCCCTGCCCTTCCATCTCTCCTCAGTCCTTTGGCTTCTATCAGCCCCTTCCTCAGTCCTGCCACTCCAACAGGGAACACTGGTGGAGGGTACCCAGCCAGCGAACTACTTTCAACACCAGCGGGGACTGGAACACGGCCCAAAAAGCCCTTCCAGAGTCCACTTGTGAGCAACTGCTCCTGGCCCCAAAACAGCTTAATAAAACCAAGTCTGCTCTTCCTAACCCTCATGCCCAGTGGCCAGTGCCATTCTCTCCACAGGCCTCTTCACGAAGACTATTGAGATCAGCACTGTGAACTTCCTTAACATCTTGCACTTCCCCAACCTACGCTTTGATCTATTTTTATCTGTACCCATGGATGCCAGCTTTCCTCTCATTCCAGAGGAAGTGACCTCCCTTTTCTGGTTTCTGGCTAATTCCTTCACCTGTGCCGGCAAATTCCACCCCCTCCCACATAGTTGAGAATCACCCTTATTCTTTCTCTCTCTAGTTTGGCTACTTCCCTGCATACCCAAGGGTTCATTTCTTAAAACTAACAAACAAAACTCTATCATCCCCAATTTTTTCTTTCTCCTCACAGAAAGAACAGAGGTCACTTCTACCCCATGTCTACTTCTCACCTCTTGCCCACTCTTCCACAGACTGCAATCTGGATTCCAGCCCTACCACTCCACTCAAGGTCTCTGGCAAAACTGTGACACCACTCTTACCCCCCACTCCCAGGTGCTGAATCCAACACATTTTTATTTCCAGTGCAAACCTTAGCTGACATCTCTGTGGCAGTTGACAATATTAACCACTCCCTTCCTTTTGAAATTTTCTTCTCTCTTGGCTTTTAACCCCTGCTTCTCCTCTTGACGTATATGACCATTTTCTTTTCTCATCCTCCTTTTTTGCTTCCTGTTCTGTTGTCATCCTCTTAAAACGCTCATGCCTCCTATGGCTCTAACCCTGGCCCCCTACTCATTCCTCTGAACACATTTTCCTTAGAAAGTACCACCTCCCCAATGTCTATCCTGGAACCTCAACTCTCCCATAGAGTTGTAGACCCCTAGAGCCAACTGCCTTCAGGGCATCTCATGTGTAACAGGTCCCACACTGAGTTCATAATTCCCCTCATTCGCAAAGCTCCCCTTCAAACCAATACCCCTGACCTTCTTCCTGTTTTCTCTTTCTAAGTGAATGGAATCACCATCTGCCTAATCCTGCCCAAGTGGGATCCCTGGGAAGTATGGCAGCTCCCCTACATTCATTCATTCAGTCCCTGAGGCTTGTAAAATCTACTCCTTAACATTACTACCATCTACTCTCCCCTCTCCATTCCCGTGCTTCTGCCTTAATTTAGAATTTTTTCATTGTTAAAATTAATAAAAAGTAGGCTTACTGAGAGTACTATATGTGGGGAACTTACACATAATTCTCACAATGGAGAATAATGTATTGAGGTATTGTTACTCATATTTTTACAGATGAAAAAACTGAGACCCAAAGAGGAAAAATAGCTGCCCAAGCTCACACAGTCCAGAAACGGCAGAGCTAGGGTCCATTCAAATTTAAGTCTTCCCGGCTCCAAAGGTCAAATCCTCCCCTCCATTTTAGCATCCTCTTGTTGCAATAGCTTCCAAAATGGTCTCCCTGGATCTTGTCTCATATTCTGAGTCTAACCAATCTACATGGTAGACAAAATGAGCTTTCCTTTTTAAAAAATAATTTTTATTGTGAAAATAACACATACAGAAAAAGTGCATAATAAGAACACCTTAAATTATTATAAAGTCATCTTTCTAAAATGTAAATCTAATCTTGTTCTTGACATTTTCTTAACCTTTTCAAAGTCTCCCCATTGCCCTTCGGGTCAAGTCAAACCTTAGCAAAGTGCAAAGGGTCCACCAGGATGTCACCTCAGCCTGATGCTCCTTCAGCCTGATCTCACACCAGGTCAGATGGCTCTCCCTATGCTCCAGACTCACAGGCTGCATCTCTATGCTCTGGGCTTTGATCTTACCTGGCTCCCAACTGAGAACATGGTATATATTCTTCTCCAGCCCTTGCTTCACCCCCTCCATTGGATACTTACTTTGCTCTTCAAGAACTATGTCTTATTGCTCTTGTCAGAAGATGCTGCATCTAAAGGGTAAAAGGATTCTTGGCAACATTGCATGGCCAAAGCAGCACAGTTTGTGAAAGGCTTCCCTGTTCTCATGGAGAATCATAAATGGTGAAGCTCCAACATACTTAGAACATGTCTACTTTGTCCAAAAAAAAAAAAAAGTAGAGATTTGAGGCAATCATTTTTGGTTATTTATGGTGAGTTGGAGAACAGACTCTACTTTGACTAAAGATTATACCTCAGTAATTTGTACCCACAGCTCCTCACCACCCCAAAACTCAGGTCAAAGCAGCTGGTAATGTTGATTATTATTGACATCACTTTATGTAACTCATCCAGCTGTGTGAACTAGAAACATCAGACACATCCTTGACATTTCGCTTCCTGCCCTCTCAACCTATCACGATGTCCTATTTTGCTTCCTAAATTATCTCTTGAAACCACCCAGTTATCATCATCTCCAGCATCACTCTCCTCATCCAAGTTATCATTGTCTCTCAACTGGACTACTGTGATAGCCTCTTAATTGGTCCACAGAATCCACTCTGGCCTCTTCTCATCCATTCTCCATATTGGAGCTGGTTATCTTTGCAAAACATGAATATGATCACATCTTCGACCCATCCCCATCCCCACATGGCTAAAACTTTTAAATATCTTTTCTTTCCTTTTACAACTAAGTCAACATTCTGTAACATTCCCAGCACCTAGAACAAGATTTGGCACACAGAAGGCACTCAATAAATTTTGATTAAATGAATAAATGAATATGAACTTCATCCTTACTCCTCTTTTCTTTAACCAAGAATTCCAGCCCTCTTGACTTTCTTTCATTTCTGTTCCCTCTTATTGCTTTTCCCTCTATTTTATGCCCTTTTCCTTTCCTCCTTCACCAAGTTAATTCCTACCTTCTTCCTTTGGATCTGAATTTAATTTTCATGTCTCCAGAGCAGTCTTCCCTAACCAACCTGACTAGTCCAAAGTCCTCCTTACAGGCTCTCATTACACCATGAGACTCTTCTCCACAATGCTTGTCACATTTGCAGTTTTATATGTGCTTGTGTGACTACTTAACTGATGTCCACTGTCTTGCTATTCTGTAGCACTATGAAGGCAAGACTGTGTCTGTTTTCCCTCATCTACTTGGCACAGTGTTTTGACATTCAGGAGACATTCAATAAATAGCGAACAGATGAATGAATGCATTATAAATTAATGTACAGAGTGCCCATCCCTCGTACAATTCCATTTTAACGTAGACCTGAAACCTAGAAGCTCATTTGAGAGTCAAATCACAAACGATACTTCTCCTTCCACTCTTCTTTTTTCTTTGAAAGTCTTTAATGAAGTCTAAGATACAACTTCTGAACTCCCAGTATACAATGCTTTCAAGTATTATTTCATCTGAATTGTTACAGGACGATTGTCCTTTTTTACAAGACACTTTTCTCGGTCTTGAGAACCCAAAAATAAAGTAGGCAGAATTCACAATAATTAGCCTAAATAAAATCAAAACCTCTCTAACCTAAATCAGGATCTCTCTTACTATGAATGAATTGTAGACTTTTCTTTTTTTCTGGGCAAAAAAAATAGCCCAGTTAATTTTAAACACAAATAATAAGTATTTGTATTGATACTTCTTCTTAGGGTTTATCGGTGTGCATGCAGGATGTTTGTTTTGAAGAAATCGCAATGATTTAAGCATCAACGGATGTAGTTTGTCAACATGCCAGACATTCCTAGGAAAAATTAAACCATTAGGTTATACAGTTTTTAAAAGATTGATATATATATAGATAGATGTTTTTAGGGACCATGTCTTACTACTATTTTGGTAAGATGTTTTGTCAAAAGGAAAAGAGGTGTCTCGTCATATTGCAGGCCAGAGGCAGTGCTGTCTGTTGTAGATACTGCTGCCCTCATGGGAATGAATCATCAGAAATGGAGAAGTCCTAATCCACTAAGGGCATATCTCTTTTCCTTGAAGTAGAGATTTGATGCAATCGTTTTAAATACTTAGATGATTTATGGTGGGATGGAGATAGAGTATAGAGTCCTCTTTGGTTAAAGACTACACCAGAGTTGTTGCTAACCCTACCTCACAACTCAGGTGTAGAACTGAGTTAATAATACTCAGTTCACGACACTAGCTTATTAGGTGGCGCTAGGTCCCTCCTTGTTGTCTTTATTTCTTTTACTCAATATCCCTTCACCCATTCCCCTCTTTATGGTAAGCACTTGCTCATATTTACTATGTATATCATTGTATATGTATATATCCTTATAAAGTACAAACACTGGCCTACAAGGCCATACATGATATGGTGCCCGCTAACTCTAACTTCATCTCTTCCTACTCTCCCCCATCTCATTTTCTTTAGCCGCGCTGGCCTCCTAGCTATTTCTTGAACTTACTAAGCACTTCAGGTTCTTTGCCCTTGCTGTTTCTTCCACCTAAAATGCTTATTACTCAGATATCCACATGGCTCACTCATTTCCTTCATGGCTTTGTTCAAATATCGCTTTATTTTAAAAAAGGAGGAGGGAAGGAAACTTCCCTAATCACCCTATTTAAAACAGTAATCTTCCTTAACACTGTCTGTCTCTATATTGTGGTTTTCCTCAGTTATAATTGTTGCCACCTGAGATATTTTTTGTACCTATCTTTGTTTTTTGTCTGTCTCCCCTCACTACAATGAGAGGCAATAGGACATCATGGTTGAAAGCCAGACCCTAGAGTTAGAGTTACAAGGCTTGAATTCTCACTCTACCACTTACTACGTGAGCTTCAGCAGGTAGCCCTGTGCCTCAATTTCCTCAGCTCTAAAATAGGGATGATGATAGCATCTACCTCATATGGTTACAATTCTATCTGGCACACAAGCCACACTAAGTATTACCTGCTGTCATTATTACATTTACTTTTGTCATTAGAATTAAGCTTGATGAAGGCAGGGACTGAGTTTCCTTTGTATTTCCAGTGCCTAGACAGTGCCTGGCAAAAGGTACTGAATATTAATTAAATGAATACTATTTCCCATGTGCATGGTTTTTTGTGGGTTTTTTGCTGAGGGAGATTGTCCCTGAGCTAACATCTGTGCCAATCCTCTCCTATTTTGTATGTGGGTCACTGCTACAGCACAGCTGCCAATGAGTGGTGTAGGTCCACATCCGGGATCCCAACCTGGGCTGCCAATGCTGAACACGCCAAATTTAACCACTATGCCACATGGCAAGCCTCTGCATGATTTTTTAAAGAAAAAAATTTAAATTTAACATACATATAAAAAATGCACAGGTCATAACTGTACAGCTCTATGAATTTTCACAAATAAACAAACCCATGCAACCACCACCCAGCCCACCAGAAGCTAACACCCATCAGCTATTAGGATTTACACACCTAACAGCAGTGTGTGAAAGTTCCCATGTTCATGCGTTTTTAAGTGACATGAATATTATAGAAGAGATTTTTTTCTTTTACTGTTTTCACTGAGTACTATGCTTTGAAGATCCACATATGTTGCTGTGCACTTATTCCCTCTAACTATTGCATAATATTTGGTGAATATGCTTTCATCAACTTAATTCTTTTTCTGATTTTTTGGATTGGTGCTTATCAGTCTAGCAGGGCTTTTGTTTGTCTACCCAGCACCCATTCCCCTCTTCTTCCATCCATACAAGTACCTGTGCTCATCCACATGGCCAAGTGCTCCAGCCCCAGTCCGCAGAGGTGACTCTTAGGTCATCTAAACCAATCATAGTACTTTTATTTCCCTTACGACCCAGTTCTGACCAATGAGACTTGACGGGAAGTCTCTGCAGTATGGGACAGTGGGGAAGTCGCTTCTGAAAAGGTTGCTTAGCTCTTCTATGGAGATACAAGGAGAGGTCCTCTTTTCTTACCTCTGGGCGTTGGTGTGAGTTTGTGATAGCTGGAGTTGCTGCAGTCATCTTGTGACCATGAAGGGAGCTAGAAAAAAGACAGAAAACTCTGGGTCCATCATGACAGCACTAAGCAACAAGCCATCCTACCTCCATGCTTGTTAGATGAGAAAATAATTTTATTTGGATTTTCTTACTTGTAACCAAAAGGATCCCATTACAATAATTAAAACATTAGCATTGGCTTGTTTCTTAAAAGCTATTCTATATTTAAAATGGATTCATATAACAATATTTCTCAGTCCCCTTATTTTTTTTTAAATAATTTGAATTTGATGCCCTTTATTGACTATGAGGTTAATTTTATGACACTGAGATCATCTAACAAATAGGTATCTCTTTCAACTTACTGCTCAGCATGGTGCAATTTGTTCATTTAGAATTTTAGAAGAACATAGTTGACTTTGAACAAATATGATCTGCTAACTAAAGGACAGCAGAATACATTTTGAGTTAGTGTTTTATTCTTGTATCTTAGAAAAAGTATGTAGCCCAAATTTTCAAATATACTAGCAATCATGTCTCCTATAATAAACATATTTTATAAATTTTTAGAGCAACTTTGTTTTATTAATTTTAATTTTTGGATAGGTGATACATACATTGATACAAGATACACTGTCACTTACACGAATTCTTGATTTATTTCACCAGTCTTTTAAAATTTCAGCATTTTATCTTCACACAATATAAAATAATATAATTACACTTGATGGAACATCTATTCTGTGTTAGGCACTGAAACTGGGCCTTTGAAAGTATTATTAATTTTACTCCATGAGGTACTTTTATTCTAATTTTTAGGAGGATGAAATGAGGTTCAGAGAGGTTAAGCAACTTGTAGGTTACACAGCAAGTGAGGAGCAGGGCTGGAATTTGAACCCAGACCTATCAGATTATAAAACACACACATTTAGCCACTTACCATATGACTCCTCTAATCTTTTACTGTAATAACTACATGTATATTTAAGGCCAGATGGGAGGTTCCATAACAAGTGTTTAGCCCTTTAAAGTAAGCTGAAATAATAAGAATAAGTAATGTCTAACATTTATTGGGCACATCCTGTGTGCTATGCAATACTTTTAAATGTTTTAAGCATATTAACTAATTTACTCTTTGCAAGTTTATCTTCAGATAAATATTGAATTATCTGGAAATAAACATAGCAGCTTCAAAAAAAAGCAGCAGTCTAAAAATGAATTCATATTCTGATCATATTTAACATAGAAATAAACTAGAGGACAATTCGTTGTTTCATTGTATCATTTGGGAACTTTTTCCATTGTAAGAGACCTAAAAAATCTCAAATCAAACTGCCTTAAGCCAAAAAGAGACTACTGGCTTGCATAATTGAGAATCTCCAGCAGCAGAGATTCCCCCAGCAGGGATGGATTCCAGGTTCCCTCATGTTCCACAGTTTGTTTTTTCCATCTTTTGGCTCTAACCCCACCAGCTACCCCCATTTTGTAGACTTCTTTCTCAGATTCCAGTTGGTTATTCCCAGCACCTCCAAGTTCTCCCCTCCTGATGGCAAGATAAGAGGCAGAGCTCCCACCTCATATATACCCAAGTTCAAGGGCAGAAGGACTTTTTTAACAGTCCTAGAATTACTCTAATTGCCCTGGCTTAAGTCACTGCCCACTCCTGAAACAATCCTGTGGCAAAGGAGATGCAATTCCCTGATTCTGATAAGGGAGATGAAACTAACTGGTTGCCTTATGGCCAAGTCACTGGCTCTACCTCTGGAACCAGAGGTTCAGCCATTTGAACTGAGAATAGGGGTAGAGATATGAGCACTCAGAAGAAAATCAGTGGAACGGATGCTATTGTAGATGGTCCCCCCACGGACCACACCTCCTGCCATTCACATCTTTTGTAGTCCCCTCCCCTCAAATCTGGGTCCTATGACTAGCTTTTTTTTTTTTAATAGAACTTATTTTAAAGAAGAGTTTTAGATTTATAGAAAAAATGAGACCATTATACAGAGTTCTTATATGACCTCCCACCCAATTTCTCTTATTATTAACATCATACATTATGTGGTACATTTGTTAAAATTAGTGAATATATATTAGTACACTACTATTAACTAAAGTCCATAGTAATTTATTTAGATTTTCTTAGTTTCTGCCTAATTTCTTCCTCTGCTTCATGATCTTACCCAGAATCCCACATTACATTTACTAGTTATTGTCTCCTTAGGTTCATCTTGGTTATGACAGTTTCTCAGAATTTCCTTTTTGATGACCTTGCCAGTTTTGAGGAGCAATGATCAAGTATTTTATAGGATGCCCTTCTATTGGAACTTGTCTGAAGTTTTTCTTGTGATTAGACTGGGGTTTTTGGAAGGAAGACCACAGAAGTAGAGAGTCATTTTCATCCCATCAAATCAAGGATATATACTGTCAACATGATTTATTGCTGTTGATACTGACCTTGATCTCTTATGGCTGAGATATTCCTTACCTCCCTTCCATACAGGGCTCTTTAGAAGGAAGTCATCATGAGCAAACTACATGTAAGGAGTAGGGATTTATGCTTCTCCTCCCTGAGGGTGAATTGCCATTTTAAGCCACTAAATTTTGGGGTGCTTTGTGATGTAGCAAAAGATAACTGAAACAGAGGCAAAAATCTACTAGATACGTTATTGACTCCCAAAGTAGAACAAGTTTCATTAAACAACATATAATGATGGCTTTCTTGTTTTATCACCCAGAAGAAATCATTTATCCAGAAATACATGACAAAATGTTAATGAATCTTCATCTTCTCAGATAAAGTTATTTAACCTCTGGGTCTCTCAAGGTAACATCCTGATCAGAAACACTGCTCCACACAGATAGTTAGGCTTTCTAAAGATATTAAGGTCAGTTCAAAACTAATATTAGTCTTGAGTAACTCTGCTGCCTCCCTAACAATTAGTCATAGCAAAGTAGACTTATGAATAGGATTTTCAGGCAGCAGAACCTTTAATAATCCAGAAGCCTGAAATGTTTCCCAGTATCACGGTGGCAAATATATTTCTACATTTGAGCCAATCTAAACTTCTATTGGCACTTTTCCAGGTGCTTGGGGAACACAAGTCTCCATTCTATCAGAGGGCAGAACATATTGCTTTTCTACATGAACTGTACATTTCCGGGAGTCACTGGGGGGTTGGGAGGGCAAAGTGGAGAAAGAAGCCAAAATACACCTCCAGAAGAGATAAGATTATAAGTGTCAAGATTAGATTACCAGATTCAAAGAGGTTATGTTACATTTATTTTTTTTTTCTACAAGGGAAAATAGATTGGATTTCTATTTTATTCCTGGTTCCCTCTCCTCTCTTTATTCATATTTCCTGCGTCTCATTGAGAACAGTGTGCTCTCAAACATTTTATTTGCAAATATATTTAAGCTTTGCTAATACGTATTCATTTTATCTAGAATTTGAACAATTTGACTTGGCTTGGGTTTAAGTTTATCTTGAGATAATGAAAAAAGTATTTGCCTAATGAATTAATAGAATAAACAATGCTAAGAAAGATTTGTTTTAAAATAGTTAAGATCAAAATATTTTTATGGTCTTAAACATTAATTGTGTATTATAAAAAATTGTATTGCTAATCTGCAAGCAAGTCTTACCTATTCTCTGGAGATTCAATCTGGAAACACTTACTAATTAGCTTAAATTGCCAAAAACAGCTAAAACATATTTCTTTTCAAATATTCACCAAAAAGGGCCCCTAGAGTCTAGAGATAGAAGGTTCCTTGAGGCCACAGATAGTGCCCTGGCTCCTGAACATGAAGACTGGATCTTAGGAGGCATTTAATAAATACTTACTGAATGAATTAATCAATGATTCAGACTTCAATGATTTAAGTTTAGCAATTTGTGTAATACAGAGGTCTCAAGTGGCAGTTCATGGGCCAAATTAAGTCTGCAGTATTGTCTGGTTTGGCCTGCATATTGTTATATTTTGTTTTGTTAAAAAGGTATTGGCATAGGAAGACCCTGAACTCACCTCCTTCTATGGACACACTGAAGCTACACTTATATATAAAGTAATTCCTGCTGAAGAAGAACTGAGGGCTGATTGAACAGTTTCTGTAAAACAAACAATAGAGGAACCACATAGAGTGGATAGGAGAGACAGAGACACAGTATCCACAGAAACCCCACCCCCAATGCCACGACCTGCAGCAGGGAGGATGTCACTGAGGGGCCCAGGTGGAGGCTTGCTTGCCCTGGGGTACAAGAAAAACACCAGGAGTTTAAAAATCACCTGGACTATATGGGAAGGAAATTCCACTTATTAATTCTACAGTATCTGCCAAATGGGCAAGGAACATGGGAACTCTCTCTCTGGAGTCAGACGCGCTGCCAAGCCCCATTTTTTGTGTTCCCCCCTGACCTTGATAGGCAAGGGGGAACAGAGCCCAGATGTTCTAGCTGGCCTGCTAAGGTTGCCAAAGCACGACCTGGGTCCCTGGCCCATACCAGCTCTAGCCATCCCACCAACGTAGCCCATGTGCAACACACACTGGGACCCCTTTGCCCCCCACATACTCCAGCTCCAGCTGGCCTGCCAAAGCTGCCAAGCACATGCAATCTATACAGGAGACACTCCTATATGAGGCCACTCCTTCAAAACTGGGAGAGGTAGGTGTTTTGCCTAATTCTTAAAATCAAACAGAGAAAGTCAAACAAAATGAAGACACAAAGGTATATGTTCCAAATGAAAAAACAAGACAAAACGCCAGAAAAAAAGACCCTAATGGAACAGAGATAAGTAATTTATCTGATAAAGAGTTCAAAGTAATGGTCATAAAGATGTTCACCAAACTTGGGAGAAGAATGAGGGAACACAGTAAGACTTTCAACAAAGACTTAGAAAATTTAAGAAAGAACCAATCAGACCTGAAGAATAAAATAACTGAAATAAAAAATATGCTAGAGGGAATCAACAGCAGATTAGATGATGCAGAAGAATTCATCAGCAATCTGGAAAACAAAATAGTGGAAATCACCCAATTAGAACAGCAAAAAGAAAAAAAGAATTTTAAAAAATGAAGATAGTTTAAGGGACATCTGAGACAACATTAAGCACACTAACATTTGCGTTATAGATGTCCCAGAAGAGAGAGAGAAAGGGGCAGAAGATATTTGAAGAAATAATGGCTGAAAACTTCCCTAACCTGAGGAAAGAATCAGACATTCAGGTCCAGGAAGCACAGAGAGCTCCAAACAAGATGAACCCAAAGTGATTCACACTGATGTATTATAATTAAAATCGCAAAAGTAAAAGATAAAGAGAGAATCTTAAAGGCAGCAAGAGAAAAACAACAAGACACATACAAGGGAACCCTCATAAGACTATCAGCTGATTGTTCAGCAGAAACTTTGCAGGCCAGAAGGGAGTGGAATGATCTATTTAAAATGATGAAAGGAAAAACTTAAAACCAAGAATATTCTACCAAACAAGGTTATCATTCAGAATTGAAGGACAGATTAAGAGTTTCCCAGACAGGCAAAAATTAAAGGAGTTCATCACCACTAAAACGGCCTTACAAGAAATATTAAAGGGTGTTCTTCAAGTGGAAAAGAAAAAGCCATAACCAGAAATAAGAAAATATATGAAAGAAAAAAATCTCACTGGTAAAGGCAAATATTTAAATAAAGGCAATGGATCTGCCACTTAAAAAGCTAGTATGAGGGTTAAAAGGCAAAAGTAGCAAAATCAACTATAACTACAATAAATAGTTAAGGGATACACAAAATAAAAAGATGTAAAAATATAACATCAAAAATAGAAAACATAGAGCCAGCCCTGATGGCCCAGCAGTTAAAGTTCAGCATGCTCCACTTCAGTGGCCTGGGTTCCATTCCCAGGCATAGAACTACACCACTTGTCTGTCAGTAGACTTGCTGTGGCAGCAGCTCACATAGAGGAACTAGCTGGACTTACAACTAGAATATACAACTATGTACTGGGGCTTTGGGGAGGGGAAAAAAAGAGGAAGATTGGCAACAGATGTTAGCTCAGAGCAAATCTTTTCCAGCAAAAAAAAAAAACAAAACCAACATAAAACATGGGGGGGGAGTAAAAATGTAGCACTTTTAGAATGTGCTCAAACTTAAGCAACTTTCATCTTAAAATAGACTGCCATATACATATATATATATATATATATGTTGATATATATGAACCTCATGGCACCTAAACAACCAAAAAACTACAATAGATACACAAAAAAATAAAGAAAAAGGAACCCAAACGTCAAACCATCAAACCACAAGGGAAGAAACCAAGAGAGGAAGAAAGGAACATAGAAGAATTATTAAAACCAACTAGATAACAACTAACAAAATGGCAATAAGTACATATCTATCAATAATTACTTTAAATATGAATGGACTAAATGCTCCAATCAAAAGACATAGGGTGGCTGAATGGAAAAACACACATGACCCATCTATATGCTGCCTACAAGAGACTCACTCC
This sequence comes from Equus caballus, assembly GCF_041296265.1. Lineage (NCBI taxonomy): Eukaryota > Metazoa > Chordata > Mammalia > Perissodactyla > Equidae > Equus > Equus caballus. The sequence goes on from NC_091697.1 coordinate 88,428,224, forward strand.
AGATCTAAAGACACACTCAGACTGAAAGTGAAGGGATGGAAAAGATATTCCATGCAAATAGAAATAGAAAGACAGCCAGGGCAGCAACATTCATATCAGACAAACTAGACTTTAAAACAAAGACTGTAACAAAAGACAAAGAAGGGCATTACACAATGATAAAGGAGTCAATCTAAGAAGAGGATATAACATTCGTAAATATTTATGCACCCAGCATAGGAGCACCTAAATGTATAAAGCAAATATTAACAGACATAAACGGAGTAATTGACAGTAATACAATAATAGTAGGGGACTTTAATACCCCACTTACATTAATGGATAGTTCATCCAGACAGAAAATCAATAGGAAACATTGGCCTTAAATGACACATTAGACCAGATGGACTTAACAGATATAAACAGAACATTCCATCCAAAAACTGCAGAATACACATTCTTTTCAAGGGCACATGGAACATTCTACAAGAAAGATCACGTTAGGCCACAAAACAAGTCTCAATTAACTCAGAAGACTGAAATCATATCAAGCATCTTTTCCAACTACAACTGAATAAAACTAGAAATCACTTACAAAAATAAAACTGGAAAAAATACAAAAACATGGAGACTAAACAACATGCTAGTAAACAACCAATGGGTCAATGAAGAAATCAAGGAGGAAATCAAAAATACGTTGAGACAAATGAAAATGGAAACTAACTTTCCAAAATCTATGGGACACAGTAAAAGCAGTTCTAAAAGAGAAGTTCATAGCAATACAGGCCTACCTCAAGAAACAAGAAAATATCTCAAATAAACAATCTAACTTTACACTTAAAGGAACTAGAAAAAGAACAAACAAAACCCAAAGTTAGTAGAAGGAAGGAAACAATAAAGATCAGAATGAAAATAAATGAAATAGACACCAAAAAACAATAGAAAGGATTAATGAAAATAAAAGCTGGTTCTTTGAAAAGATAAACAAAATTGATAAACCTTTAGCCAGCCTAGAAAAAAAGAGAATCCAAATAAATAAAATCAGAAATGAAAGGGAAGAAATTACAACTGACACCACAGAAATACAAATGATCATAAAAGGCTACTATGAACAATTATATGCCAACAAATTGGAAAACTAGAAGAAATGGATAAATTTCTGGAAACACACAACCTTTCAAGACTGAATCATGAAGAAACAGAAAATATGAATAGACTAATTACACGTAAAGAAATTGAACGAGTAATTTTACAACTCCCAAAAAACAAAAGTCCAGGACCAGACAGCTTCACAGGTGAATTCTACCAAATATTTAAAGAAAAGTTAATACCTATCCTTCTCAATGTATTTTAAAAAATTGAAGAGGAAATATCCCTGATAAACATAGATGCAAAAATCCTCAACAAAATATTAGCAAACCAAATACAATAGATTAAAAGGATCGTACACCACAATCAAGTGGGATTTATTCCAGGGATGCAAGGATGTTTCAACATCCACAAAACAATCAATGTGATACACTACATTAACAAAATGAAGGATAAAAATCATACAATTATCTCAATAGATCCAGAAAAAATTTTTGATAAAATTCAACATCCATTTACAATAAAACACTCCACAAAGTGAATATAGAAGGAACGTACCTCAACATAATAAAGGCCATATATGACAAGCCCACAACTAACGTCATACTCAATGGTGAAAAGCTGAAAGCTTTTCCTCTAAGTTCAGGAACAAGATGAGGATGGGGATGCCCACTCTCACCACTTTTATTCAACATAGTATTGGAAGTCCTAGCCACAGCAGTTAGACAAGAAAAAGGACAAAAAGGCATCCAAATTGGAAAAGAAGAAGTAAGATTGTCGCTATTTGCAGATAACATGATACCAAATATAGAAAACCCTAAAAACTCCACCAAAAAACTATAAGAACTAATAAATTCAGTAGAGTAGCATGATATAAAATTAACATACAGAAACCAGTTGTGTTTCTATACACTAATAACAAGCTATCAGAAAGAGAAATGGAGAAAAGAATCCCACTTACAATTGCATCAAAAAGAATAAAATACTTAGGAATAAATTTAACCAAGAAGGTGAGAGACCCATACTCCGAAAACTATAAGACATTGATGAAAGAAATTTAAGATGACACAAATAAATGGAAAAATATACCATGCTCATGGCTTGGAAGAATTAATACTGTTAAAATGCCCATGCTAGCCAAAGCAATCTACAGATTCAATGCAATCCCCATCAAAATACCAATGGCATTTTTCACAAAACTAGAACAAAGAATCCTAAAATTTGTTTGGAACCACAAAAGATCCCAAATAACCAGACAAATCTTTTTTTTTTTTTTTTTTTTTTTTTTGGTGAGGAAGATTGGCCCTGAACGAACATCTGTGCTAATCTTCCTCTATTTTGTATGTGGGATGCAGCCATAGCATGGCTTGACAAGCAGTGTGTAGGTCTGTGCCCAGGATCCAAACCCATGGACCTCAGACCGCTGAAGTGGAGTGCACAAATGTAACCACTATACCACCAGCCTGGCCCTAAGCAATCCTAAGAAAGAAGAACAAAGCTGTTCCATGATTTCAAACTATACTATAAATCTATAGCAATCAAAACAGTATGGTACTGGCACAAAAACAGACATAGGATCAGTGGAATAAAGTAAAGAATCCAGAAATAAACCCATGTATATACAGTGAATTAACCTATGACAAAGGAGGCAAGAATATACAATGGGGAAAAGACAGTCTCTTCAATAAATGGTGTTGAGAAAACTGGACAGTTACATGCAAAAGAATGAAACTGGACCACTATCTTACACCATGTACAAAAAGAAATGAAAAATGGATTAAAAACTCGAATGTAAGACCTAAAACCATAAAACTCCTAGAAGAAAACATAGGCAGTTAGCTCTTTGACATTGTCTTAGCAATATTTTTTTGGACCCATCTTCTCAGGCAAGGGAAATAAAAGCAAAAATAAAGAAATGGGATTACATCAAATTAAAAAGCTTACACACAGTGAAGGAAACCATCAAAAAAATGAAAAGGTAGGGGCTGGCCCCGTGGCTGAGTGGTTAAGTTTGCATGCTCCACTGCAGGCGGCCCAGTGTTTCGTTGGTTCGAATCCTGGGCACGGACATGGCACGGCTCATCAAACCATGCTGAGGCAGCGTCCTACATGCCACAACTAGAAGGACCCACAACAAAGAATATACAACTATGTTCCGGGGGGCTTTGGGGAGAAAAAGGAAAAAAATAAAATCTTAAAAAAAAAAATGAAAAGGCAATCTACTGAATGAGAGAGGGTATTTTCAAATCATACATCTGATAAGCAGTTATATCCAAAATATAAAAAGAACTTACACAACTTAATATCAAAAAAAAACAAACAACTTGATTGAAAAATGGGCAGAGGATTTGAACAGACACTTTTCCAAAGACATACAGATAGCCAACAGGCACATGAAAAGATGCTCAACATCACTAATTATTAGGGAAATGCAAACCAAAACCACAATGAGATACCACCTCACGCCTATCAGAATGGCTATTATCAAACAGACAAAAAATAACGGGTTGACGAGGATGTGGAGAAAAGGGAACCCTCCTATACTGTTGGTGGGAATGTAAATTGGTGCATCCACTATGGAAAACAACATGGAGGTTCCCCCAAAAATTAAAAATAGAACTACCACATGATCTAGCAATTCCACTTCTGGAAATTTATCAGAAGAAAACAAAAACACTAATTCAAAGAGACATATGTACCACTTTGTTCATTGCAGCATAATTTACAATAGCCAATATATGGAAGAAACCTAAGTGTTCATCACTAGACAAATGAATAGATAAAGAAGATGTGGCATGTATATGCAATGGAATATTACACAGCCATAAAAAAGAATGAAATCTTGCCATTTGCAACAACATGGATGGACTTAGAGGTTATTATGCTAAGTGAAATAAATTAGACAGAGAAAGACAAATACTATATGATTTCACTTATATGTGGAATCTAAAAAACAAAATAAAAGAACAAGCAAAACAAAACAGAAATGGACCCATAGATACAGGAAACAAACTAGTGGTTATCAGATGGGGGAGGCATTGAGGGATGGGTGAAATAGGTGAAGGAGATTAAGAGGTACAAACTTCTAGTTATAAAATAAGTAACACGGGGATGTAAAGTACAGCACAGAGAATACAGTCAATAAAGTTGTAATAACTTTGTATGGTGACAGATGGTAACTAGACTTATCATGGTGATCATTTTGTAATGCATATAAATACTGAATCACTATGGTGTACACCTGAAACTAGTATGATATTGTATGCCAATTATACTTCAGTAAAAATGGCACCTGGCCGGCCTGGTGGCGCAGTGGTTAAGTGCACATGCTCCACTTTGGCGGCCCTAGGTCAGCCAGTTCGGATCCCGGGTGCGGACATGGCACCACATGGCAAGCCATGCTGTGGCAGGCATCCCACATATAGAGTAGAGGAAGACAGGCACAGATGTTAGCTCAGGGCCAGTCTTCCTCAGCAAAAAGAGGAGGATTGGTGGCAGATGTTAGCACAGGGCTAATCTTCCTCAAAAAAAATAAAAAGAGAGAAAAAAAGGCACCAAAAAATAAGAAAATAAAAAGGTAATAAATTCATTTAGTTCAAAATATTTCTTAAAATGATGTATAGTGAAAACTCTCACTCTCACTTCTGTCTTATCTACCCATCTGCCCCAACTTCTCTCAAGGTAATCTCTTTTTAGTAGTTTCTTGTGTATTCTTCTAGAGTTTTTTTGGCAAATTATAAGAAAATATGCATACATAGTCTTACTTTCCCTTTTATACACAAAGGTAATATATTATAGTCACAATATTTTATCTTGTTTTTTTCACTAAAATTACCCTTAGAGATTTTTCTCTCTATCATCTTAAACTAGTCAGTTTCCTTCATCGCATTTCATTAGCCATGATGGGCATTTGAGTTACAGCTAGAGTAATACTATCAAACACAGAGCAGGAGAAGAGACATGTTTTGCTTAGTTTCATCACATGAGTGTAGCTGAGCAGGGATGGGGAGGTCACTACATAGTAAGATGTCTTAAACATAGGGAGTACTACCTATATTCTAGTTACACTGAATGAATTGCAAATAAAGTAGTCACAGATTTCTGTCCCACTCCCCACTTTACATACATACACACACACACACACACACACACACACGGACCTGAAAATGCTAAATCAGCGACTATGCCAGAATTTCTATGAGAGAAAATCTCAATACTTCCTCCCTTTTTTCTAGGTGCCCACCACTCCCTCTCCAACTCCCCAGGTTCCACTTTCTACAGGTAAATTCACCAGACATAGTATTTCCTAGACACACCAAATCTCAAGAATTTCAGGAATCCTTGGTAAAACTACAGATTCCCAGCCCCTTCCCTTGGAGACTTTTATTTAGGTCTGAATCTCTGCTTTTAGGATCAGGAAAGTTTGGGAAGATAGTTCTAAGATGTTGCTAAAAATGTTCTCATGCCTATGATGAAACAATTCTCTTAGGGACTGCTATAAATATTTAGATCTTGAGTACCTTATTACATGTCTTTTTGAGTGGCTATTTTAAGGAAATTCTCTTTTAGAGAAGTGCTTCCCAAAGGTTTTCACAATGATAAACATATACAATGCTAATACTTGTTTGGCATACTGGAGGAAGCCACTGTCAGCCAAAGGTGACAGACCCAGGCGCTTTGGAGGGATGGCAAGATGAAAAGTGATATTTCATAGCACAACTTTTGGGAAATTCTGCCTTAGAGTATCTTGAGGGGAAGGAGAAAGGAAACTGGCATTTGTTTAGCTCTTGTATGCCTGGCGCTATAGTTAGAGATATGGCTTTAGTCTTGCATACAATCTACTCAGCATAGATGGATGTGTATTAATTCCTCCATTTTAAAGAAAAACAAACTGGGATAGTCAGATTTAGATCAAGCCTCTTCCAAAGGTAGAGGCAAGAGCTAAAATTTGAACTGACATTTCTGTTTCCCAAGTCCAACATTTTTTCACCATTGCCCAAATGGCAGCCAATACATATCTCAAAGATTAAGGAATATTCAAGAACTCGAAGGACACAGCTTCTCCTGGACGCATTTTGGCCTCAAAATGCTAGTTGCTGAGTGCTCCAAACACACCCCTGTTTTTGGCAGCCAGTCTCCACTCTGGCCCCTACTGACCCCACCTCTTGGTATTCATGCTCTGATATTCTTCCTCCCACATTGTATCAGGATTGGTCTGTATGACCAATAAAACAGCAGACATAATGATAAGTGACCTCAAAGGCTAGGTCACTTACTCGGGGAGATCTAGCTACCATGCGGTGAGGATAGTTGAGCAACCCTTTGGAGAGGCCCATGTGGTGGGAAATTGCCAACAGTCATGGGAATGAGCCATCTTTGAAGCAGTTTCTTCAACACCAGTCAAGCCTACAGATGACTGCAGTCCCAGCTGACATGTTGATTGCAACTTCATGAGACACCCTGAGTCAGAGCGCCCCAGCTAATCTGCTCCCTAATTCCTGACTCACAGAAACTGTGAGACAATACATGTTTGTTGTTTTAAGCCACTAACTGTTGTAGTAATCTGTTACCCATTAACATATAGTACAGGCTTCTATTACATGGACGGAAAAATAAAAGAGAGTAGATATTTCCCTGTATTGTGATCTATATTGATATAGACCATAGTCACTTAAGAGAAGAAAAAAGAAAAAGCAAGATTTTTGTCTCAATAAAAAGATAATAATAAAATAAAATCACTTTGATATATATTTTTTTGAAAAAGATTTTTGTTACACTTTTCAAACACTGTTAACTTTTTACTTTGTTTTCTCAAGGACTGATCCTGAAAATAGAACAAAAATAGTAGGGCAAAGTGACTTCAACTAAAAAGTGAGGGAAAGTATCTATATGAATCTGGTGTTTGAACTAGTATGACTGAGAAATGAAATAACCTACCAAGTGGGTGGGAAAAGTGGTTTGTAAATCCAGCTCAGTGCTATGCCAGACTCTGACACACAGCCTCAGATGACAAACTACTTCTGCAGGCTAAAGATGAAGCACACGTTTGCCATTGGTTTATCAAATAGAAAACAAGGACCATCTGTTAATTGCCACCAGAAGACCTAAACAGAGAAAACGAATAGAACTGAATTTTCCTCTGTGCAAGGTAGATATTTTTCTTTTCCTTTTTCTTTTTTTTTTTTTTTTTTTGCGGGGGGAGGGTCATGCTCTGGGAAAAGAAGCCTATAATGAGATCTGAAGAAAGGTCATTTAAATCTCTGGTAATTTTTTAATCATCCACATAAAAATACTTCCAAAAAACTAATTAACAAATAAGTGGAAATATAGCAAATAGGTGATAACTACATGATAAATAAGTTTTCAATGTATTATAAGGATAGGAAATATTATCATGGCACACTCATTGAGGCTTTATTTTTGCCAAGTATTTTATAATTATTTTTACCTACTACCTATCAAAGCAATATGGTATAATAGGTTAATATTCTAACTCACAATTTCTAAATGAGAAACTCATACAGGCGAGATTAAGTGCACAAGTGGTTTTTGTAAGCATTAGGGCTAAGCCTAGGTAATACCATCTAGCTCGTGGGCACTTGTCTTCAGTGTGGGAAGTCCCAGAGCGGGGGTGGAGGATGAAGGGGAGAAGAGGTGGTGCAGAGTACCACTTAAATATAACCTCTTCCCCCTTACTCTCATCCCCAGGCATCTGGTATTCTTAAGCTCTTTCCACCCTGCTCTAAATCTTTCAAGGGATTGCAAATAGTGTTGCTTGTTGTCTGTTTTCATGTGGTGTAACTCCAAGCTTTCCACAATCTTATCCTACCAATCATTAACCTAAATGAGGCTGAGCAAGCCTGGGCTGCTGGGCAACTGTCCAACAGGCTGGTCCATTGCCCTCTATCTGGGCAATACTGGGGCAAGAAGGCAAACAAAGGCCCCGTATTTAAAGTTACAAATCAGGCTAACAAAATTGCCATTGGAATAAAATGAAATATTAAAAATTCTACCATGTTTATGCAATGGAAAATTGTAATCATTAATTTGAAAAGTTTAATTTATATTTTCTATTAAAATATCTTTAAATTTTATACAACTACATTTTACTTTTTTTTTGGTGAGGAGGATTGGCCCTGAGCTAACATCTGTTGCCAATCTTCCTCTTTTTGTTTGAGGAAGATTGCTAACATCTGTGCCAATCTTCCTCTATTTTGTATGTGGGATGCCGCCAAAGCATGGCTTGATCAGTGGTATGCAGGTCTGTGTCCAGGATCTGAACTTATGAACCCTGGGCTGCCAAGGTGGAGCACGTGAACTTAACCACTATGCCATGGGGCCAGCCCCTACATTTTACTTTTTAATCTTTTAGATTATTGGGAATGAGGGCCAGAGCAGAATAGAGAATTGTGAAAAATCACAATGTGATAGCAACGTATATGATGAAATTAAAATATTTTGTAATATTTTTGCAATAACAATTTATCATTGGCAAAATTATTAGCTAAAATGTGTCTTATCTTCCCATCTTGACAAATAACTTCATAAAAACAAAATTTTTTAAATATATGCAAAGCTATGGGTTTTATATGACTGAAAATCAGCAAAATAACAAAGACCACTGAATTTAATCATTGCATCTGTCTGAGTCATATTTGGATGAGTAGTAATAAAAGACAATCATAATTCATAAAATATTATATATTTTATAAAATATATTTTTCTTGCCTTTTTGGTTCACTAAAATTACTAACTGTGTTTTGAAATCAAGATTCTCACCCAATTTGAGTTCTACTTACAGGAAATACCAAATTAGACAACTTTTCTTGGGCCGAAATTTTACATGGTTTTTACTCATTCCATATGAAGAACTTAGCTCTGCTGAGACACTGGCAAATGGAATTATTAATAAAATTTTTTAAGCAAGTCTAAGTTCAGAAGTGAACATTCATTTCACATACCATGCTCAAATATTGTAAAAAACAAGGAAGTTGAAATTAGTAGATATTTCACTGGTTTCATATCTATTGTAAAAACTACGGGTTTTACTTGAGGGAAGAATTGAAAAAACAACTTCAATTTTAGGCTCTGATTTAAAAGCTTGTTGAGGACAAAACTATGATATTGGTGCTGATGTAGTTGATAATAACAGAGGTTATTTTGGCAAAAAATCCAGAAGGAATCTTTGTGCCATTTATAGTACATAGTGTGAATTTGTTCCTAAGAGATATGGTCTCAATACTGCTGATATTATTCACCTTCTTTGAAAGAGTTTAAACATCAAATATAGTACTTTCAGGATCTGTCCAAAGGTGAAACATCTTGAGAAAAACATTGAATTTAATCTAATAGATACTGGTGGATAAACAATGGGAGGGCTGATCAAATGCTGCTAAAGCAATTAGATTTAAACAAGATTCAAAATATACTAGAACAGTTAACTAAAACAGCAGAAAATTTCTCAAATAGTAAGTTGTGATTTTTGGCAGAAAATGAAATTAATTTTGAATATATCCACATATTTATTTGCTATTATATTAATAATATTTAGCAAAGGCTTAGAAAAAAACAGATCTAAGTTTAGCTACTTCACTTTTAAAAGGTTTGAAAATTTAAAATTTAAATAAAGTGGTTTTTATAAGTGGAAAGAAACTGCATGTTCAATATGCAACAAAAGTTACAATCTGAAAAAATATAGGAAAATTAAAATGTGTTAATAGTTATTTTTCTTCTAAAATATACAAAATTATTAAAGTTAAAAGGCAAAGTATAAACTATAATGAATATCCAATTATAAAGCAAAATTAAATAATGCTGAAATTTTGAATATTCGAAAATTTAATTAACTTTATTAAATATTTTTATAAAAGTAAAACTATTTGCATTTCCAACATTCAATATCCCTTTAGCTGCCAATGTTAAGATTTGGTATCACACTTTAAGTATATCACACCTAGATAGAGATGCATACAAATTTAAGAGCAATATGAACTGTTTAAAATTGCACAATATTCCTTAGCCATCATAGGCAATAACTGAAAATACTAAGCACATCTGGACTAATTCCAGAACCATGAATTGCTTTATATGGAGAGAAGCAAGAAAATGGATGCTCAGCACTAGTGGGAAATGAACCTTCATTATGCAAGTACCTATTGCATTCATGCTATGAGAAGGATTTGACAAGTTAATTAATTTATCTTTTCTCTTATTTAAGTGCTTCTGCCATTCAAATCCTCCCTCGAGTCTGAAGCCTTCTCCTTTTCTCATGTTGGAAATAATATGAGCCACAATATGTCATAGTATTCGGATCCGAATGCTTTTTGTTTCCAGGAGGTAGGGTAAAAGATGTGGAAAAGAATTTCCCTGCGGCCTGATAAGTGTTAGTCACAAGTATGAATGTTTAGTGACAAACGTGCCTCTGGTTTTTAAATAATTTATTGTTTATGTGCTGCATATATTTGTGATTTGAGGGCCCTCTGAAGCCCAGGGCCCAGAGCCTCTCCTTCCCAGATGGTGCTGAGCTCTTCTTTCTACATTTCCCTCTCCTTTCTTAGTCCACTGCCTCAGCGCACATCAAACTCACTGTCCCCACCGTAACCTAGTTTAAGGCCCTTGACTAACTAATTTACTCTTTCAGCCACTCTCTGATTTATTTAGAATTTCAACTGAAAAGTCTTTCAGACTCTTGCTGTTGTAAAACGCTGTTGTGTTATTTGTAAGGAGAGCAGAAGCTTCTCTAGTAAAGTTGGGCAGTCAAATTTTTGCACGTGCTGTTCCCTCCGCCTGAAACACCGTGCTCTCCTCTCCAGCTATTTAATTCTTACGCAGACCTCCGCTCAGTTGTGACTTCCACAGAAAAGCCTTCCTTGGCAGCCTCAATTAGTTCACATTCCCTTTGTGTATGTTCCTACAGCATCTTGTTCTATTTAACAGAATTATGATTTTACATTTGTTTCTGTAATTTGATCAGTGTTTGCCTCTCTCCACAGAGAGGAATTGACACAAGGACCATGTCTGAGTGTATTTTGGCTGGCCATCATATCCCTAGAGTTTAGCCTATGTTGTGCACATAGAAGACACTCAAGATTTAATTAATTAATTAGTTAATTAATTAATGGAGCCATTCAGCTGCACTGAACATTTTGTTTTCTTTTTGCTTTTAGACCTTGGTCAATCATGTGGCTAAAGGAAATCTATTTGTCTTTTAGATCTCAGCTTAACAGTATTTTCTTGGGAAAGCTTCCCCAGACCTTTCTGACTAACTCAAATCCTATTGTTTTTTTATGTTGGAAAAAACCAAAAACTCTTTTTGGCCTCCTGACATGATTTCACACCATGTGTGCACACCTGAGCAGCTGTGCTCTAGTGAATTCTCCCCAAAGATACAGAAATACTATATTGAAAAGACTGGTTTCATGGTGAGCATGTGCATTACAGCAATCTTAGACATATTTTCACTGGCTTAGCAAAATCTTAAGTGTGGCCACAGAGTATGGTCAGTTTTAGCAACAGTTTTATTTTCCCAAAATCAAGCATTTTGAACACTGACTGACATGGGAATTAGGAAGTACATGTTCTAATAGGATCAAATTTTTTGAACTACTTAGGATTTATCCTCAGCATTCAGTTTTACCTGGATGCTAAGCAGCCAAAGAAATATAAACAAATATTTCCAGAAAGTTTTTTGACTCCTTTTTTTGCAAGATTTAACTCCATTACCATGAAATCATTTGTTTACTATAGAATGACTTTCATCCTGGGTTCTGCTGAGAAATTGAAAAACTAGAAGAACCAACAAATGACGATAAAAGTGTCTCTCTACATTTTCCCATTGCTCCCAATACTTGTGGACACAAACCAAACTTTAATTTAGCTTCCTGCCTCTTCAGCTTTCCTATACACGTTTGCAGGATATTTGGTCCCTGCCTCTTCACACAATTTTCCTTGTACTTTAAAGGAAAAGACAGCAAAATTGGACTATAATAATCAGACATTGACATCACAACCCACAAAATAACTGTTGTTATGTTGAATCAGCAGTGAAAGCTTTTTGGTAGATTTTTTTTTTTTCTCATTTGAGTCTTCATCCATTTTAAACAATGGCATAATTAATCAGAACTGGCAAGTCAAGTTGGAGATAGTCAGCAGAGTACCTCACTCTCATGAATTTCTGAGTGTCCATGTGGCCTGGGGGGACTGGCTAGCTTGGTCTCAAACAACTGAACTTTCTACTCAGTGTCCCACCTTCCACCTAAGTTGTCCCAAGAAAAGGTCTACCCAAACTTGTCCCAAGTTCAGAAACAACTGAACTTTCTACCCAAAGTGTCCCAACAAAATAGAAGGATTTTATTAAACTCGGTCAGTTGGGAGAAATGTGAGAAAGCATCAGACTAATTACACTCAAACTCAAAGGATCAAGCACTAGTTCCTTGGCTCAATCAGAAGCTTTACTAATTGACACTTAGGAGTAGAAAATTTTTTTAATGTGTTAAGAAATAAATTAGCGAAAATATGACCTAGCATATGACATTTAACCATGCCAGAAGGCCTGACTTCTATTTGGAATCAATCAGATTATCCTGGCAAAAAAAGTGTACCATCAAGTTCTGAGAAAGCGAGGACTGGACACCCTGATTCTGTGGCCTTATAAACACAGAAGGGAAAAATATACAGTTTTTCCTACGCATATGAAAATAAGGCCAAAATTGCTTTGATGTCTTTCCTTCATAAAAAATAGCATTAACCTGTTTTTATCGCAGTAATATGTTAGAAGTAGAGTGCCTAATTGATCTGTTTTATCAGGTAATGCAATGGAAGTAGACGTCCTAACAGCTGTCTGTTGTCTTGCTTCTAGCTGTACAGGACATACCTTGGTAGTTTTATTTTCTGTAAAACAGCAGATGTTTCTGCTGAGATTCTGTGTAAGTTCTCTTCGGAGAAAACAAAGCACTTTTCTTTGTGGTTGAGAGGAACCAAGGAAGGAGTCTTACTGAAGCTTTGTCCAGTCCCTAGGAATTCCAAACAGCACTGCCACACTGCTTCCCACTTGGCCTCAACTGGGAAGTGAAAGATTACTAAAATTTTTCAAGTACAGAAATGATTTAAATTTGCCTTTACAAAAGCATCATGTAAGTATGCTTTTCTCCACACCCCCCACCCACAATTTGGATTGTTTGTTTTTTGGTTATTTTTTAACCACGGGTAAAGAAAAAAAAATGACCGGACTGGCTAAGTGCTAGTCTTGACACAATTTGAGTAAATTGAAATCTTTTCCTTTAAAATAATAAAATAAACTCTGTTGATATCCTAGAGGTAGAGACTGCTAAAACGTCACTGGGGCAAATACTGAACAATCTTTCCACGGTATTTTCAGTTAGTGTCAACTTTGGGGATTATGGTTTTAGTAAACGCTTTGCCTGTATTGGACGATAATAACTCTGTGGCTTTTGTTAGCTATTTCATTTCTTGGCTGAAATTACTCTGAAATAGAGGAAGTCTGTGTTTATTTTGTTAACTATTTCATTAGTGTGTCATATGTTACATTTTCTCATTGGTCAGGTTTTATTAGGGGAAGACAGGAAAGTAATTTCCACAGGGTTTTATTAACTATCCATGTTTCTAAAGGGAAAGTTGAAAACAAAATTTCATCTCCTTATCATGCTGCTTAAGTCTTATTTTTCATTCCTATCCTTCATTATTTAACTGGGCTATTACACAACGTAGGACTGTCAGATTGTCTCATAACATTGCTATGTCCTTAAAATTTTCCATGACCCATATTTTGGATTATACCTTCAAGACTTTTAAATAGTGAATAACTTCATGCTTATCCAGGACCCAGTCTTTCCATTACCGTTCCTATTCTCTGTGTCCCACTTCACAGGTTTTTAGCATAAAGCAGCCATAAGAAGACATACTTCAGAGGTTCTAAAAGCAAGGGATTTGGGAACCTCAACTCCCCCATTAGTCTTGAGCCTAGCTACTAGTCTGATGGCATTAATTGATTATTGAATATTATAATTTCATGCCAAGGGGAGAAGGGAGGCCCAAACAGCTCCCATAGGTGGCATTTCAAAGTAAAACCTTAGTTAGACTCTTGTCAGTAAAGTGAAGCAAAGGGCACTGTTTTCACAAAAAAAATGATGCACTTCATCCTGACCCCACAAGAGCTATTTGTCAAGAACCGTCACAAAACCATCTAGATTTTGACCTCTTACACCCAAGTTTCCCAGAAATGATTAAACTGTTATTTCCTAGCTTATCTAGATCACCGCTTCCCCTCTGCTCATCACCACAGCTGCACAATCACTGAGGAAGCAGAGTAGAGGATGTCTAGAGGGAAGAAAGGGCAAGAGGTGACACCTGTTCTTCCTCCTGTCCCCAGACACCCTTGAACAGGGTGGCCTATGTCTGAAAAATTTCCAGAGACTTCCTTCTGTCAGCATGGTTGCCACATAAAGACGTGGTGATGATTAGTCTGTGTGTCAACTTGGCTACGCTGTAGTTCCCAGTTGTTTAACTAAACACTAATCTAGGTGTTGCTGTGAAAGTATTTTTGTAAATGTGGTTAATATTTACAATCAGTTGGCTTTAAGTAATGGAGATTGCACTCAATAATGTGAGTGGGCCTCATCAATCAGTTGAAGGCCTTAAGAGCAAAAATTGAGGTGTCCTGGAGAAAAAAGAATTCTGCCCCAAGACTGCCCCAAAACTCCTGCCTGAGATTGCAGCCTGCCAGCCTGCCTGCCCTACTGATTTCTGACTTGTCAGTCCCCACAATCTCATAAGCCAATTCCTTAAAACAAATCTCTTTATATATTCATAGTACATATATTGGTTTTATTAATCTGCAGAACCCTGACTGACACAGAGCCTTATTCCATTCCTGCTCCTTCCTAATGGGATTGTGTATTGTGAATTAAGAGAAGGAGTCGTGAATAGAGAAGCCTGTTCATGTTGGAGAACCACAGTTCTAAGAACTACCCTTAATACTTGGGAGGAAACTGGAACATAGCTTTCTCCCATGTTTGGCTAGGCATACGTGGGGCATCACTGCACTAGATGCATTTTCTATACTTTTTTTTGCCTTGTTTTAAATATCTAACTGTATTTGCACTACAGGCAAGGTCTCACAATTCTGCCTCAATTTTTTGGCTAATATTTATTGTAGAAATTAGATTTTTTTTGTTATATGAACCCATAATCCTTGACAATAAGACATATATTTTGGCTCTTAGGTATTTTATTTCAATAGTGTTTAGGTATAGACATATTTGATAATTATATTTAATTAGATCATTCAAGTTAATTGAAAATCAGTCATTCTTTTAAGATGAGGAAACCATTTCCTAGAAAATTTTGTACAAACCTCAAAAACTAACTGAATTGTGGAAATGGAAAATGCTTATCAAGAAGGATATTGTAAATAATGCTAACTTGAAATAATTGAAAATATGGCTCTTTAGGCACAAAGCTGGTTTCTTGTGGCATGCTTTGGGAACCCTAAGCATGCCACAAGGAATGCCACTGGGAACTCCAATGGCGTACTGGGAGGCATCAATAATTTTTTTAAATTATTCTTTTGTGTGAAAAAGTTCCATCATGTCAGTTAATTTTCCATCATAAAACGTTTAGGAACTTCAGAAAGCACACAGTTAAACTGATAAAGCTCTCTCCATTCATTCCATGGTACTAGAGTAACTAATGATTCTTAATTGAACAATCTCACATGCTTCCTTGCTCTGTGTTGGATTACACACATTCTAGATTTTCAATAGTTTATATAAAGAAACAGGGAAAAAATATCAGATCCTAACAAAATAGGAAATGAAATTCTAATTCAATTAAAACTTAAATGACAAATTTTTAAATATAAACTTCTGAGTAAGCTTAGAATTATCTAGGGTAACTGAATTAAATCTCTCTGTTTTGAAAACAGAATGTGAAATGAATGCAGGAATAGTACTGGACTAGAGGACTGATATTTACAACCATTTTAACTTTTGAAATATATTATAAATCTGCTGATTTTTATTAGCATTTATTCTGCCTTGCTCTCAGAGCCCTAGTGAAAAAAGAGAATATACCTAATTCATGAGCAGGTATTGGCTTATGACTGAGTCCAAAAAATAACATTATTTCTGATATGAGAGGCAATATGTCACGGTGGTTAAATCAACCAGACCTGGGTATAAATCCTGGCTCCACCACTTTCCACCTGTGTGACTTTGCCAAATTAACCACTCTAGGCTTCAGTTTCTTCATATGTAAAATGGGGACAGTAATTTCACTTGCTGAGTCATTGTAATGACAAAGTTTTATACATACATTTTTTTTTTTAAAGATTGGCACCTGAGCTAACAACTATTGCCAATTTTTTCATCTTCTTCTTCTTCTTCTCCTCCCCAAACCCCCCCAGTACATAGCTGTATATTCTAATTGTGAGTGCCTATGGGTTATGCTGTGTGAGATGCTGCCTCAACATGGCCTGATGAGTGGTGCCATGTCCGCGCTCAGGACCCGAATGGGGGAAACCCTGGGCCATCGAAGCTGAGCAAGCAAACTTAACCACTAGGCTACAGGGCCGGCCCCATATACATATATATTTTAAAACAAGCAATTATACATACACACATCCATGTGTGTGTGTGGTGGGGGGTGGTAGGCATTTAGCATGATATATGGCAAGCAACATATGCTCAATAAATGGAAGATAGCCTATTTTAGAAATTGTCTTTACTCAAAATCATTAAAGTTCTGTTCTAGGAAAATGTATCTTCTTGTTCAGTATACTTAAAAACTAAATAATATTTAGAATGTCTATGTTAATTCTCACTGTGAAACATAAAACATAAAAGTTTACCATGTAGGAATTTTTTGGTTACGAAAGAAAAAGAAATGGACTAAAGCAGAAAATGAATTCCTGGAAGGCTAAGAGATGCCCCCAGGAACGAGGAGAAAGATCAGGAATCAGGCAGTTCTGGGGGTCTAGATAGCAGAAGCTAATGACCTTTCTTCCCCCTTCAGGGTTTTGCTGCTGCAATGATTCCATTCCAATTATTTCACTAATTTTGTCACTCAAGATGCAAATTCCAAGAGATAATATTTAAGTGGTCTAGACTGGTTGAGGGAAAGTAGATTTCCTTCCAGTCTCACCTTTGCTTTGCCGGCAAAGCAAAGTCCAAGTCCTGTTACAGAGGAAGGAGAAACATTCGTCAGTGAGAAAACAAATGCCCTATGTGTACAGAAGTATTCCCTTTTATTGTTTTTCACAACCATATGCCCTGGTAATTTAACACAATCACATGTATTGAATAAATAATAAGGATCAGAAACTATGTTATTTCTTTAACGTCCAAAACACACACAAACAATGATAGTAGAGAACCTAGGATTCTGGGTAACTGCGTAATACTCTCAAATAAGCTGACATCACCTGGAAGGGGTGATGACAAATTGCCGTTTCCGCTTGTACATTAGGAGTACACTGCAAAAATCTGCTCTCTTTTCCCACCCCTTTTCCCATCTTTATAGGTATTCGTCACCTTGGTTTCTGAAAGTGGCAGGAATGGTGGCAACATTTTCCAGTCTCAACTTTCACTTTGGATGGGCTTGTGAAGCAGGGAATAATGGCAGGTTCCTGAACCCTGACAGGCACCCACGCTCTTTTGTATACACTAGAAGTATACTAGTAATGTTGATCTACTTATACTTCTGATGGATGGGAAAATTGATGGAATATGAACACGGTCCAATTTAGCCTCTGTTTAGCTTCTCAACTACAGTGAAGTGGAAACTTGTCCAATAGTAACAGAGAATCTTAGATGGGATTCCTTCTTTTTAAAAAAACATCACAGGCCGGCCCTGTGGCCGTGGTTAAGTTCACGTGCTCCGCTTCGGCAGCAGGGGTTTTGCCAGTTCGGATCCCCGGTGAGGACATGGCACCACTCATTAAGCCATGCTGAGGCGGTGTCCCACATAGCACAACCAGAGGCACTCACAACTAGAATATACAGCTATGTACTGGGGGACTTTGGGGAGAAGAAAAAAAAAGGAGACTGGCAACCGTTGTTAGCTCAGGTGCCAATCTTTAAAAAAAAAAATCAGCAGACTACTACAAGGAATTATAGCAATGTCTACTTACCAAGTGGTCACTTACTTCAGGCTAATTTAAATTAGGTATAATTCTAACAAAACTAGTTAACATCTTCCAAAACTCTCAGCAGATTAAAAGGAGTATACTAGGCAGTCAATGGGATTAGAAAGAAAATTTTGTCAAAAGTACATTGAAGGCAACAAGGAAGCGACAGAGACCAAAAACTGCTATAAAGATAAACAAAAACCCCAAAACATCATAGCAGATGCCCTGCACACCTCAAAGTGTCCTGAACTATATACACTACATTTATAATGATGATCCTAAACCCTTAAGAACTCTATTTAAGGTAGAAAAGAATGTGATACATTTTAGAACGATGGGCAAGAAAGAATAATTTTTTTTTTAAAGATTTTATTTTTTTCCTTTTTCTCCCAAAGCTCCCTGGTACATAGTCGTGTATTTTTTAGTTGTGGGTCCTTCTAGTTGTGGCATGTGGAATGCCGCCCCACAATGGCTTGATGAGTGGTGCCATGTCCGCGCCCAAGATTTGAACTGGCGAAACCCCTAGCCACCGAAGCAGAGCACTCGAACTTAACCACTCAGCCACAGGGCCGGCCCCAGAAAAAATAATTCTTTAAAAAGGCTGCATATGAAGGAGATAAGCTTTGGGAATCTAAAAAATGTATAACATTTTAGCCCCCAAGATTCTGCATAATGATAGTAACAAGAGTAGCCAACATTGACTGAGGATGTGTCATGTGACATACACTGTGCTAAGTGCTTTAACTGGATGATCTCATTTAGTCCTCACACCAATCCCAACGTAGGCACAATTCTAACAGAGGTTAAGTACTTACTCAAGGTCACTTTGTTAGTAAGGATAGGTAAGACTACAATAAAAACCAACCCCAAAATCTCAGCGGTTTAAGACAACAGTTTTATTTTTCATTCATGCTACCTGTCCATGGTGGCTTGGCTAGGGCTCTGTTCTTTGTAGAATTATGGAGCATCTGCTGTTTGAAATGAAGCTGATTGCCATGCAGGGGAAAGAGAAAGATGATGATTTATGTCCTGACTCCTCCCTAGAAGTCACGTGTCCATGACCTCTTTCAAGGAGGAGAAATGGAAACCTACCATGTACCCAAAGGAGGAGACCAGAATATTGATGACCAGCCCTAATGACTGTTAGGCACAATCACATAACTAGAAAGTAAGGGAGCAGGATTCAAACTCAGTCATCCTAAAAGCAATGAGTTTAGAGTAAGGACTAGAGAGATCTCTAAGTTTTGTGTACCTTCCCAGGAGAGTGATTAGGGAAAGACAGGAGTGGGCCACATCCTTCAGAGAGTTCCATTCTCTCCTTGCAAAAGTGTTCTTTAACAGGTCTTGCTTAAACGCTGTCATGTCAAGGAAATTACAAATTTTCAAGGCAGCTTTGCCCTGTGTACAAGTCACAGGGTTAGCAGAAAAATTTAATATTAAGGGAAGCAATGCAGAATAATCATTTTTATCTACTTTCTGGTGGTCAAATGCCCCTTTTGCACTGTCTAGGGATAACACAATGGAACCTCTTTAAGAACAGAATTTGGTTTTAGTATTAATGAAGTGTTCTATAACCTTCTATGCTCAACAGTAGTACTCACTGACATCCCTGGCACGCTGTCTATGCTTACTTAATCTAAACAAGCCCCCTTAGCAAGTAATTTGTGCTTGGTAGTAAACAAAGAGGTTGGCTTCCCACTTTGCTCTTCTGATAGTTTGCATTGAGCCTTACTGGTTTAGATTTCAAAATAGCTTTTCTGCACATTTTCCTTGGTCGCTTATACTGGGAAAAGTTGAACATGTTCAACTTTGTACTTCACAGATTTGCAAAAGTGTGTTAGATGTTTAAACATCTTCTGCATGACTCCAATGTAGCCAAGTACTCCTGACAAAATTCTTGCAGAAGAAAAGAAGGATTAGCAAGGGAATTAAGTACATACATAACTACTTTTTCCACGGGGCAAAGTAAGCAACACAACACAGCACCAGCAGCTAAATTACTTGGAGTAAACATAACTAACTAACTCGCCTTTTACATTGGTTTCAGGATTTTCAAAACAAAATGTCTGTAGTTTTACTTTCTGTATAAAATAATTGCACCCCATATAAACTTTATTATAAACTTTCACAACCTTAGTAAAGTGAGACACGTTGCACATTTTGCGGCTCGGCTCACATAGCCAAAAATCCATCTAAACAAATAAAATTAATTTCTCAATCTCTAACCAGAGCCAAAAAATTTAAGTTCTAGTCTTAATTCTGATTTGACTGAAGTAAACACTAAGAGGGGGCCTACTATACTTATTTCTTGTTTTCTTAGTCTTCACAATAGCAACACACATAGATCTTTTTCTTCTGCCCCCAAGAAAAGATTTATTGACTCATGATAATAACACTAAGTGTTATAAAATTACTAATTGTTATTATTTTTAATATCAGCCATATCTTTAGAAACGATGAAAGCAGCGTGACCATAGTATGTAAAAGTTAAACTGGAATTTAATCCAACTGCAAATGGGGCTGCTAAGTTATAAGAATGTCTGAGAAGAACTTCTTATTCTCTTAACAAAGGATTTACTTTGACCCTAATTTCCATGAGATGAGAAAATGTTAAAGAAAGACCTTACTTAAGAAATAAAATACAACAGAGAAGGAGGAAAACACAAAAGTGTCTTTCGGGAACTTCCATTTAATCAACCCTTCGGATCTGCTCTTTGATAACATTTTGACCTTAGAATTAGGGTTTATCTATAGTAAGGGACATGTTCCTCCCATTCCAACCACACTCATTAGGGAACTAAAAACTTTGAATTTTACTTAATATTTGTCCGAGGTTCAGCCCTGGAAGCACTGTAGCACAGGTTAAAACAACTAAACTAAATCACCGCCCAACACTCTGAGAGAATATCACCTCTTTCTCCCATTAAGTTTTGCATCACCCAGGACAATCCCTAATGACTGATAAGACAGGAGGCAGCAACATTGACTAACGTGCTAAGCTTCTAAAAGCTTGTAAATTAAGAAATAAAATAGAAAGATGAAAGAAAAGTTAGAAAAGTAAAAATAATGATGGCCCCAAAATTTGAGAGAGTACAAAAGCAAGAAGGTAAAATGACAGAAATCATTTTGATAACAGAGCTGTGGGTCCTGAGTGCATGATACACAGTTTAGGAAAAATGAGACAAGCAAAACCTGGTGTCTCTCTTCAAAATGCTTATCAAGTTGGAGTGTACAAAATATAAAAGCTAACTCTATGAGGCAGGGTATGATAAACATAACGTGTGGTTCTGATGCATAGGTGCACAGAGCTCTGGACTTGGGTTCAAATTCCTAATTTGTCATATACAAAGAATGAGTATAGCATTCTGGTTAGTGCTTGAGCTTTGGACTTAGATAAATGTGTCAGTCAGGGTTCAACCAGAGAAACAGAACCAGTAGGAGATTTATATTAAGAGACTTATTGCAAAGAATTGGCTTATGATTATGGGGGCTGGTTAGGCAAGTCTGAAATCCACAGGGTGGACCATCAGGAAGGGCAGGCTAGAACTCTCAGGCAACTGAAGCAGCAGTTCAGGGAAGCTTCAACTCTGCTCTTATAGCCTTTTAACTGATTGAGTCAGGCCCATGCAGACTATCTAGGACAATCTCCCTTACTTAAAGTCATCTAATTATGGATTTTAATCACATCTACAAAATACCTTCACAGTAACAGGTAGGGTAGTGTTTGAGTGTCACAGAGGGGACTGTAGCCTAGCCAAGCTGACACATTAAACTGACCATCATAACAAACCTGGGTTAAGTGCCCAACATTACCACTTCCTAGCTATACAGTCTTGAGAAAGTTTCTAAATTTCTTTAAACCCTTATTTTATCATCTGTAAAACGAAGACGGTAAAAGTAACTACTCATAGAATTATTGCGAAGATTAAATAGATCCATGTAAAGTGGGCCTAGCAATGTGCTTGGCATATAGTAACCACTCAGTGACTATTACCCATCATCCTCCTCCTCACTATGCAGGTGATATTGGGCAAGTCAACCCCTTTCTCTGAGCTTCAATTTCCTCATCTGTAAAATCAGAATATTAATACCTACAATTCATAGGAGTGATATGAATACTAAATGAATACATATTGGAGGTGATTTTTTTAATGGTCCAAAGGTGAGATAGCCACTTAGCAAATTGTAGACACGTACATACATATTCCAAAACACATTTTAGAAAACACATTTTCTAAAATTCAACCAACAATTATAACTACAGAATTTTAAAAGTGAGTCCAATTTATAATGGTTTCTTGTATATCTTAATATATCTTCAGTTTTATAAGTGGAAATTCCCCAGAGTCCTATAGGTACAGTTAAATAGCATCCAAATACACACTCTCACACACAAACACAATTTATGGATTATTTTTAATGAAAGCTATTATCAAAACAGGATATGTTAGGAAAAATATTTTAGGATATTATACTAATATTAGTTTAATTATACCTTTATTTTAAAAGTACTTTTAGAGAAGTTATGGCTTAGTGATCTTAGCCTGGAATAAGTCCATATAAGTTAGAATCCTAGCTCCACTGCTTTCTAGCTGCATAAACTCAGACAAGTCACTCAGCTTTCCTCCACATAAATCTCATCTTTTTTTTTTTCACTGAGGAAGATCTGCCCTAAGCTAACATCTGTGCCAACCTTCCTCTACTTTGTATGTGGGTCACCACCACAGCATGGCTGCCAGGGAGTGGTGTAGGTCCATGCCCAGGAACCAAACCACTGAACTTAACCACTAGGCTATGGGACCAGCCCCAAATCTCCTCATTTTTAAGATGAGGGTAGTAACAGTGATTCCTTCACAGGATGCTGTGAGGATTTAAAAAGCTGATATCTGTAAAGTACTGAGAACCTCCTGGTATATAGGTTTCAGCTCTCTGAAAAGATCATTTCATGTCCTCCAGAAAAGTCAATGGGATGGCTTCCTATGTGCAATATTACACTCCTCCTCCACGTTACAATATCTCTTCCAAATTAAAATTCATTTGTTCCACTCTGAAAGACGCTTTGTCAGTAACTATCAAAATTCCATCTGCATACATCTTCTTCTTCCTGAGAACTTATGCTACAGATATACTCACACTTCAGTAAAAGATAGAAAACAAACCAAGTGACCATCAATAAGAGATTGTATTCTCTTTTATCATGGTATACAGTGCAGCAGCAAAAAGGAATAAGGAAGCTTTCTATATACTGATAAATATATCCAAGATACATTAAACAAAAAAACCAAATCGTAAAACAGTGTGTAAACTGGTGGAGATGAGGGCTAGGATTATACATTCATGTCTGTTTGCATTTACATAAAGAAACTCTAGAAGGAAACAAAAGAAACCAGTAAACTGGGCAACCTGTGGTGGTGGGACATTGGATGCGACCCATGTGAATGGAGAACAGGGCATGGAGCAAAACATTTCACTGTATGCCTTTTTATATTTTTATTTGTTAACCATATGTATGTGTTTCCTATTTTAAAAATACATTTTGATAGAAGCAAATGGTGCCTGTTGTAGCAACTAGTTGTCACAAAAATGCTGTGTCACAGACCACGCCAAGACCTAATAATTATTTACTCTTGAAGATCTACAGGTCAGCTGAGACTCAGCTGATCCAAGATGGGCTCAATTGAGAGGCTCTGCTTCAGCTTTCAGTGTCTGCAGGTAGCTCTGCTTTTCACTCAGATCTCTAGGTCTGCTCCCTGTGTCTCTCATTCTCCTTGAACTAGCAGAAACAGAAACACAAGGTGACTTGTGGAAGCATGCAAGGCCTCTTAAGACCTAGGCTGAAAAATGGCACAACTGCTGCCCATATGCCATTACCCAAAGCAAGTCACAGGTTGAGGAAGTACATTCTGCCCACAACAAAGCCATGGCAAGAGTGTGGATGCAGGGAGTGGCCAATGATTCAATCCATGAAACCTGTTGATACCTATAGACATCCTAGTATTCTAAAATTAGAGCTGTGAATAACAGGTCTAAGGAGCAGCAAAGAGTAGGCATAAGTTTTTTGAAGCTTGAAGGCTCTATGAATGCCACATGTCTTCAAGTCTGTGTCATTGCTTTCTATCTGGATCATGAATGGAATGAAATGAAACGGAAGACAGACTTATGAACTCACAGGACTGGAAGGGATTTGGGATCACACTTTACCCAATGCCTTTTACAGATGAGGCAACTGAGGCCTAGATAAATTAAGTAACGTTAGGATACACAAGAAAATGTAAGTTAAGTTGAGCAACAACAAGAAGCACTAAAAACGAGCTGTAAGCCCTAAAGTACAATTATTTATTTGGGGTAAAGAGCGGTCATAAAAAGCTTACGAGGTACATCAAAGAATTTGTTAAATGCATAATGTAAGATTGATTAAAGTTTCCTTAGAGCCCAGATGATAGGCTGACCCAGGAAATAAAGAGAGGGAACTTCAGTGACATTAACTACAAATAGCACCCACAGTCATAAATCAGGACAGATTTCACACATATAAAGGAATTGTGAGTTACAGATAAATCTCAAACATACATGAATAATAATAGTGTATATTACATTTGTATTTTGAAAAATTTTGTTTTTTAAAAAAGATTTCAAGAGTATACATAAAAGTAAATATCTCTCCTTTACCAGACACCCAACCACCCTCCCCCCAGAGCAAAATACTGTTAGTAGTTTCTTATGTATTACTCCATAAATGTACTATGCACTATAGGTTTATAAAGATAAAAATACAGAGCATTTGCATATTATCTTAAGGATGTATATCTAAAGACCTGACATAATTGAATACTTATTTTCTAGGGCTGGCCCTGTGGCTGAGTGGTTAAGTTCATGCACTCTGCTTTGGTGGCCCAAGGTTTCGCCCGTTTGGATACTGGGCCTGGATCATCAGGCCATGCTGAGGTGGCATCCCAGAGAGCACAACCAGAGGCACTCACACTAGAATATATAACTGTGTACTGGGGGTCTTGGGGAGAAGAAGAAAAAAAAGAAGAAGATTAGCAACAGATGTTAGCTCAGCTGCCAACTTTAAAAAAAAAAAAAACAACATCTTATTTTCCCATAGGACTGCTAAGGAAAAACAAGTATTTTTTTTTAACCAACTACAATGGCAATGGCATTAAAAACAATTTATAACTCACTAGGCCCACCAACTTGAAAAAGTATGCAATCCTTACTTAATTCTTTTTAATGTGGGGGAACTCACAATATTTCATTTATATAGAAATGCAAAGGACATAGAGTAGCTACAATTTAGAAGAACAAAGTTGGCAGAGTTACACTACCCAAATTTTGAGACTTACAATTTAGCTATAGTAATTAAGACAGTATGGCACAGTGTGGCATGGACACAAGAATAGACGAACAGGTTAATAGAACAGAATACAACATATTCTTAGCAGTTTATCACATTAATAATCGTGATTGAACTGACAATTCACTAAAACCACTAAATCTTTTTCATATGGGCGACTATTTATCCAGGTCAGCCTCATCCTCATTTTTCCCAGTTGATGATTTGGAGCAGGTATGGGACCTTACATTCATCACTACTACATTTTATCTTATTGTTGTTGCTCTTCTTTATAGCCAAGATCTTTCTGGATTTTCATTCTGTCATCTAATATATTCTCTCTCTCCTCATGCTTCTCACTGTCTGGGAACTTGGTAATCACGTTATTTAGCACTCTTTAAGTTATAATTAATAAAGATACAGTTGAAATTGACCTAAGCCAAAGAGGAAATTTATTGGCTCACATGATCAAAAAGTCCGGTGTAAATTCAGATAAAACTATATCCAGGTAATAGAATAATATCATGGTTTCTCCCCCTCTCTCCATCTCTCAGCATTGCGTTCCTCTGCATGGGTTTGAGCCTCTCTCCCAGTGATTTCAGCAAGACTTGGAACTGTATCTCATTGGCTTGAAATGAGTCACATGTCCATCTCAGAACCAATCAACGTGATTAGGAGAATATATTTCTCTGATTGTCCTGGTCTGAATAACATGCTCAAGGAGCCACGGATGAGGTAAGCCTCCCTTCAACCACATCCTGAGGACTGAAAATGGGAAAAAGAGATTTTCCAAGGAAAACAACGCATTTTAACCAGATTGTAAGGGAATGGACTCCAGAGAAAGGAAAAAATGAGATATTTACACTACAGCACGCATCTAGGTTGTTGAAAAAAATTCTAGGTATGGCCAAATGAAAGGACAAATAAGATGCTTCTGAACATAAAGATATTGTCTCCAAAAATAATCTATTTTTATATTTGGTTTTAGAGTATGGTACCAGGAAAACGAATGGGTGTTAGGTCTAAAGGAAGTAGGAGAATATCACCTCTATACGCTCCGTACTAGTTAAGGTTTAATCACCCTATTCTACTTATATTGAATCCAAAACCTGAAAAAGTTGGAGAAGGCCCGTGTCTTAGATAATCAGGCTGCTATAACAAATACCATAGACCAATTTGTTGCCTTAAACAACAGGACAGTTATTTCTCACAGTTCTGAAGGCTGGGAAGGCCAAGATCAAGGTGCTGGCAGATTCAGTTCTTGGTGAGGTCCCTCTTCCTGTCTTGTAGACAGCCACTTGCTCATTGTGTGCTCCCATGGCCTTTGCTCAGTGCATGCTCATGGAAAGAGATATCTCTTGTGTTTTACCTCTTCTTATAAGGGCATTAATTCCATCATTAAGGCACCACCCTTATGACTTTATCTAAACCTAAATATCTCCCAAAGGCCCACCTCCAAATACTACTGCATTGAGGGCGTAGGGATTCAACATATGAATTTTGAAAGGACACGAACATTCAGTCCATAATAGCCTACAAAAGAGCTGTAACCAAGTTCAAAAATCAAGCAAATGGTCAAAGGAATGAAGTTTATTTAGCCATTATTCACACAATGAAAATCAAAAGAACCAAAGATGGTCAATTCAATCTTCCACCCAGAAATAGTATTATTCTTTGGGGAGCTTAATGTGCAAAACAATGAGAAAAACATTCTCTGTATCACCTCCAAGATTTCTTGCTTGGACCAGGAGCTAGTATTAAAGTCAACATAACAGGAAAAAAGCCTCAAAGGATACTACTGAAGTAAACTATGTCCCATAGGCAGGAAGTTCAAGCACAAGAGATTACCTTTAATGGAAGCAAACTGGTCAATTAATTGAAGAATATGACATCAAAACCACCTTTTAAACTCCACAAGAATATCTGATAATTATGTGATCGAGGGAAACTGGAAGTACAAGATGTAAAATGGGTGATGCCAAAAAAGAAAAGAAAATTACAGGTTATTATGCCAATTAGGGCTTTTAAAATACGTTTTTAAAGCTTAGATATTTAGCTATTGCAGGGCTGTCATTTTCATTTTGGGATCTACTGAGAGAAAACAAGGTATGAGAGGACTTTCTGCAATATCTAGTTCTTACAATATAAAATGGAATTTAAAAAGTATAGAAAGTAATAAGGAAATAAGTAAAACATGCTAGAGAGTCCAATCCAAGCACTATATGCTCACCATGGTTTTGCTTCAAGGTCAATCTCACTATCCTGGAGTTTATGCTTCCAAGTTTAGTGTCTACTGTGATGACAGCAACAGTAGACACCACACAACTTTGGTGCCCCAGGACAAAGCTATGCTCCTGCCCCTGGTATCAGTGGGCTTGATTTCTAAGCTCCACTATGCCTCTAGATCAGCAGATAAATCACTTAATTCCTATGAAACAGGACCGCCATTTAGACAAACTGATGGACAGGAACAGGAGAGCAATAATGCCCAACAACAGGTAGCACAACATTTCAAAGATGTGGCCTAGCCAGATGTGCTCATTGAACACCCCACCCCTGACCAGTCCTGCACAACCTCTAATGTGGTGTGTTCTTAGTGGTTTAGGACACTTAGATGGGGGTGAAGAGGCAAACTTGAATAATCATACTCGAAAACTATATTAATCCACTGATGGAAAAATTGTCTACCACTTAATCTTAAAAATGGGCATTCATTTATTATTTTAAAAATCAAGAGGATCCATAAAGAATAAATTGACCGGTAATATTGAATAACTCAGAATGTAAGGCATATATGTATAGACAGTATTTATTAACAATAATACCATATTTTATTTTTAATAATTTATTTTGTTTTCAAAATCAATAATGAAATTGATTTTATTTATAGTATATTTTGATGCTCATTAATTTTATTGTACTATATTTAATATAAGATATAGTATGCATTATACTGTACTCTTTCCTTTGCTGCTTCTTTTTTGTTTCTCCAATTTTTTTTTTTTAAAGATTCGCACCTGAGCTAACACCTGTTGCCAATCTTCTTTTTTCCTTCTCCCCAAAGCCCCCTGGTACATAGTTGTATATTCTAGTTGTGAGTGCCTCTAGTTGTGCTATGTGGGACGCGACCTCAACATGGTCTGATGAGCCGTGCCATGTCCGCGCCCAGGATCCGAACTGGCGAAACCCCGCGCCGCCAAAGAAGGAGAGAGGGCGAACTTGACCGCTGGGCCACGGGGCCAGCACCTCCAATTCAATTTTTTAAGGGACTTTGTTTTATAGAAAAGTTTTAGATTTACAGAAAAATTGTGAAGAAGAGTTCCCATATACCCCACACCCAGTTTCCCCTATTATTAAGATCTATAAATGTTTTATTTCAGTTTGAACTGCTTTTATTTCCACTTGATTTTAACTAATAAAACTGATACAATTGCTAATATAATCAAAGTAATAAAAAGCTGATAATCAAATCCATCAGTCTTCCCCATGAGTAATCACTTTCATCTGTATAGCTATTTCTTCTAGTTATTTAACCTCTGTGCTTCTAAATAACATATTTATACTGAAATTCCTGAATTTATCAATATTAGAAATTTTGATAATTTTTTCCAAATGCTCCATCAGATTTGTCAGAGACCTATCAACATTACTTTCTGAGCAGTCTAGAGTTATCAGATAACCCAACTATTTCATTTCTTCCCCCTATTTCCATTATGGAACTTCTATCCTCTTGCTCCAGTCTGCAACTGGTGGCTCTCCAGGCTTGATGCGAAGCTGATACTTCCTTCAGCAATCTCCTGTGTTGGAGCCACAGTTTCTTGGGCCTCCAGACTGTTTTTCTTGGGTTGTGCCCTCATTTTCTTGGGATAGATCTTCTAGCTGCTTACAAAAAAGCTACACGGAGGTAATTTTTTTAAACTTTATTTATCTAACGCTGTCTTTATTCTACCCTCATAATTGTTTGCCTGGCTGAGTACAGAATTCTAGGCTGCAAACCATTTTTTCTCAGAATTCTACTGGCTTTGCTTTATTGTCTTCTATCTTCCAAAATTGCTACTGAAATGTACTGTGCTATTCTATTACCTATTGTATGTGACCTGGTCTTCCAGAATTTTTTCTTGAATCCTAGGGTGCTAAAATTTTATGAAGACTTGCTTTACAAGGATTTCTTTTCATTCACTGTGCTAGGCCCTTTCAAACTGGAGACTCATGTATCATATTATTCTCTGCTTTCTATCTTCTAATGTGGTGTTGAAATCTCACATCTATTAATGACTCCATTCCCACCTTTTACCAGAAGTCCTTTGAGATAATATTTTAAGTGTATAGTCAACTCAATTATTAACTCTGATGGCATATGTAGTGACTTTGGAATATGGTCTAAAATTTTGGAATATATAGCGTTTCAAGCCAAATAATAAAGATACTTGAAGAAAACTCAATCACCTGAGTTGAAGTTACCCAGTTTTCTCATTTACCTCCACATAAAAATATTCACATAGGACTGAGTTAATAAATTATGAAACATTTATATAATAGAATATCATGTCATTATTGTTGTTGTTCTAAACCATCTGAGAATAAGTTGGAGACATCATGCCCTTTACCACTAATATTTCAGTATGTGTTTCCTAGAAATAAGTCATTCTGTCACATAATGCCTTAATTTTATGCCCAGATTGAAGGAAGAAGAGATGATCCTGCTAAAATGAACCATATACACAGAATTTCTGTATATAATGTATCTACAATGGACATAGTCCAAAGAGATTTAATGATAACAATACAGCAGGGTCTTTTTGTAATGATTTCACCTCTCATTTCATCCTATGACAGAGGCCCTGTAAAGCTCTAGAGGGCATGGTCACATAGTACGACCAGCCAACATCCAGCATGTTTTCGAAAGCCAAAATGAACTTATTTTATTACTCATCTTTGATATGCAAAGAACTCTAATGTGCTATATTTAAATGTTGGTTTATTCTACATGTATGCCACCCCTTCATCTTATTCTATTTTAAAAGCTGGAGCTGTCCTAATTTATGAGTATGAAAAAAAAAAGATTACTGTATTTGGATTTGCTATTTTAAATGCCTGAATGTAATTCTCTCCTTCATATGTGTTTTGGAATTTTCCCATATCAGAAAGCTTATCAGGGTCAAGATATGGGAACATATGAACATGTGTATAGGCTCTATAACAGGGAAATGTGGTTTAGCTGAAGCTTATAATTGTGGTCATTTAAAAACGCTTTTCTAGTCTTTAGGAAGGATTTGAGACAAATTCCATTCAAAAAAACTTTTTTAATTCTAGGTAACCAAACACCATCAATACATCTAAGTTATTAAAGAGAAATGACTTTTTAAATGATCTCTCTCAACTATAATATTTGTGATTTTTATTGTGAAATAAACATAGTCTGTGCAAGCAATCACAATGAGAATAGTTACAAAATATTGACAAAATTTGAAAATCAAAACTAAGAGTTGACACTGACTGCCAATTTAGTGAAAGGTATTATATTACCATAAGGGAGATAAAGAAAGAATGAGTTAAACATATCCCTGCAATATTTGAGATGGTTTCAAAGATAAACAAATGTTGCAATATTATTAATAGCACCTTCGCACATTTGTGGCAAATGAAAGCTAGTGCTCCTTTCACTTAAAAGTGTTTAATAACACCTTACCAAATGTGGTGGACATCTGTTGTTTGTGTCTGCCTGGTATCCACTGGGGACCTGCTCCTCTTTCACCCTATGTGGATCTGGATAATTTGTCAATCAGAGGGCCTTGCTATGCCCTGGGTTCATGAGCTGGGGCAGTTCTTGGGCTAGTCATACCTTCTAGTTATACCTTCTTCTGCTGTTCACAGAGATTGGTGCAAGGGTTAAGCAAACTACCCAAGTAGGACCAATCAGAGTCCCCTGATGAGATTCAGTATATGGACCCCAAAGAGTCTTTCTTCCTCTGATCTCAACTTATAAAGACCAGACAAATCTGGAGGTGCCAGTGGCTATCTTGGACAACTACATGCTGAGAATCTGCCTGAGAATGATGATAATACCCAGAAGGCTGAATTGAGTGACAGAGGGTGAGAGAGCCCATAATTCTGATGAGTCCCTAGATTCAACTGTGATAAAGCCAGTCCCAGACCTGGACTTGCTAGTTAAGGGCCAATAAATTCCCTTTTTTCTTGAGTTAATTTGAGTCTGATTTCTGTCACTTGCAACCAAGCACCCTGACTAATAGACCAAGACAAGTCTTTTTCAAAACACAATGTATAACTAAGGCATATCTAAGTACACTTGAACAAGGGTTGCTCCTAAATGGTATATCTGCCCAGTAAAGATTATATAATTATATGAATGTAATGTAATGTTACCTTAATTTTCTTATAACTTTGCAAACAGTTCCACTACTCACAAATAAGACTATCTACTGTCAAGAAGAGAAAATGTACATGTATGTGGAGGCAACAGGGGAGAATTGGAGGGGGATCTCAAGCCAAATGAGCACAGACGCTTTGGTCTGAAAAGCCTTCAAAAGTCAGAAGTTTAGTTTCTGTACGTTACATGAAAGACTATTAGATAATTTAGGTTCAAGTCTGAAGGTGCTGTAGTTATATAAAGAAGTTCAGAAAATGTATTGATGTTACTCAGAATCTGAAAGACAAGTCTTGGGAACAGGGGCATGAAGTTGATTTATATCAGATTCATGTTCTTGCAATATATTAAAACATACTTCCTAACAAAATGTCTTATACTGAAGGTTTGCTCTTTGGGAAAACCTGAAATATAAGAAATATCCATTCTAATTTTCAATGCAATAAAGAGAATTGGATACCTAATATCTGTCAAGTTCTTTACATAGTCCCAGGTGTTATATACCCTTCCCTTTTACTTCTCTTAAGGAAATATACCTTTTTACTACAATGTAAGGAAATCTCATTGTCCAAAGGCTGGTTGCAGCTCTACAGGCTGGAACTCCTCTGTCACATGTCTGACACGTGAATTTTCTCCTGCAGGGCACATTCTCTAAGCTGATCCTTGGGATCATTTTCCTTCTTGTTTCATCCTTCCCAGTTAACTCCTCGGTCAGAGAGAGATGCATTTCTACACCAAGGGAATCATAGGACTAGCATAAAATGTGCAATATTATCTTTTAATGATTTGTTTTCACATCCCTTTCTATAAAAGCATCTGGCATCTCTGTCCTGCCCTTGATTAATAGTGCCCAACAGTGCCTGGCACAAAGTGAGTACTCAATAAATGCTGACTGAAGGAATAAATAGAACATTCCAAGGAAAAGATCTTAGAAATGAACTGCCACTTTATACTGGGAGCAAATTGAGGGTCTCAGAAATTAAATGATATTCCAAGAACACAAAGCCGTTAGTGGTAGTCCTAGAACCAAGTCTCTTGACTCCTAGTTGGATCTTTATTCACTAAACCAGAGTTTTCAGCCATTTTTTAATTTTATTTATTTATTTATTTATTTTTGAGGAAGATTAGCCCTGAGCTAACTACTGCCAATCCTCCTCTTTTTGCCGAGGGAGACTGGCCTTGAGCTAACATCCATGCTCATCTTCCTTTACTTTATATGTGGGACACCTAACACAGCATGGCTTTTGCCAAGCGGTGCCACATCCACACCCAGGATCGGAATCGGCAAACCCCGGGCCACTGAAAAGCAGAATGT
The DNA here is from genome assembly GCF_041296265.1 of Equus caballus. Taxonomy (NCBI): domain Eukaryota; kingdom Metazoa; phylum Chordata; class Mammalia; order Perissodactyla; family Equidae; genus Equus; species Equus caballus. Next base: position 88,461,471 of record NC_091697.1, read on the forward strand.
GCGAACTTAACCGCTGCACCACCAGGCTGGCCCCTCAGCCATTTTTCTAATAATGTTCACATGGGAGAAGTTCTCAAGGTATAACCTGGGATGTGATCAATTCTAAGATATCACTATAACCCCTACTCTAAGCATATCAAGTGGTTTAAAAAAAAATCATTAGCAAACAGTTGTATTTGAACTCTTCATTAGTCATACATTTTTTGAGATACACCTTAGAACAGACAGTGACAAACTAATATGTTAAGAGACCAAAGAAGCTGAAACCATTACACTAGACTAATGTGTACAGGTATTTTCCCTGAGGACACCAAAGCCATCCCCTTGATTTTACCTCAGAGTCATTCTTCTTGAAGTCACCAGATCTTGATTCCTGGTGTGTTCCTCTGTTCTACAATCTAATTATGGATATACACCTCCCTAGACTGTACTTGAAGTTAGAAATTATATCATTTATCTTTGCATCACCAGTGCCTACCCTAGAGCCAAGCACCTAATAGATGTCAGTTTACAAAACAAGTGAAAACAATTGGATGTCCACATGCAAAATGATGAACTTAGACTTTTACCTCAGATCATATACAAAAATTAACTCACGTGGATCAGAGACTTAATGTAAGAGCTAAATAGAAAAAAATATAGGAGGAAATCTTTGAGACTTTAAGTAAGGCAAATACTTTTTTAGATGTGACACCAAAAACACATTCCACAAAAGAAAAAGTTGGTAAATTGGACATCATCAAACTTTAAAACTTTTGCACTACAAAAGACATCACTAATAAAATTAAAAGACAAGCAACAGAGTGTGAGAAAATATTTGCAAAACACATATCTGATGAAGGATTTATACCTGAAATACACAAAGAACTCTTATAACCCCTTAATAAAAAGACAAATGACCCAATAAAAAAATGGGCAAAATATATGAGCTGATATTTCACTAAAGAAGATATACAAATGGCTAGTGGCTAATATAGACATCAAAAGATGTTCAACATCTTTAGTCATTAGGGAAACGCAAATAAGAATGAGATACCATTTCTTACTCACTAGAAAGGTTATAATATAATAAGACAGACAATAACAAATGTTGGTGAGGATGTGGAGAAATGACGCCTCATACATCACTAGTGGGAATATAAAATGGTGCAGCCACTTTTAGAAATGCTTTGGCAGTTTCTCAAAAAGCTAAACATAAAACTACCAATTATTCTGCAATTCTACCCCTAGATATCTACCCAAGAGAAATAAAAACAAAACATATGTCTATACCAAGATTGGCATAGAAATCTTCAACACCAGCATTACTCATAGTAGCCCCAAATTTGCAAACAACCTGAATTTCAATCAACCAGTGAATGGATATACTGAATGTGATATATCCATATACTGGGATACTACTTGGCAATAAAAAGGAACTACCAACATATGCTACATCACATATGAGCCTCAAAAACAGAAAGCAAAGAGAAAGGAGCCAGACATAAGAGACCGTATATTGTATGATTCCGTTTATATGAAGTGTCCAGAAAAGGCAACCTTATAAACAGAAAATAGATTAGTAGTTGCCTGGGACTGCGAGTAGGAATGGGAATAACTGTAAATGGGCATAAGTAATCTTGTTGGTAGGATGAAAATGTTCTAAAACTCATTTATTGTGATGGTTGCACCACTCGGTAAAGTTACCAATAATCATTGAATTGTACACTTGAAATGGATGAATTTAATAATATGTAAATTATACCTAAGTTATTCTTTGTTTTTTTTTTTTTGTTTTTGGGTGGTTTATTTTGCTGAGGAAGAGTAGCCCTGAGCTAACATCTGTTGTCAATCTTCCTCTTTTTTTTGCTTGAGGAAGATTAGCACTGTGCTAAAATCTGTGCCAAGCCGCCATACTATGTGTAGGTCCATGTCTGGGATCCGAACCCGCAAACCCAGGCCACAGAAGCAGAGCACGCCGAACTTTAACCACTACTCCATGAGGCCAGCCCCGCTAAGTTGTATTTTAAAAAGACAAGTGCATGAATCATTGCTCCACTTATATCCCTTGAAAAGATGGTCCTCTTCATTGTCATTTACTATTCCATTATATGGATATACCGCCACTTTCCAGAAGCTCTCTACTCTCCTTATCTTAAGATTCCTACCCTTCCCCACTGCATACCCCCTACAAAAACTCTCTCAAAAGCCCTTAGTACATTTTAGCATATTTGTCCCAGTTCCTCCAGGGACAGCACGGAAACATGGGCCCTTTGGCAGCGACTCATTCACATTTTTATGGAGTCCATGTCTAGCAGGTACCTTGCTCTCAGAATGCTAACAATCTGACAGAAGAGACACAGAGGTTTCACAGAATTAACTGAAATAGAGTTTCCGAGGATGGCAAAAGTTCCTACTGGATGTGAATGGGGGAAAATCGAGGAAGTCTTTCTGTAGGAGGGGTCATCTCAACAACACACTGCACAGCAGTCAGAATTCCCACAGCTGGAAATGAGCAGTATAAGACCTCCTCAACTGGGGCCAGTGGGTGAGTATATCTATTTTGAGTGCTTTGAGCTACACATCTTTGTTCCAGATCTATCTCTTCTCTTGCCAAACCATGTTCACCTGTTGTTAGCTCTGTTATCATACCTAACTACTCAAACTCAGGAAGATAAAGAGCAGAAGCTAGAGAAATAACTTGGCTTTCATCTGAGCCCTGTGATTGTTATCTCCACATCATCAATACATAATTATATCTCAGAAGGTACTATTTCACAAATGCTATTTTTCTCAAATTTTAAGCTCCTCACACCTAGACATAGTGTCAGAGAGGGGAAGGATAGAACAGTGGTAGGAAAGGAAGTCCTGACAGATCACAAGCACTAAAGCTCTGGAAAGACACCTTCTTTGGTGATAAACACATCAGACATATGGGTACAATTTCCCCTGATACATATGTGAATAAATATGTGATAAATCACTATGTGGTATCTTATGTTTGACCATGCATGGAAAATGAATCCTGGCTTTGGTTGAGAAATCCACTGAACCAGAAGTTTGACCCTGAAGTAGAGAACCTGTTGAATGACTGTACAGAAAAATATTACTCAATTTGCTTCTTTGGTTCCAAAGCATTCTCAGATTTTTGAGCACTTGTATATGTAAAATGTCATTGTTTTCAATATTTCTGTCCGTTACTGTTTATCATGTGATGAACAAATTCAGCCATTAAACAAATACTTATAGAGTACCTACCATGTACCAGGCACTGGACTAACATTGAGGAATGAGGATTAATAAGCATGAAAGATGTGTAAGGAGCTCAAGTATAGTCCAATGTTTAAAAAAGTATGGTCTATGGACCATCTGTATCTGAATCACCTGAAAAGTTATTAAAAATGAATCAGAATCTCTGTAGGTAGGGCCCAGGAACACACATCTTAAAAAGCTTCACAGGTGATTTTTTTATGTACACTAAAGTCTGAGAATCATTGCTGTGCTGAGGCCTCGAGAGGACTCACATCACAAACAATTGTAACACAGTAGAATAATTGATGTCTCCATTAGGTTCTGATAATTATGTGCCAGAGTGCCCTCAGATAATATTCTCGGTACTGAAAATTTTTATATATGAGCTTGTTTCTAGAATAAAGAGTATCCAAAGAAACCACTATAAAACTATCAATATCATGAAAATAATTATCAATGTTAAAGGAGGGCACAAAGGAGGACGGGATTGACTTACCAGAGGCAGGAAAATTATCATAGAAAAAACACTTGAGTTGAGTCTTAAAGTTAGAGCTTTAAGCTGGGTCAGCCAGCGTTGAGGCTTTCTGTCAGTAACACACTCAAGAAGTGGATGAATCAAGTTGCTGCCACCACTGATCCTAAATAGGGTTGGCTTCCGCCATCCATTCTAGAGCCAGCAATGTGATGCTTTGTGACCAGCCTGTTTCCTCCCATAGGTCACTTCTGAGTCAAGGTCTTTCTTGGTGCATCAAACTGGTCACATATCTGGACACTAGCTACAGGGGAGACTTGGAAACATAGATTTTTGTTTTTGTTTTTGTTTTTATGCTACTTTGGAAAGCTGAAATTCACAATGCAGGGAACCATCAAAACATGACGTGGATGGTCAAGAAATTTTGAGCTGCTATGATGTCATATGTCTACCACAAAGTCTATCTCCAGAACCTAGACTTTTAGCCACTCTGCTATACTGCTTCTTACAGTGGTCAGGGGTAAGCCGTACTCTCATTGCCCAGATCCGGGTCATGCACAGAATGTACGTGGTTGTCTTTGTCTTTCGGGCTGCTATAATAAAAATATCATAAACCAAGTAGCTTATAAATGGCAGAAATTTTATCTCTCACAGTTCTGGAAGTTTAGAAGTCCAAGGTCAGGCATTAGCAGATTTGGCGTCTAATGAGAGCCTGCTTCCTGGTTCACAGACTCTCTTTTCACTGTATCCTCACATGCTCACATGGCTGATGGATCTCTCTGTGGTCTCTTTTAAAAGGGCACTAATACCATTCATGAAGGCTCTCCCTCATGACCTAATCACGTCCCAAAGGCCCTGCCTCCTACTACCATCATTTTGGGGATTAGGATTTCAACATATGAACTTGGGGGAGACATATACATTCAGTCCACTGCAGAGGTATTTGGAATTGGAATGGGAAGGGATGAGCACTTCAGAGAGCATAGTCTAACCCCCAAAGGGATCTAATATAACTGTTTCCAAAGCCTCCTCCTCTTCAACCACAGCCATACTTAATTAAACAGCATGAACTGGATCCTGGCACAGCAGATGGGAATGCAAGAATCCTCCTCTCTGCTAAGGACCTGAGACCACAACATGTAACTGAATCTGTTGATCAGTTGCTTCAGAAATCAATAACAATCCAGTATCAAGTATCCTATGACCCAAATCTTCATTTTCCACATAACAAATCTCAGCAACACTCAGATAGAAAATAGTAAATAATTCAATAGGTAAACTAATGTAATTAGCCGAGGCTATGTCTTAAAGATAACTTGGTAGGTTTATCAGGCTACAGACCAACTCAAATCAAAACACTGTACACGATCCATATTAAAGTTTTATAGTAGAAGCAGGTAACTATTGAATGAAATAGCCTTATCAATGGAATTTGTCTTCTCTCCATGTAATATAAAAATTAGGGATTCAACAGAATGCTCGTCTAAATATTTAAACAGATAAAATCCCTTGCTGGGGGGATGAGTTCCACTTGGGGCAGGGTATTTGATTCTTATAAAAATATCAACATCTACAAGCTTCATTTTTAGATAACACCTCAGTCCTTCTCCAAAGACTTCAACCACACCTTTGTTCTTGAGCTCACATCAATTGTCTTGGTCAGGTTACTGACTGAAAAGCTGCTCCAAGCAGTAGAACAATGAGAAGCTATGTCCTTTACCCTTGCTCCTAGAAAAAAAATGGTTTATCCATGGTCAGTGTAAGAGTCAAGCATATGAAGAATACTTCCAACTTTTTTCAGTCCTTTAGAAAATATCGCCCAGTGTGGTATTTAATGTTCTTAAGAGAAAATTCTCATGGAAAATCACTCTTTCCTGCTTATAAAAATGTATCATCTTCAGACAGGCAAATATTCTTCCATTTATGGTACAATGAAAAGTATATACCAAATGCAGTTTTTATTTTTGTATTACCTACCAGGAACCTTGAAGCTAAATTTAGAGCTCAATTATAATAATTACCTTTAACTGTTTTTTAGGAATAGTTAACTCTTCTCCTTTATTATTTGGTTCATATTCATTTAATAGTGTGTTATTAATTTCAAAGTCTCAAATTCTTTTTTCAATTTATATTTATATTGGTTAAATTTAACATAAAAGTCACTCACTTTAAATGTAGAGTTTGATGAGTTTTCATAATTGTATATAATCCTGTAACTATCAGCACAATCAAGTTACAGAATATTTCTATCACCTTGAAAAATGTCCTCTTTGCAATTGATCCCCTCCCTTGATACCCAGCCTCAGGTAACCATTGATCTGCTTTCTGTCACCATAGTTTTACCTTTTCTAGAATTTTATATGAATATAATCATACAGAACATAATTTTGTGATTTCTTTCACTTAGTATAAGGTTTTTGAAATTCATCCATGTTGTTGAATATCAGTATTTTGTTCCTTCTTTATGGCCAAATAGAATTCCATAGTATGGTTATACCACAACTTGTTTATCCATTAATCAGTTGATGGATAATTGGATTGTTTCATTTGAGGCTATTATGAACAATGTGGTTGAAACATTCATATACAAGTGTCTGTATGGACATATGTTTTCATTTCTCTTGAGTAAATACCTGTGAAGTAGAAATGCTGGGTCCTATAGGTATATGCTAATCGTATAAGACAGTGCTAAGCCATTTTTCAAAGTAGCTGAACCATTTTGCAATCCCACCAGCAATATATGAGAGGTCCAGTTGCTCCACACCTTTGTCAACACTTGATGGTGCCAAGCTTTTTAAACTTAGCCATTCTACTCAGTGTGTAGTGGTATCTCATTATGATTTTAATTTTTATTTCCCTGAAGACTAGTGATGTTGAGCATCTTTTCATGTGCTTATTGGTCATATTTATAGGTTCTTTTTTGAAGTGTCTGTTCAAATTCTTTGCCAATATTTTTATTAGGCTTTTTGTTTTCTTATTATTGATTGTAAGAGTTCTTTATATATTCTGAATCTGAGCCTTTTGTCAGATATATGTTTTGTAAATACTTTCTCCAAGTCTTTGGTGCCTTTTTATTTTCTTAACTGTCTTTCAGAAACAGAAAAGTTTTAAATTTTCAGTAAGTTCATTTTGTTACTTGTTTTCTTTTACGACTCATGATTTTTGTGATCTATTTAAGAAGTCTTTGATTAACCCAGTCTTTCTTAACCTCTGTACTATTGACATTTTGGATTGGATAATTTTTTGTTGTAGGGAGCTGACCTATACATTGTAGGATGTTTATCAGTATGCTCGGCATCTATGCATTAGATTTCAACAGGATGCTCCCCACCCCAGTGTAACAATTAAAAAATGTCTCCAGACAGTGCCAATGTCCCTTGAAGGACAAAACTGCTCCCAGTTGAGAAGCACTAGCCTAACCCAAAGCCACAAAGATTTTCTCTCTATTTTTTTTTTTAGAAGTTTTATAGCTTTAGCTCTTACATTTAAGTCTACAATCCATGTTGAGTTCATTTCTGTGTAAGGTTCAGGTAAGGATCAAAGTTCATTTTTTCCATACAGATATTCAGTTGTTCTAGCACCATTTGTTGAAAAGACTATCCTTTCCTCCATTAGATTACCTTGGTACTTTATCAGAAAATCAATTGATCATATAAATGGTGATCTGTTACTGAGCCCTCTATTCTGTTCTATTTCCATATGTCTATCCTTATGCCAATACCAACAGTCTTGATTATTGTAGCTTTATAATAAGTCACGAAATTAGGTAGTCTAAATAGCTCATTCTTCTTTTTCAAAATTGTTTTGGCTATTTTAGGTCGTTTGCCTTTCCGTATATTTTAGAATAACCTTGTTGATTTCTTTAATAAACTTTTTATTTTGGAATAATTTTAGATTTGAAGAAAAGTTGCAAAGATAGTATCAAGAGTTTACAGAAATGGTGCAAAGACAGTATGAAGAGTTGACATATACCCCTCATCCAATTTCTGTTTCCCTTAATGTTACCATCTTACGTTACCATGGTACATCTGTCAAAACTAAGAAACCAGCATTGGTACATTGCTATTAACTAAATTGAAGACTTCATTTGGATTTCACTAGTTTTTCCATGAATCCTCTTTCTGTTCCAGGATCCAATCTAGAATACCACATTGCATTTAGTCATCTTATCTCCCCTCTCTCTTCTGATCTGTGACAGTTCTCAGACTTGCCTTGTTTTTCATGCATGACCTTAATGGTCCTGAGGAATACTGGTCAAGTATTTTGTAAAACGTCCCCTAACTTGGTTTATTTGATGTTTTTCTCATGATTAGACTGGGATCATGGGTTTTCTGAAAGAATGCCATAGAGGTTAAGTGCACTTCTCATCATATAATATCAGCTATCCACATGGCATCACTAATGATGTTAACCTTGAAGTCAAATTCCTTTGTAAAAGCCCACTAGGGGGGCTGGCCCCATGGCCAAGTGGTTATGTTCACGCGCTTTGTTTTGGTGGCCCAGGGTTTCGCCAGTTCAAATCCTGGGCACGGACATGGCACAGGTCATCAGGCCATGCTGAGGCAGGAGAAAAAGGAAAAATAAAATCTTAAAAAAAAAAAAAAAGCCTGCTAGGATTGTAATTGGGGTTGCAATAACTCCATGTGTCAATTTTAGGAGGATTGCCATCTTAATAACACGGAGTTTTCTCACCTATAAACAAGGTTTATCTCTCTACCTATTTAAGTCTTCAATTTCCCTTACCTCCTCGAAACATGAATTTCTCACCAGGATCTGTCTGCTTCTGTCTACTCTCCTGTACTTTCAAGGAGCTGCTGTTAATTGTTATAAAAATATATACATGTTCTAGAGGCTACAGTTGTTATCTGGAGAAGGTCAGTTTAGTAAGATCTCACTCAGCCATTGCTGAAAGCAGAACCTAACATTGCCTCAAATACTTTTTAAAGGTAGACAGGAAAAAATAGATAGACAAATTTATGTTATTATCCTTAAAATATCCTTAGAGTAGAGTCATAATCACAATCTGTGCTAAGCCAACCTTCAATCTTAAAGTTCACCAACAATTAGTAGACATACAGTCTGTGATCATGAAATAGAGCCTTGCTGTGTGTCAAATGAATTTGACTATATGAAATTAATGGCTTCCTGCTTGCTTAAAATTTCAAATCCTAAAAGATCAAACATGGGAAAATATTAAAATCTTAGTAAAATCATTCAATGCCATCCACGTTGTGGTAAAATGGGCATATTTCTGTAATGTATTTTTAATGGTAATACAGTTAGGTTAACTCCTTTGGAAAGCAAATACACAAAAACCTTAAAATTATTCATATCTTTGACTTAAAAATTCCACTTCTGAGACTCTATCCTACGGAAATAATGCTAAATAGTGTCAGAGGGAAGAGTGACCGTTACGGACAAATATTTTCATTAAAGCATTAGTCATAATATAAAACAATTGATAATACTTAAATGTCCAATAGGAAAATAAGTTATTATATTTACCTAGTCATTTAAAAATGATGTTCATAAAAAGCTTTTAATAACACTATAATATTAAACATATGCGTATGCTGTATGAGCTCAACTCTAATTTTTTTTAAGTGTAGAACAAAAGACAAGAAGTTAATACACTATACTCTTACTGGAGGCTAGATGTTTTCTTTTTCTTCCTACATGCTATTTTTCAACAGTGAGCCAAGAAAACAATAAGATTTTTTTAATCTTATAAAAATTTACCTTACTATTGAATTTCTTTTTTTTTTTTTTTAAGATTGGCACCTGAGCTAACGACTGTTGCCAATCTTTTTTGTTGTTACTGTTTTTCTTTTCTGCTTTTTCTCCCCAAATCCCCCCAGTATTATTGAATTTCTGAGCTGGAAAAAAATTTTTAAAACTAGTTTACACTCTGTACTTGATTGATACGGAAACTTCCTTATCAAATGGAGGCACAGAGAGTTGAAAATATTTGTCTAAGTCCACAAAATGAGTTGGTAGTACTCTAAAACTGCTATCTCCTGACTCTTTGGACATGACACCACATTCTGGTCATTTTTGTTCTGTTCCAATCTCCATTTCTAGGGTTAAGGGAATGGGCATGGTTCACATGAGCAATATTTAATTAAAAATAATTTTTAAATTATTAAATAAAACACTTCAAACAATTTTAATATGAACGCTCTACTGGAAAATGGAAGAAATTTTAGAGTTGTGCTTCCAATGAATATTTCAAATGCTGAATAAAAGTGGAGTTTTATTCTAGAAAGCTTTCCAGTTTTGAGATTTAAGATAGCTAATAAAGAACTTATATTACATTTTATTTATTAAAAGCTCATTGTTCCCTTATTAGAGTTATTACTGTTTGCTTGCAGTTGCACAAACAGAAATGACAGGGTACAGTGTGATCTTATAAATCAGGACTTTCTGTTATGAACTGGTCTACCTTTACTGTTCAAGTCTCATGAGCTAACGATACAGTAAGTACTCTATCAGCATGGCTGATAATTACTAATCATACACTAGACATAATGACCTTTAACTGGGTTTCAAATATCCCAAACAATTTTTCCTGAAGTCTTTTTGAATAGAAAAAAACATTTTTAGTTTAACATTTCATACCACTGGATGACAATTCAAAGGGAATGCTTAAGGTTAGTAGAGTGTTTATCTTATCAAAAGTGGTCTGGTCTGTTTGGGTTACTGCTTAGATTCCAGGTTATCAGGCCTATTTACTAGTTTAAGAACTTTCAGCAATTAACAGTGTTCAAACAGCACCAATCTGCTATGTTATTTCAGCTGGGACAACAGCTATATGAACCAATACAGCTTCCTTACTAAACATAAATGATAGCACTTTCCACTCACTGGGGAGTTAGTTTTTAGGTATGTCACACTGTCACACTGCATAGCAAAACAAAAGAGTGTGAAATGTCTAAAGAATAAAAAACCCAAAAGACATAGCATGTTTTTGCATTTAAAAAAATAATAAAGTAACCTTGCCAACAAAAACATCATTGCAGGAAGACAAAACAAATATAAAGTAAATTTAAGCAGTAGGTTGTGGTCCCTTTTCCATCAAGAACAACTATTTTCCTTGTTTTTGAGACTGCTCAGTTATATTAGCAATTTTCAGCACACAGTAGCTCAAATCAACAATACATTTGCTCTTCAGACTTTGACACTTCCCCAGCTGCTAGGCCTGTGCTTAACTAAACAAGTACAGTAGTGCAAGTGGAACATTTATGTAACACAGAAACTATAAATGTTCTCTGAGAAACAGAGGTCTACTCATTCTAGACGATGTGAGAAAAGGACAAGAGCGTTCTATTTTAAATCTCCTGTGAGGAATATATATATCCTATACATGTTGTAGTTAAAAGTATAGCCTCATTTGTTTACTGACAATGAAATATCATTTTTTTCTCTAAATAATTTTTAAAAATTCATTGAGTATCTATCTGGCATTAGACACTATACTAAGGACTTTACAAGTATCTTTTCACTAATCCTTTCAACAATCCTATGAGATGTAGATATTAACATTTATCTTCATTTTGCAGATGGAGAAACTGAGACTTAGAAAGGTTAAGCAACCTGCCCAAGGTCACTCAGTAAATACTGGAGCATGGTTTGAACGCAGGAGGTCTGACTTCAGAGCCTTCGCGCTTCCCCACTACGGGCAAATCAAAATGACACTGAAGAATTTTTAGAATAGAAGAGATATCAAACTACCTGAAATAAACATTATTGATAATAAAATAATAAAACACATACTATCTATGGTCTTTCTTTTCCCACTGACAGATATTTAGTGACTTCCCTTACCAATGCTAGCTCTTTCTTCCCCCTTTTGCCCCTTCCTCTTCCACTTTCCAGCAAACACACACACACACCCCAGAAGCTTCACTCACAGTGCCTGTGGTGCTAAAAAAATAGGGCAGGAAGGGGCCAGCCCTGTGGCCTAGGGGTTAAGTACAGTGCACCCTGCTTTGGCAGCCCAGGTTCAGTTCCCACACACAAACCTACACCACTCATTGGCATCCATGCTGTAGTGATGACCCACATACAAAATAGAGGAAGACTGGCACAGATGTTAGCTCAGGGTGAATCTTCCTCAGCAAAAAAAAAGAAAAGAAAAAAATAGAGCAGGAAAAAGTTAATGTTCTACTTCAAAAAATGAACTAAATAGTAAGTGTGGCCTCAGAACTTGTAGGGTGGGGAGGAGGGGAAGAGAGATCAGTATCTGAACAATCGATTGGCCGTTCCCAGTTGTTTGTTTACTTCTAGGTAAACTCATTTACAGGTATATAGGAACAAGGAAAAAAAGGCTCCACGGAAGAGGTGGTTCCTGGATTTCCTTCACTTCTCTTCCCAAGCCAAAAAGTCTGTTGTTTACCTGACAGAAACAAACGTAGTGGGTTTTCCAGAACAGAGTTAAAAGTGAATTTTCTCTGAATAAAATTAGCCCTTACTGAAGCAGATTCTTATATACTAGCGTTTTCCAGCCAATAGAACTTTCTGTAATGAAGGAAATGTTTAATGTCTCTGCTGTTCAATGTGTAGCCACTAGACACACATGGCTGCTGAGCACTTGAAATGTGGCTAGTGGGACTTGGGAACAAAAGTTTTAATTTTATTTCATTTTACACAGTCACATATGACTAAGGGTTATCATTTGGACAAAACAGCTGTAGAATAATAAGTACTATTCACTAAGTATCTACTATGTGCTACATAGCTACCTTTGAGGAAGGTATAATTTTGTCCTCATTTTACAGAAAAGGAAACTGAGGCTCAGAGAGATTAAGTGACTTGCTCATGGATTTACAACTAATAAGTGGTAAATTCTGGATTTTACACCCACATCTAACCCTCTCAAGGCCTGATACTTTCACTACCAGTGGTTCTCAACACTGGCTGCATATTAGCTAGTGTGCTTTTCCTATCTACTCTTCCCACGGTCCCACTCCCCAGACATTTTTATTTAATTGGTCTGGGGAAGAGCCTAGGCACATGCATATCCCTGAAACTTTGACTGTGCAACACCACCAGTGTGACCAAGGCCCCCTGGTAGTGGACAACCATTTCCAAAAGGGAACTGGGATAATGTTCTACCTCTACCTCTTGTCTTAAGCATGGCTAACAGTTTAATGCTAAAAAGAGTCCCACTCCTTCCTTCTGCAGATCAGAGTAAATGACCAACAGCAGCTACTCCTAGCTAGGGTGAGGTCACATAGCTGGTATTTTGATAGAGCTGAGACCAGGGCCCAGGTGAAAGTTATATGTAAATGCTCCAGCTTCTGGAACTGTGGGGACAGCAAACAAGCTAAGGTCAGGAAAGCTCAGCTCAGAATTTAAAACCCTATGCAGCAACTCAGAAACCCAAGGGCAGACAAAGGCTGGCATGTATAGTATCTGACTATTTCCAGAGGTGGGAATGCTCAGCTCTCCCAGGCTTGTCAACTTCAACTTTTCCATCCCCTCTTTCTGCCACTCCAAAGGTCCTTAGGTGGGGTCCAAGGGCCTCTGTGCAGCGTTTTTCACTCTGCCAAGATTACTTCTTTTTTTTTAAATTGAGATATAATTAACATATAACATTATAGTTTCAGGGTAAAACATAATGACTCAGTATTTGTATATACTGCAAAATGATCACCACAGTAAGTGTAGTTAACATCCCTCACCACACTTAGTTACAAATTTATTTTTTTCTTGTGATGAGCTGCCAAGATTACTTCTAATGGATGTAACCCTACCCTGGCACTTAGTCGGTGCTTAAAATTAGGATTGTGAAATGAATGAAAGCAGATTTTGGACTTCAAGAAACTGAAATTACAGCTTCTACACAGGTTCAGATTCTGAGTATGTACTTGGCAAATAACTTTTAAAAAATCAAATCCAAAAGTCCCTTCAGAACCTTTGCACTTGCCTCACAAAAGTGGTTAGAGAAGAAGACATCAGCCTCCAGGACAGGACTATATTTTGTTTCAGGGGCTGAAAAGACTTGAAAGTGGTGAAATAAGAAGAGAAAATGAGAATACTGACAAAAAGTTAAACATAGGAATTTATACCGTACATATAGGTATTCCAACTGTCCTGTTAAACACAGGCAACATTGTCTTGGCTTAGGAGACCACTAAATGGTTCTGGGGTGAGAAAGAAAGTCAACAATGCAAGAGCTTGAAGGAAACTGCCACAAAAATAGAAAATGCTGCCGTAAACATTACCCCTCAGACTGGCCAAGTATGTCTTTCTCTCCTACAATAAACGAGTAAAAATAAAAATAATTTGTGTTTTAGATTATCCTTAGGAATGGTGTGTGGCTATAAAATGCCCTGTGGAAATCATCTCTCCATTCAGGAACTCAGCACAGCTGCTCCAGTAAGGAGGCTGTGTATGTTCTGAAGCTAAATGAACTTGTGTTCTAAGAAGCTTCCTTTAGAAGTAACAGCTCTAAAAGCCATGAGCAAAGTATCTGGAGGATGACTGTAGCAAATGGCTTCAAATAGAAGCATCTAGTCTGCTGGCAAGCGCCCTTCAGAAAGCAGGACTTAAATTCTCTTGAAACGAAATCACCAATCATTCTTACGGCCTGCTGCTTACAAAAGCAGGGGAAACATGAGTTTTTCGAGTTACTACAGCTGCACCAAAAATTAGTTTGCACCAGTAGATTTTGCTTTAGCAATGTAAAAAGTAAAACACCCCAAACAAAGTAGAAAGAGTTAGCTAAGGGTGTTTAGAGATGTGAAAGAAGATAATGGAAGAAGAAGCCACTTACATATTTCCAAGACTCAAATTTCTAGCCATGGTTTCTTTTGAATCTTATCTGTCTGCTGCACGCCCCCCACCCCCACCTCAGGCCTTTTTTTCTCTTACTTAATAGTAATACATGCCCAAGGTTTAAAAATAACACTGAGGTATGTAAAACAGAAACTTAAAGTCTTCTAACCCCTATCTACTCTCAATCCTATTCCAAATGCCTAGAATTTTTTTTTTAATCATTGTCTAGTTCTTAAAAGTTTAAAGAAATACTGTCTCCGATTTGTAAGTGTCCTAATGAAGTCTGTTTTTCTGGCCTCGAATCTTCCATAAGGGGGCAGGTGTGTAAGCTAGAAAACAGAAGACAGAATCAAAAGATGGAAGCTCTACTCCTCACTTCTTCCCAACCATGTTTGTGCCTTTGAGCAAAGCACTGACTCCCATGGAATTCTTTTTCCTGTCTGGAAAGCAAGGGAGGTGAAAATGCAGATTCTTGGTTCATTTCTAATTCAAACCTTCTATACCGGCACTGTCTAACAGAAACGTAAGTGAGCTACAAATGTGAGCCACATTGATAATTTTAAATTTTTTAATTAAAAAAAATAAAAAGAAACAAGTGAAGTTAATTTTCGCAATACTTTTTTCATCTCAATATATTCGAAATATTATCATTTCAATATGTAATCATAATAAAATACTATGAATATTTTAATAATATTGTTTTCCTTCCATCTGTCAAACTAAGTCTTCAAAATCTACTGTGCATTTGACACAAGACATCTCAATTCAGACTAGCAACATTTCAAGTGCTCAGTAGCCACATGTGGATAATTCCTACTGTTCTAAGCAACACAGTTTCATACCAGTGCTAGACATTATCCCAGAAACGCTCTGTTTCGGCAAGTAGCTCACTTCTGTATTTATATACCTGATTGCCTCTGCTGCCAACAAAACATTATTATTGATTATCATTTGTTGGCAAATATCTAATTATCAGCAACGAAGTATTGAATCTACTTAGATTACTCATAGAGTTTCAGTATCAGAGCTTTGATTAAGACTAGTGCTGTTTCCCTATAATATATTTAGTCTTCAAGTGAATTTTTCTTGTCTGGCTGAGTCATTCCTGTTGAATTTTAGATCATTTACCCTGAGCTTCACAGCACAATTAGGATATAGTATCACTGTTAATTAACAATTTGAAAAGTATCCTATGCTCTTAAAAAGAAGACTAAATCACCCACTTGCATCCTATCAATCATGTTCTGTACCTCTCAACACTCTCACTAAAAAAGTACCTAACATATTACAAAACATAAAGCATCAACAAGCAGTGAAATTTTAATAGGTGAACTATCACTTTAAACACTGTACTGTTTTCCAATAAATTCAACACATAACTCTTGAGGGGGCCAGCCCTGTGGCTGAGTGGTTAAGTTCGCGCACTCCACTTCGGCAGCCCAGGGTTTCGTGGGTTCCAATCCTGGGTGCGGACCTAGCACTGCCCATCAGGCCATGCTGGGGCGGCGTCCCACACTACACAACCAGAAGGACCTACAACTAGAATATACAACTATGTAGTGGGGGGATTTGGGGAAGAAGAAGAAGAAAAGTAAAAAAAATAAAATAAAAAATAGGTCTTAAATAACTTCCATAGGCGAGGACCTGTGCTTGGTTTTGAACATTCCTGCCTTGGTTTAATTTCAAAGATTCCATCAGAATAGCCCATTATCAGAAGCTTTGACATGTGTGTTTTGGGGCAGGGGTATAGGTTTGTATTCTAGGGTATCTTTTCCAGTAGATCAGCCTTCTCCCCAAATCGGACACATTTTCAAGTAGACCTTTTTCTATCCCTCCAAGTATATTCTGCCTATCAAACAAAATACGCTGAAATACTGTACACTATATCCCACCTTAGGCATGTGCTATAAATTTAAAGGTAGTACATGTTTAATGTAAAAGAAAATATTCAAATGTATCAGAAGTATATTAAGTAAAAAGTGAAAGTTCTCCTCTCACTTACTGCATTATCCTCAGGTGCACCCCTAAGAAGTTACCACTGTTAAGAGTTTTACAAGTATCATCCCAGAATTCTGCAAGCATATGTAAATATCTATACACAATATACACATACATATACACATATGTATACATATGCAAATTTTGAGAAAGTATTTTTAAAGTAACACGTGATTATGAAGAAAATTCAAATACAGAGGCATGTAAAAATGGAATAATCTATATTCACATCAACATTTGAGGGGATATTTTAAAACAAAGCAACACATGATTATGGAGAAAACACAAATTATGGTAAAAGGCAAAAAGAAATTTTCCCTACTCGGCATTCCCACTATCCAAAGGTAATAACAAATGCCTATAGTTCTTTCTTTTTGTGTGTATGTATCCTTTGTGAAACTGTTTATGAACACACAGGAATATACAAATACACACACATAAATATATATACATTTATATGCCTAATATATATATGAATATATACATGCTTAATGCAGTTATGAAATATGGTTTTTATTGTGAAATCTAATCTGTATACACATAGATAAGTGTCCAAAACAACAAAGTGAACCCCCTTCAATCACCACCCAGAGTGAAAAGTAAAGCATTGCCAGCACCCTGGAAGCCCTCCTCCTGACTCCTCCTAATCACTCCCACCCCCACCCTCCCTCTTTAAAGGTTCCACTATCCTGACTTTTAGAGTCATCAATTCCTTGTTCTTCTTTTGAATTTTACTGCCTAAGCACACATCATTAAGCACTATAACTTTTCCTATTTTGGTTTTAAGTAGAGTATTATCATATGTATTCTTTTGTGTACGGCTTCTATTATTTGAATATTTATTTGTTTATTTTTAGGTTCAAACATCTTGGGCATCTTAGACAATATATATGGATTCACCTCATCTTTTTAATTCCATGGTTGAGAACTGAATCAATGGCCTGATAACCAAATTATTTTCACTCTTTTGGGGCATTATGAATAACATTGTAAAGAACATCTTGGGCATTCATTTTCGTAAATCAATTTTTTTAACTTAAAAGGTAACCCTACTGCTAATGTAAAATGAGGTGGCATGTTAATTATTTTAGAATTCTTGAAGAAATGTCAGTTCCAATACAATGAAAGTTTAACAAGGGATGTTCCCATCTTCTAAATTCTAGACCCCCTTCCAAAACTTCTATTTTGCTTAGAGGCAGGGAGCCATCTTTAGAGCACACTGGTGCTGTATTTTCAAAGTATAGTCCCTAGACTGCTGGCATCACAGTTGCTGGAGGATCTTATTAAAATGTGTATGTCCCAGCATTTAACACCTTTGCAGATGGGTCTGATCAATTAGTTAGGACACAATCTAAACTGCTATAACCAAGAGACTCCAAATTATAGTGGCACCAACAAGATAAAAGTTTACTTCCTTCTTATTCAACAGTCCACTACCATGCAGGTAGGCCAATGTGGAAAAGGTAGCTCTGCCCCATAAAGTTGTCCAGGGAATCAAATTAAAGCTGTCTTGTTGCTCTGCCAATCCTCAGGGTATGGCCTTGCTTACAGAGTAGAAGCTGGTCCCCCACAACGTCAATGGGCTATCACATTCTCAGTAAAGAGAAAGGGAAAGCAAGGAAGTAGAAGACAAGCAAATTGTCAGGAAGTGCAGAAGTTGTACACATTCCATTGGCAGAAAACATGGCCACAGCTATTTACAAGGCAGCCTGGAAACGTGATTTCTGGCTCTATTGGCCATGCGCCCTCCTAAAAACTGGCAAGAGGCAGGGTTCAATTACTAAAAGGAAGAAGATAGGGATGGGGGATAATTAGTAGTCTCTGCAGCACATGGGAATCTTGTTAGGCGCTCCAACTCCTTTATCCTCAAGGTGTGACCAGCCACTGGGCTGGAGAGAAGCTCTTTTATATTTGGTTTAATGTCACTTCTCCCAAGTACCCCTGGAACTCTGTGGGCTAGCTACACTTACGGGGAAAACCAGGAATCAATAAAAAAAAAATAACAGTTAACATCAATAAAGTGTTAATTATATGCCAAGCACCTTACATGATTTCATTGACTCCTCACAACAAGTTTATGAGGTCAGTACTGTTACTAACCCCTTGATTATAGATAAGGAAACTACTACTTAGGGAAGTTCCCTATCCAAGCTGTATATTTAGTCTGGGACTTGAACCCAGAGCCTGTGAGCTTAACCTTAGTCTGTACAGTGAAGGATTACAGTTAAAAGAATCTCTATCCTTAAAAATCTATACATGCTTAATATAAAAGTTGTTGAGATCAATAGTTTGGACATAAAGAAGCAAAATATGGAGCAATTGTTAGTAGAAGGCACCAAGGAGGGCCCAGTCCTAATATTAATGATACTATTAATTGCCACTGAGCATCTACAATCTGCAAGGCACTGTTCTATGTGCTTTACATGTGCAACAACCCTACGAGTTACGTCCTATAATCATCTTCCGTTTACAGATAAGGAAACGGGGATAGAGATGTTAAGTCACTTGGCCAAAGTCACACAGCTGATAAGAGTAATGTGCTTAACCACTAGGTGATACCACCAAAATACAAAGATAGGCAGGCATAGTCCCAAGAGAGGTTGATAATTATGAGTCATATTTACCAAAGTTCTGATACACATTGCCTTTTTACAGGGCATTTCTTAGATAACAAGTCTTATGTGTGAAGTTTGGAGGCCGTCTGATGCACAGATAAAGCAATTAGCAAGCCCTCTGAACATTATGATGACAAACATCTTACTTCATCATTATCAATTAATATTTATCAATTTCCCTACTGAGTCCTGGAGATCTACTAGGTGTATCTGGTTCTTATTTTCATCATGGCTCTGTTAAGTAAAATGATTCCCCCAAATTTCCATTTGACTTTGGCGCACCCCAGGATGAGCAGATGGCACTTGGACAAGGGCTACTATATTTCCCTCCAGGAATCAGGGTTATTTTTGCCCCCAAGCTTATTCTCACCTCATTGCTTTAGTGCACTTCAAACTGCCAAGCTCATGGTTTGCTGCATTCTAGAGACAATTCTCACTGTGAGGAAAGAGTAGGTATTGTTATTATATGAATTATTCAGAATTCCCAATGCATCGTGTACATCCTTAGGGGACATGAATTAAAGGGGTAGCATGAGGAAGTTCCTCTGTAGTGAGAGAATAGTTCCATATCTTGATTGTGGTGGTAGTTACACAAATCTATACACGGGATGAAATTACATACAACTATACACACACACACATATATGCAAGTAAAAAATGCTGAAAATGGAATCGGGTCTGTAGTCTAGGTAACAGTGTTGTATCAATATCAATTTCCTGGTTTTGATATTATATTACAGTCATATTAGTTAGTGAATTGTATTACATATAAAATGTCACCATTGCAAGTTGGGTGAAGGGTACATGAAAGTCTATGTACTATTTTTGCAATTTTTTGTGCTCTATAATTACTTCGAAATAAAATGTTTTTAAGGGGTGTGGGGGTAGGGGAGGTGTGGAAGGGTGGTTCCCACACCAGCTTTGGCATCAGCTGGGAACTTGTTAGAAATACAGAATCTCAGGCCCCACTCCAGACCTACTAAATTAGAATTCTGCATTTTAACAAGAATCTTAGATGATTCATATGCACATTAAAGTTTAGAAGTATTGCTGTACAAGAAATAAAAATGATATTCAAGTATTTATTGTCCTTTCAAAAAAGTTCCTTCATTTCAGTGTCAGAAAGGTTATTCCAGAGGCCCAGGGCCTGCTTCATTGGTATGCAGCTGGTTCAGTCACACAGGGTACTGGCTAGAAAGACTTTCCTCCTCCATGAGGTTTAATACTCTGTCTTCAAATTCTTAATAATTTTATCTATGCCTTTGTGTTTTATAAGTGAAGTCCTATGAGATCACAGAGCATGCACCAGGAGCTGGAGCTTCAGTTTACCCACCTGCCCACTTTCCTGCCTCGCTGGTAGGGGTTCTCAGCTGCCCTGGAACTTTGGGACCCCTCACCGTCCTCCTCCTGGTCCTCACTCAGCTACTGCTGCTGACCTCCAGCCCCAACAGCGCTATGGACACAGACAGAAGGGTTGTGTTGCTCCTTGAGACATCCCAGGACAAGGCATAGTGGCAGCCATTCCTGTCCCAGAATGGCAGCGCCATGCGGTGTTCACAGGCAACTGATGGGTGGAAAAGAGCCTCCTACCCACCTCCAATCCAGGTACCAAGCATGTTCCAGCACGGAGGTTGCACTACCCTCGGAGGTACCCCATCCACTGTGGGTTCCCACAGGCAGTAGGCCCAGGGAAAGGGGAGAGGCCTGGCATGACTTCTCTGCCTCCTGCCAAGACACGAGTCTATCCAGTGGCTGGTAGAAGTAGGAACCCAGCAGCCGGTGGGTGGTATGTGTGCTTAGTCACAGGATGCAGTGATGTGAGAATCTGCATTTGCTGGGCAAGCATCCCCATGCCTGAAGATGGGAAACATTAAAGAGCAAATAAAAATGCCATTTCAGATTGAGAGCATGGACATTAATAAAAGAAACCTTAACTAAAGCAGAGTTGGGAAAAGCTGTAGGGGGAGCTCTCGTGCCCTATCATACCTTATCAATTACACCAAACAGGAAGAGCTGGTAGGCTTGCATCTTCCACAGGAAGTAAAACTACTTTACTACTGAAGGAAGATTTCTCTCCCCACCCAATGAGAAATACCTCGGGTCAGTCAATGAGAAGCTGTTGCTGCCCTGAACTGTTGTTCCCCGCAATGGACTTTCCTTTAGAAAAGCCTCTCCCTACTCCCCTTTTTGCTCTATAAAAGCAAGCTCCCCTTCTTTGTTTTCTGGATTTGTCTATGGTTCACCATAGCTGGCACATCCCAAATTACAATTCTTTGGGCAATAAACTCATTCTGAGGACAAAATAACAGGCAAATTTTATTTTTAAGTTGACAAGAGAAAGACTGTAGAAGAAAGGAAAACAGTTTTATATTTTAACTTCTTTGCTTTTTGAACAAGGCTCTCCACATTTTCATTTTATACTTGGCCTGGCAAATTACATAGTCAGTGCTGCAGAGGCCTTTGGGAATCAAAAGATAGACTTCCAGGACCTGTATGGCAAGTTCATGGGCCTAATGGTGAACTCCAACGGGTACCAAAGGCAGCCTTCATTACAAGATGGCTACAGGAATCCTTCAGCAACATAAGGTTTGCTTGTCCCTCTCAAGGGAGACTTTCCACCATGGAAAATATAAGCCAGCACCAAGAATTGTAAGCACAGATCTCCCAATTCTTTGTGTCTATACCTACTGGTACCCAGGTGTGCTTCCATATTTTCTACATTTTTTAAAAAAGAAGATATAATCAGCAGTAACTCTTCTCTCACTTTTAAAAATTAAAATTCCTAAGTGGCAGAATATAGTGGAAAAAACTGGGATTTTGGAATAAGTCTGGGAAGAGAGAAAAGATTTAAGGTTTTAGGGACTATATTTATATTCCAATATGTTTAGTTCTTCCTTAATTCATTCATAAAATAAGTACTCATTGAGCCACTCCCTAAAAGATCACTAGTGAACTTCAACCAATTCTCTCTGAAGCATTTTTGAGATCCTGTACTTTTTCCATAAATAATTTTAAATCTCTGCATTTTTCAACTCTTCCTCATAAATAGTCATGTGCTGCATAACGACATTTCAGTCAGCGATGGACTGCATATACGACAGCGGTCCCATAAAATTAGTACCAAATAGCCTAGGTGTATAGTAGGCTATACCCTCTAGGTTTCTGTAAGTATATTCTGTGATGTTCGCACAACGAAATTGCCCAGTGACTCATTTCTCAGAACATATCCCCATCGATAAGCGACATGTGACTGTAATTTATTGATGAATAAAAAAGTGATATTCAGAAATAACACACATTATTTATTCTTCATTGTCTTGGCTGCCCTGGGTATTGTCAATCTTTCTTTTATTTACATCCTTTATCTTGAATTTATAATATTATTATTTAGCATCTCTCATGTATAACTGAGAAGAAAACAAAAGCTTAAAAGTTATTTTGTCTTGCAACGTGCTCTCAGTGACTTCAATAAGATAAATGCAAAATTTTTTCTGTAGTATGACCCCAATGTTAATCTCATTAATGTATGTAATTGTGGCTGGGAGGAGCTGGTATATAAAGTTTTTAGTAATCATTGTTTTAGAGTATGGAATTACAGGTGATTTTTAGTTTTCTTCTTTCTATTTCTCTGTATTTCCCCAGTTTGCCTGCAGTGAATATTACAGGAGACATTCGAAGCATTACCAGATAGGGCCCTAATGCCTCTTGATACTCATTATTCTTTAATGAGAACTACTTGGATTTTTTTCAGAAATGTACTTTGATCTTTTGGATACTGCCACCAGTTCACTGACAGGAATGATGAAACTAAGTGTGAATTTCCCACATTTTAAGGGGTGTTAATTCATTCAATAGCCCAATTAAGTCACCACCTGATAATCCAATTCGTTACAACATACCAGACACCAAACACCCAATTAATTTAACTTCTGTTCTACATGAGCATACATATACTGACTTTTTTAACTGAATCATGAAGGCTTTTTTTAAACCAGTGATTTCCAGACAGTGAGTTGAAGCAGCCTAAAACTCCTTATTATTTTTAATTGAAAAATTGCTTGACTTAGAATCATGGGGAAGCTATCATAATAAAGTATATCCAGTAAGTACATACTAAATAATTGTAACTGTTAATCTGTCCTTCTTTCAACAGCTTTCAAATAACTTCTGTCTTCCCATAGTACTTTCTGGACAGAACTTAAACTATAAAATGAAAGGACAGGAAGCATAGGCACGAAAGCCCATACCACTGCTAATTAGGGTAGACTTTGAGAATCATCTAGTTCAGTGGTTCTCAATCCTCACTCCACATTAGAGTCACCTAGGGAGCTTCTTACATACACAGATGCATGAGCCCCACCCTAGATTAATTTAATCAGAATCTTGGGGTGGGGCTTGGGCATGGTATCTATTTTATGTACTAGTCATCATTCTGAGTGCTTTTACATGTGTTAAATCATTTAATAAGACACCTTCTGACATAGGTACTATCATCATCTCTATTTTACTTGTAAGGAATTGAGGCTTATCGAGGTAAATTGAACTAAGTGGCAGGTCCAGGATCACACCAGGCTGTAACATAGCCCGTATTTTGCTAAACAATCTCACAATCCTTCAAACCATCTTCTTAGAGCCTTGAGTGCTGCCATACAATTCTTGATACTGCAGAATTCTATTGGACAAGATATAACCAGAAATGAGTAAATGCAGAAAATGCAGACTGATTTTAGGAAGAACTAAAGGCAGCAGTGCAAATAGGGGAGATGACAGGAATCTTGCACAAGACATCCTGAAACAGTTAAAATTAAGACAACACAGTCTGGCTGGTGGTGCTCAGGATCATGCTATCATTTACAGAAAAGAAAACTGAGGCACAGAAAGGTTAAGTAACTTGTCCAGAGTCACAAAACTAGTGGGTGACAGGGCAAGGATCTGAATTGAGGAGATGTGGCAGCCAAACCCATGCAACTGGAAAATAGGGAATGACAAAAGACATCTGCCAACTTAATGATCAAATTCACAAATATTTAGGCCAACCACACAAAATGAAGCCTTCTTGCTCAAGAAGGTGCATTTGATTATTAATGTAATCTCATGGTGATTAAAAATGTATATGAGTAAGATAGAAACCTCTCCCGTAAGAAGCTGTCAATTAAGTGGGAGAGTTAAAGTAGAAGCAAAATGAGATTCAAAAATTAGGTAAGAGATGGGATTCGATGTTCCAACTCTGGAAATTTCTATGAATCTCTTGGCCTTGTCAAAGTTTTCCCTTGAAAAGTTTCATCAGGTACATAGAAGAACAAAAGCATAGGTCTTCCAAGGGGAAGAAATAACCTCTGGCTTGGGTATTCTAATTCTGCAAGCTGCAGAACTTTGAACACCAGGTCAGCAAATTTCCTTCCCTTTGTTATGTACAGGGAGAACCAATTTATATCATATCGTATTCATTTGTGCAGTTGCTTTGAGTCCAGAAACTAGAAATGTTCCATCTTACCTAAGTATCAACAAAGAGAGGGAAAAACCCTGTCCAAAATATATTTAAGCTGTTGATGTGGGAAGATAGAAACAATTCAGCGCTAAGACTACAGAATACCTGATGGAGAACCTAGATTTTGATTGCTTGTGTTTGATAGGCTTTTCAAATTACTTTTAAAAGTAGGTCATAAGTGCCTGCCTGAATTAGAGGAGAACTCTCTAGGGACTCTTGCTGTGTTTTAAGAAATCTACTTTGGAGCACATGTGCCTTGTCCCCAGAAAGGAAAGTGTCCTTGAAGATCACAGGCAACAATTTCTATCTTGTCTCCAACAGGACCAGAATGGGGTGGAGCCACAGGATTTGACACCCCCTGGCTTTTGAGAAGGGACCAATTACTATATTCACAGCTAACCTAATGGGATCCTGAGAAACATCATTAACAGCACAGCAGGCAATAAATGATTATAAAGAACCTCATGAAATTCCCTAGGTATTTATGCCTGGTCTACCTCGCTTATCTAATACCATCTGTGGATGCGCAGATGACCTGGAAATGGAAATTGTGTAACTAATAACTTCTAATTGAAAGAAATCTAACTTAAGTCTCCGCATACTGCTCACTGCATGTTATATCTTAGTTCACACCTGGGGGATCTTAACTAGTTACTGCTAACCTCTTTGGAACTCCGAAGCTCAATCATCGTTAGGTTTCATAACACCCACTTGTACTAAGTGAAATAGTATTTTAAAAATTCAGTTGAGGGACAATAGTTTTTGTTAGGAGGATTTTGCAACTTCTTGAGAGATGACTCAGAGTGCTAAACGGAGTGAGGTTGTTGTTAAAATGCAGATTCTTAGCCACTCCTCAGATCTGCTAAATCCAAACCTTTGAGGGCTGGAGCCCAGGGACCTAAATTTTAACAAGTTCCCCAGGGGATTCTTATGTACTTTAAAGTCTGAGAACTTCTGCCCTAAGGTATCACCAATCCAAAGCTAAAAATCACTTGTTACTACCAAATGTTATAAAATGTTGAACTTCTAACACAGCTTTAGTTGGCTATAGGAAACCAGCACTTCTTAATATTAGAAAAATTCCAGCCACAGTTTGACTTTCTCATATTTAGAGGCATGATTCAGCATGTAGCAAAGACTATACAGCATCTCTATAGAAATCTGGCCCATCCTGTACAAGGCTGCTGGCAACAGGCTCCTCTCTCCCCCATGCACACGGCTGGTTCCAGGATCGGTATGTCCTGAACTTAATCACTATCTTTCTCCTTCATCGTCATGCTCTCTCATCTTCTCTAAAGTAAGGACGATGTTAATTTGGGGTAACTAATAAAAATCAGTATGCTTTTCTCTTACCAGCGTTTTATAATTTATTTTTCTTATATTGTTCTTTTCAAGGTATTTACTGACTGGCACAAAAACTTGTCCATATGATTGCAAACTTCTTCAACCTCCTAACAAATATTCTGCTTTAAATAATATTTGTAAGTCTATCTGAGCTAACAAAATGACCGAAAAAAAAATGGCGATGAAATTGGCTTCAGCAGTCCCAGAGAAAGGCCATGTCCTCAAGGGATGTGACACTATCTCCACAGGCACTGGAAACTTCTTTCACCAAATCCAAAACATACAGGTCATATCTTGAGCAGAGAATTTTTTGCCTTTTGGCGAATATCAGAAGCCTGAAAGCTTGTAAAACTATTAAAGAATTGGTAACACAACAACCTTTTTTACAGAAATTTCCATGCTTGTTTGTTTTTTTCAGGAAGAAATAACAGCCAATACAAACACTTGATGAAAACAACATTTATCTATCTAACTGAGCTCACACAGAAACTGGAAATCAGAATGTACCTGTTAAAGAATAAAAAGTTCTATTGCTGAGGCACTAGAAATCAAACGTCTTTCAGAAATAAAATTCTCCCAATCAGACACCATTCAGCCTGGCTCTATTAGCGTCACTTCTCAAAAGGCAGAAATCTTAAATGGGATGAATTATAACAGCTGCTTTTCACCAACCACCACTCCACCAGACAGGAAGCTGGTTGTCAATGGGTGGTAGGGTGTCACCACAACCCAAGCAGCTCGGGCTGGGTGGTGGGGGGGCCTGTAAGACGAGGGGAAGACCATCAAGGAAACTTCAGCAGATAGTGGCTTAGTATTCTTTTGCAAATTTTTGCATTTTGACTGTGATGCAGAGAAAGCTCTACTTAAATGCTACAGTCCACAGGGGTCTTTTTCTATCCAGGGAAGACACATAAGAAGAATGGCTATAGCCCATGTTTATAATCAATATATAAACTGAATGAAGACAGAAGACATTAAAATTGTTGAGAAATAATTCATTTTGCTTGGATAAGAAGATTGAAAAGGAAATTGACTAGAGTCCTACAGAAAACTTGTTTCTTTCTAGCAGAGATGTTTAAATTTAATTTTACTATAAAGCTACAATAATCATGTCAATGCGTGGTATTGGCAAAAGGATAGACACATGGGTCAATAAAGAATAGAGAGTCCAGAAATAGATCCACATAAATATTATGGTCAATTGATTTTTGACGTAGGTGCAAAGGCAAGTCAATGGAGAAAAGACTGTCTTTTTAACAAATGGTGCAAATCTATAAGCAAAAAAATGAACCTAGTCACATACCTCACACTTTATATGGAGATTAACTCAAAATAAACAACAGACTTAAATGTAAATATAAAACTATAAAAGATTTAGGGAAAACATACGGGAAAAGTTTTGTGACTTTGAGCTAAGCAGAGAGTCCTTAGATATAACACCAAAAGCACTGTCCACAAAAAATGGATAAATTGGACTTCATCAAAATTAAAAACTTTTTTTGCTCTATAAAATGACACAGTTTGCTCTGCAAAAGACACATTAAGAGAATTACAAAACAAGCTGCAGACTGGGGGAAAATATTTACAAATCACATATCTGACAAAAAATTTGTATCCAGATTATATAAAGAATTTTCAAACCTCAACAATATCAAAACAAACAACCCAATTTTAAAAATGAACAAAAGATCTGAAAAGACACTTAAAAAACGAAGATACAAGGATGGCAAACAAGCACATGAAAAGATACTCTATATCACTGGTCATTAGGGAAATTCAAATTAAAAGCACAATGAGAAAATGAACTCTCAAATGAAAAATGGTACAGCCACTTTGTAAAGAGTTTGGCAGTTAATTATAAAGTTAAATATACACTTACTATATGCAGTTAATCCTACTCTTAGGTATTTGCCCAATAGAGATGAAGACTTATGTTCACATAAAAACCATGTGTGAATGTTTATAGCAGCTTTATTCAGAGTCACCAAAAATTGGATATAATGCAAATGTCCTTCAACTGGTGACTAAAGAAACTGTGGAGCATCCACACAATGAAATACTATTCAACAATAAAAAGGAACAAACTACAGATACATGCAACAACATGGATGAATCTCAAATGCATCATGCTAAGTGGAAGAAACCAGCCTGAAAAGGTTACATGCTGTATAATTCCATTTATATGGCATTCTGGAAAAGCAGAACTATAGGGATGGAGAACAGATCAGTGGTTGCTAGGGGTTAAGAGTCGGAGGCAGACAGTCTGACTACAAAGGAACAGCACAAGGGAGTTTCTGGGGGTCGATAAAACTGTTCTGTGTGTCAAATGTATAAAACAAAAAGAGTAAATTTTACTGTATGCAAACTAAAAATAAATTTTAAATAGTTTATTCTGAGCTAATACTTAATTTTACAGTACACTTTCTGGAATAATTGTCATTGCAAACCAAAAAATGCTTTTGAATTCTCTATATAAAGTAAATTTCCAACGCCATAGTTCCGTTTTGGAAAATATTCAAAAATAACATTCAATCAATCTATTCAAACCTATATGCTTAGGACGAGTATGTAAAAAACAGGTTAGTTTTAAAACCACAAGATAGAAACATTTTTCCGTAAAGATTCAGGAAACTAAAATTGAAGCAAAGACACTGACCAAACCAAAATCTACATAGGACAGAGCTATTCCTCCATGCAAAATACAAGATTTGTCAACATTGGACAAAGCTAAATCATGCTGCTTGGCTTTCTATACTATTGAAGTTTAATACAATCTGCTGACTCCAGGACCATTTTTTC
The DNA here is from genome assembly GCF_041296265.1 of Equus caballus. Taxonomy (NCBI): domain Eukaryota; kingdom Metazoa; phylum Chordata; class Mammalia; order Perissodactyla; family Equidae; genus Equus; species Equus caballus. Next base: position 88,490,197 of record NC_091697.1, read on the forward strand.
ACCAGGGGTCAGAGTCACAATAGATCATTAACATTCTGAACTGTTGTTTTCAATGACTATAAATATCCCTGTTAGAGGATAATACTCTTTTCTTTTAATTGAGACATAATTGACATATAACATTGTGTAAGTTTAAGGTGTACAACATTTTGATTTGATACATTTATACAGCAATATGAGACTAATACTTTTTTGCAGGTAAATCAAATCATACTTTATACTTTTTATATTTTTTATGTTGGCTCAGTTGAAAAATATTGAAGAGAAATATCACAATTCAAATAACTAGAGTATTTAAATCGCCTCAAATCGTTTTACACGAAAGAGAAGTGATTTATTCAAGGCAAGGATTAGAGGGACCGAATCAGAAACAGACAAGCAGCTCTCCTTATTCTCAGTTAATGGCCCTGCTTCCAAAATCAAATTACAGATTACCAAACACATATCTGTTGATTAGTCATTGTTAAAATTAATTTGCTATAACAATTTGAAGGCAGCATTACTGCTCTGAGTAACAATAACAGCCCTTGGAGACAAATGTATTCTTTTCCTTTTCCAGTTGTTAATATTCCCTATCATTGAACTGAACTTTCGATGCATTTAGGATGGACAATATTCAATGTACACCCAGCAAACTTTACTCAGTAAGTATGTGACTACTACCAGTAGCAATGATCTCTTACTCTTAAATGCTTTTTGCACATAACCAGTTATTGAAGAACAGCTCCACACCGTTCATTATTTCCACTGATAGTACCCTCTTTCGAACTTCTAAATGATACAGAGCCTCCTCTGATCATTGGTCTCCCTGCTTACTCTCTTCTCAATAATCTCTTGTTCCTCGCACAATTCAGAATAAGGTGTCTTCAGGCACCCCATTACTGCCTACAATACCTACTTTCTGTCATAACACACCCAATGGATGAGGTATGCAAGTCAACACCTCTCCGTGGGTGTGCACTGAATAAGTGCAATGCCTAAGAAGCAGCGTTAATTCCACTCCCCTCTTCTCCCACTCCAAAACACACAACTGAATGCAAGTGACTGAGCATGATGTCACTTTTGGGAAAATCTTGGAAATATATACAGGGACACACAAACACAGATACCCCCTGTGAGTAGTGTGGCCCACCATAGCCGTGATTCTAAATGGGAAGGAGGTGTACAGCCTTTACGGAGGGCATGGATTGGGAACACCTCCCAGTTCTTTCTCTTCTCTTCCTCTTTCCTCATAACCTCCCTCAGAAAACCTGTCCAGTTCCATAACTACTATTATCTCAATGGGATGGACTCTGAGGCCCAAGACTCACATTTCCAAAAGACTGCCAAACATTTCCATTCATATATTCTACCGCTACCTCTAACCTAAACCAGCTCCTACTCCTGATTTCCTTATTTCTTTTCATATCAATACTATCTTCTAATAAACCAAACTTGAAGCTAGTAGTTATTTTCGGTTCCTCATGCTCACTCACCTCTCGTACCCAAATAAAGCTGCCAAAATTAGTCAAGTCTACCTTCACAGAGCCTTTCACATCCTCCTCCTCTTCTTCATTCCCATTATGAAGACCCTCGCACAGGCCTGATTACGTTTTGCCTCCTAATTCAGCTTCCTTTTTCCAGTATCCCTCCATGCCAATCCATTGCTCATACTGCTATCACCTGGACAGTCCTAACATATGGATGAGATTATGCTACTTTCTGGTCAGAAGACTCCAAAAGTTCCCCACTGTTCACAGATAAAACTCCATAGTCCTTAACCAATACTGAAAGCTCTCTTCACAATCTGTCTCCAACCCATCTTTCTGGCCCCATCTGTCATAACCACCTTCACGTGCCCCCTATGCCAGTTAAGCCAGATCATTATCTTTCCCTCAAAACACCTCACGATAACAAACCACTGCTTATAAGATTCCTACACTTAGAATGTTTCAAGACTCCGGAGCATTATCACAGCTACAAACTTTTGATATTCCAATGCTAACTCTTCTACGAAGTTTTCCCCAATGCTCTGAGCTGAATATGTTCTAGCAATCCAGAACTCCTAAATCAATGAATTAGCGCCTGTATGGCATTTCTCATCTAATATCTCTTATCCTCATATCTTACATCCCTTATTAGGCTATACTGCCATGTTTCTAATTGTGTAAATATTCTAACCTATAAGGGTCATGTTGGCTTTTAAATTTCCAAAATCCAAAGCAACAGCAAAAGCTCCCAAATAGTACACCATAACACATCAAAAGCTCAAAGAAGATAAATACGATGCTTGAATAAAAGGCTGATTGAAAACAAAATGGGATCAGGAAGACTGCAATTCTAATTCTCTGAGTAGAAACAGAAAAGTCTTCTGTGTTCACATGTGTGATGTATTTATTCTCTACTTTTTGCCATAATATGTTCTGGAAACCACATTATAAAGTAAGTGCTATTTTCCCATGGGAACAAGTGATACCACTGGAGATTGTGCTTTTGACCAATGATTCATTATCAAATAAATCATAGATATGAACAAGACACAATAATAGCAAAGATGTAAACTGTAAATCCTTATAATTTAAAATTATAACACGAACATTTTCAAATGGGCACCTATGCACTGTGCTTGTTATACCAAGAGTTCTAACATATCACAAATTATCTATGCCACACATAAAAAGAGAATTAGCTTTCATAAATCTCACTAAAGTCAATACGCTAGCTATAATAAACCAAAGCTGAATAGATCATTTTATTTGCCTTCTTACTATTTAATAGGATATTTGCTGTTTGCATAGAGGGAGTGATTCAAATGACTTAAGCCTTGCTTTCAATACCAACAACAAAACCAACTCCCAAGCTGCCCAAAAAGGTAGAATCAACCAGTTCCTCTTTATTAATTTTACTGAGACAACTTGACATATTCAGTATAATTCCTCAAACTTTAGAGTCATGTTCATAGACAGAAGTGTTAGATTTGGAAAAGGAAATCTTAGGTTCTGACCAGGCTCTGTCACTTACTGACTGGGTGAAACACAGCCTCTCTAAGCCTCAGTTACCTCAAAGGTAAAATGAATATAAAACAACGGCTACCTCACAGGGTAGAGAGAAAATTCAAAAAGACAATGTAACAATTGCTTTTAAACTGCAAAGCCCCATCAAGAATAAGCTATTATTATTATTTATTTATTTTTGCTGAGGAAGAGTCTCCCTGAGCTAACATCTGTTGCCACACCCAGGAACTGAACCCAGGCCACCCAAGTGGAGTGTGCTGAACTTAACCACTAGGCCACCGGGGCCCACCTAAGAATAAGCTATTATTAATTATCAATATTGCTCTTGATGTTGACGGTATTTGGCCCACTATTAGCATGTTTGAAACTGAAAAGTTGAACAGGCATTTTGCCCCCTCTAGTCTTCCTACCTTCTCAGTTTATTCAGAAATACACATGCTCCTTTTCAATACAAAACAGCACAGAAACAGTAAGAGTTGTGAGGTCACTCTTTACTACCTTCTCATTCTCAGTGCTTTTCTGACAGCTTTCAGGCACTTTGCACTATGCTGAAAAACCATAGAAACAATTATCATGTGAGAGAAAGAGACACTTTGGCCACTATATCATGCAATTCTGTGGACAGAACATTTTTCTCAATCAGTACAGAAGGGAGTTTTCTTGGTGTGCAGGAGAATTGAACCTGAGTCTTTTTGCTTACAAAGGACACACAACTTCCTAGAGATAAATTTTCAATTGGAGAAACACAAGGAACAGAGAAGGAAAGAAGGCCAGAAAAATGCTAGTGAAGATTGAGTATCTGAGTCTTAGGAAGCTAGAGTTGTGTTTTCCATATATCTGAATGAATGAGAGATAGCCCTGCTCACCTAGCCTTCTACTCAGCCCCACCAAAAATTAAGAAAGGATTGGAACTGGAGAAAAGGATATCAGGGAGGTGGGGAGCACTTTCCTTACTCCCAGATCACAATTTTTAAAAGAATCAGACTGTCCTAGGAGGAGGAAAGAACTTTGGAGACTAAGAAAACACAGAGGTGAAAGTCTAGAGCTGGGCTAACTTTCCACAAGATTGGGAAGGGGCAGAGGCTGCCAATCCCAGGACAGGCACAGCCCAAGTCCACTGTCCTTTCAGCTCCCCAGAAAAGTGCACATCTGCTGCCAGTCTCAGCAAAGTTCCCAGAGGAGCTCTACCTCTCAGGAAATGAGGTAGACCATCATCATAAATGTTTTGGTGCCAAGCAGTAGCTAGGAAGAGGTTCAGCCTCTCGTCTCATAATTCCCATCAGTGCCACTCCCAAACCCATTGCCAAATAAATATACAATCTAAATAAAATTAGTATGTTTGCTACATGAACCCAGTTTCAATTCAGATCCCCTAGGTTCCTTCCATCCAGACTGCACCCAATCCCAAACCCTTCCTAAAGGGAAATTCTTGAGCTTCTATTGAATACCAGCAGTGATGGAAACAGACCAGAGAGCCCTCCCTATACATTCTGGGACCTTTCCCAGACCTGTGGATTTATTGTACTACCGCACAGTGAGATGGGGAACTCAGAGCCTGATTTGTCAATAATGATGACAAAAAATAACGCAATGTGACATTTCTTACACTTAAATGGAATAAAAAATAATCACACATGATACAATAATTGTTCATCTTAAAATCTGTGTTTAGGCAACAAATACTTATGTCCTTCCTGTAAGTATTTCACTTTTATTCTCTAAAAATATTTAGTGACGTTCTCTCAAAATCACCAAGCTCCTACTTCAGTTGTCTCTGAGGAAAGGAGGAGATTTTTGCACAGGACTGGGCAAAGTCTTGAAAGGAGAGCTGTGTAATGATGCGGGGTCAAACACCATAGGGGCAGGAGGCTTTAAGGAGAGGGAATTCCAAGAGGAAAGAATTCCCCTTGGAAATTCTTCTTCCAGAGAGTTTCTCTGCTATAACTCTGTAAGGTTCTGTGTTCTCTTCATAACAGAAGACGTTGTCTTGTATTAAGACATTAGTAGGAACTTTTTCACAGGTGGCTTTAAGAAATAAATCACAAAACTAGTAAGACAGGTATAAGATAATGGCCTTCTGCACTGGAAATCACTAAAACAGAGGTTGAAAACTAGAAAGCTGTGGGTTAACTCAGGCCCAAAGACTTATTTAATGTCCACAAAATGTTTACTGAAAATCTTAGTTAAGTGCCAACCAATCAAAGTCAGAAAGCCTATGTAAAAATCTGCGATTTCCAGTTTTTCTTGAAAAATTAGAAGACTGGACAACACTGGGCCCCAGCATGTTCACCTGGCAACAGTCAGCTGGACCAGGAAATCACTGAGCCCTTTAAATACCCCAAGTTCACCACAGTCCAGCACCTTCAGTCCATGTGGCATTGTATTTGGCCTGCTTCACTCATTTTGAGTACCCAATGGTCCCTGAAGTCATCTGAATTGGTGAGCTCAGCTCCAAAGGAGAAGTGAGAAATGGTCATTAAATATATGGCAAGCAGGAATGAGGGGTGGCCCGGCATTTGAAGGCCAGTGAAGGCCTTGACGTTCACACGTCCTCTGCCTGCACTGTACACAAGGCATCAGAAATAGAGCGGGCTCTGCAACAGGTTACTTCCTTTTCGCCTTTTCCTTGCACTGAACTGTCATATAAAACAGATTTCTTCTCAGTTATTAAATCCAAACAATAGCTACTCAGTGTATATAGTGTCTAGATAGACACTTAAAAGAGCTGATTCAGACCCTATCTCTCCTGGTTGTAACAGGCTAGGCAGGTTGCTTTTAAATTAACGGTGTTTCAGTTTCCTCATTCATAAAATGAATGGGTTCAGCTAGAATGATCACTGAGATAATTTTTAGTTGGCCTCTCCCCATCTATGCCACCCCCACTTATCTAGAATCTACTCAGCCCTCAAGAGATATTCAAGTTCCACCACCTCCACAAAACCTCTCTAGACTTCTCCTTTCTCTGAATTTTTGAGCTTATCACTACCACCCCCCAAATTAGCATTTAATTCTCTAATTGCTCTGCTTTGAGTGTTGGTTCATTGGCCATATTTAAAGAGAAAATTCCTTTAAATAAGAGATTATACCGTTTAATTTTTAAATCCCCCACAACACTTTACACTTAATTCGCATTCAATAATTACTTGTTAATTATTTAAACCGAATAATGATACAGAAAATATCTATAAAATGGCAAACTTCCCAAAGAGCAGCTTTCATCAGCCTCTTCAAAATGAATTACACTTATCAGCATCACAACTTGCTCATCTGATTCAGGCAGGCATAATGTGTACCACGCAATGAAGAGACCCACTATTAGATTACCATATTATTTTGTACATGGTCACCGCTTCCTTCCATAGCCAAAAAGCTCAAAAGGGGAAAGACACAAACAATAACTCACTACAATAATATATTATCCACTGAAAGATTATTTTACCCACGAAAATAGGGCATGAGAAAAATTTTCCTACCACAATTAAAAAAAGAAAATCAATTACTAGTAAAGGGCCGCAGGTCAAACATTTGAAAACTACAGTAAAAACCACCCTTGCTACTCCCCCACCCCTTGGATGTCATCAGAAGTTCTGAGTAACAAGAGGCCAAATTAAGATGCCATGTGGGCGGGGATTTACCCACCTTCACCGGAAAAGCAGTGGGATACAGGTTTTACTTGTTTTGGTCAAACTTCCCCACACACACCTCCCGAATAATTAAGCCTTTAGATATGTGGTCAGTTCTTCCCCATCAAAGCAAAGCAAACACAAGAAAAGAATAATTCAAGCACAAAATTATTTTTTTAATATTTTTGTGATTGCCTTAGTTTCTCTATTCAAGATAACTAAGATAATTAACACTCGAAACTAAATTAACAAGTGTTAATCATGTTTTAACAGCTAGCCAATTCTAGTGGATTGAAATTAAGTCAATTTAAAAAACGCTCTCCTGCGATGGAACAACACTTAATACGGGTGTTTTCACTTAACCCATACTCTATGGAAGGAGAATTAGTTCTGTAACTCACATTACACCCATAAAAGGCTTGAGGGTCTGAATCAAGAGGTAGTGTACCTCTAGGCTGGGGAAGGGATTTATGCAAGCGCAGGGACGATGAATCATGAAAAACTCCCACCTGGACCTTTCTGGAAAATCATAACCCCATCCAATGAAAAAGGATGGGGAATACTGACTAAATGCCTATAATTTTTTCCGGGGAATCCCTGTAAAACACCACAAGGTTTTACAACCTGAGGGGAACAACAAGGGTCTCAAACTTCAAAAAACAGAAAAAAGTAATATTTTTAAACAGCCTTTCAGCAGCTCCAAGCCTTTCAATGGTTTGTTATTATCTGACGTTTCTGATCGCCCAGTTAATTCCTCCTCTCTGACGCGAAGCCCATCTGTCAATCTATGCACACACAGCCTGAAGAGGGCTTTTGATTAGGCGCCCTCCTCTAGCCACGCCTACACACGGAGCATCGCGAGGAACGGAAAGCATGCCCGGCCTCCGCACACCGGCATCTCCGCCGCTCAGTAGCTTAAACCCTTGCTAGGTTTTTCCCACATCCCTGTGAAATAAAATGGACAGACCTCAAACAGAGCCGGAGAACGAGAGTGGCGATGTCTCTTTTAATTTAGGTCAAGGCCAGTTCTACTCTTCTACGGTCCTTTGAAAGGAGATACCACGCCAACCAAGAGTGCCTCTCCACGTCCTATACAAAGGCACAACCCTGCCCCTCTGGCGAACCCCAGTGGAACGGAATATGTTCCTCTGGGATCACAAGCGGGCATGGCGTGGGCAAGACCTTGAAGTTCAATTCTCTATAATACTATGCCCACCAAAGGCGTTTCAGCCTTAGGCTTGGTGTGGAACTTAAGATGCTCCACACAATCCAGTACAACTCCGAAAGCCCAGGGTCGACTCTGTAATGTCAAGTTTAAGGCGAAAGGACGAAGAAAAAGGTCCTCCTCCATTCCATCTGCTCCACAACAGCGCTAAACTGAGTTTTGAGGAGAAGCTCTCCAGTGACTCCACCTACTGCGTCTTCCCTCACACGCACACACTCAGCTCCACAAGCTTCTGCAGCCGTCGGGGGATGAAGTCCTTACTTGGCCACACATGTGAGGCGGGGGTCCTCCTCTCTGAGGACCACCAGCGCAGCAAGAGACTCTCCCCTACTCTCCCGACTCTCCACTACTACCCCCCACAGCGCCGGGGCTCCGACTCCAGGTAGTCAGAACAGGCAACCTGGACACCCAATTAGCAGGGGATCCCCCAGGCAAGCCTGGCCAATCGCAGCCAGCGATCCAAGACGACCAGACGTGACGTCAGATGCGATTAAGTTGGCGCGTCACCTCGACGTCAGCCTCTCACCTCTCGGACGTCCCGTCCCGGGAGCAAAACTCCAGCGACTTTGGGCCCCGCCTCCGTGAGAGTGAAAGGCGGCCAATGAGGGCGGTGCTGGGAGGGAAAGGGGCCAATGAGAAGAGCCCGGGGCGGGGCGCGGGGCCGGAGGGTGGGGCGGGTGGCGGCGGTGGCAGCCCGAGGTCTGGCTGCGCGCAGTATATGACAGTACGTCAGCAGCGGGATGGCCGTAGCTGTGGCGGCGGCTGCAGAAGCCCGAGCAGCCGCGGCCGCAGTGGAGGCTAGAGCCGGAGCGGCGTCGGCGGCGGCACCCCGGGGAGTTTAAGATGGCGGCAGGGGGGGCGGCGGGCCTGCGGGAGGAGCAGCGCTATGGGCTGTCGTGCGGACGGCTGGGGCAGGACAACATCACCGTACTGCATGTGAAGCTCACCGAGACGGCTATCCGAGCGCTCGAGACCTACCAGAGCCACAAGGTGAGGGGGCCGACCAGCCGGGCTCGGGGAGGGAGAGGGTTCCCCTCGCCGCCCGGCCGCGCCTCCCTGGGTCCCGGGCACCCGGCGGGGGGCCGGTGGAGCCGTGGCTCGCTGCCGCTGCCGTCAGCGCCCGCGGCTCCGAGCTGGGCAGGGCCGGGCAGGGTCGCTGACGCCGCGGTCCCGAGCCGGCCGGGCGCCCGGACGTTGGGAGGCGGGCGGGCGGGCGGCCCCTGGTGGTGGGGCCGAGGCAGCCGCAGCCCTGGCTCGGCTGCGCTGCCGCTGCGGGGCTTTCCGACGGCGCCCGCGGGTTTCCTGGCTTTTTCTGTGCCAGTGAGGGAGAGGCACCAGGGCGACAAGTGAGATGACCACGCTCTCCACGGCGGGGGCGGGGGGCGCGCGCGGCGACAGGGTAACGCACCCGGGAGGACCTGCGGACACAAGCCTTCTGTGTTGAGGGGGGTAACATATAGTCACCGTGGACCCGCAAAGACAGGGACACCAGCGCTCCGCGTCTGGAAGTGGGGCACACCTTATACTCGCAGGGACTTGGGGACACAGGCACTCCGCATATGGGGCAGGCACACCGTGTACTCGCAAAAGCTGGGACACAGGCGCTCCGTGTACGAGGGGGGAAGAGGACACACCTTGCAATCCCAGGGACTCTGGGACACAGGCGCTTCGTGTTCCCAGAGACGCAGCAGCACCGCGTACCGAGGAGCCACACACACCCAGCGCTCACCGGCAACAAGACATTGGTTACGGAGGAGAGAGATTCACAGAGGCTCCTCGTACCCGAAAGACGCGCCGCGTCTCGGGCGAACTTACGGATAGGGAGACCTAGGGAGACGTGGAGTAAAGGGGAGAACACACTGCGTCCCGGGCAGAGACTCCCGTTGCTTACCCCGCACCGCCTTCCGGCGAGAGACCTAGGGGGACACAGCTCGAGTGCAGCGAAGGGTCGTACGGACGCACATGCACCACAATTGGAGTACAAACCCAGGAACGCATTTTCACGTTGAAAAAAGGAGAGAGAGGCACACAGAGGAGACGCCGCAACCCGGGTGCATGAGGAAGCCGTTTATGGACATGCAGTGCGGTGTGTGGATGAGGGAGACAGGAGTGGACACATTGCAGAAGGAGAGAGATATATACCATATGAGGACGGGTAACATTTACTCTGAAAGGAGAGAGGGTCGGAGGGAGATAGAACCCATGGGGCATCCTGACAAATCGCCCAGTCCATACCGAGGAAACATGCTCCAATTAACTGATCTCATAAAACAGACACAGAGGGCCAGAGGGATACCCAGATACAGACTCACATAGTTATTCAGATAAAAGTGAAGAAAAGAATTAACATCTGTTGAGCTCCCACTAGTGCCAGGCACTTTAAATGCATAAAAGGAAGAGACAGAGTTGGAGGCAGAGCCACAGGAGAGGTGTGAACCCTGGTTCACTAAGGGCGTGTGAACCTGGGGCAAGGGAGACATGCCCCAAGGAGACTCAGTTCAGAGAAACCCCCTGCATATGTGTGCACACAGGAGGAGGCACAGCTTGGGAAGTACATGAACTCACATGATAATGTACGTGTAAACAGCAGGCTCTCATGGAGGTGAGCATGCTCACAGGGGGCCACTCACAGAATTGAGTGGACACATGGATGTACACTCCAGGACACATATGTTACCCACCAGAGAAGCATATGGTAAGAAACACTCAGATTTGAGAGGAGAGGGAGGACTGCATACACAGGGAGAAAGACACTTTCCTGCATACCATGAAATCCCAGGGAAAAAGAGTCTCATGTATGCTGGGAGGTCAGTGTACACCCAGCAATAGGAATGGAAGGAGATCTAAGAAATAGAAAAGTGTGTGTATCAGTAAATACTCTCAGACAGGTGCACCTGCGGGGAAGAGAGCAGCGCCAGCATGGAGTGGGAGGCCCATATGGGAGAAGCCAGATAGGCAGGCAGAGGGCACTGGAGAGGAACTCAGCCCTGCAAGATGGAGAGATAAGCCTGCCTGTTCCAAGGGGAGGTTGTGGGAAGGAATGACAGTGGGAAGAAGGTAGGTCAGGGAATGTAAAGAGGAAAAAACACAGAGGCCAGAGAGGAAGAAGCCAGCAGAGGAGGCCAACTTTCAGTCGGAAACAGACCCAGGGAGCAGAGAAAGGCTGACACACAGAGGATGGGAAGAGGCATCTCTGGGGACAGTAGGTCAGCCAGCCACCTTGGGGGAACAAGAGGCAAACTGTAGTTGATTACAGCCAGATTGACAGACGCTGTACACTTGGCAGGGAAGAGGTGGGTGAGGAGGCCCACACAAGGAAGGGATAGTACCCAGGGAGAGTTAGGTGACAGAGAGGCTCCCTGGGCTCACTGATCTGCATGACGGCTGAGGCCCAGGAAGGGAGTACTGTTTGTTTTCCTACCTTCATTTCTACCACCTACACTTTAGTGTTTACATGTTTGGGATTAAGGTTGGAGTGCTTTGACTCCAAAAGCTCCCACATTTATATACCCGTGTCTTCCAGGAGACAGGAAATCAAAAATTCTTTCTCTCCTAACTCACCTCTTAGTTCTTGATTTTTTATTTTATTTTATTTTATTTCATAGTCGAAGGTACCGAACTCAATGCCTTTCTTTGCTCCTAACTACTTCTGTTACCTATTAATATCATTACTATCTTTTTCCATCTCTGTGCATGCCAATTAATGGGTCTGGTCAGTATGTACAGAGACAGAGAAGGGAAAGGAAAGATGACTTTTCCAAGTCCCTCCACCTTTCTGAGTGTGGAGCCAGGTAAACTGAGTTAATCCTAGGATTCCTTTTCTATTGAAAAGCTGGTAGTAGAAGCAGTGCCATACAGGGAGAGGAGGAAGAAATAAGCTGACTTGGCCTTTGCAATTGGACACTGCCTTGTTTCTGACTCAACCATCTCCTGCCCCCAGGCATCACTGTCACTTCAGCCACGGAAACACTTTTTAAAGGGGCTTGGAAAAGCAGGAATTGGGGTAAAACTGTTACTCCAAGATGGGTGAAAAGTGGGAAGAGACTGAAGAAAAAGAAATGAGGGATCCTTAGGGTGATCGTACACACTGTTGGTACTTACTACAGGATCCTCTCGCATGTTCGGTTAAGCCTCCCACGAATGAATGTGTCCTCAGTGCCCCTCCTCCTGGCTCAGGCCGGACCAGGGCTCCCCCATCAGCACAGTAACAGCTGCCAGCAGTAGGCATCTGGCTGAGCTTTTATCCTCTAGTAGAAGGATACTTGTTTGGTCTTTTACACCTTCCACTCTTATCAGAAGTAGAGCTTGTGGCTTTAAATTGTAGCTGCTCTTTGGAAATATGTTGGCATGTGTTGACTAATTGGGAAGAAGTTTCTGATGATCACGCCTATTCTCTCTGGAAAGAAAATGCCTTTAATTTCTCACATAAAACTGCCTTGCCATTTCTTTGCTTGGATAGGAAGGTGCTTGATGCTTAACAAGTGGCCTCCGAGTGGCTTTGGCCTGTGCAAGGTTATGACTGTTATTCCTCATCTCCTAATGACTTTCTAAGCCAGAAGTTTCAACAGGTTAATTCTCCAAATTAAGCATCAGAGAGCTATTATCCAGGTTATTTTGTCTGTTGTATTTACTCATCTAAATTAATCCACTTGACGTAAGGCTTTAGGGAGGTAAATTTAGGAATTTTAGGAAAGTTTGGTTTAGGCAGAATGCAGTTCTTTAGGTATAATTGAGCAAGTATACAAAATTATTAGGGTTCATGGAAACAGAATCTTTAATTGGAAACAGTTCCTCACTGTTTCAGATGACAGGCAATTCAAGTTTTCTATTTTTAGAGAAGAAATGAAGAATGCTAACTTGGGAACCTTTCTAAACAGGGACTGGGATGGGGAAGAGAGACATTGTGAGTCTAGGAATGGGAGCTGTGGTTGGAGTAAATATCTCCTAAAAGTTGTTTTCTGCTCAATTTCAAATGGATTAGTATAAAAAAGTGTTAACTGGGAAGTTATTTTCATAGTTTGCAGAATAAATTTAGACATACTAATTCAGATATCTAGGACATATTGCAAAGCTACTTTTTTTTTTACTGTAGATAAATTATTTTGAATGAAGGGACAAGTTACTAAATAAATAAAATCACAAATTACAACTTTATAGTCATTCTAAATTGATGTCTTTTATTAGGTGGTCTGTATAAACTGTACATATTTTAAAGGAGCATATGTTACTGTAATTATGTATTTCTCCCAAATGTATGCTAAAACTATATTTAAAATTAAAACCCAAAATTGTAAAATATATTTTACCTAATTTCTTCAGTAATGTAGCTGGCTTTATTTTGATATCTGAGTAACTCATTTGTAGTAGTCGGCCCTTGCTGTCAGTGACTCCGTGGATCAAAAGGCCTACGACGGTTGTGTCTGTACTGAACATGTACAGACCTTTTTTTCTTGTCATTATTCCCTAAACAATACTGTATAACAACGATTTACATATCATTTACATTGTATTAGATATTATAAGTAATCTAGAGATGATTTAAATATGCAAATATGCCATTTTATATAAGGGACTTGAGCATCCTAGGATTTTGGTATCCTGGGGGGTCCTGGAACCAATCCCCCATGGATACCAAGGGACACTTTAACAAAAATCGTATCAAAATATTGTTTTCAGATTCTGTCATTGCTGAGCCTGTCAATTTATTTTTTTTAAATGTTTACTCAAAGTTTCAAAGGTGGTGGCTCGAATAATATTATCAAGTTTATCCAACACTTATATAAAAAGTCTTGCATATATGCCTTTGAGGTCAGGGGTCATTTATTCTCTATGCCTGAAGACCGGAAAGCAGATTCCTTTAAGAAGGATTCTCATAACACATTCTCTAGTCAACTCTAATTATTGGCTTTAAGTAAATTTTCCTGCCTTGATTACTGTCTTCTAGGAAAATGATAGTGTTTTGAAAATTTGTAAAAATATGCTTACACTTAATTTTACATGAAGAATTCAGTCTCTCTCAGTATTATCAGAGACTGTTATTTCCAATCAAAGCATAAAGTCTTATTTAAACCTCCAAAGTTACTGTCCTTCATGATAGCTCCTTTTATAGTGTTCCTTGATCTTTTAAAATCACTGATCCCACAGGTCATGGGGTAGGTGATTTCCTCTCCTTTGCCTGTCTGTCTACCAGGTGAACTTTTCAACATTTGATTCTTTGTGGTTTAAAGCACAGAAAAGTCTCAAACTTTACTTTATTTCTTGTCTCTTCTTTCTCTGCCTGCCTTCAAAGAATTTTGAGTGTGTGTGTGTCCAGTAATCTGCCTTATAAATACAGACCCTTTTCTCCTTAAAGTACCACTCAAGTGTCCAGACCTGCCAGCACAGAGCTGCCACTGCTAGCAAACATGTTTAAGTAATACAATGAGGTTTGCATTAGCACATTCCTTTTGTTGTACTTTTTAAATGTAGCCAGGTTTAATATAAATAAGTTAATGTTACTAACTTTTAACTTAGACCAATCTTCAGGCTGAACTTGACCTTAAATGCTTTTTATCAAGTCAAGTTTGTGCCCCATGTTGCAGTAAGTGTTTGAAGTTTATTCAAATGATCAGATGCTCAGTGCAAAGAAGGGTGCTCCTCCTAGTGAAAAGAAGTAGCCAGATTGCCTAAAAAGATAGACAGGGAACCTTGGCACCAGAATTGGGAGGAGAAAGAAAGAACATATGTGAAGGATTGGAACATGTTCAAGAAAAGAATTTAAAAGGAAAGGGGCGTAGAATTCTTGGAATGATTTACAGGAAAGCTTACTGAGGACAATCACCAGATCCAGCTGCTCCATTTGCACTTGTAAAAAACGATGGAAGCTGTGCTCATACTGCTTATTATGTAATTTGTGATAAAGCCAGCAGAGGGAGGAAAATGAGAATTTCAGCTGAACCATTTCTGGGTCATTTGTAGCACTTTGCAGTGACCACAGAGAAGCTTAGGAGCCTGGCACCAGAGTCCAGCCCACTTATTTGCCAGTTTGGGCCAAATGTATTTGGTGTGTTTGAGAAGATGGCATCTAAATTGTGCTTTGGATATTTCTGTATTTAAGATGAGCTAAGTTTTGGAATAAAGACAACAGCATGTATATAGCCCCAGGTTTGCCTCTCCTGTATACCTCAGCTCCATACAGCGTTTCCCATGACTTACGTAAATATCTAGAAAAGCAAGTCTGGAGTAGAATACAGTAAATTAATGGCCGTGTCTCCATAGCCAAATTGAAGCCGAAAAACATGGCATAACTCACATGAGATTTCAGGAAGAGTTGCTCTTTCTTTTCTTTCCCTCCCTCCCTTTCTCTCTTCCAGTTTATTTATCTATCTATGATTTCTGTTGTGGCATTATGGCTCTTGAGAACCCTGTTAAACCTTTAGGAAAAACTGGTTTAAGGGCCTAATACTTTGCCAGCAAAGGCCAAACCTAGCATTTCCCAATTTAAGATAGGATATAAGAAGAGAGAATCTTATTAATTAGGCTATATATTCTCCTTAAAGATTCCTAAATCAACTTAGCACCTTGAATTGAACTCAACAGACAAGAACATTTGGCTACTAGTTTCCTAGTAACTAGATTGGTAGTAAAATGGCATAAGTTTCTTGTCTTATTGGGGATCGTATACATTATTGTTCTAAAAAACCTAAAGATCCTTCGGTCTTAAAGGATTTTGGCAAGATTTTAGTAGGCAGAGACTGGATGGGGGACCACATCTCTAACAGAAGGAATGGCACAAGCAAGGAAAAGACAGCAGTGGAAAAGCTAGGGCAGGCTCTGAGAGTTGAAAGGAAGACCTTGTTCCACTTAACCTGGAGTGCAGGAGAAAAGTATAGTTGGATTTAAGAGAAGGAAGGCAGATTGGAGCAGGTTGGATTTTATTCTGTCAACACTAAGGAGAAACTGAGTAGAAATCTAAGGTGATTTGAGCTATGCTTTAGGATTATTCTGGCCTTGGTGTACATGATGAACATAAGGTGAATCTGGAAGGAAGTAGACAAGTTGGGAAGAAGTATGTGGTCCAGGCCAGAGATGATTGAGGTCTAAATCAGGGTGCTTGTGGGAGACATTAGAGGTGAATAGAATCTATAAAATTTAGCAACAGGTTTTAAACGATTGAATCGAGATTTCTAGCCATCAGCACTAGGAGAGGTACCCTTAGTAGAAAAAGGGAAATCAGAAGTAGTTGGGAGAGTGGAGTGGGGAGATAATGTTGAGTACTATTTTAGTGAATATTCACTCAGTCTTTTGTATGGTGACCAAGAAACTTAGGTTTGATTAGATGTTTTATATTTGAGGAGTATATTTGGGGGTCTGAGGCTAGACTAGAACAATGCTATATTGTTTACATGTCCTATATGAACTCTTTTCTGTTTGGATGGAAATTTGGGGGATTGGTGATGTTTTGGGGGAAATCGAAATTATTAGGTGGAGGAATTTTGGTTTTGAGCATGGATTTTATTTTGTTTGTATTTTTGTGGACTTCCTTTATTCAATAACTTTCTATATAAATTGGACTTAAGACCATCATAGAGCTCAGATAATATGAAAATCAAATTTGATTTTAACAAGAAGATCAGACCTTCTGTGGTTTCTGTCTCTAATGATTATTGAAATGTTAAGCAATTCTGTAATGTGCCTGGATTAACATTTCAAGCATCATTTTTAAGTGGTTCCTAAAGGCCTCGAAAAGGTCAGTGTTTTCACTTCTTCCAGATTACCTCCATTTCTGTTTTGGTGTTTTGATTCTCCTCTTTTTGTTTGACAGTTTCGTTATGAAAAACAAAACAAAAAACAATCATGAGTACATAAAGCTTTTGTTCTATGTGTACATTGTCATGAAGTAGGTATGGGCACTTGGTTCATGGTCCATGGAGATAACCTTGGCTAGAAGACTTTTCCACTGAACAGTGAGCTTTCTTAAGAGTGGAGCCGGGCTTGAACTTTCTAATAAGATTCATTGAAATACTTTAGGATCTAAACATGTTTACCAGGAAACGTAAATGTCAGAATATTTTAAAATAACATTTACTTATAATCATTGCTTTTGGTTTCCATTATTGGAAACCATTGTGTCTCAGAACTAGAAAGCATATCCATGTAGTAAAATCTCAGGTGAGTGTCCTGAGATGTTTTTTCTTTTTTGTTTTTTTTTCTCCCCAAAGTCCCAGTACGTAGTTGTATATCCCAGTTGTAAATCATTCTAGTTATTCTGTGTGGGATGCTGCCACAGCATGGCTTGATGAATTGTGTGTAGGTCTGCACCCAGCATCCAAACTGATGAACCCCGGGCTGCCAAAGTGGAGCACTCGAAGTTAACCATTGGGCCACGGAGCCAGCCCCTGTTTTTTTCTTTAATAAAAGATTAAGAAATAGGAGTCAGAATTATAACTAACAAATATTCATTTAGCACACGTTTATTAATCTTCTGACATGTGCCAGGCATAGAACTATGCTTTGGAAATATAAAGCTGAATAAGTCGCGGATGGTCCTTGCCATCAAGAAAGTGCTTGTGCTTTAGTAGAAACAGGCAGATGTGTGAAAAAATAAACGCAATAAAGCCTGTGTTCAAGGGAGACTCCTAAAGAGAGAAGGATTATGTGTGAGGATGTATCTGAGAAACAGTGTCTGCTTTTTCAACTCCCATTCTCTGCTCAGCCCATTCCCATTGGGTTATCTTTACCACACCCCTGAGATTGCACCTGACTGGGTCCCTTGTTGTCAAGTCCAGTGGTCCTCTCTCTGTTCCTGTCTTACCTGACCTCAGCAGCATTCCATCCTGTTGACCACTCCTTCCTGTTAGAAACACACTTCTAATTTCCCTCCTGCCTCCTTGCCCATTCTTTTTCAGTCTCCTCTCCTGACTATCCTCTGCTTGACTGGCCTCTGAATGTTGGAAAGCCTCTCTCCTTTCTCTTTATCTATTCCCTCTCCCTAGGTGAGCTCATCTAGTCTTTTGGATTTGAGTGCCATCTGCATGTTAGTGACTTCCAAATATTTATCTCCAGCTCTGACGTTCCTCCAACTCCAGACACTTATTCCAACACCTTATCTCCTTATCAAGTTTAATAGGTATCTCAAACTTAACAGATTCGAACACAATTCTTAATTTCACTCCTCAAACCTGTATCTTCCTGAGTGTTCCCCATCTTAGTAACTGGCAGTACTCTTCACCAGTTGCCTAGTAATTGACTAGTCATCCATGATTTGTCTCCTCTTTTCTTGACTTATTTATTCCAGCATCAAGTCTTGTCAGTCTTCAAACATCTGAAATCTAATCCCATCTATCACTACTGCTCTAGTCTCAGCCACCATCATCTCTCTTGAGGACTACTGCCATGGACGTCCAGCTAGCCTCCAAGCTTCCACTCTTCCCCCCATAATGCATTCTCCACACAGCAGTCAGTGTGATCTTTTTAAAACTTTAAATATGATCATGTAATTTCTCAGTTTCAAGCCTTCTAATATCTTCCTTTGTCAAAGTATTTTAGATGCTTCATTTTATCAGTTTCTAGTATTTTAAAAATAATCTTATCTTCCAATGCAAGTTTATTTTACTGCTTGTTATACTTCTACTCTAGAGATCATGATCCCAAAGAACAAATCTTTGTTTGCATTTATAGTCAGATTTGACATGTAAGCTTGTTATACAGTTATAAAGTCCACATAAGCTCTATCTTGGAAAAAATGATGAGATATTATGCTTCAAGTGTTGTTGGTTTAAAGACTAGTTCATAGTAACCAACTTTTTGGCTGGTTGTTCAGTTTAGATTTTTGCTTTCTTTGTTCTTTTAAGAGCTTTCTTTGAAATGGTAAGATTAAAGAAAATAATTTTTTTAAAAATTTGACCTGCATCAGATAGCTACAGTTTTCCAGAAGCTATCTTTCAAAACAAAAATTGTGTTAAATAGATTAGGTTTTTAATCTTCTCACTACTGTTTTGGTAATCACTTTTATATTTCACTCTATTCTATGCTATAATGACTAGAAAGAAATTATTCTTTAGAATAAGAAATTATTCTTTATTCCTTATGTTCTTTAATCTGGTTCTTCTAAATCTGCAGAGGGGGAGTTTCCCCTACTTATAGGGTTGGATTGACTCACAAAGCAAAGTACTAGATTTTTTGAAGTGGTGGGTAAGAGCACAGTTCTTAAAGTGAGACAGGCCAAGGTTTGAGTCCCCCGTCACTTATTAGCTGTGTAACCTTAGGTAATTCATAGGACTTACCTGAGAAGTGGAAATCAGTCTCTACCCCATAAGGGTGTTCTGAGGATTCCCGGCGGTGATGGTAAAAATGATTATAGAGCCTGACACATTCTAAGCTCCCAATAAATGGTAACTAGGTAACCATAATTATTTCTTAAAACAATCACACTTAAAGCAATCACCTGACCCATCACCATTTATAGAAAGTTTTCTGGTTTTGGCAAAGTTCCAAAATTATATTTGACTGGAATTTTTTTTGTACTATCATTATCATGACTTATAATGCAGCTTAAGTACTCAGAGAAATACCAAGTATTTAATAAATGCCTTCTGGTTGATTTTAAAGAATTCTTGAATGAAATAATTCACGAGTTAACTTTGGGTTAAGTTGAAGTTCCATGATGAGTTCAGAAGGGAAGCTGAAGCTGTTTCACGTACATCTCTAACCTTAGGGAATAAAGTTAGAAAGATTTCTATAATGCACTTCTTAGAGAAATTACTCTTTTCTGGGCCCAGAATGCTATTTCTTATATTTGTGTATTGACCAAACCAATGGTGGTTGATAGAGTAAAAGTAACCATAGATTTAATTTGTCTACATGGATAAGCAATATGTAAATAATCAAGAAATGGTTATAACAACTTTTATAGGATAAGTAACTTTCTTTTATTAAACTCCAAAGAAACTTGAGCTTTATTCCTTCTCTCCCATCCTGAAAGAATCATGTCAGAAATTAATATTACTTGGTAAAATTAAGATTACTTAGTAAAATTAATTAGTAAATTACATATTACTTTTATAGTCCTGATATATTGTGAAGAATAATCCCTGGAAATAAGTGGACATAGATTTCTTTGGTCCTAGAGGAATTTTTGTTGTAATAGAATTGGTTTGTAAGGGCAGATGTCAAGAATATAAACAAACTTTTGAGCATTTTAGTGTTGCCTACCCTTTTATTCTTTGCTTAAGAATGCCCCACATTCCCAGAGATATAGAGGGTTAATTCAGGAGCTCTAAAAACAGTGGATTGACTGAAGTTTAACAGACCCATCATTTTTATCAGGTTGTTGAAGCATTTGTCAAAAGTAGTTTCCCTAGCCAGTCCCAGTCTGCACTGTGTTTCTTGGCTGGATGAAGATACAAGATCGCCATCTTACTTATAGCTCAACTACTATTCAGTTAAACCCTCGAGTTACCTGATTTTCAAAAGAGCTACTTGGTGTGCATATATTTAATTAGAGCTAAAAATCAAAAGTTGAAGCCCTGTTGAAACTCATTTTTAATTGAAATTCACTTAAGTTAAATATTATATTAATACATGCTATATCATATTTGGCCACCTGTAATTACATTATCCTTTTAAATTGAATTGCATTTGAAAAAATATACAAGTTGAGGTCATGTTTGTGCAATTAACTTAGGGTAAAAAACATTTAGACGACAAACTAAGATGCTTGAGACATTTGCTTATAATGGTATTGACTTTTAGAACTTATTCCTGTGGCTGTGCCCTGAACACAGTGGTCAGATGCATAATAAGTGGTATGGGGTTCTAGCTATCTCCTCCTGTTGCATTTTTTACAACATTCAAGAACTATAGCCTGGTAACATCTTCTTCTAAAATTGGGATTAAAATCAATAAAGCATTTGAGTTTCTCTCATGTATTTTTCTCTTCTGGGTGGTCAGATATCTTAAAGGAATTTTTCAGTAGTGGTGATCTTAGTTTGTCCTGTTTGGATAAGCACCCACAACTATCCCGTAGATCAGGGTTTTGTTACTTTTTAAATGAGAAATGATAACACAAATGTTTATATATGTTCCTTTCTTATATTTGGTCCTTATAGCAAAGAACTATTACTTTTTAGTTTGTATTTAATCAGAAACTGAACTTTGGAAATTGTTATGAAATTCATTTTCCTTGGGGAAAAAATGCCAGAAGAACTAAATGAACATTTAAGAGCTTTTAAATGTTCAGCACTAGGAGGTAACCTGTTACAGAGGCAAGAGAAGGAGAGGGGTCTGTTTTTGGAATTAAGAGGCCTGGATTTGAGGTCTAGCTCTGCTCTTCACAAGCTTGGTGATTTTGAGCAATGCACTTGCACTTTACCTGTTGGAGACTCATTTCTCTCTCTCTGAAACCGGGGATAATGATGCCTTCCTACCACCAAGGGCTGGTTTTAGGAAGCTCACTTGAGACGATAGATATAAAATGCTCTGTACATTACAACACTATGTAAGTGATCATTTTTCTTTGAGGTATCAAGCAATAAAGATAGAACCACAAGCATATCAGGAGGTTAGGTTCTAAATTCAGGTGATGAGGCAAAAAATTGGGTGAAGTCAAAATTACTCTGGAAAGTTCCTAAATTGATGTAAAGAATAGTTGTATTGTTGGGTCTATACAACCCTGACTAGTAATTGGTAAAGTGTATAATGTTTATAGTAGTGTACTGCCTATATAAAGAGAACATGGCCAAGGTGATTTTACGATATTTCTTTTTTTAAGCTGAGCATAATGTAGGTAAATACTTGTAAGTTAAATATGTATTAGACTCCTCTGTATCATAACAACTAGGAGTAGGACAACATATGAAAAAATACAGTGCCACTGTAGTGGAATCATAGACACAGGCTTCTGGAAAAACACCAGCTAACATGAGTTAACTCAAAGTGGGCATAGTTTAGAGTTAGCAAAATGGTGGCAGCAGTGTTTTATTTGGCTAGAAAAAGGTCTGTCGTTTTTAAATTTGAATCCTTTCTCAGTTGGACATTCATTCTCCAGGTACTCTCCACTCCTTTACAACTGGTCTCTTGCACATTTACCTGCCTTGGGTCCTTAAACACAGTGAGTCTTTTGATTCCTGATTTATCCAAGGGAAGGCCTTGCTGAGGAAATAATCTTGAACTTGAATGTTAAGTAAGTGATTGGTATGGATTAGCAAATTAGTGTTTTTCAGAAGGTATTCCAGGTTGAAGGAACAGGAAGAAGGTAGAAATAGAGAGGAAAATGTTTACAAAAGAAAAAAAAACAAAGGTTAACACAGCTGAGCCACAGTTGGGAGGAAGTGGAAGATGAAACTGGTTGGTCCTGTAGTTGGAGGGTCTGTTTTACATATGGAGGAGTTTGCTTTGCTTCCATAGAACTCAGTGGGAGGAGACCCACTGCCGGCTGTGTGACATGCCATGTGGTGTCTGAGAGAACTTCCACTGGCCGTTTGAATGATGAACAGCATTTGGAAGGAATTGAAGGAAGAGAGGAAGGCCTTTATCTGGGTGTTTGGTGATAGGGCCTGAAACAGCCCAGGGGCTTTCAAAGTAGAGACTAAGAGCTTATTTGATGGAGTCTAGGGCTTTATTTTTCTTTGGTACCTGATATTCAAGCTTTCAGCACATTTTATCACTCTTCCTTGAGAATGTCTGCTCATTCCATCATCTTATGTTTGCTCCAGATGAAGTCATACTAATTTAGGCCTTTATCAACAGACTATTTCTAAATAAAGCATCCCTTGGAGCTGATCTCTAATCCTTTTCTCTAGCCCCAGTCCATCTCTTTCCATCTTTCTCACACATGACTGAAAGAGCTGCCTTCCTGAAACACTTCTTTCAGCAACTCACTTTCATATTCCAAAAATTAGAAGAGCCTGCAATTGTTTATCATGTCAAAGGCAAGACTTAAAGGCCATCTTGAGGGGGTAATGGAGGGGATATGGGCAGGGTTATGTTACAAGGTGATAAACGTTTTGAAATCCTGAGGCCTGAAATTTAAATTAGTCTTGTTTATTCTGTAGTGGATAGAAGCTGAAACTGAAGACAAATTTTGAGGTCAAGGAAAGATTAGGCAGGGATAGCAAGGTCCAGTTCTCATCTTTTGTGTTGTATTTCAGCTGTGAAAGAACTCTGTACACACCCAGAGACCTGTCCTCTGCCCACACAGCACCCTTTTCTGCCTCCCTTCTTTTTTGCTCAGGGCACACCCTCTCCCTGGAGTTTGTCTTTTCAAAATTGCTGCTCAAGATCTATCTTTTCCATAAGTCCTTTGGCTTTTCTGGTATCTCTTCTAACCCATACTCTTCTCTCCTTTTTGAGAATTCTTGCTGCACCTCCCAGTAGTACCTGGCCTAGTAGTTAATCATTCTGAAATGTTCCCCAGCTAAGATGTGAACTCTCTGGCATGAAGAACTAGGCCCCCCACTCTTAAATCTCCCATAGTAGGTGTGTGTGGAGCACAAGGTGGTAGAAGAAAAGCAGCATGGCACAATAGGAGGATTGAGTCCTGGGTTCTGGCCCCAGCTTAGTTAGTAATGGGTCACAGGGCCTGTGGGGGGTGGGCATCAACTATATTATCTCTGGATTTGGAATTCTGTGATTCTGGCAGTGTGTAATTGCCAAATAGAATATGGTGTGCAGAGGGGGAGAAGAGACTATAAATTAAATTTAAGGTGTGAGCCTGGAGAACTGAAAAGAAATATCCTTGCCAGAAAAGTGGGAAAGAGGTGCCAGTTTGGTTGGGGGATGTGGGGGGTCAGGCAGAGGAGTTCGTTTAGTGTTAGCTAGTTTTGCTGTCGTTGACAGTTTCTAATGCAAAATGTCCTCAGCAGTGATAAGTAGCAGGTTGTAGAGAGATGCAAGTTGAGGAATAGAGATGTTCAGAGTCATCACCATAAAGGCAAGGTGAGCCTCCAGGAGGGAGTGAATCTAGAAAGAGGAAAGGGAAGGGCACTGACTTTGGAAATGGAGGCGTGATCAAAGAGCTAGGACGACCAGGTGTCTCTGAGTGTAAGGAAGTTGTGATATCCAGTGGAGAAGTGAGCAATTTGAAATGAGAAAAGTTAGCATTTTTTTGACTAAAAAGAATTGATAAACTTGATAGAGAATTTCAGAGTCAGGTGGTGAGCTGAAGACAGCCTCTGGGTTGCAAGGAGTCAGGGAGGAAAGTGTAACCAGCCTCAGAGGAGATATTCAGTGTTTGTGATTTGAAGGGAGAGTCGGGAGGCAGGGCTGGTTGAAATATTGCAAAAGCTGGAACCTGGATCTGTGTTACCTAAATTGTAGGGCCACCTTAACTTCCACTGTATGAGGGGCTCCTCAGGGCTTCTGTAGGCCCGCTGCCATTACTTCAGGAAGAGGTTTAGCTATGGAAGGTAGGTTTGGGTGGGGTTTTCTCCTTCTAAGGAAATTCACATTAGCATTAATCTATATTTTATATTTTCATGAAACACCATGAATTAGAATGAATCACTACTAAAAATTATTTTAGAGTTTCCAGCATTACCTTTTTATCCTTCCCTTTTTAAAAACCCACTTCTCCCACACCAAGGAATGAATTTGTCATCAGTAGTACTTTGATTCTGCTGATATGTCTAAAATTACATGGTCTTTTTATGGTGGTAGAACAATGATAATAGTATCTATTATAATATTTTTCCAAGAAGATGTTTATCCATTTTTTGAATAATAATAGAATATAGATTAATGCTAACTTGAATTTCCTTAGAAGGAGGAAACCCCACCAAAACCTGCCTTCCATTCTAAAGGTATCTTTTGGCAATGTAGCTAATCAGGTTTTTGAAGAAGACTGACATGATTTGGCAAAAAATGATTAGTCTACTAATACCTTGGTTGTGTAATTCAGAGAAGTGTCAACAGTGTGATATTGTTCCTTAAGGCGACTTAATATATAAAACATAAGTATATAATGAAAAGATTTTTTCACAGACTAAAGCACTAAATGCACAGATTTAAAGTTTATTTAGTTCCGTGTCACGGTAACCAAGGTTGATCTGTTTATTTCTTATGTTTCTTTTGATAGAATTTAATTCCTTTTCGGCCTTCGATTCAGTTCCAAGGGCTCCAAGGGGTGAGTACTCTTACTGATTTAGCAAGAAAATCTAATAGTCTTCTTACAAACTGTTATATTTTAACTCTTAAAATTTGTTTTCACTTGTGCCACTTACTATAATGTCACTCATATTTTGTGAACTTTGTGACTTTGTGAACTTTGTAAATTTCTGACAACTTTAAGACACTTGAATTATCTTCTTTTCTTGATTTATTTAAAAAATAATTCAGATGTACTTATTGAGAATAGTTTTTCCCCAAATCATGGATATTCCATTTTTTTAACCTTTTTATGGAAGTATATAACATACATCAAAGTATTATGAGAATGTGTTTTGTTTACCAAAATTAAGCAAATGTAAGGAATTATTAATTTCAGGCAAGTTGTGATTATGTGATTGTTGTTACTATTAACAAATTTTTGCTGTCTATAGGCTTAATTTCTTTGTACATAGTAGGAAATGAAATGTATAAATAGAAAATTGAATTTTTCCAGTATACAGAATAAACAAAGTGTGGTGTCTATTTTATTGCAGCATTTAAAAGCATAATAAGTGATAACTCATAAAATGTACCTATGAATTTTGTTTGTAATAGATGATAAACTTTACAGAAGTAGTGTCAGTATTATTTTTTAATTATTAATTTTTTTTTAAGATTTTATTTTTCCTTTTTCTCCCCAAAGCCCCCCGGTACCTAGTTGTTTATTTTTAGCTGTGGGTTCTTCTAGTTGTGGCATGTGGGATGCCGCCTCAGCATGGCTTGATGAGCAGTACCATGTTGGCGCCCAGGATCCAAACCAGCGAAACCCTGGGCCACCGCACCGGAGCATGCGAACTTAACCGCTCGGCCATGGGGCCGGGCACCTAATTATTACTATTAATATTTAATATTAATTAGACTCAGTCATTTCTTCACTTAAATTAATATGCATTTCTGAATTTGTCTCTATATACTGGCTATAGTATGGAGAATTAGAATATCTGTAAATGGATTTTAGAGCTATTTATAAAAGGCAAGCTGAAGGGGGACAGTCCTGTTCCTGCTTATTGTAAATCTGCATACTTGTGAATTTTTGTTTATTATGTCACAAAATGCAAAAATTCAATGTAAATAAATACAGTCTTTCTAAACTTTATAAATTGAAAACATATCAAGAGTCAAGAGACTAATTATATCATTCAGTACCAACTAAGAGTTCTTCTAAATCTTGTGTCATGCTAACTTGAAGGAGATGTTTATGTGTGGATGTCAGAGCTTTGCTTCTACATGATAGCTTTACAATGAAGACCTTTTTTTTCCTCCCTCAGTAACTGAGTGTTCTTGAATGAGATCCTAATATGAACAAGCATTCTTCTGAATTCTGTTTTAAAGCTTTTTAGGTAGTCTTTTAGCTCATGCTGATTCTATTTTTGAGGTATTGATTTGGGGCCATTTATTTAAATTTAGTAGCGAATTTTAGTAGCATCAATAATATCTGAAGGGATGTTCCAGAGGCAGGCCTGAGTCCCTGAACCCTGAAGGGCTCCATGGATTTTCAGTGAGGTGTATCAGGGAGGAGAGGGCAAGAGCTAGGAGAAGAGAGTAAGGTTTGAACTGCTTTTCCCTCTCTAGCAGCTGTGACCTTGTTTGGGATGTGCTTCTTTTAATTCTCTCATTCTCACAGTCGAGACATGGAGGCCAGGGAAATGCTGGTGAAGGACATTTTTCTTAGGAGGCATCAGGTTAGACTGAATAATGAGAATGAGGAACCAACATGTACTGGCTTTCAAAGTCTTGATTCAGACCTTTGCAGCTTTTAGTAGTCTTCGAAGGAATATGGTTTTCTTTGGCATACCCATTGCTTCTAGGCCCTAGGCACCCTTGCAAAGCAGACAGTTATATTTGAGACCTTGGACCTCCTTTTCTGAATTCTCCTACCTACCTCCCCCCACAAGCTTTCCTGTCTGTTGTGTCCAAGTATCCTCAGTTTATCTTTGCAAGCTTCATTCTCTCTTCCTACCCCATTACTTGCCTGAGTAGTACAGTTCACTGATAAAAGTAACTTAGATGTAAATGACTGATAGGTTTAAATCTTAATGGGTGTTTGAGTTTTAACAGATAAGCT
This sequence comes from Equus caballus, assembly GCF_041296265.1. Lineage (NCBI taxonomy): Eukaryota > Metazoa > Chordata > Mammalia > Perissodactyla > Equidae > Equus > Equus caballus. The sequence goes on from NC_091697.1 coordinate 88,517,227, forward strand.
TTTTAACCCAAATGAATGGTTATTGGATTTGGTAGAGTAGAAATCGGGGGTGGGGGGAGGAGGCTGCAGACAGATCTGTGGGATACTTGGCCCTACCTTACTTACTCTGGGTTCTGTCTCCGTGACCCCACCCCCACTGCAGTCCCCTTTTTATTATTCTAACTGGGAACAAAATATATGGACTCAGCATTGTTTCAGAGCCTGCAGCTGCATTCCATCCACCCTTCCCCCTTCTCTTTGCAGAGCTCTCACCAGCCCTTTGGGACTTAGTAAAAACAAAGAGTCATTACAGGGGAGAGAGTGGGTTGGCACAGCCCACAGGGAATACGCAGAACCACAAATGTGAGGGTCTTCTCTACAGTGCTCCTCTGTTTTTCTCGAGAGCCATGATAATTTAACATTGCCTGTGCTGATTGCTTTAAAAACTGAAGAGGTCAGCGTACAGAGTTTTCCTATGTGGAAAACATTTAGGACTTTGAGTTGGAAGGTTTAAATTTAGATTTCCCACAAAAGATACTTTTTTCTTAATGAGAAATTTTAGTCATGTTTTAATACAGTGTTTCAGAAACTTTGAAAGTTTTCCTAGAAAGAATTTGGCAAATCTAACAAATTTACAGTCTTTTTACTTCAAACCTGATTAAAAATACACAATAACTATCATGATAGTGTCATATATAGGCATATTTGAAGCATAACTGAAGTATTGTTAAAATATCATTTTAGAAGTGAACATTTAGTGTTAAGATTATATTTTGTTTCCCTGATGCTAAGCACTGCAGGGTTATGCTGTTTCTTGTTACTAATTATAGGATACTTTTTTCTCCTCAGTAATGTCTTTAGAAGGTCAGAATTTGGGTCTTGGCAGGTTAGGTCTTAAGCGTATTTACTTTTGTGCCTGAACATGTTCTCTTAAGTTGAAGTTTTCTTCTAAATAAATGCAAATTGGAACATTAAACAAAGTACAGCAGTATGCTGTTAAAGAGTGAAAATTTTGAGAATCATTGATTACCTGGATTTTTATCATCACAGTTGGGCAGCAGCTTTTATAACATAAAAAATGTAAATTGTGTCTTTTACAATTCATCTCACCCCTTTCCCTTAGTGGAAGAGGGTGCTCAGGAAATTGATGGCATTTTCTGGATTCAGAAAGACAAGGCAAAATGAGAACAGTTCATTTTGATTTTTAGAGCATGAATCTCAGGAGCTGAATAAATCAGCCAAAAAAGCCTTTTGATTCTAAGGAATATAGGTCAACCAATTATCCTCTAATTCATACCTAGGATACTCATAACTAAAGGTTTACTAGGATTATAAATTTGTTTAGACCATTCTATTTGAATGGAAAATGTAGCTGATAAAATTCACATGGGCTACAGTATTGAGGTGTTCAAGTTACAACATTCAAAGGGGTGTGTTGGTATATAATGCACCCAGTTTCCAAAATCTACATATTTATTGTCAGGTAAGCTTTATACAAATCAGGACAGTTCTGTCTCTTATATTTTAACTGGATACTGAAAATGTGGCAGGTAAAAATTTTCTGAAACTCTGTGTCCTGGTGAAGTTTTAAAAACTCAACTCTGTATTTTTATGTTTGAAAGTTTCTTGTCTAAAGACACACCGCTTATGGAGGCAGCGCTGTAACTAAAGTCTTGGTCTTCACACTGCCAGGGACAAGTTCTCCCCACTGGGCTGCACGGCTTTAAAAGGAGAGGTGCTGGAAGCAAGTTAACTCAGTATTTTCAAGTAATGGCAGTTGTTACTGATGTAGTTTTCTACTAACGTAATTATTCTTCACAGTAAACTATAAATAGGTGCCTAATCAGTGGGTGTACTAATAGATTTGTCGTTCTTTTTTTCTTTTTTTTTTGTCACACAAAGGTTCTTTCAGCCCTTGCGGGTGCCAAGTGCTTTGCTAAGTGCTTAGTGTGCAGAGATATGGGGATGGGTAAGACATGGGCTCTGCCCTCTGGGAACTCAGAGTCTGACAAACATGTACAGAGTAATATTCAGGAAAGAATAACGTAGGACTTATCCAGAACCTTCCACTCAGAACTTCTATAGAAATGGGGCTGTCAGGAACAAGGCTTATGTGTGTATTTTTGATTGGTATGAATCAGCGTTTTAAACAAAGCTTTCAGTAGATGCAAAATGTTATATCCTGGTGAGAGGTATGTAAAATTCCAGAAGGCCTGTTAAAATCTGTGTACACACACATACACAAAAAGGTAAATCTGTGGTATGTTTATAATTCAGATAAAATCTGAAATGGCAAAGTTTTCAACAGCAAATAATGGCCACATCTGATGGCGTGTGGTGGCCTTGCAGAGTGGATTTGCCTGTGGCCTAAAGGACTCAAGTCCTGGGAACACTTGCCCCAGGGCAATAAGAAATAATGTTCACTTTGTCATAGTAAAGGGGATTCCAGGCCCCAGTATTAACTCCATATTTGTTGTAAGAATGTTGTTGCAAAATTCTTTCCAATTTAATTGCTTATTTGAGACTTAGCAGTCCCAGAGACTTTAGAAAATAAGTTAGTTTTGCATATATAATTTAGAAATTATTTTTAAGAAAAAGACTGAAAATAGAAAATATTTTCTATAAGTACCATGCAGTGTCTCCTGTAAAATAGAGTCACACACTTTTCCAAGAATGCACGAGGAATAGCCAGCCAAACAAATTTTAAATGTATGCCTTTCAAAAAGGCACAGTGACCTTCTGAAGATTAAATCAGCATTTAACTGCAAACTTTAAAGACTTGATTAATGCTATAAAACTCTTACAGTAGCATCATTAAAGAACAGAGGCTTGGATTTTTCCTTTCTTTTTTTTTAACTTCCAAACTTAGCAAAGCATTCAGAAATATTTTGTTAATTATTTATTTTCCTTTGAGGGGCTTGGGAGAAGATTGGGTTTGAAAAACCAAATTATACAGTATTGAAATTAGTAGGCAATTTCAACCCACCTGCAGATGCTTCCTGCAGACTACCCTTCTCTAACCTACTTGATACCTGGGAAGCAAAGATAACTATCAGCTTGAAACAGCAGCAGAGATAAAAATAAATCCCCAACACTGCCATTCCTGCTTAGATGATATGCCTGCAGCCTGACTGCTTTCCCCTGCTGTTTTTGCTTTGGCTAGCCAACTGGTTTTGCCAACAGTTGTGTTTAGTCAGTCTGCTCAAAGGTTGCTGACTAACAGCTACCTTTATATACTCATCTCTGAACATAATTAATACCAGAAGGATGTTAAAATTATATCCTTTTGTAATGGCAGTTCTGTTTTAATTTTTTTAATATTAGCGTGGTTGACATGTGTAGATAACATTTCAGTATTCATATTGAAGTATAACTCTTTAACCGCATGTTAGTTTACTAAGGTAATACAATAGTAAATTACCTAATTTGAAAGAAATCTTTAACTTTGATATATATCAAAGATTGTATTATATATAGTATAATTTTATGTATAATGTAATTTTATGTGTAATATATAACATATATAATTATATATATGTAAAATCTTATATTTGGCCAGGGGTATGGGCTGACATTCTGGAAACTTATGTCATCTCAAACAATAACTAGAATCATAGTTTGAAGCTATTGTAAATTGACCAACTTCTCTATTTTATGTTGCCGCACACCTCTGCCTTCCTGTTCTTTCTGGATAAGAAATAGCTGTGGGGTTTCTAAATAAGGAGAGCAGTGAGCTAAATTCGCCATCCATGTCTTTACACCGAGGCCAGGTACCACTACAGGCACTAGAGATGTAAAGGGGACCCAGCCCACCCCCTACCCTGGAAGAATGCAGAATTGTGGAGGGTGGGAGGTTGACTTTGTGTGTTGGTGGTGCCTGTGGAAACTTTCACAAAGTCCTCACTGACCACTGCCTCACACAGGCTCCAGTGTGGGCTGCAGCAGGTTAAGCTTCCCAAAACGTGATCATGAACAAGAGTTGAAGGCAAAACCATCCTGCTGTGTCCTTCACCAAACTGCATCACTTTGGAAAGCAGAGATTGGCACTATAATTGAAATCTGAAGCTGCTGCAGATAACATCAGTTGCATTCTTAGCAGTGAGTCAAGCTTACTGTCTTCATTCAACAAACATTTCTGAATACTCACTGTGTACCAGGCACCACGGTAGACACTGTGTAGACAGAGGTAAACAGGACCTTGAATTGCCAGCTCTTGTTCTTAAGTGACATCATCTATTTGTCAAAAAAATCTGCCACTGATGGCTTGCCTTTTTGTTTCCCACCAAACTGAAACTTGTGAAATTGAATCCTCTGTATTACAGACATTGACACTTGAATAGCACTCAACTTGTTTAAGCTTGGAAAATAATAATCTTTTACCATTCTGTAACACCTTTTGGTTCTTATAGCAAAACTACCCCTAAATTTGAACCGTGAGCATTATTTAAATGTATTTTGACCTCTTATTATGTGCAAGGTCCTATCCTAGGCACACAAGATGAGCTTATTATACTTTTATTAAAAAGAAAAGTCAAAATTTAAAGCAGGAAAAACAACTTTGAATGTGTCAAAGCCCCAGATCTTATTTCAAACAATGTTAAACATAAAAAAATACTATGTGTCATTGATTTCAAAGTATGTTTTCTTTTTAAGATTTAGCATCTTTGTAATTGGAATGCATCTCATTATTAATGGCATCTTAGTGTTGTGTCATAGTTTGTCAGCATTTTATATTATGCAGTGAGATACACCATCATGAATAGTCTTACAATTGCTGGCATCTTAGGTTCAATGAACTACAGCAATGCAGTAGAAGTATTTAGAGAGTTCTGTGCTCTGCAATAAGATTTTATCTAAATAGAATCTTTTCAAAAGTTTTCTTTCCTGACCCCACCCTTGACTATCTTGCTTGTTTACTTGATATGTTAGATAATCTGGAGAATTTACAGGAAAGGTATATTTTTATAACCATTCTTGAATTGTGATTTAAACTGGAAGGAACAAGAGTATGAAATAAAAATGTTCTCAAATTTGTTTTTATGTTAAAAACTTTTACTTATAAAAGTGGCTTGTTTTGAAAACAAGTTTAGAAGAAAAGAGTTTTACTGACTTAAAGACTTAAAAAGGTCGGAGACATGCTTTGAGGCTAATGAATTTGCCCTTTTCAGGCTAAGAATTTTCACATCTCTCTAACTAGTCTTATAATTTATACTATATTTAGCATAAATGCACAATTATCTATTCTATTATTTTGTTTATAGGTTCTAATTATTTTTCAATAATTCCAGCTAAAATTTATTGAATATTTATTACATGTTAAGAACCCTATGCTAAGCACTTTACATATATTTTCATTTAATCCTCACAGGAATGCTGTGAAGCAGATACTCCCATTTTGCTGATGTGTAAACTATGGCTCTGAAGTTAAATTACTTTTTGAAGCTCACACAATTAGTGAGTGAGGGGGCCTGCACTCAAATCTACCCATCTGATTCCCAAGCCTGCTCTCATCACTACACTGATCAGCTGCCTAGAGTAAATGTCTGATGAGCATTTATTCATTCTCACACTGACATAAACATTTGTTGAGTACCTCCTCAACTAGGGAAGGGAAGAGGAACAGTCAGGAAGATCTCAGAGGAGAGGTGGTGTTTGAGCTGAGGTGTGAAGGATTACCGGGAGTTGACTGGTCAGAGGAGGACGGTGCCTTTCAGGCCCGTAGTTCTGCACAAACAAAGTGGTAAACAGTTGTGGCAAATGTTCCCACCTTCTTAAGGAGTTTGAATTTCTAGTGATCAGTGCCTCTTATCTATCAAATCTCCCTGGGGGGCTGTAATGAGGTCTGGAAATCTGGACTTTAAAATTTTTTCCCCTAGATTTTCTTATGATAGCCAGGTTCATTATGATTAAGAATGTGATAAGAATATGCATACGTGTGGGTATGTATGCATTCTCAGGAGAAGGTGCACGAATTTCATCATTTTCTGAGTGAGACCTCTGACCTCCCAATGGGAGAAAACTACTGCAGTCGATGTTTCAAACACATTTAGAAACAATTCCCAGTAAGAAAATCATTTTACCTTGTGACCCCTTACTCATATAGGTGTACACATTCACACAGCTAAAACAAAAGTTTCACAGCACAGTATTTATCCTTCATATTGTACTCTGATATTTTCTATTCTATTTCATTTTAAAAGAATCCTGATCACAATCCACTAAATTAATGTCATGACCTTCCAATGGGTCACAATCTGTGGTTTAAAAAACACTGCAGGTTATCATCTATTTAAAAACTTTTAGCCAGGGAGCCATGTGGTCAGATTTGCATATTAACATGCTTATCCAGTAGTTACCTTGACTTAGTTATTCCTTATGTATGGGAAGGAAGAAAAGGGAGGAGTCAAGGATAGCTCCATATTTATGATGGTGTGGCCCTTATTAAAGATCTGAAACACAGGAAAGAACAGATTGAGGTAGGAGACATGGGGTGTGTTTGGTTTGGGACGTGCTGTATATGAGGTGTTCAGGTAATACTCATCACCTCATTCTATGAAGATGGAGCTGCCCAGGAGGCATTGTCGTTTGTGGATTTGGAACAACATGATTTTAAAGAAGAAACTCCAAAGGACATTTTATAGGATTGAATTATACATGGAAGTCTAGTAGTGAGAAGAAAAAAAGGTGTATTTACTCATGGCCTTCTTGTATAAAGCTATATTTTAAGTTATTTTTTTCAACTGTTAAGATAACTGATTTACTTATGAATACTTATGAGTCTTGGTACTTTTAATTGCTAACATTTAAGGAATTTGAAGCTCGTTTTGCCAAATTTTGTTCACACTAATTAAGAACAGTGGCAGGCTAATAGAGAGAAACTGTGATGTATTGATTCAGTGGAAGAGTACACAACAGTGAAAGGCTGTGACTTAGATCTGTACAACATGGCAGTAAAGACTCTTAAGTGGGCAGAAGACTACATATGGTATGTCACTGATTTTATAAAGTTTAATTACAGGCAAAATCAAACAATATGTTGTGTAGGTATACACACATGATAAATTATGAAAAACAATAAAAAGAGGGGCCAACCCGTTGGCATAGTCGTTAATTTTACACACTCTACTTCAGTGTCCCAGGGTTCACAGGTTGGGATCCCAGGCTCAGACCTACACGCTGCTCATCGAGCCATGCTGTGATGGCATCCCACATACAAAACAGAGGAAGATTGGCAACAGATGTTGGCTCAGAGCCAATCTTCCTCACCAAAAAAACAATTAAAATTAAGAACAAAATGAATGATAATCACAAAAGTTAGAATAGTTGTTCTCTCTGGCAGCTAATAGGGAAAGGCAGGCAGAAGGGATAGGAGAGAAGCAGATGGGTAGATATATTATTGCTAATGTTCTATTTCTTAAGTTGGGCAGTGAGTTTACAGGTGTTCATTATATCATCAAGCTTCATAACTATCAAGCTGTATTTACTTTCTAGAAACAAATATTACATAAAGTTTGTTCTCATTATCACTAAGTTTAAATATAATCTGTCATTTTCATGGGTTAAATGAGAAAAATCAGAATGTATTTCAGTAGATGCCAAAAAGGCATTTGGTCCTTAACATGATGAAAAATATCTTTGTCAAACTTATAGCCAGTTACCATACTTAGTGATAAGACAATAGAAATATCCTTATTAATGTTAACAATAAAATACACATGCCTGCTATCATCTCTGTAGTTTAACATTGTTCTGAGAATGCTCAGTAATGTAATAGAAAAGAAAATGTAATAAAAACTATAGATAAGAGGGGGCAATTTCCCAGTATCTGCAGTTAATCCAAGTACAAGTAAAAAACTATAAGAAATTTTAGGATTTTCTTCAGTAAGGTAGTCAGTTCAGAAATAACTGTTTAAAAATCACTGGTCCAATAGTGGGAGGGTGGAGTGAAGAGAAGTTTCTTTTAAATTGGGAGAAATAGCAGAATGTTTATAAAGTGAATGATCCAGTAGAAAGCAAAAGTTGATGATGTAGGAGAGAGAAGTCGTCTTGCTGGAGTAGTGTCCTTGCTTGAATAGGTTAAAGAGATGGAGTCTAGCATTCGGAGGAGAGATTGACTTTAGATAGCAGCAAAGAAAGTTCGTGTTGGTAGCTAGTGGGAAGGCATGTATATGGGTGCAGATTTTGAAATGCCTCTTGTTTGTTAGACCATTTCTTTAGCCATATCTCCAATCTAAAGTCAAAAGACATAGGCCAAAGTCTTATAATGTTAGAACCTAGCAAAGTGTTTGGCACATAGCAAGTACCCAATAAATGATAAACATAATTTTAAAAAATCACTGACCTCCCTAAGCTCTAGCAATTAAGAATTTCAGTGTAAAAATTATCTCATTTATGGTAGCAACAAAAAATTATAAAGTACCAAAGATGAGGTATATTCCCGTTATTCTAGACCTATCTAAAGAGCTATTATACTTTACTGATGGGTATAAGAGAATACGTAAGTGGTAAATGGCAAGACTCTCCATGTATTTAGGTTGGAAACTTTTGAAGTTATTAATTTCTTCTAATTAATCAATAAGTAATAAGACATTATACATACCATTATACTAACTTTTTAAAAGTTAAATACGCAAACACAAACATAAACCTACAAAGAAAATGTTAAATGCCACAACTGAAATGTCATTGCTGGTGATTTACTAATGAGATATATTTTATATATATATGTGTGTGTGTATATAAACATATTTATATATGCTTATATATATATGTTTATATTTCCTAATCGTTCTATAAACATAAAGGTTTTGAGATGTCAAGTTTAAATATGTCAAGAATGGAGGAGAAAGGCTGAAAATTCAAGGTTTAAAAAACGGGTTGACAAGGAACATAGAAAAGGCAGATCTTGAGAAGTTATCTATAGCTAGACACCAGCTAAATATCTTGCTGGTCAACTACTTGATAGAGTTGCTTTGTCATCTATCAGTGAAGAAAGCAAGTTTTCTCCCCGTCTGTGATCTTTCTCCCCAGTGGAAGGAAGGTACCGGCAGAGCTGCTGGCGTTATCAAGGGTGTGGAAGGAGAGGCTGCTTTCCTTTCTGAGTTAACACTTGGCGCTTTGAAGCAGTGGCATTGTGAACTTTCCTAGGAATGGGTCCAGTCTAGAAAGGACAGGTTATGGGAATGAAAAGTAGTAGTTAGTTGAATTTAAAAAGATAAGATTCTTAGGGAGCTTCAGGTCATAAAACTCAGAATGCAGTAGAGAACTGATTAAGGATAACTGTGTTGGGCCCACAATAGTAGAGGGTTGGTACTTAAGCAGCCATGGGAAAAGTGCAGTCTTTTATAATACTTTAAGCTTAGAGTGTTGAATAACCACTCAATACGTTATGTTGAGGATATCTTATTTTAGAATGAGAATATAAGGCATAGCCATATTTATGAATGTAGTAATACTCTACTAATCAATACTAAGAAATTCATTCTTATGACTAATCTGGATGCTTTTTAGTGTTCTCTTTTTTTTTTTTTTTTTTTGAGGAAGATTAGCCCTGAGCTAACATCTGCTGCCAGTTCTCCTCTTTTTACTGAGGCAGACTGGCCCTGAGCTAACACCCATGCCCATCTTCCTCTGCTTTACATGTGGGATGCCTGCCACAGCATGGCTTGCCAAGCGTTGCCATGTCTGCACCCAGGATCCAAACCAGTGATCCCTGGGCCGCCTGAAGAGCAACGTGCGAACTTAACGCTGCGCCACCAGGCTGGCCCCTAGTGTTCTCTTAATCTAGTTGTGTTGGTAATTCATTAAAGTCGGTCTTTACAGACTAGGTAGGATGTTACTTAGGTGTTCCATTTCTTCTGAACAGTAAGATGTTGCTGATATATTTCCATAGCTGTTTAAAAAGTTTAAAAGCTTAAAAAGCTTTAAAAAGTTTAAAAAGTTTAAAAAGTTTAAAAGCTTAAAAAGTTTAAAAGCTGTTTAAAAAGTTTTTTGTGTGTTGTTTTTTTTTTAAGATTTTATTTTTCCTTTTTCTCCCAAAGTCCCCCAGTACATAGTGTGTGTTTTTAGTTGGGTCCTTCTAGTTGTGGCGTGTGGGATGCCGCCTCAGTGTGGCTTGATGAGTGGTGCTGTGTCTACGCCCAGGATTCAAACTGGCGAAACCCTGGGCTACAGAAGCAGAGCGCAAAAGCTTAACCACTCGGCATCGGGGCCGGCTCCTAAAAGTTTTTTATGTGGCTGTAAAGAAAAACTTTCTCCTATGGATGCTTGCAATTTTGTTTTGTTTTTTAAGGAAGATAATGTTCTCTTCCTTCCTTAGAGAACTTGAAGAATACAATAATTATGAGTCCAGGATTAATTTTGGATAAAGTCTTAAATCTCACAATTTCTGATTCTGTAAAAAAAAAAAAAAACAACTCTCATTTATTTGAGGTGATTCAGTCACGAAGGGCAAATGTCATAGTGATAACTTAAAATCTAATTATTATTTTTTAAAGAAGGCTTTATTGTTTTTCTGATTGAAAAACAAATGAATCCACATTTTAGAATTGTGTAAAGTACATACAAGGATAAAGATGAAAAAGTGTCCCCAACAGTGAAAACCAGTTTAGTGTTGTTGGATTTCTTCTTATCTTTTTTTCATATCCACACACACATTCTTAAAAGTTGTAGTCACAGTGTGTTTAGTGCTTTTTTATATCCTTTTTATTTATTTTTTTTTTTTGAGGAGGATTAGCCCTGAGCTAACTACTGCCAGTCCTCCTCTTTTTGCTGAGGAAGACTGGCCCTGAGCTAACATCCTTGCCCATCTTCCTCTACTTTATATGTGGGATGCCTACCACAGCATGGCATGCCAAGAGGTGCCGTCTCTGCACCTGGGATCCGAACCGGTGAACCCCCGGCCGTCGAGAAGCGGAACATGCGCACTTAACCGCTGTGCCACTGGGCCAGCCCCTATATCCTGCTTTTTACATTTAAAATGTATCGTGATCATTTTCCTATGTCATTAAATAGTAAACGTTAGTTTTAAGTATTTACCTAACGTTTCATTTTATAAATACACTAGCATTTCTTTAGCCATTCTCCTGTTAACTTATATAGTAATGGTATAATGAACATCCTTATGTGTTAATTCTTTATTGCCATTTCTAACTGTTTCTTCAGGCCAGTTTCCTAGGTGTGGAATGACTTTTAAAGTTTCTGATAACGGTCACCAAATTCCCCCACCCACAACACCAGCCACCGCCCCCCGAAAGCTGCTGCTGCTGTTGCCACAGCTGTTTGAAAGTGCCTGCCACAAGGTGTTTCCCCTGGCCGATGTTGAATACATGTTTTTTAAATTTCAAAATTAATCAATTTGATAAAGTTTAAAAACTGTTTCACAGTGTGATTTGCTTGATAATATCTGGCACAGGTAAAATATTATGCTATTTTAGGACATCATGAAGTAAACAAATGTTTTACTGTCTCCATCTGATATTGCTAGGAGTGGTTTTGAGTTTCTATTTCTTTATATTATTTGTTTCTCCCAATATAGTGGGGAGAAGTTTTTATTTTAGTAATTAGTGGACTTTCTTTGAAATAATTACTCTATTTCTCTAACTTTATAAAATAATTACTCTATTTCTCTACCTTTCCATATATTTTACTATGTTGCCATTTCTCTTTACCCTTATTTATGCTCCTAATAATTTAGTGCTTTTGAGTTTCTGCCCTGATCTTTAGATGCTTGTCTTCTTTAAAAGAACATCACAAACTTCTCATGAAGCCTAGTGATATGGGTACCATTTTTGTGGGGCAATGCAGTAAATTATTGGCAAGGGGATAAAATGTTTTGCTACCTCAGATAGTTTCATTGTTCTAGAGGGACCTGTGGTGTGTGGTTCTGCCTCCTAGCAGAATCAAATAACCACCTAGAAGATAATCAAGCAACAGTTTTGTGATATGAATTATCCAGATACAGTAATTACCTTAGTTGTCCATATGTAAATCTTTGCCATATCTCTTTCTCTCCTTTTTGGCATAGGTTTGATGGCTTTGCCAACAGCCCAAGCATACCATCCTTAAAAATGAATCTTTTCAGATGATTATGATTTCTTAAATCATAAATTAGTTCATCTAAGAGATTGACAGCCCCTCTTATTTACATCAAACTTACCAAGTCTCTTAGAAATCAGAACTGAGTTTCTAATTTAGCTCTTGAGGCACTGGGCATATCAATAACTTTATACATGTAAAATCAGAAACAATTTTATTACTTCCTTTATAGGCTTGAAGGAAATTAGCAAGTGAATTTGACTTAGGAAAACTGAATAGAAATAAATTTTATGAAATGGACCCTGCCTCAGGAATGTATTTTCAGGGAAGATGTTGGAAAAAGATCTATAAAACTTAAAATACTATAGACTATTCATTTTTAGAGCTACCTATATCTTTGACACAAAAAACCCACAAACTCTAAAATATTGCTTGCATTTATGAAGATTGAATGCTTTAAAGTCACAGAGTTGTGGTTCCCATGAGAACCCTTAATTCTATTTTCTTTGTTTCTTTGTTGTGCTGTAGCTGGTATCTGGGGCTCTCTTGGGCTCTGAAGGCGGCATATTTTTTATGGATAGGACACTTGGGAAGCAGCGTTTGTTCCCCTTCTACAGCAACAGCAGGCATCTGTAGTTTTTCAGCTTTCCATGTACACCTGTTGTGGCTGATTCGTTCTTGCACCTTATCTCTCTGTCCTTTGAGTTTGCAACAGTTAGAAATATTGCTAGTCCTTTTGGTTGTTTGTTTTCCCAGATAGCTTTTATTTAAGCTAACACTTAAGTGTTGTCCTTGAAGGTTCCTAGCCCCTTACTTTTGTAAAGACTGAGAATTCAGAGTAAGTATTGTGAACTTTTGATTATCCACAGGACACTTATTACCAATCCATTACTATTTGAAAATTACATTAAAAATCAAACATACCATTTTGCTAAGGCAGGCATGGGTTCGCTTGAATCAAACAGGTGAAATCAGAGTGGAAGTTCCACAATGTTGTCTTTACATCGTCAGAGCAAACGTTTTTGGGCACATACGAACGTTGTGCCAAGCACCTTAGATGGGTTATCTCTTTAAACGTAACAACAATCGTATGAGGTGAATGATATCATTATCCGCATTTTACTGATGTGGAAACTGAGGATTAATGAGGTTATGTTACTTGCCCAAGGTAACACAGATGGTAGATTCTGGAGCTAAAGTTGGAAACTGGGCAGTTTGCTCCAGGGCCTGTAATCCAGCACTAAATGTGGTCTGTGCGTGCTGCTCCCTTTTCATCTGTGTGTAAAAGAGAAGTTCTCACTTTTTTCTTCTCAAGCTATTGGGGGAGACCCAACTTAGAACTGGAAATGCAAAGAGATACGATAGTAAAGAAAGCATTTTAAAGAAGAAAGAGAACAAAGCAACAGGACACCATTTCCTTTCTTTGGTATCCTTCAATTAGTTGGCATTAATCCTCATCCAAAAATGGCACGTAAGAGTTCATATTCTATACACACTCTTTTGTAATTGTCATTTAAGATGTGATTAAAATGTAATTAATAAAATTGTATCTCCCAACTATTGTACGTCTTGTTGCTGTTACTCTTTCCTTAGTGTAGAGTCATGGCTTTGTGTCTTTGGTCCCCAGAGCCTGAGGATTCTGTGATGTTACCACAGTGGCTGCCTCAGCAATCCCAGTCCCTCATCATCCCTTTCCTCAACTAGAGCAGCTTTAACTCTATTTGTAATACATAGTGGGTTTCCCATAAGATTTATTGTGAAAAAAGTGTTCTATAGCTTAAAAAAAATAGTTTGAGTATTGTTGATATTGAAGAACAGAGAATTGAGTTGAATATACTTCCAAATCTATATGAAAATATTCTTAAGACTTAAGTATTGTTTATGTTATTGAACTTATAAGTTTTCATGGTAACATTGATTAGGTTGGGGTGAAACCATGTATTTCGCAAAATCTAGGGCCTAGGCCACTTTTAGCAACTTATGTTAATCTTGAAGAGTCACATCTATTAAGTACAAGTCTCCCCCCGTAGATTTACACAATTGTTGCTGACTGCCATGCATGAATTCTCTGCCCGCTCATGTTTACCAGCGTTTCCTCCTGGTATGACGCAGAAAGAGCAGTCCTCAAGACTCCAGGAGAGCAAGAAGGAGAGAAGATTGGCAATGGATTTGGAAATTGACATTCTTATTTAAGATTTTTTTTCCATGTAGAATTCTGGTTTGGGCTCTGTTTCTGAGAAACAAATAATTTTTTTAACACAAAATTCTGCTTCCAACATGACCAGGAGAATTACTAAATTTAGAATTATTTAGTGTGGTCTCCCTGAGTCCTTTAAAATGCAAAGTGGTTTTAAAGATACTAGATCTTTTTTTCAATTGGAATTTGGTGAGGCCAGAGTATTCTGTGAATATTTTAATAAAGATAAAGATACTTTTAAAAAAGAAAAATGTGTAATATAAATTTAAGTTCCACAAACCTAGGCATCCACTTGGCCTAGGTTTGGCGGCTAAACATAGCACAGGAGAGGTCAGAAAATTTCTCATCTGACGTTTGTACCACACAGCTGGTAGCTGTGTGGGATTTTTTTTTTCTTCCTTTCATTTGGTTATCTATTTTTGCCTGCTCTGGGGAGCCTTGGTTTTCCACAGACTCCTAAGTGATCTATTTCAGATACATCTCTAATTTTTTAGTATCCCTGGCATGAAGCTTCTCCTGAGTGAATTTAATCTAGTCCCAAGTTTCTTTAGATGAATCCAACAAATATTTATTAGGTATCTGCTGTGTTCCAGATAAATGAAGTGAGACCATGGTCCTTGCCCCCAGAGAACTCACAGTCTGGTGGAGGAGGAAGGCATATAAACAAGTACTTAGCATGTAGTACAGTGCAGGCAGCAGTAGAGTTGAGCCCAAGGGTCTGTGGGGACCCAGAAAAGAGGCTTCTAAACTTACTTCACTGGGAAAGGCAAGGTTCCCTCAGGGAAAGGCTGCTGAGCTGAATCTTACATAAAGGATAAGCTATCACAAGCCAAGACAAGAATTGGAGACATTAAATTCAACGTGGAGAGTTAAAGCCCAGGTCTATTGGGAAGGAACCACATATGTCCTATTAAGGAGCTTAGACTCTACAGTAGTTAAGTGGTAGGCAACCATAAAGAAATAAATGACTCTTGGAACTGACATGGTCAGATTGGCATTTTATGAAACTAGTTTTGGCAACTGAATGATTAGAGGATTGGATTGAGAACAGACAAAAGTAGAGGCTGAAAGACAAGTTGTCCAAGCAAAAGGTCATATTGAGCCAAAACAGAGGAGGGAGATGAGATACATTTGAGAGATAATTTAGGAAATAACAGTAGGACTTGGAGCCAGCCTGGTGGCATAGTAGTTAGGTTCACACATTCCCCTTTGGTGGCCCGGGGTTTGCCGGTTCAGATGCCAGGCATGGACCTGCATGCCAGTCATCCAGCCGTGCTGTGGCAGTGTCCCACATACAAAGTGGAGGAAGATTGGCACAGATGTTGGCTCTGGGGCAGTCTTCTTCTGGCAAAAAGAGGAAGACTAGCAACACATGATGTTAGTTCAGGGCCAACCTTCCTCAGAGAAAAAAACAAACAAACAGTAGGACTTGTGATTATCTGGATGTTGAGGGGGTGTGGGGTGCTGTGAGAGAGAGAGGAGTCAAGGTTGACTCCCCAGGATACCAATAACCTCAGTAACTAGGTGAATTGTGGTTTACTATAGATAGTGTGGGAGGATGGGCAGATTTAGGGATACGATGAGAATTTTTTTCTATATAAGCATTGATTCTATGGAATATATTTAAATTTCGGAGAGGACTGGTTAATAAAATGAAAATGAAAAGCAGTTTTATGATAAGAGTTATGGAATTGAATGGGAGGTTTTAGTTTTTGCCACCAAAGAAAGACTTGTGGATTTTTCTAGCCATGAAGTTTGAACAAACTTCTCAGATTCTCTTGGTGGCCCTGTCACTTTTCTTCTAAAAGCTACTTTGGCATTTAGCTCAATTTTGCAGTCATTTTTTTTTTTCTGCTTTATTTTCCCAACCTCCCCCCCCCCCCCCAGACACAGCTGTGTATCTTAGTTGCAGGTCCTTCTAGTTGAGGAATGTGGGACGCCGCCTCAACGTGGCCTGACGAGCGGTGCCATGTCCACGCCCAGAATCCGAACCCTGGGCCGCTGCAGCAGAGCACGCGAACTTAACCGCTCGGCCATGGAGCCGGCCCCTGCAGTCATTTTTAAATACAAATTTTCTATTTTGTCATGCCCCATAGTCTGAATACCTTTTTCCTGATACAGTATCTCTAGTATCTGCTATTTGCATCTTTCCCCTGCCGATAACTGTCATCCCCCCTTTTTTCCTGGAAATACCCAGCTACCAACCAGCTACACCCAGCCACCTGGTCTCTTTTAAATAATTTTTAGCTATGAAGCTACAAAATGAGTCATAACAAAAGTTACTTTGAAGCTCCTTTTTAGCTGGTGAAACCGGCATTGGTCAATTGTATTTTCGTATACTTAGCTTGTATGGATTCAGTTACAGTAAGGTACTCATCATCATATCCAAGATACTATATGTATGTATGTGTACATGTATATATATGTACACAGATGTGTGTATGTATATGTAAATGTGTGTATACATGTGTGTGTGTGTGTGTGTGTGTAGACACATACACTCAACTCCATTCTTCCTTTGGGGAAAACACCTTGGTGTCATTCTTGATTTCTCTCTTTCATTCCTCACATTAGTTTGTCTAGGAATTCTGTTGCATCTACCTGCAAAAATATATCCCAAATCCTCCGTTTCTCCCCATCTCCTGGTCCAAGCTACTATCATCTCACTCCTGGATTTCTATATATATAAATGTGCCACCAGGGCAGGGATCTTTGTCGATTTTCTTCATTCGTGTGTCACAGAAACCTAGAACAGTTCCTGACACAGTAGGTACTCAGTTAATATTTGTGGAATAAATGAATTAAATGAATGAATCAATCAGTGTCATCTTACTGGGCAACCGACATTGAGAAGGCGAGTTTCATATTAAGAGAAACCATATTAAGAGAGCCAAAAATTACTCAAAGCAGTTTTTTTCAGTTTCAGTTATATAGCAACTTGGGTATATCTGACTTTTAAAAATTAGCGCTTTACTTCTGGAGATGTTATTGCTTACTTGTAAACAATTAAAATTCGTTTTGAAATGTTACCATCAATGATGTGTTCCCCAAAATGGCCATAAACTTAAAAGGATACATTAGGGATGAAAATGCAATTCTCAGGAATGATTTTTCTAATAAGACTATATCCTGTGGAAGTAACAGAACCAAGAAAGCTCGGTATTGGCCTGCTCTTCTCTTTCATGGAGAACTTTTTAAGAAACTCTAATACTGGGTCTAAAGGATCTATATGGAGAATAATAGGGAAAGCTACTCTACTTTACTTTTTTCTTAATATACGTCTTGCTAAAGAGGAAGAATGCAGGGAAATAAATAAGCTTATTTTGTCCTGAATTATTCATATTAATTGCTACACGGCCTGAATTTTTTTGGATAACTGCCAATATATCTTTGTTCTAGATAAATTTAGCATTTTGTGCTACTCTTCTCAGTAAAGTATCTATCATGTGGAAATTTCAGATGTTTCTAATATATGTGGGATCTTTTCCACCTGCTGCCAGTCTTTATCAAAAGGAATATTTACCCCTTACTGGTTTCTCTAATACTTAACTTTTTCTATTGCCAGTGAAAGATGGCCTCCCCTCCCTCCACCCCCACACCCACCCGGCATTGCTTTGCACATCTGGGCTGATCTGAGAGGCTTTTTTTTTCTTACCTAAACTCATGATGTTAATCCTCAAGTCTGAAAAATAGGACTTGTGGCTTTCAGGTTGAGGTTTCTATTTTCTGTTCTGATTCTACATTATTTATTTTGCCCCTAAACTCTAGACCCTGAACAGTACCTGCAAATACATTTTTCTAACTAAACTGAATTTTCTAGATTATTAGGAAATCACAGAATCATTAAGAGTTAGGAAAGGATTTGAGAAAAAAAGAATTCTAATGCTTAAATATTTGTTGCAATTTTTCTATCTAAGCTAAGATATATTGTTTATATATAGCAAAATAATATATTAGTCAAATAATATTAAGAGACAGGTTGGCCTCCTGAGACACTGGAGGAATAGAGGAGGTGGGTTCTGAGGTCTTAGGAATTGGAAAACTACTATTCAGTATGAAAGGACCTACAGCAAAGAAATCCGTTTTGTTTCACCTGGCATTTCCCAAATTTATTTGAGGATAGAACCCCTTTTTTCATATACAGAAACTTTTCAACACGCTTTGGAAATATTGGTGGAAAGAAAGCAGACACTTCAGTTCTAGAGCTGGCTCAAGCATTAATCAACATTTTCATTCATTCAGCAAATGTGTGGAGTGACTCCTTTGTGCCACATACACACTGTTTGAGATACTGGCGATATATTCAGGGAAGAAACCAGACAAAAGCCTATGTCCTTCCAAGGACTATATTCTAGTCAGGGGAGAAAGACAGTAAACATAATCTGTAAGTAGTATGGGTGCTACATGTTTTAGACAAACTTGGAGTAAGGTCAGGGAGTCGGAGTACCGGAGTTGCAGTTTTAAATAGAGTTGTAACCTTGAGCAAGTCACTGAGACTCTCTCTGTTCCTAATCTGTAAAATGAAGAAATTCGATTAGATGATCTCAAAAGCCCTGCCAGCTCTATGAGTCTGCTTTAAGGACTGAGAGTTGTCATATCAAACTGTAATACTACTGAGTCATGAGCATCCCATTGAGTGCTTACAATCAGCTTAGCAGGAAAGGTTGGCTAACTCATAGGGTTACTGTCAAAGAAAAGCTTCTATAAGTTTAAATAATTTGTAATACCCACAAAAGAATAAAGCTTTCATTTTAAATAAATGAAAAAAGAAACCTTGGATGATCCTGTTTTAATCTAGCCTGTACCTCAATCCAGTATTGAGTAGAAAGTATTTAAGGGTGGGAAACCTCTGCAGCAAAGATACCAGTGGCTTCTAGGCAGATGTTAGCATGCCCATATGAGAAATTTGCAGCAGTGTGCACATTTTGCTTCTACCCCACATCCTTATGTAAATAGGAGGTCAGTAACTTGATGTGGAAATACTTTTCAGACAGTATTCCACTGCCACATGCCTGAGCTTGTGTCTCAGAATAATTAGAAGCTTTGACTTGCACATCTTGGTATACAGGGTTTATGTTAATTATAAATGTCTGAAAGTTTCCTGAAACTTTTTCTTCATAGCTTTATATCGAAGACAGTCTAGAATTTGGGGGGAGGATTGTGGACTGTGGTCCTAAGCCTTTGATTTCCAGTCTCTCATTTTTGGAATGCAAATTAAAATCTGCTTTTCCAGTTGCCCAGAAAATGGTGGTATATTTTTATTTTCTTCATCTTGAATAAGAAACTGTTTGGAATCTTAGCCTTTCATACTTTTTAAATAACATCTCATTCTTAAGGCATTTAGCTAAAAATTTCAAGTAGACCCTGAGTCCCTAAATATAAAGGTTTTTCCATTGACCTATAGGAAAAGCTTAAAATACTATAATTAAAATTGAGAAGTTCCTGTTACACAAAGGGATGCTCTTCCAAGATTGTTTCTAAATCAGACCTTAGAATTCCTTCTCCTATGGTGGTTAGCCCAGTCCCCAGAGGCTTACCCTACACCTGCAAGTAACAGTCAATTCATTTTCGTCCCCCCTCTTCATATTCCATAAATTCAAAGGCCAGTTTATAAGTAAATGCTTCATAACCATTCTGAAAGAAAGGACTCCTATTTCACTATCTGGACAAGCTGTGGTATAGGCTCCTATATATCAAAGAGAGGAGTGAAGAGTATCCACAAGTTCCTCTGAAAGTCTAGTGTCTGAAATGCTCCAGATTAGACAAGGTCTCAGATCCCACCTTAGCTGTGGCCTTCAACAGTCCCACAGGCTCTGGTCCCCTCTGAGGTCACCAAAGTTTAGTTATGAAGCCCCCACTCCCCTGCTGCTTTGCCTGCCCTAATTGTCACACACAACCTTCTCTTTCCATTAAGTCTCCTGCCCTACTGCCTGTGGGGCCAAACCGTTAAGCAGACTTACCAGCTATAAACATAAGTGATCCTTTGTACATACGTTTCATTCTTAAGAGTATATTTAGGTATTGATACAAATACAATTTGTATCCAATTTGTACCATCTTCTTCAGGAAATTAGATATAGTAAATCCATAGACAATGTAATTCAAGCTTTTGAAATTTTAAAGATATAAAGATTGTTTGGTGCTGTCTTGCTCTTAGGTCTTGTACAGGAAAAGCCTGAGATTAGGTCAGGCTGTACCATCTGCATTGCTGCTGCTCTGAATACTACTGAGGAAAAGTGATGTGGAAACTCAGAACTCCATGTTCCCTCATCATTCTTTAACCTCCAACCCCAAACCCAGCTCCACAGCTGAAAGAAAATACCATGATATGCAACAAGATTCACTCTTGGGTCCCAAAATGAACATGATTTGCCCTGATGTCTGCCCCTGGCCCCATCTGCACACTGTTCACAGGGTCAGACAGTGGGCAGGAGAGATTGTGGAGGAGCCCTGCTGTCATTCTCTGTCATACTACCTTGCTTCCCAACAGTTGAGGACAAAGCTGGCTCGTCGCTGATAGTCAGCAGCCTGAGAACCTTAATCGATACGTGTGGTATGTAAGAAGGAGGGATGGCAGCGATTACCAGGACTCTCCAGTTAATTGTTACTGTGTGGCTTTTTTTTAAGTTGAAAACTACACTAGTCTTTTCTAATTGTTATTGCCAGTGAGGTGTTTGGAACTTACCAAGGGAACAGAATTCTGAGGGACTGTCACTACAAAGCTTCACTTTCTTTATCCTGAAATGATTCTTTCTCATTTGAGAGTTTGTTCTTAGTAAATTAATCTCTCTTCAAGACCTCCTTTTTTTAATTGATATCTAGAGTAGGCATTCCAAAAGAAGTACTTTTTTTATAACTCCTGTTAAGTCATTTGTTTATTTACTGACTTTGTGATGCTTAGGAGAAGTGGCAGAAATTAATTTGCAGTAAGTACTTAATCTTCACATTCTCTCTCCAGCTAAGTATACTTTAAATATAAATATGGCTCAGGTGCATTTAATTGCCTTTCAGTGTCATCTGATGGGAAGTTATAAAACTGGAATAAGTGTTTCAAAGAAGTTAAAATGGCTTCTTTTATTTTATATAAGATGGGTCCTTTATTGCTTTAAAGAAACCATTTTTTCCTCCACTTCATTACTTTTCAGAAGCCAGTGAAGTCAGAATTCTCTGTTTGTGGGGGGTTTTTTGTTTGTTTTTTTGCTGAGGAAGATTTGCCCTGAGCTAACAACTGTGCCAATCTTACTCTATTTTGTATGTGGGTCACCACCACATCTTGGCTGCCGATGAGTGGTGTAGGTCCATGCCTGGGAACTGAAGCAGAGTGCACTGAACTTAACCACTAGGCCACGGGGCCAGCCCCTCTGACTTCTTTTCTAAGGGACTGACCTACTTCTGTTTCTAACCTATAGTTTCTTAGCCTCAGCCCTACTAACATTTTAGACTGAGTGATCCTTTGTTGTGGGGGCTGTCCTGTGCACTGTAGGGTGTTGGGCACTATCTCTAGTCTCCAGTAGATGCCAGTGGCACCCTCCCAGACCAAATGTCCTCTATGGGGCAAAATTGCCCCTTGCTGAGAACTGCTGTTTTAATCTATGTGTAACACGTGCTTCTAAACACTTCAGTGGGTACATAGCATCGGTTGTGTAGGCTTTTTCTTTTTTTAACTTTGTTCCTATTTAACCTGATTTTTTCCTTTTCTGTGTATGATCATATTTTGTAAATGACTAAAGCTTCTTTTTTTTTCTGTTCAAGAGACTTTTAAAGTACAAGAATAGGAAAGCCTTCTGTGCCCACCATCAGGCCAGACTGTAATGCTTTGAGGGGTGTGCACAGTAATTAGTTCAAACAAGGTATTTTTGTTATTGAACCCTCCAAATTTACACAAGACACTGCCTGTGTGTGTGTTTTAAAAAATGAAAAAATGTATAGGAAGATAATTTTTTACCTTGGAAAGTGTAAATGTTACTTAAGAATCACAGTTTAGAGAATGAAAACGGAAAAAAAATCTACATTTAAGTTATATAAATGTTTAAGAGCTTTCCTGAAATGCTGTTTAGTAGATGTCTGAGCTTCAAGATTCCAATAATTAAGTTAAAAGTTTCCAGTGAAGGAATACTGAACATTTGTAGAATATGAGTCCAAACTGTAGTCACTCTTGAAAAATAGAAGAAACTATATGATTCTACTTTTTAAAGTTGCAATTTAGAATCTCCCAAAAGGGACAGTCTTCCATACTCTGATGGGTAAAGTGTTTCTGCATTCCCAGACCTGAGCTGCACAGGAAGGAAGACCGTAGGCCTAAACTGAAGCCAGAGATGAGCCCACAACCACTAGGAGAATCTCCCCAATCAGGTTCTGCAGATCTGCATGAGGGGTTGAGAGGGAAGTGAATGGACATTGAGTGAGTCATGGCTGGGGAAGGAGTTTCATCAAGTGTTCACACCTTCCTCACCTGTCCACCGCCTCTCCTAGGCCTTAAGGAGGCTTTAGGTTACGATGTACATCCCTTCTCTGTCAGTAGAGTCCTGCTATTCTCAGAAAAACTGAGTGCTGTTACACCAGCCTGCGGGCGGACTTTATGTTCTCTGTGTCTCACGCAAGCATTCCTTTGGCTCCTGCTCTCCTCCAGCTCTGTAGGATTAAGAAGTAAAACATTCCAATTTATTTCACCAATGTGTGTTTACCAACTAGGCATTCAGTTTGCACACCCAGTAAGACAACCTAATGAGTACTTATGGACAGAGTAAGTTAAGACTTGTTCACAAAGTTCCAGCTTTTAGGACTAGGGGAAATAAAAGAGTAACTTTAGGGCCCAAAAAAGATATAATTTATAGAGTAAATAATAAATGTAAAAGCTTGTTACTCTAGCAATTGTAACTAATTTAAAATAGGGAGTCAGAGATAGTTTAGATTCATGGCTGAGGGAGGCACTGTGGAGTTATCTAATGCTCAACATCTTTGGTGGAATTTGGCCTTTCAAGCTCTCCATGAGTCTTCTGAATCACCCTTGAAAAGATGTTTTTCTTTGACTTATTTCTTCTCCTTGTTCGTTCATTCCTTCAACAAACATTTATTGCATGTCTACTATGCGCCACACACTATAGATGGTCTCTCTTCTTACCTTCCTTTACTTTTTTAGGGGGAGGGGTGTGGGATGGAATTAGTGGCTCCAAATTCTTTCCTGTAGGTCAAAGGTTAGGAGTCTTTGAGTGAACAAGTCAGAGTTGCAGGGTGTATATATATATATATATATATATATATGGCAGCCAGTTACCTCTGAGTGTTAATCTTCTAATAATGGAAAGGGCAGATTTGGGGGAGAAGAATGAGAATTAGAAAATACTTTCCCCGTTGCAACTTGTCTACTAAGTTGCTAAGACTCTGGGGGCAGCGGTGGGGGGGGTGGAGGGGTAAGGTGCGCATGCTGGAGAGCAGGAGATCATATTTTACCTTCTTGAATGTAAATGAATCTTTTTTATAATTATCACCTAACACTGTGGTGGCCTCTGCAGACCCAAGGGAAGGAAAGTCTTGGGATCTGGGAAGGGTGGAACAGTTGAAAGACTGAGAATTTTCCAGTTCATTTGTTTGCAGACATTTATTGAGCTTCTACTCTGTGCCAGGAAAATGTGTCTGGTAGAGGGGCTCAGTCATCTAGAGCAACCCTATCCCTTCGCTCATGGAGCTTCCCATCTAGTAGAGAAAGCAGACCTTGAGCAAGAGCAAGAAATGTCTGCCTGTTCAGCAGTGTTACCTGGGGCTCAGCCTTGGAGTGCCCTGCAGAATCCTCTTGGTAGGCTGCTGACCCTGTTCTGTGAAGAGGAAGATGAGGAAGGGATTCATAGGGCAGGGAGAAACACCCAGCTGCATTTTGATGTGAATGTAATTATGACATTCACCTTACGCTGCTAGTTGTTCTTCAAAATATTACACAAAGAAGCAAGAATTAATGTGAAACATGTATATAATAAGAGACAAAAGATTTAAATATGGGATGTCTGTCAGAGACTATTTAAATGTCTAGAAGGTATTCAGCAAAGGGTCATGTCAGCTAAAGACAGAACCTGTATTGCTCAAAAAAGGAAGAGATTAAATTCACTAATAACTCTTCCACCTGAATTATAATCATTTACTAGATGAAATGAAGAGGGTTCCTCTTATAAACTAATTACTGACTACTGATACTTAAGGGTAGAAAATGGAAATATGAATGTGGTGAGTTATAGGCATGCTTGCCAGATTACTTGAATGACTTGGTAACTTAAATGTTCAAGAGAGCTTGGGTATAAAATGAATGTCACTTGAAAAACAAAGTCAGTTATCAGATCGTTCTATGGCAAATTTATAATTTGAGGTGTTTCTCTCTTTCCCTCCTTTTAGCTTATCAAAATTCCCAAAAATGATCCCCCCAATGAAGTGCATACCTTTAACTTCTATTTGTCAAATGTGGGTAAAGACAACCCTCAGGGCAGCTTTGACTGCATCCAGCAAACATTCTCCAGGTAAGTACATTTCAAGGTATGCTGGAGGGAAAGTAATTTTTCTTTGAGGGTTCTTAAAAAATTAATAAAATACATAGTAGTCATTCCATAAATATTTATTGAATTGAATTGTGGAGCTTATTTATTTATTTGAGAAATAATGAGCAACTACTATGTGCTAGAAATTATATTTGTCACTGTGGGATACCATTAGAAAAATTTTAAGTTTTTTGCCCTCGAGGGATTTTAAACATCCAGATTTTTTGCCTGTAAAACATGGTTTGTTTGTTTGTTTTAAAGCCAAGATTGAGGTTTTTAAAAAAAGTCTTTATTCAGTGCATTTAAATAAGAGTGCCTTATAGTGTACTCAAGGCTCGCACTCAAGGGCAAAGGAGGAAAAAAATATATATATATATCTTGTATATTTCCTTCCTTCTTCCCTGTGCAAGCCTTGTTGTAAGATAGACTTAAAAATCTTTATTCTGCAGCAGAATGGAAATTAACCCCAGTGTAGCAGTCACTTCTGATTTTGAAAAAAAAAACAAAGGAGGGAGGAAGACAAGAATACACACCCACATCCCAGGGTACCATGGAACCCTTATCTACTTAGGTCCTCTGTAAACAATAAGCTACTTGTTTCACTCTTCTTTGCTGTGGTTGTTTCTGATTAAAGAATGGCCCCCTTGAGTAGGGGGAGTTTGTTCTGCCTGTGGATAAAGACAAGCCCCTAGAGCCCCCAGCTTCCCCGGAGACACTGACGTTGGCCCAAAGTACCCTGGGCCGTGCATCTCTCTCTCTCATCTGCGTGGTACTTGAAACTGTGTAGGCCTTGCTGTGCATTGGAGAGAGAGGAAAGGAACCTAGTTTCAAGTGAGCACAGGAGGCAGGGATACAGAATAAGACACTTCACTGAAAGAGTGCTAAAGTTCTCTTCCCATTTAAGGTGACTAAATAACTGTATGTTTTATCTTAATCTGCCATTTTCCCTAAGTATATGTTAATTTTGCTTTCTAAAAATTGCTCACCCCCAAACTTATATTTTTTGGTATAAATTGCATACATTATAGATTATATTGACTTTTCTGCACTGTCCACTGGCCACACGTGGCTATTTACATTTCAGTTGATAAAAGTGAAATAAAATTAAAAATTTAGTTCTTCACTCACATTAACCACATATTACAGGCTCAGTAGCCACATGGCTAGTGGCTATACAGAACATTTTCAACATTGCGAAAGTTCTGTGGCACAGCATTGCAATAGATTATAGAATCACCAAGTATTAGGGACCTTGGTGATTGTGCAGTTCAAGCGCTTCATTTCACAGATGACTTAGCCACAGTTGCATAGCTGGTTAGTAACTGGGCTAAATGAGTACTGAGTTATACTAACTCCTAGTCCAGTGTTCTTTACATACCACAGGGCACCTGATTTCTCATTGTGGTGCCATCACCTGTAATGCTTGTCTTTAGATAAGAGTTATTTTATTATAGTGAGAACATTTTGACACCAAATTGAACCATGTCCCATTAGGAATTTTATTAAGGAACTTAATCCCCTCTTCAAAACCAGTCATATCATCATAGGTAATATAGTTTCTCCCTTGCCTCATAAAGACCTTGTGTGTTTATTTCTACCTTGCTTGTTTAGAGACGGAATTAAGGTCATTCACAAAAAAACTATACATGATACAGCAAGATAAAAGAAACCATTATTGTGAGAAAATTGGGGTAAATGCATTAGTATGATCCAAGGTGCTGTATTAAATGTGTGGTATGGGTATAAATTGAAATTTGCCACTATAAAAACAAAAGCACTCAAACTTTCAGTTCTCATCCTAGCAAGCAAACCTTTTCATAATCTGGCCTCACTTTTTCTATGTAATTGAATTTTATTTTTCCCGTAGATCTTGTCTCTCCTGCAGTAGTACAAGCTCCTCAACGGCAAGGGCTTTCTGACACCCTTTTTCTAGTCTTAGAACTCATACTAGATGCTCAATAAACAGATGTTCAGAAACATTTTAACTAGTCTCCTTTCTTATCTTTCTTTTTAAATCTCCTTGTACCTCACTTTTCTCATATGTAAAATGGAGGAAATCCCAAAATCAAAATTACCTTTTAAAAATTCCTTAAATCTGCCCATTCACAGACCTAGTGAAAATATATCCAGCCCTCTACAGTAATACACACTCAAATGTGAGGAACTGTGAGCGAGGCTAGAGAAAGACTACAGGAATGTTTATATTCATATGTCAAAGTATTTAAACTTTTAAGGTGACTCAGTTGAGGATGAGTAGAGAATTCAAGAGAGTACCTTCTTGCCGGGTTTAGCTCTATTTTGTTTTCATGTAAAGATCTCTTTCTTGACCTTGAATAGTATAAGCTGTATACTTGTATAAGCTGTAACTTCATCCGTGATTGGTAATAGCTTCAGCTTATTCTCACTATGTAAATTACTTGGTAAATAATAGAGGGAGATGTTGAAATTCAAACTTCCTGCACAGACCTTCATACTGTAGTCTCTTCTCTACTACAATCTTTTCTTTCCATTCTTTCTCCTCCAACCCTCTTCCCCTGAGGGTTAAACCTTCCTTCCTCCCTCACTTCCTCCTTCCCCTCGGATCAGTGGCTTTTCAGCATTCATACGTGCTCAACTCTTATTAAAAAATAAAAACAAAAACAACTTCCCTTGCACTGTCTTTTGGGGCTGAAGTCTGACTTTAGTCTCCATCATTGCACTGAAACTGCTCCCCCAAGGGGCCCTTGACCTCCTTGCTCTTGAAGCATCCAGTAGATGCTTATTGGTTCTTTATTATTCTGGACTGTTCCCACCATTTCATACTGTTGACTGCTCTGATTCCAGTGGCTTCCCTGACACACTGCTCTTCTGATTTCCCTCTACCTCTTTGGCTGTGTCTTTTAAGTCTCCTGTGGTCTTCTTTTCCCCGTGCTATTGCTTATTTTAAATATTAGTGTTCTTCACAGTTGGTTCCGTCCTGAGACCTCTCTTCATTTCTTCAAAATCACTGTGTACAACACTGAATTCTTTTTCTCTCTTCCAACCCTACCCCAGTGTCTCAATAAATGGCAGCTCCACCTGCCTAATACCCTAGGCACAATCGTTAACTTCATCCCCTTTTTCTCCCCCTGTGGCTAATTACTGACCAAATCCTGTCAATTCTGCCTCCTCCCTATCTCTGGAATCTGTCTACTGTTCTGCATTCACAGTGCCCTACACTGGTTCAAGCCATCACTTCTTGCCTATAATCCTTCAGCATCCTCCTAACTGGTCTCCTGCTTTTACTCTTGTGTCCCCCTTCCTCCCAATTCATTCTCCATCCAAATTGATCTTTCTCCAATACAGGTGAGTATTTTTCTCTCCCTTGTTTTCAGCATCCATTATTCTTGGGATAAAGTCCAAAATCCATGGCCTCCAAAGCCCTGTGTGATGTACTTCTCATGCCCTCTTCAGCCTCATCTCTAATTGTCCCTTCCAACTCTCTTTCGCCAAACTGAAAACCCCCTCCTTGCTCCGCCTGGGCC
This sequence comes from Equus caballus, assembly GCF_041296265.1. Lineage (NCBI taxonomy): Eukaryota > Metazoa > Chordata > Mammalia > Perissodactyla > Equidae > Equus > Equus caballus. Next base: position 88,545,462 of record NC_091697.1, read on the forward strand.
TGCACAGGTTGGTTATCCCCCTAGAACACTTCTATCCTTCTTCCCTCTTGTCTGGTCATCCTTCTAAATCAGCTCGGGCATCACTTCCTCTAGGATGCCTTTGCTTCACCCACAAGTCCAGGTGAAGTACCTTCCTGGGGGTTCCCTTCCCCTGTGGCATTCGTCACACTCGGTTATAATTTCCAGTTTGCTCATCCTTCTCACCCGGTAGGCAGAGAGCTCATTGAAGGAGGGACCACATCTGTCTTAGTCCTTGTCACACCCTGTATACCTCACGCATTGCCTGGCATGCAGTTCTTGCCCAATGAATATTTATGAAATGAATGAAGTGATCTTTTAAAAACAGCATTTGTACAGACAGTTTCTAGTAAGTTACCAAAGTTTTATCAACTCTTATTTTTTAGCGTCATAACAAAGCTATTTCGAATTAAGTTTGGAAATAGAAATATCAGAGCTGCAATGGCATTTTCATTACTTTTATATTCTAGTCTGTTTTAAGGCCATAGTAATCACTTTTTAAAATATGAGTATAACTGTTACCATCATCCCCTCATCTTAGCGTTAATACTTTGAAACAGAGCCATCTTTTGGGCTAATGTTATATTCGTGATTATTTAAATAAAAGTTTCTTTTAATATTTCTGCAAAAATCTGTCTAGTATTTTCTTAAATATTTGCTATATAAATAGGTCATCTTACATAGAGATTTAACAAAGTGGTAAATGTAAATTCTACAAATGTTTAGGATCTTTGGGCTAATAATAATAAAGTAAGTTTTAATGTTTGGCAGTATTTTAGCATTAAAATTAGTATCTTTTTAAAAATTTTGGCAGGTCTGTTTCATCTAGTCAGTTCTAAAACATGCATATTATGGTTCCACTAAAAGTAAACTTTTAACATTTCTTGTATCAGTGGTACATAATTCTTAGAAATAGTTGACTATTAAATGAAAGTAGAATTACAGTGCCCATCGAGACTCTTTACTCCAGATACTGATTTTTTTCAAAATTTTGTAGATTGGGTCTCTTAAGAACTCATTTCACCTGTTCTATTCAGAATATGAAAAAAAGTGTGCTATGAAATGAAGAGGAGGAACTTAAATGTTTTAAATAATCTTTACATTTAAAAATTAATAATAATATCAGTTATTTTAGGATTACAAAGCTATTATTTGGGCTGCTGATTTTAGGATTACACAGTTCTTGCTTGCCTTTATTGTGCAAAATGAGGGGCATCTCTAACAAAGCCACCATCTTACTTGTCAGCTCTGGAGCCTCCCAGCTCAATTGCCTGGGATTTATACAAGATAAAATTACAGTGTGTGCAACAAACGACTCGTATCAGATGACACGAGAAAGAATGACCCAGGCAGAGGAGGAATCTCGCAACCGAAGCACAAAAGTTATCAAACCCGGTGGACCATATGTAGGTTTGTATAGATACCTTTCTCCTTCTCGCTGATTGATGGGAATAATTCAAGATCACTATCGGTAAATACTGGTAATATTAACTCAATGAGAAAACAGAAATTAGTTTTCAGAACATTTTGGATAATATGGTCAGAAGTCATTTATTTTCTTCAGACTGCTGATTAATTAAAGAACAGATTTAAAACTTTTACTTCTTTTATAAATCATGAATCCTCTGTTGGCTATTTGTTATTATTTTATAATCTTGGGATCTGGTCAAGTTACTTTACTTGTGAGGTTGTAATAGTGGTACCATTGTGTTTTTTGTCACTGGATGATGTAATTTCAATGATGGACAGTATGGTTCTTGTTTTGCACTTTCGTAGGGTTATTTTTACAATAAAGTCTGAGTAGAATTTATGAGTTGATAACCTTGCAGGTTTTGCTTACGTTTTCAGAGGAACTTTATACAACAAGGAATTTTTATTGCAAAACTATAAACTGTGCTTATAGCAAAGCATTAGAGTGATGCTTCTTCGGTACCTCAATTATGATGTCGTTTATGGATCCTCATCCTCATCTATTCATTAATTAAGAGCCTGCCCCACCCGCTACATCTTTATCATCAGCTCACTCAAATATCCATCAGATTGAAGGGAAGTAAGATCAGACTAGCAAGATGAGTCTCTCCTTTATGAGCAGTGACCCTATCCATTTTAGGGTCGATTCACAGTGGCTAACAGTACAGTCATGTGTCGCTTATCAACGAGGAGGCAGTCTGAGAAATGCATCCCTAGGTGCTTTTGTCATTGTGCAAACATCACGGAGTGTACTTACACAAACTTAGATGGTATAGCCTACTACACACCTAGGCTGTGTGGTACTAATCTTATGGGACCATCTTATGCGGTTTGTCATTGACCAAAACATTGTTATGCAGAGCATGACTATAATAGAATTACAAGAGTGCAAATGAGCTTTTTGAGGCCTTAGTCAGTTTAATAATACAAGTCACTGGATAATAAATGATGAAAGAATACTTATTTGGAAACATAAATTCTCACAAACAGTCTCTTGAAGAACCAAATCCCTTAACATCTTTCTGTGGTTTGGTATAATTCTACTTCTCTATTTTCCCATTGTTGACCCAGCTACCATACATTCAGCTTTGAGAAGCTCCACTAGTATCCTTAATAAGTATTTCTTTGGAACAAAGCCAATGCTCCTGGGACTTGGTGGCTTAGCTTAGATACATTTAGTTTGGTTTAACAACAATTCATGGCTTCCCCAGGCATCTGTACCCACAGGGCCCAGTTCCCAGTAAGTTACCAGCAGTGAGGATTTTTCACTTTCCTGCTCAGTGAGGTAACAACTTCCAACCTCCTTCCTTTCTCCTCACAAGTAACTTAATTAACTTTCTCTGCCTAAATCTTAAACTGTTTTTAAAATGCACAGGATCTGCCACATTTAAATTTAAGTACCAACTATGAATTTGCTGTCCTTGTTGCTTGAAAGTGTTTTTTTCCCTCTGTCCTGTACCACCATTTTATAAAGAGTGAGACAGACTGGTTTATTTGACAAAGGAATAGAAGACTCAAGCCATCAAAATGATTTTTTTTTCCTCCCAATATAAATAGCTGAAACCACTTACCTTGATTTATTCCAAAGCTTGAAAATCAGCCATGATTATTGTACTTTTCCATTGAGTGATCCTTGGGTGTCCTCTCTGTTCACATATTTTTGTTTGTTTTGATAGGGTCAGGTACAGCTCATTCACAGCTTGTACAGCAGACTTTTCAGCACCCAGAATCCCATAGACTATACACTCCCTAGTGGCACAGGAATTTTAGAACTTGCAGGGTTTCTATAGGTACTACAAACAATTTATATACATTTTGGGGAGTGACCACATAAAATTTGGGGTTATCTGTTTAAATCTGACCCATGTTATATCTACACCATTCTAAGAAGAGCTGGCTGCCCTCTCCGCACACGTTTCTTCCTGCCTCGAGACCTTGCAGTGATCTCTACTAGCCCTCGTCTCTGTTTAGCCTTTTCCTCTGTGCTGTGTCATCAGTGCCCCGGCTGCTTACCATCACAGCACAGTGTTCTTCTCTGGTCTTAAATCTTGTCGTTAACCTCCTCAGCCTTTATTCTCTAGGTCAAATAACCCCAGCTCCTTTTAACTTTTCTTAATATGGCCTGTATCCCAACCCTTTAATTATTTTTATTACTCCCCTCTGGACTGCCTCTAATTCTTCACCTCAAAATTCAAAACTGGACATGCTACTCTTAGGAGAAGTCTGATCAATTCTGAATACAGGGGAGCAAAAGACTAGTATCCTGATTGGCTTTTATGTTTGTGTTTGATTTTTCCTCCTCTTTGTTATGACACATTTTGATCTTTTTCTTTTAACCTTATCTATTGCCAGTCCTTTACCATGTTTCTTTCCTTCTGAGCATCTCAGTGTGTACTTTCTGCCTTTTTTCAGTATCTCAAAACTATCTGACTCATTCAGTTCTTTAAAATGCTAGTCAGTCACTCTTCAGTTCTAATATTACCCAGCAGTTATTGACTGCTTGCCATGCATGAGGCACTGGTTAGCACTTTACCTGTAGTTACTCACCTAAATCTCACAGTCACTGTATGAGATAGGTTATGAGTACCTCTCCATTTTACATAGCAAGTTGTTGGTATCAGAAATAGCAAATGATATGGGTTTGGCCTCAATAACAAGTTGTATTTTCTTAAGACAATAGGAGATACCTCTTTAGTTCATTATTTTAATATAACATATAAAATAATACCAAAAGCACACCAGCTTAGAGGTTTCTACAGAACAAGGTTTCTTTCAACAGTGTCAGCCTGGGCAGAGGACAAATGGGAATAATGCTGTCCCACTGTGGGGCTCTGGTGGCATAACGCCAGGCCAGGCCACTGTCAGCCGAGTTAGAGCACAGGCCAAGTTTAGGAGGGTGGAGACTGCTCCTAGGGTTCACCTGGCCTAGTCCGCTGGGAATGTGAGCTGCTGCAGTCCTCCTGTGGGCTGAAAAACAAACAAAGCCTGTTCTGCCTGGAGAGGAGCCAGAGAGGCTTTAACCCAGAAAACATTATTATCATTTTTTCAGTAATTTTTCCACTTCTAGTTGTGGCGTTTATATCAGTGGTAATAAGCATTATTGGCTTGTTGTAATCCTTCCCTTTCATTAAAAAAAAAAGTCACTAATCACCACTGCTTCCAGTTTCCCTCACTGACTCCTACCTAAATTCCAGAATTTTGTTGAATTGCAAATTTTTATACATGCCAATATTAGGTGTATAAAATAACCCAACCAATCTAATTCTATGTTTCTGTCCCCAATTTTCCCACCTTCTGCCTCCATCGTCCTTATTTCTGAGGAGTTAGTACAAGTTTGAGTGACCTTGGACTTTGCATCTGCAGGCCTTAATTTTCTCAAATATTAAATAAGGGGTGTTTGAACTGGATAACATCTAAAGTCCTTTGTAGTTCTAACATTTTGTGACTGTTTTTGACAGTAAATTATATATTTTGATAGTAAATCCTTTGAAGAAGTGATCACAAACGCCAGACAGTGGAGATGGAGTCCGCTGCAATGGATTATGTATTTAAACCATGATGGAGTCACACCATCATCAAGGTCCTGACAGTATTTTAAAGCCTTGGGTCAGTGTTGCCAGGGCTTCTTGGTCAGGTTCCACAGAACAGAAGAACAACTGGAGAAGACAGCTGCAGTGCCTGCTCTGTCTGCTGTACTGTTTTAACACCTTCCTTTCAGATTGTTTACCGAGAGCCATTAGACAGATGGACAGTACTTTTACCACCTCATATTAATTGGAGAAGCTAGAAGTGGACTCCTTGTTAGGAAACAACGGTTCAGATATAGTCCCAGATTACCCATCCCTGCCGGACCCACTGCTGCTGTTTATATAAAGAGCCCAGGGAATTGATTAGCAGTTGGGTCTGGGAGGAGAATTAGGTTCTCCCACAGGCTTTATTAAAAGGGCTTTTCTGAGACAAATGTAAAAAGTAACAATAAAGCCTTTCTTCTGCCAACTTTGAACCTGACATTTTCCTGCTTTACTTTTTTTCTTTAGCATCTCAATTCAGTAACCACTCATAGAGCACTGATGTTTTCTTCATCTTTAAGCTGACTTACTTTAAACCAGAGGACTCCTTCCTGGTTGAATAGGCACAAATTGCTGGGGAGACAGTGAGCAAGTGATCTTTGCATAAAACTCAGTGGCTCAGTGTGGCCGGATTGTTCTTTCATCATTTGAAAGAAATGGGTTACCCCATGACTGGCTGTTTAAAAGAAAAATGAGGTAAAGGGAAGTGAGTTTTGGGGGTAGGAGATTCAGGGACTGATGGCAGCCTAGCGTTAGGCCCCAGGTAAGGCTCCAGTCATATCCCTGACCAGATGCTAGTTTCTTGTCAAGCATCATATTTACACCTCTCTTAAGGGTGAAGTGAGCCTCCGTTATTTGTCTGCCCTATGCCTACTTCAGGGATGGGTGGGGGTAAACTCAGGAGACCTTGGGGCTCTCCTGAGACTGAGGATCAGAGGTGGGTCAGACAGAAGAGGTAGGGCAGCCTGGAACACAGTGATAATACTGTCCCTTTCTAGTTTTGTTTTTATTTGCCTTCCTTGCTTGCTTGAATCCTAAATGAGCTATCATCGTGTGTGTGAGTTTAGCTAAAAAAATTCTCTGCCCATCCCACTTCCCAGAGAGTGAATGGAGGAAGGGCTCCACAGTCAGCTTGGTTGGGGAAGAGTAAGTTAAACAGGTTTCAAAAGGGAGAAGGACGTGGAATTTATAGCATTTCCTAAACTTTTGTGACCCTGACTCTATTTTTTTCCTCACAAATTCCTATTAAAATTTCAAGGAATAGTACTGTTTGTTAACACTATGGCAACTGAGAAATGATGGATAGGAAGGTGTGCATTTGCCATGTTAGAAATTTCAATGTGTCTTCAGACTCTGGCAGCCTAGCAACGTGAGAAAATACGGGCTGCATTGATTCTGGCTCCTCTGCTGTCTACTTACTCTCTTGCTGTTAATCACTCTGACTCTTTGCTAGTCATCACATACTGATTCCAGGTCTGCTGATGGGCAAAGCAGCCACAGCCCTAACCACAGGGAGCTTGCAGCCTACCATGAAGCAATAGTGGACATAGGCGTTTGTTCATAAAGCCTGTCCCACAAAGTACTACAAGTAGGAAAACTTGGATATTAATCACAGAACTTTCCAAATGCTAAACCTTACCATTTAGCGTATCTCATCGAAAGCCCCAATTTTCTCATTTGTGAAACAGGACCGATGCCCACCTCATCAGGTTACTGTGAGACTTGGTGTGTATAAAAGCTATTAGCACAGTGCCCCCCTCAACACATAATTGGTGCTGATAAATATTCGTTACCTGCCCATCTGACATTGATCTAGCTGTGTCTAAGAAAAATACAGAAACCAGATCTAAACCTCTAAAACTAATTGTACCTTAGTTTTGTAGCTTTTCTTATCATTGGGCAGGCTCTTTCATGTTGAGTTCGTTTGTTGTGCAATATTTTGATCTGATATTTGCAATTAGTTATGTCCAGATAGTAAGGAAGTATAAGAGCCAGTGAGATCATTCATCCTTTCTCCTTTACTCTAGGTAGGATGGTGTCAAACAGCCCTTCTGGCCAGGCCTCAGGAGCCCAGCAGGGACAGAATTACTATTCAGTAAAGCTCCCCCCATTAAGCTCTTTTTACCCCAGACCACAGCACTAAAGAGATGACTCTTACCGTTGTTTCCAGTTTTGAGTTTTGTCCCCAGTGCAGTTGCCCCACATTGTATGTCATTACCAGTTCTTCCCCCTCTTTAACCAGAGGGCATAGAGTTAAGGGCTTAGAGTGTACTAAATGAGCTATAAGATTCCACCTCAGAGATCATGAAATGAGGGTCTTACACAGTTTTATTCTAATTTCCGTTTCTTCAATAAGGAATTGTTATTAGGTGTTGTCAGTGACCAGCCGTGTCCTGGTGGTTTCGCACATCCACATAATATCTAGGTCACTTCAGCCCACAATGTTTTCTGGAAGTAGCCACTTGCCAAACACTTGTCAGTATTAAGTCTAAGCAGAAAGTGGTTAATTATGTGAATGGCACTGGTCTGTATGGGAATGGTGTGAGGGCCTTTTTGCCTTCCCCATTCCTGTAACTCATCTGTGTGGTCTGAGGACCAAGAGGATCTGCTTGTCTGGCCCTCTGAGATGGTTTTGTTGGTTCGTTGGTTTTGTCTCTTTTTGCTGTTTTGACTCCTAAAATTCATTATGGCCTGTTGAAAAGGAATCTCTCTCATGGATACCCTTGTAGATGTTGACTCCCCTCTCTGTGGCTTCTGAATCTGAAATTATTAAGGCAGTGGCCCAGCTAAGCCAGGAGTGTGTTTTTAGTGAGGAACAACAGGTGTTGCTCACATTCCACTTGTTCGCTATATTCATGTCTGCCAAAGAAATGACATGTAGTATGTGCATTTAAGTTCTGTAAATAGCACAGGTGAGCATGGAAATCAGTTTATTTCCATTTAACCTCAAATACCTACAACCTTAAAATTTCCAGTCTGTTCCTATGGTGTGTGTCACTATTATTATCCATGTGTAGTTAATTCGCCAAAATACTTCTATAATACATATTTATTCCAATAAATGATTCCATCAAAAAATTGCTAATTCATATTTTAGGCCATTTATTCAGACCGCTTTCTGTTTGCCTATCTCTTTAAAGTAAAAACTGAAACAAAGTGATGTTTATTCCCTTCAGAAATGAAGAGGTACCTAAATCAGAGTTGTGGAAACTGAGATGCTCATTATATTATTACCCACAAATGTGTAACAGTGTCATTTCCACTGGACTTTAGGGAAGAGAGTGCAAATTCGGAAAGCGCCTCAAGCTGTTTCAGATGCAGTGCCTGAGAGGAAAAGGTCAACCCCTATGAACCCTGCAAATACGATTCGAAAGACACACGGCAGCAGCAGTGTTTCTCAGCGGCCATATAGGGACAGAGTGATTCACTTGCTGGCACTGAAGGCCTACAAGAAACCTGAGCTGCTGGCTCGACTGCAGAAAGATGGTGTCAATCAAAAAGACAAGAACTCCCTCGGAGCAATTCTGCAGCAGGTGAGGACAGCTGGAGAGAGTTCCTTCCGGTTACCTTCTTGTTGAGAAGTTCATTAAGAAGGCTTGTTGTTGTTATCATTCTTATTGGGGTAGAGAAATTTCAGGATCATTTTGATCAATTATATATGAAATATAACTACTGAATGTTAAGTTAAATCAACTTGCTTTAAACATTTAATAAGAACTAAATATGATCATTTATACTAGGTTTTATAAGTCAGAGGCTTTTGAATTAATTAAAAAAATTAAAATTTTGAGTCATTATTTTCATTTGGGTTAAACAAATTTTGCCTTGAAATTCCATAAAAAAAAGTAAGCCAGAAGTTTTTGTTGCCTGTTTTTAGTCTTGAATTACCTAAACTAATTTTTGTTGGTGTAGATCGTGAAGTTATGCAGTGTATTTTTATCAGTCTTTGGATAAGCTAGAATATTTTTGCCTGTTAACAGTTTAGAAGGTGTCTTGCCCTGCGTATTCTTTGCTGCCTGTATGACTCTGCCTTTTTCTGCCATTGGGTATGCTGAGATCAGTCACTTCTTGTCATCAAAGGACATGAATGTGTAAAGCATCAGCTCTGATCAGTTCCTTATAATCGCAAGCTTAAGTATAAAAGTCAGTCATTAATTTTTTAAAATCACTGGTTTGTCAGACTATAACTTCCTGTATTTTTCATACTGATTTTGGGCCGTAAATGTTGATTAGCATTTAAAAACACCATAAGTAGTCCATCTGTTTTCTTTATTTTTTTCTAAAGCAGTAACATTTCCAAAGTTGTTCTTAAATTTCATCATTAAAAAAAAACCCTACAGATTTTCATCTACTATTCAAAGAGTAACACTTGTAAGTCTGTTTTTTCATCCATTCTCTCTTACATTCAAGACATGATACTAAATGTTATGCAAGAGTGAAACCATAATCTCCAGTTCTGGGTTAAACAATCCCCAAGGTATCATGGGCAAGAATTTTATTAAATCATTTGCGCACTTTTTGGAAACAATTTAAGTTCATATGTCACACAGCAATTTTAAGAGCTCAAAAGACAGGATGAAAGAATAAGTGAGGATGAGGGCATGTGTGTTCGTTTTCTTAATTTGGGGAAGGGGGAAGTTCAGGTTACAAATCACAAGATATTTGGCCACTGAATCTCCAGAAAGGTTGTAATTACCTTCTAGGTTAGAGGATGAGAGGGCAAAATGATGGCAGAGGCACTTCACACAGAGGGCTCCTATTGACATATGTCAGTAGTTATGAGACTATGTATATGCAGATATACATACATAGTTTAAAATGTAGGTGTACTTAACTCCTGGGCAAGTGAGACATGAGTGTCTTTAGTGTTGATCATTTGGTAGAATCTAGAGCATAGTCTCATCGTAGCTGTATATTAGAATCCCCTAGGGAGCTTTTAAAAAACGCCAGTGCCTGGACTCCACCCCAGACCAACTAAATGGAGCAATGAATGGATGTTGAGTCATTGACTGAGATTGGGAGGGATGGAAACGGAACAGGTGTATGGAGGGGAATCAGGAATTCTGTCTTTCATACATTCTGTTTGGAAGATGTCTATCAGACGTACCCAAGTGGACATAGATGTTCGGTAGGTAGCTACGTATATAAAAGTCTGGTGTTCAGAGGACAGTGGAACTGGAGTTATAATTTAGGAGATAGCACATAGTTTGGGTATTGAAAACCTTAGAGCTGAATGAAGTAGTCTTAGGAGATGGGGATAATGAAGAAAATAAGATAGTAGACAGGTCCTGAGCACTTCAACATAAAGAGGAGTGAGCAAAGGAGACTTGAGGAAAAAAGATCCTGAAGGGAGGAAGAGGAAACCAGGAAGCGGTCCAATTACAGAAGCCTAGAGAAGGGGTGGGGTGGGGTTAGTGTGTGTGGTGCCGCGGATGACAGGGAATCTAAGGATTGTTGTATTTATTTCACTCTGAGAAATCTGGTGGTTATCTCATGTTAACTTATTTGCAAATTCGAATTTTTGGATAAGCCTACCATTTTCTACTTTCTAACAACATTAACCTTAAATTAGTATTCAGCTGAGCTGTGAGAAAAGCATAAGCTATCATAATGTGTTTGATAGTACTTTTAAAAGACACAGAAAGAACTTGAGTTATTGAAAAGACCATTCCAGGGGCCGGCCCGGTTAAGTGCGCACGTTCCACTTTGGCGGCCCAGGGTTCACCGGTTCACATCCCGCATGCGTACATAGCACTGCTTGGCAAGCCATGCTGTGGTAGGCATCCCACATATAAAGTAGAGAAAGGTGGGCACGTATGTTAGCTCAGGGCCAGTCTTCCTCAGCAAAAAGAGGAGGACTGGCAGCAGTTAGCACAGGGCCAATCTTCCTCAAAAAAAAAAAAGAAAGAAAGAAAGAAAAAGAAAAGACCATTCCAGTAGGAAATGACTGGAGGAATACCTTTCTGCTGGCTTTAAAAATGACTGTTGGTTTGGCACGTGAATCCGTACATTTGTGTTGTTAATGGAATCTAGGCCTGGACGCTCTAGGAATTATAGTGAAGGGATAACAAAAGATTACATTTGGGAATAAACTGGCTGACTAATAACAGTAATTTGGAGGTTATTTTGGTTTATGGATCAGTTTATTGGTTTTTGGGAATTTCAAGGACTTTGAATAAGTGGTTCTTCAGGAGAGCTGGCAGCTGCAAGGAGCAAGTTTAGCAAGCCAAGAAAATGGCACACGGTTATCAGAATTGATACTGTTTATGGAGATCATTTCTTTTGATTACTGAAGGGAAAGTTTATAACCCAACATTTGGGCACTGTTTGGTTTCTACTTAATACAACTAATCAAGAATTTTTATGGTGACTCAAAAGTGGTGGAGTTATTGGCCAGAAGTATATAATGAAGTTGTTAGCATAAAAGGGTTTTGGACTCCTTTGACTAGAAAAAATTGATTTAAAAAAAATCTTCCTTACTTTTTGCCTAATGTGGGCTTACAATTTGCCTAATTGATTTAAAAAGAATCTTCCTCACTTTTTGCCTAATGTGGGCCATATTTGATTAGAAATATGACAAATGCAGTGGATATTCAGGGAAAAAAATACTCATCTGTGTATATAAAGTTTTAATTCCCCAAATGAAATCAAACAGCATTTATTAAGATCTGGCATATACAAAACTAGCAGTCCCTTGTTATAGTTATTCTCAGGATAAATCCAAAGGTTGCCTGTTTTAGGTTAGGAAATAGCAAAAAGATCTAATGCTTGGTTTTCATGCCATGTACCAGGTAGCCAATCTGAATCCTAAAGACCTCTCGTATACCTTAAAGGATTATGTTTTTAAAGAGCTTCAAAGAGACTGGCCTGGATACAATGAAATAGACAGACGGTCATTAGAGTCAGTGCTCTCTAGGTAAGTTCTTTTTTTATTTCTTTTTGTTTAAAAAATGATGCAAATAGGGGCTGGCCCCGTGGCCGAGTGGTTAAGTTTGCGCGCTCCGCTGCAGGCGGCCCAGTGTTTCGTTGGTTCGAATCCTGGGCGTGGACATGGCACTGCTCATCAGACCACGCTGAGGCGGCGTCCCACATGCCACAACTAGAAGGACCCACAACGAAGACTACACAACTATGTACTAGGGGGCTTTGGGGAGAAAAAGGAAAAAAATAAAAATCTTTAAAAAAAAAAAAATGATGCAAATAAGTAATTATTTTAGTCATCGTTATTTTAGTGTTGAGCTGGGAAAAGAGAAGCAAGGGTAAGCTTTCTATCATGAACATTTAAAAATTCTCTCCATAACTGGAACATGTGTATCCTTTACAGAAAACTAAATCCATCTCAGAATGCTGCCAGCACCAGCCGTTCAGAATCTCCAGTATGTTCTAGTAGAGACACTGCATCTTCTCCTCAGGTATTTCATAAAATTATATAAGGCCCTGAAACGGACCTGAGGGGCCATCTAGATCGGGTCCTCTGATTTACACATGAGAGAAATGAGGCCCAGTGAAGCCGCACAGCTTGCCTCCCCAAAGTCATATACCTAGTCCATGGCAGAGCTCAGTCTAAAATTCAGGTCCTGGAAGCCCAGAACCATTTTCCACCAGGGCACTGCTTGTCAAAATACTTGATGTCTATCTTGCTGTTCCATTTTTAAAGTCTGCATTTTGTTATAAGGTTGATCTACTTTTCCATTTGGTCACTAACTAGAAGACTTAACCAGTCCTATATCCAGTCTTAGATTATATAGAAAATTGAAGATGTTTAATTTTATCTGAAGTGTATTCCAGTAAAATATTCTTGGGGAAACATGTTTTTATAATAAGCAAATAAAAAACTCTGCTATTTTCATACATGTTTTCTTAAAACACTTTTTGATTAGATCTATTAGACTCCATTTGATTAGACTCCATTCTAGCTTAAAGTTTCCCCCAAGAGATTCAACCCTCCTTGGAAAAAGGTGGGGAGATCCTGGGCAGTGTTAGTGTTCCTGTCCACCTGGCTCTCAGATGACCCAGCCAGGCTTGAACTCTCTCGGTTTCCCTGATCTTTGGGACTGACAGTGGGACAGATCTCTCCACCCCAGTGCTGCTGGAGAGCGCTCCTCTCTCTAAACACTCCTCCCAAGGATTAGGAAGACCCAACAGATGTGTGAACAGTAAGCCTGCCCTGGGCAAAAGGCTATTCACACATCAGAAAATGTTAGAAACCTATTGTGAGGAACAAAATAAAAGCAATTCTATCCTTGCATGTGCATTGTCTATAGAAGCCTCCCTCTCAATCCCAGCTACTAGGAAGCTGCTTCTACTCTGATCTGATTATATACTGGGTGCCAAATCGACGGCACTAAATTGAAAATAGAATAAATTAATGGAACGATTAACTATTAGTTTTCTTTCAAGCTGAAGTTTAAGCCACAGTATTCTATTGGGTGGATGCTTTGTACTTTTCAACTGTCTGAATTTCCTTTTTAATTTGAATATTATTGTTGCTGTTGCTGGATTGGGCTAATATTAGCATGATTTTTTGAATTTTTGAAACAGGAATTCCATATCAGTTTTATTGACCAGTTATTAAGATTTATTTTCCAATCCGGTAAAGAGATATCTGTTAAGGTGGGGGGAGGAAATTGAATAGCATTTCAGCAATGATAGAGATATTTAGAGAAATTACTCTGAAGTTGCTGGCTATTCCCATCTTAAGACAGGTGAAATAATAAACGACAGCCAAAGTATTCATAACTGGAGCATCTTAGCACATGAGAGGAGATTAAATAAATGTAGGCTTATAGCCCTTTACCTGCCCGTGTTAGTTCTGACCAAGTGAAATGGTACAAACTGCTTCCTCCTCTCACTATAACTAGGTCAGCCGTGGCCAGCAGAGGAAGGACGCCACTTCTACTGAATACTCTCCTGAATGGCATAATCCACATAAATTGGCATAGTCTCTCAAGGAACTTCGGGTGGGGCTGTATGATCAGAAAGTATAAGTACACCAGGAAACATTATTTGCCAGATTCTGCTTTTTCACATTAGACATGAAAATTTATTTCACTTTTGTTTCTGTGGATTGTTTTTCCTTTTTACTTAAGCTTGAAGAAAGGTTAACACAACACTGGCCATAAACTTAAGTATGAATAAAATTACTTAGTTGTTCATATGGTAACCAGACACACATGTACTGAATTTTAGTGCACACTGGCTCATTTTTTTTCCTGTTTTTTTTCCCTCCAGAAACGGCTTTTAGATTCAGACTTCATTGATCCTTTAATGAATAAAAAAGCTCGAATATCTCACCTAACAAACAGAGTGCCACCAACATTAAATGGTCATTTGAATCCCACCAGTGAAAAGTCGGCCACAGGCCTCCCGCCGCCCCCTGCAGCTGCCGCCATCTCCACCCCTCCACCGCCACCTTCAGCCCACCTGCCCGTCTCCAATCCTCCTCAGACTGTAAACTCGAACTCCAATTCCCCTAGCACTCCAGAAGGCCGGGGGACTCAAGACCTACCCGTTGACAGTTTTAGTCAAAACGGTAGTGTCTATGAGGACCAGCAAGACAAATATACCTCTAGGACTTCTCTGGAAACCTTACCCCCTGGTTCAGTTCTACTAAAGTGTCCAAAGCCTATGGAAGAAAACCATTCAATGTCTCACAAAAAGTCCAAAAAGAAGTCTAAAAAACACAGGGAAAAGGACCAAATAAAAAAGCACGACATTGAGATGATTGAGGAAAAAGAAGAGGACCTTAAAAGAGAAGAGGAAATTGCCAAGCTGAATGACTCCAGTCCGGATTCCAATGAAGGTATTTTATATTTGTAAAAGCCGACTAGATGTGTTAAATGAACAGGAAGAGTGGACAATCATGAGTATGAGATTATGCTGTTTAGAATCAGTAATGCTTCTTTATCAGATAAACTTCCCTTTAGTTATTAATCTTAGTATTGCGCTTTTGAGCAGATTTTTCCTTGCATTTTACATCGGTCATTTTTGGTCTCTTTCTAGCTAGCTATTAAACATGGTTTCTATTTGTTAATAAGATGATGGCATTTGAAAATGACCCTGTCATTGTCCAGAGACCCCCTTTTAGCAGACGAACCTTCTTGCTCTTTCCCCATAATGGTATTGTGCAACCTCAAGATGACCTATTATATGCCATTCTTGAACTGATTTAACCACACACATAATTAGCAATAAAAATATTCATTTCCTTCTTTGTGAAAGAAACAGGGTCACCCTGCTTTAATTAATATTAGCACAGAGGAAATGTCAGAATCTTTATAAAACAGGCAAGGTAAAATTGCATTTACAGATCCATGACACCATCATCATTCAGAATGAAAGCAATTCTTCTTATGCGAGGCTATTGGCGATTAGCTTGATAGATCTTAAGAATGTTTTTCAATTTTGAGAACACTGTTGTAGTAAATTAACATTAATTGTTATTAGTAAAATTAACCATTTCAAGCTTTTGGAAGCTTTAAAAGCCAAATATCTAGAGACCTAAAGAACCTTAAAATAATGCTTTACCTCTAAAGAAAAGCTGATCAGTAGAAAGACTGCTTACTTCAAGTGTAGTGATCTTGAAAACCTAATGACAAAATTAGATTTTTCTTACTTTAAAAAAAATGTCCTCCAAAACTTAGTATTTTGCATGCCAGCACATGGAAGATTCAAGTCTATCATTTAGCATTGCTGCCAATTTTAAACCAGTGTAACTAAGGCAAAATTCCCCAGGAAAATATAACTTTGGAAAAGTTACTTTAATGAATAGAGTTTAAGGAGTGTTGTCTTATGTAATTTGCCTGTAACACTGAAAGTCTATAATCCTTAGATTTAACTGACCATTTTTATCATATGAGAGAAGCTTTGATTGTAGAGTGGTATGATACAGTGCCTTTATTGACGTGGATTGAGTGTATTGCATGTCAAAGCATATCTGTTGAAATATTTAGATCGGTATGGTACTGTAGTGGCCCAAGAGGTAGTGTAAGCTCTTTCCCTCAAACACTATCGTACTTGAATTTACCAGGTCAGGAAAAGGCAAGAGGCAATAAAACCTCAAGTTCAGAGTTAGTAAGTCGGGTTCCTGGGAATGCCCCACTTTCCACACTTCCCACCTTCATCCTGAGTCAGGCTAGTGGAGGACTGAATCCCAGTACGTTGAGACTTGCAGCAGAGTTTGAATGTTCTCAGAGTTGGAGGCCTGGAGAAGCAGACCTTGTCCTTTTGAATCACTCACTCAGGAAGTAGTACCTTTCAAAGCCAGTTGAGATGATCACAAACAGGATAGATCCAGACCCACATCCCCTGCATCTATTGGAACTTATCTGGTGTCTGTGGCAAAGGCAAAGCCAGGTGACCTGTACCTGATGCCTTTTTCTTTAAGACTCAGACTGTTGTTAAAACAAGCTCTTTTCCCCAAGCATGACTTAAATACACACACACACGCGCGCACATGCACATGAACAATAAGCCCATAGAGTCTGCATAATTCATTGTGCGCTTTGTCATTTCAAATACTAAACCAAGGAATTATCAAATAGTCACTTTTGTTTTGCATTGAACATGTATGTTTTGCCAGTAGGCACAATTAAGGTTTGAGTTATAAGTTTAATTCTACTTTGAATGATATAAATGACCCTAATAAAAAGTCTAAACATACCCTCTGGAAATGGTACATTCAAACAAATGGAATACTGAGGGATTTTACACACTTTCATAGCATAGTCCTGAGTGACTGGCACTTTATTTATCTGTTTATTTGTCATTTTAAAAAGCAAATCTGTGTGGTATTATGAGGGTTAGAGATTAGAGGAGTGTAAATTGGCATTCAGTAATAACTTATTTTAAATTACTTTAAACTGATGGGAAAACTTATTCCACTGTGTGCATACAGAAAGAGTAGCAGTAAAAATACAGTGACCAAAGCAGTCTGCTACCTGACTTCATTGTCTCATCTGCCTTGTTTGAATCCTATGAAAAGTAGATGTTGATGTAAAATTTGTATCTCCCATTGTCTGGCTGCATCTGCCACCACAATCTTTGAATTGCTGGGCAGATGCCACAACTGTTGTGGAAAGAATAGAAGATTGACCTTGGGTTAAGATGGAATTCCTTTATTGTGCAGACACTGCAGTAGCCAGGGTGCTTTCAATGCCTGGCGTCGGTTCTGCTGGCGCTGGTCATAGGGCCTCTATTGTTCGTGTTCAATTGTATTCCTTGCTCACTGTTGCTTACTGAGATGGAAGAATAGAATTTGAGGAAAAGTGTTCCAGATGTTTCTGATCTATTTTAGAATTATAGGCATTTTATAACCATACTGTTTGGTGAATGCTTGAATTTTTTTTCATTGTAGGAGTTAAAGAGGGTTGCACTGCCTCCACGGAGCCTTCTTCAACAATTGAACTCCCAGATTATTTGATGTAAGTTCAGATGTCTGCCAATGGGAGAGAAGTGTTTAATTTTAGAAAGTTTGCAAATTCTTTTCCCATAATTTGCAAATCAGAAAAGAAGTTGTTCCAGAAATAGAGTCCTGGAGCCACCCCTGCAATTGAAAGGCTGCCATTAAGCCTGCTTGTCCCAAATCCACCCTTGTCTGCTTGAGCAGGTTGTGCCTCCCCCTGCTCTGAGCTCAGCTCTGCGGCCTTTAAGTATAGAGACGCCTGCCCTTTGTTCCGGGGCCAGGTCCAGCATTTGACTATGGCAGATTTCAGGGATCTGACTCTTCAAAGCTGACAGTCTGTCAATGCACAGACATTTACTTGGGCCCCCCAAAGGGATAGTTTATTACCAATAAAGTGCTTAAACCTCTGCAGTTAATACAAAGTAGAGGTAGATTGATTTTCATTTAAAAAAAGCTCTGACATCAAATTAATTTTAAGAGGAGAGAATAGCACAATTTGATCATTTCACATTAGTACCAGTTATAATGTTTTTCTTGTTATGACAACAAGTTGCTAAATGCTGAGCTGGGGACATTTTTGTAACTGGTTATCACAGAAATTATAACTTGGACACATAATTCTAGCTTTTTTACAGACTCAAAGGCTTCTGTAAGAAGAAAATAATTAAGTTGCAAGAGCCTGGAAAAATGGAGAGTGAAAGAGCAAACAGATCTGACTCTAGCTAGCTTTGAAAATGAACAAATGTGCAAAACAGCTTGGTGTAGAATGGAAAATGGAACTGGGCTATATGGACATTTTTCCTCTGTTAGCAGCATCTCATGGTAGACAAAGTTAAACTATACTGTTTAGCCCTCCACGTCCCATGAAATGCTCATTTCCAGAGTAGAGAACATTTTATACTTCAGATGTGTTACTTTTGCTTAACGGTAGTGTGAAAGCTATACTTATTGGGGAATGATACAGCATGAAACCATAATGCTGATTAACATCTCTTAACTAAAAGGAACCCAAGAAATCCTGCTGAGTACTCTCTCATCTAAGGTAGTGTATGGTTTTAGTTTGCCAGGGGGTGGGGATGGCTTTGAAAAGCAGCCGTCACCAAGTTGGCCCAGGGAGGGTCAGCTGTGGGACGGCGCCTGGCTCCACTGATGAGTGGGTCACCTCTCCAACTGCAAATCCACTTCTCCTTAAAAAGTCTTGTGGAAGGCAGCCCCCTCAAATAAACTGCACTGTCGTGCTCTCATTCTCTTGTGACGGATTTTGAATTCCTCTTTTTTATAATAGTGATGTATACTTGTTACATCTGACAAAATCCTATGGGGAGACTGAAAAATAATTCTGTTTCCCCCTGGATTCAGGGTGTTGCTGTGTTTTGCCAATCAGTTAATTCTGTATTTAAAAGCTCGTTTTCAACCTGCTGATCTAAGGATGCTTGCTGCGTCTGCCTCAGTGCATTTCTGTGTGTTTGTCATGTTTCCAGCTCTTTTAAAAAATCTTGAAAATATGTAACTTATGTGATGGTTTGCTTAATTTAAGTAAAAGCAGTTTATTTTAACCAAAAATTGTCGTATATAAATACAGTAAATTTTCTAAAGATCACCAAACATACAGAACTTAAACTTAAGTTGCTTCATAAGAAAACCAAAAGGACATATTATAAAACCTTAATGATCAGCCTCTGAATAATTCATACTTAACCACAGTATTCCTAACTTTTATATAATAAGAATACTTCTGTTACTTGTGGTTGTGAATTGTCCAAACTGTTTAAAATTTCATTCCATCACTTCATTAAGAGCCAACTGTAGAACCATAACAATTTTTGTTAAAAATAGTGAATGATTTTCGTTAAAATGCCAGTATAAACAATCTTCTCTAATAGCAACACGACTGTTGGCGCATTTGGTGTTTTTCCCTAAAGAAATTATTAAATAAAATACTGAGGGTGTGGCCCCGGGTGTGATTTGGAGAAAGCAGGGTGAGTATTTCATGTAACAAATTGAACCTGAGTTTCATGATCCGTTTAGCCATTTCGCTTACGTCTGCTTATCCCGAGAACCTCTTTCTCCCCTGGGCTCCCTCTGCTCTGCAGTCAGGACGCCCCGAGTCTGGAAAGGGCTGCCTCACGGCTTGGCTGGCAGTGCTCCTTTTGCAGCAAAGACTCCAGCAAGGCAGCTTACTACTATTGTCCCAATTACAGTTAGAAAATTAAACCTCTGCACTAACTCAAAGTGAATAAAAATATTAATGCAGACAGTAAGGTTGCTCACTGCATCACTTTCTCACATGCCAACAAGGCATCTGTGCTATCACGTTTTATATAAAACTGGTAAGGTTATCTCAAACCATTTTGGAGGGGACTGAATTCCAGGTTTTCCTGCAGTGAAGTGTGTATGTGTACCCTCAGGGGCATTCTGAAGCTTCTGCCACTTGCCTGAAATTGCTTTGAAATCTCTCATTTTTATCTCAAAAAGTCAAGGGAATTTTACATTCCGTGACAGAAGCACAGAGTGCAAAGACCCAGGCCAGGCCCTGCTGTGATCCCCGTTCCCTGATCCACAAATAATAGTAACTCTGTTTTAATATGAAAATGCTGTTTTAATTTACCACGGAATAAACTGACACTCTGGAAAATGGCCTTTACTCACCAGGTCCCTAGAAGTATTCACACCCCAAAGTAAAACAGATTTGTGGCATTTTTATTAAGCAAGTAAATTAGACCAGTACTCCAGCACTGCCTTCCCATTACACATAGTATGACATTTAGGTGCTTGAAAAGAACTAAAGCAATATACCTTTTTTCTTTTTTTTTCTGCTCTCATTTTAAAAAATGATAAACAGTTTCCCCTTTGTATTTTATGTATTTGCCTAATCAGAACTGGGAGGAGAGGGATAGAGGAAAGGGGCCTGAGGCATCTTGCTGTCAGCAGGTGGGAAAAGCCAAAAGACAGACTCCTCTCAGGAAGCAGCAGGTCCGGAGAGAGCGGGACTTCAGCGCTTAGTGACTGTATGACAGCCTCCTGGTTTCTCATTACCAATCGAGGTCTCCATGTGACTCATAACAGATGGGTTGGCCTCTGCCACCATTGTGATAATTATTTTGGGTAGAGAAAGGTTTAGGGAGCCACGTATGCGTGACTGTTTTCTTTTTACACTGTTGCACTTTAATTCCGTTGCCACCCTGTCTTTTTCACATTTACTCTCCTTCGTTGAAGCGCCTAAGCTCTCCTGTGGAATAATTTCACCTGGAAGGTCTTTGAAAAACATGGCAGCAAACAATGGCAGAGCAGCATTCAATCCAGGGAAACATGCATGGATATAGTTTCTAAAGCTTTGGTTTAAATCTGAGACTAGTACATTATGTTTATTCTGTAGCTACTCTCCATTTCTCTTTTGCTTTTTTTCTTATTAGTAAATATATTGCTATCGTCTCCTATGAGCAACGCCAGAATTACAAGGATGACTTCAATGCGGAGTACGATGAGTACAGAGCCTTGCATGCCAGAATGGAGACTGTAGCTAGAAGATTTATCAAACTGGATGCGCAACGAAAGCGCCTTTCTCCAGGCTCGAAAGAGTATCAGGTAAACGCGTTTGTTCCTAGGTGGACTGATTTTCATATTTTACCTTCTTTCTTTCTCTGCCCTGCACATCCCCAGGCATCCTGCTAGCCTTCAGAGCAAGTCCTCTCTCAGACTGACCTCTCTTCATTTAAAATTAGCTAGGAAACTGAATATTTGAAATAGTTCTTGAAAATAAGTAAACACAGTGAACCTGTATTTCTTGCCAGTGGAAAAAATAACTATATTTTTTATATAATATAATATGTATAAAATATGTAATATATACTTATATATTTACTATAATATGATATATAGTATATTGAGAAAAGTACCAAACACAATTAAATAGGAAAAAAATACTGAATTTGATTCATTGAAGTATTTGATTGCATTGCCAACTGAACTCAGACGACAGTTCCTAGATCTAGTGCTATCTCCTAAAACTGGTATTTCAAGTAAATGTATTTTTTTTAAAAACCTCAGTCTGGCATAGAATAGAGAAGATATAGAATATAAAGGGGACTTAATACCAGAGAGGTTTGATGTTTAAGTGAAGAAAAGCTTGGTGCCTCCAGCTATTCAACAATTGACATTTGTTAACAGGTATTAATCTGTTTTTACTTCCCTATTTTAATTGGTAGTATTGCTACAGCTGATAAAGAGCAGTGGAACCTGACCTGTGTACTGAATGTTCTCATAACTCTTAGCAAAAGGATTGATAAAAGGAATCTTTCCCTCTTTATATAGGCCAGATAACTTTGTCACACTTCACAGCCATAGATGGTGCTTCCAGCCTGGCCACTACCGTTGTTCTGACAGGAACCTATGTGAGATGATGGATGGCTTTTCCCACAATGGGGAACACAGCCTGAGAGTGTCTGCGCCCTAGAGATTCATCATGTCTTCTATTAGTGGCCCTAAATCTTTTAAACAAGGTGCCTAGAGTTATAGAAGACTTTGCCAGAGGAGTTGATGTTTGTGGGTGCAAGAGGTCCGTGATTTGGTGGTTTGGGATTTTTTTCCTACATAGTTATTTACCAGTGTACTATGATTGTATTTAAACTAAACTGTAATTCCAAGGATTGCTTAGTGATCAGGAGCAGGCTCCGGAGCCCGATTCCCTGGGTTTGGTTCCCAGCTCGACTGTTTAGTACTTGTATGATGTTGGGCGACTTACTTAACTTGCCTCAAAATCTTCAGAAATCCCCATCCATAAAATGAGGTGATTATAGAGTTGTGCAGAATAAATGTAAGCATTTGGAAACTCCTTAGATCCATAGTACATCAGATTATATGGTACACAAGGGTTAGCCATTTTCCTCAGCCACCCGGTTTCCCTCTCTAGAGACAATCAAGTAGTACTGGTTTCCAGTGTATTCTTTCAGAGATCTGGGGGGGGGGGGGGGGGGGGGGGGGGGTGTTTATAAGACATATATACACAAACAAATTCACAGATATACCATATTTAAGTGAATCTGAGAGTCATCAATTTATAAGATGCACCATTGTCTTATGTTCCAGCAAGTTAAACTATGATACCTTATTATCTGATTTCATTAAAATGAGAAGAAATGTGCATCTTAGAAGTAATGAAATTCTTAGACTATAATTATTCCTTCCCCCTTTAAAGAAATGATATCAAATTATATAAATCATTCTGCACTTTGCTTTTTGTTTTGCATTATAATGTCTTTTTTAAATTATTTTTTTATTGAGGTCATATTGGCTTTTAACATTATTATAAATTTCAGGTGTATATTATTATATGTCAGTTTCTGTATAGATTGCATCGGGTTCACCACAAATAGTCTAGTTTTTATCTGATCACTTTGCTTTTTTCACTATATAATGCATCTTAGAGGATTTTTTATATAAGTTCATAAAGCACTTCCTCCTTTTCTAATGGTTTCTTAGTATTCCTTTGTGTGGTTTGATGGCCATTTAGATTTTGTTTACTGTCTTTTGCCTTACAAACAGTGCTGTAGCAAGTAACCTTGTACACGCGTCATTTCACTCGGGCACAAGTAAATCTGAAAGAGAAGTGTAAGTGCTGAGTCAGTTTTCCATCTTCTATTTTGATAGCAGTTGCAAAATTGCCTTCCTTAAAGATTGTACCAATTTACATTCCCATCGTCAATATTTCCCACACCCTTGCCGAATGTGTGTATTAGCTGTTTATATTGCCAAAAAAAAAAAACAGTTGTTCTCTTCTGATTTCTAATTTTCAATTTTCTAGAATGTTCATGAAGAAGTCTTACAAGAATATCAGAAGATCAAGCAGGTACTTATCATCACTGTTGGTTTTCTGACCCGTAGTTGGGAAGTTTTATAAATTCTTCAACCTAATTCCTCACTATTTTTTTCATCCACAGTCTAGTCCCAATTACCATGAAGAAAAATACAGATGCGAGTATCTTCATAACAAGCTGGCTCACATCAAAAGACTAATAGGTGAATTTGACCAACAGCAAGCAGAGTCATGGCACTAGAGCCCTGCTTGGACCAGAAGATGTGAATAAACTTAAGCTTATTTATTTAAAATCCCAAATGAGTTGCTCTAAGATTCTAAAAAGATGAAACTTTGCCTGTTGAAAGTTTCAGTATTAGTAAACTTGAGTTGCTTTCTTTTTTTCCATTTTACTTTGCTTCCCTGCATTTTTGAAGCTGCTTTTTTCCCTCAAGACTTGTGTTTGTCAATAGAAATAACTATTTTTTAGATATTGGGGATCCAGTGTCTATACTTCAAATCAATTTTTCTTTTCCTTAAAAACTTGTGTTTGTCATTAGAAATGATTTTTTTAGATATTGGGGATCCAGTGTCCACACCTCAAAGTTATGTGTGTTTAAAAAAAAAACAGTAATGTACAAGGTGAAATGCTTTTGGATAAACATAAGCCTATTTTCTGACCTTTCTTAATGCAAACTCTTTGCCTTAAATGGTAGAATCTTTAGAAATTTGCACAAAATACAAAAAAAATTTAAAACATTGTTTTGGAGGGTTAAGAAATAGAAAGGTGTATGAGCCCGTGTATGTGTGTAGATATACATACGTGTATGTATATACAGGCTGACTTGATCTAGAACAGTAAATCCGCCCTGCAAGTTAACCCCCCATTGCAATGGTTGCCTTAAGGTGTTTGCTAGTTGTGTACATAGTGTGGTTAATCATTAGCTACACTGCTTCCCAATTGAGTACAGCAGTGGGAAGCACACTGTGGCCTACCAGCGTCTGAACGCGTGTGCTCGACCTGTCTGTGTGCAGAGGTGGTGTGGATGTGAGCGTGCATGAAGGAAAAAAAGCTGCTACTCTCCGTAGGCCAAACGCTCAGGTTCAACAACTGACGAGTGTTACTGTAGGTTTTTTGTTTGTTTGTTTTTTCTGTCAAATTGCTACTTCTATTGTGGAAGACAAAAGCATTTCCATTTCAACAGTTTGTCAGCTTTATTAATGTTGGGCGAAATCGATATGTTTTGAAAATGAAACAGATCTATAGTTTTGGGACAAAATTATAAAATTAAATGTGTAGGTAAACCTATTTATATTCTGCTATAAAGTATTTTTTGAAGAGAGATATGCAAAGAAGCTATTACCTACATGAAATGTATATTTAAAGATTTTTTTTTTCATCCTGGATGCCAGGAATATAAAAAAGAGCAGATATATTTAACCATAACATACTGTGATTCATCAAACAGCACAAACTTTCATTTCATGGAGTTTATCTGTTGACGTTGGTTTAAACTATCACTTGTTTTATCATGTGGGAACATAAGTTATGTGGTCAAAATATAAGGATTTTGAACTAATGTTGATTCAAGTTGTGTTGTCTTATCGTATTGTCGTTTCAAAGTGCTGCCAGTTGAAAAGGGAAGCATTATGTTTACAAATCTGTTTTGAAATGTTTGCCAAAATTTTGGTAGTATCTTTAATAAAGATGTTTGTCTCCAGCATCCAAAAAAAATAAATAAATAACTTTGTTGTTTATCGTTGTAAACCAGAAAATGTTGGTGTCTAGAAAACCTGAGAGAGCATGTAGATGAACTTTTCTCTTTGGAGTTCTTCTAAAACATTAACTGGAAAGTAGATAATAAAGTAAAAGTGTACAAACTATACAAAGAATGCAACAAGACCCTGTGCGCTATAACTCTGTAACATTACTGCGGAAATTTGATTTCTGTGTAGTATGGACCTCCTAGGGAATTCGATTTCTTTTAGCATTGAGATCCCTGGTGCTCTTCCTTTTACCTCAGAATTGGTACAATCATTTTTAAATGTTCATTGATTTCAAACTTTCAGTTGAAAAAACATAGGAAAGGAAACCTAATTGGGGATAAATTTGATCCTCATTTTATGGTGGAGTCTCCTGAGGGATTTGTCTGTAGGTAATGACCTCATTGGTGTCATTTCTTGGACATCTTGGCCTTTTAATCAAAGATTGTGTGCTGCTATTTGCTAGGAGCGGTGTTTCTCAAAAGCAAGGTGCTTGGACCACTTCCATCGCCCGAATTAGAATCGCTGGGTATAGGGCCCATGTATCTGCATTTTCATACGTATCCTCCAGGTGACTTTTGCAAGCTAAAATGGGAGAACCATTGGCTTGGATGTAGCACTAAATCTTTAGGTTTCTAAATCTCCAAGTCTTGAACTGAAGTTCAACTACCAGCTTTTTTAAAAACCTGTCCCTATCAGCAGGCGCAAATCATTTTTCCCCTCTACATGATGTGAGGCACCCTCTCAATTGTTTCACTGCCAACTCTTATTTCAGAACTTGTTTACAAACAAGCCTTTCAGTTGGTTAATTGTCAGTCCTTGGAGCTCCTACCCACCTACATCAGCACATCTTCTGGTTTACAAATAGGGTAAAATGGAGGCTGGAGATGCTTTATGAAAATCCAGCATTGCACACCCATACACTTGACCACTTACCTATAAAAGCCTTAATTTAGATGTTTGTTGTGTACAGTGGGCAGATCTTGCAAAATGTCTATCAGTCACAAATTTGGGAGTCATAAATCTCTGAATCTGCTATTACCTGCAGCTGCATCCCTTTTGAAGCTGGGCATGAGCCTATTAAAATATTTATAATCATTCTTCATCTCCTACTGTAAGATTTTTGGATTCTCTCAAATAATTGCTGCAGGAATGGGTGGCCACTTAGTATCAGTTACTGTGGTGGAAGAATTTATTTAGGTTTTTTTTTTTTTGAGATAGAGAAACAGTAAAAGTATAAAACAGCATTGTCAGGATGAGAGAATGAGTTGTGTTATTTTTCCATCACATTTCATCTAAAATAATTTGAAGCATTCTTGAAGATTTTTACCAACACCCATAAGTTAACTCCAGATTGCACGAACAGCTGATTTAATACAAACCAAAAAGAACATTAACTAGATGTGGTTTTGTTTTTTACGTGGGGATTTCATTTCCTATCTCGTTGGTTATTTATTTCCCTTGGAATAATTCAGAGGGGTTAACTTCAGCTCTGAGTAGTCATAGATGTTCAGTACTTGCTCTCCAAAAAGTAATTGGTGTAGTCAGTTTATATCATTGCTCTATGCATTGACTGTAAAAATTCAGTATTAATTTTCCTTCATCTCTGATTGATCTTTTAACCTTTATAGGAATTTTCTTTTCCCTTAAAGTATTTCACCTTATTATGCAAACCAAACACATACTTGCATGTTGGAAGCAAGATGTTGAAATGAGGTTTAGACACCACTGGTCCATCAGTTCCGACACTGCTTGGTTGCCTTACCCCTTCCATTAGCACAGTCTTTGCTTCTGGAACTTGGCTGAAACTCTTTAGCCAGGTCATTGTCTTTCTGGCAGTGTGAGTGTTGAGCCCATATGCTTGGTATATGCCTTTACTACTTTTGAAGTTCTTACAGTTTATTACTTGCCTAAGTGTTAACTAAATCCTTTTCTTACGTGTACTGGACGGGGGAAAAACTATAGCCGGCACTTGGAGAGGAACTTTTTGGGAAAGGATATTAACTGACACTACTAAACGAAGGCAACAGAAGATGTTATCAATGTACTTTGTAACCTGAAAACTGAGCAAGGCTGTGAGGCTCATTTCAAAATATTTTGAAGTGTTAAAAATATATCTATATTTACGCTGTTTCTCAGTTGTTCCACCCCAAACATGTCAGGGTTCTCAAAGGTAAAATGTCACCGGGAGTTCTCAGTTGTTACGAGCTCAGCAGCTGTGGTGGCCCCTGTTGTTCGACAACAATTTCAGTTCAATAAAAATGTTAACTTTGCAATTCTGGTACTTGTTTTTACTTGTCTCATTTCAAGGCTCTTAACTTTGTCTTTAAAAAAAAAGAGAAAAACCCTGCAAGAAAGTGCTCTCTGGTGCCCTCATGTAAGACATCCTCCTGGGACAGAGAGGTTATCGCTGGTGACTCTAGAAAGCGAGAGCAGCGTACTTGCTCCGGGACCTGCCTGTGTTATAAGGACGTGTCCTCTAGAGGTGACATCTACTAGGGGGATAATAATCACAATTACCATCTATTGAGGGTTTCCTCTGGGTTACACCCTTTTTGCATGCCTTGTCCTGTTTCTCCTCACCACAAACCTGTTATCCCCATTTTATAGGTGAGTAAACTGAGGCTTAGAGAAATTAAGGAGCTTGCCCATCACACAGCTAGTGAACGGTGGAGCCTCAGAAGCCTGGCCCCAGTGTCTGTTCCTAACCACTTCTCCATACCACCCCTCATTTGTTGGGACCTATTTAGGGTTAGTGTAATCTTCACAAATTCCAGTAATACCACACAGGCTGACAAATGCTTTTGATTCAAAGGAGCCTAGAATCTGGGGGTCAGGGTGATGTCTAGTGGATTATTCTCAGCGAGTTTATTTTGTCAGAAATGATAAACTCGGAGGCCAAAGTACTTTTTGAGAAAAGCTATGTGTGCAGTTTGAAGGAGATTGGGGCAGTGCAGGTGGAGATAGGAGGCAGGGGTGCGCTCTTAGAATCTTGCTGTCTTCATATTAAAAGGCTGCCTCAGGAACAGACTCCAGCTGTAGAGGGTATCCATCTGAATTAGACATCAGGACATTCTCTTAGCTGGATCCTTAACCTCCAGTTTCTACAAGTTTTCTGTAGGAACAATGGAGGAGGAAAGGAAGAAAGCCTCAATTAAGCATTGGTACTAAAACCTAGAATGATCAGTGCCAACAATGATTCTGGGGAGGTTTACGAGGAGCCTCAAGGATGACTGAGGTTCCTAATGTTATAATTGTGTCAGTAGCCCTCCCCTGCCACCCCCAGACATTTGACATTGTTCTTGTCTTTTACCTTAACTCCTTTCCTCAGCTGTAAATTGGAAATATTCCTTCTTACTGGGGTTTGGAAGAGGTTTAATTACTGTTTATAAAGCTCTTTGTAGTTCATGAAAAACAGGTGTCTAAATTAACGGATTAGCTGCTGAAGGCAGTAGCGAGAATTGGATCATTATTTTCCAGGTGAGAAGGAGTCCATTTTGACTGATTGCAAAGGGGCCAAAGGCAGAGAGAGGCATGAGGTTTCAAGGTGGGGTGTTTGGGGTTTGTTTTACTGAATGCTGGACCCACATGTACCTGCTCCACTGGTTTTACCTTTCGAGACGAGACCGGAGGCTGGCAGTGGCAGTAGGTGGCTCTGATATTTTTATGATACTTAATTCTCAAGTTGGGGTCAGATGATTCTGCTGTGTGTGATGGTGATGTGTCATTTTCAACTCCTGCTTGCTTAATTCAACTGGCCAACCAGGCTGGTTTGTCTTACTGTGATTAGATACTTGGTACTGTGAGGGCATTTGTAGATGGATGATAAGAATTCCCCATCTGGGTCTATGAGATGTGGGAGACTGCTTCCTAAAGATGAGCCCACAAAGCTAGCCACCATATTTAAGTTCTAAAGGTGCGGCTTCTAAAGGAATGGCCAACTGCCTTTCTCTACTTCATGGATTCCAGCGGGCTTACAAAATTCCACTGTGGTGTAGATGGGCAACATGATCTACCTTGCCAGTCTCCTCCTGTTGCTCCTCCTATCTCAAGGCCTTTCTTGTCTCCTTGGTGGCATTTATCACAATTATAACCAAATGCTAATTGTATTGTTAAATAAGTTCCATGAGAGACTGTCTTGTTCACTAGGGTGTCCCCAGCTCCTAGCCTAGTGCCTGGCATATAGAAGGTACTCAAAAATAATTTATTGCAAGGTTGAATGAAGCAGACCATTCATACGTGTGTAAAATTCATGTGGCCAGAGGATTTGGATTACTCAGAAGTCCACTGTATCATTCAGGTTTGTGTGCTTTGCCACTTCATCTTCCCAAGGTCATGATTTAGGAATTAGTTACCTATGGCAGACTGACTTGACTTTACTGACTAATCCCTTTGCCATGATTAACTAACTAGACACCTTCAAAGGGGACATCTCTTTGCAACATTGGCATTCACCCCTCTAGTCACCTCTGGGATATGAGCATCTATATTGGTCTGTAATGGTTTGGAATATAAAATGAAATGGTTTAAAAAGTTACTTTTTTATTATAACTGACAGTTTCTGATTTCATTTCCTAAGGTATTTTTTCAGTAGCTTTTTTCTCACTTCTCAAGGACATGGTAGAGGACAGCAGTCTAAAGACAGTGTTGTATATCAGTTTTGCATCTTCATTAAAGCATCTCTATGGGACTCCATGTTCCTTTCTTTAAATTCGACATGTGCTTTTATTGACATTTATTTTCTGCCCAGCACCTCTGTAACCTTCCAAACCATAGACATTTTGACAATAATCAAAGGACTTTGTGATTCTTGTAATGATTGAGCTAGCAGAGCCCATCGACAGCATCCAGAACAAATGCCTTCATTTCACAGATGATGAAATGAAGATGTTTAAATGCTAGCCCACAGCAGAGCAGGATTGAGACCCCAAGAGCTTACACACTCTTCCGGGGGGGGGGGGGGGCTGAGAACATCCTACCAGCCACTGCTGGAAGAGGGTACAAAGACAGAGAGTGGCCAAATGCCAAACAAGATGTGCCAAACACAAGTGGTTTAGAGCACAGAGTCAAGCCAGACAGCCTGGCTTGGAGTCCTATCCTGCCCTCAAAAGTTACAGCAGTGGGCAAGTTTATAAAATCCTATAGCCTCAGTTTCCCACCTTGCATGGGACAGTACCTACCTCGGAGGGTTGTTGTGATAACGTATATGTAGAGTGGTGCATGGCCCTAGTAAGTTTTCTATATGTAATTTTGTTGTTTATTTTCTAATTATTTCTTTCCATCTTTTATTTCTTTTGTGGCAATATACCAGACAAACAGGCAGCCAGCAAGAACTGAAAACCCTTTTGGGTTAATTTAGATTTTTGCGTAATAGTGATGGAGCTCCTATGGGAGATAGACACAACCCAGAACATTTTAAAGTCTCTGTTCCCAGTTGCTCTATGAAATAAATTTTCTGTGTGAATCTTTTCAGGTACCACATTAACTTCCTAACATCATGGCTACCAGTAACTTAGGTATAGTGCTGATGCATTTGTTCCAAACTTGAGCTTAGCTTTTCATATTCGATTAATTCTCTTTTCCAGTTGTCTTCATAGTGGAGAGTTTTTAAAAAGCCTTGTTGTCTGTAAACTTAAGTGCTTCTTGCCACCTAGTTACTAGGGGGGGTTGTCACGGTTCATTTCAGGTAAGATGTTTTGGGGAAAAGTCTGCTATGAAAATAACTCTCTCTTGCCACCTGTAAGCTTTTCCTTCTCTCAAGGATAGAGTTTATTTAAGTCAGCCTTGCCAAAGGAGTGCCAAGAGGGTCTCCAGGGGTCTCATGGCCACCTGAGCTACAGAACTCTGCAGCTGAGAACAGCTGTAAGGAGGCACTGGGGAGTGTTGGCAAAGCTGCCTCCTATCTACCCTCACGCTCCCTTCCCCTCTCTCTGCCCCTGTTAACAAGTCTTTATTGCTGTGGTAGCCAATTATCACCAGCCCACCTGCTCCTCCCTTCTTTTAACTCACTATTCTCACCTGAATGAACTATGATGGCTCCTCCTGTGAAGGTGCACATCTTATATTTTTCCTGTCTCTTTGATTAAAGATGACTTGGCTTATAGGTAGTGAGATGACTAGGTCAGAACCAGGAACCTGCAAGCAAGACATAAGAAGTTTGAGAAGTAAAGTTGAAAATGCTTTGTGATGTAGAGACCAAAGAATGGAACACGGAGTCCTACACTTGGCTCTGAGTCCTCCTGAGATTTACCAACCTCTGACCCGGGGCTATTTGCCTAAACCCCTGGATCTTCCTTTCATCATCTCTGGTAAATTAGGATGATACCTACATACCATGGTTATGTGAGGATTAAATAGAGATTGTTGCATTCAACCACAGGGAGTGGGTGGGGCAATCATAAAGCCAGGGCCCGCTATTTGTTCTTGTGTGTGCCCCTGCAAACCCACTGTAGTGGCTGCCCTCAGCGATGATGTCTTTGGCACGTCTTATAATTCCTCCAGGACAGCTACTCCTAGATGATAAGTCCTGAGGTCACTTTTAGCACAGGTCTCATTTCAGCAACTAGTAAGTCTAGTCTCGTATAATAGCCAAAACTCTGAAATACATTTAAAATTAAAACTTCTCCCCTCTTTCAGCTTAGGCCTGCTTTAGGCTAGAAGCCAAGTGCTTCTTGCCATTCTCCCTCCTCCTCCCACCCCTCAGCATCCCCCAGGGTCGAAGGAGCAGAAGGTAGGGAGGAGAAATAAGGGGCAGGAGAGGTCTTATTTCCCAGCACCTCTGAAATCTGGCCTTGGCTTCCTCTGGGCATTGTCAGAGCCCGTGCTGGGCGCCTTGGACAGTGCCCTGCTGAGCTGCTCTGGCCTCTCGGGATGTTGCAGGCCTCTCCTTTGGCCAGCCCTCCAATAGCACACCCCCCACCTCTTCAGGCAGGAAGCTAGTAGCTTAAGGCCCCTTTCTAAAGGACTATGCCAACATGCCATCTAGAGGTGTTATATCTGGTCTCTCATCCGCCCTCCAACCCCAGCCATTAACAGAAATGAGCACTTTGGGCCTGCTACCTGTGAGAGTGTAGTGACTTCCTAAATGCATCCTCAACTCTGTTGTAGGGGTTTTTTTTTCCTCAGGCATGAATCAGATACCAACCCTCTGTGTCCCCAAAGCTTGAGGAGTCACAAATCAGGTTTTCTTTTCTTTAAAAAAAAAAAACATTTTATTCAGGTATGATTGACATGTAAAAAGCTGTACATATTTAATGTATACAATTTAATAAATTTGTTGATAAGTATATATCCATGAAACCATCACCACCATCAAGGCCACAAATATATCCATCACCTCCCAAGGTTTTCCTCTTGCCTCTTTATTATTTGTGTGCATGTGTGATAAGAATACTTAAGATCTACCCTATTAGCAAATTTTAAGTATGCAATACCATATTGTTAGCTATAGGCACCATGCTGTATTATGCATCTCCAGAACTTACTCATCCTGCATAACTACATTGTACCCTTTGATCATCATCTCCCCATGTCCCCTTCCCCAGCCCCTGGGGCTCACCATTCTACCCTGCTTCTATGAGTCTATTTTAGATTCCACACAAGTGAGAAAATACAGTATTTGTCGTTCCCTGGCTTATTTCATTTAGCATAATATCCTCCGGGTCTATTCATGTTGCAAATGGCAGGATTTCTTTTTTAGGCTGAATAATAGCCCGTTGTGTATCTATATACCACATTTTCTCGAGCCATTCATCCATCAGTGGACATCTAGGTTGTTTCCATATTTTGGCTATTGTGAATAGTTTTGCAGTGAACATGGGAGTGCAGTATTCAGAAGTGGCCTTGCTGGGTCATATGGTAGTTCTATTTATGATTTTTTAAGGAACTCCCATACTGTTTCCCATGGTAGCTGCACCAGTTTACATTTCCACCAACAGTGCACCCGTTTCCGTTTTCTTCACATCCTCACCGACATCTCAGTGGTCTTCATGAAGCCCCTCCCATTCGCCTGTGGTAAGGGGAAACACACTCTCAACTCTCTTGAAACACTCCTCTGCAAGTCCTGCGTGTGTGGTCTGGCATCTTGCATTACATCGTAGGGGTAGACAGCATCTATTGTCTTGTGACTCTAACTAAAGCTGTCAGAAAGAGTTGTGTGTTCAACCCTGTTATATATGTTTGTGAATTTTCAGTGCTAGCATCTGTGCATTGATCCAACAATATTTATGTGCACCCAGACATTGTGCTGGGTGGTGAGAATACACCGTTGAACAAGGCAAATGCGAATTACACAAATTATTTGATTCCAATTGTGGTGAATGCTGCAAAATAAAATGGTAGCCATGAGACTGAATAAGGGGACATACGACAGTAAGGGAACAGGGCAAGGCTTCCCTGGGAAAGTGGCATGGAAGCTGATATTTGACGGATGAGTAGGAGTTGGATGAGACAAGAATGTACCAGAAAAAGAACATGTTGGAGAGGCCATGGGAAGAAGGCCTTTAGCTCTCACTGCATGTTTATCCAAATCACTTTTCATTAACAAAAGCCACTTAGGATCTTCCTTTTTTGTTGTTGAACTTCTTCGCTCCATTGCTCCTTTACCCTTACAAAGCATTCTGGGGAGACGAAGCCCAGACATGATTCCCTCCTGGGCTCCAGGCACTTCAGGTTATTGCCTTATCAGAGGCGTTTCAGTACTTGAGCTTGTTATCTGGTGGCCTTCTCATGTTGCTAATAAGTTCCGAGGAAAGTTTCCAAAATAGAGAGGTATCGGTTTAGTGGCCTGTGGCTCAAACAGTCTGTGAGCTTTCACGTGGAAAACCTGAGCTGGGGAGGAACAGTGACTGCTTTTCCCAGGAATTGGCGAGCCCGCCATCTTCTCTGAGGTCTGGTGCAGAATGAGTGCACAGAAAGCCAAGATTGGCAGGTGCCCTCCACTGGCAAAGGTTTCTGGAGTTATAGCAAGAAGTCTTGGCCACAGTGATAGAGCCCTATCAGAGGCTGTTTCCCTAAGAAAAAAAGAAAGAACATCTGTACTATTAAAGCTGCTGACCAGTTCTCTCCCGTCAGCAGCCAGGCAAACCACCTGTGTGGTGTGACTCTAAACAAGGTAATTGGTGGACAAGCAGGAAACTGAAACAAGAAGGGAGGGAGAAAGATGCCCAAAGGTCAGAGAAGCTGAAAAGAGCACTTCTGGGCAAATGAGCACAAGCAGGCAAGTGAAGTGGATATTTTTGTATAGACCACTTTACAACCCACAATGCTTTGGGCCTTTTCCAAGCATTTTCGCCGACGTGCTCAAGCGAGCCGCGCTTTAAACCCTTTTTAGCATGAGGTGGGACATCCCACCAGAAACAGGCCCAGAGGGATCACATGATATCAGCACTAGGACAAGAAGACAAATCTCGAAGCTCTGCTGTACCCGGCTTTCTGCCAGCCTGCCTCAGGAGCCTGCCCTCTCAGACTTGGTGCTGATCCCCAAGATGCACCTGGTACCTGAGGGACCAGCAAGGTCTCCTCACAGCCCACTCATGTTCTGCCTCCTTGAAATTTAGTTTTTCCTCTAAGAATGTTGAAATAAACCCCTATTTACAGGAGGTAAAATTTCTATACCCCGCCTGTGCTCTCTGGGCCAGGTGTTCCTCACTGCCCTGGCTTCTTCAACCGGGTAAACACCTCCATTGGCTATAAAAATGCCTCCCTTTCTGCCAGCACCACACTTGAGTGTGGCCAATCCACGGATCACTGACGGCCTTCCCAGGCTCCCATCCACCATTGGAGCCACTCCCTCCTTTTGTATTCTGCCCGGAGGTGGGATGCGCTCCATCACAACCAGACTGAGCTTCCACCTAGCAGTGGGGACAGAATCTTAAAGGATGCTCCTAAGCGAATCATTTTCACCAGATTATCTTTATAGAACTACCTGACCATGACTGTTATGGTCATCCAAAATTAGTTTGTTCTCAGTCTTTTTCTTAATCTGTTGTTAAAAAAAAAGTCATTTCTGCTCTTTGCAAAAATTTCAAATATTACATAGTAAATAAAATAAAAAGCAGAAGCCCCCTGTTCTCACTCACCTACCTCAGGCTCCAGAGGTAGCCACTCACAGTGCACACTTTCCTCTTTTGTTCAAACAGGATATCAAACTATAGATCTGCAACTTAATTTTTTACTTAACAACATTGCTTAAACATCATTCAATGTTAGTCCCTGTTGACTTATTTCATTCTTTTTAACAGCTGTATATTACATTCCTTATATCATGCTTTCATAATTTAACCACTCCTGATTAAGATTCATTTTATTCCTAATAATGAAGAACTGAAATCATCACCAACAATAGTCAGATAAATTTTTTTTTTTTTAAGATTGGCACCTAGGCTAACAACTGTCACCAATCTTCCTTTTTTTTTTTTTAAGGATTGGCACCTGGGCTAACAACTGCTGCCAATCTTTTTGTTTTCTGCTTTATTTCCCAACACCCACCACCCCCCCTGCCCCCCCCCCCGACATAGTCGTATATCTTAGTTGCAGGTCCTTCTAGTTGTGGGATGTGGGACGCCGCCTCAACATGGCCTGACGAGCGGTGCCATGTCCGCACCCAGGATCTGAACCCTGGGCCGCTGCATCGGAGCACGCGAACTTAACCACTCGGCCACGGAGCCGGCCCCAATTCTCTTTTTTAACTAAATGGTTTAACATTTTAGTCACTATCCCTGCTGACAATCTCTGCCTTATCTTGCCTTATTCACCAAATCCTCTTAAAGCCTGGAAAAACCATAAAAATTTAAAGACTGTTGAGAGGATGTTCAGAAATCACTTACAAATGCAAAAATTTAAAGTACATCAATTTCTAGAAGCGATCAAGTACGTTTTGTTTCTTGAATTCAACAACCTTTTGTGGTATGGCTCCATGCTGTGAATAAGGAGAGAAGAAAAAAAAGCTAATTTCCCTACTGACAATTTTGGACTATTAGATTATATATTTATATGTTTAGGACTTACAATAGTTATGCATTCTGCTCTTTGACCATAATTTTGCATGCATTTGGTTTAGTTCTATATTTAAATGGACTCAAGATTCTACCTCAGTCCTTTGACACTAAGCCTTCCCCTTTCTTAAGACTTTATTTTGATTCATCTCATAGTTAACCAGATTTTATTGTCCACTTTTTTCTCTCATTGAATATCTCTGTTGAGAAATCTGAGGTCAACCTGCTCTTTTCCTCCTTTCAGGAAACTTGCTTTTTCTGCCTAGATGCCCATGGATTTCTTATATTGTCCTTAAAGTTCAGTAACGACTTACTATGTTCCTTCACGTTGATTATTCTGTTATCAGGGGTGTTTTTCCCCCAAAGTCTCTTTCAGTCTACAGAATTGGATCATACTTTATTTCACTGGAGTTTTCTTTAATTTTATTTTTGCATTTTTACTTCCTGTTCCATTTGTTCTGTTCTCTACTTCAGGGACACTGTTATCCCACATGCTGACCGACTGTTGGCTGTCTTTAATATTAATAGTTGTCATCTTCTCTCTGCTTAATTTCATTTATTTGGGGTTTTTTTCCCCCTGAAAATGCTATTTTATTCTCTTTAGTCTGACATCTGCATCACTGAATATGTTTTCAACAATGTTTGTTCTAATATGACTTTCGATGATGGTTTTATTATCCTCAGTTTCTTTCATCACTCTTAGCTTACTTTATCTTCTTTTGCCCATTTTTCTTTGAGCTCTTCATTTTACAATTATTTTCACAAAGGCCTTGTTGACTTTTTTAATTTCTTTGAAAGTATAGATAAATATGCATCTGAAATTTTTTGGTTTGCTGGAATAATTCTTCTTAAGAGTATTATTTTTCATCTGCCTTTTGATTGTTGAGTCTCTTTCCTCTGTTCCCATTTTTTGTTTTTACTTGCTTTTAATGTTATTAATATGCCTAAGTCTACATGAAAACAGGGACTCTGCTCTGGAGGGAAGGCAGTTCTCTCCTGGCTTATACTATCTGTTTACAAATTATGGAGAGGAGTCAGGGGGAAAGCTGGGACAGCTAAAGCTTCACGTTGGGTCTGACTGCTCACAATAGTCTTTAGCCATATCTGCCATATTCTCTGACCTCTTGAGTGAGTGGATCGCCAAGCAGGATGTCAGTAAGGATCATGGTGGGTACTCCCAGCTCTCTCATCTTTTGTTTGATTATTTATGTTCATCTGTAGCTGCTTGTTTGAATCTGATCAATCACTGCAAGGCTGGTTGCCATTACCACTTTTTTATCCACCTTGCCTCGCCTCCTAATTAGGAATTCTATTTTGGAAAGAATAAATATGTGTTGCCCAATAACCTCCCTCCATCTGTCTGACCATCCTCTCTTCTCTGCAGTGTAGACCAAATCCCCAGAGGGGTGTTCTGCCTTTCTCCTGTGTTCCATCCACACCCTCAGTCCTTGCTCTGAGGAAAAGAACTTCACCTGGGCCCCTTATATCACTTACTTTCAGAGAAATATGAATCCTAATTGGAACCCAGAAGGTGCGTTTCAACTCTCTACAGCCTCCCTTGCCCAGTCCAGATTCACCATATTTGGTGAATAATGTAATTTGAGAGTTTAGCTATTTCCTATTTTCATTGCAGATGGACTTTTCTTATCAAAATTTCATTCATTTTAATTTCATGCGTTTTGAGGGTTTCATGGAATGGGTAAAGAAAACAACTTTCACCACCATCTTTTAGCTAGATCATTTTTTTTCAAACTCTCTAATTAATAGATTCCCTGAATTATGAGCACTTTGCTTCATTTAGTTTCAGGCAAAAAAATTATTGAGTAGATATTAAATGCAGAACAGTATGTAAGATGCTGCTTAAGATATAAAAATGAATAAGACGAGACCTACTTTCAAGGAACATATAAGATGAGTAAGAAGAGAAATCCATCAGTAACAGGAGTAAGATGCATTAAATGGGGTCAGTGAATGATCATCATCATTATCATGGTGATCATGATGATGAAATGAGCTATGGAGAGTGTGATCACATCCA
The DNA here is from genome assembly GCF_041296265.1 of Equus caballus. Taxonomy (NCBI): domain Eukaryota; kingdom Metazoa; phylum Chordata; class Mammalia; order Perissodactyla; family Equidae; genus Equus; species Equus caballus. Next base: position 88,583,509 of record NC_091697.1, read on the forward strand.
GTTGAAGGGTTGACAAAAGTCAAAAGGGAAGAGAAGAAATGATGGGCAACATTCATCCTAAGTAACTTGAGACAGGGTGGCATGACGGCAAGACAACGGGCTTTGGAGTTAGACAGTCACAGGCTCACCTCTCAGATCGTACATCACTATGTGCCCTCGGGAACACCACTCCTCTCTGACCATCAGTTTTGCCTTTGGTAAAAGACCTAACACTATCAACCTGTTATAAGGATCAAGTGGAACAATGTGTGTCAAGATCCCTGCACAGTGCCTGGCTCATAGTAGGTGTTTCATAAATGTTTTTTTTTTTTGCCTGAAGTAATTCTATTCATTTATCATGCTTCATCCCTTAGTTGCTGTATATGTTGTATTAACTATTTAATACATAGGAAGATTTTTTTTAGAAAAGATGAGTGTTCTTACCCCTTGTTATTATATTTATAATTCTTTACTATATCATTGCTCTATTAACCTTATCTCTAAAAAATCAAATGAGACAATCATGAAAGTGCTCCACAAACTGTCAGGTAATAACCAGCGTAAGGAAAGGGCATTATGCTAATGTATACCTTATCTTATGTTCCATCCTTTAAAGAGAAATCCCAGCGCCCCACCCCTCACCTTGAATGGGAGACACCTTTGGCAGATTTGAACTCGGTTGTACTCTGGTGTCTATTTAGACAATTTCTCTACTGATTGAAGGCCATTTTTCTGAGAATATTTAGAGTCTGCTTGAGGCTAGCTTGGGAAATTGCCAGTATTTTCCATAGAGGTGCAACATTATACCCATAAAAAGAAAAATAGGTCAGAATCTCCTGTAGTTGTGCTCCCTGGTTCCTCAGCTAAAGGTCATTCTTAATCCTCCTACAGCTCCCAGCACGCTGTGTGCAGCGGTTTTTAAAATGTTCCAGGAAGGAAATGGCTTCTATAAAGAAGGGCAGGGAACAGATTCTTCATGGGAGCAAGGGACCCCAAATGTTTCACAATTCCATTTAAAACTGCAAAGATGCGTCCAGCCTGGTGGCATGGTGGTTAAGTTCACATGCTCTGCATTGGTGGCCCAGGGTTCTCAGGTTCGGATCCCGGGTATGGACCTGATTGCTACTCATCAAGCCATGCTGCACCAGCGTCCCACATACAAAATAGAGGAAGATTGGCATGGATGTTAGCCCAGGGCCAGTCTTCCTCACCAAAAAAAAAAAAAAGATGAATTCTAGGGAAACTTCATGGTAGTAGTTTTCCTATAGTTAAATTTTGAGACTACATCCCTGTGTAGAACCTTGGCTGGGACTTTAACCATTAACCTTCTGTGAAAGAGAATGGAGAATGAGAGGATTCCACAGGCCAGAATCACCACACTTGAGTGCAGAGGATGGTATGAAGCATGGCTGGAGAGTTTCCAGTAAACCCAGTGACCACCAAGCTGGGACCAAAGTAAGACTACATTGCTTCTCAGAAACACAGAACTCAAAAGAAACCCTGGGAGTGCCATGGGGCACACTCAGCCTGCTAGGGAAGACGTGGCATTGAACAACACAGAAAACAGCTAGGCCAAGCTGGAAAGCTGCCCCCGTGCTCCCTGAGCACTGCCACTTCTCATGAGGAACCAAGCTGCTCCCAAATCTCGGCCTTCAGCAGAGGCCACCAAGGCTGTTTCCCTCCATCGCCATGAGTATTGTCCCCCAGCTAGACGACATGCGATTTACCATTTCAGAAAAGCAGTTATTTTCAAAAGAAAATTTGTTGTTCTCTGAATATGATCTCATTTCCACCGTTCCTAAAACGACCACACAACTTGAATTCCCTTTTTTCTATTCATAGCAGTTCCCTCATCCAGTTTCAACTCAACTTTGATCAAAGCATGTGTCGCTCCCTCAGACATTTGTCTGGAAATACTGAGTATGTGACTCAGGAACAAACAAGTAAGTAAACATGAGCACGCAGTGTCATCCCTTTGGTTTACTATCCTTTATTTTACAAAAGTGATGCTAATAAATAATAATAATAATAAAGTGATACCTTTATCCAAGTATTAGCTACTAACACATAGAAAAACAAAACTGTACATGTACACATATATATACATATGTGCATAGATAATACATATTTTATATGCACACCTAAATATGTATGTAAATTTATGTATTACGTATATAAATTTTGAGACTACATCCCTGGTTCTATGGAGGGAGGTAGTCTCAAAATTTAACTATAGGAAAATTACCACCATACCTAAATATGTATGTCTATAAAATTTGGTGGATACTAATATAATTTACTGCAAAAGTTGTACATATTAAAAGAAAAACATCATAGCAACATCTAAAAAATGATGCTGAAATTAAAAACCATGTCACTGAAAAGGTTAAATGCAGCATATTATCGCTAAGATTCAAGCCTGTTACTTCCTTGAACACACATGCTATACGGATATTGCCTAACTGTGGACAGAAGTACATTCTTTGCTTCCTTCTAGCCCCTAAAATAAAACCAGTTCCTCCAAACCAAAAAATGGTAGGTGTCTCAGTTACTACTGGTAGGTAACTCAGTAAGACTACTCATGTGGTATCTCAGTTCATGCTGGGAAAGTGATGGCAAATGTACTCACTGTGAAATTGGTAAAAATGCCTTGTTTGGCCCACATTCTGTGGCTGCTCCAGGCCTGGGGCTGGGGGATGAACTTCTGCAAAACTCTGCCCACCCTGGGCTCCTTCCGACGCCTGAGCCCAAACATTTCTTGCCCCTTCCTGCTCCCACTCTCATCTCACATCATAATGTGGGCCTTAGCTTACCTCCATCTGGCTATTAGCCCACTTTTGTAGCCTTCTCAGCTTCCCTAAGAGGCCTGGAAGCCCTGAAATAAAGTCAAGATGACTTTAGCAGTTTATTTTCAAACGTACTCTAAAACCTTGGCTACATATTGTAGGGATATCTGGTTACCTTAGCAAAAACACAAAACAAGCATACGTTGACTCTTGTTCCCAAATGAATTTTGCCTTCATTTCTTGTCATTAAACAGAAGTATGCCATTTGGAGATGAGCTGTGAAAACTGGGTTTTATAAATAGATACCAAGAAGATACAAATAATCCTATTCTTCTTAATCCATGTGGCTATCCTTTGGGCCAGTAGCAAAGAAGCCACTCTGGCAAGGGGCTTACCCTGGGGTCTACAGATGCCCAAGGGGCTCTTGGGTAGAATTCTAGAGGTCTATAAGTTTGGATGGGGAAAAGACCCATTTATTTATTTTCATTAACCTGTAACTGAAATTTAGCATTTCTTTCAATTATGAAGATAGGTAACAAACTATAAGTTACCTATGACTTTGTCACCATTAGTTGTTTCCAATACCTTGAAATATCATTAACATTCATCACTACTTTTAAGATACAATACTTACTAAACCCATCAGTAGATCTTATTTAATGTGTTAATAAAGAAGCATCAATGTTACATATCACATATTTTTTAAAATGTGTTTGATAACTATGCTTCAATATAATTGGTTTCCTTAGTATCCTACGTATTTTGTTTTATATTTTAAGAACATCATTCTGAGAAGCAGTCTATAAGCTCTAACCAGACTTCCAAAGGGGGCTATGGCTCAAAATCAAAGATTGGGGATCCTCGCACTAGGGTTTTATAAGATGAGCTTGAATTGTTGCTTTATGAATACATCAATCACAATAGAAACATAGCAGATGATAATGACCAATGCTTAAGGAATTTGCTTTAAGCATGGGCTTCTAACAGGTGTTCAATCCTCCTGGGACAAGAAACTTCAATGAAAGGGTGGAGAGACAAAGGACCTATTGTCAGCAAGCTTTCGGAACTGCAAGGCAAGCCACTGCACAACCATAGGCTTGATTCACTGGTTGGCCTCCTTTCTTCGGCTTGCTGAGATTATGATATTCTTGTCTTCAAGGATGATTATAGGTTACTAGGCCTACAGGTTCAAAACTGCCCTCTGCAGCTATTTGTAAATTCCTCTGACTATTTATTACCTGTTGACTTCCCTGGTTCTTTGCCGTAGAAGTTCCAGCTTATTACTTTGACTTAGGGTTTCATTAGAACTTTACCAGAAAAGTTCCTTGTCTCCAACAGAAGTTAACTCCATAGAATGATCTCCTACTGGACCTGAGATGATTCTTCCCTCAATTTCAACTGATTCATATCCTTCCTCAACGGCTGACTCAGAGTCATGACTCAATAATGACGACATCATTTTAAGCTTATAAAATTTGAAGAGAACCATGGACAGAAATAGAAGGGGAAAACATGAAAAATGAATGATAGGAATAAAAAGAAAACATACCAAATGAATGACTACAGTGTTCTTTTGTCTTGGAATAAAATAGAAACTTTACTAATGGTAACATAATTTACATTTGAGTAGTCCTTTTATGGTCATTATTTTTGTCCGGTGCCCTTAACAACTCTGTCAGCAGTCACAAAAGCTGAATCTCAGACAACCTAAAGGACCAGCCCGAGGCCCTAGATTAGAAAGTGGGGCACCAGCCAGAGCTGGGGGGCTAGGCCTTCTGCTCTGGGGGCGTGGGCTACTCCTCAACACAAAATCTGAGAAGCCCAGAGCCCTTGAGGGTACTGCTCTAGGAAAACTAAGTAAACAAAAGAAACAAACACTGTGTGCTGATTGAAAACTAAATAAGACTCAGGAGAAAATAGTAAACATAGGCACAATTCCCAGGTTTTCTGAGAGAGAAAGTTCCTGATGTTTATAACACTCACTGAAGATAGAAAAGAACAGAGAAGCATTATTGGCCATTCTAAGCAAAAGAAAAAAATGATAATACACATAGAAGATAGCATCTAGCAAAAGAAACTGGAGTCAAAAACAAGTGAGAATTTACTTTAGGTTATATTTTAATTTTTAACAAGTTTATTGCTGATCTATTCATAAGTTTGGTATATTTTGATATATATATTGAAATATTATATATATATATTGCATTACCTATATGATCTATATATGATCTATAATATGAACAATAATATCTTAAATTGTTTTAAAATATATTTCTTAGTTTTCTGAGTAATATCCAACAAAAAATATTATGTAACACTCTTTGGTTTTATTCAAAAATGAATAAATAACCTTTGGTTATTTTTGTTTTGTTTTTTAAGGATCTCTTTCCCAACTACGGGGAAAGCTTAGTGCTCATAAAAAGAAAAGGAAAAAAAACAAGGAGGACGGAGGGCCCTGGCTAGTCTCTAAGCACCGAATGTGTAAGCGGTTGCTACACAAGTTTCCAGATCCTGACTTCAATCTCAGGGGCCAGAGCTGTGTGTGCTCCACAAAAGGCCCTTTGAAACTCCTTCCCCTTCCTGGTGTGACAAAGCCCTGGGTGACTGACCTTTGAGGGACACACACATTGGTTTGGCTTGGCCTCTGATCTCCCATGAAGGACTGTGAGCCATGCTCATCTGTCTGGGATCTGCTGCCTACTTCTCCATTATATTTAGCTCTTTGGTTATTTTCCTAATGAGCTGTCTGTTTGCCTCCAGCCTTCCAGCCAGAAGATGAATGTGTGCAAATCATAAACTAAGTATCCAGTGCTTGGCACCTACAAGGAGCTGTTCTATACATTTTGCAATCCAGACATCTAGAGATGCTGCTGGGGCTGTCTCTTTACTCTGTTGGCCCCGCGGCTGGGCAGGAGCACATCCCTGTAGCTAGAGCTGACCCTAGCCTTGCACTCACATTCTCTCAATGACTACCTTGACAGCTGCCCTTCCCCACCTCTTCCCACCTTGCTAGCTTTGCTAAGGCAGCTAACAGGCAGACCACGCACATGCTTAGGGCAGCGGCAATTCAGAGAGAAAAGAAAAACTGAAAATATTTTAATCAACCAGGTAGTTACCATGGGAGAATTTTTTACATTTATGTTGTGGCTTTGAATAGTCTATTTTGAAATATATATGGCGGGCTGGGGGAAAAGGAATCAATATTTTTGCTTCATGGGGACTCTAGGGTTCATATCAGGCCCTGCTTTCTAGTGTCCTACAGATTGGTTTTTGCCCCTCCCTGCTCCCCAGGGCATCTTGCACCCAACGTGGACGTGACTCAGAGTTCAATCCTGCTGGAAATCTGGGGCTTGTTGAGCCTCAATCTACCTTAACAAGCACTTTTTAGCTCATGTGGTTCCACCCTTGCACAACCCCAATTACCTAAGGAAATTGTAGAAACCCAGTATTTTCCGTCTTTAGAGCCAAATGATATGTTGGTAGTAGTTTGGAATCTTTATTTTCATGGAGTTGATGAACACCAAAATATATACAGCTATCTTTTCACACATATAGAGTATTGCATGACCCCCACCTTTCTTGTCTTCTAAAACACTTACATGCATATTTTAACTAGGTCACACAAGATTCACTATATAAAATGGACATGATTATTTTTTATTTTAAGGCCTAGGACGTGCTATGTAACCAAGTTCTCCATAACTGTGAGAAGCAATTTGTACGCCATGGTAGAAAAGCCCACCATTGATGTCCATGAGAGTCAACCTGGATGGGCACGCGGCTGCTGTGCCTAAGTGGTTTTCTGTACAAGGCAACACCAAAGGATAAAGGAACCCAGAGAAGCTTTGGGGTTGATTTAGCAGCTGTTTGATATCATCAAATACTGTATGAGGGCTTGATTTCAAAAAACTTTGATATATTAAAAAATATACAAATTTGCACAAAAAATAAACCAGGTAGACAGTGTACATCTTTTTTTTTATGAGGAAGATTGGCCATGAGCTAACATCTGTTACCAATCTTCCTCCTTCTGCTTGAAGAAGATTGTCCTTGAGCTAACATCTGTGCCAATCTTCCTATTTTGTATGTGGGACACTGCCACCGCATAGCTTGATGAACAGTGTAGGTCAGCACCACAATCTGAACCTGCAAACCCTGGGCTGCCGAAGCAAAATGTGCAAACCTAACCACTTTGCCACCGGGCCAGCTCCTAGAGAGTGTACATCTTTTAGAGGACTCAGAACAGCACTTCTTAGGAAAAAAAAAACTACATTGCCCAGATATAGTGTAGGCTTTTAAATTTAATTTATATATGACTTTTAGAAACAGTTTTGGAAAAAATAAAAGTATATGCAGAAGATCTATTCATTTGATTGGGAGTGAGAACTTTTAAATTATACTTTCTGAGCTCAAACAGCCAGTACATCCCCTCACCGCCAGCACTCTCCCCATGCCTTTTCTTTCCCTGGTAACTTTGTGCTGGGCAGGAACGAAGGGGCCGAAGTTGCAAGGTCTACTTGTCATTGTGTGCCTCCCTCTCCTCCTCCTGCCCTGACAGGAAGAAACCACGGGACCTGGGATTTTGTAAACAGGAGGTTCTTGCTCAATGCTCTAGGGAAGGTAAACCCAAGCCTTGGCAAAGGGGAAAACGCCTCCCAGTTTCCAAAACTGGACAGTCAGGCCTGGTTTGAACCATGTGATCCAGCTGCACCGGAGTAAGTCTGGGTGGCCACTGTGGCCACATTAAAGAAAACACACAGCAACTTGAGGACATTTCCCCTGAAGTTTTGGATGGAAATGCAAGTGGGAGGAGAAGCTGTGACGGGCCCCAACCTCTTACCCTCCAGGTCCCTGGTCGCCTTAGGACCTCCAGGACACACTGCTCCCACTGTGGTTTGGAATTTGCTTGTTGAGACAAAGAGTTTGTTGAGCCTTACACATGAATGAAGAGCATGTGGAGAAGTCAGCTCGCTGACCACTGCTTCCCCCAGCGATTTCTCTCCCACAGCCCTCACCGAAAGCCCTCCGTGGAAAAATCAATCTCCTGGCTTTATATCTGCCCTCTGGCCTAGTCAGAGGTTGCCAAGCGCAAAGCACTACGGGGGACTCCTGTCGCAAAGCAAACAGGGTCTGAGCGGCCGGAAGGAGAGAGCTGCTCTTTAAAAGCTTTTAACTGCTGTTATATTTTAAAAACCACTTACCGAGGAGGTGAATTATTTTCTACTCCTCCTTCCCCAGAAGCACAGCCATTAAGGTTACCTAGAAACCTGTCCAGGAAGCATGTGGCAAATAGCAACCGTGCAATAGAAACATCCGGATCTGTCATCTAATAGGAGATGGTATTGGCAAGGTCATATTTGGGTAGAGGCGGAATAGGAAACTTAATGAGTTTGCACGTCCTGGCTATTTTGGGGGCTAATGACCTGTGGTTTAGAAGGGGGCTTTTTTCTTAACTCGTCTGGGAGGGCGCTTGGTTGGTATAAGTTGGAAATGAGAGAGATTTGAGATTGGATGCTACTTGTCCTGGAGACTACCCCGTGGAAGGACAAAGCACAGGGAGAATTCAAAGGCTCAGAAGGCGTGGCCTCTACTCTGGGAGAACTTCCGTCTATTGGGGATGTGATGGACACAGAGGATGACCTGAGAACAATTCTCTTTTTAAGTTTCAGAAGCAAAATAATAGACCATGAAGGAATATCTACTAGGGAGACGAGATTTCAAGGTGAAGGTGATTTTCAATAAGGTCTTGAGAGACACTGAGGACAGCGAAGAAGATGGGAGAAAAGCCGAGGGGGGCAACTGGCATGGCACGTCAGCCAGGTGCCTGTGCTGAGGACGTGAAACAAAATAACCAGAAGATGTGTTGACAGAATGAGAAAAGTACAGTGATATTTGGATGTTTTAATTTTCATGATTGTACGGGTGAAAAGGGGAGATAACTCCTGTTTCTTCATACCTCTAGCTCCAGACTTTTGGAAAAAAGCCTCCACATTATGAAACCTGTTTTTTGCTTTGTTTCTGTTTGGTTTTGTTTTGTTTTGTTGTTTTTTTTTTTTTTTTTTTTTTTTTTTTGCTGTTTCTAAAGAGCTTATTTCTAATGCGTATTTCATTTCCAACCAACACCCTTTCTATGTCAGATGAGGTGATAAAATTTGTAATTATAGAGAAGCAGCAAAACCCTGACTCAGCCACTTCACCGCGTAGCCAGGCCACAGACACAGGGCGTCGGGAGAGCCAGCCGCTGTGGAAAAGGCAGCAGGGAGAGGGGACCACCAAAACAACGGCGTAGGAATATTTGCTGCTCCGGTTCCTTTTTGCTTTACCCCAGAATATATCTTTTTTCCAATTCAGCATGAAGAAGGGTAACTAATGAAACTGTAATTCTGGAGGGTAAGCTATCTACAAAACTTGTGAAAAATCAGCTGAAAGCCGTAAGGCGAGCTATGGGACAATTCCTGGACTTTCCACGCTGACTGCTTTCTGTTCAAAAGTCGTCACTTCTACCAGGGCATCTGCGTGAGTCAGTAAAACACGGCCACAGAGGCTTGAGCAACCACGGAGAATTAGACGCTAAAAACACAGACAGGAAATCTCCATAACGCAAACAATTCTCAGGAAGGGAAGAGGAGTTCATGATAAAAGCCTGGCTGACATACCACACTCCTCTCAAATTACAGAAAACCCACGCTGTCAACCTGAGACGATTGAGCAACCGTCTAGCCAGTCTCGCGGGCTGCCTGCGTGCTTGCCGAGAGAGCGCTGGCGTCAGCAGGCAGGGAGCGCTCACCTGAGGCCTTGGCCAGCCTTCTCCGATGGTAGGAGGCACCTGCCCTCAGCTCCTCTGAAAACGGATGAGGCTCTTACACACCTGCACCTGGTCTCCCCAGTGCCCTTGCGAAGGAGAGGAGGCAGGAGTTCCAAGGCTTGAATTGGAAGTCGAAAGGCTTAGTTGCACCTCTGACGTACCGTGGTCTCAGGAAATTCACTTGAGGCCCCTGTAAGACTCAGTCCCCCCATCGTCAAAAGGATGTGAATCCCCCTTACCTATTCTACAAAGGTCAGGTATTAAAAATGCCATACCAAAGCATGGTTCTTTATGGGTGCGAATGTGTGTATGTGTGTCTAGGGATAATAGGTTTTTGGGTTCTTTTGGCTTTACTGTTTCCTATTACCCTGATGCCTCGGAGTCAGTCATAATCTATTACTTAGCAAAGTTTCAGTTTGCATGTTTCCTCTCTCATATAAAACACATACAAACACACGCAAAGAATCAGAATTCTTTCCTTTTCTTCAACCCCAGTATGTCTCTTGACTGAGGAAGAAAAGGATGGAATTTACATTACAAGCCAAGAATTACTCATAACGTTGCATACGCTCATGAGAACATATTACACAAGCGAGCATCATTCTTCCTGTGTGCCCTGAGGGGTGGGGATGGGGGTGAGGTTAGTTCGACAAAGCTAAACTCTGCGGGACTTGGTTTTCACAGTGTTTGGGGTTGTTTCTTTGCTTGCTCACTCCGTTGAAACATCCATATCCTTGTGTCCGAAAGGTGCTCAGTCCGGGTAGTCACGCCCCTCCGGTCAGCCCCACCCAATTCCACTAAAGCGAGAAATCAGCCAGGCACCCGGAGAGCCCCTCCCCCACCCGGCGAGGCCTGGAAGGAAAAGGGAGCTCGGGAGAGGCCACAGACGGTGTCCTACTTTCTCGGGTCCCCAAGGATCCTTTTTCTTAGTAAAAACCTGAAAGGACCAAAAACTATATATCTCAAATAAAAGCACAAGAAATTCAACCAGCCGTAGAGATTTTTGTAGGAGAACTTTTAGGGGACAACAGAATTTGAGATTTCACTAGGTGAGAAGTGGGATTGGATTTCAGTAGAAAAAAATCCCGAGGGAACCATTAGCGGAAACTAAGAATGGGGATGTATTCCCCTCTAAATGCAGTAGAGAAGAGTCAGGAGAGCTGGAAAGAGGCAGGTAAGAGAATCACCTTTGCATGGCCTGGGGACGCTACCTGCTGTACCTTCAAGTTCGGGCCAGCAGCAGTTCCCTTCGCTGTCCTGCAGATGAAAAGCTTTCCCTGCCGCTCCTCCTCTCAAGTTAATTCTCTTCAGGTGCTTCTCTGATGTAAATCCGGGGTATTACTCGGGCTCCTTCTTGTTCCCTTCACCCTTTCACCACCACCTCCCCCCCGTCCTGCCCTGGCCTGTTGTTTCTCTCCAGTTCTAACTCCATCTTATCTCTTTCCCCCAATTTCAAAATTCTGCCATAATCCTCAGAACAGATCGACTCTAGTAGTTCACGTTTTTTTTTCCAGGCGCAAAAAAAAAAAAAAGTTCTGGGTGGATCTGCCAGTTCATGGCCGCCTCACCTGCGTTTCAATCATTGTCTCTGTGAACAAGCCCCTCTTGGGTTTCCTGCCAGAAAAATATTTGGCAAGTTTCGCTTGAATTTATACAGGACACACTTTTGAACATGTAAACAATATACAAGGCCAACTTGTTTTGGGAGCTACGAATGACAAAAGTCTCGAAATCCAAATCTGTGCCAAGTTAGTTTTGCCCTTAAAAAAAAAGTGCTTATGAAATACTCGAATCTCTTCAGTTAGCACAAATACAATGGGTGACCTAAAAGTTCAAGTAATGGCCCAGAGTGAGGGGAAGTGTATGTAATGTTGACTCCGGTTTACAGAAAGTGAATCTGAGTCATGACAAGATCCTGAAATTCTGCACGATCTCATTCTGCCTGTAAATGCCCTGGACTCAATGGTAAGCAAACGTGAACTCTGGCCAGGCAGGCAGAAGCACTTTGTTTTCCATTGTGTGGCGACACCAGCCTCCCATTGCTTCTGACAAAGGCCTTCGTCAAGCCGGTGTGTCATCGTTTGCGTTTGCCACGGCCGCAGCTCGCCGGCTGCGCGCGAAGACCCGCTCCCCGACTTGCCAGTAACTCTGGTCTCCCCGGGCGCGAGGCCAGGCCGGCCGGTCCACGCGGGATGCAGCGCCACCTGCTGGAAGCCGAGTGATAGAGCCGCAGACGGGACTAGACCGCGGAGACCAAAAAGACCAGCGCTGGGTGCCCTGTTGGCTTCGGGGCGACAGCCAGGCCTGACTGGAAGGAGAACAAAAACAGTAGCAGAAATACGCACCGTTTATCCAAACCAATCCTCCAGGCTACATGCCATCCTTTCCTCTCTGCGGAGTGTGGTGTGGTGTGTGTCCACGCGCCCCTGTCGGGAGCTATATCATGGTTGGACATTTGGGTGTGTCTGTCTGTGATCTCCTCCTCCTCCTCCTCCTTGCTGGATTTGAAGGAATTCTACAGCTGACAGAAGCCTCTCCATCAATTATCCCATTTAATCTCCACTATTCTGTACACGTAGATAAAACAGTCAGCCTAATAAACTGCCAGCACCCTGGCTCTCCTCGTAGAATTACTCATACCCTAACCACGTTGCAGGATGACAGCTAACTAATGAGCTTTCCCCTTTTCAAAAGACTTCGCCCACATGGAAACAAAGACTGTCCCAATCCCCCAGCCGGGGAGGACCGGCTGGCAGCAGGAGGCGATCAAGGCTGACTCGGAGATGAAGTCAATTCCAGCCGGCCGTGGGGTGGAGCGGTCTGATGTCAAGCGTCAACCCTTCCACGCGGCCGGGGGTGGGTATGTCAGAAAACTCAGCGCGTCGGCATGTGTGGGCTTCTGCCAGAATCTCGTTGGCTCTTTAGAGATTTGCTGGCGGATGCCACAATCACCAGGCGACTGTCCCAGCCTAAGAGGTCACTGACTGAAAACCATGCGCATCTGTTAAAGCAGAAGGCCGGAAAGACAAAGCAAGGAAGGGTGCTGCTGCTTTGGCAATGTAGAAGTGTTTGCTGACAGTCCTAGGAACGCCAGTGACCCAGGCGATGGAGTCTTCTGGATTTTCCTGGCGACTGAATAATAAATACTACAATATCCTGAGGACTCTTTTATGCCAGGCAGTAGGCTAAGCACTTTACCTTTGGGGTTTTTTTTTTTTCCTGTAATCCTCACAACTGCCCTATAAGATAAGCACTATGATCAACCCTGCTTTACAGATGAGGAAACTGAGGCCCAGAGAGGTTAAATGGCCTGTCTAAGGTTACACAGCTCAGAAGAGTAGAGGCAGGAGTCCAGGCCCGGTCTCGCTGGCCCAAAGACTATGCTGCTGGTGTTTACTCTGCTGCTTCCCAGCTGTGAGGGCCCTATAGGCCTTGAACTGTGCTGCGGTTTACTGTTTATTTCAGGGCCAAAATGACTCAGCAGCCACATGACCACACCACTCGTTTTCCTGACCCCCTGCATATGAAAGCAGGGCTTGAGGAAAGGGCTTTCGTCCACTTTGTTTTGAGCCAGGGCAACAGACTGGAAATGGTTGGAACAAAGAGTTCTGGGTCAGAGGTCAAGGGCAGTCTGGACTGTGACAGCAAAAACAAACAGGGCCTCTCACGGCGGCCGTCAGTGCCATGTGGGGACCCGCAGGCTGGGCCTTGCACACACGTCTCCGAATGGAATGGACCGGGTCTGAAGGGCAGCCTGGCCTGTTCTTAGGTTGTGGGGGCAGGTGGGGAAAGCACTGTCCTGGATTCGACTTCCAGTTCCACCACATTCCTCATGCCGCATTCTGTGGAACTTGTGGGACAGATGCAAGGAGCAGCATATGGCAGCAGCATCTCTGAGAACTTCAGAGATTCCAAGGCTTCTCAATATAAAGCGGCAATAATGGCACCCACCACACTGAATTGTGGGGTAATGTGAGCCAAAGTATGAGAAAGTGTGGTTATGCTCCAGGGCTCTGTAGAAACAGTTTTATGGTTATCAGTTCCCCAGCAAAAAAAAAAAAAGTACTATTGTTCTCATTAATTCTGGCATGCACTTGAATGAGAAATGGCAGAGGGATATTATCCTGGCAGTCTTTGCCCTCTGGTGAAAGCTTTCTGGACAGAGGTACATAGTTTGAAGTTTCCGGGAGGTAGTTTGACCTGGCTGGGTAATCAGACGGACGTGTCCATCAAAACCTAAGTTCACTTCCACCACAGGCAGTGCTATCTTCTCCATTAAGCCAACCAGTCCTAAGGGCAAAAGAAAATGGTGCCAGGTTTACGTCTAAAGGCTCTGAGGGGCACTGGATGGATGAGAGGGAGAGAGAAGGGAATGCTGAAGCCCGGTCCTCCCCGTGGGAGCAGGGAAGCTGAATATGCCAGCCTCTCCCCTTCCTGGGTTCCAGGGGAGCCCCATTCCCTGGGGGAAACTGGCACTCTCTAGCTGGCTCAGGCCTCAGGCCTTCAGACAAAAGCCTCTTGTCTGGGAGGGCTGGGGGATGCCACACAGCCACTTCTTCCTAACGTGATGTTTGTTCTGAATGTTATCTAGGTCCTGAAAAGCGATTTCCCTGAACTGACTTTAAAATATCCTATATGATAAGTGGACAGTTGTCAGCAGCATGTGCGTCTCCCATTAGGGGAATGGTTAAGGAGAGGCTGGCATATTCTACGCTGTTTATGAGAGTTTATCAACAGGTGGAGGAGGAGCGCCATAACGTAAAGGAAGGCTTGCGTTAGGCTCTGACGTGAAAATCAGAGAAAAATGCTGCCTGCAGAAGCGTATCATGGTAGGAACTGACATACGAAAGATAACTGGTAAACCTAATTGTCACAATCTGTCATGGTGAACACGGGATCTCATGCATTTGTGAAAACCCATGGAACTGAATGACACAAAGATAAAACTTAATGTAAATGATGGACTTGAGTTAATAACAGTGTTTCAATATTGGTTCATCAATTTAACAACTGTACCACCTAATGCAGGATATTAATGCTAAGGGAACCGTGTGTGGGGAAGGCTATAGGAAAAATATTTGTACTATCTGCTCAATTTTTCTGTAAACCTAAAAGTCTTCTAAAAAATGAAATCTATTACTTTTGTTAACAAACTAAAAATAAATGAAAAACTAGATGGAAATAAATCAAAATGCTTAATAGTACTGTTTCTAGATGATGAAATTATGACCAATTTTTTTATTTTTACTTTTTGTATTTTCTACATTCTAATTTTGTCTATATTTATGTGTCACTTTATCAATCAGGTAAAACAAATTGTACAGTTTTAAAATCTTGTCTGAGGGCCTGTTCTCTGAGGCAGAAACTGTATTTGCTCAAAGTGATCTGTTGTCTAGTTCTCTCTACACAGTAGGAACTTAATACATTTTGCTAATAAAACATAAGCACCTTTGTGTTTTTGGTTTTTTTTGAGAAAGATTAGCCCTGAGCTAACTACTGCCAATCATCCTCTTTTTGCTGAGGAAGACTGGCCCTGAGCTAACATCATGCCCATCTTCCTCTACTTTATATGTGGGACACCTACCACAGAATGGCTTGCCAAGTGATGCCGTGTCCGCACCCAGGATCCCAACGGGCGGACCCTGGATCGCCAAAGCGGAACGTGTGCACTTAACCGCTGCACCACCGGGCCGGCCCCATAAGCACTTTTAAATATGTCCTCAACTCTGTGAGCCTCGTAGCCTGAAAGTTTGTTGCCTCATGGCTCAGAAGAGGGCATCAGATTAAAGTAATAATTGTGAGAGGAAGGAATCAGATGTTAAGTAATTTGCCCAAAGTCAAGAGAGAATTCACACCTGGGGGGAGGGGTCAGAGCCCACACTCCCAACCCTGTTCTCAACCGCCAAGCACAGATCTAAAACCAATTATTGATGTAGTTGCTTATTTAAAACAATTTGTTATTAAAATAATATTTATAAATTTTATTTTTTCATTTCAACTGAGTTAAATGAATAAATATTAATTCAAACAGTACTATGATTAGTATTATGTGTGATTAGTATTATGACTAGTTAAATGCTAGGTTTAACTTGAGACCTGACTTTAAACTTTGTGAACTACTTTGTAAATGTTGGATATTTCGTGGAGAAAATAAGAGGATGTAGTTGCCTCTTAATTTTTACATCTTCTGTTTTCATAGGAACCAAGTTAGTCTCTCGCATACTTTATACTAACATCATCCGGAAGGCGTGAGTGGGAGTCCCCTTTTGAAAAGACTTTCTCATTCTCGTCCCCTCCACCCACCATAGTCTCACCTGTTCCATCACTTTAAAACTTCACACGAGGAATATTTGCTAATTGGAAATTAATTGCACGTGTTTGCCCATCTATCCCTTTCCTTGCATCTTCAGACCCTTTGAAGGTTGTCACCTTAAACCCCTTGAAAAATGAAATGTCCCCTGGAGTTAGAGAGGAACAGTGACATGCTGTGAAACCTGTGACCACTGTCTTCTCATTATTTGGGGAGATTTAATTTTTAGAAATAGACAATATATGAGAAATCTGATGACTAAGAAAGTTGAGTGAGCTGTATAATGCAGTGTTTAGTTCCCAAAGGAGTGCAACCCAAAGTAACATCACCAGTAAAAGTGATACAAAGGCAATTCCAAAAGAGTCCCCAAATTGCCTTGACTGATGACAGTGCTATTGGAATAAACTCATTGCCTCCCAAGACCATTACTTCAATGATGATTATTAGGTGTCTATGTGTTAGCATGTTTGTTGTAAAACTCAGTGTGACACAGCATGAGTGGTACCTCACACGTACATTGAATTCGAACATACAGACAACCACACGGCTTCCCTTCTTGCCGACTCTATGGATTACAAACCTAAATACAAGCTGCGGAAGAAGATTTCACTAGAAGAAAGAGTTCCATGGCCAAGAAAACATTAAGCACAGGGCTAGAGTATCTTTGAGCCTGTTCACAACACAAAGATTCCAAGATTTAGTATTTCAGAAGAGCTTCCGGCAGCTTGAATTATTTTTCAGCAGTGAGTTTTCACTGAATCAACTACTTCTTTCTCCTTTAAATGGTGATAATCATTTATAGGCTGGTATTAAGAATGTCATCACTGAGAACTCTTTCCTGTGACTCATTGGCACTGAGCTCCTGAACTGAATTAATTTGCCCAGAAAGTACCTTCAAATACCACTTATCCAGAATGCAAATAACCAGAGAGCTCAAAGAACCAGATTTATTTTCTGCACTCAGCTTTTCTAGAAGGAAGAGGAAAACAACAATATTATGACTACAGCAACTACTACTATTACCAGTAATAATAATACTGGCTGCTATGCATTGGTAAGTACTATTAAGGACTTTATAGTTTAATTTTTTTAATTGAATAGGTAACACATTACTTGCCAGAATCAAAAAGGTATAAAAGAAACATAGATACAACAAATTACATATATACAGATTTTTTTCTTTCCATTCCTTTCCCCATTCCCTTGGTTCCTCTCTCCAGAGGCCGCCACAATTATTAGTTTATTAGGTATCCTTCCAGGGTAACAAAACAAGCATATATTGTTATATTGTAAATCATATATATGTGTGTGTGTATATATACATATATATATCTCCTAATGCATTTCTCACATAAATTTTAGCACTCTATTTATACTGCTGTACATCCTACTTCTTTCTTTTAATATCTCTGAGTCAGTTCTATATATAAGCTTCTTTCTTTCTAATGGGTACACGGTATATTATTTCTGGATGTATCAAATTTTTTTAAAATAGAAACTTAAATGGAACGGAAAGTTTCTTACAGATTTTTTTCAATCTCCTACATTTATTGCACTCTATAATAATAACTAGTGTTCATTATGATGACACTGGCATGTCTTTGGAATATTAAGAAAAGACTAAAATTTTTGTTCAGTATAATTTTGCTTTAAAGCATATTTTCATTGGAATTGTATTTGGAGATCAAAGCTTCCTATCCATCCATTGAAAGAGTCCTGTCATTCATCACACACAGTATTCTTTGCTGCCACTAGGTGGTAGTCCAACCATAATGTTGTTACCTGAGCCTCAGGAACCTGTTCCCTACACACAGGTCCTAGCTTAGGCTCCATACTGGACAAAGCCAGTCTTGAATGAAATCGCACCGTGTGAAGTATGTTTCCAAGCCCACTAAAGTTTACACAGAACCATGGAGTGAGGATGACAGAGGTAAAGCACTCTATTCAGGAAGCAAAACTCTACCCACAATGGTACGGAGATGACTAAGGCTGGTAGGGCATGAGTGATAGCCCCTCCTGGTGATGCCTTCAATAGTAACTTCTCCCACTCCAGGGATGGCCCAGTGATGCTGAAAGCTGACGCAGATATCTTCCATGACCTTCCAACTACCACAGCCTGCCCAATATGTGCACTGGGGAAAGGAAGTCTGAGAGAGAAGCAATGTGGCGGCCTTAGGTCTGTGCTGGTCCTGCTTTGGCCTGGGATGTGCCCTGGGCTAGCAGTTCAGCTTCTGCCAGCACAGGCGATTTGCCTCAGGAGGCAAAGATCCAGATTTCCCCTGTCTGTGAACAAAGCTTTTCTCCCCATTTCCTGGAGTTCCTTCAGTTACATTCAGTTTCCCAAGTAAGTTCTGAGCCACTTCCCAAAAGAAATACATGGACCTGCCAGCCTTAACGGAAGCCAAATCTCCACATCTAGGTCAGTTTGCAAACATGCCGAGTGCGTGGTATACTCACAAATGCTACAGTGACACAGAAAAAGAAGCACTCTGTGTGAGCCAGGGGACTAGAAAGGTTTCATGAAAGAGGTGGCACTGAGAATGAGAACTGTAGTGCTTGGAGCTGGAAAGGGCTGTGGCGAACATCTGGGCAGGGTGTTTCATAGAGTCCCCCAGGATCCTAGGGGTGCAAGGAGGTACCTCAGGAACCATCCTGGGGGCCGAGCAAGGAGGAGTCCCAACAGTCAACCCCCACTTCAGCCTAAACAGCTCCAGTTTTGGGGGTTCAGCACAAGCTATGTTTGGACAAAGAATCCCACTGTTTTTTGTTTTTGGTTTTGGTGAGGGAGATTAGCCCTGAGCTAACATTTGTTGCCAATCTTCCTATTTTTGCTTGAGGAAGATTGTCACTGAGATAACATCCATGCCAACCTTCCTCTATTTTGTATGTGGGATGCCTCCACAGCACGGCTTGATGAGCAGTGTGTAGGTCTGTGCCCAGGATCCAAACCTGTGAACCCTGGGCCACCAAAGGGGAGCAGGTAAACTTAACCACTATGCCACCGAGCCAGCCCCTCTTCTTTCTATTTTAAGTTGGAATCACTGATCTAGTCCAAACTGCTCATTTTACAGATGAGAACATTGAAGCACACTGGGGACCTGCCTAAAGTCACACACGGTGGAGAACATTTTGGATATGCTGAAGAAGGGAGAACACATGGGAACAAGAAAGAACCACATCTCATTTGATCCACACATTAGAAAAGCAAGTTTGTCCAACCATAGGAACCTAAAGGCAGTTTGTATTTACCTCCTAGGTTCTAAGAAATCCATTTTCTCTGACCAGAGACACAGACATTGAGCCTCAGATGCAACACATATTTAATACTTACTAAACCCCAAACCTATGTCCACAGAACTTGAAAAGTAATAGAATACATGTCCATGGTCCACATGAGTTTTTTCTCTTTTCCGTCTTTTCACTTACTGTCTTAAAGCTATTTACTACTCTGTCAAATTACAATTAAGAAAAAGGCAGCTCTCCCTCCTGGGGCTACGTCGCTGACCGTCACTGACTCTGAGCCAGGCTTAGCAGTAAATACGCTGGTAGACGTTTGGCAAAAAATCCTCTTATTGTAAAATATTTCCTCTTTCTCACCAACTTGTGTTTCCCCTTATTTTACAAAATGTGGAATTAATTTCAGACTAAATTCAAGAGCTGGGGTCAAGACATAAATTGGGAAAACCAAGAGTCAGCACGAAAAGATTAACTTGAAAAGTGGTGGGAAATCTATAATTCAGGTCACAAGGAAAAGGACCCTCTTGCTTTTCTACTCTGCTGATGAAGAGAAAACAGAAGGTGTCCCCTCAGTTTCCTGCTGTATTCAGGTGAAAGAAGCCCAGCTCAAACCAAATTAAGCAAAAAAAGAGAATTTACAAGCCCAGGAGTTGGGAAAGTGCAGGGGTGGAGCATGCTTAAGGTGGCAGGTGCTCACATGGTGTCATCAGGCATCTATTTCTCCCTCTCTTGCCTCTGCTTTATTCTGATTGACTTCATCCTCATTCAGGCTCTCCTGGAGGGAAGGCAAAACTCCGACAGTTGTAGGCATGCAAACTCAAAGCCCTCCAGGAAGAGAGCACCTGTGTCCCAATAGCTCTAGGTATGGGAAGTTGCATCTCATTGGATTGGATTGTATGATATGCCCCTCATTGAAGATATTGGTGTGATTCTGATTGGTCATCCTGTGTCACATGCCCACCCTTGGCCCTGGGAACTGAGAACTTACCAGAGGTCACATCTTGTTAGAAGTGAGTCTTAAAAGACGGAACCCAAACCAAATGCTAAGAGTAGGGGAGGGGCAGTTCCCCAAAAGGAAAAGATAGGTTCTGTTGCTGGAAGAAGGGATGTTGAACAGGCGAAAACCACAGCTGTGTACTCCCTTCATCTACCCAGCTCTCCTGCTCTCTGTGCTCATCAGATAATGCATACCTGATGCCTTTGGAGGGCTGGGGAGTAGCTAAATAACAGGAACTATTAGCTAAGCTAGCCAGCCCACTCAATTCTTTGTTCATTAAACAAATGTCTGTTTGTAGTAAGCCATGCACATGGATTGAGCACATGCAGGGAGTGTTACCAGGTAAACTGGCTTCCAGGAGAGTGTCAGGAAAAAACCACAGGGCGAGTCCCTAGGGCCGTATTTTGAGCCTTGGCTGGTTGTCAACTATCTTTTCTTTCTTCCTGCAGGCCCCAGGGTACCAGCCTTTTTGCTTTTTCTATCTACTCTGTTTCCTGGGAGTTTTTCTCTGATCATAACTTCGACTCGGCCTAGGACATGTCTTTCCATCTACCTTTGACACTCTAGAAAACAAGGATCAAGATTTTCTTCTTCATTAGAACTAGAAATACACTGAGGACTGGGAAAATTTCAAAGATTCAGAAGTCTTACAGTTTTCTAATGGTCATTGTTCCTGATCATCATCCTTTTCAGGTTCCCAAGGTTAGGGGGGTTCCTAAACCGTCATGACATTTCTATCTCCTCTTCCGTGCATGCAATGGAACTCCCAGAATCTCTCTCCCACTCCTGTGTATCAGCAGTCTCAGCTGCCACTTACCGAGCCTCACATTGGACTGGGCACTATGGGAAATTCTTCAGTGTATTATCTCATGTCATCCTCACCTCGCCTCTGAGGGAGGTTCCAATACCATCCAATCTAATACCATTCACCAAAGAGGAATCTGGGGCTTGGAGAGGTGAAGTCACTTGCCTGAATTCACATGACCAGTCTGTGGCAGCCAAAGAACTAGGTCTGCCTGACCTTGGAGCCATGCTCTTGACCACTACACACTGTCCTCTTTGGACCTCTGCTTCAGGAAGCCCTTCTCCAGCATGGAAGCCTGAACACACAGAATGACAAGAACAAACAAGGGTGTACTGGAAGACCACTCAGGAGCCCCCAAAGACTCAGAAAGGCAAATGACACCTCTGATGACCACAGGGCTGAGTGATTTCAATCTCAGTGTCTGACAATGCACCCTCTCCAACCAACATACACAGAAGAGGTTATAGCAGGGGTTTTCTTCATGCATTACCCCAGTTGGTACCTACCAGAATCACCTCTATTTTATGTAGTTGAATGTTTCTCAACCTTGTTTCATCAAAGTGCCCTTCTGATAAGTGCAAAATTCTTACTACCACCATCCCAAATTCTGGTATGGTCTCCAGTAGTCTCTTCCTTCCCATTCTATCTTCTGCATTTCCCCATCTCACCAGCCAAAGGATTTTCCCAAACTTCACTTCCTGTAGTTTGAATTACAAAAGAAATACCCTTTCTTCTTTTCTGTTTCTGTAAAACAAAATTATTCTATAATGTTGAATATGATTTTCAGAATACACCCAGACATATTTAAAATATTTACCACCTTTGTGGCATGGTCCCAAACCAATCAGAACTGCTGCTAGTCCCTACAGCATACCGGTGAAGACCAGCAGAACATCAGTCCTGCGTACACCCCAGCCAGGAGTCCTGCAGTACTTCCTGAGGGGACCTCCCCCACCACCGCAACTGAAAACAAGTCATTGAAGTAGGTCCTAGTGTTTCTGCTAGGTTGCCACAGAACTCCACTAGGTGAGGAACAAACAAAAATGGAGATTGCATAATTCTCTTTCTCTTTTCTTTTACATAAACCTTCCTTCTTAACCAGTTTCTTCGTGTACAACGGATGGAATTACCACAGATGAGTAACAACAGCCAGGTGTGTTACCATGTGTCAGAATGAGGCCCTGCAGTCCATTAAGTGGCTACCAGGCAGACTTACCCTATGGCTCATCTCAATATTGAACTATTAGGAAACTCAGCAGGTGTCTACACAGCAGCCAACCACTTATTCCTCACAAAGGAATTTATATTTGCTTTTCAGTTCATGAGGGGGTGAGGCACTTGGTTTCATAATCCTTGAACACTGACCCAGTCCTGGAAGAAGCCAACATCCAAACTTGAATATTTCTGCTCTTGCCTGTGCTAGAAGAGGAGCCTGGTGACACCCAGGGAACTCAAAGGACCTGTGCTCCTCTGACATGAGGCGCACAGCGCAGAGCCTTCAGGGGGATGTCAAAAGTGAGGAATACTGCTCGACCTGCCAAAACAGCAAGAGGGCCCCAAAGAGATGGAGCCAGAGTCAGGAGGACGGTGAAAAGTATCAGGGCCTTCAGGTAGTCGCTGAAACGACTTACATATGTGAAAAAGCCTCTGTTGATTCCCAAAAATAATGGGAAGGTCTCTTTTGCTAGGGCTGCAGAGACAAAAAAGTTCTCCCCTGGAAGATCCAAAGGGAAACAAAACGACAACACTGAAACAGATGCTACATTTTTGTTCACAAAAAAATAAGATATATTCAGTTCAATCAAATTTTGTGGAGGGCCTGTGGGTAGGTGTGGCAGGTGATGTAAGGGTGAATTTCCCCCTGAGACTCTCCTGCAAGCACATCACGGAGGTTAGTCAAGCTATTTCTGGGCTTCTGAGGAGCGAGAAAGTGAACGATGAGCCCTCGAGATCTCTTTAGGGTCACCTCAAATCTCCAGTCCTGGGCTGAGGAAGCCCAAAATCCCCCACTATGGATACTTCCCTGGGATTTCATCTGTCTCAGTCCTCTGACTTCAAGCTCCTGAGTCCCCTCCAGCTATCCGTGCAACACCCTGGCTCTCCTCCTGTCTGAGTTCCCAGAAAGGACACACTCCCACAACCAGGAAATTCACTGTAGCGTTACTGTAGACCAAAACGACCCAACCCCAGCAAGAGGAAACTAGTTAAATGTCCTATGGAACATTCATAAAATAAAATACTAAGTAGCATTGTAACAATGAGTTGAGCCACATATACTCTAGATAAATTGTCACGTGACCAAAACAAGGGTAGAACAGGGGGCAGAGGGGCTACTGTTTAAGAAAAAATACATGAACAACCATCACTGGAAACAAGAGCTGGGTACCTGGGCAATCAGGTAACCACGGTAGCATTTGGAGAGAGGAACTTGAGGCTAGGAGTCAGGAAAAGATGAAGTATGTCTTTTTATATGATTTTTTGGTAATGATGAGCAAGAGTTAATTTAAAACCTTTCTAATGAGGAAGGGGGAGGAGACGCCGCCCGCACAGAAGCATTAGGGAATGTTTCCACTTCACAGAAGATGTCCTAGAGGGCCAGAGGAGGGCTTGACATCCACAGGCCACAGGAAACTGCAGAGATTTCAGGTCCCCAAGTCCCTTTTTGAACGCCTGCTACTAAGGAGCTCCTCTGCCAGCCCCTCCCCATCACACCTTGGGGCTCCACTGGCTCTTTTCACGCCTTCTCCACTCTCCACACAGCAAACTTCAATTCTCCCCCTTCTTTAAAGCTGGACAGAAATTCCCTTCCTCAATGATCTACCGACAAACCTCTGTGCGTGATGGGGAGCCCTCCACTATCCTAGAGCATAAGAATTGCCTCGTTTCTTAATTTCTCTAAAGAAAATGTAATCTGGCTCGGTCTCCAGCCACCCTGCCCCTGCCCCCTCCTTTGGGATCATCAAAGAACTCAAGAATTCTAAAGTTTCCAGGATCCAGGAACATTGGGCAGGGGCCTCGGGTGCATCGTGGCAGCCAGCGAGCTGCTCATCATCTGGCCTTCGGCTCTACCTGCAAGCTCCTCCACCACCTCCAGGCCAGGCCAGGCCCAGAGCACTCACCCTTGGCCCCCAGGTCCTGAGACTCCGTGCTCACCCTCAGTCTCCACAGCCTCGTTCACTCAATTCGCCCCAAGTGTATCACAGCACGGGGTGCTGGATGGTGAGGCACACGAGTTCCCCCTACTCAAGACCTGCCACCCTCTCTCTGCCATTGGAGCCAGGCCACTCCCTGCTTCCCCTCAAAGCCCACTTCCCATCCCCGCCTCTCTCTAGCTCCTCCTTTCACTTCAAAACTTTAGAATGTTTCCATTCTAAAATGTAAAAGAGCGTGACACTGGCCATTCCCATCCAGGACAAGGGAATCCAGAATTCAGAACACACAGGCTTGCTCGTCTTCCCTGTAAGGAGGCAGGGGAACTTACCCGCGCCACAGAAAAAGTCCACACAGGAATCATCAAGCCACTACTCTGTTACACCCTCCTCTCAATAAATCATTGTGCTTTATCAGGGGAAATACTTTCCATGAATAAATGAGGATACGTCCAAAGGGGAGGCAAGGGCACTTCTCAGCCACGGTACCTGCGACTCACTTTTGTGGATTTAATGTCACAGGAGAGTAACTTGCACAGTAAAATGGCACTTCACAGGGTAGATGAGCTTCCCAAGGTTTGGCAGGTGAGCCTGAGTACAAAGGGAATTTCCTGCCCCCTAGCAAGGACAGAGGCGACATCTTTGGGTGGGTCTTCCTCAGAAGGTGGAATATCTTTGGTAGGAGCATGAACCCAAGGGGTTCTGATTCAACTGGTCCCAGGTAGGGCCCAGGCAGGTGTTTTTAAAGCTCCCCAGGTGCATCTCATGTGTAGCCAGGATTGAAAGCTGAATATGTGTAGGCCTAAGGCTTTCCAGTTCACTGGTGCTATGGGTTGGTTTTCCACCCAATCTCCATCTCCCCATCATGCGTCCTCAGATAAACCCCCACGTGTTGTCCAAGTTTTCATGCTCCAACAGTCTCCGGGTCAATACATTTAGATGCTGATGTCCCCTTATCCTGTTAGGCCTTTCCTCCTCCTGGGTCTCCCTTGTGGTTCCTGGATGTTGGAGGTGGAGCCCTTAGTACCCTCATTGGGCATTAGAGAGAGGAAAGCTGAGACCCTTTTGCCTTGGTGGCCAGATGGGATGTGAGAAAGCAGGATGGCAATCAAGTGCCACAGCAGGCTTTGGGAAAGCTGTAGATTGGTGGTCCAGGGTTTCTACGGCGGTGTCGTACACTCCCATCTCCCTACCTGGCAGGACCTGGACCCCCACTTCCGTGCTGCACTCCCCTCACCCAGGGAGATAGACAAGCACTTCGTCTCTCCTCTTCCTTCACCAGCTTTACTAGCTGTAGATCCAGCTGCTCTCCTGCTGTGGAGACAACATGACTGGTTACTCTTCAGCAGTGAAGTTCAGGAAGGGTTCAAGGTCAGTCAGGCTGGTTGAGAATGGAGATGTCACTCAAGATGGCCCTGTGGGTCCTATCATAAATAGACAGGCCTGGTCCCATGGTTGGCCCTCTACCCCGCTGTAATGAGCATCCTCTGCACCAATATTTCTAACCTTTGTGCTTAGAAAAATACCTTTTCCCCGAATTTTCATAGGGGATTCAGAAGTCTGACTTGTATCTCTCCCCAGATCTCAGCTGAGTTGGTGCCTGAGGGGTCTCGGGAATCCAGTTAGAGTCAGGCAATGCTCACCCTGAGCACAAGAAGGACCTCAAAGGCTGGGTCTCTAAGACATCCCATCAGTGGCTGTTGTTCCACCGGAGACCAATCACTCTTCCCACACCTTAGTTTGAGTAGAGATTCAGATGTTCCTCCTATGGAATGACAGTTTTATTCTCAGATAAGACCCCCATTTGCTGGTCATCTGCTGTTTCCATCATTTGCAGACTCGCCTTCATGGCCACCTGCCCCTACATGTTGGCTCACGTCACAGGACCACAAGGTGGTCTTGTGCTCCAGCACTCAGGCATCACCAGCCACAGGGTGACAATCTGTCTTCTCCAGAAATTGTTCCACTTTTTAGTAATTCAGAGTCCAAAGAGGAAGCTGTAAAATTCCATATTCTCCTGAACATTTTAGCAACCTCAATATGGCTGTAGTTGTGTCTTCTCCTCTCCCCACTGCCGTGTAGCTGCTCGGGGGTTATGACTTTTGAGATGGACTTTCAAGCCCAGTCTCTTCACAGTTCTCTGGTGGTCCCCAATCTACACAAGTGAGGGATTTGGACCTGGGATGGCTACCAAACTCTCTGTTGCGTCTCTTGTATGACCTTCTCTGCTGCTCAGTTCCCAGCATGGTAGTGCTGAATAAACCTGGGAGATGTCACCTCAGGTCTGAATTACCACCTTTCTGCATCTCTAATTTCCCAGGTAGATATCAAGGGTTGATCACATAGTTTTCATTTTTGGTCTTTATTGTTTCTTTTTTTTCTTACATAAGTAATACATGAATACCTCCTAATTGCACAAGTGTCAAATAATACAGAAGTCTACAGAGCAGAGCTGAAACCTGCACCAGCCCTCCCATGGCCACACTGCCCACAGTTGGCTAGGTAACCTTTCGGCCCCTTTTCTGGACACTTACATCAGACACAGTCCATGGATTCTTGAACGTATATCGTTTTTTTATTTCTCACTTTTTTAGATACAGATGTTATTTTGCAACTTTTAAAATGTGATGTTTTTCACTTGGAAATCTTTCAAGTTAGGAAGTATTGATATATGTCATATATGTGTACATACACACGTGCATATATAATACGCTCATACCCTACATTTTTATATTCATACAAAAGAGAAGGTTCTATACACATGCTTTTGCACTTTGATTTTTAGACCCTAGAAAACTCAGCACCTATAAATCTCCCTTGTTATTATTAACTGCATCCTCTTTCATCATTTGGATGTGCCAAAATTTATTAACCAGAAGCCCACTGAAGAACGTTTTTGTTACAAGTATCCTTCTCCTCTATCTTTAATTGAACCTCGTATTCTGTGGAGGAATCATGAAACCTAAGAGTTGTTACGTGGAGAAAGCATGCTGGACAGAAAGGAAGAAAGGAAGAATTCCTGGGCGAGGAAGGGCTAAGAGACTCTTGATTCCTCTCCTAACCCTTTTGTTGTTTGATGCTTAGTGTCAGCTCAGATCTTTATTTTCCAGTTTCAGCTTTAGTTTGACCTCAAGCTCTTTGGGCAAGTCATTCCAAATGACAGCTCCATACATGTGTGCGCAGTGATTGTCTCTGGGTAGAACAAGCTGTCCTTTCCCATTAAAGATGCTCTGTCCTTAAGTGACTCATCTCCTTTGAGCATCTAAGCTCAGGTGTGAGGAATTCTGTTCAGAACCAGTTGTGCATGAACGTAGCTTCTACTCCTGAATGAGGCGGCTGCTGTTCACCTGACAATCTGAAAATATCAATGTAATGTTTTGAAGCATTGGTAACTAATTGGCCTTGGTGGTTTGCTTTCCTCTAGTTCTGCCTCCCTGGTCAAAGAGACCTCATAGAGTCGTGGGGTCACTTTAGCCAAAATGAAGTTGTGTATCCCAAGAAAGCCTTGAAACTGCTTTTTCAAAAACCTCCCTTGTTTTGTTTCAGTATTTCTGACACTGTCGCTCATATCTAGTCATGCAGCCATGCATCCACTGAGTGCTTGTTTATGAGCCTAAATTTCCTGTCACTGAGCATAACTTTTTATTATTTTTATGTTTTTAATCCATGCCACTGAACCAGTTTTTCATCTTCATTTTGACGTTAACCCCACCCCATCCTGCTCTTTCATCATCTTCTCCTGCGTCTATGTGCCTCCTCTTTAGCCTGGAACCCATGGTTGGCTATTTCAGGCATGTAGCAGAGTCCAGAATCCCTTGTCTCTTGGGGTCTCACTGTGGCCAATTGGCTTGCCCATCCTTAGCCCAGAAGCGCCCCTACTGTCCCCTCCACCCCAGCACTGCCCCTGAAGATGTGCCCCTCCTTCTTGCCAGGTTAACCCCACTGCCTGGCCCTCTGTCTTCTACCCTCAGCTCTGTCTGCGACCTTGCTCCATCGAGCATCCTCTCACTCACTCATATTTTCCACCTTCAACTGGTTGCTTCTTCTGCAAAACCAGAAACATGTACTCAAGCTCCCTCATACTAAAGACACTTTGTCTCAGCCCTGTTATTTCCTTAAGCTACTGCCTTATCACGTCTCCTTCTGCCAAAGTTCTTTGAAGGCTATGCCGCACTGGTTTTCTCCACGTCCTTACTGCCCAATCATTACTTTAAATAAGTAAAAAGTTAAACATAAAAGTAATACATGCGTATGGTAAAGAGTCAATGAAGGAGGTATAAAAATGGGAAATGAAGAAGGTACAAAGTGGAAAACAAAAAGCCCCTACTTGGGAGGGAGAGATGAAGAAGCAGACCACAGAGGATTCTTAGGGCAGTGAAACTGCCCTTGGTGGATACATGTCACTTTTACAGACCCACAGAATGTACGCCACCAGGGGAGAGCCCTGTGGTAAACCATGGGCTTTGGGTGATTATGACATGTCCACACAGGTTTATCAATTGTAACCAACATACCAATATGATGGGGATGTGGATAATGGGAGAGACTAAGCATGTGTGAAGGCAGCAGGTATATGGAAAATCTCTGCATCTTCCACTCAATTTTTTCTGAGAACCTAAAACTGCTCTAAAACATAAAGACTGTTAAAAAAAAAAAACTGAAGTGTTTTCATAACTAAAGTAGGGTTCACAGCAGCCCTGGGGGCAGAGGGCACAGGAAACTCCTTTTCCTTATGGAGGGCACAAAGGAACAACATTGATTCACGTATACACACTCCATCTGTATCTGTGCACACACACACATACACATACACACATGTCCCAAACATCCCTTCCCACCTGTATGCTCTGAGGATCTTTACACTGAAGCCTGACCATACCCTAAGTTGACCCTGAGTGAGTGCTTTGCAGAAATCCTGTCCCCACCTGCAAATGGTGCTGGAGTAGCTGACTTTCAAGCTCCCTGTGGTATGTGGGGTGAGGTCCAGGGTGCTAGGCCTTTGTATTAATTCTCCATTGTAGCGCAACAAATTACCCCAAAACATATCCACATAGACAATAGGCATTTGTTATTTCATACAGTTTTTAAGATCAGGAACCCAGGGACAACCGGGTGTTTTGGAGTCTGTCATAAGGTTGCAGTCAAGATGTTGGCCGTGGCTGCACTCATGTAAAGGCCTGACTGGGGCTGAAGGATCCACTTCCATGATGGCTCACTCAATGGTTGTTGACTGGAGGCCTCAGTTCTTTGCCACATGGGCCTCTACATGGGGCTGCTTGAGTGTCCTCACAACATGGCAGCTCGCTTCCCCCAGAGTGAGTGACCCAAGAAAAAGCAAAGCAGAGGCCACAATGTCTTTTATGACCTAGCCTCTGAAGTCATGTACACTGTTTCCACAACATCCTGTTGGTTCATACAGGTCAGCCCTATTCAATGTGAGAGGGAACTACACAGGGCACGAATTCCAGGAGGCCAGTATCATGGGGGCCAGCCTGGACACTGGCTCCCACAGCTTTACAAGTGCACTTCTGCCTGGTTCCTAGCATCCCACCAGTTCTTGCTTGTTCTTGGCTGGCATCGTAATACTTCTGTTTGGTAGGCCTCAAACTGCCATCTGAACAGTGACCACCTGTGACCTTAAAGACAATCACATGTTGCTTCATGACAGTGATAATGTTCTCAGAAATGTGTGATTAGGCAATTTCATTGTTGTGCAAACATCATAGAGTGTACTTACACAAACCTAGATGGTATAGCCTACTGCACGCCTAGGCTGTGTGGTACTAATCTTATGGGATCTCTGTCATATATGCGGCCCATCATTGACGAAAACGTTATTATGCAGCACATGACTGTACTTTTATATGGTTTGAAACTTTTACAGTGAGAATGTATTTTATGATTTAAAATATTTTCAAAATAAAATATCACCAATTTGATGAAGTTACCCTCCCTCCATCTGACTGCTACTCATGTTCCCTACAGGAGATAGGGGAAACTAATTAATTCAAAGCATCCGGAGTCACTTTTCAGAAAAGTAATATATATTACTTTTATATATTATATACATTACTTTTATATATTACATCATGCATGTATTTGTGTGTGTATATGTTATATATTTTATACATAGATCTGCATACGTATATATACACTTTACAGTTTTACTCAAATGGAATCACACACTCTTCTGACCTTACTTTAAAAAAATAAAATAAATAATATATCTCTGCACAGGAATCTGGGAACGGTGGCTGTTCCTGGTGAAAGGCTCTGAGCAGGTGGGACAAGGGGGTGAAGAAGCAACTTCCATTTTGCTTATACTGTTTTGTATTATTAGAATTTTGTATATGTCTACACATTGCCTATTCAATAAATAAATCACTTAAAATTATATATCTTGAAGATCTTTCCATATTAGCACATCCAGATATAACTTTATTTTTAATGACTTCAAAGTAGTCAGTTATACAGGTGGTGATGATTTTTGTAATCAACTTCCCTTTTCATGGGAGTTTGGGTCATTCTCACGTTTTAGGGTTGTTGTTATTATTATTACCAACAATGCCACAAGGAGAATGCTCGTACGTATACCTCGGAATGCTTTGGTGACACTTCTTCTCTTCCTGCTCCCAGACCCTTCCTCTTGCACTATCTGCACATAGATCTCGTGATGGCTCCTCTTTGACTACTCATCCTTGAATGAGGTGAGTTTTTCTAGACAAGCACTTGCAGGAGATCCCTCTGGGGAGAAGACCAAGGTCAGGTTCCAAGCATTCGAGAATGTCCTCCTGAGCCCAGATGTGGGTCAGAGATTCCTTTAGGCAGCAGGACGGGCAGGTGGAGGGCTGCATGCAGCACAGCCCCTCTTCAGTCCCCTGTCACCAGGATGGCGACATGTGGCTGGTTCCAGCATGTGGCTTGTCTGTGAGTGTCCTGATTCATCCTCACCTCCTCTGCTTCTCAGGAATGAACTGGGTGCAGGGTAGCTCCCACCACCCCTGCCCCTGCTCCTGCTGGGGCAAAAAGGGGATTTGCACCTCAGTGTGAGCCCATTACCCTAAAGAGGTGAACTTGGCCAGCTCTTTCTGAGATCTGAGCGCCCCGTCTCCACTTCCGCCATCCTCCTGTCCCATCTCACTGCTTTTGGCATGCCTTCTGCCTATTTTGCATAATACATGTATACAGTAACAAGCAAACAAAAACCAGCACAAAAGGTATGCAGGAAGCAGGTTTTCCTCTCATACCTGACCTGTACTTGGTCCCCAAGTCGTCTTCCAAGAGTCAGTCTCTGTTCCTTGTTTCTTGCAGGTCCACCTGGACAAGGTCTACACATATCCAGATATATGAAGCTGCAGGAAACTAACAGGGAGTGGTTTTATTTTTCACTGATTATGACTTATTACTGTGCTCTGTCCAATCTCCCTTCTCTACTGGCTGGGCAAAAGATGAACAGATCCCATAGCTTTCTGCTCACCTTTAGTTATCAAGAGTCTTGTCTAACCTAGTTTAAAACTCTCATCTCATATCAACTCAAACTCACCCCATCACCGGCTGGGGGCACTGCAGTGGGCATGCCTGCTCCTTCACTCCTGTCCCCACCACAGCTCTTGGAGTGGAGACGGGAGGGACATGCTTGGTTCCATGATATCTCCCCCTCCTTTTTCAAGGCTGGGGATTGGGAGGGACAGCAGGTGGGAAGGGTCAATGTCTCTTAACTGCTCCCATTGTGCTCCTCTCTCTGTGAATGGTCACAGCTTCCCGGCTAACATTAGCCATCTGGCGATGCTCTCTGAGTGGCTGACATCCTAATGCAGCCTCTCAGGTAAGTTCTTCAGAGAGGGGCTCTCCCACATGATTTTCCCACGTGGCAGAGCCAGCTGGGGGTTGACCTCTTCCAATCTCCCTAGCCTCCTGCTGCCGGGATCTCCTCACCCTGTGACAGGCAACAAGATAGCTCAATGCTGTCAGTCTCCATGGTGTCCATTCATCCCACGGGAAACCAGCACATCTCTTCCAAGCCAGACCCTGCCATCTCTCCCAAGGTTCTTCGCCCTCCCTCTCCCCACCTCAGTAGGCGCAGGGCAGATCAATGTATCAACAACCTGAGCAGCAGACCAACTGGCAAGTGAGATACCAATCTCCCTTCTTGCAGGTATAATTCAATCTTTAAGAATGTTTCTCTTGAAGCCCTCCTCACTTAGCTTGTGGGAAGAAAACGAAAAACTCCAACACTCCTTTCTAGGCTAATCAGGGTAGAAGGAGGTTGTGGGGAGTGTGTACTGATGATCATGGGGTCAGTTCTATCATCTTCCAGTAAGCCCTAGAAAGGAAGTCTCTCCAGTTGTTGCTGGCTTTCTATAGAAGATGCAGTATTTACCCTTGTTCATCTCCAGCTTTGGCCTCCCAATTCCACTGCAACAAGAAAGTCCCACTCAACATACCACCTCTTTTTACCCAAATGGTAGTGTACTGCTGCCATTGTGCCACAGCTTAACAACACATCTTAGAGATTGTTCCAACCCAGTTCACAGAGCTCTCCCTCTTTTTAAAAACATGTCATAGTATTCCATTTTATTGATATATCGCTACGAAACTAGTGCCCCTTTGATGAGAATTTAAGTTGAGGACTTGTCAATATTTCATTTTGTATTTACAACAAAGGAATTCTCAAGAACTAAAGCCAATTCATAGACTGTTTGAGGGAGTGGATGTCTATAGACAAAAAGGGGCATCCAGGTAAAAGTTAGACTAGAGATAAGATAACAACAGGAATGTCTAATCTGAGTCATAGGGTGAGTTCATCAAGGTCTACTTAAGCTTTCTGAGCCTTTATTAGCTCTGCGGGGTAAAGTCTAGCTTCAAGGAGGGAGTGGGTACTCAGTGTACTACCAGCTAGGAGAAAGGTCACTGATAGGCTTCAAGCAGAAACGTGCTCAGTGCCGTTTCAGAAAAGCCTAGCCATGCGATTTTATCTTCACCCCCATTTGGGACCACTTTTTTTCTCACAAACAAGTCTGTGATTGTATCTCATATGATGTCTTTGCACACATGCGCTGTTTTCCTCCTCATCCTGGATCCATAATCCTGAATGAAAATATAAAATGGTCCCTCTTGAAAGGTGTGTTTGTGCTGGGTATGGGCATTCAGTTCACCTCAGAGAAGGCTCCAACCCTCCCGGAGGGACATTCGCATACGTGTCACTGAATAGAATTCCTGGCTGTTCCACAGACGGCCTCAAGGGCAGGCTGGGCAGGCACCCAGCAGAAAAAGGTCCTGGCAGGGATGTAAGCATGCGATGGGTCTAGAGTAGGTAGCCTTTGAGGCCCTTTCCAGCCTTGCACTGGCCTACGACAACGGACGTTGCTTAGGGGAGCAGCAGAAAGAGAGCCTGATTTGGACCCAGACACACCTGGGCTGGAAACCTCAGTCTACCGCTTCCACTTTCTCGTCGGGGGCCTTGGACAGTCTCCACACCTGCCTGAGTCTGCTTTCTTATCTGCAAATGGCAGGGAGTGATACGTACTATTGGGGGATATTTATTGGTTAAATAAATATGATTTTGATAACCTCCCCTGGGGAAAGAGGAAGTGACAGAGATGAAACTGCTGAAAACGGTTAGGCATGAAAGGCATTGAATTGATAAAGGAAGTGGATAAAATGGTCTACTAAACAGCAGAAGCTGTCATCTTTTATTTCAGTGTTTTCAGCTTTGTTTGACTAAGCAAGATAAAGTTCTTATTGGCAGTTCACTGCTTCTAAGAACTTTGTCCTAGGAGCTGGTGGTGAATGCTGTTGGTTGCCGTCCCCACATCCATTTTCCTCTTCCTGCTTCCTACAGAACTCCAGCTTTGCTCAGGAATCCTCTCCTCCCCAACATAGCCCTTTCCCTCAGGAGAAGCTAAACCATCTCCACTCTAGACCGTGGGCCTGACCTTCTCCAAGAGTGGGCTCATTCCATTCCTTTTGCTAATCTTTGGGTCAGAAATGAGCCTGTAAGGCAATTTGGACCAATAACACAAGGTGAGGTTTGTTGAGGGAAAACTTCATAAGCGAGCCTCTTATTTCCTCTGGACATTGTTGTTCATGGAGAAGAGGCATCCTACCACCAGGCTGAGGGTCAACCCATCACAAGGATGAGGGCAGGGAAATGGAGTTGAAGCCACTGAATTATGCCAGCTCCAAAGTTAGCCCTACTGCAGACTTTGGTTTTTTTGGATATTATTATTTAAGCCAGTTTGAGTTGAGATTTCTGCTCCTTACAGCCAAAGGCATCCTAAGAGATACAGGAGTGATCAGTACAGAAAACCCCTTTGCCTCTGATGTAGCTACCTTGGGAAGGATGCACAGTGAAAAGCAGACCTCTGCTCTTGATGGTAAAGGAAGGTGATAGACAACAAAATCAGAGTGCCACATGCGGCACAAGGTAAGGTTCATTATTCAACAACTGTGCTATCTCTGCTTGCTGGTCCAAAGACCTCAGCTATCAAGCACATATCAATATGCCTAGGGAAGAGAGACCCTGACCTTGAGATGACCATGTAAAGCAGTTCCAGCCCAAGAGACATAAGGGAAGTCTGCTGGGGCAAAAGCATGGAAGGAGGAATGCCCTTTCTCTGCCACCCTCTGTCTCCTAACTTTGAACACGGTTATGTGGGGGATGGATGCTTGGACCAGCTGCAGCCAAACTGCAATCCTGATGGGGAGGACCAAGACAATCTCAGAGAACCTGTCCACAGCCCTGGACCACTGAGCCTCTGAGCCAACTTCCTACCTCCCTCCTCCCCGAAAGCCAAGAAAACGAACCCCTCTAATCAAAACCAGTTTTAATTGGGTATTCTGCTACTTTCTACCTAAAATATCTGAATTGATAAACCTGGTTAGAGGCTGGGGCTACAAAAGCTGGGTATTAAATTCTGCTTGTTCAGATGATGCTCTGAAATCTAAATCGACCTGCTTTCCCTCAAAGTACTCCAGAACCCCTTAGAAGGAGTCCAAGTCACAGCCCAAGGGGAATCATTAACCCTCCATCTATCATAACCATACCCATCCCAAAGGAGATAGGTATGATGTCCTGTGACATGTCCTACCTCAGCATCGAGGGCTGGGAAGAAAGAGAGAAACATAATGCTGCTTCCTTCTTGGGGCCCCAAATAGAGAGATTCCCAATAAAGGGCTAAGTCTGGCTTCCCTGACACAATTAGGTTAAGGAGAGGAGAGGGATAGGGGTCATTCCCTCCGTGAGGCCAACAGTGAGCTCTACATATGGTAAAACACCTGGAAAGGTCAAGGACACAGTCTTGAAGTTAAATGACAGCAAGAAACCTCAGTGGGACCCAGGCATTCTCAGGTCACCAGTGCTAGTAGGTGACACACCATCCCAAAACTGAGCCTGGATCTTAGAAAAGGTGACAGTGCAAATACATGGTGGAGCCTCTTGGAAAGCAGCCTATACTTCTGAGTTTGGTTGAACTTCGAGTCCTCCAAGTCAGGGACCTCCTCCCTCTCCTTATTTCCCCAGTCATTTGGAATCCAAAGTGTCTGTCTTTCAAAGTTGCTGTGAGGATTAGAGACAGTGTATGTAAAGCTCTTAGTGCAAAGCCTGCCACACAGTAGGTACATAGTAACAGCTGTCAGTGTTACCAAGCTCATCATCAAGCAGCCTGGCATAGAGGTGGAAGGGGAGGAAATAGTGAGACCAGAGGGACTACAGCTAGAGGCAGAGTCAGTGGTCCTCTGTGGTCAAACCTAGAGAGATCCAGAGAGAGCATCAAACAGGATCTGACTCTGAAAACAGGCACAGCCACAAACCAGAATCTTCACATCTCTAAGGTTGGAAAGGGCTGCTGGTCACATGGCTCATTCACCTGACCCCCACAACAGCACATCTAAAGGGCCAAGGGCAGCCAGGAGCAGTCTGGGAAGTCTTGAGGGGCAGCTCAGACCCCATCACCTGCTGAGCTGTCCCTTTGCACCATTTCAAGTCCTGTGAAAGCCAGGACTGGTCCCAGGGTGAGCCTTGAAGGACCCTGAAGGGTTTGCCTGCTCCAGAGCATTCCTACCACTCCTCAGAGCCCTTCTGTGGGCAAACTGCATTTAGGCACTCATTGTGTTACTCAGGAGGTGGGGCAGAGTCCTTAATTCATCAAATATTTAACTGCAAATCCTCATGCTTCAAACATACCCATTATGGCTCTTCTCTGCCTATGTGTAGAGTCCTTACTCCTTAACTAGGTAAAGGACACTCGTCATCTGCCTGCTCTCCAGCTGTCTCTCCCCATCTTCTCATCCGCACGCAACTACACTCAACACCACACGCTGTTTATGTCAATCTTGCTCTTCCTGTCCCTCTGCCTGCAGTGCCCTTCCCTACTTTGTAGACTCACAAACATCTCCTCTCTCAAGACTCAGCCTAGCTCAGCTTTGTTAGCCTTTCCCTAAGCAGCCTCCAGGCAGGAATGGGCACTCTCTTTTGGTTCCCCTAGTGCCCATCTGAACTTCCATTATACTACCCTAGAAAACACTATATCACTGTGTCCATTTTCCCTGTCTGCGTCCCCCAGTAGACTGTAAACTGCTAAGGACTGGGTCTGCATACGACTGATCTTTGTTGTTGGGCCCAAGCAGTCAATTAATAAATGTTTGTAAGATGGATGCATGGGTGGATGGATAAGGACTAGTGTACATTTGGGCTCTGATAAAACAGGGATGAAAGCCCTTTCCCTGCCCTCAAGGAGCTCTCTGTAGATGACAGAAAAAGAATAAAAAAGAAAATGAAATGGATCAGGGCACAGAACACTGTGTGAGCTCAGCTGAGGGGCATCCAATCCAATGGGGAAAAGATGTATGTGTTCAGGAGTACTTCCTAGAGAAGTCAACACATGATCGGGCTCCTGCTGGACCAGCAGGAGTCAGCCACACAGAAATGGTGGGGGGCAGGCACTCTAGGGAGTGTGAGTAGCGAGTCAAAAGCAACGAAGTTCTGAGCAGCAGAAGCGTGGCGCCGGCTCAGACTCCATACACCTGGAATAAAAGGCGGTGATACGGCCAAGGAGGCGATGAGGACCGGTCACAAGGGCCACATCCTCACTAGGGAATCTGAAGTTTATCCTAGAGAAAAAAAGAAGTCTTCTAAGAAAAAGAGAGAAGATGATGGGATTTGCATACATAAAGATCACCCCAGCAGCAGTGGAGAGCCAGACAGTGAGGTCAAAGTGGAGATTCTACAAGATCTAGGGGAGAATGGGTGAGGGCTGCACCAAGGCAGGGCAGGAGCAGACTGCAGAGGTACTCAGGAGGCAGAATTGTTAGAGCTTGGTCACTCTGCACAACAGCAGGGGAGGAAAGGGCAGTAAAGAAGCCTCCCAGGTTTCTGCCCTGGCCAACAGGGTAGACTACAGTACTCACGGGAGGATGAGCAGGTATGGAAGACAGAGGAGGGTGGCTCCAGTTTTGGTCACACTGAGGCTGAGACACCTGAGGAACCCCAGGTGGGTCTTCTCAGCAGGCAGTGAACCATCCATTCATGAGGCTTAGGAGAGAGGTCTAGACAAGACAAATAAATGTGTACTCATCAACAAAAAGCTGACCCCTGGAGCGGAGGATGCAGATAAAATCTTTCAAGGAGGGTGTGTACACAGTGAGAAGAGGATCAAGCCCTAGCATATACCACGTGTGTAGGCAAAATTCCTGAGAAAGAGGCTGAGACAGGATACCCAGAGATACAGGCAGAATTTAAAGATCAAGCTGCTAATGATGTTGGGAAGAAGAGAGCTTCAGAGGGGGACGGTGACCCACATGGTCAAATCCTGCAAAAGGGCAAGGAAAAATCCCGGAAAATGTTCATTTGTGGCCAAATTTTCCCAGCCCTCATCAGCCTGTGGATACAAATAAGATCACATTAACAGTAACAGCCCACATTTCACACATATCATGAGCTTTTTGCCTCCATAGCAGAACCTCCGGTCCCTTAAAAAAAGCCCTCGATTCCCAGTAAGCATTTCTGGGAGTGCCCGGGGGTGTCGCGCACAAGCCCAGAAAGAGTCCTCATGTGCTCTTCCACACACACCTCTGTTGATGTCCACAGCACTTGAGGACTGGGCCTCCCTCCAGCCCCCTTGAAATGCCCCTCAGACCCATGGATTCCGTCTCCTGATGGGCCAAAGCTACAAAGCTTCATGATGTCACTGAGGCAGAGCATCCCATGCTCTGAATGCTTCACTGAGCTGAAGCCATAGAATTTTCTGAGAAATGTGGCAGACACCTCCTCTTTGCCATCCGTTGGTGTTCCATGTCTCACACAGTTCCTCATGAAAATGCCTTCTTCAGCCGGCTTCCTGCAGCCATCTGTCCTAAGGTTTCAGACACCAGTCCCTAGGGCTGAGCTGTAGGGCAGATGATAGAGGCCCCTGTACCCTAGTCTCTGCCCCAGGTACTCAGACCCCCAGGGGACCCTCTGCAAACTGGTCCTTGAGGAGGTTCACTCCACTAGTTTACCAAAAACTCCACACCCACACTCCCGAGTTAGTCTCAGTCAGGACACCTGGCCACAGGGTGATTTAGCAATGTAGAGGCCATGGTTGAGGCAGGCCAAAGGCGTTTCAGCAGAACGCGTGATAATGAGGCCAGATCGCCATGAGGTGAGGAGAGTGGGAGGGGAGTAAAGTGCACACAGCGAACAGAACAGCAAGGTTTGTGAAAGATGGCTGTTAAGGAAAGGGTGGAGGGAGGAAAACAGGACAAAGGAGATGGAAGGTGGTGGTGGTTTTTATCAAGGGAGGGGGGAGCATCATGACATGTTGATGGAGAGGTGAACCCCAGGCACCGAGAAGGGAAAGGCTCTGAGGGAATAGCCAGGTACAAGGCGTGTTGATGAACCTTGGGCCTGGTGAACTGAAGGTGGCGGCTCTGAGAGAATAGCCAGGTACAAGGCGTGTTGATGAACCTTGGGCCTGATGAAGAGAAGGCAGCAGCTCTGAGGGCCCTGAAGAGACCCTGGGCCTCAGGTGGGGACTGGCCACGGAAGTGAGCTAAAGGAAGAAAATGAAGAGAGGCAACCAAATGCTGCCATGAGCTTAGTCAGGAGGAAAGCGAATCCATGGGTTGGGAAGTTCCAGCCCTGACCAGGACCAGTTGCCTCAGGCCTCCTGGCTCTAGCAGATTCTTTTTGTTGACAGAGATCTCACTTAGTAGCTCCCTCTCTGTGACTCAGAATCTGGGTTTCTTGTGTTGCCATTTAATTTTATTAATAATTATAGCTGCTTCCTGGAGTCAATTTTCTTTCCTTCTCTCAATCACGCCATGCTTGGGATTCCACCCACATGACAACCACTGGAAGCGTCCAGCTCTGGCCCAGGCCCCACCTTTCAGAAGATACTCTAGTTTCAGTATAACACTTCCTCGGGAAAAGGCTGAATCACTTTCAAGGGAGGTGGTTTTTCCTTGTTTCTTTATTGAACTTACTGCACCCAGAGGGCGTCAGAACCTAGAGCAGAAGACTTCGCTCACCACAGCAGGGGGCACGGGCACCGCAGGAGGAGCATCAGATTTTCTAGTCCTAGAGCCCCGGCTTCAGGTCTTCTAACACTTGAGGTGAATGTGGTCCCTGAGTTATTACACGGCTTCTATCCCCAACAGTGGAAACAGAGGCTCAAACAGACAAAAAGACCCTCATGGGATCTGTGGTTTGAAAGCAGGGGTTGTGTCTGAATTTGCTTCCATGCTAAACTGCTGTTCAAGGGTCACAAACTCAAATGCTAATGGGGTGAAGAGGCAGGTGTCCGGAAGGCAGGAGCTGGCCAAGGGGCCTATGGAAAATGGAGCCACTGTCTACCCGAGGGGACAATAGCTACTCAGCCCCAGCTGCTACCACAAAGGAATGTCACCTGACTTTTCAGAGAGAGGTTGCAAATGTTCACATTTTTAAATGTTGGGAACTAACGCCATTAAAATAATCACAACAGGGCCTGCCCGGCGGCGCAGCGATTAAGTTCGCATGTTCTGCTTCTCAGCGGCCCAGGGTTCGTTCGCTGGTTCGGATTCCGGGTGCGGACATGGCACGGCTTGGCACACCATGCTGTGGTAGGCATCCCACATACAAAGCAGAGGAAGGTGGGCATAGATGTTAGCTCAGGGCCAGGCTTCCTCAGCAAAAAAGAGGAGGACTGGCAGTAGTTAGCTCAGGGCTAATCTTCCTCAAAATAAATTAATTAATTAAATTAAATTAAATTAAATAATCACTACAGCAAAACACCCACCATGCCGGCCAAGCAAAATGCCCTGGGAGCAGCCTCAAGACGGGATGCAAAGTCACAATTTCCAACCCACTTCCACTAAAGAGATTTCAAGGCATTCTGTTTCTTGAATGATTCTGTTTCCATGTCTTTTAAAAAACTGTGTCTCTGAGAAGGAAAACAAAGGTTTTACTCCAAGAGGTCACTGCCTGCCTCTGAGGTCACGGCTCCCTCCCTGGAGCTGGCCTGTGCACTTTGTGCTTCCCCAGAGGGTTATTTGACTATGCTTTCTGCCAAAGGGCAGGCACTCCTGAAAGATCTGAGGACAATGACGCCCTGGGCATAGCTATCGGTGACTAAATACAAGTATGCATTCCCCGGCATCTCCAGCAGGTGAATCACACCAGACTGAAATGACTTTGGGGCTGTCCCTTTAAAAACTGAGCAGGCTACCGGGCAAACTCCTCCTCCAGGGAGGTTCCTTTAAATGGGAGCCAG
Source organism: Equus caballus (assembly GCF_041296265.1). Classification (NCBI taxonomy): domain Eukaryota; kingdom Metazoa; phylum Chordata; class Mammalia; order Perissodactyla; family Equidae; genus Equus; species Equus caballus. The sequence continues at coordinate 88,624,307 of NC_091697.1, forward strand.
CCGGCTGGGCCTCGTTTTACACCCCGAGCAATACCTGCAAGTGAGGATTCCTCCCCGGGAGGCGGCAGCCTGTCAGCATGGCTAAAGAGTTTGTGAACAGCAAGCTCCAGCCCGGGAAGGTGGTTGTGTTCATCAAGCCCACTTGCCCCTACTGCAAAAAGACCCACGAGCTCCTCAGCCGATTGCCCTTCAAACAAGGGTCTTTGGAATTTGTCGATATCACAGCCACCGGCGACGACGTGAGCAAGATTCAGGATTATTTGCAAGAGCTCACAGGAGCCAGAACGGTGAGCCTGGGGTTTCGTTCTAAAACGCTCACCGATTCCGTTTTCTTCACCGGGCTGTGAGCAGGGTCCGCCTGTGCCTTTCTCTAGGGCACCGCTAGGGCTGCGTCACTCAAGGCGTCGGGAGGGCTGTGCGGGGTTGGGGAGGCGCCTGAGCACGACGGGCCCCTGGAACGGGCGGCCCGACTGCAGCCAAGGGTCCCCTGAGATGGGAGGAGGGAGAGCAGCTGACTGCGCGTCAGGGTCAGTGGGCCGAGCGGCTGTCGTGGAGGAGTTATCTGGAGTCTTTGTTTTAAGCCCTGCCGTGAAATGATAGTTTTCAGCTTGGCGGTTCGGGGTGGAAGGACCAAGTGTGATCTGTCCCTTTCTGCTACTGCATATGGGAATCGTGCGCACTCTTGTCTTCTGTTTTCCACAGCCAAGCGGGATTCGCTGTCCTTCATTCTTTTCTCTAGGCTCTCTTTAACCTAATTTGCTCATTCTTCCTTATCTAACTCCTCCCACTGGCAAAATCTAAAGGCTCTTTATTTGCCCCTTGTTCTAAATGACGGGATGTTTCCAGGCCTGTCATAGGAGGAAGTCCAGAGGCCAGAGTTCCCGCCTGCCTCTCACAGTGGCTTGCTGTGTGATCCTGGGCAAGTCACCACCTCTGTGATCCTCAAGGACCTCCTCGGCTGCAAGACCAGACTAGAGTAGGCGACCTCTAAGTCCCCTTTGGTATGAGTAGACCGTGAGCCCCTCTAAGAACTGCTCTCTTTGATCTGAACAGGCTTCCTCTTCCTTGGGGTCCGAGGCTTCTAGGGGGATGCCCAGCCAGCCAGATCGCCTGCATCAGTTCTGGTGCTGGGTTGGGTGAGTGATGTCCCACCTGCTCACCCAAGTTCCCTTTCAGGATGTATATTCTAGGACACAGTGTTTGCAGAAGCACATATCCTAGTTCAGTTTTAATCTGACTTCCAGGGTTTCTTCTGGATTCTCAGAGTAAAGCATGGGAGGCTGTTCCTTCCCGCCTCTCCAGTCAGAAATCACAGAGGCCAAACCTGTTGCTTCCAGGACCCCAGGGGAGGACTCCTGCCTTTGGGAGGTCCTGGAACAGAGGACACAGTGGTGAGAGAGACCCTTGCTGCTTAGCTGGACCACCAGCTGTGCAGGCTTCGGGTCCTGAGAAGGAAAGAGCGGTACAAGTACTGCCATGGACCCGGCTGTGATGGACCCCTCACTGCCAGGGGTTCTCAGGTGTTGCTGCATGTTAGAATCACCTGAGGAGCATTTTTTTTAAAAAAAAAAATCCCAAGTCATACCCCATACCAATTGAAACACCATGTCGGGGCGGCCCGTGGCTGGGTAGTGAAGTTCCTGTGCTCCGCTTTGGTTGCCTGGGGTTGGCCCCACCAGATCCTGGCAGCAGACCTACACACCACACATCAAGCCATGCTGTGACAGCATCCCACACGAAAGAGCTAGAATGACCTACAACTGGGATATACAACTATGTGCTGGGGCTTTGGGGAGGAAAAAAAAAGGAAGATTGGCAACAGATGTTAGCTCAGGGCCAATCTTCCTCACCAAAAACACCAAGTCGGAGGTGGGAGCCAGGCCTTACTGGTTTTAAAGATTCCCAGGTCTAACGGTAGAAACTTATAAGATGAATAAGTTCTGGGGATCTAAAGTACAGCATGATGACTATAGTTAACAATACTGTATCTTATGCTTGAAATTTGCAGAGAGTAGATCTTAAGTGTTCTCCCTGCGTACACAAAAATGGTAACCACGTGAGGTGATGAGTAAGTTAATTAACTTGATTATGGTAATCATTTCACAACATACCATGACATGCCATCAAACCATGACATTGTACACCTTAAATATATACAAATTTGTCAATTATACCTCAAGCTGGGGAAAAAATAGTTTATTTCCTATCAAAGAAAAGATCCTCAGGTAATTCCAATTTGCAACAAGTTTTGGGAGCCACGGCTCAGCTAGGCAGTCTCTGTTCTCTAGCAGGAAAAACAAACCTCTTCATGCGTTCATTCAACAATTTTTTGTTTTTTGTAAAGCAACAATTTTTCTTCTAGTAGTCTTTTAAGGTTGTTTTTGAATTTAAAAAAATATTTTTCACAGGTTCTTGAGTCCGAAAGGCATTCCTCTAAGGAGAATAAATCCTTTGATGTTGTATGCCTCATGCTCCCCAACAGTGAAGGGTTTGTATTCGAAGAAACTGAAAACTTGAGAGTGGTGCCTATCTTACTCATCCTGCACTGACCTGTGGTGCTGTGCAGACAGTAGGAACCCAGCTGGACTTCACTGATTACAGAAACTGAGGTCTTCAGTTGGGCCATGTACTTGGAGAAACCTGTTCTGGTTTTGCTATAGTCCCGGTTCCTAGCTCAGTGCCGTCATTTATTCCTTCTCTAAAGCTCTTTCTTTCCTTATGTAGATCCGTTTCTGACCTCTATCATTTTCCTTCTCTGTGAGGAACTTTGAACATTTCTTGCAAGGCAAATCTATTAGCGATAAATTCCCCTAATTTTTGACTGTGTGAAAGTCTTTATTTCTCCTTCACTTTGAAGGATAATTCTGCTGGATACAACAAATATTTTTAAGCACCTACTACATCGTAGGCACTTTTCTGGACGTTGGAAACACTGCCATGAACAGAAAAAAAAAAAAACTCCTGCCCTTGTGGAACTTCCATTCTAGTAAACAGAATGAAACATTATGTGGGAAGGTGGTAAGTGATATGTGCTGTGGAGAAGAGCTAAGAAGGAAAGAGAGGCAGTAGGCAGAAGGTACAGCTTTAAATGGAGCCATCAGGGCCTCACTGATTGGAGTAAATCTCTAAAGGAGGTGAGGACGGAAGGCACACAGACATACAGGGGCAGAGCATCCAGGCAGTGGGAACAGCAAGTGCAAAGTTCCTGTGGCAGAAATGTGCCTGGCAAGGAGGCCTGCATGGCTGGAGCATTGTGAGCTGGTGGGAGAATGGAGAACAGGAAGAGATGATGGGGTATGGGTTGGGAAGGCCTTTCAAGCTATCATTAAAACTGTGGCACGTGATGTGAGACAGCAGAGGAGTTAGTTTTGAATCTAGTTTCATTTTGAAAGGGTCACTCTGGTGGCTGTCAGGAGAAGAGACTCTAGGGACGCCAGGCGAGGATTGAAGCTGGGAGATGCCTGGAGGCTCCAGCTGTAATTCACGTGAGAAATGCTCATGGCTCGTAACAGGGACGCATCCAGGGAGGGGTGAGCGGTGTTGAGAAGGAGCTTTAGTAGCTGCATCCGAGTAAGCTTAGAGCACAGAAGATGCCGCCTCGCTGAGGCTGGGGGCTGGAGAAACCACTTCCAGGAGAGCAAGGGTTGTTAGGGTGGCAGTTGTCTTTCTGCTTCTTGATAGTAACAGACTCTCAAGTTCCTCTGAAGAAGGGGACGGGGCTGTGGGGAGCGCACAGAGGGTGCGTTTCTTCATCGTTCCTCAGCTCAATCAACAGTTTCCTGTCTTGTCACCACAGCCCCGCACTCTGTCCTGTGCAGCCTGTGGTTCAGCTCCCTTTGGGGGTGCTGGTGACTGTTGTGCTTTCAAGTGCTTTTGCTGTTGCCTAACTAGATGGGGGGTGTACGGGCAAAGGGGCCTTTCAGCTCTCAGTCAAACAGCTTCTTTGCCCAGTGGTGTGCATACGGCCCCACCCTGGAGACAGCGCCATCCTGTGTCAGGGCCTGTGCCACGCGGTGGGGGCTGCTGTAGGGCTGTGGGTTTTCAAAGCCACTGTACCCTGGGAGGAATGAACAGCTGCTCGGCGTCAGCCAGTGTAAACAGTGGTTTACACACGCGAACCCTGGGGCAGCCGTGTCAGCTTCACCTGCAAACTCGTCAGAAATACAAATTCTTGGACCTCCACCCAGATGTCCTCTATCAGAATTTTGGGGAGGGGAGTAGAAATCTATGTTTTAACAAGCCCTTCAGCAGTTCTGACGCCCGTTCAACAATGGCTCAGACCTTTTTGAAAACATAGAAGTTCCAGAATGAATACGTCTCTTTCTTATTTAAAGCTCAGATGATTTTTATCTCCTTATGCGATGCCTTCAACAGAAGGTGCTCTGACATATAATTATATTAGAATTACATTAGGATTTTGTTCTATTTACTGTTACAACTGACCACAGCCTAGTGTTTCTGGGGAGATAAAAGCCAAAGGGCCTCCAACAATTGGGGGAGGGGGCTTTATTTTCTCTAAAATAATGGCCAGGACCCAGGGGAAAGCTGAGGTTTCTGGGCTCATCTTTCTGCGGCTATTCTTTCAGCTGAGAAAACAATGTTGCCTCGATGGCACTTCCCATGTGCGAAGCCCAGCCCGCCGTGTGGTGCGGTGGAGCAGGCTGCACCTCCAGTGAGCGACGAGGACGACGTGAGCAGGTCTTCTCAGTCCGCGTCCTGTGTGTTCTTTCCCACTCTTGAGGCAAGAGGAAATAGCCACAGAAATGTGGTGCTGGATTCTTTTAATTTTGGCCTTAATTTTTAAAGCTCACTTCCACCCAGACCCCTTCTTAATAAAAATACTGTCAGGACTTATCCAAAATAATTCAACCCTCTTCCTCAGCTCTCTCATTTTTTAAAAAAATTCGCTTGAATTACTATGCCCTCTGAGGAAAATCAACAGCTTTGAAAATATTCTTACTGCTTTCTATCTCTCACTTCTCCCACCCTTTCTAGTATGTTCCTTGTGTCCAGGGAGAGGAGCTTCTTGCTTCTAACCACTCAGGTGACCCATCTTGTGCTTGTTTCTTCACTACCTGTCAGCCTTTGTGTAAGCCCCTTGGCCTGGAGGTTGTCCGGGCCACAGTGAGAGGACTTCCTCCTCCTTCAGGATTCCAAGAGCCCTCTGGAATCTGGAATGTGCCTAGCAGCAGGGCAGGAGCCTGAGTGTGATTGGAGATAAATGCACTCAGTGGACGTGATGACTGTGTCAGACTGATTGTGTAAATCTTGCCGTGGGTGACCCACCCAAGCCAGGTGTGAAACCAAAGCAGACGAACGTGCTTGCTCCCAGAGCTGTAGCACTTACACATTTCATGATGGGCCAGGGATTAAAAAGGGAGACTCGGACATTACCACTGAGGACAGAGCTCATGACAGAGAAAGATGACTGTAATAAACCGTGGACCTGAAAATCAGGGGCAGAGACCTAATGCAGGTACTTTTCCTACTGTATTTAGAAACAAACTCCTACCTGGTTGCCATGGCTTATGTCTCAGGGGTGGTCCCAGCTGCAGAGGAACCGGAATTTAATCAGGGTGGTCTAGCTGCAGCCAACCAAAATTGCTTCCCTGAACTGTGTTTCTGCAGAGGGAAATTTTAAATCACTCTGACTAGTTGGGCAATCTTACGCACAGCACATGCAATTTGAAAAACATCTTGGCTTAAATTCTTTAGTGAATGATTTTACGCTTAGAAGAGAAAGTTCTGACCTGAAAGAATATATAAGAGGAGGTTGTAAAGTGATTTGAACAGCTTTGGATCATGGAAAATATTTAGAGGAAGGAGAAAATGTCATTCTTTCTAACCTAATAATTAAGTTCCTAAATGTCCTGGCTTGTTTGCTTTTTTAGGTACCTCGCGTCTTCATCGGTAAAGACTGTATAGGTGGATGCACTGACCTACTCAACATGCATCAGAGTGGGCAGCTGTTGACACGGCTAAAGCAAATTGGAGCTCTAGAATAATTACAGGTGAGTGACAGGTGGGACGCTGGGCCCAGAACACTGGGAGACAGTGGCATTCTATTGCCATGTTTTATTATAAGCTAGGAAGGCGTTCTGGCTAGGGAAAGAATGATTTGGGGTGGTTTGGGGACCCGTGAGGTCATTTATGTGACTTCACATTTTACAAAGGGATTAATTGTGTCAATGGGAGGAAATCCTCTCACTCGACCTTCATTTAACAAATGTTTATTAAGCACTTACCACGTGCCAGATGCTGTACTAGGCACTGGGAATATAGTAGTGAACAAAAAGATAACATGGGACTTGTATTCTAGAGAGGTAGACAGATCAGAAACAAGTAGATAATTCCTGAAACAAATAAATAGGATAATGTGATAGAACATGGTAGGGAGTGGGGAGCAAATTTAGCTGATATGGCGTGGGAAGGCCTTTCTCAGAGGGGCTGGTTGCGCTGAGGCTTGGTTGACAAGATGGAGACAGCTATGTGAAGGTGAAGCAGAAGACCTTTTCAGGCAGAGGGAATAGCAAGTGCAAAGGCCCTGACGTGAGAAGTATGGACTCTTCAAGGAAGGGAAGGGAAGCAAGAGCAGACCGAGTGAAGCGTAGTGAGAAGGAAGAGGAGTAACATGTGGGCAGGGGCCAGAGCACGCAGGCCTTGGTAAGTAATCTGGATGATTCTGAGTGCAACGTGAAATCAAGGTAACTTTTGCTTTGCTGTATTCACACTGCAAATCAATTCAATCTAATTGGCTTCCCAAACGCCAAAACGAAGTTTTCTAAAATTGTAACCTAAAGGAGATCCTTGGCTCAATGGAAAACCATAGGGTGATGAACTATTCAGAAAGGAACCAGCCTACTTTTGGGGTCTGCTGAGCTCCCTTCTCCCCCGGCTCTTGTTAGTGCTAGCCAGCTTCAAGCCAGGCCAACTCCACTGACTCATACATACAGAGACTCTGTTTTTTTTAGTCAAAGGAGAAATGTATGGTTCTTAAACCAAAATATTCTTTGAGGGGTATTTATTATCCATTAATTAATAACTTACCCTTGAGAAATGAGTATGTATAATTTGTGGTGGTTACTCAGAATAGCAACAGAAGTATGAAAAAGAAAGGTCTGGAAAAATATAACTGAATCCCTTGAAATAAAATAGTTAATATTATAAGCCTTCTAATCACAATTCTACAACATCCTCTAGGCAGGTGAGCACTGTCTGCTTGGGTGAGCTTCCTGGCCTCACCCCGTGCACTAAAGCACTTAACCCAATTAACTATGGTGCCAAATGTTTCCTATTCTGGAATACTTTTTTTAGCAATTTAGGCTTAGACGAAGAATGGAAGGAAGCTAATGACATTCCTGGGAAGATGAGGAATACCGTTTCCCCAACTACCTCTATGTTGGGGTGGCCATTAGAGTCCCCCATACTCACAAGCTTTCTTTATTTGCATTATATGCTCTCAGTATTTTGCTGGCAGCTGCATCCCAGGGCCATCTGTAACACATTGTGTTTAAATAGCAAGAGTAAGTGTCCTGGTAATGAAAAGGGAAATGAGGGGAATTTACCTTTCCAAGAAAATCCAGTTCTCTGTATTTTTTCCCAGCAGAGCTGATCCCAGACTGATGTCCCCCTGAGAGCTGAATAGCATTGCAATGATGACAGCACTTCCTGGTGGATGGATCAGGGGCTACCTTTACCCAGCTACAGCAGCTGTTTACTTCTGAAATATGTTAACCAAAAAAGGAGGGGTGGGGGTTGGCAAAAATAGCTTTTTCTTTTTTGATTTAGTGTTAAAAGTGGCTCAACTTGCCCCAAATCACAGATCTGAGAAGGTTGATGGATGTCTTGGGTTTCTTCTGGATCGGCCCTTTGGGTTCCAAAAGACCGTGACAGTCATGGCCTAGAATTCACTCACTGACTCAAAAGATGTTCTCTCTCTTTGGCACATGTTTCTTATGATTGTCCTCCATGCGCCGGGCCTCGTCTACCTCTAAGCCAGTGTTTCGCAACCAAGTTTATCCCAAGCCCCTCAGGATGAATCTGTAGTTGGTTTTCTGCTACTACCTGAAAATTATTTTGTTGAGTTTGGCTTTATGGAGTTTGTACTATGAAATCAATAAGTATTTTGAATGTACTTTTTCAAACTGCATGTGTCTCCCTGGTTACCATCCTCACTCCACCCCACTCCTATCTTGAGAATCGTTTGCTCTGAAACAGTGTTCTCAACCTTGACAAATTCACAGCTCTCACAGGAAATGTTCAACAGTTAAGAAATTGGAGAAGTGAATTAAGAAATGAAGGGCCTGAGGGCCCCATTTGAGAAAGTCCGCATGAAACATTAAGCACTGTTGGCCTCCTGGTGCCCAGTGATCGGAGGTCCAGGTGGAGATGCCGTGATCATCTCTTGCCTAAGATGCTCATCCAGGTCATCCTGAACAAGTATGTGTTAATTTGCTTAGATTATGAACCAAAGTAAAACATGAAATTTAAAACGTTATCACAGAAAACTTACAACTCCCTCCCCCAAGGGTATGTCTGTGAAAGTAGCCAAATTTAAGAAACACGGTCCTAAATTATTTTCTCTCTCCTTTTTTTCCCTACTCTCTGAAAACTTAAGGATCCCTTACTGTGATGTTTGTTCTAGCATTGCAAGAGTAAGTTAATTTCCTTCTGCAGTCTTTAGGGTGAATGTTAATTTCTTTTCTAATAAAGAAGTACCCAGAGATGATACAGTGATCTTTGTCCAATTCTTTTCTATGTTCTCAAGACCTTAAGGAATGATATTAATGCAAAATACACCAATTTAAAGCTTTATGTTTTTCTCTCGCCATTATAAAGCACATGCTATTGTCCCTCATTGAGGACAAATGGTTGATGTGATTTTCCAATTTTATATTGAAATGACAAATAATTTGAATGTAATATATCAACACTAGCCTATTGAATACTGTTTAGGGTTTAATAATAGTCTTTTTCATTTCATGTTCCATTTTCCATTTCTCACTTAATACCCTTGTGCTTTTGGCTTACTCTTCCTTCCCTTACGGGCTCTACCACTGCCTTCAACCAGACTGCTGTGGATGATTGTGCAGGTCATGCACTGCACAACGCTCTGATTGACACCCCCTGGAGGCTGCGCGGTGTGCAACCTGCACTGTCCCTGATCCACTCCAGTTCGCTTGCCTGCACTTTCTTTCATACTCCTCTGTCTCTGCTCATGTGTTTCCTCCTCCAGAGATGCCCTTTCTTAGCCTTTGTTTTGCTGTCATACTCCTCCTTCAAGCCCTGACTTACAGACTACCTCCCCCTTTACATACCCTCTCCTCTCACTGCCTTTTGACTTTCCTCTATCTTTTCTGTGTTCTCTTTCTGGAACTCCTAGTAATCACATATCGGATCTCCCAGACTTGCTCCCTCTTCTGTGATCCTAAAGCCCTCTGCATAGAGGTACTTTAAAACCCTCATCAGGTTGTGTTGTCATCAATCATCTGTTCTGGGTTCTTGCCAGACTCAGAAATACTCAAAGGCAAGAGGCATTGCTTAACATCTCTGTTTAACCTCTTCCCTCCACAGAGGGAACACTAGCTCGTTGTTGCAATCATTCTGACACTTCTCTTTATAGTTTTACTCTCTAAATATCCCTAAACAATACATCTTAGTTTCGAAAAGCAACAGCAAACACCAATCTCGCTGTGTAAGGAAAGGGCGATATGACAATCAGATGAACGACCCCAGGAGAAGATGAGCCGGACAGAGGCTCTGGGTCATAGACTGGCTTCAGCTTCCTGGGGAGTTTACCAGAGGGGTGGTCCTGAGTGAGTCTTTGGTGGTCAGGGAGGCTATCATGTGAACAGGTACTGGGCATGCCCCAGAAATATGGTCGATGGAAGCGGGCTGCTCTGTGTTTCCTGCTTCCACAGCCCACCTCCCACTCTCAGGAGTAGGTCAAAGCACATCACTTCTGTGGGAGTGTGGCACACCCTCGACTAGCCAAGTGTGTGGCATGAATAAAAATGTCAGCATGAGGCAACTAAGTACAGATAAGAATCTGCTTCAGGCTCATTTGAGCATTCTGTCCTCGAGTTAAATAAGGTACAGCCGGGGGCTGGCCCTGTGGCCAAGCAGTTAAGTTCATGCGCTGTGCTTCTGGGTCACAGGGTTTTGCTGGTTCGGACCCTGGGCATAGACACGGCACCGCTCATCAAGCCATGCTGAGGGGGCGACATGCCACATGCCACAACTAGAAGGACCCACAACTAAAATATACAACTATGTACTGGGGTGCTTTGGAGAGAGGAAGAAGGAAAAAAAAAAAAGACTAGTAACAGATGTTAGCTCAGGTGTCCATCTTAAAAAAAAAAAAGGTACAGCAGGAGAGCCCTCAACATGGAAAATTACACCACTGCAATCTGGAATCGTTGCCGTGTGTGTCAGGGCACAGCTCTCTTCCCGCGATGTCCCTTCACCATCATCCTGGGGATTCAGTTTCCTGATCTCCTATTTCCCACGTCCCATATGTATTTGTTACAGCTAAACTGCCGTAACAAAATTACGTTAGAAGCTTAATTGTCTCTCTCATAACAGTCCAAAGGGGCTTTGCCCCATGGACTCCCACCAACCCAGGAGTTGTATGCACCACTTCTGCTCCCATCCCTTGGCCAGGACTTCGTCCAGGGCCTCCCTTAGCCACAGGGGAGGCTGGGCAATGGTGTCCCTGCTGAGAAGCTCCTTGCCCAGCTAAAAGTCAGGGAGGTCCACACCAAAGGAATGGATATTGAAGGAAAATTAGCAGATGATGTCCTTTTTTTTTTTTTTTTCCATTTGGGAGGACCATATATCCTCCATGGTTATTAAGAAAGAGAGAATGGGAAGTAAGCTTTTTGAAACCTTGTTTATCTGAAAATATTTTTATTTTGCCCTCGTATTTGGTTGATAGTTTGTCCAGATATAGCTCCTAGTTAGGAATCGGTTTCCTGCAGAACTCTGACGCCGCTGCTCACTGTCTTCTGCTGCCTGTGTTGCTGTTAAGAAATCTGAAGCCATTCTGATTCCTAATACTTGGTGGATGACCAGTTTGGGTTTGTTTGTTTGTTTGTTTTCTACTCTGGAAGCTTACAAAATCTTCCCTTGGGGTCCTGTGCTCTAAAATAGCACACTGACATACCTTGGAGAGGGGCTATTTTCATACATTTTGGGGGCTACTCGGAAGTTTGGGCGGTCCATTCAATCTTCTCTCTTGTCTTTCAGTTCTTAGAAATTTCATTGGATTGTTTCATGGATGCTTTCCTCTCCTCTATCTTCTCTGAGTTGTCTTTCTGGAACTCCTGGTAATCACCTATTGGCTCTCCTGGACTTGTCCTTAATTTTTGTTATATTCTCTTATTTTCAATCTCTTTTTCTCCCCCCGGGGGATTTGCTCATCTTTATCTTCCTACCGTTCTGTTGAGTTTTTAATTCTGATGTCAATGTGCTTAATATCCAATAGCTCTTCAATAGTATCTGAATGTTCCTCTTTTTATAGAACTGTTTTTGTTTCATGGCTGTAGTACATTATCTCTCTGAGGTGATTGTGATTTTTTTAAAACTTCTTTACTGAATTATTCCAACTATGACTTTTTTCTTATTTCCAAGAGTTCTTTCTTGTTCTTAGTTTCCTTTTTTTTTTTTCTTGTTCTTTTTTTATGGATACAATCATTTCCTTCATCTCTGGAAGGATATTAATTATGGCTGGAGCTTTTTAAAAAGCTGTCTTCTGATTCCTGCCGTAACTCCTTCCCCTCTGAGTCCCTATTTTCTGTTTCTGCTCTACATTTAAAGGCCATCCACAAATGTCTGGAGGTCTGACTAGATATTTAAGAAGGAGGCACCAACAGCTGGTTGGAAGACTTGTGTGCATGGATTGGGCTTGCCTACTGGTTGGCTTCACCACAGAGTCTTTGTTCAAATGTCACCTTCTCAGCAAGGTTTCCCACATCATCCTAGTTAAAATTTCACCTAGCATTCTATCCCTCTTCCTTGTTTTGTTTTCCTCTATAGCATTTATTACCTAATATATTGTACAATTCGTTTATTTATTTTCTTTATTGTCTGTTTCACCACCAAAATGTAAACCCCTCAAGGCCAGTAATGTGTATTGGTTTTATTCACTGCTGTATCTGCAGCATCAAGAAGACTGCCTGCATATAATAGTCACTGAGAAATATCTGTTGGGTGTCTGAATGAATGAATGAATGAATGATGAGGCGCAGATCCCCCACGTGTTAGTTCCTGGACGTTTTTCTCTGGAGCCGTTCAGCTTCTCCAGTTTCACGGTCAGTGGGTTGGGCCTTGCCGCCAGGTTCTGACTGCCAAGCAGGGGAAAGAGACTCGGCAGCCCCCTGGTCAGTGTGCAGACTCTCCTGTAATCTCCTGTTTTCTGCCGGCTCCTTGCTGAGTGTTTCTGGCTTATTACACAGGAATAGAAAGCACTATCATCCAAAGAGCACTGAGAGGTTGGCACAAGGGGTTGGCAGAGGAAAGCAACAAAAATAACACGCAAAAAATTCATAGCCAAAGCTCTGCTTCTGTTTACTTTAAAAAGCAAGCAATTCAATCCCTTGCACGTGTCTCATTTTAATAACTGCCTTCAGTCTGCTGCTTCCTGGCCCCTGGAGGTGGTGACTGACAGCCCTTCCCCCAATTCAAGGCTGTCCAAAGACGGCCCTTAAAGGGAAGTAACAACTGGGGGTGATAAATGGGTGTGTGGGACAGGTGGCACTATTTCTATCCCCGGTGAGTATCATTACGCCATTATCTTGACACTTGGTTGTAAGGGAGAGCCGTGCTCTCTAATTTCACTGCACCATGCAATGGTTAGTGGGTTCCGGAAAATATTTTAAAGAACTGGGCTCCTGAGATATTTTCAGTAAAATTCCATTCTTATATTAATAGTGATCTTTTCTTATTAAATACAGAGAGCATAAAGTCTGAAGGGGCAGACTTTAATCTTAAGAGAATCTGCCCACATCCCTTTAAGCACAGGTGATATTTAAACACGAGTCAGATTTACATTTCCTGTCCCCAGGTGACTTTTCTGGTGAGCTGTGCAAAGCTGAGGTGGGGGAGAAAAGAAGGGGCATTAGGAGAGTTAATGAAAGTGCCGAACCTCCGGTAACCTCTCTGGGGTTGCAGTTAGCGCTCCTGGGGTTTTATTCCTGGGGGCTCTTCTTGCCCATTTGGGGTCTTCCTTCCCTGCTACCAAGGTTATAGCCCCTGGCCCCCTACAGCTGAGCTTTCTCAGGAGAGAGTGGAGCAACTGCCTTCCCTCTTTCCTCGTGTGCTTTGTGAAACTTGGAATACGTCATACACAGGATTACACGTTGTTTTACAGTGGGGACTTTGCACTGCCTTTCCTTATACTTCCAAGCCATCCTGTGGAGCGGGTATGGATGATCTTTAACATAATCTGCCCTGGGTTCTGACCAGAGGTGTCAAACGGGGACCAAAGGATCCACTCTGGGAACAGGCTGACAACTCTTGGGAAGGTCAAATTAGAGAAATCAGCTGGAAGCTGTGGCCCTGAGGGCTGTCCCTCAGCATCTAGAATGCAACCCCATGTGTGACGAGAGTGGTGCGCAAAGCTGACTCAGTGTCCTTAATCAGGACCCTGCTTGGAAGATCCCAGTCACTAACACAGCTGCTGGATGATTGCAGAGTGCCAGAGAGTAGCAAGGGAGGAAAAGGATGGGCCACAGGCTGCTTCCAGAGAGGGAAGAGTGTGGGCGTCCACAGACAGACAAACAGCAGGTTAACCAAGGAGGAGCCCTGGTTCTTCTTCCCATCCAGGAAGCCCAAGGCAGGCAGCACCAGGGTGGGGAGGATGTGGCTTCAGGACACTTTGGAGGACAATTTACCCCCCCCAGGTGTGACCCAATGGCTGATAGACTGTCCTTAATATGACCAGAGAAATTCCCCTCATCTACGAGAGGGACGGAGCAATGGATGCAAAATGCTCCCTGAACACTGCCTGAGCTGGCAGGAGAGGAGAAATCCCCTTCCACAGGAATCTGAGGAGGGAGGTGTTCGCCCGTAGCCCGACAGTCTTCAGCATGAGGACAGTTTTCTCCACTCACTGTTCTTTGCCTACAGGAGAATGAGCCCCTGGGGGATCTCAAGGCTATTGAGAGGGTCAGAGAGTCCACACAGACATTCCAGTTTGCCACAGGTGCATAGAAAGGTACCATTCTATGTATCTTTCACTGCATCTAGTTTTTCCAATATTTTAATAAAGGTGAACAATTGATTTACCCAGTTAGAAGTTTTTCTTGGTTTATTTTCTTGTGTGACAGCAGCGGCAGGGGATAAAATATAAATCCATTTAAGGGATCAGTGCATATGAAACCAGCAAACAGCCATTGTTGATTAAGTATCTAGGTACTAAAGTTTTTTTCCTTTTTGCAATTACTCATTACAGCTTTTAGCTGTTTAACCCACCCGTTGTTAATGTTGCTCTTTAGGCAATATGCTATCTGACTCCCACTAGGCTCCTATAGATAACATCTTCCTGGAGCCTGGATCACCGTGGTAATGGGTGTGTGAGCTGTTTTTCAGGAATTAGAACCCCTTTGTCCACTCCAGGCTGGTTGAGACCACCAAACTCATCAACGGGGCCCCTGGAGATGTCCAATAGGCGACCTTTTGATATCACGAGGCTAAAAACTCCACCCTCAGATCGTGCTAACACCGCCATTCTGTGAGCATGCGTCCTGTGAAGAGGCGTGGAGTCTGACCACGCTTGCGCAGATCATCAATTACCTCATCTCTCCCCACCTCCAATCACCTCTCTCCACATTTCAGATCACCTTGCCCCCATCCCATAAATATCCCTGAGTCCCTATTTCCAAGGAAGCAAATTTGAGGCTCCTGTTCTCACTTCCTCATGGGGCTGCCTTGTGAATAAACTCTCTCTCTGCTGCAGTCTCGTCGTCTTGGTATTCTGGGCAGTGGGCAAAAACGAACCTGGTTGGGTAACATATACCCCTATAATTATCTATTGAAAATATTTAACTTACTTTTGAACAAAGCAGTCCAGCATTCACAGTGGCTTTTGATAGACTGTTTTCTCAGTCAATGGCTAACACACAACCGCTACATATGGAGAGATGCTGGTCTACCCCATCTTTTAATATTGAAAAAAGAAAGTGGAGAGTCCACAAGTTTGGAAATACCGGAGACTGTTGCCCTGTACCAAAGAGACGGCTGACAGCACTGGTTCTCAGTCTTCCTGCTTACACAGATTGTAACTGCAGTGTAAAGGTAGTAGCAAATTATGGTTAACTTGTACCCAAGTCAACATATAATGAGTTTTATCCCGTGTTTCCTAGGCATTTTAAAGAGGCTATATAATCTCCCCATTGGTTGAAATAGGTGAATGTAAGAGTCTACATGCTGTCGTGATAGAAGCTTAGAAAGACCAGCTGCACTCACTGGGTGCTAAGCACATTCTAAGTTTTGAACATGTTTTCATTCATGTAATTCTCACAGCAGCCCTACAAGCCAACTGCTGTCATCATCATTTCCATTCTACAGATGGAAAAACTGAGGCACAGAGAGGTTATGTAAATTGCCCAGGGTCTCTGAGCAGAGCCAGGATGTGAGCCCAGCAGGCTTCCAGGAGTACATACTCACAACCACTCTGCCTTTCACTAGCTGTTTCATTGTTATGGAGACCTACTCGTGTTTCCTGGTCCAGCACAATGAGTGAAGGGCCTCCCTGGACCTCTGGGCTTTGAGCTACAACACAAGAAATGATTTGACTTCTCCAGCATGGCCTGTCTCTTAGCTCAGTGTTTCCCAGAGAAGGTTCTTCAGAACGCTGGTTCCATGACATGTTAATAAATGTTACACGAAAAAAGGGGTTCGATGGTCAAATGAATTTGGGAAATGCTGGGCCTACAGGGCTTACTCTCATTTTGAGAGTCCAAGCCTTTTATCTGATCTACTTTAACACTTGTGCTCTTGAGGACTTCCAGTTTCCAATTCGGCATGTCAGAAGCTTGGAAGTCAACACTCCATCCTAACAAGTAAAAAGCTGAATAAACTGAAAAATCCACAACTCTCCTTAGATCCATAAGAGAATTGAGGTCACAGGGTAAACCATTGCCCACCAAACTGGAGAGACTGGTAGGCAAATACAGAGAATCACAACTTAGCAGAGAGCTTGGTGAAAATTAGCGCTGGGTAGGGAAACCGGAACTGTAATTGACAAATTGCTGGAGGCTCAGTGTGGACAAGTGTAGAGTAAAAATCTCCAGGGGGACCCAGTCATCAGGGGCCTCCCACAGTTTTGTGAGTTTTACTTCCTGGAGTTCTAACTAGGTTCTCACCATAAATATTGAATTTCAGAAACAATCTCTTCTGCTTCCAGCAGGCGAAGAAGACAAGGAACCATTTTGAAATAGACTAGAGCACTCTGCTTTTCTTAACAAAGTCTGTCCTCAGGAGTTAACTATTTAACTAGGGCCTAAACTGCTGGGGTTTTATCAGAGCCTAACTGACCTGGGGGAGGGGAAAACCCCACTTCAGTCCCCTCTAGCCTTCCATAGGGAGAAGGGAAATACCCAGTTCCATACTAGCCATCCTATTTGACTTGGCTGGGGGTCGGGCAGAGGGGGAGGCAGGGGTGACTGAGAAGCACATGTGAAGCTCACAGGCCAGAGGCACTGGCTCACTACAAACTGAGACCTACTCATGGGAATATAGGTGGCTTCTCTTTCCTCCACATATCTTATCACCACATTACTAAAGGTCTATTTACAGCAGGTACCCAGTCCAGTATATTGTGTCTGGCTATCAAGGAAAAATTTCAAGGCAAAAAACATGGAGCCAGCCCCGTGGCCTAATGGTTAAGCTCTGCTTCTGTGGCCTGGGTTCGGATCCTGGGCATGGACCTGTACCACTCACTGGTGGCCGTGCTGTGGCAGCAACCTACATACAAAACAGAGGGAGATTGGAAAAGATGTTAGCTCAGGGCGAAACTTCCTCAGCAAAAAAAAAAGAGAGAGAGAGAGAGAGAAGCAAAAAACACAGTTGGAAGACAGAGAGCAAGCATCAGACCAGATTCAGATATGGCAGGCATGTTGGAATCATCAGACTGGAAATTTAAAATAACTGTGATGAACATGCTAAAGACTCCAATAGATAAAGTAGACAGGATGCAAGAATAGATGGGTAATGCAAGCAGAGAGACAGAAATCCTGAGAAAGAATCAAAAAAAAAAAATCTAGAGATCAAAAGTACTGTAACGGAAGTAAAGAATGGACTTCAGGGGCTGGCCCTGTGGCCCAGTGGTTAAGTTCTCGCACTCCGCTGCAGGAGGCCCAGTGTTTCATCAGTTCGAATCCTGGGCGTGGACATGGCACTGCTCATCAGGCCATGCTGAGGCAGCGTCCCACATGCCACAACTAGAAGGACCCACAACTAAGAATATACAACTATGTACCAGGGGGCTTTGGGGAGAAAAAGGAAAAAAATAAAATCTTAAAAAAAAAAAAAGAATGGACTTAATTTGATAGGCTCATTAGTGGACTTGAAATGTGCTGTGGTCTGAATGTTTGTGTCCCTCCTCCCCATCCCCCAAATTCACATGTTAGAATCCTTACACCCAATATGATGGTGTTAGAAGGTGGCCTTTGGGAAGTGATTAGGTCATGAGGGTGGAGCCCTCATGAATGGGATTAGTGCTCTTATAAAAGGGATCCCACAGAGCTGCCTAGCCCCTTCAACCACGTGAGGACACAGTGAGAAGCCCCCAGCTATGAATCAGGAAGAAGGCCCTCACTCAATCATGCTGGCACCTTGATCTTGGACTTAGCAGCCTCCAGAAATGTAAGAAATAAATTTCTGTTCTTTATAAGCTCCCCAGTCTGTGGTAATTTGTTACAGTAGCCTGAACAGACTAAGACTGAAGAAAGAATATCTGAGCTTGAGGACATCTCAATAGAAGTCTCCAAAACTGAAAAGCAAGAGAGAAAAATAGACTGAGAAAAAAAAACAGAACAGGGTACCTGAGAACTATGAGACAATAACATATGCGTAATGGGAATACCAGAAGGAGAATAAAAGAGAAGGAACAGAAGAAACATTTGAAACAATAATCACTGAGAATTTCCCCAAGTTAATATCAGACACCAAACCACAGGTCCAGGAAGCTCAGAGAACACCAAACAGGATAAATGCCAAAAAAAAAACTACACCTAGCATATCATTTTCAAACTACAGAAAATAAAAAATAAAGAAAAAATCCTGAAAAGAGCCAGAGAAAAAAATGCCTTACCTAAAGAGGAACAAAGATAAAAATTACACCTGACTTCTCCTCAGAAACCATGCAAGCAAGACAACAATAGACTAAAATATTTAAAGTGTTGAAAGAAAAAACCCACCAACCTAGAATTCTCTGCCCTGCAAAATTACCCTTCAAAAGTGAAGGAGAAATAAAGAGTTTCTCAGACAAACAAAAGTTGGAGGAATTTGTTGCCCGTAGACCTGCCTTGCAAGAAATGTTAAAAAAAAGTTCTTCAGAGAGAAGAGAAGTGATTTAAGTCAGAAACTGGGATCTACATAGAGAATGAAAGAGCACTAAAGAAGGAATCAGTGAAGGTAAAATAAAAACTTTTATTTTTCCTATTCATAATTGAGCAAGCAGATAACAATTTGCTCAAAATACTAATAGCAACAATGTATTTGATTATGTATGCTTATGTGTAAGGGAATGTATATATATACACGGGCATATGTATGCTATGTATCAGTGAAATGAGTGACAGGAATGATACAAGGGGCAGGATGGAGGAATTAGGATTATTTTGTTATTCTATGGTACTCACACTACCTGTGAAGCAGTGTAGAGTTATTTGGAAGTAGACTTGGATTAGATGTAAATATATATTGCAAACTCTCAGGCAACCACTAAACAAAAAGGTAAAAAAATACATAACTGATATGCTACAAAAGGAAAAAAAAAATGGAACCATATAAAATGCTAAATTAATACCACAAAAGGCAGAAAAAAAAATGGAAGACAAAAATAGGAACAATGAACAAAGGCAACAAATGGAAAGCAGCAACAAATATGATAGATATTAATCCAAGTATACCAATACTTGCTTTGAATGTCAATGGTCTAAATGCACCTATTAAAAGACAGAAATTGTCAGAATGGATCAAAAAAACAAGACTCAACTATATGTTGTCCACAAGAACTCACTTTAAGTATAAAGACACATATAGATTAAAAACAAATGGATGGAGAAAGTTACGCCATGCTAACACTAATCAGAAGAAAGTGGGAGTAGTTATATTAATTTTAAGCAGAGCAGACTTCAAAGCAAGGAAAATTACCAAGGATAAAGAGAAGCATTACATAAAGATAAAGGGATAAATTCTCTGAGAAGAAATGCACCTTCCTTAACATGTATGTGCCTCATAACAGAGCATCAAAATACCTGAGGCAAAAACTGACAGAACTACAAAGAACAATAGATGAATCTGCTATTATAGTTGGAGACTTCAACCTTCTTCTATCATAAATGGATAGATCCTGCAGGCAGAAAATCAGTAAGGACATAACTGAACTCAACATCACCATCGATCAACTAGATATTATCAACATCTATAGACTACATCCAACAACAGCAGAATGCACATTCTTCTCAAGCTCACATGGAACATTCACCAGGATAAACCCACGTTCGGGACCATAAAACATACGTTAACAAATTTAAAAGAAATATATCATACAATGTCTGCTCTCAGATCACAGTGGAATTAAACTAAAAATTAATAACAGGACGATACCTGAAAAATCCTAAAATTCATAGGAATTAAACAACACACTTCTAAATAACACATGGATCTAATAAGAAATCTTGAGACAAATTTAAAATATTTTTGATCTAAATGAAAATGAAAAGACAACTTATCAAAATTTGTGGAATGCAGCAAAAGCAGTGCTTAGAGGGAAATTTCTATCATTGAATGTATATATCGAAAAAGAAGAAAAATCTAAAATCAGTCTTTTAAGCTTCTACCTTAGGAAACTAGGGAAAAAAAGAGCAAGTTAAACTCAAATTAAGCAGAAGAAAAGAAATAATAAAAATTAGAGCAGAAATGGATGAAACTGAAAACACGCAATGAATAGAGAAAACCAACAAAACCAAAACCTGGTTCTTTGAAAAGTTCAATAAAATTTTTAAAAAAACCTCTAGCCAGGCTACCTAGGAAAAAAAGAGAAAGGACACAAATTACTAATATCAGAAATGAAAGAGACTATATCACTACAGGTCCCATGGACATTGAAAGGATAATAAAGGAATACTATGAACAACTCTATGCCAGCAAATTTGATAACCTAGATGAAATGAACCAATTCCTTGAAAGACACTGTAGGGGAGGAAGACAGTTTCTCTACCTTCTAGGTCCTTCTGGCTGGTCTAAGAATTGAATTGACATGAGACAGACCAACAGGAGAAAGTCAAACAAAGTTTAATAACACATATACATGGAAGAAATCCAGGAAAACTGAGCGCCTCACCAGAATGGCCAAAGCTGCTACCTTAAATACCATTTTTAGCTAAAGACAAAGGAGGATATTGGGGGTACTGGTTTGGGGCTTCAAAGGGGAGGAAGACAATTTACATGGAGATGGAAACGCAAATGTTTGTTAAACAAGTGTTTGCTGGGCCGTCTATGGACAGTGGGACCTGAAAGAGATCTTTTGATAAAAATGGGCTTAGCAAGGACTCTTCCAGTTTACCGATACACAAAGTTATCTATGGCGATGGCCTGTCCTGGGACAGGCCTTCTATCTTAAATTCTTTTAGGCAGTTGGGGGGAAAGTCAAAGTTTCTTTCAGGTGCTGGCCCAGTGGCACAGCGGTTAAGTTCACACGTTCAGCTTCGGTGGCCTGGGGTTCGCCGCTTCAGATCCCAAGTGCGGACCTACGCACTGCTTGTCAAGCCATGCTGTGGCAGGTGTCCCGCATATAAAGCAGAGGAAGATGGCCGTGGACGTTAGTTCAGGGCCAGTCTTTCTCAGAAAAAGAGGAGGATTGGTGGCAGATATTAGCTCAGGGCTAACTTTTCTTCTTCAAAAAAGATTGAGCTCCTTCAGAAAGTCATAGATCCTAGGACTCTGTCAACTACAGCAAGCACACCGTTACCAAAAACAAACACACACACACACAAATGTTTGTACTTGCTCTTCAAGGAGTGAAGAGCATTGGTCGCAAGGCTGTATTGTGGGCTTGACATAGAGGGGCGGGTAAGAAGTTCACAAGGGGGTGTGCAAAGTATTTCCCCAGAAACAAAATTTTTCCATTTTGATTCAGTTCTACTGACCTTCAGTGAACTCACGTCACATTTTACAGTGGTTATTGAGCCAATGAGAAAGCATTTTTATGGCTACTCATGTTGTTCTTCCTTCCTCCCTCCCTCCCATCCTTCCTTCTTTTCTTTTTTCCTTTCTCTCTTTCTTTTTTTTCCAACTTTATTTGGGTATATTTTATAGCTCACGTAATTGGCCCATTTTTGTTGTACAGTTCAATGAGAGAATGTCCATGTAAGCTGCACAGCTCCTATAGGAACTGGCCCAAGAACCTGAAATTGCAATTCCAAGGGCAGAATGTTACAGTTTAGACGCAGGATGGACTGAATTCAAATCCTGATTAGGCTATCTCCTAGCTGTGTCCTGTGGCTAAGCAAATCTCTCCAGCTTGGCTTCTTACCATGAGAATTAATTAAGTTAATTAATTAAATTTAAATTAATTAAAATGGAAGAGGACTAGCAGAGAAATCTCACTCTCTGGCTGTAGGGGTTGAATGGGCCCTGCAAGCAGCTCCCCTTCTCTCTGACCAGTTCATAGCAGGATATGCTGTTTGTTTTCCCGTCATCAGTCTTGGGTTACTTAGTTCAAATATTAACCACAAAGGTGGGGTGTTAACCAGTCATAACGTTTGAAGAATCATGATCAAATTCAACCTTGGAATAGTTTCCAGAGGGGAGAGTAGGGTTGGAGGTGGGGGAGGGGTGATTATCTTGATGACTCCTTGACTTTGGAGTCAGCTTGCAAGGAACCTCAAAGAATATGTCTTCTAGGGACACATCCAGTCTCCATTTGTCTTGCCACATTGCACAAAGCCAGCATTGTTGCAGCACCTCCAAAGGGAGCATCAATTCTAGTGTTAGCTGGATTATTTTACGTTTTTCTTAGAATGCTCACAGAGGCTGTTTGCTAGCTGATATAACATATGGGCTTTGGAGTGACGTCTGGGTTCTTCCCAGCTCTGCCACTTATTAACTACATGACCTTAGGCCTTTACTCACTGTGTTCATTTTAGAGTGGAGATACTGATGGCGCTGGCTCATTGCTGAGACAATGTGATAATAATAATGACAACACTAATACTTACAAAGTACTAAGTCTGTGCAAGACCCTGGTTTCAGCATTTTATTTGTCTGATCTCATTTATTCCTCCTAATGAAACCATAAGGTGGCTGCCTCCTTTAGTTACCTGTTGTAAATGAGCAAATGAAGTCCAGAGAGAGGCCACTTCACCTGTCTGAAGTCACACAGTAAGAGGTAGACCTGGGATCTGACAACCTGGGCTACATCTGGCTTGGTCTGGCTTCATCACCCTTGTGTTCAGTCGCCCCACCAGACTACTTTCCCGTGTTATAGTGTCTCTTCTAAAGGAAATTATATATGTAAAGTACAAGTGCAGTAAGTGGTAAAGTTGAAATAATAAATAATACTTCAATTTCCCCAGGCCTCACCAGCCTATGGAGTTCATACAAACAGTAATAACAGAGATTTCACTCAGTTATGCCTCCACCTGAAGTCTCCTGAAGTTACTCCTGGGGTGTCTCATGTGGCCCTCCTGTGCTTCCACACTTGCCCCTCCCTGAAGGCCCTGCCTTTGAAGTCCCTTGAGGGTGGGGTCTCACCCTGCTTCTGTTGTGGGCGTCCTCTGTGCCCCTTCCCAGGGCCCAAACTGTCTAGTCAAGTTTGATGAGGATTTTAGGCTGGTTACTTTTAAAACTACAGATGAGAAGCAGGCTCCGAGGACT
Source organism: Equus caballus (assembly GCF_041296265.1). Taxonomy (NCBI): domain Eukaryota; kingdom Metazoa; phylum Chordata; class Mammalia; order Perissodactyla; family Equidae; genus Equus; species Equus caballus. The sequence goes on from NC_091697.1 coordinate 88,647,410, forward strand.
GGAATTTTGCTTGCCCTTTTGAGAGACATTTGCATTTGTGAAGGAAGGGGGGGATGAGCTTGTAGGGACCTGAAATTGGCCACCCCAAGATATGACTCTTTGGCATCAGGATTGTTTTGGGCTGATTGCTTTTGATAAACTGGGACAGGGAAGGAGGCTCTGGGGAATGGAACTTACCCTTGTTGGGACACATTTACATTTGTAAGGTAAATCTCTATCTGTAAAAGGTGCCTCCCTCTCTGTACCAGGAAGAAGAGAGATGACCTTATCCCTAGAAACTCTTAATGGAGAAGGCAAGAACTTAAGTTGGTTGCTGTCTGGCAATCTCATGTAACTGGTTTAGGGTGGTGGCGTCTAACCTTTCTAACCTTTACTTAATCCAATTTGATTCTTGTCTAAAAGTCATGGGATCACCCAATGACCAGACCCCTCCTGCACTGATACCATTTTAACTTTTTTTCGTTCTTTCCTTTGTCTTCGTAAAGAGATGACTCACATACCTATGCCTTAAATTTAGCCCTAACCCTCAACTCGGGGCAGCAGCAGGAGCTCTGACTGCCCGTGGGTCTTGTCCCCATGCCAGCGGGGGCAGCAGCAGCGGCTCTGACTGCCCATGGGTCCTGTCCCCATGCTATTCTATACTATTCTCTAAATAAAAGAGCACTACTGCCAGATCTTAAGAGTCTAAGAAATCTTTCTTTCGACTCCTCGGCTCACCGACCCCGCATCAGAGTTCACTGGTCCCTAAGTAGAAATGGGGCACCTGGGCCATAACAGTCAACACCGTCAGCGTGGAGACGAGGAACTGCTGGGTTCTCCGTCACCGTGTCCCGTTCAATGCAATGGACATTTTTTAAGCAACTATCACGTTTCAGAAATGGTGCTAAAAGACATAAAAATGAAGTAAAATATAAGCAATCAGTATATCCAGTGACGAGAGATTTTCACATATTAAGGTATATGGGGTAACTATTCGGGTTCAAAACTGATTCGGCTTGAACTAGCAAGCCTCACTTTTGCCCTATCAAATATACATTGTACATCGGCTTAACCATAAAAGTAAAGAAGGCACTCTCTTAGGATAAGAATGCCTACTTCCCCTCCTACGCCCTATTGGTAATGTCCTATTGGCAACAGCCGCATAGTCCCTTTCCTGACATCAGGGTCATCTTGACCTGCTAATTTGCAACTGAATACCTCCTTGAAATTTTGATGGAAATGTATCCTGGGTGTGTTTAACGTATGTTCTTTGTTCTAAAAAGATATAAGACTGTACTGAAACCCATGCTTCCACAGAATGCTTTCTAAGGCCTACCGGGGTTATAATCCTCGCTCTGGCTCAAGTAAACTCACTTTATTTCTCTTATCTATCGCATAGTTATAGGTTATTTTGTGTCCACGCCAGACTGGCACCCAACAGCAGTTTAGGAACCCCTGATGTCTACTAATGGTAAGGTCTCATACAAGGTCAGCTTTTCTTACCATATTCATTAAAAACTGTGAGGGTTATTAAAGAGAAAGTTTTGTTCTTGTTTGTGGTGGTGGTGGTGATAGTGTGCCACTTGGGAAAATGCCCAGGTAAGAGTTGATAGTCATCTATTTACTTTATTTAAATGATCATCTTTACATTTGAATTCTTGTCAAGGAAATATCTTAACTTTTGCTTTCCATCTAGTCAAGGAAAGCATTTGAACCTTGCCTGGGCATCACAGCCCTGTAATCTGCCCTCCCACCCATTACCAGGGCTTCTAGCTGCGGCCTCTTCGGGATTTTGGTATATAGTTACCTTAGACCAAAATGTCCTAGTTTACTCTGAAGTACTTCATTCCTCAGAGGAAGTCACTGTAAACTAGAAAAGCAACCGTACTCCTCTTCCAACCAAGGGGACGGGACGCAAGACCAAAGAACAGCAATGTGTCCAGTTACCCAGGTGACCATGGGGAGAGAATTAGATAAGAAATCTCTAGGAAGGTAAAAATGGTCTACACATGGGGCTGGCCTGGTGGCACAGTAAAGTTCGCACATTCTGCTTTGGTGGCCCGGGATTCGCTGGTTCGGATCCCAGGTGTGGACGTATGCACTGTTTGTCAAGCCATGTGGCAGGCGTCCCACATATAAAGTAGAGGCAGATGGGCACAGAAACTAAGGAAATTGTATGTATTTTTCTACAGGTTTAAACTTACTAAAAGTAAAGGCAAAAGCAAGCTACTTCCAATCAAGAGGAGACAGGGAGAAGCACTCAGAAGTTTGAAGCAAATGTGTGAGGGGGCAGCAGTTACTGGGTAACTCCCTGCTCCCTGTGACAGGAATTTCCAGGGCTCATAAAACTGGTTTAACCCAACTTTGTCCTAAAAGGGCCTGTGGTATAAAAAAAATTATTTATCATTGTGCTCCAATATTGCTTCCAATTCTTACGGGGCAGCTGAGTATTCTTTTTAAATCATAACAACAAAAAGGTAGACAATTTTCAGGAAAAAAAGTATATTCTGCAATAGTAGCAAAATCTGTCATTGTAAACAAAAATGGTTGAGGGAACGCAAATTTCCCGTTTAATGGTGCACACAGGACTAAGTCCCTTTGGAATTTAGTTTTACATTCATTCATTGAGAATTCACAGCCTGCGTCATCCGTTGGACAGGAGGGCCACAGGCCCAGCACTGAGTATAAGCCCAGAGAAAGCCAGAGAGATGGGGAGATGGGTGACAGGGAGGCCTGCAGGAGGCTGAGCGCGTGAGTGCAGTGCCACCCCAACCCCACAACCCCAACCAGGAGAAATCATCCTGGGATGCTCTCTCCTGGCTGCTCACAGGCCCACGCCTCAGGGGAAACCCTGTCAAGCAGAATTAGCACAATGAGGGGAGAAGGACAGAGCTAGTAAAATAATCAAGGAGACAGAGGAGGGATTTAAGTCTAGAAGCCAAAGGTCAAGCTGACAGGGGAGTGGGAGGGGAAGCCCCTGCGGGCTGGGGGAGGAGGAAGGCTCTGGAGTAGTCCAGGGCTTCAGACCCTCCCCCCCTCCAAAATGGAATTGTTTAATGGATTCTCAAAGCACATTCTATGGACCAGCAGTATCAGCATGGCCTGGGAACTTGTTCCAAATGAAAATTCTCATGCCCCAACCAAGATGGTCAACACCAGAACTCTGGGACTGGGGCCCAGCATCCTGTGTTTTAAAAAGCCCTTCAGATAATTCTGATAACTACTACAGTTTGAGAACGACTGGCTTAATGAATTGTTATGTTCAAGGTATTGACCCCACCTACCTTCCCTTAAATGGTATTGAGAACAAAGGATGTAATTCATGTCACCTTCGTATAAGAAAGGGGGTGTATTAGTTTCCTATTGCTGCGGTAACAAATGATCACAAACTCAGTGGCTTAAAACAACACAAATTTATTGTCTTACAATTCTGGAGTTCAAAAGTCCAAAATCAGTCCAGTTAGGCTAAAGTCAAGGTGTTAACAGGGCTGGTTCCTTCTGGAGGCTCTGAGGAGAGTCCATTTCCTTGCTTTCTCCAGCTTCTAAAGGCTGTCTTCATCCTTGGCTCATGACCCCTTCCTCTATCTTCAAGGGGTAGCATCTTCAAATCTCTCTTCCTCACATTGCCTCCTGTCCTCTTACTCTACTGCCTCCCTCTTATAGGGGCCCGTGGGATTACAATGGACCAACTCAGGATCATCTTCTCATCTCAAGACCCTTAACTTAATCACACTGAAACCAGCAGGGAGTTAGCCATTGATGATTAACTAGCTAGGAACTAAAGATTTTTTCCTTTTTTGCAATTACTCATTATAGCTTTTAGCTGTTTAACCCACCCATTGTTAACTGTGCTGTTTTAGGCAATATGCTGTCAACTCCCACCAGGCTCCTATAGATGATAGCTCCCTGGAGCCTGGGTCACCATGGTAATGGGTGTGTGAGCTGTTTTTCAGGAATTAGAACCCCTTTGTTCACTCCAGGCAGGTTGAGACCACCAACTCATCACCTGGGCCCATGCAGATGTCCAATAGGTGGCCTTTTGATGCCAACAGGCTAAAAGCTCCACCCTCAGATCACGCTAAAGCCGCCATTTTGTGAGCATGGGTCCTACAAAGAGACATGGAGTCTGACTATGCTTGTGCAGATCAACAGTTACCTCACTTCTCCTCACCTCCAATCACCTTGCTCCACATTTCAGAACACCTTGCCCCCTATTCCATAAATATCCCTGAGTCCCTATTTTTGGGGAAGCGAATTCGAGGCTCCTGTTCTCGCTTCCTCCCATGAGTGCCCTGTGAGTAAACCCTCTCTCTGCTGCAGTCTCGTCATCTCGGTGTTTGGCTTTCTGGGCGGCAGGCAAAAATGAACCTGGTTTGGTAACAACACCTGCAAAGTCCCTTTTGCCATGAAAGGCAACATTCACAGGTTCTGGGGATTAGGGATGTGGACATCTTTGGAGGGCCATTATTCTGTTTACTGTAGGGAGGAAGATGAGAATATACATTTTCACTTTCTTGTATTCACATAAATAAACACTGTAATGATGCATAAGAAACAAATGAAGGTGATTACCTATAGGGAATGTGGGAAGTGGGGTGAGGGGAACAGGGATAGGAACAAGGGCTCTCTTCTCAAAGTATACTTTTTATATTATTTTGAGCCAGGCAAATATATTACCTATGACAAAATGATAACACTAAAAAATAAAAAGGAATGAGAAACATTTTTAATAATTTTTGCCTGTCGAACTGTTCTGCTTGAACATGACATGTCAGAGACTAAACCACTGGGAACTCTGGAGTCATAGGAATTATAAGAGAAAAGGGTTTCAGTGGTGATGTAGTTACGAGGGGAAGAAGAAACAAGATAAAAGGATGGCCCATCTTGCTTGGATGTGAACAAAACAGGAGAGACTCAAAGTCATAGATGAGGGACTAAGCTCAGACTTCAAGGAAAAGTCACTGTTTTGGTTTTGGGTAGTTTATTTTTGAGTTACAGAGTTCTCTGGCGGATCTTCCCAGTCCAAGTTTCCGGCAAAGAAGGGAGGCTGATATCCCATCTCCTCTCCACTTAAAACATAATAATAATATATTGTGTCCACTAAATTGCATGTTATTTTCTTAAGAGTAACTAAGAGAGCTCCTTGCCCTGAACATGTAAGATAATGTCAGACACTCTCATACTAGTGCTGATCATTAGCTCATTGTTGAACATTAAGCTATAACAGTAGAGCAGGACAACTAAGATTTGCAGAACACAGCCAGCCCCATGCCAGGGAAATCATTTACATGCAATTAAAGCATCATTTGCATACAACTTTATGTGTAACACTGGGAGCTGTTTTGCCTTCATTATGCACAACAGAAATTCTTTTGCCCGCCCCCACCTCATCCCCCTTCCCATCTTATTGCCTGACCTCCAAAGGAGACTCCCAGGCAGAGGTGTCCCCAAAGATCATTTTGTACATATTCTGCATCCCCTCAGTGCCTCATCCCCTACTTTTAATTCTTTGAGGAACCTCAATGGTCCACCACTTATCACTCCTCCATTCCATATGTTTATCAACTCCCAAGAGAGACAGCCACCCTGGTCACTCCAGATCCCACATGCCAGCTGACTCTGGCTACTTGTGACAGCAAAAAAGCTTCAAGTATAAGCATACTTCTCACCTGCAAGTTTTTCATTATTCTTCCATCTGGGGCAATCTGGCCTTTTCAGTGCCATTTATTATACACACAGTCTATGTCAGTCCTTGTGCCTTATGGAGAGTTGCAAAGTGGGGGTCACAAAGATAAATCAAGACATGGTCCCTGCCCTCAAGTTATAGCCAATAGAGACCATCAATACATAAAGACCTAAAATGCAAAGAATGCCATAAAAAAGGTATGAATAAAGAGCTAAGGAAAGACACATGGTGGAAGCAATTAATTCTTCCTGGGAGAGTCACAGAAAGCAAAAGAGATATAATGTTTAAGTGGAGCTTTACAGGATATGCAGGAGTTTGCAAACTTGACAAGGAATGGCAACTCAACCCAAGCCATGGCAAGAGTATGAGGTGTGCAAGTACACAGACAATCTGGATGGACAGTTCCACATGTCAAGGCAGGAAAGATGGGGCTGGGTTATGAAAAAGGCCTTGCTGGCAGTGAGAACTGTGGAGGTTCATCTATAGGCAATAGGGGTCTTCTAGAAGGGTGTGTTCCCAGATGGGATTTGTGTTAAGAACATAATTCCAATGGAATTGTGGAGACCTTTATGGGTTTAGTAGACTTCACTGGCAATTTGGGAACCTTCTGAGGGGTTGTATAACATAGTCACACCCTATCCTCATGTTATGGCTGCCTGGTCTCTCTCCCCCTTCTCTCTGGGCTCCTCATTTCCAAGAGAATTCCAAATTCCTTTTTTTTTAATTGAGCTATAGTTGACATATACACTTATGTGTTGCTTAATGCTGGGGATACATTCTGAGAAATGGTTTGTTAGGCAATTTCATCGTTGTGCGAACATAATAAAGTATACTTACACAAACCTAGATGGTACAGTCTAGCACACACCTAGGCTATGTGGTACTGTTCCTACCTGACCACCGTCATATACGTGGTCTGTCATTGACCGAAATGTCATTATGCGATGCATGACTATGACTTGTATTCATTTCAGGTGTACAACATAATGATTCAATATTTGTATTTATTGCAAAATGATCACAATAAGTCTAATTAATATCTGTCCCCATATATAGTTAAAAATTTTTCTTTCTTGTGATGAAAACTTTTAAGATCTATTCTCTTAGCAACTTTCAAATATACAATACAGTATTATTAACTATAGTTATCATGCTGTACACTATATCACCATGACTTATTTTATAACTGGAAGTTTGTACCTTTTGACCCCTTCACTCATTTTGCCTATGTTCCACCCCCCTACCCCCGACTTCTGGCAACCACCACTCTGTTCTCTGTATCTATGAGTTCAGTTTTGGAGTTTTTTGGGTTTGTTTTTGTTTTAGATTTCACATATAAGTGAGATCATATGGCGTTTGTCTTTCTCTGTCTGACTTATTTCACTTAGCATAAACACCCTCAAAGTCTACCCATGTTGTCACAAATGGCAAGATTTCCTTCTCTTTTTATAGCTGAATAATATTCCACTATATATATATATATGTATATATATACACACACACACACTCTTTGTTCATTGACGGACACTTAGGTTGCTTCCACATCTTGCTATTGCAAATAATGCTGCAATGAACATGGGGTGCAGATATCTTTCCAAGTTTAGTGTTTTCATTTTCTTTGGATAAATACCCAAAAGTGGAACTGCTAGATCATATGGTAGTTCTATTTTTAATTCTTTGAGGAACCTCCATACTATCTTCCATAGTGGCTGCACCAATTTACATTCCCACCAACAGTGCACAAGTGTTCCCTTTTCTCCATATCCTTGCCAATACTTATTTCTTGTCTTTTTTTTTTAAAGATTGGCACCTGAGCTAACAACTGTTGCCAATCTTCTTTTTTCTTTCTTCTCCCCAAAGCTCCCCAGTACATAGTTGTAGATTCTAGTTGTGTCTGCCTCTGGTTGTGCTGTGTCGGATGCCACCTCAGCATGACCTGATGAGTGGTGCCATGTCCGCACCCAGGATCCGAAGCAGCAAAACCCTGGGCCACTGAAGTGGAGGGCACAAACTTAACCACTCGGCCACGGGGCCAACCCCTATTTCTCGTCTTTTTGATAACAACCATTCTAACAGGTGTGAGTTGCCATCTCATTATGGGCTTGATTGGCATTTCCCTGATGATTAGTGATGTTGAGCATCTTTTCTTGTACCTGTTGGCCATCTGTATGGTTTTTTTTTTTTAAATGTCTGTTCAGATCCTTTGCCCATCCTTTCATAGGATTATTTGGAGGTTTTTTTGCTATTGAGTTGTATGAGTTCTCTGTACATTTTGGATATTAACCCCTTATCAGATATATGGTTTGCAAATATTTTATCTCATTTGGTAGGTTGCCTTTTCATTTTGTTGGAAAGTTCCAAATTCTTATCTCTCAACTATGCAGAGCAGCTTCTCCACTTCTCAAAAGTCCTGGCCCCAGCCACCACTCCAGCCTACAGGGGCTCCTTCTACGCTAAATAATTATCAAACCATTTTCCTAAATAAAGGCAGTTTTGTCAAGAAAAATTCTGGTACCAGCCATTAAAGGTAACGTAAATTTCTTTATCTCATCACGCTCACGAGTTATCTACCATTACTAGCAACATACTAAATATTTTACACATAATGGAAATTATCTGTGACACATAATTATGCTTGAGAAACAAAAGGCAGTATTCCCAAATTTATTTCAGCATTTCAACATCCAAGGTAAAATAACTCAGGACACTGTGTTATGCTTGTTTTAAAAAAAAAGTTTATTTGTTACAAAATGTTAAATACTAAAGCTAAAAACATACAAATTCAGGTCAGGCTATATTAAAATACACACATACCCTTCTTTGCAAAATTATTAAAGGTAGAATTAAACAGATGTTTTAAATAAAATAAAGTACTCTTGAGGACATTTTTGTCTGATTAATTATATCAGTGTAGTGTAGTTTTTTAAATTATAGTTGAAAAGTTTAGCTGTCTTAGAAGTCAAATTCATCCAAATCTTCAGTTTCTGCTACAGCCCAATGTGAAGCAACCATGTTGGCTTGTGACAGGGTGAATTTCACTTATGTTACTGAAACTTGTATATTACAAGCCTACTCGCCCATAATAGGAGCACAGAGTAGTCAGAAGTATACAAAGGGTTATATAAGGTGAAAACACGGCCCAAGAAGAAAAGGCCTTAGTTCTACCATACAGGATCTTCTCTAATTAAAATGATTGCAAATATTTTGAAGGAGAGATCAGCACAAAGCATATATTCCTTCAGAAATCATCTTTCAATTAAAAAAAAAAAAAACCACTCAAAAAGAGTACTCTTTTCTCCAAGATAGTTTATAAGTATTTTTAAATTTCTTGTTATTTTAAATTGAGTTAATTCAAAGGTACTGAAGAGCCTAGGTTTAAAAACTGATTACTGTTCTGACTAGCTCTGGAGAGCTATGACATCTGTGTGTTTGTGTCACTAACACAGGTGATAAAGAACTTTCATAATAAAAACTACATGCTTAACACCAACAGAGCACCAGCTCTCAAAACCAACTTCCGCTCAGGCCAAACAACCTAAAAACAAACTATGGTCTATTTAAATGTTAAATAGTATTTTCAAGAAAATACTTTATTTTGCTTTAGAATGTCTATTTTTCAATTTCCTAGTTTAAAAGTTATTGATTTAGAATTTTAAGTACTGTAATCCACATAGGGGTAAGAATATGCTTATGAAGAACGAAAGGCTAACAGTGCATTTTAAAAGGTCTTAAATGTGAATGAATTTTTAAAAATCTACAGCATCTATTCTTTATAATGCTAACCCTTATCAAATGAGATTTGCCAAGAGTTGATTAATCCAAGTGATTAAAATTAAAAACAAATAAAATGCATTCCAGTAATCTTCATCAACACAATCCAATTAAAATCAGGTTTCTTAGAAGATATATGTAGGGACTTTTTACTGTTTTACTCTGACAGTGTTGGTACACAACCAAGGACTAACTGTATAGTATTATGTCTAATACTATGGCATAAAATTGTTTAACCAAACCTTTGCATAGTTGGAAAAACTATGTGTATTCTAAGGTCACTGGAAATTAAAAGAAAAATATATTCTAATATTGAATTACAGATAAAAATAATGCTAAGAATAAATAGTAATCTAGTTTTCCATCTCTCGGCTTGTAAGTTTCTAATGTAATTACTTCTGTTGACATGTGATACAAGAGAAACTATAATTCTGTCCTCTATCCTAGTACCATTTTCTCTACATGAAACAAGGCTTTTTATCCTTTCTTTTAACTTACTGGGTAACCTTGAAGGACAAGATTCATGCTACCCTTCATCAAATAACCTTGCGGTCCCCAGAAAGAATTCAAACAATTCAAGCCACTGACATCCTAATCCTAGTATATACTCTACAACAAAAAAGTCTTGAGCTTTCGATAGTGAATTCTCTAGAAAGCATCTTTTACTATGAGCATCTTTATAAATGCACATTAAAGTCATGCTGGTCAGTCACTTTTACCAACATCCTGGTCTTACAGAACGATAGAGAAAGTATTGTTCATCTGTGATAGAGCCAGAACTGTAAGTGTTTTAAAGCTAAGATAACATGATGTATTTCTGACTTGCCAGCCAAAGTGGTAGTGGAGGGAGGCCCTGGGTGGTACAGACTTCCCCAAAGATGGGAAACCCCATGTGATCCCTTCCCTCAGCAAGCCTCCTTCTCTTTCCTTGATGTCAATGCCTCTCTTCTGCTTTCAGAGAGAACGATATTTGGCAAGAAAACATGGTACATATCTTGCTAGGAAATTTTCGTAACTATAGGCCCAGTGCAAAGTGAAAATGAGGGGCCTTTCTTCAAACATAATTAAGAATTTGAAGGTGGTGATAGCAGAGCATGAAACCAAGTGAAGAGCCCTGTGCAACTACACAGGTTACACGGCCATAAAGCCAGCCCTGTTGAGGTTTCCTGCCTAACCAGAATCCCAGGGAAGAGACAAGGTGTCTCAGTTGGGTTGTCCAGATACAAACAGAAATTTTTTTTCACGATGGTTCAAACACTGTCACTGATTTGAAACCAAGTGGCATTTTACTTTCAAAATCCTATGTAAATTTCTATTCCTAAAATTTCAGATTGATCAGCCTTACCCTAGATTTCTCATTATATAGTCATACTGGGTCTGAAATGCCCCTTATTTTTATAGAGCAAGTAATCAGACATGATGAAATTTCTGTATTAATCTTATATGATTTTTTTAAAACTTAAACATCGCTTAACTGGGAGGGGTATTAATATCACTAGAGGAATAAGGCATCTTAAAGGGAAAAAATGGATGTACAACAGCTTTATATACTAGGGTGAAGCCTTAGTTTTAGCCTACATAGATTTTGTTCCCTTTTAAGATCACAATAGAACTAAGAAAAACATTAAGCAGTATGGTGATTTTCTGTTTTTTTTTTTTAACGCCCATATTGGTTTTGGTCAGAAGAATTTTACTGGAACCCAGAGGTATCCCATTCTTCACAATAATAAAAAGAGCGTATGTATGTAAAAACGTCAGGTTACATTACTAAGCAACGACACTTCCGGGAGTGAATATACTTCCGGTATTCCGCAAGCTGCTTCAAGTACATATTCGACGGCCATCTGTGCTTTTCAACAAAACTGCGCTCTTCCACTAAAAATTTTAGAAAAAGAATGTTAATTGAATATATCTTATTTTAGATCAAGTTTAGATATTAACTGTTGATTTCTTATTTAAGAGAAGAGATCCAAGCTCTGCTATAGGACCCCTACCCTTTCCTCAAGCCTTCCACAATCATTTAACACAACTCTGGGTTAAATCAGTCACCAGGCTTTAAGTTATTATGTGATTTACAATTATATACATCTTGTCCATTGATTAATCAGGTAATATTTGATTATGTTCTTTTTTTTCAAATGGGACTTGTTTTTCCTGGAGATGATAACTAACTTGTTTTTTCATTTAATCAGTTCTCTTTGTAGCTAACTAAACCTTTCAAACTCTTTACAGTCCTCTCAATTCTATTTTCCACCCAGCCACAGTTATGGGGTAATCTATCCACTCCTGTACTGGTGTCATTGCAGTTGCTGCCCTGGGGACCTCCCTTCTCATCAGAGCCCTGGCACTCTTGCCTTCCAGGCCCGCTTCATGCTTTTGTGTCATATCCCTCCACCCCTGGCCTCCAGGCCCTTCACTCTGTTTATTCTCTAGTTCTGGTGAACCACAACCCTTATTAGTTTCCTTAAAAAGAGGGTACAGAATAAGTATTTTTGAGACCTTGCTTGTGATGAAATGTCTTTAGTCTTTAATCTATCCTCACACACAGCTGATAATTTGGTTTGGTATAGAGTTCTAGGTTGAAAACTTCCCTCTTAATGTTGAAGGCAGTACTCCACCGCTTTCTAGTTTCCCAGGTTGTTAAGAACTCCACTGCCATTCAGATTCATAGTCCTTGGTAAGTATTCTGTGTTGGTTTTTTTTTATCCAGTAAACTTTTAGATTTTCCTACTTATAGTTGGTGTTCTTGCATGTCTCAGTGATGGACCTCGTCCATTCATCTAGCTCAGCACTCAGCATTTAGCAGATCCTTTCAATCTGGTGACTCAGGTCCTTCAGTACTGAGATAACTTCATATATTATTTCTTTGATAATTTCCTCCCCAGTGGTTTTTTCTATATTAACTTCTATTACTCAGATACTTCACCTCCTGAATTGAGCCTCCAATTTTTAAAAAATTGTTTCTCTCCTATCTGTCTCTTTATCTTTTTGTCCTACTTTCTAGATCTCCTTACCTTTATCTTTCAACTCTTTTTATTTATGTTTCAACTCCTTTATTTATTTAGTTGGGGTTTTTTTCTTTTTGCTACCATATTTCTAATTTCCAAGAACGACTTCTTGCTCTTTTATTATTTCTTTTAAATTATGGTGAAATATGCATAACATAACATTTGCCATCTTAACCATTTCTAAGTGTGCAGTTCAGTGGTGTTAAGTACATTCACAATGTTGTGCAGCCAATCCCCAGAACTCTTTCCCTCTTGCAAAACTGAAACTCTTTACCCATCAGACAACGACTACCTCCCCTCCCCAGTCCCTGGCACCCACCATTCTACTTTCTGTCTCCATGAATGCTGTTTCTTTTCTATAACATTCTATCCCTGCTTTATGGATACACATCTCTTATTCTTTGAGGATATTAATTTTAGGTTTCCTTCTATTCTTTGTTCCTCTAAGTTCCTTCTCTTCTGTTTTTATTCATTTTGATTTGGCTTTGGTATCTTTCATGTTGGACATTACCTCAAATATCTGTTGATCCTTAGTCATCTCTTTGTATTTAAGAGTGAGATGCTGGAAAGCTGTTTGGAAATCTTCTGGGCATGGGTAGAACTAGACTGGTGGAATACACTGCACCATGGTTGAGCAGATATCTGTTGGGTTCATTGAGAGAATTCCCAAATGACTGTACCTATATGTTTTTTTTCTGAGGTCAGAGAAGGATGCTTCAATTTCATGTCCAGAGTATGGGACTCAAGATGGCAAATACCTGGCTGCCAGAATTCTAGAATCTGGATATGGGAAGGAGGCTGGAGGCTTACTATACAATGTGTATATTTTCACATGACCCCCATGTTTTCAATCCAGCTTCTTACCCCAATTCTCCCTAGAATTCATGATTCTATAACTTTTTTGGTTTAATTTCTCCGGGAATAAACCTCCCATCTCCTGTGATGATGAGGGAGAAGCAGTTGCCTGTCTGGGTGGGAGGGAGTGTAGCAAAACCTTCTTAACATTCAACTAATTATACTACTTTCAGCCCCAAGCCTCCTTCTGCTTTGTGAAATAGCTACTCCCTCGAATTCCTAAGGCTTTTGGTATTCTGCTGGGTGAATCAGCTTGGTTCTCATCAGTATTCCTTTCTGAGGTATAGGGGCACTACCCAGCATGCCCCGTTTAAAACCACGTGTCCTGGAGGTTCCTCGTCTGGGCTATGCACCAGCACTCATGATGATAAGAGTCCTGGGCTTAACCAACCCAGCTGCTTTCTTATGGGACAGTTAGCACAAAGACCCTCCAGGTCTGAGAGAACACAGAGGCCCTCTAGGGGGCACTCCGGTCCTTGGAATGCAGGTCATATAGGGACAGTCCCCCTTGGCAAGCATGCAGGCTTTGTTCCTCTGCCTACTTAAGCAAGCTTTTCTCAGTGGGTGGTAGCAAGTGCACATTTCCTGTCCAGCCAGCCGCCAATGGACCTTTCCTGTAAGTAACTCTCCAGTAGACCCATGTGTCTCGTTTGCTGTCTCCGGGTCTTTTCTTTGGTCATTCAGCAACCTATCCCAGACTGCTCAACCAGCTGGGCGTGTGGTGGAACATGAGGGCACTTAGGTTTCCTTCTGCTAAGTCAGTTTCCACTTCCCCATCTACTGTTTAACTTCATGTATTATAATTTGGATTATGAAGGTCTTGATCCAGGATGCAGGACTGGACAAAAAGGAACAACCTAGCTGCTCAGGGAAATTAGTTATACGTTTCATTAGGAAGCAAAGGTTACATAAGACTACTCCCTGAGTTAAGACAAAAAAGAGAAAAGTCATCACAGATGAGCTCTGGCAGCCAGCAAAAAACAAAACACGAAAAAAGCCTCCACAATAAATAATACAAAATATAATATTGAAAATTAAACTGTGAGAGTAACAAATCCTTAAATACCAAGGGTAATTCATATTCCTGTGCATTGCTGTTTGTTTTCATAAGAGTCCAGTATATAAAATACATCTAACACTTAGTAAGCTATTTAACTGTGTTCTGATGTATCAGTGCCAGCATTGACCTGAGATCTTTTCCAGTATTACTTTTCAATTTCTAAACACCGCTAAAGAAGAAAAATTCTCAGTTAAGAGGAAACAATGCACAGAATTCCAATAATAATTTGACAATTTTTGAAGCCAGAAATGGGCAGTTCTTTAAGGAAGCTGTAAAGTGATTGTGCTAAGAACCCATTTCAACTTTAAGTGACCATGTGAAGTAGTCCTAGTGTAAGGCAATAGGGAAGAGAGGTGACTATGACACTCTGGAGAGGACATGGTCCTTTAAAATGGGCAGCCACTGCTCAGTTCTGGGTTGGTGCCACATAGGAAGATGGGCCCAGAGTAGCCACATCCCAGCTTTTCAAAAGAAGCGGAAATTTGGAATTTTAAAATGTTACATGTTACAATTTTTAAATATTGACACTAAAAAAATAATAATACTGTGTGGGCTGAATAAAACCCCTTGGCAGGCTACATTTAACCCACAGACTGCCAGTTTGCGACCACTGATTTAGACTATCGAGTTTTCTCTTATCTACACGGGGATTTCTTCCTCTGCCCAGGAGGACACATCACAGCAGGTCGCGGACATGAACAGGTACTGCTGAGTCAGAGCACTCAAGATGCCCTTTCAGTGCCCATCAAAGGAACATAAGATAATCACTGACACAGCCTCATCTTCTTACCCTGCCTTCTCAGATTACGCCCTGGAGACCTGCTGCTCACCATGCCGGGTGGTCATAACATATTGTATAGGCAATTGTATAAGTAATAAAATAAAATAAAAACTAATAACTCAAAGGATTTATAAAGCATCTTTCTCCCAAGGTAGCAATAGTACTCTATGTGTATCATACATCTATACAGAAGAGCAACTGACAAATAATCTTGCTCTTCTTTTATAAATGAAGGTGACCTAAGGTGGCACAATGAAGGTGGTTCACTCACTTTCATTTTTAATTGAATTCTTAAAGAATAACTCTATAACAATGTCCCTACTAACTAACCAGGGGTCTAATGATCAAGATTCAGTGCTCTCACCTCTGTGGCCTGGGTTCATTTCCTGGTCAGGGAACCACACCACCCGTCTGTTGGTCGTCATACTGTGGTGGCTGCATGTTGCTGTGATGCTGAAAGCTATGCCACCAATATTTCAAATACCAGCAGGGTCACCATGTTGGACAGGTTTCAGTGGAGCTTCCAGACTAAGACAGACTAGGAAGAAGGACCTGGCCACCAATTTCCAAAAAAATGGCCAAGAAAACCCTGTGAATAGCAGTGAAGCATCGTCTGCTAGAGTGCTGGAAGGTGAGAGGATGGCGCAAAAAGACTGGGCAGGGTTCCGCTCTGCTGTACACGATGTCGCTAGGAGTCGGAATTGACTAGATGGCACTAACAGCAAGCAGAAGCACGCCTTATTTTTATGAATGGATCAGTTTGTTTTTTCCTTCAGAAAGTAGATGGTTAGTAAATATCTATTGTTCTGCTTTGATTTATTATGTTACTCTATTGCACTAACAGGTGAATTCTACGTAAGGAGGCTCCCAGTAGGCATACAATGCCTAATTTTGACTGGCCAAATACCTCTGCCAATACATCCGCCCAAAACTGACTGAGTGTTTCTTGGTTTCCTTAACTGTACAAGGAGTAGCTGAGTAGAACCGGAGATTTTCACATCTTTTAGCAGCAAGTTCTCGTTTACAGGTAAAATTTTATGGAGAATTCTAATATAAAACAAATACAAGTGCAACTACTGTTTGAAGGTGCAAGGGAGGAGTCAAAGAATTAGAAATTTCAGCCTCTCTTCTTCCCTCCCTCTGCCCTCCCCCTCTCTCCACTCTCTGCCCCCATCTCAGAAGACCTCCAGGCATCTCCAAGGAGATTTCTCTGTTTAGAGTTTGAAACTACTTGACTAGGTGTTATTTAACTTCCTTATTCTTTGAGTCTCTTCTAGGTAATAACATGAGCAAACGTTGAATCTAAACTGATGGTCTACTCTGATGACTATTCTATTTTCATTCTCTTTCCTCTTAGGCAGCACTGAGCAGCTCACCCTGTGACTGGTTTTAATCTTTATAATTTACCTTAAAAATCACATTATGTATACTCTCTGCTCAAAAAGTTTTGCAACACTTTGATCAATAAAATCTATTATTTCCATGTAATATAATGAACTCCTATATAGATATACTTAGTGGATACAGATGTCAGTACAATAGAACTACATATTGTAAATAATAAATAATAGTTACAATTCCTTTACAAGAAAAAATTTTAAAATACATACTGTTTAAATTTTGCTTGCCTTAGGTGGTTAAAACCAAGATCTCGTTTATCACAACCAAATGCCACCTGAGGACACCTTAGCTCTCTACTTAGGGGAAAAAATGTATTTAAAAATAAACGGGAGCTATAAACCAATCATTAGAAAACTTTTGGTGTAACGCAGGTCAAGCCTCTTATGTAACACAGGTGACCATAAGTTAAAGTGTCATCAGTTCCCACACTGCGTATTTAAAAGGAAATGAATTACAGTGACTTTTTATTTTTTAAAACTACTATTCTTACAAACTACGTCTCAGATCTACAAACAACATAAAGATTTCTTTTCAAAACAGTAATTGGCAATCTACCTGAAAGATCCTGAAACTCAGGCTTTTGACTGAAGATGAGGTAGTTAGTGGCAATGAAATGAAGTAGCCAGGTGGAAAGGCAGTCAGAGTGGTGAAACTGCAAGAAAAATGGAAAGTGAAACAATACCGCTCATAACGCATCACCGTGATGATCAGATTAATAGTGGTCTGGGTGGACTCATGGAGAGCCCAAACCCATGTTTAATGTGTCTGTATACAACGCAGCCTTCAGCCTACTCTGACAGCAGAAAGGAATACGGAGTATTATTAACAAATACTAACAAAATTACCTCAATGAAGACACTGGCTCATAAAAACAATGAGCTACTGCTGCTGGAGTGGCTGAAGTCTTGAAGCAGATGCACGGCTGCGTCTGTGGTTAACAGACTATTTGAGGTTCTTGAGGACTTAGTTTAAGCTTTTAATCTAAAGTCATGACCTTCACTAACTACACTTGTATCTGTGTAGCAGAGAAAAGATTATGGTTAGCAAAGGTATACCCTTGGCCATATCTAAACAAGTTCACCTGAGGAGTGAACCAAAAAATATTTTAAGGAGGAAATATCATTCTAAGGGTATGGGTTGCAACGTATAAATATTTCTATGGGAAGCTTATGTCTGAATAGTTGCTCTTAACTAGAATGTACTGTTACACTGAGCAGCACATTTCTCATTCTAAGTTCCAACAGCTAATGGAAGGGAAACTTAGAGCAACTTGGCCATGACATCATCACCTTGGTACCCACCCAGTGACACTCACTGATCCACTTAACCACTCAATCCAGACTACAGCAACTTGCTGGCAGGCAACTTTGGTGCACGAGTACAGCTCTTATTATTACTGTGGTAAAATACACATAACATAAAAGTTACCATTTTAACCATCTTTAAGTTTACAGTTCAGTGGCATTAAGTACAATCATGTTATTGTGCAACCATCACCACTATCTATTCCGGAACTTTTTTATCGTCCCCAACTGAAACTCTGTACCCTTTTCCCCAACCCCAGTCCCTGGTAACAAGTATTCTTCCTTCTTTCTATGAATTTGACTATTCTTGGCACTTCATATAAGTCAAATTATACAATATTTGTCCTTTTATGTCTGTTTTATTTTATTTAGCCTAATGTCCTCACGGTTCATCCACATTGCAACATGTATTAAAATTTCATTCTTTTTTAAGGCTGAATAATATCCCACCGTATGTATATACCACATTTTGTTTATCCATTCATTTGTTCATGGACATTTAGGTTGTTTCCATCTTTAGACTAAATATAGCTCTTTTAAAGACACTCAAAAATACTATATAAGCAATAAATAATGCTAAATTGAAGAAAGATTTGTAATCTCAGATGCTAAGGAAGAAACTAAAGTATCACTCTTTTGAAAAGTTAAAACACGGGAATATTCTAACACATAAATTCATAGGTCTCTGATTTTCATTATACGAAATCTGAATTTTTGAATTCTAAGAGACTTTATAGTTTATTTAACCCCATGTCACATTTTAACAATCTTTTTTCACCTTATCTTTCAGCAGATGAATGTGAGTGATCTCAAGGGAATAGAGCAAGACTGTGTAGCTATTTTAACAAAAGCCACCAGAGCAGAAAACCTACAAAAAAAGTTTAGAACATTGTCTGAGGACAGTGACTTTAAAGAGAAGAGACATCACAGAAATGAATATCTGGCTACAAAAACATGATTAAAATGAAGGATTTCATTGTTGACCAGATTTAAGATATCATAATTGTGGGCTCTTGGCAAGAGATAGAATGAATCTCACTGTAAGAACTACTGTTTTTGAAAGAATATATGCTGTTCTGAGAAAATTGGTTTAAACCGAAATAAACAACAGAAGAAAAAAGAAAGGCATTAAAACAAAAAAAACCATGAACCAAATGCTATAGCCTTTAACAGCTCTGTGAAGAATTATAATGGTGGAGAAAGTATCCAGAAACTCACAAGAAAAAGGTCAGAAACAAAACTGGTGGCCTGAAGCAGCCAAATATTAATGTACAGATTATAAGTGAAGAAATTGAGTTTAAAACTTTAATATAAGAGTAAATAGGACTTCATAGGAAAGTTTGGCTGAATAAGGTTTAAAGGAAGTAAAGATAAGGAAATTTCCACCTCAATCTGAAGGAACTGATCGGATTAAGGGAAAGACGCGTCTCTTGCATGTTAAGAGTTCAACTTAATGGAAATATATGAAGCTGAAGGTAGGACCATGGTAAAGAATTGAGAGGTTAGGGGAAAGTGCAAGCAGAAGTGAGAGATACCAAAACTGCTCAACTATATCAAAGATATGAACTAATGCTTTCCTGATACAGAATACAAAACTGGCAGAGATGGTAACAGAGTAACTGGAAAGTTTGATTATTCCGGGAGCTACTGGAAGTCTAATTCTGCTAAAAGACAATTTCACCTCCCAGAAGTCAGAGAAACAATGAGGGAAAGGTTAACTGAATTCTGACCAACCAGATGACCTGGCTGGTAAAGTGGAACCTCAAACTAGGAACTTCAAAGAGAAGTGGGAAAGAAACATTATCCTGTTAGCTGGGATTCATAATTGCCAAATTAGGGACCACCAGGAATAGAATAAAGGAAAACTAGTAGCTGTAGGTTTAATCTTACCACATAGAAAAGTTTTCAGAAACAAACAGTAAAATTCAAAAAGGGCTGGTATCTTAGACTTTTAAAATTGAAGGGAAAAAAATAAGGATAATCAGGTAGTCAGAAACCACACAGTCAGGGAAAGCAGGTCAGGAGGAACTTATGACAATGCAACCATAAATGACGCTCGCTGATAAGGAATCAAGTGCCTATGTGTTTGGAGGCGGGGAACACCTAGAGACATCAATGCAACCATACAGGAAGTTCTCTTCTGCATAAACTATTTAAAAGGATACTACAAGATAAGGAAAGAGGAGCTGGCGTCCAATTTTTTAAAGTATGACAGACTTGTTAGAACAGCATCAAAATGACACATCGAAAATGAACTGAGGTTGTGATAATGCTAGAAAGAATAAAAAAGAATTTTTAAACTAAATCTAGAGGGCAGGTATTTATCCCAAGCTCAATGTAAATATATTACAAAGAGAGATCAGAGTTACTCAATTTTTTTAATTTGTTTTTATCTCTCATATTAAATACATAGGATCTTAAGACTTGATTATGAGAGAAATGAACTTCAAAACAGTTAAGGAGAAAGTAAGAGAAGACCTATATGCTTTAAATGAATTCCCTTCTATGTCCAGAAATATACATGTTGCTTAAATCCATCTCAACCTGGAGGCAAGCCTTTGGCTGTCACAGGTGTGTCTTTTGGCCCATTGTGTGGCTCCATTTTAGCAACTTGGATGAAGACAAAGTTGTCATATTTTTCTAATTCTGGATGTCAAAGTTGGTAGGATAACTAATATGTGGTCTGCCAGATCATATTTTACGAAGTCTTGATAGTCGGTAATGATGGGTCAAATATATTCCCGTGAAAAAGTCCTAGAAGGTTCAGCTTACTGCAAGCTCAGTACACGTGACCATGTGCATGAGCCCTGCACTGTCTTAAGGCAGGGGATGGAAGGGTGGACTAACCAAGGGCAGGATGACTCAACTAGGTAAACTTCCTGTTCCCAGGGATAAAGGAGAGTTGTCATGAGGAGGTGGCAGATGTTGGACTGGGACAACGTCTGAGAGTTCCAGAAGCAGATTTCAAGAAAGCAGACCCAGTTTATTTACAGACCTGGCCCAGTCCTTTGTCCAACTCATATGCTAGAGTCTTTGTAATTGTAGTTACTCACAACTAGTTTAATTGTGTAAACTCTGTTGCCTAGATGTGTGGCAATATAATTCTTAACAACAAAACAGCCCAAGCTTAGAAGAAGCCAGAAGAAGCATGGTGTATTGTAATGATTCTCAACTCAAATGTTTCTACTGAATATTTTCTTGATACCATGAGACATATCAACAAAAGGCATTCCGAAAGGATTAATGAGGTACATCAATACCTCCTACATAACTCCTACAATACCGGAACTTCGACATATGTTCACAAAGTGAATGAATGAATGAATGAACAAATAAATGAGTTTAGCTGAACCATCTCTATCGTATGTATGGACCAATTTTGTCATTTTCCTTTTAGGAACCCTAAGATGTGATCGTTTTGGGGAAATTCAATGTAAACTCTATTTCCTATAATGCCTATACAACGTAATAGAGTACCATACCCAAATGATTCTAATACGGGCCACTATTCAGTTGAAAAAAATTCATATTGGAAAATTCTATCTCCTTAGAAATGGACTGCTCAAAAACCCTATGCTTCAAAATTATCTAGCCACAGAAATTGTTGTGAGGGTACTTTAACCTCAGTTAGCCAAAATTCCAAACCAAGACAAGCACTAATATATCTCTTAATAAACAGAAATTTTTTAAAAGCAGTATGACTTTTTATAAGATTTTTAAAAAACCAAATAACCAGATACACAGGGCCAATTACCTTGGCTTTTTTGAGCAGGTCAACTATATCGAGGTTCATGGCCGCCAGTTCCCGGCTCGGCATGCTCTGCAGCTGTGTGATGATGAACAGCTCACAGATGTGCTGCAGTCTGGACACCTGGTACATCTCGGCACAGATCAGGAGACACATGGCCTGGAAAATGCCGGCTGATGCAGGAAGGGAAAGAAGAGAAAACGGACAATAAAGCCATTTCCTTCATGACCTAAAACTAAACAACAACAAAAATGCTGACTATGTCATCCAACGTAGAACAGAAAGCCTAGAAAAAGCCCCGAAGAAGTCAGCGTTCTAAGCCTTCACACTCAGAAGTGAATCTATGCATTGTTTTCTGTTTCCTTTTGTTTTTAACTCTCCAGAGAAGGAGATTCTAGAATTGCCCTTAATAATCGATTCTAGGGCTATGGGGTAATTCTTTCTGCTAGCTAAACTAAATCCTTGCAATTTTTCATCCCCAGGCTTTAGTCCCCAGGTATGTCTGTTTTGTTTTTATTGTGATAAAATAAACATAAAATTTACCATTAACCATTTTTAAGTGTACAGTACAGTGGCATTAAGTACATTCACATTGTTGTGCAACCATCACCACTATCCATCTCCTGAACTTTTTCATCTTCCCAAACTGAAACTCAGTGTCCATTAAACAATAACTCCCCACTGCCCCATCCCCGACTTAGGCAATCACTTAGGTTTGTTTCTGGGGTTTTTTTTCAACAGTTTCTCTATGAATCTGATTTTTCATGAATAGTAGTCGGCCCTTATCTGCAGTTTTGCTTTCCGTGTCAAGCACAGTTCAAAAATATTAAATAGGAAATTCCAAAAATAAACAATTCATAAGGTCTAAATTGTGCGCCATAGCATGACAAAATCTGTCACCGTCCAGCTCTGTCCCCCACCTTGCCTGTGACACAAATCATCCCTTTGTCCAGTGTATCCACACTCTATATGCTACCTGCCCATGAGCCTGCTAGTTAGGAATAAACATAATACACATAGGGTTCAGTACCATCCATGGTTTCAGGCATCCACTGGGGTTCTTGGAACATATCCCCCTCGGGTAAGGGGGGACTACTGTAATTCTCTTTCTTATCCCTCCTTAAACTTCTTACATTCTTTTGTAGCTAGGAACCAAGAACACTGTATATGATAAATATTTAATATAACGAATGGATTACCTTTTTGTGATTTTCCCAATGAAAATATCCCAGTGTCCAACTTAACTTTTTGATTATTCATTGTGACTCCTTTTCCCCACACACCTTTTATCTATTTTTAAAGTGCTTTTGTTCTATAGTTATTATCGCTTTTCTGAGCACTTTTCCTAATTAGCAAGATAAAACCTAAAATTTGAAGCTTCAGTTACCCTACTGAGAGGATGACTGAGACACCAAATTTTCTTATTATTTCAAATCTGGTCAAATTTTTTATTTAATATACAAATTTGCTGGTATTGAAATAATAATAATAACGCACTCTGATGAGAATCAATGCTCTCATTTTTATTAAGCAAAAATTATAACCAGTCTTTAACACTGACAGTAGCAACTCTAACTGGCTCTAAAACTGTGCAGCAGCTGCAAGACCAGAATTAACTCAATTTAAAAAAGAATTTTCTTTTTTGGAACTTCTAATACCTTTCACTAGAGGGCTCATGACTTGTTTAAAACTTAAGAGTATTCAGTAACAAACATAGGAAATCTTCCAAATCTAAAAATTAAAGCAGTAAACCTGAAGAGAGGTATGGTCTGAAATGTGTGTTTTCTTTTTATATTTGCTAGGGCACCTGGCTAGGGTCTGTAGTCAGGGTCTCAGGCTCCTGGATGAAGCCAGGAGGGGCTTATTCTAGTTATGTTTGTGGTGGGAGCCATCTGGTGGACAAAGAATGAAGATTAATCAAAGGGAAGGGCTTCCATGCCAGTATCCCAAGGCGCCAAGGCCCCTTGAAAGGATTGTGCAGCTTCTCCAAGGTGGTTCCAGGTAGAGGAACCCAGCAAGATCTGTTCCAACCTGTAGCTGCCATAGACAGTTAGTTCCTAATCAAAGATAGTCCTAGGTCAGTAAATTGGAAAATAAATCCTACAGTCCACTGAGCATTCGAAACATCTTAGGAAAAGTTTCCAGAGAGGTCAGCTCTAGGAGAGTCTGACTTTAGGAGACGTGAGAAGAAGGCCTTAAACAACCTCACATCCTCTGGGCTAGAGAGATGACCAAGGTGGGTCTCAGAATATTCAAAGTCCTTAAATGTGCCTCCATCAGAAGTCAGAGCCATAAAAGCAGTGTCCACCCTCTTCTTCTCCTGGAAGGGACAGTGCTCCAAGCTCTCTGCCCCAATCTGTAGAATCAGAGTAGCCACTGGGTACCACGAGACACCTCCATTTCTAGGGCGCCAACAGTGTCACCACGCTGTTGGTACCAGCTGGAACACGTGAACTTATGCTCGAGTCTGAGGGCCCATAAGAGGTACCCAATGACTGCTCTTCCACTTGAACTGACTGAAAATACACTGCTGTCCCACCACCACATCCTCCTGCTTAGCACATTCCATGATGTCAACTCTGATAAACCTTAGATGAAAACAGATTTCACAGGAAGCAACTTATCGAAATCGGTAACAGGGAAAGAAAGAATTGTGAGATATTATCTGACATTTATACTGCTCACCTGGGCAACAGGAGTCTGTATACAGGTATTCTAAGAACGACAGGAAAGTCTCTTTGGAAACACCATAAACTGGAATGAGAACACTCTTTGCTTCCATGTAGTTCCCATTAAACATGGCCGCCATCACTTCACAGCGGGCCACCAGGATGGCCCTGTGGGCTGGCACTGTCGTACCTACAAGATTCAAAAGATAAACAAAGCTTCATAAGACAAACTTGCAGAGGTATTATTCTCCCAATCTTTCTTCTAATTAGAGTGGTATTGCATTAGTCACAGCTGAGCTGATGTACAGAAACCAAATTTTGGGGTGATAAACAGCATTAATTCAGAGACTTTTCAATTTTTAATTGACAAAGAGATTTCAAAGTTGACTTTGAAACCAACAATTTGCAAGTCAGGCAACTATTTGTTACTTAGGTTATATTTCCTGAAGATAGAAACATGGGAATAAAATATTCTGCTTCATGTTTTTACAGCCAAACATCCATCCTTTCCAACTGGCTTGAAATACCACCAGCCACTCCTGCCCACATGCCTCCTGAGAAAACAACACAATTACCTTTCTTGAACAACTCACAGAACAGTCCTGGCCAGGCTTTCCCTTGTCAGAAACAGGACTATAGGAAGTAAACCATCCTTGGCCTAAGTAGTCCATAGATCTCAGCAGGAACGGCAAGGGAATCTCTCGTGAGGCCAAGGGAGGCATCTCAGACCTCACAGAAAATTTGGAGGGGGATGGGGTAGTGCCCTGCTGTCTCCCCAGCTTACTGCCTCCCCAGGGAACCTCTCTTTCCTGAATGAACAATGCCTGCTTCTGGGAGAGCCACAGCTACTTTCAATTTTAAAGGCCCCTCAGCTCATACCCTTCACTGAAGCTCATTAAACTAAACTGACTCTCCAGGGAAAGCTTGCTAAGCCCTCCAGCTACCACGCCACTGCACCAAGGCAGCCCCAGATGGGGGACACGTGGCCAGGGGCTCAGGGGTGGAGAAGCAGTTCTCTCACTCCCACCACCTTAGGAAACCATGAATCCACAGCCAGCCTTCAGTTCAGTCTGGATCAGTTCAATGGATCATTACTGAACACGCACCATGTGCCAATCACCATGTTTGCTATTGAAGATACAAAGATGAGGAAGAAGAAGCTGCCCTGCTTTGGAGCAGTCAAGCTTTTAGTTTGGCGGACGACACCACAGCCAGTGTGAGTGACAAAGCTGACCCTTCCCAGAAAGCAACTCTATGAGCCAAACCACTCTGCTCAGCCCAAGAGTCTTCATCTATGCATCCCTAAAAATCTTATACTTCTTGGGGGCATATATTCTTCTCTAAATATTTACAATTACGGGGTTCTTCGCCTTCTTTAAATCCAAGCAAAACATCTTCTGGCTCAGAAAAAAAGAGCTCCATCAAGCCCAGCGACTTTCTCCAAAGCCAATAATTCCTCAGGATCTACAAGCAACACCCGACATAGCCAGTTCTGAGCTCTCTGCTCGCCACTGTGATTTGCGCAGGTGCACCTCCTGCTGGAGCAGGGAGAAGCGGCCGCAGGAGCATCCCTGCCAGTCACCACACACCTACAGCAGGCATCCTCCCCTCTGGGCCCTCTGCCTCTTTGCCTTTAGGCCGCCTGCCCCCAATGTTACAGTGTTCATGGACGAGGGACAACCAGTTTCCATGATTAAAGAATGCTGCGTATATCTGTATATAGTAATTAACAAAGAATTCAAACAGGTAAAGCAATTTGACTGGTAATTTTAAGGTTTTAAAATCTTAAATAGGGTACTATGAAAAAAAGAAAAGGAAAATTAGAAGCATGGCTTAAACAAAACTAGATAAACTATCATTTGGGTTAAGCAGAGGGATTTAAGACTGGCCAAAAATACCAAAAGGACAGTAGATGAGGAAGGAATGTGATAAGTAACCTTGGAATTTTAACAGAAATTTTCCATTGATAATGTGGTTACAAAATCATCAATAATACACTCAGTATCTTAAAGCATTTTCAAGCCGATTTCAAACTCAAAATTTAGTTTGGAAAACCATTATATCTCCAGTTAAGAAAATATCAACTTCTATTTCTCACCACTTTTTGGTTTTTTTGTTTTGTTTTCTTTCATGAGGAAGATTGGCCCTGCACCTGTTGCCAGTCTTCCTCTATTTTGTACGTGGGACACCGCCTATATACATGCTCCATGAGCAGTGTGTAGGTCCGCACCCAGGATCCGAACCTGTGAACCCTGGGCTGCCAAAGCAGAGAGCACAAACTTAACCACTATGCCACCAGGCCAGCTCTGCTTCTCACCTTTTTCAACTGCTGTTTTGGTGTTATAAATTGTTCTGTTGTGAAACTGTAATACAATACACCTCAGTATAGTCACATTTTTAAGCATTGTATATAAACTGTATAAATATATAAACACTGTTTAAAACATGCTGAAAGAGCATAATGCAGTGTTTACATTCTAAACAGCAATAGGACAGCACTGAAGAATTACTCAAGGGGAAAAAGACATCAATTTTCTAGTTAAAAGATAAACATGTTCTTTGAAAATGTCAAGGCCTAAAGTATCTTTCCTTTGTAGTATTTAATTGCTGTTAACAGTTGTAAGAAACTTTTTAAGGAAAAGAGTTTTAAGAGTAAAACAAAATTTAAAAGCCCAAGTTTTCTAGTAACTTTGCATAGATTATTAAAGTCTTTGTTTTTATTTTATAGTAGAATAAAATACTACATTTGTCATACATTCTTCACACTACTTGCCAAGTTTTAAAACTTAAATTCTGAGAATTGTTTTTGGTTTTATTCTGAAAACAGGAAACTTGCCTGGTTCAAGAGACTTAGAATATGTACCACACAAGGAGACAGGGACGGAACATGACTTTCTAAAGGTATTTTTCATGAGATGCAGATTCAAATGTCAAAAGGAAACTAATACCGTTCTAGATCAGGTCTAAATGTTTACCAAGTTTCAGAGCTGCTCTAGTAGCTTTTTTAAAAAAAATTATTTAATGGAAAAAGATACAAACCCAAACAACAAACTGGGGGTGGTAGTAAAAAATATATATGTGTATATATATATATATATATACACACATATATATATATAAATAATGACTATCTATTATAGGGACAGTAAATAGGTTATTGTTTTTTTCTTTCAAAGATTGGCACCTGAGCTAACATCTGTTGCCAATCCTCTTGTTCTTCTTTTTTTTTGCTTTCTCCTCAAAGCCCCCCAGTACTTAGTTGCAGATTCCATAGTGTAGATTCTGGTTGTGCTGTGTGGGACGCCACCTCAGCAGGGCTAGATGAGCGGTACTAGGTCCAAGCCCAGCAACCGAAACAGTGAAACTCCAGGGCCACCAAAGCAGAGCGCAAACTTAACCATTCAGCCACGAGGCCAGCCCCAGTAAATAAGTTTTATACCCCACGTCAACTCCAGCCGGTTGTGGGTGACGGCCTGGAACATTTTAAAAGAAGGATTTTCCCACGGCCCTGGGTTCCGCAGGCCAAGTGCAGTGACTCACCAGTGTTGGCTGCCATTGTGGGGGGCGGGAGGGGTGTCTACCTTTACACACACCCTCTCAATCCCTGTGACCACTCTACCAGGTGGAAACGAGTATCCCCATTTTACAGGCAAGGAAACAAAGGATCAGAAACGTCAGGTAACACAGCCAAAGCTATACATTAAGTATGCAGCCAAGCAAGATCCCAGCCAGGTCTTCCTAGGCCCTGTGACTACCACCTCATCAAGCTTAACAACAGAAAGGACCTTTTAGAATCTATATGGTTCACCTTCACTTTGCAAATGAGAAGACTTAAGGCCAGACATGTGAAGTGACTTGCCCAAGGACACACATAGGTTGAATGCAAAGCCAAGGCTGGAGCGAGGGCCCCAGAGCACAGGCTCAGCCCTCTGGAGGAGGAGACAACACTGCTGCCTTCTACACACTGGAAGCTTCCCTCCCCTCGCTCTTCAGAAGCTAGGCTTGCCTCTCCTCCAGCTGACAGCACAGAAGCTGTCGCCAGACTCTGCTTCCACTCATTCTTGCTTCTCCCTACTCGTGACTGCCTGATAAGCCTTGGGTTTCGAGCTGGGGAGGCTACGAAGAACACCACAGCAGCTGCTGCAAAGCATCCGTGCTGCCATCCAACTAGCCCTTCCAGCCCATCGCTGCTCTTTCTTTTCTTTTAATATAACACATATTTTCACGTGTTGCATATTCCCTTTTGAAAATCTTTTCAGCAGGTTACACTAACACAATGTTTGGTATCAACGCAAATTATAAGCAGGTGTTAATGACTCCTATGCAAATTATAAGTAAATTTGGTCTCAGCTTTCCTTTTTCCAAATCATTTTTCATGTCTTTCAAGGTCACTCTTTTGTCCCATTCTCAATCTCCTACACTCACATTACAGACAGCGCTGACAGCAGCGTATCAGAAGGCACTTTGGAAAATGTCCAATTCATTGTTTGTCTTGGCTAGTGGCCAAAATTAAAAGGAAAATGAATCTTTCTGGGGGAAAATTTTATATAGTAAATGACTCTTAGCTGCCATACATTTCTACCATAAAATTAGAATTATATCTTCCTTTAAATAATAGCCTATCTGAAGTTCTACTTAATTCATTTGGAAACAACTGCTATCCTTCTTGCATAATTGAGGGTATCTGACCATTTGTGTTAAGATTATGCTTTTAACCTACTAAAGTGACAAACTTATCCAAGCAAATAATCAATAATGGGCACTAAACAGCTCATCTTTATTAAAATTAGGTAGCAGTTTTTTCCTACAGAGAGAAAAAGCAGCTCTCAGTTGCTCTGGTGATAATTCTCAGTGCTGTCAGGAATAAGTAGCTATATCTACAGATGCCTGATGTAAGCCAGGCATGACCCTCAACCCATGGTTAGTTCCTTTTCCTCCAGTAAAAAGGAAGAGAGCTGAATAAAATAAGCTAGAGGCAATATAATTTTAAGTGGGCTGGTTTCAGAGGATTCAAAAAACTAGGATCTTAAATATACAAACAAAAATATTTTATGGGGTGATATTATAAATCACCCTATCGCTTGCTCATCCCTGAAAGTTAATGAAGCATACGCTATGGAGAAAAAAAGCTAAGGCAAATATAATTTTCTTTCCTTATTTTGATAAAACATTTCATTTCCCTTGAAGATTTTGTTGAAATTTAGGCAGTATTAATCTACATCCCACAACAGAGAATAGTCATTACTTTACCTGAAATATTCAAAGCTGAAATAGAAAATTAGGTTAGAAAACAAGAAATAAAAATAAATAATGAACTTTGTAAAAATTGAACTATACCTTGTATTTCGAAGACAACATCAGCAAGCATTGGTTTGTTAAGGAAAAACTTGAGGGAAGTGCTATAAAACCACAGAGGTTTTCTGGCTTGATAGGTTTTGCAATTCCTTAGGCAATTAATCTATAAGGAAAAACAAAAATACAAGGGGAAATATTGAACAATATGCTTTGATAACATAAATGGGCTGGTTAGAGAATTTGGAAAATTGCCCTAAATGTTTTAAGAAACAATGCTTACCTACTCTATGGCATCTCTGATCATAGCTTTCATGGGAACTTATCCTCCAGAACTACATCTGCTGCCTGACAGTGAGCAACGCGGCCTCCGCGGCACTCAGAGCAGTGAGTGAACTGGCTAAGCAAGCGCTCAACTCTATGGCTGAGAAGCTGTGGGGTCCAGAGCTCCCCCACGGGTCTCTGTCATCTGAGAAACAGACAACAGCAGTTCAACCTCATATGAATGCCTCACAAAAAAGTCCTTACACGTACAGCCTGCTCCTTTGTTCACTAATTAAGAAAGTACATACTATGTTAAGTGAAATAAGCCAGCTAGAGAAGGATAATCTGTGTATGACTCCACTCATATGAGGAATTTAAAAATGTGGACTAAGAACAGTTTAGTGGATACCAGGGGAAAGGTGGGGTGGGGGGGTGGGCACAAAGGGTGAAGTGGTGCACCTACAACATGACTGACAAACATTAATGTACAACTGAAATTTCACAAGATTGTAACCTATCATTAACTCAATAAAAAAAAGAAAGTACATACTATACAAAATTTTCACTTGTAATTACGAAAAATACCTATTTTTCCCCTATCGCACCATGTCCTACAGCCTACTAGATCAACATTAAAATACCTGAGGGTGAAACATTGGTTCACCTCCATCTTAATCTACAATCTTATAGTCCTAGATCTCTTTCCTACCCACAGCCGGGACTGCTGGAACCCGTGACAGGCTGCCTGGGTCTCTGCTCTGGAGTCAGAGAACCTCTTCCTTGACTTGCCCTGTCTGTCCTCACACACCAGCTCACTCTAGCTGGCGGCCTCCAGGACCAGTGCTTCTCTGCCTGACCCAGTGGTCTCCAGCCTTCCTCTGCTCCCCACTCAGGACTGGGTGCTCTGTTTATCCTTTCCGTCATCTTTCAGACATTCTTTTGTGCCAACCCCAGAAATCGAGGGCCAGCCCCTCTTCCTTTACCTTCTACTCATTTCCCCTGCTGAATCTCAGAACCTCAGCCCAGCCAAAATGCTGACCTCTGCTTGCCAGCTAGGGAATTCAGAAAGCTTTATCCCTCAGAAATAACCAAGCATATGACTTTAGCAATAAGAATAAATGGCACCTACTTCCCACTTCGGATTAATCTTCTATGGTGGCAAGTTAAAATGTTTGGTGAGAGGGAAAAAAAATATTATCCTTCCTCATTAGGAAGAAGACAACACTCTCCAGAATGATACCCATGAGCAAGACAGAGAACCAAAACAATTCCTGGTCCTTAAAGTATTTTCTCAGATCCTATTGACAATATACTTAACCCCCAGTGAAGGAGTTTGTGGAGAGGATTCAGGTGACTGCCACACATAAAGGAGAGAAACAGACAAAAAGCATCAGAGAATTTGAGAGCTAGCACAGGCTTTCAAAATCCTCCAGGTTATTCCATTTTACAGAGAGCCCTGAGAAGACTTGCTCAAAGTCACAGAGAAAATTCGTGGCAGACTCATAATTTAAATGTACATTTTCTGATTCCCAATTCATTGTTATAGCCCTGTGTTGTACTCAATGAACGAGAGAGACCCTCAGCCCAGGAAAGCATGGGAAGAAAACACAGAACTCTTCTCTCTTCCTGCGCAAAGGAGGGAATTTAGTTCAACATCATGGAATCATACAGCCCTCAGCCTTCCCTTCCATAACAAGGATTCGTTTTATTCGCAGTACTCAAAGGAATGACTGTGTTCAAAATCAGGCCCAAGGAAAGGCTCAGGTTTAGAACAAAAGGCAACACTCTGCCCTAATCATTCAGATAAAGGTTACAAATTTGTATATCATGAATATTATGTAGATGTATACTAGGTATGAATATATGTATAAATTCCTATGTGTATATACTTGGTATGAATATATATATATATATATATAAAGATTATGAATCTATGTAAACAGATTCCCTTCTCACCTATGCCTTGAATTTGGGGAAAAAAAATGGGAGGGCAGAAGTTTGGAGAGAACACAGCTGTACATAATGTACATTTTCACTGGTCCATAAATGAGTTAATCCAGAGAACTTCTGAACAACAGAATGCAGGTTTATGTGCACATTTCTACAAAAGTATTATTTAGTTGAATTAGACTGCAAGAAAGCTAGCACCCTGCCACACACCTGTAAAAGTGGACAGCTTCTATATATCTGCTGAAATGTTATTAAAATAAGAAAGGTCTTGCCCTTTAATTCCATGTCAGTTTGTTAAAAAAAAAGACCATTTTCTCAATTAAAGAATAATCACGAATCTTCATAAAAACTAGTTCAGTTTTAAAATATTAACTTAAAATGTTAAAAACTTAGGTTGTAGAATTGACAGTTATCTGTATAAAAACATTAAAGAAATAATCACTTCTTTCTACATTTAGTATAAACCTATATTCTGCTAGGCATTGCACATAACTCACATTTTTATCTACTGTAGCTAATTTGTTTATCACAGAATCTGAAATAAGAATACACTGGCTAAATTGTGTAGTGTAGTTGTCTTAAAACTTAACAAATTTACTTTTAAACCTCTTACAGACTCTGTACAATCTAACTCAACTAGAGTTTTAACGTGCACAAGTGTATGACTACATACAAAGTCTGTATTTTTATAATCTTTGGACCTAATGTATAAATTTGAACCTATACTAGATGAGAAACAAATCCTTAACTGTCTACCTGGTCAAAGAGATTTCTCAGAACCCCTGAAAAAGGGACACGCAGAAACTGCCTTGCTCCTGAAAACTATGTGGACCTAAACTGTGAGGAGTGAGAAAGCATCCCCTCCAAAAGCTTATCTGTAACTAGACACATTCAGCAGCCCTCCATTCTTGACATGGACCGCATCTTCCTGGAGCTCCAGGAGCAGGTTTCAGAGGACGGAATTCACAAACCAAGATTTTACAGACATGACACACACATATTGTAATTCTTATATGAATTAAAATCAGAGACAGTGAGAAATAAGATGTAAATATTTAAATGTTAAAAAACAGACTTAAGGCCAACAAATTTATATATTATTGACTCTTCTCATAACTCAATATCATATTCATCATAGTATATTAGTTACAATTCAGAGAAAATCAAAGTAAACTAACTTACAATAAACTGATTTACCTTTCCTGGTGTTTTTAAAATGCACTTAACTTTCTCAATTACACTGGAAACATCCCCAGAATCTTTCAACTTCTTCCTGATATCTTCTTCCAATTCTTCCCACTGGAAAGCACCTGTAAACCAATTAACATATAATGAATTTTTCTGATAAAGCAGGAAGAAAAAAACTCTTATTAGATATCAGTGTTCCCCCTTTTTTAGTATTTTCTTTACCAAATATATATCTTTGTAATTACACTAAAACATTTAAACAGCTCTTACATTTTTAAAAAATCAGTTTGCCTTCCTCAAAATTATTGCTCAAAACCTAAAGTCTTCCTCTCTGAACAGCTGTCACCTCTCCATAGTAGTGGTCAGCTAGTGATAATGGCAATGGCCAGAATATGAGTTACCATCACAAGTGGTCCAACACCCAAACTATTTACTTGCTCTAGGTAAGAAGGCGTATGTGGTCTTTTCTAAGGTTGAATTAAATCATTCTGATCATGGAGAGCAGTGACTACCATCAGGTAGAGGAATAAGCAGTAGGAACAAAATGCATTCGGACAGTCTCATGCACTGTCAGGAACACATCAGGATGCTCCATAGCCAACTCTATAGAACCAACCTGAAGAAAGGAGCTAGATAATTTTCTGATGTGCTACAGGACCGTGGCATTGGAGCAAAATCATCCCTCCTGGTCCCTCTCTCCCCTTGTCTTCACCCCAAACCCCTTCCAAGGTATCTTTTCCTAGGCTCACTTCCTTCTGTCTCACACTGTCAGCCCTTTTTCTCTATGTCTTATGAAACTCCTTTTTGACGATCAGCACAAGTTCACCTTCTCCCCAAGCACCCCTGTCACTTGGCCTGCGGCAGCCTCCGATCAGCCTCCCTGCTCCCTAGTGGCCTTTTTCCCATCGAATCTATCCTATTACTCAATGCTGATAAATTTCCAAACTGATCACGATATTCCGAGAGATCACCCCCATCCACCTCATGGCTTATAGAAAGTCCTAACTCCTAAAAATAGAATTCAGAAAGGTGTAGTGTGGGCAGGCATAGCGGGGAGACGCAGGTTCAAGTTCTATTTCTGCCACTAATTACTGGTGTAACTTTAAGCAAGTCACTTCCCCTCTCTGGGTAACTCAAGATGCTTTTCTTTCTGCTTTCAATCTGTCTCTTCTGATGCTTCCCTCCCCACATCCAGAACTTTGCCTTCATGGATATATGGGAGTGGGGAGGGCACATAATAAGCATTAATTGAACCAATGAGGTCAGGCAATTGCAGCTAGCCTGTACCAACGAGATCCAAAGCTAATCTGAAGAGTCAGACTGATGGTCCAGCGGCTCTCAGGCCTCATCACAGCTGAGCCCTCAGCACTTGGCACTTTCGCATGTCGTTAAACTTCTCCTCACCTGGCTGTCACGATTACTACAGTGTGTCCTAGGGGGAGGGAAAAGGAGAGCCCTGATTTGAGGCATTTGCTATTTCTGTGATGTAAGTACTTCCACCATGGCCAAATTCAACCTACCAACATGACTTCGCAGAATATAGAATTGGGAAGAGAGAAATCCAATTGGCTCGCACAAGCTGGTGCCAGCCAGCTCCAGCACACCACTTTTGATCACCCTTTTCCTGAGTTCACTGTTAGCTCCCCTCCCTCCTCCAATTCCCAAAGGTGTGCAGTCTAGAGCAAGTCTGTGCTTTTGTTTCCCTCTTCCTGCACTAGTGACTTTTAACTTTAAAGTCACACACTTTTTTCACAATCTGATAAATTCTTCAGATTGTCTCTCCAGAAAATTTCCCATGCACACATAGACAATAAAGTCTCTATAAAAATGTCAGGAGCAGAAGAATCCCTTAGAAACCAAAGGACCCCAGATCAAGAAAATTTACTCTATGCCAGTAATTCTCAACTCTACTTGCACATTACATTTATCTGGAGATCTTTCATAAAATACCATCAGAGGAGGTCTTACCCCCAGACCAGTTAAATTAGAATTTCTAGGGCTGGGGCCCAAACATCAATTTTAAAAGTCTGCCAGGTCATTTTAATGTGCACTGAGTGCTGATGACCACTGCTCTTCCTTCAGACATTTCATCCATCATGAAAGCCCAGGGTTAGTGGGATGCAGCAACCTGTAGGTGTAGGTATTTTTGATTGTCTGCATTCATGCATGCTAAAGGGCAGCACAGATACTGTCTCCTAAAAGTAAAATTATATTACTTAAAGAACACCTACACAATATCTCCATTCAGAAGATTATCTGAAAGAAAGCAAGCAACAAATCTAAACATATGGGATTAGGAGCAGGTAAATCCCTACAGGTCACAAATCTGTTTGAGAACAAACACAGAAAGATCCAATAACCAAAAATGAAAGTAAGACTAGTTCATCAGGACACTTCAATGATCAGGCTGTTTTCATAATTAGAAATGCTAATCAAATCACCTTTGACACTTTTAGGTCCTAATAAAGCCATAATCCTCAGATTAGGATTTTCTTTTCATTTTTTTTATTGTCATAAGAACATTTAACATGGAATCTATCCTCTTAATGGTTTTCAATACAGTATGGTTAACAATAGGCATAATGTTGTCTGTACAGCAGATCTCTAGAACTTATTTGTCTGCAAAAGTGACTGAGATTTTTCCTTTCCGAGCATTTATTATACTCTTTAGAGAGCGTGGTATGTTTGTGCACACTAAGCTGTGTTTTTAATGCAATGCAGAAAAGAGCATGCTACAGAATAATTCCAAGAGCTGAAGAATACGATGCAAACTGAAGATGAACGCTCGTCCACATATTCATTTACGCTGGCAGCATTTCAGTAAGTGACGTGAAATTCTAAGAGCCATCTGTGGCAGGAAGAGCTCAAAGCTAAATTCTTGAGGCTCTTAGAAATATTTCAATTCCTAACCATCTGAGATCATGTGACTCAGGAATTTGCAAGCATAAAGACTGTATCGGGTATTGTAAGAATGTCACAATTATATGCCATTTAAGGATTACTCTGTGAAGACCAGGAAACTGCTGGCCTCACTTTTCAGATTCCTCCTTCTCCTTTAGTGTTAATTATTAAGTACTTATACATTATGCAGTGTTGGGTGTTATCCAATAGAAAAATAACATAAACAAAACGGACACTATCACTGTGTCTGTTTGCTCAGAAATCTGAATAGGAAAATAAACTGAAGCCGTACATATGTGTGTAAAGTGTTAGCCAGATTATTAAACAGGTCCTTCCTAAATATAAGATCCAAATGTCCAATGGTGACACAATATATATAAAATTTCAAATTCCTAAAGATTAAAAAAAAAAACCATGCTATCTAAAAAAAACAAGACATTCTTTCAATTTGGTTCATTAAAAAAAAAGGGCAGGAGATAGGTTTAATATGGCTTTTCAGCCCATGTTTGCTCAGGGCAAATATTCCTGAGCATGCCATGTCACGGAGTTCTACCTCTCTTACCAACCCAGCTGACGGGAGCACAAACGGCTCCTGTCTACTACGGTCCCTGCCATAACTGGTGGGTAGGCCAGGGCTTCTGCGAGGAAACCATTGCATAACTGGGTCTTAAAACTTGTGTGCTGTTCAAAAATTTTTAAATGTTCAACATCAAGAACAAGAAAAACAAACCAAAAAGACATACAAGCCCGGCCTCTTTATTGAAGTCTCTGAGAAAAAAATGTAGATTTAAATTTTTTGTTTGATTTGATAAAAATATGTTTTTAAAAAACAGTAACCTGTTCATAAACAAAGACTAGAGGGTAAAACAAAACATCAATAAATGTTCAGATATTTGAGAGTGGAAATCTATTTGATTTCTTTTCTCTTAAATTTTCTGCATTTTTCATAATTTTCATTACTGTGCAAATACAGCTTTAACATCTCTTTAAAAATGACTTAAAGTCACTTTTGCTTGAGTCTGAGGTTATACTCTGTAAATAATTAAAGAATAACTAATAGGTACCTGCTCAAGCATTCATTTTCCCTTCTGCTCAACCAGAATCAGCGTCTCCCTGTAGCCCCAGGTCAATGGCCTGTGGCCCTGCTCATACCTGACACCACCTCTTGTCTGGACTGTGACACACAAGGACAGAGCAGAGCAGAAGTGCAAGAGCTCTGTGGCAGATTAGGAAGCCCATGCTCTGAACTGGTCAAGGGCTTGTAGCTCTCTTTGCCATGGTGCCCTCTGCCCTTGAATCCTATTCCCAGGCCCGCTTAGTTTCCACCCAAATACTGAGCATCTGCTCTCCCCAACTTCAGGCCAGGGCTACAACACGGCACCGACAGCCCCAGCTCCAAAAAGCTCCACATCAGTCAGTCTTGA
This sequence comes from Equus caballus, assembly GCF_041296265.1. Taxonomy (NCBI): domain Eukaryota; kingdom Metazoa; phylum Chordata; class Mammalia; order Perissodactyla; family Equidae; genus Equus; species Equus caballus. The sequence goes on from NC_091697.1 coordinate 88,684,691, forward strand.
AGCTGACCCCTGACTTTGTGCCCTGAGACTGATAACTGGGTTCCTCTCCTGGGCCTCTGTGCTGAATTCCAAGCCCTTATTCCTTGACGATAACTGGTACCCAGTTCTTCCCAGCACAGGTGTTGCAGCTGCTTGTGGTCCAGAGCATCAGCATCACCTGAGGCTGTTGGAAATGCAGCATCTCATGCCTCACCTGGGCCTACTAAATCAGAATCTGCACATTAGCAAGATCCCCAGCTGACTTGTTTGCACTTTAAGGTTTGAAAAGCACTGGTCCAGATGATGGACCAGCCCCAACACCAACCACCTGTTGTCAGAGTATTGGCCTTCCTGAGGTTGATCTCCAGAGTAACAGGGCCTCCTGACTGGACTTCTGTCTTGTCTGCTCTAGTCCATCCTTCTACCATCACCAGAGATGAGCTTTCTAAAGCTGAGTCTGATCATGCTTAAAATTCTAGAACAGCTTCTAAGAACAGCAGGAACAGCTCCCACGGGCCTTGCCAGCCTCATCTCCTATGAGCCATCACTTCCCATGCATGCTCCAGTCAGGGGACATTACCTGTGGTTCCTGAAAAACAGCAGTTACCAAAGATGACATTTTCCTGAATGCAAATATCCCAATATATTAAATTCTTTCAAATAGCATTAGAGTGAACACATAAAATACTTATGAGAGATAACTGACTCTGGGGAAGGGGAATAGGAGATGAGGAGAAATTTTATTTTTCTTTTCTTTCCCCCTTTATTCCATCTGCATGTATTAATTTTGCAATTTAAAAAAAATCACTCCCTAGGAGAAAGACAAGCAGGTGCCGTCACTGGAGGTACGTCTAGCTATTTACTGCTACCACGTTAGAGAGGATATAACTGACCTCAAAGTGTTCATGTGTCTTTGAAAGTACTCAGTGGATACTGTGGGAAACTTGCTGAATAATTCATAACTTCAACAGTAAGATCATTGACAAGAAAAGCCAAACACTTCCTTTATAGTTCTCCAAACATAGCATTAAAGACTTTTTTTTAACAGTATACGTTTTGGTCTTTCAACGTTAGTCTCAAATTCTGAATTGTGAGATTCTAAGTTTAAACACAAAAATGTGTAGTACTAACTGAAGTCTTTACCTAGTCTGGTTTATCCATATGATGATTCACAGCTGCTAGAGTCTACTCATTAATTCAGCTGACACAGAAAAGCGGCCATGTTGAAGGGAATGTGCTGGAATGCTCTGTAGCAGTGGTTTCTTATGTCTTTTCCAAGCCAACAGTCACTGAACGAAGGATTTAAGACCCACCACTATATTCTACTCTAACATATATACATTTTTAATCCACTTAAATCTGCATGCTGTAACTGTATTTTTCACAACCATTAATTTTTATTTTAACTTATAAAATTATACAACCACAACCCAAATGAAATAAGTAAAATTTTATCTTTAATATCAATCATTTCAACTGAAGGCTACCCAAAACTTTCCTACCTACATGAAATGACACTTTTTATTTGAAAACCTTTATAAACTTCCTATCTGCCCCCAATTCTGAAGTCTAAAAACAGATTATAGACGTTTCACCAGATACATTCCAGAGAAGGAATGACCTTAATCTAATATTTCATCAGCAAATGATTCCAAGTGGGAAAAGAAAATTAAAGAAGAGAAAAGTTCTCAGAAATTTTATGTTTAGATGCTTACTTTAAAAACCATTTTACATCCATTCTTTTCCATTCTTATATGGGACCCTCAGATATGACACCTTCAATTTGCTCATGACTAGATAAAACTTCTGTTCTTTAGAATATAGTTGCTATTGAGTTTTTAAAAGGACAAGAAGAAAAATAATTGCCAAGTTGAGTCTTAAAAATATAAGGGCACAGTAAGAAAAAAAATTAAAGTCTAAAATAGTTATAGCCAAAGTTGATCAGATCTCAGCCTAAACTATCTTTAAATACCTTTTCCAGTCCCTAACCTGAATGCAATGACCTTGCTAACTTCTGTCCTCAATTCCCTCCAAAATCAAAGAGTCAGACAGAAAGGAGAATAAATAGCTAGGTTTTAAGATGTAGACACTTATATTCACATACACTTGAAAAACATTATTTCTTTAAAGTTAAACTGGATAAGAAATGCCTATATTTTCACATTCTGGATATTTTTTTAAAAATAAAATACTAACACACATGCTCAGTAGGTAAAGAGACTATTGTTTTTACAAGTAGATTTTAAACCAAGGCAAGTATGTGTAAGGAAGATAGAAAGCTTGGTCCACTTCCTGTATATAAACAAAGACTATTTCATGCATAATCTTTGCCTTAGGTGGTAGAAAGAAGAACTAACCAAAACTAACCAATTCACCTGAGGACCACAGGCATACTTCACTTCAAAAGTTCAAGAGAATGCACCAGAACCATTTGACAAGATACCTGAATAAATGAAGCGCAGAATGTCCGATAAACAAGAACAGAAGAGGACGTCTTTAACAATGACTCGTAATGGTGGGTTGCCTGGAGAATCCTGGCTAGCACCTGAAAAGGCAGGATCTCTGTTTATGGCGAAGAGATCCTGGGTAGTTCGGATGATGCTGGAATCCTGAATGTCAGCAGGACTCTTCACATTGAAAAGCAGCATGAAAACATGGCTTACGGCGCAGAGAACAATCTTGTGGGCTTCTACAACTTCCTTTAAATCTGGGTTGTAAAATACCACATCCACACACTGGCAGCAGAACAGCAAGTTATTTAAATCAGAGTTATAATGCGATGCTTCAGCCTTTAAGACGGGCATTTTTTCTGTTTTAAAAAAAGAAAATAAAAATAACAAACTATTTTTTAGGTCTAAAGACCCAATCATTTCAGGTTTATTTTAAACATAACAAAACAATATTTTTTAATATTAGGTTAAACCATATGAAATTGCCATTGTTTGGCCATTTTTGACCTACAAAAATAGAAATTTTGTATAGCTTAACCTGATAATAAACATATGTAAACTAATTATCCAGGGATAACACAGGCATACGGAAATACCGTATTTTTTATAGTGCAAATGAAAAACATACTACTGCCATACAGAGCAATAAAATGGCATTTCTCACTATTTGTGTGTCCCAAAATAAAATATTTCTCCAAACACTGAACTTTAGTGTGCTGGTAGTCATCATTCTTTACTTTCGCCTGACAAAAATTTCAAACAAATTGCTGAATAAGTTCTGAAGAAGCCAACCTCACAAGTGAGGTCGTTATGCTCCGGGGACAGGAAGTGGAGGTGGAGGGCTAGCTTGTGAAAACTGCAGCCTCTCAAAGCCAGGGCTCTGAGTCTTGGACTCGACTGTCGGAAACCATTTTCACCATTTTATTTTGATCCTAAAATTAATATTGCTTTCCTCCTAGTAAAACAATATGTTTGCCCCAAACCAGCTTTTTCCCCTCAGCACACTTCAGGGAGAGTGTTAACTAGGCTCCTTAATTTCCAAAAGATGAAGTAACTTGCCATTTCCTAGTTTGACCACCAGCAAAGACTGACTAGCCCTTCATCAATTCAACATATCCACACAGTGGACCACGCCCTAGAGCCTGATCATAGATCCTAATGGGAAAATGTCAGCTGTCTAACTTTTTCCCAAAGCTGAGCTGAGGAAAGCGTTATCTATGAAGGGTTGCTTGAAGAACATGCAATCCTCCAAATCAGAGGAATTCAGACTGCTTTAGCAATAAAAATTCTTTATTCTAAAGCGAAACTCCAGTCTATAAAACAGACAGGAACAAGGTACTCGGAGGCGGGGCTCTGCCTGAACTCTGCCTCACCCGCCCTCCTCTCCACTGCCTGAGGCACCTGCACAGAACCTTAAAGGCTGAGAAATGCCTGAAAGCCACGTGCCCAGAGCCCAGCATCTGCCCTCAGAACAAGTCAGCCCCAGAATGAACGTGTACCCAGACCTGTGTCGTCCTGGAGCCCTGGGTAATGTTCTGCGAAATAACACAGCTCTCCTAACAGAAGGGTACAAGCATCAGCCTTGTGAGAGCTGAGACTGCCTTGCCGACAGGAGGCTTTTGAAGGCCCTGTCCACACTATCACCTAGTGCCCCCAAATGAAGACCAACATGAGAAATTTCTTTTAATGCTAAATGACATGAAGGGCTTTGCTTCTCTGAGGAACTGGTGTATTTTCTCTTTTTGATTAAAAAGAACAAAAAAATAATCTATCTACATTATTTACTTGGCTTCTTCCTCACCCATATTCTCATGCAGAAAGTATTTAAAGCCCTTGTGTTTCCTACATAGCAGACCATGTCTCCCCTCTCACTTTGCACACCAGAAACTCAAAGCCAAGCGTGGGTCATTTATGGTCTCTATATCTGCATTTTTTTTTAAACCTGGAGTTGACCTCTTATCCTAATTTACATTCTCCTGATTTTTATTTACATCCATTCATTTAGCAAATACTTATCAAGTCCCTACTTTTTAAAACAATATCCATAACAAATTGATCTGGATAGAGTACTATTCTATTTCTATCACAAAATTAAGCAAAAAATTCTGATAACAGTTGATGTAATTTTATTTATTTTACTTTCCTCTGACCTCGTATTATGAACATTTTCAAACATTCAAAAAAGTTGAAAGAATGATACAACGGGCACACATATATCCTTCACTTAGATTCTGCAATTATTAACATTTTGTCATTTTTTGCCTTATTGATGGATAGATACACTCACATCCACACACACTCATACTGCTGAACCATTTAAAAGTAAGTTGTAATTATCAGGATACTTCGGCTCTTTCTCATTCACCTCCTAAGAATAAGGACATTCTTCCATTAACCACAATACCATTACCATACATAAGAAAATTAACAGTAATTCCATAATATCATCTAATTTCCAGTCGATATTAAAGTTTTACCCAACGGTCACAAGAAAGTCTTTTAGATGTTTTTATTGAACAAGTAGCCAACCAAGGGTCATGCAGTGTGTTTGGTTGTTATTTCTCATCAGACTTTAATCTAGAACAGCTCTCCACCACATACATCATTTTGTTAAGAATTGACAGGCTCAAGATTTTAAGCCAGTATTCCTCAAAATATAGTCCAAGTACCGCGTGCTTCAGGATCACCAGGGAAGCTTATTTGAAAAGCAGATTCTGGGCCCCATCCCAGATTTCCCAAAGAAGAATGTCAGGTGAGTCCTGAACATACTCAAATTTGAGGACAATTGCTCTAGGACTTGTGAAATGATCTATAATAAATATCAACTGAAAGTCTAGACATGGGTTATAAACGCACCTGGTTGTTCAAGCTGAGGTGGTCTAATTCCATGAAACGAGCTGCTCATTTTCCTTTTCTTCATTTTTTCACTTGTCTTCTGATTTAAGGCTTGAATCATGAAATACTCCAACTAAAAGATGAATCAATTTTTAATTAAAGTGCCAAGAAACTATGTATCTGACATGACAATTTATACCCCAAATCTCATTTGCCAAATATTTTTTAATGACAGTACTATTTACACGTATGCTTTAGCACTTTTCAACAATTTTTTTATTTAAAAAAATGCATCAAGTAGAATAGATTGTGCCTTGTCTAACCATAAATAAACCATCCATTCAAGAAGAACTCTTTATTCTCTTGAATAATCAAGAAAGCCAAGCAGTACAACTGTGTGACTGTCAATAACTGTCTCGTGGCACCCAAAGCAGTTAATACTAGAAAAATTGAAGGCAGGACAGATCTGGCTCTATGTCACAGACGCTCCTATCAGCCAGGGAAGTTCACATCTGCTCTATTTTTTTCTTGAATAAAATTACTTTGAAATATATCCTTTATGTTATAAATTAAAAATCTTCACCACATGCACTTACACAGCTCCAGGCCTGTGCCTTACACTATGAGGCCTGGGGCAAAAGTACAAATGGAGGATCACATGCCACATTCACAAATATTTAAATATCACAAACCAAGAAAACAAACTGTCATGTAAAAGATATTCTATCCTCCTCTGACAAATACATCATCACAAAAGTCTGGTAGGCTAGGTTCGGATTTAAATTCTCAGATTCCTTGGAGTTTCATGTGGCACAGGGAAAGCTGGGCCCTAGCTCCTGGGCCCCAAGACTGCCCCTTCTCTCCTCATCCCTGCTCCATCCCACACCTTGAGGATCTTCGTGCAAACAAGTGGACATCCACACTCACATATCCAAGCTCCACTCACTCTCCCCTTTCCCATTCCTCAAAAGCAGTCACCCCTCGGCCACCTCTCAGACCTAGGGATGTACACAGCAGCAATGTGGTCCACCTTCAGGAGGACAGACCTAGTGAAGAGGCCTGCATAGGCCGGGGCAACAGACTCAGGGCCAGCTCATCAGAGAATTCTGGGGTCCTGGATTTTGGAGCATGGTCACAGCACTGTTCAATAGAACTTTCTATTCTGTGTTGATGGAAATTATATCTGTGATATCTGTGTTATTCAGTACAGTAGCCACTAGCCACATGTAGCTACTGAGCACCTGAAACGTGGCTAGTGCGCCAGAAGAACTAAATTTTTAAAAATTGATTTAAATACAAATAGCTACATGTGGCCAGTGGCTACCATATTGGATGGTGCAGGTCTAGAAGGGGCTCCGTCAATTCGTGCCCTGTGGGGAGGAGTGCAACTGGAGGACGACCAGATGGGGCTCTTTAAAAGTTGGAAGCACCTGCCGCTCCTGCCAGATCTTCATCCCTGACTCTTAAACACAAGATTTTAAATGCTCCTTTCAGTCTGACATCATCTCCATCCATATTCTTGCAAACGCCATTATTTCTCACACTCAAGATCTCAGTTGTACTTTACTACTCAAGAGTCTGAAAACAGATCATTCTGATCTTATTTCCACATTCTCATCAAGTTGTGAGTTAAGGAAAAAAGAGACCACCATGTCTTTCTCCCCACCTTGACCACATCTTCAATATTCCTCATGCCGCCAACCCTAACTGCAAAACTAGGCATTAGGAAAAAAGAGAAACAAGGAGGGGAAAGAAGAGAGGGATGGGAAAATGGGAGTTGGGAGGTGGGAAGACTGATTCTAAAATGGGGGACAAGGAGACCTAAGGCCCCCAAGAGAACCAGCCACTTCCTCTCCAACAAACGAAACCAAACTACGTTTTTTCCCCTAACTCCCTAGGTATTTCAGGGAAATGCAAGATTCTTAGACCAAATTAAGATTTATTTTTAAAACCACTAAAATGTAATCTGCTTGACAGGAAAATCAGATTCCACCCCTCTCTACCTTTCTACCCACTGCCTATCACTACAGATAAATAAGACAAAAGTTTCTTACAGTAATTGATAATATTAATATTGTGAGCATATCTTCCTTAATGCTGTATTATTAATGTTTCTTTCCCTTACTGGGTGAATAACAGCCAATTACATTTGAGAGAAGTCAGAATCATTTATATTTGGTTCTTATTTTATTTTTGGTTCTTATTTGGAGTTTAGCAACTCCAAGAAATGAACAAATGAAATTTCGATAGTCATCTGTGGAAACCTCAACATTTCTACAGGAATCTACATAATGAATATTCTGGCATATTGGAAAGAGTCCTTGACAAAGAGCTAGGGCACTGATGGAGAAGACCGAAGTGCTCCTGCTTAATGTAAGGTTTACTTTGGTTTAAACCTCTTATCCATGTTTACTAGATTTGTCTGTTTAAAGAAGTCACTTCTTAGAGAGTTGGAAAGATAGTTCCAAAGTCAGTTAATACTTAAATGATACAAGTCCACAGTCTTTCCAAGGACCTAGTCCATGCAGTCCGAATACTGTAGGGTAGGTGCTGTGTGCTGAGATGGGCCTCAAAATGCCCACAGGACCCAGTAAACACCACTGCAACACAGCAGCAAGCTCTGGCTCCCCACATATCCAACAAGAAGCTATTTGTATCAGTAGCTCCGCTGGATATTTTTGAGCTACACCAAGTCCAGAAGTACAAGAAATCTTGCCGAAGCACACATAGAGAAGAAAAATTATTCTTTTCAGGTGGCAAACAGAAATGAAAGAGAACCTTCAGGGCCCTCTGGTTCAGGTTGCCAGGCTCATTGAGCTGTATAAAGATTACTATCAAAACCGACATCACAGGTTTGTGTAAGTAAACATGCTTTTGTTATGTGCGACAAAGACTAATAAAGTATCACCAAATATCCTATTAGATAATAGGAAGTGTTTCATTTGGAGACAAAAATAAAATCGTAATTTTACTCTGAAAAAACTCTTTTTCTAGTTACTCTTATTTTACTTCTCAAGGTTGAAACAAATCATGCTTTTAAAATGAAAGTTGTAATTGACGTTCTGGAAAATAGCTAAAGAGCCAACCTGACAAACGACTTTAATTTATGTAATAAGAATTTCCACTCACCACTCCACCAAAATATTTTCCTATGTAGAAATCGTCAAGGCTGTGCAGCTCCAGATAGGTAGCGCCTAGTTCCTTAGCAAGCTGGATCCCTTCCGTCGTGCTGACACAGCTCCCCCGGTCTGAGGTACACAGTGGGCACGTACAAGGTAATTCTTCTGAGAAAACAAACGTGAGTAACAAAGAGCTTTGAAATTAAACAGGAAAAAAAATGTACAGAGACAACCTGAACATTAAACAACAAATTAAGAGCTCATACCAGAACCACAGTTCAAGGGCATTTTATACATCCACTATTCACTAGACTCTGAATGAAAAATGTCGATGATAATAGAAAAGTCCCTAAAATAAACAAGCTTTAACTGCAAGAAGGATGAACAGTGTTTTAGAAAATAGAAGAATTTAAAAATAGGTGAATGGATATTACCAAGGCTATTATAGTAATTAGATCGAAGAGCCAATAATGGCAAGCCTGCTTTCTTTACACAACCTTGACATCCTGAGTATCAATACAAATTTAACAACTTGATTGCCCTTAGAAACTATGGAAAACAGTGGGTTGGTTTTTTTTTTTGTAAGGAACTTTAAATATATTCACCAAGTTTGAATAGGCCTTATAGTTTTATTTTAACAGAGTCTTCAAATTGACCTGACTCTTTAAGGCTGCAAAATTGCCACTCTCTTTGTAGATTTCATATAAAGTACATTCTTACTAATCCATACATTTCCATTATTAGACTCTAAAGCATTCAATTGCAGAGACCAAATTCAGACCCTCTTTATCTTTTTCTTCAAGATTAAAAAATAAAAAAACTGAAGGAATAAAAAGTATTTACTCAAAATGTGAACTGTCCCAATATTCATGGTTGTATCATGTACAGATCTATGGCTGGGAAGCTGGTACATCAACCTATCTATAAGGACACTCCTTAATGAGGCTAAAAACATACGTTCAACCTGTATCCATCAGCTAGGTTTGTTTTGTTTCATGCCACAACATCAGATATGTCATTGTTCAAAAGGCAGCCAAAAGAAGGTAAATCCATTTCTAGAAACGCATGTTGTTGTAGGTTGGCTTCCCTGGGAAGCAGACTCTGAGATAGAGACTGGTGTGCAAGAGGTTTATTGGGCAGTGATCTTGGGAACGACTCTTCTGAGGAGTGAGGGAAGTAGGACTGGGCAGAGGAAAAATGCAAACTGCAATATAGCTGCAACCGGGACCTCAGCTGATTCTACAAGGGGCTCTGGAGCTCTAGAGTGGTTCCCCATTTGGGGAAAGGCAGCTGGGCCTTTGTATCCCTAAATCCACCAGGAATTAGAGGAGGGCTGCCTGCATGGAGGGGACACAACCTTGGGCAAACAGCTTCTATCAGCAGAGGGTAATGCCTGGAAAGGGACTCAGCTGTGAGCCATCAGCAGCCAAGAGGCCTAGTAACTGAGGGAGTAAGTACAATGGCCTTGAAAGGGCATTTGGGCAACTCCCTACAGCACACACGACACACTCCCTAGCAAGGAACTGCATATAGATGGAGCACATATACACACATATAGGGTGTATACCAAGGATAGTTAGTGCATGTGCGTACTACACACACGATTTAGATAACTTTAGCTTCACTGAAAGCATTTTAGAGCTCAGAAACCATGAAGTCACTTCCTCGTTTTACATAGAAGGAAAATGAGGCTCAGAGAAGTCACGTCACTTGTCCAAGTTTCTCTGTGTGTTAAGAGATGGAGAAACAACAACACTGTTACTTGTTCCACCTGATAAAGGGACATCAAAAAATAAGATAAAAATGTAGTTTGAGCAAAGAATTATTAATTTCAAAGATACATGATTTAAAAACTAAGCTTGGGTTCTCTAAATTATGCTATAAATTCTAATCTGAGTTTTTGCATTTACTTTTTTAAAGATCATTTTAGGTTTGGAGCAAATATAGTTTTCATACAAAATTTAGCCTATCTTGAAAAATAACACATTGGTATTTCACATTCTTTACAAAGCCTTCATAAACGGTGCCTTTGGTTTCTAAAGACAGAGTCCTTCTTATGTCCACAAAGCTCTCCTTATGTTGATGGAATGGGGTGGGTAGGAAGATCATCTCATTAAACTTTATTTCTAGACAAAAATAAAGCAAAGTCAGTAATGTTTCAAGTGAAAAATTAAGTGAACATAGTGTGAAAGAATTTTTAACAAATAATCTTGATTTGAGAGAAAATACAATTAATTTCAGGTTTAACTCAGCTGAGGGGGGTTTTCCATCGTGTGTAGTCATAAGCATCTTCCTGACACACATGCCTAGGAAGTTCCTCCTTATACCTAATCCTTATTTCTCCTCTACGACACAGAAGACATTTCGTTTACATGCACTCAAAAGGAAAAATGCCTAGTCATTATATGTTGGGTAGGAGAATCAACCAACATTTATGGATTAAATAAATCTTCGTTAAGTATTTCATCAGGAACAATCAGAGGACCCAAAAGAATTTTAAATCACGGCGCCTTCTTCAGGAGCTCACTCCTGTGAGCCTACCTCAGAGTCAGGGGACTCTGTGAATTAGAATGTTACACTTCTACAGTGTTACTGTAGTTTTTTTCTTTCTTACATATTGTCTTTAAGATGTTATCACAAAATGTCTATTTTTTTAAAGCAAACACAATGTAACTCTGGAATTCAAATGAATGGCATCTTTTTCAAAGCAGTGGCTTTCAGAACCTATAGGGTGATTCTTACAATGTTGCCAATGCTTGAAACTTTTAGAAATCCTTTTAAGAATTCTAGCCTAGCAATGTAGTAGGCTCTATCAGAACTTCACAAAGAAAAGAAGACAGGAAGCGAATTTTCAGGAGTTTCAGGTGATGAATACACCCTAGGCATGTTTGGAAAAAAATTTCTACTTTAAAGATAGATTCGAGATTTAGTAAAAGCCAAAAATTTATTCAGAGCCATAGATGATGAAGAAGACATACACACAGTCAAGCTTGTCAAAACATGTATCACAAAGGAAAGAAATGAGACTGATAGTGTTTGCTGAACTAATTCTAAAAGAGTTCAAGAGAGGAGCTACCAGAGGAGAACACCCAGCACGGTTTCTTGTACAGCTGTCCACCCTTATCCGTGGGGGATATGTTCCAAGACTCCTAGTGGAGGCCTGAAACCTCGGATAGTACCAAACCCTATATATAGTAGGTTTTTTCCTATACAGTACATACATACCTACGATAAAGTTTAATTTATGTTAAGCACAGTAGGAGATTAACAATAACTAATAATAAAATAGAACAATTATAACAATATACTGTAATAAAAGTTATGGAGATCTTAGCAACTGCAGCATACCATTTTTTTTTCCTTATTAAGTTGAGAACTTCCACCTTTTCACTTAAAGGAAGCACTTTACAGCTTCTCTTCGGCACATTCGAACAGCCAGCATCACTACTCTTGTGCTTTGTGGCCATTATTAAGTAAAATAAGGCTTACTTGAACACAAGCACTGCGATACTGTGACAGTCAATCTGATAATAAGACAGCTACCAAGTGATAAAGGGGTGGGTGGCAGTATACAGCTATACAGCGGGGACACGCTGGACAAAGAGACAATTCACGATCACGGGGCTGGATGGAGCTAGATGATGCGAAATTTCATCGCACTACTCAGAATGACATACCAATTTAAAATTTATGAATTGTTTATTTCTGGAATTTTCAATTAATATTTTCGAACCATGGTTAATCTTGGTTTAACTGAAACCATGGAAAGTGAAATGGCGATAAGGGGGGACCACTGTATTTCAAGAGATAGGCGGGGGGGGGGGGGGGGTACAATAAATGTCCATGAGTTAAATAGCCAGGTTTAGATTTGTGATCACATCTTATATGGTAAATTAATTTCATCTTGTTAGTGAAAGTGAGTTTTTTCACTTATGTATACTCATAAAACCATTCGGCCGCTCAATGAACACATATTTACTGAGCACCTACCATCAAATACTAGGGATATAAGGATACACAGATAAAAGAAGCTCATAGTCAACGGAGCCAAGATAGACATGATGGCAAACAATTATAACACAATATAATAAGTACTAAAATAAAGGTGTACAGAATCACCATGGGAACAGAAGAGAGGAAATGAACTCTGCTGAGGGGACCATAGAAGGCTTCACAGAAGAGGTAATGATTTAATGGACAAGTATGAATTTGCTCCGCAGACATCATAGGGGTTGTGTAGAGAGGCACTCTGATCAGGGGATATAGCATATGCAGAGGCCCGGATGTGAGAAAAAAGGGAACACAGCGTCACTTCCAGTTTCAAGATAGCAAGCTAAGCCCACACTGCAATCTCCCCTCCCTGCCAAACCAAAAAAGTGATGAAATAAAAAGGGGGAGGGGGAGAAAGACGAAGGGAGAAAGGAAGGAAAAAAGGAAGGAAGAAAAGGAGGGAAGAAAGGAAGGAAGAAAAGGAGGGACGGAGGAGGGAGGAAGACAGGGAAGGAGGAAGGGAGGTGTGCACATAGAGCAACACTCAAAAATTAGAGAAGAGATTCTCATTAGCCCAGAAACTAGGAGTGCCTGAGAGGCTGACGGCAGACAGCACAGGACCAAAGAGGGAAGCTGAAGCTCAGAGTACAGGCAGGATCTCATGCACTGTGGCAACATCAAAAGTGCTCCCTGCTCAGCGATGGGATGTGGAAGCAAGGAGGCGGCCCAAGGGCAACGGAGCGGAGACTAGGCCGAGCACCCCAGTGGAAGCAGCCAGGCCTGTGAATCCTGAGTATATTCTCACCCGTACCCCAGAGAGCTGTTGGGCAGAGGAGGAGGAAGGCATCAATTCAACAGAGTATCTAAACTACAAAACTAGGGAAATTAAGAATTACCCAACATTTGAGAAGCATCCATACCATGAAATAAAATCTCATCAAATGGGAAGACTTGGTACGCTCCCCTCAAAACCAGATTTAATAGACCAATCAAAACAGAATTTTAAAATAAGGATAATTAATTGAAAGAAGGTTCTTTTTTTTTTTAAGTATTTGCATCCTTAAAATAGGAACAAGAAATCATGAAAAATAAATCAACTTGAGATCTTGGATATGAAAAGCTGTTGAAATTTTAAAGCAGAATAGCAGAACGGACCCAGCAGAACTAATTTGTGACCTAGAAAAAATGCCCAAGGAATTCTCCTATAATGCAACACAGAGAAATAAAGGAATAGGAAATATAAAAGAAAGATTAGAGACATGCAGGAGAGATCCAGAAATTTCAACATTAGTCTAACAAGAGACCCAAAATGAGAGAATAGAGAAAATGGACGGAAAGTGATATCTGAAGAATTTAGAAAGTTGACTTTGCCAGATCTAAAGAAAGACATTAAGCTCTTCAAGTAGTTTAGTGTGATGGGTATATAAGCCACAGAGGATTGAGTCCTACAAGGTCCTAGAATTAGTCAGGGGCTACATCATGATGGATCTTGTATTTCAGATAAGACTTTACAATAGAAAACTATTAAAGTGGATACAAATACTGGATTGGAGTGAGGGCATCAGTGGGAATCCATGATTTAAAATACACATATATATGGCTCTATCCAATGAAAGTATCTAGAGGCAAAGACACCTAAAGTAATGAGCACCCCCAGAGCCCAGATCTTGGTTTCTAAATCCCATTACTCATTAAAAGAAACCAAGGCTCCCTGAAGAAATAACTGATTCCAGGGCTGGGGTAGGCACAGTCTAAGGTGAGCCTGGAACATCTCATGCCAGAAAATAAGGAAAGACTCAAAAATTAATTGAAGCCAGCTTGAAGAGGCTCCCTCTGGGAAAAGTTGGGGTAATGTGAACATCAGAAAGAATCTGAGAAGAAGAGATTATAAAGTATTGAACTTAAAAAAACAAACCCATGAATCAAAATGATTCTAAAAGAAAGATGTAGTAGCAGAGAGAAGGGAAGGCTCTATTTACAGAAGAATACCAAGTAATAAGTGTAGAAGGGATGATAGAAAATCACTATTTTGCAACCACAGTTATCACAGCTGAAGGACTTATGCAAAATAATGGGCTTGGATTCTTTAAAAATGTGAATGTCATGAAAGACACCTCCTTCCTGCCTCCCTACCCCAGCAAAAAAGCTAAGGAACTCTTCTGGATTAAAAGGGACTAGAGAGACAAGACAACTAAATGCAATAAGTAACCCTTAATTTCATCCTGGATTGGAAAAAGCTTTGGAACAACCGGGGAATTATGAATATGAATTATATTTTAAATAATAGTATAATAGATAACAGTTACATTTCTTGAGTGATGACTGACTGCATTCTGGTTAATAGGAGGAGGGCTTTGTTCTTAGATGATACAGGCTTAAGTAATTAGGACTGAAGAGATCCCATAATGTTTCCAATTTACTCTCAAATGTTGCAGAGAGAAAAAGCGTGTATACGCGCATGTGTGTGTCTTTGCAATTTCTGGGGTTCATTGTCCTTTTGTCAATTTTCTTAGGTTTGAAATTTAGCAAATAAAAGTTAGGGGAAAAGAGGAAAGTTTCTAAAGAATTTAAAGCATTGAGTGTCATGATCTGACTTGTATTCTGAGATGATTATACCCAGAGGATTTATTTCAGAAAGAGGCAATGCAGGAATAAGAGACCACGGGCCAATTTACCATGAAGCTGATGAAGCTTAAGCTTCAAGGCCCTTTTCTTGTGGGTTCTTCCCAAAGCCCTGGGAGAACCCTGAGCACCAGATTCTTTTACGTGGTTATATGCTTTTGTAAAATTTGCAAAATAAAATATTTTAATTACATTTGGTTAAGACCATGTCTCTTTCCACTCCAACTCACTTCACCTTGTGAGAGCAGCTCTGGAGTAACCATGGGCATTTTGGGGATCATGCTAAGGGGAATTTAAATTTAGGTTTAGTGAGATATTATTTGTGTCTGTCATCACTTCCTTGTATGGTTAAGTGTCCTGGTACATGAATGGCCTTCGGGAATGCTTCTGCCACCCACTGTGCAGATTTATTTGGTGTCAAGACACTAAGATGCCAAGCTGAAAGACGAACACAACACAAACTGTAGAGCCCAGCACCAAAAAGATGTGGAGAGTGAAGAAATATGCTGGAAGAAAAACTATCTTTTGTTCTCTCTACAGAAAATATCAAAAAGTGGTTATTATATGAAGAGGTGATCAGAGACTATGCAGCCCAACAAATACAAGAAAAGTTAAAGTGTCAAGGTGTTAAATAACAGAAACTTTTAAAATATATATTTGTGGTATTTGACAGCTTTTTTAGATTTAAAATTTGTTGTGCTTTCTTTTCTCTTTCTAAATAAATATTCACTTTTGTACATACACGTACTTTTACAATTTGAAATTAATTTTGTAATTTTGTAGTTTTTTCCTTACAAAGGACCTCTAAAATTGTATACATTTCAGCTCCTACAAAATCTGGAACTGCCCCTTGAGGAGAGCAAAAAGGCCACTATGACAGAGAATTAAATGACTAGGGTCTGACAGCCAGTGAAAGTGAAGAGAAAACAGTGAGTCTGAGATTTATATAAAATGGAAAATCAAAAGAGCTTCTTAGTCAACTGGATATGGGGAATGGGAGAGAAAGCTGGGCTGGATGATTGTAGTTCGGATGAATGGATCGGTTTGGCATCATTCACTGAGACAAGGAATTCAGCAGAAAGAGGAAGATGTCTGTGGAGATAAGGGTCAGGAGAGAGACTGGAGCCAGAGAAACAGACTGGGTGATCATCAATGTCTATCCAGGGGAAGCTAGGGCAACGGATCAGTGAGTTCGTGGTCAAAGTAAACAGCAAGAAGAGGTGAAACCAAAGGATGGAACCCTGGGCAACAACTACAGGAAGTGTTGGTGTAAGTGTGCAGGTGTGGGGGGAAGGGGACGGGCCAGTAAAGAAGAGAGAGAATTAGCACAGCTGGGAAAGAAAGGGTGGCTTTATTAAATGGAGCAAGAGGTGTGTTTGAATCATTTCAAAGAGAGAATTGTTATTAAAATGTATTAAATTTGGCAATAAGCATATAACTGGTGACCCCGAGTGAGAACAAACTCAGAGTAACTGTGAAAGTCAAAGTCAGACTGTGGTGGACTGAAGAATGAATGGGAAGCCAGGAAGTGGGCTCAGGAAGCGTGGATGACTCTTTCAAGAATCACGGCCAGCAATGCGAAAGAGGGAAGTAGAGTGGATGTGGGGTCAAGGAAAGGTCAAGCCTGCTTTATTTGGATCTTCTAATGCTAAACATACACCCACCCTATGACCCAACAATCCTACTCCTAAGTAACAACCTAAGCATCATCAAAGGAATGCGTGAGAAAATTATGGCATATTCATATCATGCAATAATGTGCAGCAATAAAAAGAACAAATTATAGATAAGCACAACATAGATGAATCTCAAAAGTACCATGCTAACTGAAATTAGACACAAGACACTACACACTGTATAATTCCATTTGTATGAAGTTCAAGAGAAGGTACAACTAACCTATGTTATTAGAAGTTGGAACAGCAGTTCCCTCTGGGGAGGGGTGTTATTAACTGGAAGAGGCATGAGAGAGCCTTCCAGAGGGCTGCAGAGGCTCTCCATCTTGGTCTGTGTGAAAGGTGCATGTGTGTACATATGCGTAAACATGCTCTAAGCTGCACACTAAGATTAATGAACTTTGTCCTTTACTTTGCTACACCTCAATAAAAAAGTACAAAACATAAATGAATAAAAATAAAATTTTAAAGACAGCTTTACTGAGGGAATGCCACTAAGAAGAACTATAAAACATCACCAAATCAAAGTGAATTGAGTTGGCGCTGAGATAGCTGACAAAAATAAGCATAGCAGCAACTACTGAAACGGACTGAACCAAACTGATCCATCAGCCACAGAGTAAATAATCCATCCCCTAGGGCAGTGTTGTCAGAGAATTCAGCTCACCCATTGCTAGCTACCTAAGCCCAGCGCCCAAGTCCTTATGTGGACAATTGCCCTTCCCACCTGGATGGACCTTTAGATTGTCAAAAAAGAGTTTTCCAGGGGCCAGCCCGGTGGCACATTGGTTAAGTTCACGCACTCTGCTTCGGTGGCCCAGGGTTCACGGGTTTGGATCCCAGGCAAGGACCAGCATCACACACACAAAATAGAGAAAGACTGGCAGAGATGTTAGTTCAGCAACAACCTTCCTCAAGCAAAAAGAGGAAGATTGGCAAAGATGTTAGCTCAGGGCCAATCTTCCTCACACACACACAAAAAGTTTTCCAGTGCTCAGCATCAGCCTAATATCTCTCCTATATCAAAAGAACACAATTACTGGCTCAGTGGTGCAGCAGTTAAGTGCGCACATTCTGCTTCAGGGGCCTGGGGTTTGCCAGTTCGGATCCCGGGTGTGGACATGGCACCACTTGGCACACCATGCTGTGGTAGGCATCCCACATATAAAGTAGAGGAAGATGGGCACGGATGTTAGCTCAGGGCCAGTCTTCCTCAGAAAAAAAAAAAAAAGAGGAGGACTGGCAGCAGTTAGCTCAGGGCTAATCTTCCTCAAACAAAACAAAACAAAACAAAACACAATTACTAACTTCCTTCGTTACTGCAGAAGAGCAGTTTAGAAGACAAATTTGTAACCATCAGAATCACAGCAGAAATTTGCACACTTTCCTTTGATGTCTCATTATCCTATCCCATGATGAAGAGAGAACAGCTGGCATTTGAATCCACAACCATTTTGGTTTTTTTCCTAAACTGTATTAATCATTAATAAACTTAGCTCTGTGTAAAATTAATACAGTACCTGCACTCTCATTATAAAAAAGAAGATCAAATACTTACCATTTTGTCTGGTACCAACAGCAGCAATGATTACTGGAACTGAATTTAATGCTCTTTTTATCACCGGAATATAATTGTCTCTTACTTCATGGAATGAAAACTTGTCATTTACGTTGTATTTGATCACAATGATGTCAGCGCCCCCAATGAGATTTCGAGAGGTGTACCAATCACTGTCAAAAATGTCCTAAACCAAAATGCAGAGAGTAATCTTTAGTCTGCTTGTCTTCAAATCAATCAAGAAATACATGGTAACATCTTTGTTTAAATTCTTTGCTATATTTTAATTTTCAGAATTCATACAAAGAAGTTTACCTTTTAAAACAGTAACTACATAAAATTAAAAATGTTTGAAGCCCACCAGCTTTTTTTAAAAATTCTTCTTCATTTAGCCTAGATGACTATACAGTCATAAAAGTTCTACAGAATTCCTGAGAGTCTGATGAAATAAGCAACCTCTTTCAACATTTGTACTTGAAAATAAGCACTTTGTTTTAAAATAATGCCATATTTTTATCACCTAATAATTTCAAAAATGTAACACTATGGATTAGACGCAAGAGCATCAGTATGAGTTAGGAAGCTTCAAAGGATTTTCTGTGACCCAGTTAGACACTGCAGGATTGTTCAGTGTTCTGAATTGTAGTACAGTGTGAATTCTGTGGAGTTCCATATTTTTAAAACTCAAATATATTTTTCAACTTTATCCATCCTTGGACAGTACTGTATACGTATAGCGTGTATGGGAGGACATACCTCCACAAAAAGATACTGTGTCTTCTAAGGTGCTAACAGGGTAAGGAATATATTTGCAATTCATGTATTTTGCTCACGTAAAGTAAAAATTCAGGAAAAAATCTTTCCAGTTTTGAAATTTTTACTTTTGGACTATAGTTAATAATATTAATATTTAGAATTAGGGCCAAACTAATTTATTACGGATGGTACTTCTTAAATTGCTTTGATATTTTAGAAACAATTTTTCAGTTTTTGTGTGACTATTGATATAAGGAAAATATCTTTATATATCCAAACACCACTGCCAAATATGTACAAGTAGGTTTTTTCTCATATTCCAGTTAACTATTAATCATTATTTGTCCTTTCATATGGTCTCTGGTGTGTATTTCTAAGATGTAATAAATCTAGATTAAGAAAGTAGACAGCTAGATGTGGCTAATAGGTCCAAAAACTGTTGGGCTATGAAAGTTTGCACTCTGAAATATGAGTCCAAAACAGGGTTAACAGTGCCTGAATCACTCAACCAAAATCCATGTGACAGAGCTTTTATCCTATGATAGAAAATTCTGGAAAAGCCTTACACAGCAATGCCCTTTTGCAGAGAGAGCTTCTTCTCACTAGTACCTCCCGTGCCCCCAGCAAGGCCTCTCCCGATTCCCTATACCCTCCCTTCCCACCCGTTTCCTACAAGTGCACTCAGAGTAACAAGAACTGCAGAATTTTCAGGTGTAAACGCCTTGGTGAAAGTGGGATGCACAGAGCATTTTTAAGGAAGAGTAAAACAACTTTTAAAAATAGGCGAACTATGGAATATAAACACCAAATGCAAGGTCTTGATCTTTGTAGAAAGTGTAAGAGGGGGGAGAAGTGAAATGGGACACAGATCAAGAAATTGAAAAGCTTCCCAGCAGAGCTCTATGCTGATTTCCAAATCCCAAACCACAAAACCCATTCCGTTCCAACTGTATCTGTTATAGTATTCAAGTTCAAAGTACACAAATATAACAGGGTATCTGAGTATAACAAAGAAAGAGGAGAGTCAGATGAATGGGATAAAAAAAAAGAAAACGCTAAATACAAGTGGGACCAATATTAAGCAGCCATTTAACTCTGAGAGAACAAATCAAAAGTAACTGCTCTTCACATTCCAAATAGTTTGGAATTCCAGAATTACTGGGGAGGTGTACAGGGAAAAAGGAAACATGTAAGGGAAAATGTCACGAGAAAATGGGTTTTGGCATCATCAACACAGAGGTATTGAGAATATAGAGACTAAAAATAATTTTATTTTTAATACAAATCAGAGCTTCAAACCCTGCACAAGAAAACTCAGCATATATTACCTCACGGCTTTTTATGGAATATTTTTAATAAACAGGAAAAGATCTAGAAATAAAGTAATAATATAACTGCGCCAAAAAAGGGGCGGGTGCAAGAGAGACATACTAACTAATGAGCTACAGATAATGAATTTGAACCACATTTATTTAGAAACTGCCAAGGATATACGGCAAGGATCCAGAAACAGGCTACAGATCTAGGGGAAAACTAGGAAAGAGAAGCACAACTCTCTCATTCTAGCTCCAAGGAAACAACGCCACGTTTCTTCTCAAAACTATGTCGAACAGAAAATCCTCGACTGGTTTCTAGAAACATGAAGGAAATCAAATTCTCCCACCCCTTGTAAATCAGTTCCAGGATTTCCTCTAGGAGGTTATGCAACACAAGGCCTGGAGCCACGTTTGGAGAATGGAACTCATCTTTTTAAAAATAATCTGAATTTTTACAGTAAAACAAGTTTATTCTACTTGATTGTGAGGCTCCAAATACAGCACTTACTACGTACGAACACTGCTGCCTCAATGTACCATATTTGTGCAAATCCTAAATGACGTGGGGGTACACTTCACTTTTGCTTAGCATAAGTGACACACGGCTATACTGAAGTTGTGATGAACACTTTATTATTCTAGCAGCTACCACTTATTGAGTACCTGCTACATGCTAGCCTCTGGGCTAAGAACTCCACATGTACTATCTCATTTATTCTTCAGCACGGCACTAGGAGACAGGGGTTTTTACATTTATTTTATTTTATACATAGGGAAGTAAGGCTAAGAGAGGATAAGCGACTTACAGGGAACACAGCCACTAGGTAGCAAGGTGGGGATCTGAAATCAGGTCCTTTTACTATCAAAACCTGTGCTCTATCTGCTCGGCCATATTTAATATTCTGATTCATACATATGTCAAACATCAACTGATGAATACAATCAACTTTAATATCTCTGATGGGCTTTTACTTATCACCACGAGAAGAAAAGCACCTTATAAGGAGTAGCTCTACAAATATATTCTACTAGATCTGAAAACCACCATAACCCCGAAAATTGCACCTCGTCACAAACTCAACACCCCAAACAAGGTCAGAGTCTAACCAAACAAAAGGTGATTAGCATAACAAAACATAACAATAAGTACATGGCAAAAAAAAAAAACCCAGACTACTGAGGCTTATTTTAATCTATTTGGAGGATTTCATTTACTACAATACATGCGATCACAAGCATTGCTTTTTGCTAAATTAACAACACAAACAGGAAAGAGTTAACAGCTCAAAGAAAAAACAGGAAAAGTAACCCTAACATCCTAATTCAGCTTATTTTTTTTCCCACATTTATTTACTCTATTCACTCAATATTTGTTCAACCGCATGCAGAACCAGTAAGTTTTTAGAGCGTAAGATCTTTCACAATGAAATGACCAAAGTAAAAGAAGTGTTTCATTTGCCCTCACAGACTACGGCCAAAAAGTTCTCTATCAATGCTGACTATGATCAGCATCATCATTGTCATAACTGGGAGTTTAACAGCGTTCCTGGTAATGAAAACACGACTTCCCTTTAAGCAAAAATTTACGTGGACAAGTGATCTTTCTTTCTGTAATATGGAAATTCCAAAATAAGAAATTTTTCTATGTATAGTCTATACATTTCTTCAGAAAGATGCACTAGTCCCTTATAGCCCCCAATTAAGTTTTTAAAAATTGTTGTTTAAATGTAAAACCTCACATAATGATACTTTGCATTTTCTTTTCAGACACTAAACTTTCTTCTGTTATGAAATGTAATCTTTAGCTGCAATATAACTCCAATACCAGCAAAGAATCAGAAATATTCAAATAAGATTAAATGAAAACATTCCAAATACGATGTTATTGTGTATTGAAAACATATGTGTCAAGTAGATTCCTTTTGCTTTTTATCACTCAAGAATTACACTAGAATTTATCGACTTCATTACAATTTCAATCATGACAAATTTTAAAGATTTTAAACATTCCCAGTAGTATCAGTAATATCAGTAATATTATTTCTGATTTATGAGTCCCTAAAAACAAATGGCTACTATATCAAGAGCATCTACACCATTAAAAGTCAAATCACTAATTAAAATTTTCAGAGCTGGATACTGCTATAAATGAGTCGTTCAAAATTAATTCTCAGTCCCCGTCTTTTCCCCTCCTTTCCGGGGGTCCTATTTCTGACCTGCCCCAGTGGACAGTATTTTTGCCTGTGTTGAACTTTTAGAGACTTTTATTTTTAGAACACTAATATTACACTATCACCCACAGGGTAGGCATGAAAAAACATTGCTCTCTGCTGGTGAAACTTAGTGACCCCGTCCCTTGGGGTTGACACATTCAACTGTCAGCTGTCTACCAAGGGACAACCCACGGTCGTGCAGCATACGAGTAAGTGCTCCACTCTCCCACTGGGGCTTTTTGCCTCCTAAGAGTGTTCTCCTACTGGGCTGCCCCCTGCCCGATGAAACAAAGGACCAAAGATTTTCTCAAAAATGTTTGAAAACTCTGCCCAGATGACCCGGACATTCCACATTCATGAAAGGGGACAAGGGGGTGGGGGGGATGGAAAGAAAAGCTCCGTCAGCCTCGGACCGAGCAGCTGCCGCCCCTTACCCAGACGGGACAGTCGTGGACCACCAGCTTGACATTCCCGAACGCGCTGGCCTGATACTCGGTGAACACAGGACGCGCGACCGTGCTGGTCGCGTTCAGCAACAAGCTGCTTTCGTCCCCTGAGACCAGCGGGCTTCTCCCCAGGTAAGTGCGGATGAGCCCCGACGGCCGATTGTCCTGGTGGAACGAGTCCCCCTCGTTCCCCAGCGCCACGATGTGAATGGACCTACACGACAGAGAGGGGGCGAGGGGGAGAAGAGGCGTGCGGTCAGCGCGCGGATCGCCTTCCTCGGAACAGGAAGTGCGGGGGGCAGCGCGCCGCGAGGATGGGCACGCGCCCCTCGGCCCGGGGCGCACGGCACGCGCTGGGCTGGAGACAATGGCAGGACCGCGACGCGTACGTACATGATCGCCAATCCAGGGGCAGCGCGGCGAGTCGGAGAAAAGCGGTTCCTCGCGGCCTCTCGGGGCCCGGCGGCGGCTGATTTACCCGCAATCAGCTCATCCCCGGCCGAGTCCCCCGCGCGCTTCCACCGCGGCGCGGCCGACGCAGAGCGGGCCCGTGCGAGCCAGCGAGCGAGCGAGCCAGCCGAGGGGCCGGGGGCGCGCTGCCAGCCAGTCAGGAAGTGCCGGGGACCATCCCGGGCGGCCGCGCCGCTCCCCGCCTCCTCGACCGCGGCCGAGCGTCGCCGGGCGCCCGGGCGCCGCAGCCCCCTCTCCGCCGCGCTCCCTCGGCCGGGTTGCTGTCGCCTCCTGCTGCTGCCGCTGCTGCCGCTGCTCCTCCTTCTGGCCGAGAGGGGTTAGCAGAAGCGCCGGGGCCTCCGCCCCCTCCGCGGGCCCGCGGGCGGGCGCAGCACGTGCCGGCCTTGGGGGTCGGGCGGATGCGGAGGACGCGCTCCCCGCCGAGGCCCCGGGCCGGGCGGCGGCGGCCGGATACAAAGCAGCGGCCGGCGCGGGGCGCGGCGGAGTATAAATTAATAAATACACCATCCGAGCCCCAGAGCTCCCGGTCGCCAATCCGCCTGCAGCAAGTTTGTTCAACTCGAAAGGGTGTAACCAGAGCCAGGGCAAGGGGGTGGGGCGGGGAGGCCCCCGCTCCCGAAAGCCTGGGAAAGAGGGAGGCGAGGGGATGCAGCCCGCTGGCCGCTCCAGCAGCCCCGATTTGTTTTCCTCTCTTGGCCTTGACCGAAGTCTTTTACTACGTGTGCTGCTTTGTCATTTGTCAACATGTACTACAGCTGTTTTCCAAAATCATACTTGTGAGAAAAAAATAAAGGCAACATTCATGCTGGTGCAGAAAGGGTTCTTTGTTCACACACCAATTAATTTGCTAATATCGCTTGGGGGGAATTAATTACTATTTGAAGCTGTATTTGGCATATTTTACCCACAACGGCAGGATTTTTTTTTTTAAGTGCTGGAGTTCTTGTGAGAGTTTTGAAAAGTTACGTGTGAGGTGTTTAACGTGTTTACAAGCTAAATGCAAGTTTACTTGAAGATTTTTCAGTACACGTTAATGGCGACATGTTTAATAATAGCTCCTCAGACTAACTGAAAAAATAAGCATCATGCTAATGCAAGGATACTCTAGATTCTTTCCTGATAACGCACTGAAGTAAAGGTTGGGAAGGTCCCTAAAGGGCCTCAAAACTACCTCCACGCAAATGAACGCTGGAAGCCACTAACGCCGAGAAAGTCAGAGGTTTCTCCGGGCTCGGCTTCTCCATAAACGTGAAAACTCTGATAAGTGCTCTGTGTTGAAAAGGTTCTTATTTATTACTTTATGCATTTATTTATTTTGCCCTACTTTAAAATTTCGCTATTTCTTTTCTCAACAGAGCTATTTTGAGGGTATGAAACAGGAGATACTGAGCAGGGCCGTGAAAAGACCAGGGTCAGAGGCCTTTGGAATGTGAACAGTTGTTTATTATGGGCCCTTGCTGCTCAGTTGACGGTAGTGTAATAGTGTCTCTGCTCAGATGGGGTGTGATGGGAGCCGTTCTTCAGGTAGTCAGTGATTTTTAAGAAATCTGATTTCCCTTTCCACTCAGTATAGTTTCTCTTTTAGTTTCTAGAACCTAAACCATTCTGAAATATTTAAGAGTACAGGATCACTTTCTCTTTGGTCAATAGAAAATAGATTTCCTCATCAGTTCCCTTCAGCGACTGTAAGTTAAAGACACCAGGATGGATGAATGGATTTAAAAAATGGGGTATGTACATACAATGAAATATTATTTGGCCTTAAAAAAGAAGGAAATTCTGTCATATGTTACAATAGTAATGAATCTTGAGGGGGTTATGCTAAATGAAATAAGCCAGTCATGGAAAGAGAAATACAGCATTGTTCACTTACATGAGTCATCTAAGGTAGTCCAACTCCCAGAAACAGAAAGTAGAATGGTAGTTACTAGTGGCTGAGGGGAGGGGGAAATGAGGAGTTTTTCAATGAGGATGGAGTTTCAGTTTTGCAAGATGAAAGCGTTCTTGAGATCTGTTGCAAATAAGGTGCCTCTAGTTACTTCTGTAATGAACACTTAAAAAGGAAGATGGTAAATTTTGTGTTACATGGTTTTTACCACAATACAAAAAAAGAGAGAGTGAGAGAGACACTGGGAAGTGACAGGAAAGGAGACAGCATTCATTTTTTTCTTCAGTTATTAATTATGTGAGCCAGGCCTGGGCTGAGTAGGCATGGGGGATGCTAAAATACATGACTCAGTCCTTATCCTCATGAAGCTAAGTCTCTTGTTTATAGTCACTATATTGTGAGCATTAATGCACCCGATCATTTTGAAAACATACTCGTTCCTTAAATAATTATAATATAGGCTTATGCATAATAGAGGTAGGTACAAAGTACAAGGATAAAGTTCAGTGAATTAAGAAGAGATCTGCACCTTCCGCGTCATCAGAGAGAAGTTCATAGAGGAAGTAAACATTTTCTTAGGTCTTAAAATATGAGGAAGAACTTGCTAGATTTGGAAGAAGAGGAGATTGGAAGGGAAGGAATATTGGAAAGAATGGACAGACCTCAAATGCAAATCACATGCAAAGGTGTAGAGACATGGAAGATCATGGCTTGGTCAGGGAACAGCAAAAGCTGAATTTGTGCTGGTGTGCAGATTCCTTTATTACAACAGGCAGAAAAGAGAGTGCTAGAGGCTTCCCAAGAGATTTCCAAAGTCAGACCTGGTGATACTCAAGTTATAGATCGGGAATCCCTAGACCAACCTCTGTGTATATGACAAAGCCCGGCTAGAAGCTCACCAAACCCCTTTTCTCTTCCAGGACCCAAAACTAAACTACATTTCCCAAAGTTTTTGCATGAAGGTAGTGCCACGTGATTAGTTCTCACTAGTGGAATATGATCCCTACTGAGCAATTAAGAGGTGTGCCTTCTCCACTCTCTCTTCCTTTTTTTCTTCGTGAGGAAGATTAGCCCTGAGCTAACATCTGTTGCCAATCTTCCTCTTTTTGCTTGAGGAAGATTGTGCCTGGGTTAACATCTGTGGCAATCTGCCTTTATTTTGTATGTGGATGCTGCCACAGCATGGCTTGATGAGCAGTGTGCACGTCCATGCCTGGGATCCGAACCCTCAAACCCCAGGCCGCCGAAGCAGAGTGTGCAAACTTAACCACTATGCCACTGGGCTGGCCCCTCCACTCTCTTTTATCGTTCATCTTTTCGTCTACCAACTGGATGAAGCCAGGTCAAACATTGGAGCCATGTGTTTGAATCTGTTGGTCTGCAGTGTGGAAGGAGCCTGGGTCCCTGAATGACTGGTTACAGCAGAGCCTTCTCACAGCATGCATTGTACTGTGATATGAATGAGAAAATAGATCTTTATTGAGTTAAGCCAGACATTTCAGGGTCAATTATTACAGCAGCTAGTGTTACTCATCTTGGCTAATACGTTATCACAGATGGTCCATTTCCTGATATTTTAAAGATTCTTTTCATAATTATCTTAAGTCCACTTTTTTATAATTATTCCTCTTTTATTTACAATTTTTGTTTGGTTTATATATTTGTACTTTTCTTCATTTGTAGCATTTAAAAAATTTTTTTTGCTTTTACCAGCGTGTAACAAACTAGATTATCATACGTCCTTCAACCTCAAGGTCACCGGGGAACACACAAGGAAGGGCCTCCAGTCCAAACAATGTGTTTTCCTATTTTCAGGACTGAAATGCCACCATTTCATGTTTATTCTGATGGATGTTCTTATCCCCAGATAAAATGTACCCACATATGAGTGTAAGGTACATGTGCAGTAACTCAGTGAGCTATCACTGGTCCCCAGATCATGAATATTAACATACCAGCCTTTGAAAAACATGCTGGTTCCTTAATGACTAGAGAGGAAGCAAGTATTGCTAAGGGCATGTCTGAAGACCGAGGCTTGGCATAAGATTTTTCCAACTGTGTTTCAAGGAAACTAGGTTTCCACGGAGGAAACTTCGAGCCCGCCTGAGGAGGTGGGAAGAGAGATGCTTAAAGAGGTCCGAGCGCCTCCTCCTCCCGTTTCAAAGTCAACCGGAGCAGTCTTACTGCCATCTTTTTTTCTTTCTTAATATGTATCAGCGTTTCATGTTCATTTTCATTAAAAAGATGGGGTTTCTAACATTAAAAACAAACAAAATTTTAAGCCCATCTAGAGCAAGAGCAAAGTGGGGTGAAGAAGGTGACTTCTGAAATTCCAGAATAAGGTGTTGGAACGTCTATTTACAAATAGATATATATATATATATATATTTTTTTTTTTTTTACCAAAAAAGGAGGGGAATAAATTAAGCCTTACTAACATCTAATGTGAAGATTGGCACTAACACCCCCACTTGTGTTAATGGGCAGGTAGAGGGGGTTCAGGGGAGAGGGTGGGGGCACAGCAGCACACAGTGGGGGAGGGGAGGGCTCTGTGCTTTGTTCTCTTTCCACATATTGCCCCATGTTGCAGTTTTTGAATCTGACTAAGTGGATTTATGGATGATATTTAAGCAAACTGTTAAAGCACAGACCAATGGAGATAGTGTTAATGATGCAAGAACAGGCACAACTGGCTAAGCTGACATTTCTAACACTCTTTGGGAGCACATTACAAAATAAAAAACAAATGACTAATCAGATCTGATAAGAAATTGACCATAATAATTGAAATTATGAAGAACACTGTTTCAAATATGGATTTACATCTACTATTGCTAACATCCACCTCATCCTAAGTGCATATTATAGGTAATAGATAATTATATTCTGGATATTCTGATCTGATTACGATTAGCTGGCCATGTAAAAACAAGACATCCAAAGATGAAGATAAAACTCAACAATATTTCCAGCATATGTAAGTAATATACTATTCAAGCCAATACTTTAAAGAAAACTCACCAATTGCAAATGCTAAAAAGCCTCTTCTGAACTTTCTTAAAAATGAAAGTCGAAAAGCAACATACGATTAGGAAAATAGTTTTCTTCTTGCCAAGAAAAAAATGTCTGAAATAATACATGGAACACAAATGGAAAAAAGCAACTGCATTCCTTTGACAGCAAATACCTCGAGAATATGCAAATAAAACGTTGCCAAAGACCCAAAGACACAAGTGCTGGAACAAGTTACACAATGTGGGAAGTTTACTGTAAGGTTACACTGCAAGCACAGATGTTTTTAATATGTCTCAATTATGGTATTTGATAGATTTTGTTTCAGTGTGGTATTTACTACATTGTGTTGTAACAGTGAAATACATTTAAAAATGACAGTTTTTTGTGAGCCACTGAAGGCAAGCTATATTGGAAAAGATATTCTTTTCCTACTATGTCTTTCAATGATATTTTAAATAATAACAGACTTTTAAAAAAAATAAAACCTATGTTTTATTCAAAACTTGTGTAAGTGTAACCACTGATGGATTAATTGTTTAGACTAAAGAAGTATTTTTTTTTTTTTTTTTTAAAAAGGAAGGATTCTATACTAAGGATACAGTGAGAGCAACCACATGAAATTCATTCAAGGTGTATCTCATAAGCAGTTATTCCAGCCAAGAAGTTGGAGCCAGAAACACGACAATATAGGATGTTAACAATGCAGTTAATTTGGTGAAAATGAGACTTGTATAGCAGTTTTTAAAGATGTCTTCATTGTGATATATAACACAGATACAGAAAAGTGCATAATAAGTGTGCAATAAGTTAATAAATAATTATAAAATAAACATTCCTAAACATCTCCCAGGTCAGAAAACAGAGCATTATCAACACTCATGCAAGGGTGCACACACGCACACACACACTCATACCCACACTCACACACACAAACCCACTGTGCCCCTCCTCAGTTACAATCCTCTTCTTTTCCTCAGAGATAATCAGGAGCCTGACTTTTGTGATGGTTATTTACTTATTTTTCCTTATAGTTTTGCTACCTATACGTGCATTCCTAAACTAATATTTTGGTTTTCCTTCTCCTTGAACTTGGTATAAGTGGCATCACACTGTATTTACCCTTCTGTGTCTTGGTTCTTATGCTCATCAGAATTTGTAAGATTCATTCATGTTGATGTAGCTGTAGTTTGCTGTTTTCATTCCTTTTTATTGCTGAATAGCATCCAGTGGATATATAAATGACCACTTACTTTTCCATTCCATTGTAGATGGACATGTGGGTTATTTATAGTTTTTGTCTATTACAAACAAAGCTGCTAGGACCACTCTTGTTTTAAAACATAGTATCTTGGTGGGTATGCTTGGTCACAGGGTGTGTGTATGTCCACCTTTGCTAGATAATACCCAACTGATTTCAACAGTGATTTTAATTATTACACTTAAAACAGTAGGGAATGAGAATTCTCCCCATAATCTTTACATACTTACATATACTTACCATATGCCAGATATTAAGTGCTTTACAAATATTGACTGACTTAATTTTCATAACACCCCTGTTGAGTAGGTTCTATCATTATCCTATTTTACAGGAGAGAAAATTGAGGCACAGAGAGGCTAATTAACTTGCCCACAGCTACGCAAATAGTGAGTAGAGGAGCTGGGATTCTGACTTAGACAATTGGCTCCAGGGCCTATGCCCTTACCCACTATGCTCTGTTGATGTTTGAAAATATTTCCTTCATTGTGTGATTTTTGTGATTGAAAACAATGCATGTGACCTATATAAACTCTTATAGCTTACAGGATTTTTTTAACCCACTTAAACATTCTCCTAATAAAATTTCTGTGGATTTTGAAGCCATTTGTTAAAAATATAAAAATGTTCAACATCTTCTGATTAGTTTACAGGAACAAATCAATAACATTAGACAAGACAGAAATGTATTCATCAGATTTCAACCAAAATCAGATGAGTGCAAGGACTGAAAAATAAGTACTATCATGATTTAGTAACCCAGCTAATGAGGAAGTTCTTCCGTTTAAATCTATACATCTCTGCGAGCTCTTTTCAGAGAGCCTTTAAATGAACTGCAGCAAAAGCGGACAGCTGCCTTGCTGCAGCACGAAAAGTTCAACCAAGATTTAAAAAATAAGGAGGCATCTTCAATTATTGTTCTCCCTAAAAAGCATTATTAACAGTAACACGTTAGAGGAAAATGTATTTTGTATTATTATTAATACATTTTTAATTATTTAAAATATGATTTACTTCATTTTTATCTCATCTATTGAAAATTTTCTAGTTCAGTATGTTTTATTGTATTCATAATATATTAACAGTAATATATACACGTATTTTATAAGGATTTTGGGGGTGTGCGCAGAATCCTTTCCGATAGGGTGCTCGGTCAGAAAAGTTTGGAGACTTCCAGTCAGGTGCCTAGGGTTGTGCTCTAGAGAGTGAGTTTAGAAGGGCACCACAGTGGAGGCCTGGCTGCCAGGAAGCAGAACAGGGCTTGGGGCTGGCTGCTGGGCGAGGGCGGCTGTGAGAGAGGAAGTAAAGAGGAGATAGAAGGCACACAGATAAACTGCAGACCTACTTGCCTAGAAATCAGCCCAGTGAATAATGTATTTGCATTGTATTAACTAATCTAATGAGAGATAGAGTTTGCAAATTTACACAGAAATCATTAAATTCAAGATTAGCTTTTTTTTTTTTTTCTTTTTACAACTAGAGCTTGCACTTTTCTTCTGAATTGCGGACTTCTAAATTGCAAGGCCGTGATATCGTCAATTCTGTTTGGAGACGGTAAAGTGGCAATCCAGGATGTTATTTGTGTGCCAAATGCAACTAGCCTAAGCTCTTTCAGAAAAGATCTAAAATGCTAATTTGATTGGATTTATATTATCCACCAGCTCTATCATTGTGCCCAATCAAGTTTTTCAAACAACCATTCTGTTTTCCAGTTAAAATATTACTTAAAAATACCACAACATATGTTCCTTTGAACCAGGACTGCTTGTTTCTACAAGCACTTTTCAAAGGGTTGAATTTCAAAGAAATCTGATTGTTTTGCCTTTAATATGCCTGCTCTGTTAGTTAGCCCTTGAAAAACAGATATACAAGTATCACAATCGAGCATAATATTATTTATGCACAATATTTTGTGAAGTTTTCCATTTGTAGCCATACAGAAATATAGGATATTAGATTTAAATGGCGTAATTTCAATCACACTATTACTTTGTTAATAGGCCTTCTTTTTGAAGAACTTGAATACATTAAAAAATAGATTCTTTTCAATATTCCTGTAATCTGGCTCTAGTTTTAACTGTACTAAAAGATGTGCCATTTACAATGATAAATTCCTAAGTCTTCCCCATCTCTTGTATTCGTCTTACTTGCCGTATTTGGGTACGTGCTTCTCTGCTACGGCCATCCATTGGGCATCATCCCAACGGGGGCATTTCACCCACATGCTTTGACATGTTCTCCTTTTTCATTCAATAGCTATCACAAGCCACTTAACCTGACTTCTGTGCTCACACAATACTTCTGATCCTTATTTTCTTGACTTGCCTTTTACTTTTACTTTTCACTTCTGAGTCTATAATTCTCTCTGAAGTTAAAAACTCTATTTTATAGTGAATAGCAATTGAAATTTTCTCAGAGATCTTTTCTCTGAGGAAAGCCCAACTGATACCATTAAACGTGAAGTTGGCAGCTTGTATACTTGGAGAATAGTCCTTTCGGCATTCTAACAGATCACTTGGCTGAGGCATTTATATTTTTTGGCTTATCTTAAGGACATTTTTTCTGCTTCTCATCTTCTCCATCAGTCCCCTTGAGCATATTCTTATTGACACTGATCTCCGTGCTCCTCTTTAGAGCTCATTCAATTTTTAAAAATCTTAATCTGGGGCTTCGATGTGATTTTTGATTGCTATTCTCTCTTCTCACTTTCAAATGAAAATATCTGGACTTGTGTAGTTATTGTCATCTCTCCAGCTACACCACCAGTTTCTTTCCCCACTGTAACCGGATCGAAACCCCCTTCCCCACCAAGAGCTGTCCCCACTCCTTCAGGGCCTGTACAGTTTCTGCTAATGAAGGGGCCTGTTCTTTGTGCTTCCTCAGGATGTTCTCGCGTGACAAACTCCTTCCAGCGTTAGGATCAGGGAGGGACAAGGGCAATTCAATCTACATTAAAAGGCATTCGGACTTTCTCAGTAAAGTGATCAGTAAGGAAAACAGAGCAAACGTGTTTCTGGACTTAGCCCAGGGGCAAAGAGAGCTTCTCAAACTTTCCACTGAAATATCCCTCAAAGAGAGGGACTTGAACAAACCCTCCAACACTCCCATTCCTAACCTCCCACCCAGTTAGCAGCATAAGTTGCCCACTGCAAACCCAGGAGTTTTTAAAAAGTCTTCTCAAGGTTGGCCTGTAAGCCATAGCATATCCTTGCTGATTTAATATAAAAAGAAGAATTAAATTACTTGATGCAAGGTGGAATTAAAGGATGGGACTTGTTTGTACTGTGACTTTTCTTCCACGTACCTTGGTTTACTACTATTGAAATTGGTAAATCTTAAAAAGAATATATGAAATTCTGAGGGGCAAGAAAACTCTTTTCTTCAGTGAAAACTGCCATGAAATGACATTTCATTGGACTGGTTGGTTAGAAACTATCTTTTTGTAGGTGAACAGAAACAAAAGAATAATCAGAAATTGTTACTGGGCGCCGGCTCCGCGGCCGGGTGGTTAAGTTCGTGTGCTCCGCTGTGGCGGCCCAGGGTTCAGATCCTGGGCGCAGACAGGGGACCGCTCATCAGGCCATGTTGAGGGAGCGTCCCGCATCCCACAACTGGAAGGACCTGCAACTAGGATACACAACTGTATGGGGGGGGGGGGGGGGGTTGGGGAAATAAAGCAGAAAAAAAAAAAGAAATTGTTATTGGAATGTTTGCCATGCTGGAAAAAAATCCTGTTTTTACTGGTCATTATTTCTAACTCTTCAGAATTGTGGGAAAAGTCTGTGATTCTATGAACAAAAAGAATGAGACACTCAGAAATGTGCAACCTTAGCATAACACAAGGAGCAATGAAGTATAATATAATACAAACACAATAAAACAGACAAAAAAGCAGTTTGCTTTGCTTTGCTTTGCTTTGTTTTGTTACAAGCATTTTAGTACTCACTAGCTGTAGCCTTAAAATGGAACGGTCTGTTACTAGGTCACTACCCATGAACAGTTACAAATTCTACACTATTAGTAACTCCCCACGCTAGACTCTAGAATTAGGAGGGATTTTCAGCCAGCATGTTTTATTAACTCTCTATGATTTCTAATTAATTACTCAGCCCTCTTGCATTAACTATGATTACAACAATGTTTTGCTAATGACTCCGTCGTGGTCTCAAAGATTTTTATTGCAGGAGGTCAAATTGATTTAAATAGAGTCACTGTTCTAAACAACCAAGCTTGAAATGTCATAAGGAGAGGCCAGCTGGGCTGCTGAGGCTGGCCTCAGAATGACATTGCCTCAGTCAAGTCACATTTTCCGGGACTCATTCCTTGGTTTTGCAAATCCAGAAACTTTATTTTGTCAGAGTGCCCAGAGCTGGTCATACTCAAGGGACAAGGCTTGTGCTAACCCAATTCACAAGAGGCCAGTGTGTAAACTAGAATACTAATTTGCTCATTTATAATGAGAATGGTAACTACGAAAGAGCCCAGGAATCTATAATATGTGGTCAACATCGTCCTTTCCCTGTAGGAAAGTCTACATGGGAAGCCCGCTGTTATGTTTTTAGTTCAACAAACATTTATTAAGCACCTAAGGTACAGGTTATTTTGATCCCAGGATGCTTTGCATATATAAATACTTTAATTAGAATTATGGCAGCATTGAATTGTCATAGAGACCTTATTTTCCAGAGCAAACTGCATTAAGCCAATTTATGCCTTGTTCAATTTGACATTTTCGCTTCTGATTGGCAGGGTCAGCCTTTTAGGAGAGATTCATATCTATCTGCACGATGGAATTAGCCACCAAAATCGTCCAATAGCCACATTTACAAAGCCACCTTCCACGTATGATTCTTAACCTAGAGCTTTGAAGGAATCCGATAACCTGCTGAACAGGTATGCAAATAATTGTGTATAATGCACATGTGCTTTTTACTACCAGGTTCTCATATGGGTGAGTGATCTAAACGCTCTGAGTCTTCCAGAGCCAGTCTGGGCATCTAGGCCGCCAATACCATCCACTGCTCAATTTCGGGACATTTCTAGGGCTAATTCTTCCTGAAAACTTTGTAGCCAGTTTAACTTAGCATGCCCCATTCCCTGAGATCCTTGTTACAGGCCCAGCTATGACAGCCTGCTCATCTAGGTTTGCTCATGCTTCGCTTCCTGCCAAACCGCTCTAGCTTACCTTCTGGAATTCCAGTTGGAGTGGAGGGAGAGAGCCAGACCATTACTCCTCCATCCTCCTGAAGACTATATTCCCCTCTATCTCTCCTGTTGCTGTCATTCAGCAACATCCCAGTCAACCTTCCCACCTCACCCTCCCCACACATACCCCGTTCACTGTTTTTCTCCCTGCTCCAATATGTCTGTGGTCATCCATGATGTCAATATCTGCACGAATTCCCCTTTGAACATCTCAGCTTCTTCATCTTTGGCGACCCTCACCTCCATTCCACTTCATCACTTGTTTCCCATGGCCAGGCGCTAGGTGTTATTACCACCTGCAACTACTCCTCATCTAAAATAATGCATTTGAATGTTCCGCAACCGGGACATACAGCCTTCGATCCTTCTGTTGCCATCATTCAGTTGCCCCCTTCTCATGCTCTCGTAGAACCTCCAAACTCTTGACCTTTCCACTTTCTCCCTCTCTGCCAGCCCTCTCCTGTCTTCATTTCCTTCATAAGCCACTTGAGATTTCAAGTTGTGTTTCTTGTTCCTACCCTCACATGCCTTGTTCTATTGTCCTTCATTCTGAAACCTCAATCCTGGATCAACCCAGTTGTCTGATTTTTCTGTACCCATATCTGGGTTGCTATATTTTATTGTAGAAAATCTCAAAACTCTGCAGATTGATGGTGCTGCAAATTCCCAGTCTCCAACTTCAATCAGGCATTCAGTACCGCCGGCAAACCTAGTTAGTGCTCGCTCTTCTTCTCCAAAGTGGTTCAAGCCTCCTCATTGTCCTCCATCTCTGACTTTGACATCCTCCTCCCCCGCTTCTCGTCCCTCATGTTTTCTATCATAGAGAAAAACAAAGTATCAGGTGGGGAACCCCCCTTCAGCTTCCCACTACTAAACTGACAAATTTACAGGCAGCCACGTAGGTCCTTTTCTTTTTCCTTCAGTTACAGTGCAATAAATATCCCTTATCTAATTTAAGCCCAATCCCTCTGCTAGTGCTGCGTGTGCTTCCTCTGTCACTATTGGAGGGACTGCGCTCCATCTATTTCCCCTTTCTTCTCCTGTGTCTTCAACATTAACCTCTCTACTGTTCTTTACTATCAGCCTTTAGACATGTCTGAGTTTCTAGCTACGATTCTTTCTTCCCCATCTGGCTCAAAGCAACTTTTTTTCCCTCATATATATATGAGGGAGAGAGATTTATTTTAAGGAATTGCCTTATGTAATCGTGGAGTCCTGATAAATCCAAAATCTGCAGCAAGGCCAGATGGCTGGAGAACTAGGGAAGAGTTGTTGTTCAAGTTCAAAGGCAATCTGCTGCAAGAATTCCTTCTTGCTTGGAGGAGGTCAGTCTTCATTCTGGTAGAGCCTTCAACTGATTGGGTGAGGCCCACCCATATTATGGAGAGTAGTCTGCGTTACTCAAATCCACTGATTTAAATGTTAATTTTGTATTAAAAAAAAAAACACCGTCACAGAAATCCAGATAAATTTTCACCAAATATCAGGGCACCATGGCCCAGCCAAGTTGATACATTAAATTAAACATCACACTAACCAAAGGCCACAGTTCCTGTGAAACTTACCTCTTCACATTGCTCTCCTACTGGATTCCCTCTGCTTACCCCTTTATGCCTAGGGATGGTTATGGCTCTTGCTGTTAGGAGCCCTAGGACACTGCATTGTTCCTGATAGCTTTTCCTAAGCCCTGCCCACACCTTTTATTAAACAACCCTCAGTTACCAAGTTTGAGTATGCCAATACACGACCGTGTGCGCAATCCCAGAGGAAATAGTTGTCTGCTTCTGAACTTGATCTAAGTGGAGTCATGGTGTGTGTATTTTGTTGTGTCGTGCATCCTTTGTTCAGTGTTATTTACAGAAGTTGCATCCATATTGTTACATGTAACAACAGTTCATTCATTTTCGTTGCTGAGTAGAATTCTAGTACCTGAATGTACTATGATTTATACACCCGTTCTCGCGTTGATGAATATGCGTGTTGTTTCCAGTTTGGGGCTATCATAAATACTACTGCTATGAACATTCTTGTCCATGCACCTATGTACATTATTTTTTCTACAGTATACATGTAGGACTGAGATTACTACATCATAAAATATGCATGAATTTAATTTTATGAGATAATGCCAGACAATTTTCCAAAGTGGTAGCTCCATGTTACACCACAAACATAGTCATAAGTGATTATGGTTCTCTACATCTTCACCAAAGGAACTATCCTGTTACTTTCAGACTGTAGAATTTTTGCCAGTTCTGGTGGGAAGTAAGCCATTCTGATTTTAATTTGCATTTCCCTGACAAATAATATGATTGATTTTTATTGGCCCTGTGGACTTCTTCTTTTATGAGGTATCTGTTGAAATCTTTTGCCCATTTTTACCTTGGGTCGTCTTTTTTCCTTAATCTGAATGAATTATTTTTGTATTCTAGATTGTAGTCCTTTGTTGGTTATATACCAATGTGTCTTCCCATTCTGTGGTTTATCTTTTCACTTTCTTTGCCTTTCTGAAGTTCTTCAATTTAATGAAATCAAATTTATCAGTCGTATTTCCTTTACAGTTAGGACTTTTTCTGTCCTGTTTAAGAAATTCCTCCCTAACCTGAGATCATAAAATTTTTTCTGTATTATTTTCAGAAATTTTAAATTTTACCTTTCATAGGTAGGTCTTTAATCTACCTGGAAATAACTGTTGTATATGATGCAAAGTAGATGTGTGTGCAACTTTATTTTTCTCCATGTGGATATCCAGTTGTTCAAACATCATTTATTGAAAAGAGTATCATTTCCCTAGTGCTCTGCACTGCCCCCTATTTCACACGTTCACTGTCTATAAATGCCTGGGTCTGGGCTTTTCCGTTGGTCTATTTGGCTATCCTGCCAATACATGCTGTCTTAATTATTATAGTGTTCAGATAGGTCTTCCACCCAATCCTACTTTTTCAAGTCTCTCTTCCTGTTCTTGGCCTTTGCAATCCTACACAAATTTTAGGATCAGATTGTCAAGTTCCATGAAAAAATCAGTTGAGATTTTTAATTGGGATTGCATTGTCTATAAATCAATTTGGGATTTAATCTTCCAATTTATGAACATAGTATATCTCTCCATTTATGTAGGTCTTTTAAAATGTTTTTCAATGAGTTTTATAACTTTCTCCATAGAGGCATTACATGACTTTTCTTAGGTTTATTCCTAGCTACCTGATATTTTTAGATGTTATTATAAAGGAAATAGTTTTCCTATTCATCTTCTACCTGTTTGTTGTTGATGTATAAAAGTACAGTTGATTTTTGACATTGATTTTTGCCTTCAGACATTTTGCTAAATCCTGTTATTAATTCTAATGATTAAGCCAAACTTCTTCAAAGGGTTGTTTACAGATGAATCTCTCTTTTCTCACATGCTACTCATTTCTCAACTCACTACAATCTAGTTTTCATCCCCACTACTCCAGTCGCACCGCTGTTTTCAAGGTCACCAACGGCTTCCATAGTGCCCAATCCCAAAGACTCTCCTCAGGTTTCTTAAGAACTTATCCACCTTTCCCCCCTTCTTGAGATGCCGTCTTTCTTCCTTCTACTACTAAGCACCTTCCTTGTTTTTTCCACCTCTCTGCTGATCACCCCCAGGGTTACCTTGTTCTGCCAGTCTTTATATGCTGGAGTTTCTTAGGGTTCCATCCTAGACCTTTTCTCTTCTCATGCTATACCCTGTTCCTCCTGGAGACTTTTCATCTGTTCTCAGAGCTTCTACACGTGTCGATACATTGATGATTCTCAAATTTCAAACTCTGAGATCCCATCTTCCTCACCTGAGTATTAGGCCTATATATCCTGTTGCCCAGGCATCTTCACTTGGTCGTTCCTCAGAAAACTTACTCATAAAAGAAAAGTTTGATAACTGTAGCCACTTAAAAATTAATACATTTATGTAAACTCAGCATGTGTGGAACTTAATTTACCTGAGACAGAAAAGAAAAATAAAATAGAAACATAAAAAGTTGGAAAAAAGGAATAAAATCATCATTTTCATCTTTGAGAATGTTCCAAGGGTACTTGAATGTCTATTCTGCTGGTTTTGGATGGAATGCTCTCTGTATCTATTAAGTCCATCTGGTCAAGTGTTTCGTTTAAATCTACTATTTCCTTGTTGATTTTTTGTCTGGATGATCTGTCCATTCAAGTAAGTGGGGTGTTGCAGTCCCCTACTATTAATGTGTCACTTTTAATTTCTCCCTTTAGATCTGTTAATAATTGCTCTATGTACTTTGGTGCCCCTAAAAATCATTTTCAGAAGCTATGATTGTATGCCTGGAAATCCCAAGAGAATCAATAGGAAAACTGTTAGAACAATAAGAAAATTAAGTAAATTGGCCAGGAACAATGACTGCATGTAATTAATCCATATATATATATATAGACTACATCTAATTAGAAAATATAATAGAAGAAAATATTCTATTTATAATAGCAACATATAGGATAAAATCTTTTGGAACTCAATGAACAAGAACCGTATGAATCTATATGAAGAAAACTTAAACATCAGTAGAAAAAACTGAACCAATGACAAAGCATTCCCTGTT
The DNA here is from genome assembly GCF_041296265.1 of Equus caballus. Classification (NCBI taxonomy): domain Eukaryota; kingdom Metazoa; phylum Chordata; class Mammalia; order Perissodactyla; family Equidae; genus Equus; species Equus caballus. Next base: position 88,724,074 of record NC_091697.1, read on the forward strand.
TCCTCTAGCTACTATTTCTAGGATAACAAAGAAAATTACTCTGAAAATAGTGCCTTAAAACAGCCATTTTATTATGCTCACAAATTCTGTGGGTCAAAGATTCAGACAGCACACAGGAGGAAGGACTCGTCTCTGCTGCACCATGTCTGGGGCCTCAGGGGCATAGACTCTAATGGCTTGCAGTGATGAAACTGCTCTGAGCGGCCCAATGACTTGGGGCTGGAATCATCTGGAGGCATCTTCACTTACATGTCTGGCAGTTGATGCTGGCAGTTGGCTGAGACTTCAGCTGGGGGACAACCAGATGGCCTACACATGCCCTCCCCTTGTGGCTTCCTTACAAGGTAAAGGCCTTAGGGCAGCTGGATTTCTCGCTTGGTTGTTCAAGGATACGGAAGAGAGTGTCCCACTGAACAAGGAGGAAACTGCATCACCTTTTGTAACCTAGTCTTAGAATCCACAAAGCGTCACTTCAGCTGCATTCTGTCAGTTACAGGTGAGTGATACGCCTGCTCAGATTAAAGGGGAGAGGACATAGACCCCATTTTTTAGTGAGAAGAATGCTAAGGCTGCATTGTAGAAGAGCATGTGGAATGGGAGATGTTGTTGCAGCATCTTTGGAAAATGTCATCTGGCACACATGTTCTTGGATAGAACAATTTAACATCATGTGAATGTCAATTCTTTATCAGTTAATGTGTAAATTTAATGTATACAATGTCTCCATCCCATTCCCCACTTACTTGTAATTCTCATCCAGTATTTTAGCTTTTTTTTTAACTACTAAACTGAGTCCTTGTTATTGTTATTTTAAAGGTCAAAGTTTGTTTAGATTTATCCATGTGATAATAGGTCCCTTTTACTAATATTGCTTCTCACATCCATCCTTCCTTCAGAATTTCCTTCTTCTAAAATTCCTCATCTAAGTTACCATTCAAGAATAAGAGTGAATAGGCCCTAGCTGTGGTAAAACTCCTCTGACTTTTGTCTGAAAAAAACCCTTTATTTCACTTTTTTTGTTGAGTGATAACTTAGCTGACTATAGAATTCTAAGATTCTTTAATGTTGGTTTCTGATGCTAAATATTTTAATTAAAACATGCTGGGGCCAGCCCCATGGTGCAGTGGTTAAGTTTGGCGTGCTCTGTTTCAGCAGCCCAGGTTTGCAGGTCTGGATCCTGGGCATGGACCTATAGCACTCATCAGCCACGCTACGGTAGTGACTCACATATAAAGTGGAGGAAGACTGGCACAGATGTTAGCCAGGGTGAATCTTCCTCAGCAAAAAAAAAAAAAGCTTTTGTGTCAAAACACCCTCAGGTTCAAAAACAGTAGAGTCAAAATGACAAGACCAAACCTTCCATTGCCCCATTATTTTATACAAGTAACTTGATAAGGTGTGTTCCTGCTAGTGAGGAATTTGTCTCTTTAGCTGTAAAGCAGAAATATTAAGCAAAAAATAAACATATATTTTACATACAAATTTTTATATGATATATATTTTTAAATGATATATATTCAAATAAATATTGTTGAAACTACAAATTTTATATGATAAACGTATTTTATATGATATATATATATCTCAAGGAAAATGAATATTGTTGTAAGTTTGTATGATGTACTCAGAGTTTCTGTTTAGATAAGATTGAGAAGCAGAGAAATTGCTCTCTTTTCTGGTTACTGAGAGAAATATTAGAATTTAAGAACTTATTTAAATGATTAAAGGAATGAGCGGGGAGGGAAATAGTTTAATTTACCTTCTGGCTGTAAAGCGGGGGGTCGCCCTGGGGTCTCCCTGAGACTGACCTGTGGAGCAGCTCCTCTAGGAGGGAACCGAGTTCACTCTTGACTCTGGAAGACTTCGTGGACTAAAGGAACCAAACGGACCATCAAAGGATTTGTTAGTCACCAGTCTAAAAGAAGGTCTGGGGAATGGATTCTTTTGTTGTCGCTGGGGGTGGGAGGAGGTCAAACGGGTGAGCTTCAGGAATCCAGGACCCCCAGACGCGATAGGAAACATGTCGTCTTTCCTCCTTTTCTCCTTCTGTGCCTCTCTAGCTTTCCTTACAGAAGTAGGAAAGTAAGGAGATAGACGAATCCTTCTGATTCATCAAAAAAGAAAATCTGGGAAGGTTTCTGAATAATGGAAATCTTAAGCTATTTACATTTGAATTAGAAACCATGGACAAACAATAGAAATATAGTACTCTTGTGTTGTTTGAGATTTCAGTTAATGTTTGTGTGTTTCTTTTTTTTTTTTTTAAAGATTTTTTTTTATTTTTTCCTTTTTCTCCCCAAAGCCCCCCGGTACATAGTTGTGTATTCTTCGTTGTGGGTTCCTCTAGTTGTGGCATGTGGGACGCTGCCTCAGCGTGGCCTGACAAGCAGTGCCATGTCCGCGCCCAGGATTCGAACCGACGAAACACTGGGCCGCCTGCAGCGGAGCGCGCGAACTTAACCACTCGGCCACCGGGCCAGCCCCAATGTTTGTGTGTTTCTTGACAGTTATTAGCTATAAAAAATCATTTAAAATGAAAAAGCTTAGGGGCCAGCCACGTGGCGGAGTGGTTAAGTTCGTGCCCTCTGCTTCGGCGGCCCAGGGTTTCACCGGTTTGGATCCTGGGCGTGGACATGGCCACCGCTCGTCAGGCCACATTGAGGCAGCATCCCGCATGCCACAACCAGAGGCACTCACAATTAGAATATACAACTATGTACCGGGAGGCTTTGGGGAGAAGAAGAAGGAGGGAAAAAAAAGATTGGCAACGATGTCAGCTCAGGTGTCAATCTTTAAAAAAAAAAGTTAAAAAAAATGAAAAGGCTTCTTGTACTGAGGTAAAAAATTGGATAACTATTAGATTACAGTGAAATTCAGTCTCACCTATCATCATTCAAATAAATGTAGTGTTGGGTTTAAAGCAGGCTCTCCACAAATACTCAGTTTTCTTTTTACAAAATTATATTTAGGAAATATACTTCATAAACATTATGAACTAAACTTTATTGTACTTTTAAAGAAAATTTTAATCACTAGCTCTGTACATAGTTGTATAACTGAAAAAGTTGAGAATCAGAGGACTTTTCATTGTGGCTAAACCATTAATATGTTTTTAACAATAGTCACCGGGACCAGCCCACGGCAGAGTGGTTAAGTTCATGCGCTCTGCTTTGGCAGCCTGGGATTTGCAGATTCATATGCTGGGCATGGACCTGCACCACTCATTGAGCCATGCTGTGGCAGCATCCCACATACAAAATAGAGGAGGATTGGTAACAAATGTTAGCTCAGGGCCAATCTTCCTCACTGAAAAAAAAAAAGTAATTGACATGCTACTAACATGAAATTATTGTATTTCATGAGTGAAATAATTTAATAATATATATTTATGTGGGATGTATTGTGGGGGCTTGTTTTATCTCTCTAATGTATGCTTCACTTTATTAATTAATGGATACCCATATTTTATTGAAAATTATTTCTTATAGATTAACAACATTTAACATTATATACATATGAGTCTAGACAAAACAATTTTTTAAATTAAGTGAAAAAAATTACTGTCTCCTATCAACTGTTCCATATTAATCTGTTTGGATTCTCCAAAGCTGTTTGCCATCTCCTTAGACTAGCAGCTGCTACAGCCATGCATCTGTCACATGTCCCAAGATAGTCTAGTACTCAGAAAAAAATAGAATAGATGATTTAGGCACAAAAGCAAAACCCCAAAAAGGGGTCAATCAGAGAGCTACTTTTCCACTAAAAAAAAAAAGTATCCATTTGATAATATGCAAGCATGAAAAATATTGCATCCAGGGGTTGCAAATGAAAAAAAACTAGAGAATAATGAAAGCTATTTCCAAGATTAAAACCATCAGATCTCGGCAAACTCTTTCACTTACAAGGAAGTCAGTTTTAATGAGACTGTGAATCTCTGTGTGTGTTTCTGTGGGGAGTGTGTGTGAGTGTCTACTGTAGGGGAGACTGTCCTGTGTCTATGTGTTTGTGTCTCTATGTGCATGTCTGTCTGTCAGTGTTTGCATATCTATTGTGTCTTGGGGGCAGGATCCAGGAGGTGGTATAGTGGTATAACAGAAAGAAAGGAACCCATTTCTAATGGAATCCATCTTCCATTGGATAAGAAAAGAGAAATATATTTTTATTACCAGAAAACCCTGGACGATAGGTGAAATACTTGAACAATTTTAAGTCCAAAGTTTTAAACTTTATTTTATAAAACTTTATTACAAAAAGAAATGCATGTTCATTATTTTCTGTTTCAAGTAAACAAATCTGACCATTCATTGATAACTGCTTGATATATATCCTTCAGATATTTATATTTATATATATATATATATATATATATATATATACTTACATATTTTTGCAAAATGGAATTATCCTAGTTAAAGCATTTTTAGCAATATGGCACAACATCAATAAAGATTTGTTCATTCTATCCCTAACACATAGCACAGTGCAGGGTCTATGGACAGCATTCAGAAAGCTTCTGTTAAGTAAACGGAGGAATGCTTTGTGATTGTCTTTGCCAGCATTTTTTCCTTTTGGTATTTTTACATATTTAATTATGAATTCCATATGAAATGAAGATTTTAGTCCTTTGTTATATACATTACAAATGCTTTTCCCCCATCTGTACTTAATTTTAATCTTCCTTTTCCAAAATAATAGAAAATAACATTCAAACATATAGTTTAATTTAATTAAAAAGTCATCTGATTTAATACAAATTGTGCTTTATTGTGAAAATAAATGAAGTGAATGCAATATATAGGAGCAAAATACTGAATGCTCCTCCGTAGAGGTTCCGCTCTATTTAAATAAAGATACAGGAAGGACTTGTGGATATCAGCATAGAGCATGCCTAAGAGTAGTAAATTCTAAGTCAGACAGACTTGGTTCTTGCCTCATTTCTGCTCCTCAGCAGCTGTGTGACAGGGGAAAATCACTTAACGCCTCAGGGCATATTCAGGCCTCCCTTCCTGACTTAGTGCCCAGTAGCGCTCAGCAGATGGTCTCTGTGTGCTATTCCATTCCTTCATGGATATTTCCAAAGTGGATACTTATTCTTAAATATGAGAACAAACTAGATCTGGAGCCCCAGATTGGGCTCAGGTTCCAAAAATTTGAAGATAACATAATACGTATATTCTGTTTTGTTTTTGCCATAATTATTTTTAAACACGAGTTTTACTGTGTCATGTTTTATACTTCTTGGAGAGAAGGTTTTTTTTCTCTACCGACTCTGTTGACTAAAAGCAAGTACTTTGTGTTCTTAAGTTTTCCCTTGAGAGAATCTCGGTGTCATGAAATGGAACCACTAGCACAGTTTGAAACGGAACAAGCTACTGAACAATCCTTTCAAGATTTAAATATACTCCATTAACTTTAGTTCAGTAAGGGGAACATCAGGAAGTGATTTAGTCCACTGTTTTTTTTTCTAGAACATTACTGAATTAGAAACCTAAGTTTACTATTTCTGTGTGTTGCCATCAATATGTAGAACACAGGAAGTCTGTCAAGCTTTCCAGTGTGACTATTGTACAAAGTCTACATCTCATGGCCACTTTTACAAAGTGGTGTTTATTCAGCCTACAGATATTTACTTTAATACTGATGTTACTCACATGGATGTTCTCCTAACACTTTTGTGCAAGCACAAAAGCTTTTACTACTTTCATGAAATTAATTACAGATCTTTTTTGGGGGGAGGGAGGATCCAGTTTCTAAATACTAATTTTCTTGGCAATTGACCTAATATTATTTTCTTCCTCAATAGAAGAAGCTTCCCCCTTATCTGGCCCAGGTCAGAGCATCACAAATTTTGATTTAATTAAGGAGGAATGGGGGGCCGGCTCCATGGCCGAGTGGTTAAGTTCTCGCGCTCCGCTACGGCGGCCCAGGGTTCAGATCCTGGGCACGGACATGGCACCACTCGTCAGGCCACGTTGAGGCGGCATCCCACAACAACCCACAACTAGAAGGACCTGCAACTAAGATATACAACCATGTACGGGGGGGGGGGTTGGGAAGATAAAGCAGGAAAAAAAAAAAAAAAGATTGGCAACAGTTGTTAGCTCAGGTGCCAATCTTCAGAAAAAAAAAAAAAGGAGGAATGAAGCTCAATGCTAATACGCTGTGTGTTGCCAAAATAGAAATAGTTCATGATATTTTAGTTAAATTGTTATTAAAAATAATAGAGTGATAAATATTTTCATTCAAAGGATATGTTATTTTTGTTAGAACAATTATTAGTTTATTCTCCCATTACCTAATGCATGCAAGCCCTTCAGAGGAAGCAGCCACCCCTGGAAGATATGTGAAAATCTTTCAGGCTAACAGGGCGTTATTTACTACAGTAACACAGTGATTAACGGTGCCCCTGGCCACTGGCCTGATAAGGAAGAGAATGACCCTGACTCACAAGACTTATCGTAGTAATCACAAGTTTCTGTTTTTCATCAAGAGACCTAGTAATTAGAATTCTAAAATTGTAGAACTGCGGGGTTATAAAGGACTTTAGAAATCATAACATATTTTACTGATAAAAAATGTGAGGAACAATGAGTGACTGGCTAAAGGTCTCAGAATATTCTCTGGCTTAATATAGTCAATAGAGTAAAACATATACAAGGTCCTTGCTAATTAAATATTTTAAAAATCTTTAGGACCTTTGCTATATTTGGTTGTTTGAACATTAGGAGGTATCAGTAAACTACAAAAAATACTTAAAAAAAATTTCTGTGGTGTAGATTCTTCACGTCACGTTAGTAACTGGAGTGAGAAAAAAGAAAAAGTTTTAATAATTAAAGAGGAAAGATTACATGAATCCATACATGTGATAACATGGCACAGAATTATACACACAAATGAGTGCACATAAAACTAGTGAAATCTGAATAAAGTCCGTGGATTATGCCAATGTCAGTTTCCTGGTTGTCCTATTGTCCTATAGTTATGTAAGATGTAGCCACTGGGAGAAACTGGCTGAAGGGTAGTGGGACCGCTCTAATATTTTTGCCACTTCCTGTGAATCTATAATTATTCCAAAATAAAAAGTTTAAAAAATATGAACAGCTACTACGAAACTGCTTTTTTGTCATAATTAAATGGTCAGAATTTAATATAAAAATAATTACAATATGTGATTCTGGTTTAGTTCTCCCCCATTTGTCCACTTCTTGTGTCCCTCTGACTGAATATTCTCAGAAATTGTCTCTTCTTCACACTCTCCATTAGAAAACTGACTAATATGTATGGTTTCAGGAACCCATTCCTTGCTGAAGGCCCCAGATCTTTCTGTCTGGCCCAGATGTCCCATTTAAACTCCAACTCTTTACTAGATTGTTCTCACTAGAGTCTAGCATGGTGTCTGACACCAAGTAGGCTCTCAAGAAATATTTGTTGAATGATTAAATAAATGACTTTCCAAATATCTATAGGATATTTGCACTTGGAAGTCCCGCCATCACCTACATTTGAATTGTAGCAAAACAAAACTATTTTCTCCCCACCATTCCTACCCACCCAACATGCTCATTCTGCCAATGTCTGTATTTCTCCCTTTTCTACTATTCTCCCATCCAAACAAGCTTTAAAAATTTAAGCTGCCTTTGACTCTTCATCCTCCTTTATTTACCAGTTTCTATCTAAGAAGTTATCTCTTCTGTTCATTTTCCTCTCAAATATTCCTTATAATTTGTCCCTTCACCTCTATTTCATCCCTGTGGCTACCACTTTAGCCTCATTTTATTACTCAATGTTTCTAATTTTTCTCCCTGCTCCTAGTCTTGATTCATCTTCAATCTATCTTGCATGCTAATGCTTGGTAAATTTTTCTGAACTACCATTTTTGTCAGGTCGAGACACTAAGATCATGATGATCATAATCATTGCTACCATTTATTGAGTGCCCACTACGTACCAGACACTGTGTTACTGTACACATATTATCTTACTTCCTCTTTAGTACAACATTGTGAGGTAGACATCATTTGTCTTCATTTTATAGATGAGGAAGCTCAGAGGCCAAGAGATTAACAATGTGTCACATTTTTTAAGTAGCAGAGCTAAGATATGAACTCAGGTTAGCCTGGCTCCAATCACCCTGAAAACATCATTCTCCTAAATATGCATACATCTTGTGCATCCATTTAAACATGGCCAGCAGAACCTAAGCCTGGCAAAAATGTGTTCAGGGAAGACTCATTGTAGCCACTTCATTAAAGGAGTTGAACTCAGTAGGGCACATGCTGAAAGCAACTCTCTCTTTTCTCCCACTGCCTTCAAACTTGCACTGTTAACTTGGTCATCTCGTGGTGCTCCATCCCCATTCCCTTGAGATCTCAGGGAGATTTTACAGTTTTGTGCTTGCTCTCAGGTAATAAATGAATAGTCTCTTTTTAGTAATGAAAGTCCAATCCAGAGTGTACTAATCCAAACTGTAATCTCGCTCCGTTTAAAACTTCTTCCCTCTCCCAGTGGAGTTTTGCCCCAGGCTTGAAAGTCTACAGTGGAGAAGAGAAGGAGTTGTGGTCAGCTGCTTTTCCTCTTCTCAGCACCCCTTCTCCCTCATCAGCTGCTCCTTTTGGTCTTTTCAAAGCTGCAAGAAGGAAGGAGAAAAGGTCAAATGGGGGAAAGCTCTTACTTAACTGTATAGTTGTGACTTGCATTGGTGCCCTGAGGAGTGGCAAATAGTCAAAGGTGACAGTCTCATAGAACCCTGCTGGGAGCCTCCCACTGCATTTCTGGCTGGATAACATTCCTGAGAAGCCCTTGGACTCCTAGTAGTCCTCGTCTTACACTGCCCCTTCACGTGGGGTCTATTTTGTGAGGATATCGGGTTGGTTCCCTTCACGTGTGTCCATATCAAGTCCACAGCTTGCTCCCAGCTTAGCTTTCCCTCTCTTTATTCTTTTTTTTTTTTTTTAAAGATTGGCACCTGAGCTAACAACTGTTGCCAATCTTTTTTTTTTTTTCTGCTTTATCTCCCCAAGCACCCCCAGTACATAGTTGTATATCTTAGTTGCAGGTCCTTCCACTTGCGGGATGTGGGACACCACCTCAGCGTGGCCTGACGAGCAGTGCCATGTCTGCGCCCAGGATCCGAACCCTGGGCCGCTGCAGTGGAGCGCACGAACTTAATCACTCGGCCACGGAGCTGGCCCCTCCCTCTCTTTATTCTTGAACATAACAGGCTCATTTCATTCCAGCCCCACTGTTTTTGCTTGTTTTCCTCTCCCACATTTCCTCCTCTCTGCCAGTCTAAATGTAATTCCCAGCCAATCTCAAGATACACTTTTTCCCACAAAGCTTTTTCTGATTTACCCCCTCTTACAGTGATTTTCCCAGTGTCAAATTCTGAGCAGTCTAGTCTATCCCTCCCAAAAAAAGTCAATTTTACTTAAGAATATCCTGGGTGAAGCAGTAAAAATGATAATTTGATTGAATATTGACCCTTGAGTATACACCATTTTAATATTCTGTGTGATTTAATAGGAAGTATGCTAAAACCCTTCTGCTGCATTCTGAAATATCCATGATTGCCCCAAGGAAAAGCAATAGTATGCTTGTTTGAGCTGAACCTGCTGCTTTTCTTATCATTTTCACTTAAAAGAATGGCTGACAGAGAAACCACAGTTGTACAGAGTTGAATGTTTAGCAAGACATTTTCTCAAAAATGAAAGAAGTAAGCCTGTCACTTCAAGGAAAACAACTGACAGTGTTTATTGTCAATGATGACTTTGAGCTTTAAAGCAAAAAAATAGAATTTGGGAAAACTTGCATCTGGCACCAGGAGCTTGACAACTTATGTTGGTTTTGTAGCGGCATCTCCACATGCTTTGATCCAGCTCCTCTCAAGAGGTAGGGCTTAGTTTCCCTCCCCTTGACTGTTGGCTGGGCCATTTCTAGCAAATAGAATATGGCTGAAGTGATGAGCTGTCATATTGAGATTAGGTTATAAAATAACTGTGGCTCTGTCTTGGGTGGGCTTTCTTGTTCTCTTTCTCTCCCTCTCTCTTTTGAACCACTCACTATGGGACAAGCTGCCAGGTTGTGAGGTAGCCCTGGGAGAGGGAAGCCAGCTGCCTCATCAGGAGGACACTTGAGCAGCCTATGGAGAGGCCCACATGGCAAGGAACTGAGGCTTGCAATCAACCAGGTGAGTGAACTTGGAAGTGGATCTTCTGGAGCCTGCAAACAGCACACGAGTGAGTTTAGAAGTAGACTTGTCTCTCAGTTGAACCTTAAAATGCCAACACCTTCACTGCAAGCTCTTGAAAGATACTGAGCCAGAACCACCCAGCTAAGCCACTCCCGGATTCCTGCCCCAAAGAAACTGTGAGATAATAAAAATTTGTTGTTTAAAGTTACTAAGTTTGGGGTAATTTGCTATGCAATATTAGATAACTAGTACAACAGCTTCCTAAAATTTAAAGACTTTTCTGATAAGAGCAGTGGTGATTAATATCAAAGTGTTTTTTAAACAAAAGGGTTTGGGGGGGGGGTGCAGGGAGGTTGCTGTATAATGAAACGTGTCAGTGGAACATCTCCATATCTCAGAGAACCAATATTATCCAAATGATCAATGCATGATGCATTAATAAAAGATTCATTCAAAGTGCAAGACAGACTGATCAATTTTAACGCAACAGAGTATATGGTTTCTACATTGCAACTAACCTTTAAGAAACTACCACTTGTTGAATGCTGGTGTAGGATCAAAGAAGAATATCCACAATTATCTGGAAAGACTATTAAGATACTCCTTCCTTTTACAACTATATATCTGTGTAAGGCTGGATTTTCCACATGTGTTTTAACCAAAACAATGTACTGCAACAGATTAAATTCAGAAGAAGAGATGAGAAACTAGATGTCTTCTATGAAACTAGACATTAGAGAGATCTGCAAACGAAAACAATACCACGCATCTCACTACATTTTTCATTTTGGAAACTATAGTTATTTTTCATAGAAGAAGTTAGGATTGTTATTTTTAAATGAATTGTATTAGTTATATTTTCCTGTGTAACAAATTACCCCAAAATTTAGCAGCTTAAAATACTAAATGTTTATTATCTCACCATTTCTGTAGGTCAGGAATCCAGGTGCAGCTCAGTTGGGTAGCTCTGGCTCAGGCTCTCTCACAGAGCTGTAATTAAGGTGTCAGCACGGCCACAGTCACCTTATGGCCTGACTGCGGGGGAAGGGAATCTGCTTCTCAGTTCACTTATGTGGATGTTGACAGAACCCAGTTCCTCACTGCTGTTGCCCAGAGACATCAGTTCCTTGTCACATGGGTCTCTCCACAGGACAACTCACAACATAGCAGCTGAGTTTCCTCAGAGAGAGAGATTGAGAGAAAGAGAAAGAGAGGGCAAGCAAGACAGAAGCCACAGTCCTTTTGTAACCTAATCGTGGAACTGACACCCCATCATTTTGGCTGTATTATATTTTTTTAAAAGAGTTGATAAATCCAGCCCACACTCAAGGGGAGGGGATTACACAAGGGCATGAATACCAGGAGGTAGGAACCATTGGGGACCATCTTAGAGGCTGCCTACCATATGAATTAATAAATATTTTATAAATTTCTCAGTAGTAATTTCTAATAAGGCATTATCAATAGATATAACACATAAACAAAAGCTATATGGAGTCCTCAATAATTTGTAAGAGCATAACACATTTTGAGAACAAAAAGCTTGAGAACTGCTGTTCTAATGATACAAATATTCACTTTCCACATGGTAAAGATGCAGGGTATTATTCAGGAGTTGATAATACAGGTCTTATTATTATCATTATTCATAACTATAAACTCTTGTTCCCCCCAAAACAGTATTTATAATTGCACTATAAGATACACAAATGCATATTGAAATATAGTAGCCTTTGTCACATTTACATATACAGGAGGTATGGTATCAAGACATATGTACTGTATATACTGTATATTTATCACATATCTGAGGTTACTTCATTTTAAATGTTTTAATAATATTTATTCAATATATTATGTGCTTAGACTGTCAGTATTCAATAATTTATTATTATTTGCTCAGCAAGTATTTGGAAAACTATGGACAAAGGATAGTATCAGAGCTAGAGATTTATGAAGTTTCTACCAAGAAATAATAATTTAAGCCAAGGTTCAGAGGTGATTGCCATGGAACAGAGTTTAATGATAAAAAGGATAAAGTATAAGACTGGAGTGTGGAGAAGAAAGGACAGGAAGAAGAAAGAGAAGACATAGAGAACAGCTAGGGAAATAAAATAGGAAATTAACTTAAGAAAGAAAAAAAGGCTATCTTAAGAAGTATGAGCGATTAATAACATCAGATATTATAAAGCTTGAAAAAGATGAAGACTGAGAAAAGGCTTAGATTTGGTGATAGAGACTTTATAAAGAAAATCCCCCACAAGACCAGAATGCAAAGGGTTAATCTAAGTAGGAAGTAAGAAAGCTGAGACAACACTGGAAGAGAAAACTTTGGCTGGTAACAAAAGAAAAGTTGCAAGATCTAAGGAACAAGGAGATCTAAATGTGTCTTCCTACTCTTCGTTACAATTGAACAATTTTAGCAACAGCCTGTATTCTTTATACAAACCGAGAAGGGCCAATTTGGAATTATATTCGTTCATTAAATTTTTAAAACCGAATGGCTTAAGGAGCTAAATTTTAGAGATTTGGCTTTGACTAAGAATTTTTCTATTTTTTTTTCCCTGTCAATATGCTCTAGGTACCTCCTTGATTTCCCCATACTAAATGCCTTAATCTTTTATTTGATTCGGGGAAATCACAGCTACAAAAATATGCACCAACTATCTGTGATAATGTAGGACAACTGCTAAGGTCAGACAAAATCTTGTAGATCTCTATTTCAACTCCCTCACTCTACTGATTAATAACTTTGAGCCAAGGGGCTGGCCCAGTGGCGCAGGGGTTAAGTTCGCGCTTCCAGGTGGCCTGGGGTTCGCAGGTGCCAATCCTGGGTGGGGACATGGCACTGCTTGGCACACCACGCTGTGGTAGGCGTCCCACATATAAAGTAGAGGAAGATGGGCAAGGATGTTAGCTCAGGGCCAGGCTTCCTCAGCAAAAAAAGAGGAGGACTGGCAGTAGTTAGCTCAGGGCTAATCTTCCTCAAAAAAAAAAAAATAATAATAATACAACAAAAAATTTTAAAAATTAAATAAAAATAAATAAATAAATTTGAGCCAAGAGATTAAGTGACTGGAACTTCTACAGGTGGTCAGATCAAGCCTGGTATTAACATCCTAGAGTCTCCTGACTTCTAATCCTGGGGTCCCTTACTCACAGCACATCATACTACATCACTTTTGATATTTTCCAAAATTATTCCTGGTGTGACTTAAGAGGAACTTGATACTTTGGGAGGAGGGGGATTGAGGGGTGAAGAAACCTCTGAAAATTAAGGGATACTGGGTTGACAAAAATTAAAAAGTGTTAGCTTTTAGGATTAAATGCTTCAGCTTTCTGTTACTATTCTTAGGCTTTCTCCCTAAAACCATCATCCATTTTCTTCAAAATGATGCATCCCAGGCTCCTGTCCCTTGAGCCTTTGTTTTCACCACAAATAAATCAGCCACATTCTGCACTATGTGCTCTTCTCCACAGGCAAAGCTCCAAACCCCTGTGGCCTGAGGGTCTCCGCTCTTAGGCAGGAGTGCGGTTCTCGGAGTGGCATTTAAGCCTCAGGCGCCAGGGCTCTAAGGGGGTCCAGAGTTGGGGGGTCAGTTGAAGAGACAGCCCCTCCCCGGCCCCCTGCCCCCACGGTGCCTTCGCCACAATCGGCGACAGGAGTGGAGAGTGCGGCTGGGGATGGCTGGAGAAGCCCCGAGCATCACAGGACCTGCTAACTCACGTGACTCAGCTGTGCCTGGAGCTGGGCGTCTGTCTCAGGCTCCCCCGCGTCGCGCCGCCCCGTGCGTAACGTGCTGACGACACACGTCAGGCACGTGCCACGGGGTCTGCGAGGACCTGGAAAGAAGGACTCTGGTCGCGAGTGATGGGAATTGGCAATAGCTGTGTCTTAGGATGCTGCGTTATGAGCTCGGGGCGGAGGCGCGGGCTGCAGCCCCGAAGGCGGCGCGGGCCCCCGCTTGGCCCCTGGTCCTGGCTCTGGCCTCTCCAGGTGCACCGCGGCCTCAGGGGACCCCGCGCTCCAGGAGAGCTGGCCCGCTGAGCACGGCCCTCGGGGCGGTCGGCACGCCGCCGCCGCCCCGGACCGGCCTCTGCGGAGAGCCGCTCTGGTTATTGCCAGAACCAGGGCTCTTGCATCTTTATTTTTTAAAATGGGAAAGGATGAAAATTGAATCAAGAGATTTTGAGCTATGGCAAACATACGCTATAGCCTGAAGGTAAACTGTATGTGGAATAAAGGTGCTTAGTTTTAAAAACTTACTTATTTTGCCCCAAAGATTAAGTAATAACGATTTCAAGTGTCATAGACCCCTGACTTCTCAGGTGTTTTTCATTGTCTCCTGGGAGTTCTTCTTTGACGTTCCAATTTAAAGTAGTGGGCCAGTCTTCTCTGTGCATTGCTCTATTTCATTGCCGTTATAGCATCCCATACTACATGGGATGACCTGGTTTGTTTGCTGTCTCTTTTCCCACTATAATGCAAGCTCTTTGAGAGCCGCCATCCGGTCTGGTTTATTTACCGTTGTGCCCAGTTTTCCGCACAGTGCCTGACATGTTTGTTGATCAAATAACTGCTTTGCTGACTTCGGCTACCCAAAGTTGGCGCCCTTTCTCCTGCTTCCACAGGTAACATCCTCTGCATGTCTTGTGTTATTGCCTGTGTAATATTTTATTATAATTGTCTCTGAAGGTATCTGTTTTATAATGTGCTCCTTCAAAGGCTAGGTCAAAGGCTTTTTCTGTTCATTTTTGTATCTCATTCGCCTGTACAGTGAACACTCAGATTTTGATTGAGAAGGTGAAAGCCATCCACAACAGAATTTTTTATAATCTGTATCTTTTTCTAAAGTTCTTAGACTATCTTAAATAGTATTTCTCCTATTGTTATTCTCTTGTTTTTCTCCCCAATCTTGAAAGCGACTCACTCCAACTAAGAGAGGCAATATGTGTGATAAAAAGAATTCAAAATTTTGAAAAGAAAATCTAGACAAGAGCTCTTGCTCTGCCACTTACTGGTTTGGGGATACTTTCTAAAATCCTTAGAGCCTGGTTCATCCTTTGTAGATATAGTAATACTTATATATGGTCCACATAACCATTCTGTTTCCTATCTTTAAATAGAATCTGGTTTTACAACATCCCTGTAAAAGACAAAACAGTCCTTTGCTTTCCCAATGCTCTAATGGCCTAGATAACACATATTAGACATATTTAGTTTTGAGTTTTATTGACTTGTTCATGTAAAAATTGAGTAAAGGCCACAATTTAGATACAATTTAAGTCGTTGGTCAGGAAGACCTTATTTTAAAATAAAAGGCATTTTGTTATCAATATAAGTGTTATATGTAATCTTCACACTTTAAGACCGTAGGCAATTTATTATGCTTTTAACATGTAAGAATTATTTCTGTACAAAGTAACTTAGAAATACCTAAGAAGATTGCTTGGTACTGGGTGAAAATAAATGCAGTCTCATGGCAAGTTTAGATCAATTCGCAACATGGGTGAATTACCTCTTATCTGGGCTCAGCTTTAAACAGGTGTCATCAACCTGCTCTCAAGGTGTTGGGTCAAAAGAAAGAGCGGAATGCATCCTTCAGTGTTTTCATTTTTAGCGCTGTTGAGTGTACTTAATTCTTTTTTATAATTATGTAGAATTACATGGAATAACCATTTTTCCTTTTCATTATGTTTGAACATTATTGGTTTGACCAGGGAGATCTGCTTAAGTATCTAGGCAATTAAGTTATACATTCTATGACTGTAGGTGGAGAGACCAAAATACAAAATCTGTATTTTTAGTCATGCTCTGCTGAGGTTATAGCATCAGTGGATAAATCTAAGACTTCTAACCAAAGGCCATAAGAATGTATGGACCATGGATACTTAAATGTATTTAATATGTATTTAAATGTTTTTAATATTGCCTTCCTTGAAATGCTTCAATTATAGATTGCCTGCTTCCAAGGAGGTGGAGGAGTCTCTCAGAAGATATGTAGCTGCTCAAAAGTCCTTATTGGACAGTGATGACTATAGATTTGATGAGTGAGATGTAAGGAAAGAAAGATTTTGGTTTAAAATATAGATTTATAATATAAAATTTTCTAAGGCTAAAATAGGGTCTACTTTTCAATCAGAGGAATATTTTATATCATATGTAATTTTTTCAAATGTTATATAGAACACAGCTGTGAAACATTCACCTCAAAATCTAAGCAAGTTACTAATGAAAGAAATGGCTTTTCTAGGTTCATAGAAAATGGCAAACAGCTAGTTTAAGTCTGTTGCACTGGATTTAAGCTCCAGTAGGGTAAGGGTTTTTGTCTGTTTTGTTTACTACTCTATCCCCAGTGCTGAACAGTGATGACACATAGTAGGTGCTTAATAAATACTGAATGAATGAAAGAAGTCCCCTTACTGTTACCAGAATAGCCTTTAATGATATTTTTTTGCAATAGTTGTTACAGCAATTTGTTCATCAGGTTATTTCATCTAATTGTTTTTATTAAGTATTGAGAAGATACATATATTTATTTATAAATTGTTGTAAGGCATAAAGAATTATAGTACATTGACATCTGCACACATGATTATTTTAGAAAAAGTACATTACCATTACCTTTGAAATCCTCATGTGCGCTTGTCCAATACCGTCTCTTAAACATCCATCCTTCCCTCAGAGGTAGCAGCCACTAGCCTGAATTTTATGTTAATTGTTCCCTTGATTTTTTCTCTATAGTTTTCCCACATATATGTGTACTCATAATATAGTGCTTAGTTTTGAATGGGTTTGAACTTTATATAAATGGAATCTTACTGTGCTTTTTTTTTCCTGTATCTTGCCTTTTCTCATTCAAAATTATTACATTTCTGAGATTTATTCATGATATTGCATGTAGCTGTAATTCTTCATTTTTATGCTGTATAGTAACCATTATGGATGTATTCTAATTTATTTATTAATTCTATAGTTGATGGATGTTCGAGTTGCTTACAATTTCCTGACATTACAGTTAGTGCAGTAGTGAACCTTCTGGTACGTGTCTCCTGGTGCTGGTGGGGATATTTCTAGGATTGGAATCGGTGGTCATGGCTATGCATAGCTTCAACTGTATTTGGTAATACTAATTGTTTATCAAAGTAGGTATGCCAACTTACATTTTTACTACCAGTGTGTGAGAATTTCTGAGCTCCTTATCCTTGCTAGCACTTGATACAATACGAAAATGGTGAGAAATGTGAGGAAAACTTGATGAAAATACAATTTGTGGAAGATTTTAACATTTCTTTTTCAGTAATAGAGCTAATAGGCAAAAATTAGTGGGCTAGAAAAGAAATGAATAATACAATCAATAAACTCAGTTTACCGTATTTTTACATTCTTTGACTAAAGAATATGTGTTTCTTTTGTATGACTTAGGACATTTATGAAAAATTGTTTATGTAGTTGGCCACAAAGCAAATTATAAAATCAGGAAAGTAGAGATTCTACACGCCATATTCTCTGATCTAAAAGGCAATCAAGTAGAAATAAATAATAATAGCGTATCAAATATTAATTACTTGGAAATTATAACACATAATTAAGATAGCTCTTGGAGCAAAGAGGAAATCAAAGGAGGCCTTGAAAAGAACTCTTCTTTCAAAAATCTGTGGGATGAAGTGAAAGATACATTCGGAGTACTTTCATTATTAAAGAAGAAAGACTGAAAATAAGGAAATTTTGCACTTAAATTCATCCTGAGCATGGATTAAAGAAAAAAGAGAAAGAAAAATATATAAAATTAAAAATAATATAGATCCAGAAGATTAAAATAATTACATGCAGCTCTGTGACAATATTTTGAAAATCTTATACAAGAAGATTTCCTAATAAAACATAAATTATCAAAACTGCCCAAGAAGAAGAAAATTTCAATATATAAATAGACATATATGAAATTTAAAAGTTGGTAAATCTAGCTTTTAAAAAAATATCAGGAAAAAATAGTTCTGAGTTCTAGCTAGCATTAAAAAAAAAGGATAGGGAATTTTACTGTACGTAAGTTATACCTCTGTTTTAAAAAAGAAAAGAAAGAAAAAGGAATTCCAAATAATTATGATGGTATTGTTCTAGACAGCTTTGAAAGATGCAAGTCTTCTTAATTCATAATCACATAAATTTAGTACTAACCTAAGTACAGAAAAGAAAGCCATGAACCAATGTCACTTATGAATATAGTCACAGAAATTGTAAATGAAAACGTAGCAAATGAAGTCCAGCAAAATAGCAAAGGAATAATACACTAGAATCAAGTACAAATTCTTTTTCCAAGAATGCAAAGATGGTTCCAATATCGGGAAAGCTAATACATAATTTATTATGTCAACAAATTGAGGGGAAAAGGTGATCATATCCATAGATTATGAAATGGAAGTTGATAAAATTCAACAACCATTCCCAATAAAAGCAATCAAAATCAGAATGGGAATGGAAAGAAACTAAATATGATAAAGATTGTTTAGGATAATATTTGCTTTTGGTTTTGGTAAGCAGCAAAATATTGAAGCTATTTTTACGGAAAATAGCAACAAGATAGACATTCCTGCTATAATTATTATTACTCAGCATTATTTTGGAAGTCCTAGTGAATGCAGTTAAATAAGATTAAAAAAATACTTGGTATGGACACGGAAAAAGAAGAGATAAAATAATCTTTTTCCCCTCAGATAATACTGAATATGTAGAAAATTCAAGTGGAAAAACCAAGATAAGCAGGGTGGGGGGGGACTACTAGAAATAACAGACTGAAAAAGAAGAGTGGCAGAGACTTTGCTTAACAGACAATGAAGCACACTGTAAAGCCGCTGTAGTCAGATCAGTACTGCAATGACGTAGAAATAGACAGATGAGTGGACGAGAAGATGAAGTTCAGAAATAGTTCCCTGTGTGTGTGTGTAACAGAAGTGATGTTTCTTATCAATGAGAACGCAACAGTTTTTTTAATCAGGGATACTAAAACAAGTGAATATTCAGATGGAAGAACATAATAGCCTATTAAAAATACAGCACAGATGGATTGAAAATTTTAAAATAATGAATTAACTTTTAAAGAAAGAAAACAGAAGAAAATTTAGGAAATTATATGTATAACTTAGGTCCTGGAAAAACTTCCTTAACAGGAAAACCAGAAGCTTTAAAAAGAAAAGATAGTTTATTTGACTGTATAAGTACTTAAAAATAAATAAGAATTTAGCTTTATATATATATATATATATATATATATATATATATCTTTTTTAAAGATAATTTACTTTTAATTTATAAAAGTATTGGTTCTTCACCTCAGTTTGAGAAGTACTGATTTAGGTTGTCTGTCTCCTGTATTTATTGGAAACTGGAAGACAGATCTAAAAGTTAATTCAGGTTGCAGCATTTTTGGCTAGGATATGTCATAGATGGTATCATCTTCATATTGCATTATATTGGAGACACATAATATCTGTTTGTCCCATAACTAGTGATCCTATATTGACCATTGGATTTGCATGATGATGGCCTGATCCTTCCACTGTAAAGTGCAAATCATCACAATGGAGGTCAGTAGGAGCCCCTTCAAGCTGGCTTCTGTGTCCTTTTAACAGGACCCCATTAATCTTCAAAAAACTTTCTTCCTTTCTGGCCTGAGATTTCCCTGCTTCACCTTATACTTCTCCTGCCCCGGACTAATATCAGCTATCTCTTCATTGCAGTGGGGAATGATCTTAAAGCCCAGAATCTAGGTATGAGGGGTGCTTTTTCTACTGAGTTGGCAGTGTTTCTAGCCATTTCCATCTGTAGAGCTAGAAAAAATGTATTTTTAAAAAGCATGAGTTCATGATGATAGTTTCAATTCTGTTAACATCACAGTGTTTTACTTTGCTCTTTCATTTTCTAATTAGGTCTTTTTTTCTTTTATGCTGAAATTCTTGATTCCTGACATTATTAACCCCAAAATGTATTTATCCCACACTAGGAAGAACATGATTTCAAATAACAAAACCAATATTAATACTACCAAGAAAATGACAATGAAATTGAAGATGTCTTTTTAGTTCTTTTTGTCTTGGGATGTTCTGAACTGTGTTCTCAAGTTACTCAAAACAAATCATTTCTAGGTGTTGTAACCAATTTGATATACAGCAAATTTTTTTCAGTTTTAGGAATTACTTTTTAAAAATAAATATTTTGAAATTTTTTACATATATATTCTTTTGATCTCTACTGCATTACATATTTTCACTTACTTTATTCATATATTTATCAAGACTACTCCCATTAACCTGCTACACTTTTATTTTGCATTCTCAGATATATAGAATAAGAGACTGTCTGCAATTAATATACTCAGTATTATTTACCAAAAAAGCAAAAGGGGAAATCAAATACAATGTGTCTATTTTCTAGTTCCTATTGAGCTCATTTTGAACTAATTAATTCAGTTAATGATTAGGACATATCACGTGAGCCAGTATTCACTATGATGGGTAAAATAAATAAAAATGTAGTGTTTGTATGTGGGGCAGAAAAGTTTTCTTCCCCCTATGTTTGATAAACACTAGGTGTGCGTATGTGTGTGTATGTAATGTGTCTTTTGTATTCTGCATTTACATAGTTGGTTGTACAATGAATTCGTTATTGATAAAATTTTTCATTCTGCCTGAGACAAAAATAATAAATTTGATTGTATTCATTCAGGAAATATTTATTGTAAAATTGTAAAAGCATGTAAAAGCACTAAAAATTCAGAATGTAGCCTTGAGCAAGCAAAGACCCTGAACTCACGGAGATTATGTGGTGGTGGGGGAAACAGACAACAAGTCTGACCTCAATTTCCTACCATCTAACCAAACCTCAGCAATCAATTCTCAAACTTGGGTAGCAATGCTAATGTTGCTAATTCTGTCCCCTGTGTGGCCTGTCGCTGTACTATAATTGTTTGAGGACTTCTTTTTTTTTTTTTTTTAAAGATTTTATTTTTTCCTTTTTCTCCCCAAAGCCCCCCAGTACATAGTTGTATATTCTTCGTTGTGGGTCCTTCTAGTTGTGGCATGTGGGACGCTGCCTCAGCGTGGTTTGATGAGCAGTGCCATGTCCACGCCCAGGATTCGAACCAACGTAACACTGGGCCACTTGCAGTGGAGCACGCAAACTTAACCACTCGGCCACGGGGCCAGCCCCCTGTTTGAGGACTTCTATCGGGCTTTCCAGGTCTACTCCATATTAATGGTACCCAACTAGAATTGTAGAATTAAAGAATTAAATTAATGAATTTTTAAGAAAAAACAAAATGTTATACGTATACCTGTTTGAAATATCTGTGAAAAAATCTGTCTTTCCAAAATATGTAGCAGGTATTCATTTTTGATATTAAAAAGATGATTATTTACCTTACAGAAGAATTTTACCTAGAGTTACTTTCAAAGAATATGTTCTCCTAGTACATTTCAAATGACTCAATTTACAAGCATCCTATTTACACACAAGCTCCTCAAATTCTTATTAAAATTTAGTTTATAAGTATGGAGTACTCTATTATGAGCTGTAAAGAACAACAATAAATAATTAAAAAATAACCATTGACATTATTGCGTCTAACTTTATCTGAAATAACATAAGATCATAAGGATATGGATATGAAAATATAATTAAATAAAGATCAAAATACTATCAGATATGGTCACAAATATAAAAGAAGAGTGACAGGGTGGGAATTCTTTACTCCATCACCCCCTATCTTTTTCATCACTCCCCATCCAGGGAGAGGGTCATTAAGAAAGAAAAGACCAAAAGCACTTTGTTAGTATAACACAAACACAGAAAGTCAGGTTATGCTTTACATGTGGGCAGTATTAGCATGAGAAATGTTTTCTTATATATTTGTTAATTTTATAGGAGGCCTAGGAGGGTGAGAACTGATGAAAAGAGAAGAAAACTGGGTGAAACCAATTGGGAGCTAGGACACTAGGAGATGGGCAGATGGAGAAAAAGAATTAGGGGTCGATGGGAGTGGAAAACAGAGAAGAAGACCAGAGAGAGAAGGTGCTCCCAGGTGTTCCTCTGAGGCAGACTCTGATGGCCGAGTGTCTTAATAGGACAAATAAAGGCTTTCATTATCTCATAGGCTCCCAGTGTGTGTGTTCATCATTGTCTAGTAAGCTTTGCTTTCTGGCAATGGATTGTAGTTTCCAAATGTTAAGGGCACAGTTATTGTAGCCATTCGGTCATGAGGGAGGAAAGCAGGTTCTGTTGTCGGGAGAGGTGGCTGTGCTCTGGTGGATGGTGTTCTCAGGCAGATAGGAATAAGGACAATGTGAAAGCCGGAGGTCTGGCAGGCTTCTCGTGCTTGAGGAATCCTCTGATGAACATTTCTCCTTCCTAAACAGTTCCCACAAATAGACCCCCAGCAGCCGTTTCATGCTTGCTGAAGAAAACCATCTAGCTGCAATTAAATATAAAGGCTTCAAATTAAAATGGGATTTGAGATAACCAACTCAGCTCACCCACACTAAAATAGAGCTAGGTAGTCAACTCTGCGTGATACACAGTTCTTCCCAGGCTTGAGAAGGGGACAATAATGGTCACCTCAAGTGGGAGAGTACTAGGAGGTAAAAGATAAAGAAAAAAGGTTGAAATTTTAAAGAAGACAAACCAAAGACTCTACAGTTTTGCCTGGGTTTTACCTAGTGATACTCATTTGGGTGAAGGAAAAACAATCTGGTGAGAAGTCTTGTGAATTAATTGCTGGTGTTTCTTTTCCACTTGGCATCGTATGTGAAACATTTCTTTTAAAGCATACGCCAACTCTTTTCAAGGGGAGCTTTGTTCTCTGATGAGCCGTTAATTGAGCTATCACTGCAGAAATTGGGACAAAATTCAGTTTATACTGCAGAACTCCTTAGCGGCGTTCATTTTTCAATCCCCTTTCTCCTCCCCTCGTGTCTCCAAACACGCTCTTCCTCCTCTCACTGCCAGAGTGATTTCAGAAGATTCTGTAACAAGTTCTCAGAGGCCCATTATGCAGTAACAAAGAATTCCAGAAGTGAGCTGCAGGTTCTGCCCTTGCCTGCTTTCCTGAGTGGAAGGCTGCCCTCATCCCTTGTCCTGATGGATCAGGACAAGCATTGCCCAGGCCTGCAAGCTTGCCAAGCACTAGGAAACCAAGCAAGAACTCATCATGCCAATAAAACCTGTTGGGTGGATATGCGGGCAGGTGTTGAAGAACTTTTCGGGAAGAAGTATATACAATCTTGTTCTAAAGGGGATATGGGCATGGGAAAGTGGGAATAAAGCCCCCTCGGGTTTGCTTGCTTTCCCAGGACCCAGTGTTCTTTGTTCTTAACTGAAAGTTAAGCTTTAGTTTTTTTCTCTAACTTCTTTTTGTCTTAGTTGAGGGGATCCAGAAGGCAATCGTGGACTTTATAGATGAATTTAAAGATGAATTCCCCACCATCCTAAGATTATCACAGTCTAATCAGGTAATGTGATTTCTTAACTTTGAAAGGATTATCAAATGTTTATAGTATTTTTAGTATCATACCAATTATTTAATGCTTGATTTTGAGATCAGTGCTTGAAGCTTAGGAAAACATTAATTTTGCCTCAGAAAAACAAACTTGAAATTGTATTCATTGGGAGAGATCTATGGAAAGCAGAGAGGTTGTGGACAAGAAAATGAGGTAGATACATTAAATTTAAATACAATCGCTGTGCCATTAGAGATCTAGAACTCTCTCATAGCCACAATTGCAATGTAGTTTACTTATATTTGTCTAATATAAAATCAGAAAAATACCTAGATATACTCTAAGTAAAATCTATGGCAATTAAATCAATGAAAAAACATAACCGACACGAATTTTAACAATGGAAAGATAAATATGGTATAGGTATGTGTTTTAGCGTGGAAAGAAAATAGTGCTATTAATTCAAACAAAGTACATATGCATATGTTTTAAACATCTCTTCCAAAAAGGATTTGAGACAGATAAAATATCGGGAGAGGAAGAGGGGATAGGTAGAGAATTTTGAAGAGACCATGGTCAGAAAAAAGTAACGTCTTGTTTACGGGACACATGTAACCTAATTTACTCAAATACACAGCTCTTTGTGGAAAAGTGTTGTTCCAGTCATTTTGACCACAGTTGGAATAGGATATGTTGTAAAGTTCTATGGTACAGGAACAATCTACTTATCCACAAATCGGACTGTTGGCAATGTCAGTATGAGGAACAAAGCCAAAACCTTGAAGTCAACAAAAAAGCACTCTGAGTAACACAGTAATCACAAAGTCTATATATTTCATTTTTTCATATTTTGAGGAAGATTAGCCCTGAGCTAACTACTGCCAATCCTCCTCTTTTTGCTGAGGAAGACTGGCCCTGAGCTAACATCCATGCCCATCTTCCTCTGCTTTATATGTGGGACACCTACCACAGTATGGCTTTTGCCAAGCAGTGCCATGTCCGCACCCGGGATCTGAACCGGCGAACCCTGGTCCGCCGAGAAGCAGAACTTGGGACCTTAACCGCTGCGCCACTGGGCCAGCCCCTTATGTATATCATTTTAAAGGAAAGGTATTAGAACTACCTTTAACTAGTTATCCAGACAACTAGGCATCAAACATTTACTAAATACTATACTATTGCTTGAGACTGGAGAGAGGGAATACAGAGTTATAAACAAGACAGGATTCCTTCAGTCAGTGAGCTTAATCTAATGGAGACAGAGTTGTAGACAAGTACTTGCATTGGAATATGGTAAGAGGTATATCCAATTTAAAGGAATGAATGACTCTACCGAGCATGGTCAGAGAAAGCTAATGGAGGAAGGATGCTTAAATTGGGTCTCAAAGGATGAGTAGGAGTTTTTAAGTTGAGGAAAGGGATAAGATAAGTGGGTAGGAGCAGGAAGAATATTCCAAAGGAAGCAGTGTCAATTAGGCCAAAAAGTATGAAACAGCATAGCATGTTACCAGAATGTCAAGTAAATCTGGATAAATGGCATGGGTCTTGGCTCTAGACTTTGGGGAGAGATGATACTGAAGCATAGGAATCTGGATGCACCGTGGTAAGATGGCATCCAGATGGTGGTCAGCTAGGTAGGATAGGATAAGGCTTAAAAGCTCCACAGGGCAAACTGGAATTGTAGTTTCATATCTTAGACGTGGCGTCTAGTTGCTTCCCCTTTTTGTAGTCCCCTAGTCTTGGTAGAAAATCTTTTGAAACATTGGAGACTTTTCTTGGCTATGCTCCAGAATATTAAGGAAAGAGATGAGCAGGTGACCATGTATGGTCTAGGATGTAAAATGGTTAAGTCCGGCACAGTAGTGACAGAATTATTGAGAAAGCCTCAAGGTAAATCCTAGGAAGCCAGAGACGGGCCTAGAAAGCCCTGCTGCCCCTTCTGAGTTGTGATTCTCTGACCACTGTCAACATTAGAGAATGGGGGTTTTATTTAATCAAAGAAGTTGTGACTTTCTTTACAACTCCCTTCATTTCTTCCTACCCTCTGCATAGCTTCACTATCACTAGAGCCATAGCATGCTTTACGCTGAAATAGATTGATATTCTGATCCCAGAGGAAGAATTCTCATTTCCTATTTTCAACTCATTGAAGTCATTTACTTACAGAACTTTACCCCACTCAGAGAAGAATATAAACATAGTTAAAGTTACTTTATGTCTTATTTTAAAATGCTTACATTGTTCTTTTTCCACCATTTACTTTGAAGAATGTGTTGCTGAGATTGGCAGGAAACCTGAGTATTTTAGGGGATATTGTAACACGTTGAAGTTATTTGCTCCTCAAAAATAAATTATCCAGAAAACAATCCTAAGACTCCGTTGTTAACAAAATTGTTTTTAAAAGGTCAGATTGTAAATGGTGCAAATTTTATTATTTCCGGGATGGTTCATAGTTTCCAAACATACTGAAAGGAATGGCTTTCTTTAAGAATAATTAGAGAGCTTTATTAATTGGGTTGTATTTTAAATCTCTAAATTTTGTGATTAGTATTTAAATCTTTTTCTGTTTTTTTAATTTCAGGCATTTATTTATTTAGGAAAAGGCATTTATTTATTTATTTATTTCCTGGCCTGGAGCAAAAAAAAAAAAAAATTGATGGGCGCAATGGTGGAATTTTTATAGAGGAATATGCTCAGAATACTGGTTATTAAATAGTTCTTCATGGCTAAAAAGTTTGAAGGAAATTTTTTTCTGGGTCTGGGGAAAGTTAATTTTAGAATCTTGGCTAGAGGTCGTGACTTCTGAGGTCGTGTACTTTCCACTCCCTCCTTCTCAACTAGCCCAGACCCTGATACCCTCAGTATCCACTTCCTTTGGTTAAAAGTAAGTTTTTTAAGGTTTACACTTGCAAATTGCAAATGATTTCCATATGGGAACTTTAAAATATTAAGCTTTTAAGTTTGAACAAATGAAAAATGCATACTACAATTGAAGAATTAAAAAATTTTAATTCAGGTGGTTTTTACTTGAATGAGAGAAATCTTTTGTCATAAATAGGGTCAGTTTTTGTGGGTTTTAGTTATGAAAGGTGATTATGTGTTTTATTCTGTAATCACACTTAACTGTATACTCAAAATTGGGAATTATAGAGAGAACATATTAGAATCCAGGCAAAAATTTGGATTTCTACATCTGTAGTGTACTATTCTGAATTCTCTATGCTTTTTTTTTTTTTTTTTTTTTAAACGTGGGACAAAAACTGGTGGCGATGCACCAATGAGATCTGGAAATTTCTTGTGTTGGTATTAGGGTTTCTAAATATAATGGGAGTAGGATTGTAACTAGAGTGTCTTATAATTATATTTTTGTCTTTGGTGAGTTGTTTCTTGTGGTGCACTGTCATTATTGTGGAAGTTACAGAGCACATTGTACACTGAAAACTTTCTGGGTGATTTCTAAATATGTAGTATATTTCTCTGATATTTCTCAATATTAACTTGTAATATTTTTCTGATATCCTTTGTTCGTTCATTTTAACATAGATTTCTTGAGCACCTCCTATGTGTCAGACAGTATTCTGGGCACTGGGGAAAGATAACTGAGCCAAATGGATATAAAACACTGCTGTCCTAGAAGCTACATCCTAGCCAAGCAGAAAAACAATAAGGAAGATAATCTACCTATTCTGTTAGTGGTAGGTGATGAGCAGAGAAGGGATATGCAGCAGGGCTAGGGAAAGGGAGAAGAGTTGACGGTTAAGGTCAAGTGACCAAGAGGGTCCTGGTGAGAAAGTGATTCTTGCATTGACTTGAAGGAAGTGAGGGAGCAACCCTTGGCATCTTTGAGGAATCGAGTCGGGTAGCTAGTGCAGAGTCCCTGAGGTGAGAGTATACCTGTCAGGTTCAACAAATAGTGAGGAGGGACAGGGAGAGAGAATGAGGCCAGAAAGGTAAAGAAGAGACAGCCTTTGGGGGCCTTGCTGGCCAGTGTGTGTACTCCAGCTTTTACACTGAGGGCACCAGGAAGCCTCTGAAGCGTGGAGCAGAAGAGCAAGAGATGATCTGGCATAAGTTTTGATTGTCTCTCTGGCTGCTTTGTTGAGGAACAGGCAAGGGTGGAAGCAGGGAGACATAGCGGAGGCCCACTTACTAGTCTGGGGAAGAGGAGGTGCTATCTAAATGTGATTGACTGAGTGTTGGTACTGGGGCTAGTGAGAAGTGTCAAATTCTGGGACTATTCAGGGAAAGAATTGAATGAGATTTGCTGACAGGCTGGTTTAACCGTAGTAAAAAGCTGATGTAATAGAAATTGGAGTTCAGCAATAAAACTGCAGATGATAGAGAAATGGGCTTGGCACTAGAAAAAAGAAAATAAAAAGGGAAAGCAGAATATGTATTCGAAGAATGGAGCTCTAAAAGAGAAATCTGGAGCAGAATTCTCAAACCAATTGGATTACCTGATGCTAAGTTTCTTTTGGTAAATGGTCTTTAAGTACCTATGTGTGTCTCTGAGGTGTTGGTGGTTGGGAGTAGGAATTTCTTTTCTGACATTTGGTGATGTGCTCAGATTTTGATGATGACTAAAAGAATCATCTGAACTTGCACACTTTGCAAACAAGTCCAGGCTGCTTAGGTCAAGAGTCCAAAAAAGAAAAAGGGAAAAGAAATGAGGACTTCTTAATTTGGGGTTAACGTTTAAATTTACATACATGGTTTGGTAAGAAAATATATAGCATAGATGGTATACAAAAAGGAAAAGCTGGTAGCTCAAAAAAAGGGAAAAACTCTTTTACTGAAAAATGTTTCTACTAGAGCCAATTCAAGAAGTAACTCACTGAAGGTAAGAGTGAATTGGAATCACCGTCATAAACTGGTGACTGTTTTCGTAAAAAGAACATCTCATTCTGCATCTAAAGGAATGGAAGTAGCCTCTCCTCTGTTGTCACCTTCCTATTCCCAGAGCTACAAAGAACCACTGAACATGCACCCATTACCCAGATTTAGTTTCTAATACTATTCTTCTTAAAAGCCATAATGGTCTTCCTGGAAGTAAGTTGATTCTGTTTTTTGTGGGAGGGAAAATAAGGTGGTCAGAAACATTTTGTTGTCAGAGGTATTAATTCTTTGAGAGGTACCTAGGAAAGAATAAAAAAAAAAAAATGGAAAGCATTTTTGAAGGGAAGCACAGTTGTCAAATTATAACCATTTCACCATTAAAGGGAAACAAAGATTTAATTATGAACAGATTGGGTCTGTTGGAAAAAAGCCATAATTTATGACCAGACTAAAATGAGAAAGATAACACCAAGAGCCCTAAAGAATTATTGTAGTGCACACTTGAATTTTTAAAAATATTGCTTATAAAAAATGTTATATTTTGGTCAACACAAATTATGTGAACCCTCCAAGAGAGTTTTAAGAGATTGTCAATTACAAATAGGCTTATTTTTCTACAGAGATAAAACATGAGAAAGACAGTTTTGTGAAAAAGAGGGGAAAGCTGAATGGATCAATCTAGTATACTGTTTGAGGGAATGGATCAAGATCGGTTAATGGAAACACGTGTAAAGTCGGTGACTCCAGGCCAACATGTACAGATTGCCAAGATTTTGTAGAGAAACTTCCAAAATAAGGAGAGAGAAACTAAAGAAAGTTCATGTTTTGCAACTACAAAAATGAAGGGTCCCTAAAACACTGAATGACCACGTAGATGAGGTTTCGGCAAAAGGGGAACTGCGCATATCCCACTCCTGTTTGCCCCGGCAATATGACCCTCGCCTTATGGTTATAAATTATAATGAGAGAAAACACAGTAAAATGTAATCAGAAGTAAAACCAAATTTCTTCTAGCTGCTCCACCTTGAGGGGGAGTCGGGAGGAAGAGGCACTGAAGTGAAACAAGGTCACAAGAGAAATTGAATCTCTGTGCAGGAGCTTTGGATATTGCAGACAATGTTTCTCTCCCCAGTGTGTGTGCTCTGGCAACCAGGGTAGATAATAATATCAAGTGATTGCACTTGCGTGTTGTTTTGTTTGTTCTGTGTACCATATAACTGCTCGTAAGGATTTCTGTGCTCTAAAGTGGCTTGGAATGGTAACAATTGTAGCAGCCCACAATTTAGACTGCATTGTCTACTGTCAGTATTGATGTGGAAGTTTGAGACCACAGGCAGGCTAGTGGGACTTTTCCAATCAAGTTAATAGATTAAACCACAATAGGACACTAGGTGCTGCAGAAACACATCCTAATTGACAGGCTAAAACAGTTTTTGGTTATCTCCAATGATAAAAGCTGAACTGTAAGAAAAGTGCTGAACTTTGATGAAAAGAACAGCACCAATAAAATCGTTACTTCAGAATAAAAGTTGAGGCATTTTAAAGAAATATACAGCATGTTAGCTTTCAGCAAATATGTCATTGTCAAACAAAAAATCCATTTAAAAGATTTTTTGTATTTTTATGTTTGAACTCAACAAATAGAGATTCAAAGTTGCTTACTGGTGTCATTAACCAATACTTCCCCCAAGTTTTACACTAAAGAGCCAGAATAGCCCATAAAATTTCTTAAATGAATAATGGAAACTATACTTGTCTGTTGCCTGGAATGCAGTCTAACCACATTGTAAGTGATTTCCCTGTGGTTTACTTTCTGGAAAAGCAGAAAAAGAACTACATGTCATGTGTTTTGGTAATGCCACAATTTTTTTCTATCAGACTTCTCATAGACGTTTTTAGAAGTAAAATTTTCTTAAGCTTGTTAGTTAGTATATAGGGTATTTGTTTTTATTTTTCTTTAAATTGTACAAAGCATTAGCTATGCTGTATCTCATCATTTAAAAATTTAAAGTAATTTGTACATTGTGTGTATTATGTCTGTATGCTATATTTTATTATTTAAAAATTTTTAAGTAAACCTGGAAAATATAAGTTTTTAATAAGAATTGTTTGAATAATTCAAACATTGAATAATGTTTGAATAAGAATTGTTTACTTTTGAAGGAGGTCTTTAAAAATCATTGCAAAACCTAAATAAACCCAGAGAGAAAAATGAAAAGTTTATATTTTCAGACTAGTAACTTAAATTCTGGATATTTATCCTAAGGAAAAAATCATATATTCATATAAAGATTTAAGTTCATGGGGGAATCATTGAATTGTATGGGGTGTGGGATATAATGATTGGACCCGGAGTTTATGCATGGGACCATGCACAATGTTCAGTTATGTGGTACTCGGTCTCTGCCTGAAGTAGATTTTAATAGTGCACTGGAGAATCACACATCAGTCACTTTTCAAAGGCTTATTTTCCAGAAAAGAGAACCCATGCAAAAAACATCCAAAATCAGAATGGCTGTCGCTTTAGCCAAGATCAACCGAGGAACATTCCTTCAAGGATTAAACAGCATCTCCAGATCCTCCAAATCAGTGGCCAGACTTCTGCAGCCTCAGCTTGCTTGCAGACTTTTAGAGTTAAGGGACATATCTCATCGCCTGCTGAGGGAAGTTAATGCCCCAAAGCAACCCCTCTATAACACGCAGGTAAGTGAATATTGCATTTGCACAAACTATGGACCCCTTTTTAGGGAACTGTTTTGAAATTAAAAGATTTGAAAAATGAGGGGGCTGGCCTCGTGGCCGAGTGGTTAAGTTCGCACGCTCCGCTGCAGGTGGCCCAGTGTTTCGTTGGTTCGAATCCTGGGAGCGGACATGGCACTGCTCATCAAGCCATGCTGAGGCAGCATCCTACATGCCACAACTAGAAGGACCCACAACGAAGAATATACAACTATGT
The DNA here is from genome assembly GCF_041296265.1 of Equus caballus. Taxonomy (NCBI): domain Eukaryota; kingdom Metazoa; phylum Chordata; class Mammalia; order Perissodactyla; family Equidae; genus Equus; species Equus caballus. The sequence continues at coordinate 88,755,546 of NC_091697.1, forward strand.
ACTGGGGGGCTTTGAGGAGAAAAAGGCAATAAATAAAATCTTTAAAAAAAAAAGATTTGAAAAATGAAAATGTAGCATATTTAGTTGCCCTACATGTAAAACAAGAATAGTTGAATGAGAGAAATGAATGGTTGGACCTTTTTCAAAATAGCATGTTCTCTGGATTAAAAAAATCTGAGAGAGGAAGTAATGTCGATTTTTTTTTTCTACCTTGTTATTTGAGTGAACTATATGAAACTGTCAACTTCAAATTGTTCAACCTAAATATAAGCATGCAAATTATCACTTATGTCAAACCTAAAACCAATCCTACAACAAGCCTTAAAAATGATTGTGTTTTGTTTCCTTTTCCCCATAACCTTGTTATGTTTCCAAGATAATCTTTGCTTGACATAACATATCGAGTATATTTAATTATAACTACATATTGATAGACACATCAACATCCACGTATATTTCAGATTACATGTTCTATGTTGTTTTATTGAAGCTCTGTTATATTTTGTTAAGGATGACAGCTCTTAAACTTTTTCAGGACCAATTTCTTTCTTTCTAAACTTTATGGCACAGAACTCTGGGTTTTTCAATCTGGGCATTGTTCAAAGTGTCCTAAATGTTTGCTACAAAAGGTTCAGAATCTTGCAAGTCAGGCATCTAAACACCAGAGTGAATTAATTTTAACTCTTTTCTTGAAAGCAGAGAAAACCCGGCTCAAACTGAGTTAAGCAAAAAAAGAAAATGTATTAGTTCATGTAGTTGAACAATTCAGAGTTGTTATGGTTTCAGGCACAGTTGGCTATAGGTACTCAAATATGCTTTCAGGATCCTGTTTCTCTCTTTCCATCTCCTGGCTATGCTTTCTCTGTTGACTCCATTCTTAGACTGATTTTCCTTTCACGGTCAAGATGATTTGCAGCTGTTCCCAGGGCTGCATCCTTCCAGGTTCTATTACAGCAGAAAAGACTGAGAGTCCTTGACCCAGCATTCCTGGCCAAGTCCTGAGGCTCACTCTTGGAGAGTGGCTTACCTCTAAACCAGGGAAATGGCATGCGCTGACTGACCTAGGACCAGACTACCTGCTTCATCCCTAGAGTGGAGGTTGGAGCCCCCTCCAGACCATATAACTTGAGAATGGGGAAAGGATGAATCCTTAAACAAAAATCTGGATTTTTTCAAGAAGATTAGAAAATGGATGATGGAGGGCTAAAATCAACAAAATATCCATTACGTAGGAATCTTTCTTTAATCAAAGATTTTGACATTTCCAGAAATCATCAGATATTGCAACTATGAATTGCCTGAGACAGCATTTATAAAAGGCTTGCTTATACTACTCGATGTTTGAGAAAGTAAAAAATGGTTTGTGTTTGTTAACCACTGGATTCTCTAAGCACTATAAACCTTATTCCTGTATCTTTAGATAATCAAAAAGAAACATAGTTGAACTGTATTATCTTAAAGTCCCACTGGAAAAATCTTTCTGAATCTAATGTTTTGCCTTGAAGTTTCCTTCCTTGCATTGTTAGACCCATAGTTTTTATAGAGGGTTAATATAAGAAGTGTCCTTTGACGAATATTTCTGTATTTATTATGAAATCATGTTTAGAGACACTGTCCATTATGTTATTCAGAATCTTTCTTTTTGCTCCTCTTTGCTAAGTCAGAACTGTGAAGGATCTGAGATTTTTACATTATTTATAAGCTAAGGAGTTAGCCTGCCACAGTTAGACAAATACACACACTGACAGAAAGACAAAAGACCCTTGAATCAGAGATACAGATTGTTTATTATTCACAGCAAAAGCAGCAGCCAGAGCAATATCTTGTGTCAGTTCCCTACACCTCAGTTCCCATGGGGCAATGTGATGAGAGCCAGATGTTACCTGTGCGTGTAGTAAATTGCACCACAGGAGAGGAACCCGGAAATGAGGAGACTCAGCTTTTTATAGGGATGCTGGCACATCTGCCCAGCCTCCAAGAAAGAGACAGAGAAAGCAAATGTCTCTGGAGGGGAAGGAGAAGGCTTTATCTTTTGTGCCCTGTGGCAGGTCTTGGGAGGTACATCTCTAGATCTCACCAGAGAAATATACTTTCTCTAGCCTCCAAAGCTATTTGCTATTCAACCTTGCCCTTCGCTCAGAAGGCCCAATCTGCACAGGAATGAGACACGTCCATGGAGGATTGTCTCCCCATATTCATGAAAATTCTGTGGCAGAAAAATAATCTATCTTTCCAGTTGAATTTGTTTTTTTAATCCAATAATGAAAACTAAAAAATACAGAGTTTGCCTTTTTGCCTTGACTGACAGTGAGTTTCACAGATACATTTAGAGCTTAGTTGTGATAACTTATTCCAAGAACCTGAGATGAAAGAAACAGGTTGAGGGATTAAGTGATTTGTCCAAGGTCCATATTGCTGACTGTGACTGTCTTTTCTTTTCAATTAATTTTTTTAAATTGAGTTAATGTTCATTTATAACATTTCATAAATTTCAGTACATCATTATATTTAGCCTTCTGTATAGACTACATCGTGTTCAACACCCAAAGTCTAGTTGCCATCCATCACTGTACAAATGTGCCCTTTTACTCCTTTTCCTTTCCACTTCCCCGCTTCCCCTCTGGTAACCACCAGTCTATTCTCTGTATCTATGTGTTTGTTTGTCATTGTTTTTTTACTCTCCACGTACAAGTGAAATCATACGGTATTTAGCTTTCTCCGTCTGACTTATTTCACTTAGCATAATAACCTCAAGGTATGACTGTCTCTTTTGACATCGATTCAGAATCAAGACCTGTGAAATCTCTTCTCTTTTGCTCTTGTTCTAATTATCTTAGGATCTAGCTTTAATTTTTAAAATTCTTATCATAAAATATTTCAAGATATATAAAAGATAGTTTGTCAGAAGCCCCACTCAAATTTAAACTGGTAATAATATATTGCCATATTGCTTTCAGATATCTCCTTTATAAAAAGAAATGTAATTAACCATGCCCAGATCTCTTCTTTTTTCCCTACCAAAGGTAATCATTATCCTAAAGTTGATGTGAGCATTTCCATGCATACGTTTATATTTTCACTAAATTTGTATGCATCTATTATTCTATGCATATTTAAAATTTATGTAATTGACATTATACTGTACTTATCCTTCTGAAACTTCCTTTTTCACTCAACATTTTTTGATATATGTAGCTATAGTTTATTACTTTAACTTCTTTATGGTATTCCCTTGTAAGAAAAGATAATCCACAGTTTATCTGTTACTGGACAGATGGACAATTTAGTTTCCAAATTTTTTGTATTAGGAACAGTGCTTCAGTGCACACTGTTTTAAATGACTCCTTCTCTGTGTGTCTGAGACATCCTCCAGGTGTACATCCAGCAGAGGGGTTGCTGGGTCGTGAGGGAGGCACGTCTTCAATTTTATTAACTGTCATCAAAATGCTTTTCCGAATGGGTACACTTTTTTTTGAATCATTGTGATTCTTGAATCTGAGCATAATTTCTTCAACTCTGGGAAATTCTTAGCCGTTATTTCTTTCAATATTGCCCCTTTACTCATTTTCTCTAATCTCTTCTTCTAGAATGCCTGGTAAACATACTTTGGACCTTCTCATTTTGTTCTTTATTCCTATTTACCTTCCTCATATTTTCCTTTTCTTTCTGATACATTCTGAATAATTTCCTCTGCTCTATCTTCCAGTTAACCAATTCTCTCCAGTTGTATCTAACATGCTCTTTTACTTATTCAATGCATTTTAAATTTCAAACGTTATAATTTCTAGAAGTTCTATTTGGTGTTTCCCCTCAAATTTCCACTATTTTCTTTTCAAAGCATCTTTTACAGGTGTATTTCTTTTAAAAAATATCTTTAATTATGTTAAACATATTTATGGTCTTTTTAAAGATTATTCTTTGAGATATTTGGGGATGCTATTCTGACTATTGTGATCTGTATTGTCTCATTCACAGCAGATAATTTCCTTTGTTGTTTCTTTTTGTTTGTTTGTTTTTAACTGAAAGTTTTTCTTAAATGGGGATTTAAAAAAAAAAAAAAAGAAAGAAAGAAATTCCAGGGCTGCCCCCATGGCCTAGTGGTTAAGTTCCCATGCTCCACTTTGGCAGCCTGGGGTTTGCAGGTTCGGATCCCGGGCACAGACCTAGCACCACTCATCAAGCCATGCTGCAGCGGCATCCCACAGAAAATAGAGGAAGATTGGCACAGATGTTAGCTCAGCAACAATCTTCCTCGCACACACACACACACACAAACAAATAGAAATCTCTTCTGGCCTTGGTGGTGGAACTGTCCCTCTGGAGGATTTTGCTTGTCTCCAGGGGTTCAGCCCCTGGTGGGGACCAGCTTCCTGACCTTCATCCTGGACTGGTGGGTGCAGTTCTTCTAGTCCCACCTTCACTGAGATTGCAGCTCTGCAGAGGCCCAATCCTCACCGCAGGTGCCCCAAGGCTCATCTCCAGTCTCTAGTAAAACTCAAGCTCTCAGCCATTATTTCAGGGTAAATAACATCCCCAAATTCTTGGAACATAAGCTCACACATTTATCAGTCTTGTATTAAATTTTTGGAGTCTGATTTTACGTAGAATTTCTAGGGTTTTTTGTATTTTTTAGAATTTATAGGGGTTCCACATTAGCTCAGATTGCCATGTCGCTGGAACCAGATGTCCTTCAGCCTTACTTCTTACTATCTTTTACAAATTTTAATATAAGATGGTTACACTTCATTTTGGATATAAGTGAAGTATAATTCTACTTTTTCATTCATTCAACAAATATTTATTGAACACATGACTTGTAAAATCACTAGTTTAGGTACTAGGGATCCATCGATGTCTCCCCTTGCCCTGTGGACTGTGGGGATGATCGGATGTCAGTGGAGTATAGCAAGGGCATGATCAAAGTGTGCAAAGCGTACTATGGAAGTGTCAGTGAGGGGCATGTAATTCCAAAGAGTAGTCAGTGTAGGCTTTCTAGAAGGTGACACTGGATCTGAGACTTGAAAGAGGAGAAATTAGCCAGATGAAGAAATAGGAGAATCATTCCAGGAAGAGAACAGTGTATATTAAGATGCTGAGGCAAGAGAGAGCGTGACTTATTTAGGAAATGTAAGTAGTTTCATATGGCTGGAGTGAGACGAGTGGGAACAGTCCCAAGTCAGAGGTTTCGGGGTCCTGGAGGGTTAGGAGTAGGAAAAAGCTACTTGGGTAATATGATTTTTCTTTTGCCTACTCCTTATTCCTTCTTTTGGATTTGTGTGTGTGTGTGTGTGTGTGTGAGGAAGATTGGCCCTGAGCTATACTTGGGTAGTATGTATTAGCTAGAATGGAGAATCAGAATTGCCACTGAGAGGAAACTAAGTTGCAGCAAGGAAGAAAACAACACATTTCAAATCTGAAAGTCTCAGTGAGGACAGAAATAGAAGTATGAATAGTGAAGACAATGGCCTGGAGAGTCAAAGGAACAACAGAGTAATGTATGAGGTGTGGTGGAGGTCAACGGATTGGTCTATGAACAGAGTGTGTCCATGGTACCAATGTGCCAAGAGGTAAGTGGCAATGCACGAAGGAGCTACACCAGCCCTGGTACACAGCATGGCGCCTTCCCATAGTGAGAATTCAGCTTACCCAGAGTGGATTCCGTCATGAATTCCTTCAATAATTGTCAGGCTGCCAATGTCAAGGCAGAACTTTGTGGTGTGCAGAAGTAAAAGGAGTGAAATCTGGAATTACTATACACGGCGATGTGCTTTGTGGATGCATGGAGGACATCACTTTATGTAGGAAGGTAAGCAGCCTAGTTAACCTATCTGAAGGTATGTGTCAAAGATCCTCTTCACATGTTCTGTCTTGTCACTGATCTGAGGATGATGAATGATGGAAAGATGCATGTGTACCTAGTCACCTTAAATGGTTCTACCAAAACTCTGTTGGATAATATGTGGCTGGGAATGCCAGTCAGGCAGATTACCTTCCTTAAGAACATGGAATTGAGGAGCATTTTCATTAGGACACTGACTCTAACTAGGATAGTGCTTCAGCCATTTCATGTGGTCTGAGATGAAGCATAGGGTAATTATTTCCTCTAGATATTAGAGAATGGACACTGTCACGGGAGCTCCCTTGATAATCCACTCAGGCTTTTTTGGTTGGATGCTTATCTCTAGAGCATGTCCTATATATCTTAGCATATTCAAAGATATTGTGCCAAATATGAACTACCCAAAGACCCAACCTATACAAGTGACCTGAAGAGATTCTGATGGCTTGCTGTGACATGAGCACAGAGAGTTGGAGTCGGGCCTCTCCAGCTAGCTATCTTGTTAAAAGGGACTTCCTTTGCACCTAGCTCTATGGGTGCTGAGTCTGGTTGCCTCCTCAAACCCTTCCAGGTTTTGCAGGGTTGAGATTATAGCAATATGTGTGCTAGTTCTAAACGGACCTCAGGAATGGAAAACTCTGAACAGAGGATTTCCTGGTGGTTTTCAACATCCCTGGCACCATTACAGACTGGTGCATCTGCTTAGCTTTGTAAGCTGCCTGGCTGAGTGACGCTTGCAGCTGTTCTAGGCTGCAGTGACCTAGATTACCAGCTTGAATGCTGACCTCAGCCAAGATGCGTCAGCTCCCACACACGGTTGTTGACTTTGGCAGGCCAATGCGGGGCCACAGAACCAGGAGCTCTTCCTGTGAGAATCTTCCTTATAGTGGCATTAGAGATGACTGTTTCTACTTTGTATAGGCATTGTGGAGTGGTGTAGGCAAGATATGGGCAAAATCACTAATATGCCTGTGCCATAGGTGGATCTCAGTGAACTTGTGCTCCCTCTTTCAGGATGAAGGTCAGAGGCTTATCTAAGTAAAGTTTCTTCCTCACCCCCAACCCTCCAAGGCAGACTCCGTTTTGGGGTTTAAACTGTAAGCCTCACAAATATCAGGATATTTTGTAAGTCTTTGATGGACCTGCCACGAGGCTACTTTGAGTGGTGTAATTCAAGACCTGGAAAAAAAAGAACAATTCCTAGAAAGCAGAACCCCTGGAATCTTGAAGACATACTTCTCCAGGTTGGCCAAGAGGTTGGGACATTTGAGCTTTTACAGGACCACCTGATTAAAAGCTTATTCAAGAACAAGTGTCCACAGGATGTTAATACTGGGATAAACAAAGTCAAATCACTCTCTTTACTGTGGACTGCTAGGAGTCTTTCCTGTGCTCATGGGTATTGTGGGTTGCTAAGCAAAGACATGGTCATGTAGCTTTCCCAGTCTTATGGGGAACATTTTTTTCTGGACCTATTAACAGCAGTCATTCCTCCTTGCAACAATTATTTGTGAATCACTGAGTTAGGCTTTCCCTTATTACTCCCCTGGTGGCCTTCATCAAGCTGGTTTTGGACAACATAAACTAAGTTGGGCCTGGTAATTCTCCAAGCTGCAGGTCACCTATAAGTAGATCTTTATTTTCTAAACTGCTTATAGTTTGTTTTTTTGTGATTTACCTCATTATTAGTGAAAATAAGATGAACACAGATACTTTTTTTTAAAGATTGGCACCTGAGCTAACAACTGTTGCCAATCTTTTATTTTTCTGCTTTTTCTCCCCAAATCCACCCAGTACATAGTTGTATATTTCAGTTGTGGGTCCTTCCAGTTGTGGCATGTGGGATGCCGCCTCAGCATGGCCTGACGAGCAGTGCCATGTCCATGCCCAGGATCCAAACCAGTGAAACCCTGGGCCACTGAAGCAGAGCACCTGAACTTAACCACTCGCCCACGGGGCCGGCCCCTACAGATACTTCTTTTATGAGATAAGGCAATCAAAATTATGTGGAAGAAGTGGAACACAAAATTATATGGGAGAAATTTAAAGACTGAAATGTTTTTACTGTTGAAATATCCATATATTTTTTATGTTAATATTACCAAACTCAAAAAAGGAATATATAAGCATAATATTGATACAAAGATACTTTTAAATATGCAAATAAAATTAATATAACAACAAGGTTAAGGCAAAATTTTTGAAATAGGTCAAGACAATCTAAATAAAGCCTCCCATTTACCAAAATTTCTCCTGTTTATTTATCTCAGTTTTTACCATAAACTATTCCTGCTCATAACAAGCCAAAAATGAAACAGCATGGTTTATAATATGAAAAACATGTATTGCAAATAAGTCATAAAATTGAAAAATGGCTACTTCTAGTAGCCACATAAATTTTAGAGGAAATCTATTTTCTATGGGGATGATTTGTTATGGGAATAGCAAGTATTTATTAAAAGCATTAAAATGGTGAAAAAGTGACCCTTAGGCAATATACAGATTCATCATTTAGAAGCATAAAGTGTATCAAGTATATAATTCATTTTGAAACCAATCAGTTTTAATTACTTTTAGGTGAGGGACAAACTCTGAAAAAGAAAGAAAGATGCAGTGAAACAGAAACAGAGTAACTTCTCACGCATGCAGACACACTTCTATTTTGATTGTATGTGGCCTATCAATGATTGACTATGGACTCCCACTTACATCCATATATTCACAAACTCATGAATCTTACCCCGCTAGGAGGCATTTTGTTGGAGTGTACTGCTTTCCTTCCTAGCACCTGCTCTGTACATGTATGTTTGTCTCCCTGTAGGCTAACAGTGGGATTCAAAGGCATGCTATCATTTTGACTCTTCTGCAAGAGGGAAAAAGCAGCAGCTGCTTCATTTCCTGGAAACTCTTTCCAGAAGCCATGAACTCTGGGAAACTTTCCAGACTGACTTATGGAGAGAGTGGGCCAAAACTGCCCCTACCTATCCCTATATTTAGTTGATATGGCCTGAAAGGTAGGGAATAGGAAGGAAACCCCCTCACCCCTCCATTCCCACCCCACCATCTCTTAGCTACTAGGCTAAATAGTATTCTTGGCTTCGGCATTCCATAAATCACTTAAGAGGAAAGAAGGGAAATTATGGTGGGCAATTGTGTTCTTCATTCAGTAGAGGCATCAGTAAGTAAACCGAGTAATATATCAGTAAAAACTGAGTATACTACAACAAACACTTAGAACAGGACTTGGCACACAGTACCATATAAATGTTTGTTCAATAAAATGTTATCACACATTCTTCAGAAGCACCTTTTAAAAGGCTGCAATATACCACTGAGTGGATATAGCATAATTTACCTAACTATTCTGCTATCACTGTTTCAGTTTTCGAATGTTAAAAGCTTTCAATGAACAAGTACATACTGTTCTAGTTTGTGTGCATTTTTACTGTGCAATTACATGATTTTATGAGTAACAGCCTATATACGTTTGGGGAGTTATTGAAGGCATTGAGTGGCTTGGCTCTTACTTCAGAGGAGAATGGCTAGCTGCCACTTCACTGCCGAATGGGAGAGGAATATTTTTCTTAATGTCTTCATTTCATAACCTGCTCAAAGCAACAGGAGTGGCCTGTAAAAGAGTATAGTTCCCTTAAACTGAATATATTATACAATTATGTTTGAGGCAGGGACACCTTCTATTACAAGAAACTAGAAACACTTGAGAGACGAATTCATTATTGGTGTAAACCTCTGTGTTTCAAAAAAGCATGCTGGATGTGAGCACAGAGCATTTCCTGAAGCTTAATAATCATCTAAGTTTAATGCTGGCCTTCAGCAGTCTCATGATTAACATTTCCAAGCAGGTCATTAATCCCTAGGAAATGCTCAGTATTTTGATTGCTGTTTGCTTAATTGAAGAAGTGAATAATTTAGTAAAGGATGATTACACGAATTTGAACAAACAAAAGACTGTTTTTCTAAGATGCACAGTGGCACCCTCTAGTGAGCACACTTGGTAAATGTAAAAAAGTTAAAATAATTTAGATTTTAAAATGCAAGGTTTTTTAGATTTGACATAGGTTTTGATTAGGAAAAGAAAGTATCTTTTTGTAAAAGGAGAAAAATAAACTAATATATTTTCAGAATGTGAAAAAACCCCACACAGATCTAAAGTAGATGACTTTCTTCAGAAATATGTAAATTCTCATTTTATGATAACGTTGTAAAATTTAACATTGTAACAATGAAAACTTTTGTTTTAAAAAAACCTCTTTTCTGTTTTTGCAGGTCAGAAAGGGTTCTTTGTTTGAAATCATTTCCTTTCCAGCGAAGACTGCTTTAACTAGCCTAATATATGCTTCATATGCAGTACTAATTTATTTGGTAAGTTAAGAAAATTAGTAGAACCTAGAAACAAATATACTTATTTTACATAACGTTAAAGATATACTGTATAGTCCATTCATAAACCAAGGTACTATTCTATTGTTACACAAAATAATTTTACATTAAAAGTTTACTTTTCTGAGGAGCCATATCAATCCACCAAAAACTGATTTGCTTAAATAACTAAAATTATTTACTTTTATAAAGTTTATTAACATTTGGTAAAAACATTTTGTTTTTTTTTTTCCTTTAGCTACAGTTGTTTTCTTTCAACCACTGTGCCATGGCTGACTAAAGTTCCCTATTCCATCATTTAGGTCTATGATTTTGGGGAACACAAATATTAATGTATTTTGAATTACAAGCACTGTAATTCAAAAGTGTTCATTAAAAAGCATGACAAACATATAAAGGATTTTATAAATTCTAAGGGGTTACTTTCTTTTAATCCATTGCCATTTATACTTTACTTTTTTTAAAAAAAGCAGAACATACAAAGAGAAAGTACATAGCTTGAAGAATTATCACAAAATCTATTAATCTATGTACCACACAGGTCAAGAAACAAAACATTAACATCATTCTAGAAGCCTCTTTCTTGCTTTCTTCACAATCACTGACCTCTTCTATAAAGACAACCACTATTTGACTTCTAATACAATAGACAGTTTTGAATTGTATGTAAATGAAATCATATACTATATATTATTTTGTATTTGTCTTATTTTGCTCAACATTATTATTGTGAGACTCAGTCCTTTGTTGCCTGTAGCAGTAGTTTGTTGATTTTCATTGCTGTGTAGTATTCCATTGATTGAATACATTACTATTTATCCATTCTACTGTTGAACATTTAGATTATTTATAGTTTTGGCTATTGTGAATAAAGTTGCTATGAATATACTCATACATATGTTTTGGTGAAATTTCTGGACCATAGAATATGCATGTGTTCATCTCTAGTAGATATTGCCAAGCATTTTTCCAGAATGGTTTTAGCAACTCATCTCAGCAGATTATGAGTCCCAGTTGCTCTGTATAATCACTGACACTTGGTATTGTCAATTTTTCCATTTTAGTCATTCTTGTGGTATGTAGTATTTATCACATTGCGGTTTTAATTTGAATTTCCCTGATTATTAATGAGATTGAGTACCTTTTAATATATTAATTGGACATATGGATATAATCTTTTCTGAATTTCTGTTGAAGTCTCTTCTCATTTTTCTATTGGAAGTTGTCCATCTTTTTATCATTGATTTGTACTTTTTAAATGTATTCAGGAATAAGCCCTCTTTTGGTGACATAGGAGCAAATTTCTCTTACTCTGTAGCTTGCCTTTTTACTCTTTTAGCACTGTCTTTTAAAACAGAAGTTCTTAATTTTAATGTATCCCAATTTATCAATCTTTTCCTTTATGTTAAGTGCTTTTGTCTTAATTAGGGAATCTTGATCTACACTGAAGGTCGTGAAACTACACCCTCTGATATATTCTAGGAGCTTTATTATTTTACCTTTCATTCTTAGATTTATAATCCATTTGGAATTGGTATGAGGCAAGGGTCAAATTTTTCCTCCATTAGAATCTTAACTGAGCCAACTCAATTTATTGGTGGGGAGGAGACATTTTCCTATTGCCCAAGAACACCTCTTTTGTCATAAATTAAGTATCCTTATATATGTAGATCTGTTTAGAGACTCTCCATTCTGTTCAGTTGATATATTTGTCTATTCTTGTACCAATTCAACACTGTATTATTTGCAGGAGCTTTATAATAAGTCTTGATAACTGGTAGCATAAGTCCTTTTTCCAATCCATGAACATGCTATATCCCTCTATTTACTTAGGTCCTCTTTCATTTCTCTTAATTTTTATGATAGAGGTCTTACACATTTTTGTTAATATTTTTTGATCATATTGAAACACACAATAATAAAGATTAACTTTTTCCTATAATCTATAGATTCAGTGCAGTCCCAATGAAAATCTGAGCAAGTGTATGTAAGTTGACTAGTTTATTCTAAAATTTATAGGGAAATGCAAAGGGTCAAGAATAGCCAAGACATCCTTGAAAAAAAAAGAATGCAAAAGAACTTACTTTTAAACATATTTACAGTTTTTTTTTAAAAAAACTGAATTTATCAAATAAATATTTTGGAAGTGTTTTAAATTATTGAGATGTGCTCAGTATCTTAAATGTGAATCTCATACAGAATTGACATTCAACTGAACTAGGACGCAAATATGCTGCAAAAAATGGGTGGGATGAACTGGCTAAGGTGAAACTAAAACAAACTAGACTAAAAGCAAAATTAAACACTGATTTCTCAAAGGCTTTTGAAATCATCTCACATGATTTGTCACACCATAAACTTTCTAAATCGGTAACATAAACAATTTTTGGTGACCTGGTAACTGGTCATATATGCGTCCAAGGCCCAGGAGAGGTCAGGGCTGGAATTATGGTATTTTGAAAGCAAATAACATATATGTTAGAAGTCAATAATATATAAGGTGGAAGTTAAGTTGGAATCATGCCAAGTGAAAAGAGTAGAAAGTTGACAGGAATGTGAAGAACAGCAACATTTAACGTGAGCTAAGAAGAAATCTATGAAGGAGACAACGATCAGAAAAGTCAGAAGAGAATCAGGAGAAATAATGTCAAGGAAATAGAGACTCAGGAAGTTGTGAGTGGTTGAGTGTCAAATACAAGCAGAAAAAGTCAAGTAAAATAAAGATTTGAAAAGTGTCCATAAGATCTAGTTGTAAAGATGCTGGAGTTAACCACCTTGAGAACTATTTCAGTGGTATGATGGGATAAGGAAGACAAAAATAAGCAGGCTTTGGAGTAAAGAGATGATAAAATGGAAAGCAGAATGTAGACTCTTGTTTGATCAAGAAAAGAGAGAGGATGTAGCAGTCAAGAGGGAAACAGGGCCCCAGGAATTTTTAATTTTTAAATTTTAGGATAGGAGATACTTGAGCATGTTTCAGGGTGCAGAGGAAGAGGCAGTCAAGAAGGAGAAGTTGAAGAGGTAGGGAATAATTGACAGAGAAGATGGTAGGGTACAGGTTAAAAGCAAGGAAAGAGATACTGACTTTGATCAAGACCCTTCATTTTCTGAGACTGACACAGAAGTGGTTAGAATGGGCACAGATAAAATTTTGTAGGTGAGGGAAGAAGAAATGTATCAAATAGGATAAGGCTTCCCAACCTTTTTTAACAGCATGGCATAGATAGAAAATGATCATATTTGGGATAAATGGATGAAGCAGTTTGTAGCTGGAAGTGATGGACATCAAGGTTTATAGCTCTAGATTTGGATATACCCAGATGCAAGTAACAAAAAATACCTGACAGTGCCTTAATCGATAGACATTTAAATATCTCACTTAACTAGAAGTCTGGGGTTAGGCAGTTCCCTGGTTTGTACAGTGGATCTACACATTATCACGGACCCAGGGCCTTTCCATCTTTCTCTTCTGCCATCCTGTTTGTTGTTCTTGGTCCTTTGGTTTGTTGCCTCATGCTCAGGCATCACATCCATATCAGTGTCCAAAGCAGGAAGGAGGGCATAGGTAGAGGCAAAAGATAGTCTTTCTTTTGTATAGGAGGAAAAACTTTCCCAAAAATCCTTCCTAACCTCCTCCTCAGCAGACATATTTTATTTCGTTGGCCAGAATATGGCCACACACTAACTGCAGGGAAGTGAAGGAAAGCATTTGGTGTTCCCACATTCTACAGTGGGAGGCAGGCAGGAGAGGAGGCAGCAGGCGGTCAGGAGGAAATTGAGGCTGTTCAAACTCAGGCCCTCAATCTGTTCTCTGTTACCCTCTTTAGGCAAATCTTCTAAGTGTTTATAGCTTATTATGTCACCTAGAGGCATCTCTTTGGTAAAATAAGCTAGTATAGGTCTTCTCATATTTCATGGATTTTATTATTCTTGTTGCTTGCCTTAAATACTTGGCATTATCATCTTCATCATTAGTAAACTTAAGTTTAACAGATACAGTTCTTAGTGATTATCAATCTTTGAAGTTATTTTTCTCTATATGTTTTGTCTTGACACTCCTCCTTAAAAGTACTGAATGGCATTTTTTGAGGGAAATTGGATCACGTTTGCTTAGAAATCATTGATCTACTGGCTTACCAAATGTTTACAAAAATGTTTGTGCCCTCCAGTTGTACATATAGGTATAAGCAAAGTCGAGGGAGAAAAAAATACTTTGAGATATTACCAGAATTTGGGGACAAATTCTGTCTCTCAGAAAATGTTTCATTTAATTAAATCAGAGGATAAAGATGCAAAACATCTAATGAATTGGGGAAAAAAGATGTAAAGCATGTCTTTATTGAAGCATACTAGGTTTTAATTTTCTTTCTAGACTGTGGTGTAGTATATATAGAACAAGGACTCAATCTCCTGCTGTTTATCATGTGCCAGGGGTTCCTGAATGGAAGTACTTCTCTATTAGAATATGCACATCAATGACTTCATGTTGAACATTTTATTGGACTTTTTATCTATAAGTTTAGTAGCTTAAAAAGAAACTTTACTTTTCAAAAATTTTTTTTTGTTAGGCAGTCTGTGTTAATGCTGTGCTGGAGAAGGTAAAGAAAATTTTCCAAGAAGAAGAATCCATAAGGCAAAACAGAGAGGAGAGTGAAAATCTTAGAAATGCCTTTTCTGAACCTGTGCTTTCTGAGCCTGTGTTTCCTGAAGGTGAAATCAAAGCAAAACCTTACAGGTCTTTACCGGAGAAGCCAGACAATATTTCAGATCGCCCCAAACTCCCTGCTAATAAGTTGAGTAATAAGATCCAGGTTTTACATTCTGTGTTTGACCAATCAACTGAAATGAATCAGTAAGCAAATGTGAACATAAATATCACTGAACAGAGCTTAAGAGTTATCTATCCAATGACCGTTCATCTGACAAAATTAGGAAACTAATTTTCATACACTGACTGTTCTGCTTTAAAAAAAAGAGGGGGGATACTAAACGTCATTCTCTAGTATTTATATGGTAGAGAAAATAAAACGAATCTTGATGTATGACTATATGAATATGATGTATGACTATAGAATATATGTATATGATATTTTTTAATGAACAAGAAAATGTACCCTTTGGTGGGTTAGACTTTATGCTGTGGTTTATAATATGGGTGTATTTATAATACATTTATGTTTTTATTTAAGACTTGTTTCAAGTATCTTTCTACTTATGTATCTGGGAGGGAAAAAACCCTTCCTATCAAAACGCTACGTATCTTTTTCAGAGATAATAAAAGGATATTTATTTTCTATCTACAGGCTGCATAGTTTGAGTCTGCCTATTATCAATTATTTAACAACTCATCTGTAAAGTTATGAAGGACTTTTAATTCATTGATGTCATAAATTTATAAAACAAAATATTCACAAACTGATGGGAAGATTTCTGTATATGAGGACAGGACATGACATAACATTTTTTATTTCCACATTTAGAGGAACAAATTTAGAACCAGAAATCATGTCCCTATTACTCATTTTTGCCATTGAATCCTGAGAGAAAAGGCTTCTGTAATTGGCCCTGCAAACCAGGGCCATGGTTTTGCCCACAGGAGGTACTTTGGTTTCTTCCATGCATTTTAAATTCTGGATGTGTGTTAAGACCTGATTGGTCATTGGAGGATTAGCACCTGATATAATAGCCTGGGATGTACCCATCCTAGAGATGTGCATTTCCTGTACCTGGTGAGTAGCTGCTGCCAAAAACAGTATTTATAAAAAAAAAGCCCAACCCTGGCTCTTTAGTAGTAGTCTGAGAAATGAGTAACAAGTGTTGTATTACCTCATGCTACCATATTCTAACAGAAAAAGAAGTGCAATAATATGTAGCAAAGGGCTCTATAAGCAGAGCCTTAATGACACATACTTTATTCACTTATTTTTATAATAAACAAGGGAAAGAGTCCAGGTAGACCCCTTAGAGTGTTAAGTTTTAGGTTTGGAGCCTTAATTCAATCCTATGCCACTAACAAGTTTACTGTGCTTTGAGACTGGGTTCCAATCTTGACAAACAGCTTTTCTCACTCTGAATTCATAATCTACTCATCCTAGTTCTTTCTGGCCCACCTACACTTGTATTCTACTATGTGCTGCTGAGTTTTGGATGATCAGCACCCAGGGTGTTACAGTACAGGGTGGGCACAGGCAACCAGAACAGCACTGGCCATAAATAACTGGCGTGGTAAAATCAGGGTGAACCAACTGAACATCACCCCTGCCTGTGAACTCAGCAGAAAGGACTCTGAGGAACAACACCCCATGTCTTTTCTCTCCGTAACATTTACATGAAACACTTAGTTGTACACACATGCACAAAGTTTTCTAAATATAAAAAACCCTTTATTCGAAAATTTCATACAGGCATGCAGAGTACTTTGGCTCACTAAATAGGAGACTTCACGTCTCTCATGGCTGGGCAGCAGCTGTGTTTTCCTTACTTTGAGACTGTCTGTCTTGACTGGAGACAAACTGAACCAAGGTTTATTTGGTTTTGATGTCCAGCACATTGATAAGTTTATTTTTATATTCAGCATGTAAATTGATTCCATTTTTGGAGGCATTTTTTAAGTGTAAAAAGTCTGCTGTACATTTGGAAAAACTGAACAGTCAAGACTTAAGCATTTCAGTGTATTTAAAGTTTACCTAAAAAAAAGTTAGAATAACAATTAGATAGGGGAGGCGTGGAATGCGTGGAAGTATCAATGGAACCAGAATGAAAGACTGGGCATAAGTGTTGAAGTGGGGTGATGAGAGTTTATTATTTGACTTTGTATATATTAAAACTTTTCTGTGATGAAGTCTGCTATATCAAATAGGGATTTTCCCCCAAAAACTTTTCTTAGATCGTATTTATTACCTTTTCTTCATTTTGGTTACTCAAAATTATTTTCATCCTTCTTAAAATGCACATTCCACACCCATTACCTTCAGGTTCTAATCAATCCAGAGGATTTGATGACATGTATTCTATATATCCTGATGGTAATCCTTACATCATACTAAGTACATGTGCTTCTAGGATTTTTAAGGAAAAGTAATAAATGTGCCTATGTTGAAAAAATTAATCATCTTTGGTATTGAAGCAAGGTTAGTCTAAAAATATTTTCAAAACATACACATTTTTCATTGCCATGTAATTTTATCAGGAGGAACTCTTAATTACTTTGAAGTCTCCAGTGGCATAAAAATCAGAGTCACACTTAAAAGGTTCTTTAGAAAGAGTCACATAAATATTCCCATTGTCCACTGTCACTTTATGAATCCTTTGTTTTATTCCTTTGGAGCACCACTCGGGTTTTGCTGATGGATCTTTAGGGTTTATAGACTGATATAGTCCTTCTCCTGTTGCCAAAGTAATTTTGTATTTATGCCAGGGGCAAACTATACATGGTCGTCCGTCAAAATCCTGGAGAAGGAAATAATTGATTTAATAGTCTGACACTTCCAACATTCACAATAAACCTGAGACTCAGAACAGAATCTTTTGCAGAAGAACCAAGTTAAAGAACAGGCCAGGTTCTCTTTTATGCTCATTTACAAATTATTCGGCATAAGGCAGAACCTAATCATAGCAGTCATCAAGTCCCTTTTGCAGCTGATTAGAAACCCAGTGTATTAGAGCTCTGTCAGAAGATAACTAGCCGAGGTGACTATATCATGTGACTGTAGCTATGCTGTTATCTATTAGATGTGAAGGTCACTTCCTTTACAGAAATGAGGCAGGGGCTTCAAGGTCTTCTAAAGGAATTTTCACCAGCTGCTGGAAGAATGGTAAGCTTCAGATATAAATTCAAGAGAGGTTACTAAAGGCATGAGTGCATATGTTAACTGAAGAGCAATTTATGATCCAAAGTAGTCAATTCTCAACTTTTTAACTGTCTTAAAGCAGTGCTTCTCAAATTTTAAAGAGCAGGGGAATCACCTGGATCTTGTTTAAATAACAGATATTGTTTAAATTCAGTATTCCTAGGGCGGGCAGCAAGAGTCTACATTTCCGAGAAGCTCCCAGATGACACCAATGTTGCTGGTCTACGGGCCATACTTTGAATAGCAAGGTTTTACAGTTCTCCTTATCGTCTGAAACCGACGGAAATTCTTGCACATTATTATCACCAGGTGCCTACATTTTTTTTCTCTACACCAAAAGTGCAGGAATACTGATATTGTACCCCCACAGAACTGTCAGCAAACATTCACATTTTCATAATTCATAAATTCATAATTTAAACACACATATGTCCTTTAACATGAGGACAGGTGTGGAAGCAGGTAGATATCAAGTGTAGAGAGAGTGGAACACTAAGTTTAAGCTTGTACTTTGTACCAGTCAGAGCGAGAGAGAAAGAGATTCAGTTTCATAAAGCGAAAAATAAGAAATTAGGCAGCTCGTCTGGGAATGCAAAGCAGTAAGACTGTTTCCCCATTCATTCCTCAGTTAAGCCTTCAAAGTGTGGTCTCTTTCTTAAAATATATATATATATTTATTTTTATTATATTATAAAAGTAATGTATACTCATTGGAAAAAATTCAAACTGTGCAGAAGTATATAAAGTAAAAAGTGAATGTTATTTTTTACTTAAAAAATTGGATCTCATTAGACCTATTATTCTACGACTTGTTTTCACTCAAAAATATATTGTTGACATCCCTCTATACCAATACATATAGATCTGCCTCATTAATTTAATGGTTGCATAATATTCCATAGCAGGGTATTCATAATTTATTTAAACTGTTTCCTATTGTTAAAATATTTAGGTTGCCTTCAATTTTTCGTTACAAAACATAATGCTACAATGAACATCTCCTATATATATATACTTACACATTTGTGCAATTATATCTGCAGGGTGGATATCTCAGAGTATAACTGCTAGGTTAGAAGACATGAGTGTTTCTCATATTTATCTTGCAACAGTTTTCTTTACATTGCATGGTTGTGAATTCCTAGAATATTAGCAATTATACTCAAAGTATTAAAATATAGTTCAAACCCAAATATAAATTATTTTTGAATACAGAATGAAATAAAATAAGACTATAAATAGGAAACATCTGAGTTTGTTGAGAATAGATTTAATTTTACATACCTCTATTTCTCCCAAATGCAAAGGTCCTCCTGAGTCTGAAAAGGAATTGAACATTACATCTAGTCACTAAAAAACCCTGAAATTTTGATAGTTTTATGGTTAGGAAACAAATACAAGATTTAAAAATGAAAAATAAAATCTTACGGTAACAGCGAATATCCATAGCATGATATTCTCCTTTGTGGTAGAAAATGACCACTTCTCTATCATGGACAACAGCTGTCATTCTTTCAGATTTTTTAATGTCATCTTCTCTGCCAACACAGACAGAAGAATATTCCTTTATTTCAGGATCTTGTTCAGTGTCATCAAGATCCATGCTAGCTGAACCAAAAAAAAAAAAAGAAAGAAAAAGAAAATTGCAAGTGTTCTTCACTAGTTTGGCTACAACGTAACTCACAGAGATAATCATAAGAGAAGTCTGATATCTCTGAGACTGATGGAGGCATTTTTTTTGGTAGCTCTATAAAATAAAACATTTATAAATACTGGATTACAGTCATGATTTTGAGTTAGAGACTCTTAAAGCTTGCCAAAATGAGGCAGGACATCCCACTTTGACAGTGGACTTGTATTAGATTCATTTCAATGTGTAAGATTGATATTTCAGAACTCCAAAGGCACAGAGACTAAAATTCCACTCTCCTTTTATTCCCTATCAAATTCAATGCTAAACACATCTTGTTATTATCAGTGTTGTTTTCAGCCTTCTGTTGAAAGCAGATTCTTTGATAGTACGAACAGGTTTGGACCCCGTGGTTGAGGTGGCTCACCTGGTTTTGCCTGAAGCGGACAGCCAGCTTCTGCAGATCAACCAGATAACTATTCCAGCAGAAGAGGATAGGTGTGAATGGACACCTTTCATTTTCTTAATTCAGACAGAAATTGTCACTACTTTCTCCTGCCTTATTTGAGCAGTCAAAAAGATGACTTTCTCTTCAATTAATTTACAGAAGTATATAAACCCCTATTTCTAAACAAAGAAGTTTTGATAGAGAATTTGCAGGTATTCTAAATATATTTTTTCTCAGCACAGATATTTAGCCTATTTCTTTGAAAGCAACTCTTTCAAATAGACCTTCTGTATACTTTAGGAACAAATTATAGTCTGTTAATTCCATATGAGAAGGAAACATCAGGGTCAGGGGTTTCAGGCTCCATACAGAGGATTTTCCTGAGGGCTTCCCAAATGGGGGTATTTGAGGGTTTTTTTCTCTGATAATTTCTGAATAAAACTATATATCCTGTTTGCGAAGAATTTCTATATTTATTCCTTCTCCACTCCTAATCCCAGATCTATCCTATAATTCCTACCCTTCTTCCATTAAAGTTGCTATCCCAAAGTTTCTGGAAACATTCCTGCTTGTCTTCTCTATCTCAGGATAGAGATTGTGGTGGTCTGCAACTTTTAAAAAGTGTAAAGAACCATGTAAAATCTTATGTTAAGGTTGACAAAGAGCTTTAACCCCTAGACAAGAGCATATTTTTAATCTTTGCATGTAATGAAATAAAAATCACAAGACAGAAACTGAGACCATTCAAAGGGTTTTGCCTCTCCTTTTTTCCCCTAATAATTACATTATCAGATATCCCTGCATGGTTTCTTCGCTTTGCTGGAGAAGGGGAATCTTTCAACCCTCTGGACAATATCCAGCTCTGCAAATGGCGTGAGGCAAGCTCAATGCACTATGTAGGTAGACAGGAGAGAGGCTGCCTGCAACACTCAGGCATGAGATCCTGTGTACACCTGGACCATTATCTCAGAGAGGGCTACTTCAACTCCTTTATTATATGACAGAAATTAAAGGGCCATGGTCACATCTAATCACAATCTACTTTTATCTTTGGGACACTGATGATGAGTTTCTCTATAATCTATTTAGGAAGGAATATATGTTTGAAAAAGCAAGCAGGCAAATTTTCAAGGAGTAGCTGTTGACAATAATCTTCATCACAGCAGAATTACAAAATAAAAATAAAACTTTCAAAAGTAGATCTTCAGGGGCCAGCCTGGTGGCGTAGTGGTTGAATTTGTGCACCCTGCTTCAGTGGCACAGGGTTCACAGGTTCAGATCCCAGGTGCAGACCTACACACTGCTCATCAAACCATGCTGTGGCAGAGTCCTATATACAAAGTGGAGGAAGACTGGCACAGATGTTAGCTCAGGGCTGATCTTTCTCACAAGAAAAAAAAATGTAGATCTTCAGATTCTCCTCCTGCAAAGCTCTCCTTCCTTGTTAGAGATGATCATTCATTTGACAAATACTTTCTGAACACCACTATGTGACTGGCACCTCAAGGAAGTAAAACAGATAAAGTCTCCGCCTTCCTAGAAATTATATTCTAGTTGGTGAGACCAAGAATAAGTAAACAAATACACAAATAAGATAATTATTCACTATCATAAGAGCCATGAAGAAAATGAACTGGGTAATATGAGAGAGAGAAACAGAGGGAGGTGATTTTGCAAAGAATGAGCTGGGAAGGTGACTCTGAGATGACAGCTGAGCTGAAACCTGAAAAATGCAAATGAACTAGACGTGCTAGGAGACAGAGGAAGAGAATTCCAGGCTGAAGGAACAGCAAATACAGAAGCTTTAAGGAAAGAAAGAAAATAAAAAAGCTTGGTTAACCTGAGGAACAGAAAAGAGACTGGAGCATAATGAGTGAGACTGGTGAGGCAGGAGCCAGGTCATGCAGCACAGTGTGTGGATTTTATTCTAAGAGCAATGGGAAGGCACTGAAGGGTGGAAAGCAGGGAAGGGTGACATGATCTGTTTTTAAAAGAATGCTCTGGCTGTGTGGAGAATGGATTGTAGCAAAAGTGGAAGCACAGAAATCAGAAAGCTACTGTGTGGCCCATGGGAGAGAAGATGGTGGCATGGACTAGGGTGTTGACTGTCAGGGAGAAAAAGTAATAACAACAACAACAACAACAACAATAATAGCAGTAGCAACAATTATATTGGGATAACTACATGTCAGGACTGTTGTAAGTCCTTACATTTATTAACTGACTTAATCCTCCAACACATTACTACAAAGAAGGTATAATTTCTTTAATTTTACATTGAGAAAACTGAGTGAGGCACAGAGAGTTTGGGCTGATGAACTGGAACGAAAGTTCTACAGAAAAATAAATAAGGACAGCCCCCAGGTTTGTGCAACTAGGTAGACCGTGACTGTGATGGGAAAGACTGAGAAAGGAATGGTACTTAGCAGGAACGGAAAGTCAAGAACTAGCTACATTTTGCACATACTGAGTTTAAGGTACCTAAGAGACATCCAGGTGGAGATATCAAGTCAATGGTCAGATACATCAGACTAGAGTTGAGAATCACCAAGAGATGAATCTGGGAGTTTTCACGGTATGGAATTCAATGGAACCACTTGGAGAGGCAGCGTAGACAGGGAGAAGGGTCTAATACAATTCCTGAAGCACATCAACATTTAGAGGTCAGGTGGAAGACAGGCTGAAGACAAGCAAGACCAGGAGAGTGTCCAATCTATTGCTAATCAAATGAAATTCATTCACTGCTCACTTCTCTACCCTATATGCTCCTCAAAAGGCAAATAAATGGTAACCCAGCCAAAAAGGCAGCCAGCGAGGTAAAATCCATTCCAATCCTGGCCACCTCTATGTATTAATTAATGAATAATACATGAAGAAAACATGGGCTTCCTAGGAAACTCTGTCCCAAAACATTGGTTGTTTCAGAAAAGAGCTGGGCCAACCCCAAACCCTTTTCTCCTTCTGACTACACTTACTCCCTAAACCTCCACTTTCCTAGAAATCAAATACTGGTTAACATCCAAGTAAGGGCTTACAACCAGAATAACTATTACTACTCTCTTTTCCCTATATTTCTAAAGTTTGTCTCCTGTTATACTCCTAAATATCCTTTTAGCCAAATACAGAAATTTAAAGGTGGGAAAAATTAAGACAAGAAATCTCTCAATATTGTTCATAGGGACTGGCTCAAGGGTCCACTCTACATAGATTCAATCCAGTCCTTGAATCAAAATAATGATTCATATACATCACTGTATAACATTCAGGAGTCATTCTTTAAAATTCAAAGTTAAACACATAGCCTTAAACAAGGCATATATGTGTATTTTCAACCCAAAGTAACTCTTCAGTCATAACATCTCAATAGATGTTTATGTCAGACACAAACACAAAAACAAAATGTAACAACAACTCTAAAGGTTGTGGCAAGGCTAGATTTTACTCAACATTTTCATTTTCAGTTCCATTTTAACAATTTCATCATTTTATAGATATTTCATCAGAGCAGAAAGTTCCAGATAACTTGAGAGGTATACAGCTTTGCTTTATACAAGATAAGGAGTTACATATGGAAAAGGAAAGGAAGGAACTGAAAGTGACAGGCCATGTTAGCTGTAGAGACCCAGATGCTGTTAAACATTAGGAAGTTTGCCATGGCATACTCATCATTTTTAACACACATACACTTGTCTACAATTTAAGATATTTAACAAAATTATAAATCATGTCAACCACAAATAAATATTCTAATTTTAGGAAGATGATCCTTCCTAATCTATATCCTCTTCAAATACAGTAATATTGTCATATTTCACAGGAAGTTATACAGAATGATTATACAGAATGATGAATGATTGATCAATAGGAACTAGCCATTCTAATTTCACTTGTCTTAGGTTAACATTTTACATACAAACACATATTAGACTTCTTTAAAAGGGGCACTTGGACGTTGATGTACACAGCTTAGACTCAATCCCTCCCAACAAGAAGGAATTGTTACATGGCAGTGCCAAGAGGCTTCAGGCCTTCTGATGGCTTCTTTTTGTATATTTTAAATATAAAATTTTTATAAATATTTATTTAATCCTGTATGACTGACTAGAAGTTTGAAAATGCTAGGAGGAAAAGAGCATGGCTCATTTAAAAAGTAGCTTTAGACGCCACCCCCCTGGCCAAGTGGTTAAGTTCACGCACTCTGCTTCGGCAGCCCAGGGTTTCACCGGTTTGGATCCTGGGTGCGGACCTGGCACCGCTCGTCAGGCCATGCTGAGGCAGTGTCCCACATAGCACAACCAGAGGCACTCACAACTAGAATACACAACTATGCACTGGGGGGGCTTTGGGGAGAAAAAAAAGAAGACTGGCAACAGATGTTAGCCCAGGTGCTGATCTTTAAAAAAAAAAGTAAGTTTATAAAACAGAAATTATTATTTAGAAGTAAAATCTCTATGTGAATATGTTAGGAGTGAGCTTTAGAAAGAAGAAATTTATATATTACTATTTTGAGCCATAAGGAAGGCAGCTATTAGATATTACATAAGCCTGGACTCCAAAACTCAGGTGTAGGATGAGGGATGTTCGTGTGTTGGGGTGTGTGTTGACAGGGAGAGAGGGGAGCTTTGAGTTCAACATATAAATGAAAGCATAACACAGACCAAGCTTAGGAAATTACAGAGATGTCAAATTTGTACTCTGAAGTTTGCATTGTTAACCCTTGCTCCAACTAACCTACTTTTTGTAAAAATGGAAAAAATAACACAGATGTTCTTTAAAAAAATTATTTCACAATAAAAAAAGCAAAAATATAGTGTTTTTAAGAAAAGGCAAAGAGGACCATGGCCATGATTTTCTGGATTACCCATGGCTGACAGGAGGCTGGATTATTACATCTTTAAACAGTTATCTGGTGTTACTTGATTTTGGCAGCTGCCCAAAGTACACAAACTGCTCGAGGGGTAGTATTTACGTTCACGTGTTAGACGTGCAGCCTTTATCACATTTTGTCACAGAACAGACACAGGGGCAATAATGATAAGAAAAATGGGAATAGACAGATGAACTGAAAGAGGGGGAAATAGGCTGAAGAAAAAGAAAGGAAAAAAATGTGGCCTTTAGAACATACATAACCAACAAAGGATTAAGATTCAGAATATATGAAGAACTCCTATAAACCAGTAAGGAAATGCCAAATAACCACAGAAAAATGGACAAAAGACACAAACATTTCACAGATGAGGAAATCCTAAGGGCCAGCAATCACATGTAAAGATGCTCAACCTCACTAGTAGGAAAATATAAAAGAAACGCAAAAAGCAAAGTCACAAATAGGATACTATTTTCTATCCAACAAACTGGCAAAAAATTTTACCATGTATTGGTGAGGATATGGAGCAACTGATGGTGATGACACCAATTGGTGCTATCCCAGTTTGGCATTATCCAGTAAAATTGAACATATTTATGATCCAATAATCCCACTTTAGGTATATTCCAGAGAAATATGCACAGGTACTGTGACACATACACAAGAATGGTTGTAACAGCAAAAGACAGGAAACAACTCAAAATCCATCAACAGTAGAATGGATAGTTTTTATATTCAGGCAATGGAATGCCGTGTAGCAGTGAAAAACATATAGCTACATCAACCTGAGTTAATTTTAAAAATGTAACTTGAAAAAAATTGAAAAGAATTCAGAGTATGCTTCCATTTTTATCAAGTGCAAAACCAGACAAAACCAAACAATATATTATTCACGGACATATGCATATTGGGTAAATTTATGAAGAAAAGCAAGGGGATAGTAAACACAAAATTTCCTAAATATCTCAAAATACTACACTTATTCTTATATTTAAAATTACTCTTTTTCAATATTTAAGTTGTATCCTACTTTATAAATGTGTAGCAAATGACTCAAAATCCAAGAAAAAGGGGATAAAATGGCACTTTCTATCCTCAGAGAACGCGCCTGTGCATGGATCATGAATGGACTATTGGAGAATTTTGTACAGCTTATTTCAAAACTTGGCATTAGAGGGGGAAATAAATGAGCAACTCTCTTTTTTTTCCAGGCAAAAACTAGAAAAGAAATACTAGTATCAAGCAAGTAACAAAATACATGAGATGTGGAGTAGCATCAAAAGTCAATTTCTCCCTGACTCCCAAACAAATGAGAACCAAATACAAGTGTCAGCTGCTTCGAACATACAGCCTTTGCAGGGTTTGCCCTAACCAAGGAAAACTGTAGCGAACTTTGCAGGGGCTGATAAGAAATAAGCAAAGAAAGCTGGGGCTAAACGATAAAGGTTTCAGAGAACTATGATTACAGCCTTGCATTTTGCTTAGAAAAGTATTATCTTATCCTTCAAACAATTGTTCCCTTCATGCATCATAAATGGTTCTATTTACTTATGATATATTGTGACTATTTATAATTCACACCCATATTATTCTTAATTAAATGTTGTGAATATCACCATCCATTCAGAAAACAATGAGTCCACGTGTTCACCTTCATTTCTGTTACTTTGATGCACTATTCCTAAGCTCCCACACAACTACTTTGAGTCGACTTTAAGATAGTAGAATCTTAACTAAATAAAAACAAGGTGAAAAATTAAACGGCTTATCCAGTTTGGGGGCTAGAATAACAAAACTTCCTTCTGAAAAATTTAGCTGTTTTGTCCTAAAACAATATTAATAAAGAATAAAATAAATAATATAGAATAAATAATAATAAATAAATAAAAAATAAAGAATAAAGAATAAAATAAAATAATAATATTAATAAAAATAAAAATAAAATATTTCTTTTGCCTGTGCCTAAAATTAGATTTCTAAAGACGCAAACACCACATAAAATGACAAATCAGCTAAATGGATCCTCAGTCTTTATTAAGATACTTTTCCAGCATAGGAATCCATTCAGGGTGGACTTAAAAAAAACATAACAAGTTTCCATAAGACACTGGAGACAAAAGAAATACGAAATGAAATGAACTTACTTGTTCCTCCTCTTGAGCACTGACTAAGGTGCTTTCACTAAGTCTGGGGACTTGGCCACATCATCAGAATGCACAGCTCCAGGGTGACATCCTTGCTTTTAGGTTCAGAGAAGAGAAATGCCTTAGACAGTCGTTTTGTATCTCTTTGGATGGCAGAATAATAGATAAAATCAGTTATCCTTCGGTGTCACTCCTTACACCCTCTGCATGTATGAGTTCTTTAATAGTCACAAAACCGCCAAGGGGTAAGGATCATACCAATTTTCCTGATGAGGAAACTAAAGGGAAAGGACCTTCTTTAACAAAAGCTTACCCAAACTTCTCCGTAGCGCTCAAGATTCAAACCCAGATCTTATGAGTCTAAGTTTTGTGGACAGTGATATAGAAATCTTAACGCTGCATCTAAGCAGAGCCACGGATTTAGAAAAACACGTGGGCTGCAAGTACACTATCTGGAAGGTACAAAACCTTTTAGCAGATTAAAGACATCTGTGTGTATATATGTGTGCGTGTATATCACTACATATATATATCACCATATATGTATCAGCAAAGATGATGGTTCTGAATTTTTTTAAATTTAGGGATGCTAACTTGCAAGAGTCGCGTCAACCAACGTTTCAAACGGACTACTTCCCCGAGAAGTTAAGGAAGTCACGCGGGTGCTGTAGAACCCGCTCCCCTCGGGGGCGGTCTTAGAGCTCCGTGGTCAGCAGGGGGTGCTCCCCGGGTGCGGCCCCCCCGGGCAGGCGGGGTTTGGGGCCGCTGGCGCGCCCGTGAGGGAGGCGGCCGAACGGGGCCGTGCAGGAGAGGAGGCGGGCCACACGTCTAGCGTCTGGAGCAGACGCGACCTGGCGGAAGGCTCAGCCCTGTTAGTGGCACCGCCACGGTCCTCGAGCTCTAACACGACTTCAAGCTCTATTTAACATCCGAGCGAAGCCGGGCCGCAGTCACACGGGGCGGCGCTCGAGAGCCCCAGGCCCGCGGGAGCGAGGCGTGCGCACGCGCGGGGCCGTCCCTCCCGCGGCCGCCGGGAGACGCGCAGCGAGGCCGGCGGGGTCGCGGGACGCCGGGGCGGGGCTTACGCTCTCAGGCGCGCGAAAACCCGCGCCGCTGTCAAAGAGCACTCGCCTGCCCCTCCGCCCTCCAAGGTGACCGAGCCCCGTGGGCGTCTGTGACTGGGCAGCAGGCTGCCCGCGGGTTAACGATTAATGAACACGGCGCCGGGGTAGCAGAGCCAGGAGCAAAAGCCACAGCTCCAGGCCGCCGGCGTCGCCGCCGGAAGCCCGAGGCCCGGCCTCCTGCCCGGCCGGAAGCAGCGGCCCTACGAGCCCCGCCCCGCGCCGCGCTGGCCGCCCAACCCCGCGGCCAGAATAGAACTTACCTTTTCCAAGTCCCTCGTTCCGCCCCCGCGAGATGCTACTGAGCCAGCCAGGGCTCCGGCCTCCGCGCGGAGCTACCCGGGGGCGGGGCGCAGCCGCCCACGTGACCCCAAAGCGCCGCCCCCGCACACTGCAGCTGGGCCCTGCTCTCTGAGGCCCCCACCTGACAGCGACCGCTGACCAACCACGCCTTGCCAGGACCTCCGAAGTGACAGTCTTAATCTTGTGTTAGACGTAGGTGGCACCAATTTATTTGTAAATGTTTGTTGATGACACCAAAGTTCAAATGCAGTCAGCAGTCTCACTTCCAGGAATTTACCTAAATAGGAATTTGCAAAAATATTTGCAAAAGTTCGTCACGATGCATGTAATCCATGTATAAAGATGTTTATTGCAAGAAAAGAATGAAAATAGCTGAAGTGATCGTCAACAGGCGAATGGTTAAATAGAATACAGTGTAGACATGTGAATTACTTTGTAGCCATAGACTCAAAGAGCAGATTTCATGAGGTAATGAATGTTAAAAAGGATGGTATAGAATACTATGTGTAGTGTGCTCTCTTTAGTGTAAATAAAAATTACTTCTCGAGATACAAATATGTAGGTATGAACGTAAGCTTTCTATTGAAAAATAAAAACAACTGGTTACTTTGGGGGGAGATAAAGGGTTTTCACTTTCATTTTTTGAACTTTGCAACTTTGTTTTTTCTCTTTATACGTCTATGAATTAAAAAACAGCAGCAACAACAAAACACTTCATACTTGTGTTCAAAGCTGGAAGCTAGGTGAGCCTGTTAGTTTTTTAGTTTCCTTGGCTATCTTCTAATGCAGTGGTTCTTAAGTCTGGCTGCACCTTACCATCGCCTGAGAGTATTAAAAAGTCATGATGCCCAGAACAATGAAATAAAAATTTCAGTGGTGAGGGGGAATCAGTTTTTTGTTTCTAACTTCCCAAGTGATTCCAGTGACCTCAAGGTTGAAAACCACAGTCTGTACTTAAATGCTGACATACTGATCTCAGATCCTAGCATGGCCCAATGGGCCTGGGGCAGCTGAAACCCAGGAGCCTTGTCCATTTACCACAGTATGCCATATAAATGCCATTTTTCCCAGGAGCCTTGACATGTAAAAGATTGAGAAGTCCAGAAGAATGCATTTGCCTCCAATGCTCAGTGTAGTTTTAGGGTGATAATAATATTTTTATGAGATAATTTCCCTTTTGACCAGTTATTTCACTGATCCATGCACAAACCAACCATGCAGGGTTTTTTTTAATTTTTTAAAATTTTTCCTTTTTCTCCCAAAGCCCCCCAGTACATAGGTGTGTATTTTTAGTTGTGAGTCCTTCTATTTGTGGCATGTGGGATGCTGCCTCAGCATGGCTTGATGAGTGGTGCCGTGTCCGCGCCCAGGATCCAAACCCATGAAACCCTGGGCTGCCGAAGCAGAGCGCACGAACTTAACCACTCGGCCGGGGGGCCGGCCCCAACTATGGAGTTTTGATGAATTGTTTTACCAAAGTCATAATAAAATATATTTAGGTTTATTATAATTTACATGATCTCTTAGCCATCCCAAATTATTTTATTCGCACACACAGGATGTCAGCAGTCCTCAGCTTGTATCATTGAAGGACTAAATAAGGTTTGCCATTTCTAACAAAAAGTCCTTTTTTGGTTTGCCATAATCTGGGAATTGAAATAAGACACATCTTAGATCCATTGACCTTAAATCTGATTTCGAATAAACTGAAGAGCTCAGTAGATATGCACGTATGTATACACAAGAAGAATGAGAGAGAAATGGAAACTTCCTTTTATCTCTACCTAAAGTATTAGTGTGGTTAGTCATGCAATCATATGAAATGCTTGGAAAGCTTCAGTGGTAGTGTGGGGTGGGGTTGGGGTGGGGTGGCAGGATAAACTACCTCTCTCCACTTTCTAGGTGCCCGTACCTGAATGCATGCACACACCCATGCAGGCACAGCCATGCAAGAGAGCTAATCTCAGGAACTCATAAAGTTCATTTGAAAGTCGTTACAGTTCAGAATAAAATTCATGATTCCTGCTGTCATTTTCCTTTTTTTTTTTTTTGCAATAGAACAGTTCCAGCCAGTGTGGACACTGCTTCCACAAAGTTCTACCTGAGGCCGTTTGGGGGCACTTTCTACCTCCTGTCTACCTGGAACCAATTTTTGTCTTCCTCTGTTCCTTCCTCCGTCGGTGCTTTCATGCTTTCCTTTCCTACTAGTGACACCTGGTGGTAGCCCTGGCATGGCTGTTGTTACCTACCACTGAAAACTCCAGCTTTTCCTCTGTGACCTTGCCGGTCAGTATCTTTGTTTATAAATAGTTTCAAATGTCCCTTTTCACCTTTGTGAGCCCCTCTCCTCTGCTCTGAGCCTCAGGCTGTTTCTAGGCAGACTTTTCTGGGACTGAGTCCTTCCTCTCAGAGGGCTTCAAAACCTACCTTCAATCCTAAGCCAAAGTCTGTCTTGTGAGCTGATGAAGACATCCATGCGCTGCTTGTTTCACTACAGAGAGGTTTAAAGAGTATCCACCAGTCTGGAACTCCTGCTACTTCAAACCAGAAAACCGTGATGACATTGCCCTTATTAGGCCATTGGGATTCAGATCATGTGAAAGTGAGGATGGCTTTAAATACCACCTATCTGCTTATGACTCCTAAATGGAAGTCTCCACACATTCGTTCGTTATGGATATCTATGTGACCTTCCCACCAGGATATTGTGGCAGAAACAATGGTGTTCACCAAACACCCCATCTACTACCCCACATTTTGCAGCCCTATGTACAGTTGGTTGAGGCCACGTGACTAGTTTTGGCAAATGGGCTAGGATTGAAAATGCAGTGTGTCACTCCTAGACAGAAGCATAGAAGAGCTCATATGAGACCTCTCCAGTCGTCTCTTTTTCTGTCACAATTGACGTTCTAGCTGAAATTTTAAGGTTGGTTTATGATTGCAACATAGCATAGTTTAACCTATCTCATAGCTATCTCCAATTTTATGTGTTCAAAATTGAAATATTTTTTCCCATAAACCTCTGTTTCCTTTGTCCCTTCCATCTCCATAAGTGACAGCACTGTCCCTCCACATGCTTAAGGTAGAAACCTAGATGCCATACTTACATCTCCCTTTTCCTCGCTCCTCCTGTGCAGAAAAGAGTTAACATAGCTAACCTAAGACTGTTCTCCTTTAAAAGCTCTGCCTGCAAGGTTGGCCCTTGGCTGATGTCTGGTAACTTGGTTGGTAAATACGCCCTACACTGATTTAAGACTTTCTCTGAATAATGAGAGTGACTCACCGTGCCTAAACTGTTTGTACAAATGATGTGATTTATGCTGACTATGATCTGCTTTTCCTCTGTTAGTCTAGAACCATGGTACATGCTAGGCAGAGGTCTCTATGTGACCAGCCCCCAATAAAAACCTCAGGTGCTGAGTCTCTAACAGGTGTCCTTGGGTGGAAACACTGCACACATGTTTCTGCATTTTTTTTTCTGGAGGAACAGTGAGCTCTGTATGACCCCTCCTGAGAGGGAGAGGGCATCAGGAAGCCTGCACATGGATTCTTCTGTACCCACCTGTGTCCTTTTTCCTTATGATCCAGCTGTGTATCCTTGCAGCATTGCTGTGATAATGTTAGCATGAGAAGAACTATTTAATGAGTCCCAGGAGTCCTTCTAGTGAATCCCTGAACATGATGTAGTCTTAGGGACCCCTATGATATTCCCCCACATCTAATCCAGCACTGAGTCCTGTCAATTCTACTTCCTAAAATGTATTTCACATCACTCTGCCCCTTTCCTTGCTGTTGTCACCACTCTGGAAGGTGCCTTCATCTTTTATTTGTGTTGGACTTTGAGAGGACCCAATAAATAACACCTTTCTTTCCTGCCTGAGTTTGGAACCAACTGAGAAATACGGGAAGAGGTCAAAGTGTAAGCTTTATTTAAATACTAAAACTCTAGATTGAGGTGCAGCCAAATGGACTTGTTAACAGTCTCCTGAATTAAATTTATGTACTCAAACTGCCATCTTCTCCCTTAGAGCTGTCCGCTTGAGAGGATGGACCAGACTGTACCCTCTCTGTAGGCACACGGATCTGTAGAAAGGAAAGGAAAGGGCTGAGCTGAACATATCAGAAAAAAGGGAGTAAAGGTTGGAGATTTTGAGATTTTCTGATTTCTTGCTCACTCCTGATTTTTATCTTCCAGGTAGAACTTTAAGTCCCGGGCATTTAGCAAATGATACACAAGCTGACCTTAAGTAGGGGGTGGAGAAGGGAGTGAGGTCAGTGAACACCAGGTAGTCTGTACTGAGCCTCAGGCAAAATACTGGCCATTAGTACCAAGCCAGACTTAACAAATGTGCACAGAGCTGCGTGGGCCCAGCAAAAGCACAGCACAGAGGGCTTTAGGTGATGTGGGCCTCAGGGGGCAGGCTCCTTGGCCTTGAACAATGTTCAGAACCTATTCATTCTACCACACTGGGTCTCAGCAGAGGTAGGGAGGCCACAAAGACCTTGGAAATCAGGCATAGCTTAGGCAAGGACTAAATTATAAGAAAAAGGTCTTTTGGTACATTGGCCTTTCAGACAGTACTGGGGAGAGTAATATTTGCTATAGTGAAGTTAATGAAACTTAAGCTTCCGTTCTCCTCACATGCATGAGCTCTTTCCAAAGTCCTCAGGGACCTTATTAATGTGTTCACATGGTCGTTCTTTATATCCTTGTAATATAATTTGGAAACACACAAAATTCAGGAGAGTAGTACAGGAAACTCTATCCCCCAACAACCATTTGAGAATATGTTGCCAATCTGATGTCCTTGTCAGCCTCTGATGCTTTAGTGTGTACTTCTTGCAAACAAGGACATTTTTCTACTTCACCACAATAGAATCCCCCCAATCAGGAAGTTAACACTAATGTATTTCTACCATCCAGTTCAGTATCAGATTGCATTTAGTTGTCGTGTGTTTTTAGCTTCCTTGTCTGGGACAGTTCCTCAGTTTTTCCTTAACATTCATGACACTGTTATTTTACAGATTATAGGCCATTTATTTTGTAGAATGTCCCTCACCTGAGGTTTATGTAATATTTCCTCATGACTAGATTCAGGTTATGCATCTTTGGGAGGAGCATCACAGAGATTGAACTTGGAGCCGTTGTAGGGCTGTCCCTCTATCCCTTCTCATTTGGCTTGAGCTAGACTCATTGCACCACCATGTGGCCATTTACCCGCCTTGGGCTCTGTCCCCCTGCTCTGTCCCACCTACTGGCTTCAGGACTGAATTGTTCAGGAAAGAAAGAGAAGAGGGAAAGGAATAGTGGTCATATGTCTCTGTAAAATGTGCAAAAGTAAGATGACAACGTCAATGGATTAAGGCCATTGTCTCTCTTTAGGCATTTTGGGGATTTGACCAAGGGGCAGTCGAGTTGGAAATACATTTAGTATGGGTTTGGTGGGATA
Source organism: Equus caballus (assembly GCF_041296265.1). Classification (NCBI taxonomy): domain Eukaryota; kingdom Metazoa; phylum Chordata; class Mammalia; order Perissodactyla; family Equidae; genus Equus; species Equus caballus. Next base: position 88,789,599 of record NC_091697.1, read on the forward strand.
TATTTATATGGTTTGCAGCCAATTCTGTGTACAGTTAAGTTTTTGGTGGCTGTCCCAGTGTAGAAACAGCTTCCAAAAATACTCCCACTGCCCACTGTGATGACTCTCCTCATATGCCGACACGCACGCAGGCCAGAGTTGTATCAAAATGTGAGCATGTGCTGTGGTGTCTGGCATAGGAAGTATGGGATCCTGGAGGAGAAACAAGATTTGAACAGATAGAGCCAGAAACTAGTCTGTGGGAAATTCTGTCTAACATCAGACTTTTGGTAAAATTGTAAGCACAGGATTCTGTTCTCCTTGACAATACACATGGGATATACTCAATAATACAGCAGGTTGATAGGAATCATGTGAAACAGGATTTATCAGAATTTCTGTGTCTGTAAGTACACAAACCTGTGCTAGGGCTACAAACAGCTTGTTTCGTTTCCTGTCAATTAAAAAATGATTGACTATGCTATAGGAAAAATTGAGTTGTCTTTCTATTCTCCTTATACTGAATATTATCATAAAATTGCTACCATACGAAGGGATGACTAAACAGTAGGTAGGCGAAAATTGTGGGTAAAAAGTATTACGGAAGTGTGTCTGGCAATTAATGCATTTTTGATATTATGTCAGTTTTTTATATTTACATTTTTTGCGATTATTTGCCCATTCTAAATAAATACTCACTTTCATTCTTAATTTTTTATTTATTATTTTGTATTCTTTTTCTTAAAAAGAGGCCCCTGCCCCCTTTTTGTGACCTGGATCTACCTTCAGCTGCATTAAAACTTCGAGGTGGCTGAGCTCTCTGCCCGCTACAGAGCACTAACCAGAAATTGTCCATGACAGGTGTGGGTAGATGGCAGTGCCTGGGCTGCTCCAAATTCCATTTTGCATTCTGATCCAGAGAAGGAAGCATGGTGGGACTAGCCTTAGATTCACATAGTACGTCACATACTCAAAGTCACTCCACCCCATGCCGTGGAGTCAAGATGCTGCTGGAGAAAGCATGTCTAGAGACAGACTGCTTGGCCAAGGTCACTGAGAACAGCCACTGAGGCACAGGGCTGAACACACGCACTCCAAGAGAGCTCCGTGGCACAATAGAGAGACTCTGCTTTATTCAGTATGAGGGCTCAGTGTGGAAATGGCAATGAAGAGATTTTTAGTCCGTAAGAATAGAATAACACCTGGAGACTGGGGCCTCTACCTTTGCAAATTTCTAAACTTGCAAGAAGCAGAAATAATTCAATTGCCTCTGTCTCAGATAAATGCATAGATGGATCTTCCCCCATCCCCAGATTTGTTAAACATTTTGCCCAAATTAACCTCTTATGAAAAGATTTCTCCCAATTGAGTTTACCTTTGCAGGGTGTAGACATTGACTATCTGCACTAACCAACTGACAGCCACCCTGGAGAAGCTGAGACCAAGGTCTCCCCTTCTCTAGGATCCTAAGCTTATTTCAGACAGTCTTTGGCTACACCAAGTACTGGGTTCTGGGAATATGTACAATTTTGCCTGGCCATTGGCTTAGGGGTAAGGAGTGGTTAGTTTCCTAACTTTGGTTGGTAGATGAGGGGCCAGTGTTGCAAGAAGATTCTGCTTCCTGGGAACACTTGTAACTCTAAAAGAGTGAGGCCCATCATAAAATGGAAATTGGACAAATAGAACCTCAGAGGTCCTGGTCCTAAAGGAATGCCGTGTTCTAGGGAGAGACGGGCTGCAACTGCTGATGCTGAAGGAAGGATCCACAACTCATCCATGCTTCAGGGAACTCTCCAGAAGAGACTACACGGAATCAGCAATTGAGGAGGTCTTTATTTTTTTCATACAAGGCAGGAAATTTTGATTTTTGAACTTTAATCATTCAGATTTTGTTATCTTTGGGCTTTAACTTGCAAGAGGATTTAATGTCTGAACCTCCCTTTTTCCCTAGACGTTGATTTAGAACATAGATACAGAAAAGGTTTGTTTTGAGTTTTTTAGTTTTGTTTTTAATTGGGCCCCTCTCACCCCAATAAGGGAGACAGTCAAGGAGTGTTGGTCTAATTGAAGTCCTTTCACATGAGACCTACAGGGTAAGGGATGTGTGTCCCCTTCTCACACTCTGCTGAGCCTGGTGTCTCTGGCATGCGTGTGCTGCATTGAGGGTGGAATCTGTCTAGTGTCAAGGTCTTCACGTCTCTTGTGAGTATCATTTGAAGTCTTGAACACAGTGGCTGACTTCTCCCCTTGATTAGGTTCATGCAGTGTGTTTCCAGGGATGACTTCCCTGTACTTCTCACCTTTGCTCCACCTGGGGTATCACCTGTGTCCCATTTCTGACTCTGCTGTTGATGCTCCTGAATCTGGTTTCTTCAGGTCTTAGGGAGCAACGGTACCTCTGCTGCATGCACTTCAACACACTGCCTTTCCTCAGGTCTGGAATGTTCCAGGTTTTCTGTGGTGGAATATGTGTGTGCCAAAACTGAATGCCTTCCTTCCTTCCTTTTACTTTCTCCTTGCTTTCTAGCCCAGACTTTTTTTTCTGTCTGCCTAAAGCATGCACTGTGCAAAAACAAATTTTCCTGTAGTTGGATGATCCTAACAGGAGATAATCTTCCATCAGATCAACATCTGAGCCAGAGCTGTACTTGCTCTGGTATTGTCCAGCCTGGCTCTGCTTTAGTATGTGTCAGCTTGATTGTGCCTTCTCTTGGCCCTAATTCAACACATTTCTCTTCCCTCTTCCCTCAAGGTGTAGGCATTACCAATATCTACAACTCCAGTAACTGTATCACTTTCAAACTCACCCTAAAAATACTGAGTATTTTACCCTGGTTTTGCTAGTCTTCCCCTCCCTTAAATCTGTCCAGATTTCTGGAACAACTTGTCATCTCTCCACTGGTCTTCAAGGAGGTGATTCTAATGGACTGGCTCCAAAGCTGCAGTCACAAAGTCCACCTGCGGTGACAGCCAGGGGCCTGAGTGTGTGTGTGTGTTGGGGATTCCCAAAGAAAGGGTTATTATGAAAAGGGCAGAGGCTCATAAAAGGTGTCCACTTGGAGAGTCATTTTGCACATTATCATATTGAAGGCTCTCAGAGCTACAGCTGTAAAGAAACCTGGTTGGGGAGAGAGGAATAAATTAGAAGATACTATGAAGAAATATTCAGAATGTGGGATATTTTGCAAGACAACTGGCTTGGTCTCTTCAAAAACACAATATCTTTTTTAAAAAGGTCAGGGAGGGTGTTTTAGAATAGAAGAGACTAAAGAGACATAGCAATCAAATGCAATATGTGGACTGTAATTAGATTTGTTCCAAAAGAACAAAATCTATTCAAGTTATGCTGAGGACAAAAGGGAAAATTCGACTATGGACTGGGTATTAGGTGATATTAGGGAATTATTCTTAATTTTTTAAAGTGTGATAATGCTTTTGTGGTTATGCAAGAATGGCTTAGGAGATGCATGCTCAAGGATTCGGAGGTGAAGTGTAATGATATCATGATGTCTGCAACTAATTTTCAAGTTATTCAAAAACAACAAAAAAATATATATAAAAGTAAAGATGGTAAAATGTTAACACTGTTGAATCTCAGTGGTGAGTATGTGGGTGTCCTTTTGTATTATTCTTCAGCTTTTCTGTATATTTTATAATAAAAAGTTAGAAAAAGAGAGAAACCTATTTAACCTAGTGTTCCAAACATTTAACTATGAAATTCTTTTTTCCTTTATAATATGTTAATATGGAAGCATTTGCTACTTCACAGAGTACATTTGGGGACCCACTGGCCTCGAGCAGGCTCTCAGTGGCTACATTTAAAAAATATACAATAATGATAAATGCTCAGTGAAGAATAAAAATCTTTAAAGAAATATCCTTTAAAAGCTCCATCCAGCTAGCTGAGGAAATGTCAGCTATATCATCCATGATGGAGCAGTTGTAATGCTCTTAACAGTGATGTGACTTCATTAGCCAGAGGATGGAAGGTCATAGCTTGCATAGTAATTCTTGAAAGTCTAGCATGCATTACCCAAATCCTTTCTCTTAGTATAACCTCATGGTTGATGACACAGGCTAAATTTTTAATTATCTGTGGTTGAAGAATGAGATGAAATGGTAGATCATGTAGAGCACTTTCGGGCAGAGACACAAAAATTCGCAAGAATAATTGACACTTCCTACCAGGGATGAAGTTATCAGGAGACCTCATAATTTCTTGTGATGGTTAATTTTGTGTATCAGCTTGACTGAACCATGGGGTGCCCAGATATTCGGTTAAACGTTATTTCTGGATGTGTTTGTGAGGGTGTTTCTGGATGAGATTGGCATTGAATCAGTAGACTGAGTAAACCAGATTGCCTTCCCCAATTCTCGCCCCCAGTCATTTGAGTCTTCCTCATTAAAACCCCAGATATCATGGAACAGAGACAAGCCAGCCCTGCTGTGCTCTGTCCAGATTCTGATCCACAGAATCCATGAGCTTAATAAAATGTGGCTATTTAACACCACAAAGTTTGAGATAGTTTGTTGTACGGCAATAGATAACTAGAACATGTTGATCCTGAACAAAATTAGGATTCTTCTAGCAAGGCAAGAGAATGACAGATGTTAATGTGGGCAACCACAGAGTCTGCCACATTTTTTATGCCTGCTCCTGTATTGATGACCATGGACATGAAGTTTCTCTAACATACTCAACTTTTAGATTAAAAAAAAAATTGTTTCCTAAGGTTAAATGACTTCATTTGGGACAAATAAAAGACATATCCCACAGGAAAGGTTTAGCTGGGACATCTTGGACCTGAGGTCCTCCTCCAGCCTTGAGGAGTTTCACATTTCAGACTTGGGTCCACCTAAATTCACACTGAGCTTCCCTCGAAACAAAGAAGGCCTCTGGAACAGAAAACTGAGGAACAAAACCATCCCCTAGACTAATTTAATACAACCTCAAAATGTTAGTTGAGGTAGAGGCTAATCTGCTGTAATACAGAGACTCCCCAAATTCAGTACCTTAAAGAAGACAGAAATCTATTTCTCTCACACATAATCTTCTGATCAGTTTAGTCTGTTGATGTCCCACAAGATCCCAAAGGAACCCTGATTCCTTTCATCTTGTTGCTCTGCCACCCTCCAGTATGTTGTCCTCATCTGCATGGCTGAACCTTATCATTGTCACATCATGTGACTGTCACATCATGTCTTCCAGCCAATAGAAAGGAGAAAGAGAACATGGAGGAGCCCAAGCCCTATGTCTTAAAGGCCCAAGTCCGGAAGCCACACATGTCACTTTTGCTCACATTCCATTGCTGCGAACATAGCCACATAGCTGTAACTAGCTGCGAAGGGGGGTGGGAAATGTAGTCTGGCTGAGCAGCCACATAGAAGGAGAGGATGGATTTTGGTGAACAGCTGGCAGTCTCCTCCGTTCCTAGCAAGTGAGTTCTTCACTTGGATAGTTTGGAGGCCAAAATGATGAAACTCTCTGACATAATTGTATACTGTTTTTCTAAAATGCATTTCACTCTTTAGGTAGCCATTTTTTAATCCAACACGTTTCCCCCCACCTCCCACTCATGTGTGTCCAGGCTGGGGCTCTAACAGACACAGAAGTCTGTAAAGCAGGACCTGTGTCTTAGGATCAGAAGGACTTCTTGGCTATTACTTGTTCAGATGACACAACAAACAAACAAACAAACAAAAACCCCACGGCTCTGCCACTTACAAGCTGTTTGATCCTGGGTGATGCTAGCTGTTTTAGCCTGAATTTTCTTACATATAGACTGGAGATGATTGTGCTACATTCCTTTTAATTATTGTGAAGATTAAATGAATCATACTTGTAAAGTGCCAAGCTTCATAGAAATAATTTAATAAATTTTAGCTGTTATTTATCCTATGGATATTTTGTAAGGCAGACAATAGCACCTTATTTAATAAAACCATACCAAGAACTGCCAGGGTTTGGCATTAGGAGATTTTACCACATGGAAAAGGATTAGAGTTGGGGACCTAACTCTGTCCCCTGAGTTTGACCTTCCTCTTGGAGTTCTCTCATTTCAGGTTGGTGTGAAGTCTCATCAAATTATGTGGTAAGCACTGAAATGTCCCAGCTGGGACATGTGGTTGGAGACTAGAGCCCAGATCTTCTGATATCTGGGTTTTTAGATCTCGTTTTTAATGCATCCAACGCCATTTTACTACTCCGCTCACGATTTAGTTATCTATTGCTGCAAAACAAACCACCCCAAAACTTAATTGCTATGATTTACTGTTTCTCACAAGTCTATGGGTTAGCTCAGCAGTGCTTCTTTTGGTCTCCCCTGGGCTCACTCATGTGGGTACATTCAGCTGGAGAGTCATCTGGGAACTGTGCCCACTTGGAATGGCTGAGTAACTGCACCTCACTCTCCATATGATTTCATTCTTTGCTTCTTCATGGCATGGTGGTCTCAAGGCAGCTTTTCTAAGAGGGCAAGCCCCATGCATAAATACTTATCAAGATCCTGCTGGTGAAAGATCTGCTGATGGCCATTCCCAAAGCAGGTCCTGTGGCCAAGCCCAGACTCTTTGTGGGAAAAGATTACACAAGGGGTGGATGTCAAGAAGAGTGATTCCGTGGGGGTCAGTATATAATAATCTTCCCCATCGCATTTTAGGATTGTCACTTCCTGATCTGGCCATAGAAAATACAATAATAGCTTGTCCTAAGTTCTCACCCAAAAGCTAAATTTTAAATGCAATATATGTCTGTGACAAGTGATGTATATCCATCTACACAAAAAATTTCATATAGTACTTTGCACATCATGGATCTTTAATAAATAAATATCATATGAATGAATTAACAAATAAGTCAATAAAATTACCAATAACAAGAATTTGCTAATAATGTCACATAACATTAGTAATTGCAGGTTGAGATTTCTCAACAAAGTCCCTACCATAAAAATTATGTCCTTCAGGGGCCGGTCCCATGGCCAAGTGGTTAAGTTCGCGCACTCTGCTGCAGGTGGCCCAGTGTTTCGTTGGTTTGCATCCTGGGCACGGACATGGCACAGCTTATTGAGCCATGCTGAGGCGGCGTCCCACATGCCACAACTAGAAGGACCGACAACTAAGAATGTACAACTATGTCTTGGGGGGCTTTGGGGAGCAAAAGAAAAAAATAAAATCTTTAAAAAAATAAAATTAAAAAAAATTATGTCCTTCATAGAATACATAGAATGAAATTTTTAAAATACAAGAGCTACATCTTTGATTTTCTTTCATTTGCCCTACTATGCCCAATACAGTGTCCAGTACAGTCCCTCAATACCTACTGGGTGATGGACTAAATAAATACACTTGGAATGTTCCTATTTCTTTGATGAAGAACACGCAATATGCTAAAATGAGATTCTTTTTTCCTTGCCAAACTTTCAAAATTAGAGGCTGCCTGCTGCTACAAGTAACAGAAAATCCAGCTTAACTGCCTTAAGCACTAAGAAAATATATCTGCTTATTTAACAGGACATCCAGTAGGCATGCCTCAGTGGTATTTGACCCACAGCTCAGTGAGGTCATTGAGGACTTCAGTTCTTTCAACTCTCCATTCTGCCATATCCACAGTATTGGCTTCATCTTATGGCTGGTGCCCCTCATGGTCAGAGGTGGGCTGCCGGTAGCCATCATAACTATATGCTCCCTCATTTACCTGCAGTGGGAGAGAGATGGAGAGAGCATGCTGGCTCCCATGGCTTTCTCAGAAGAGTTAAGGACTTCCTTCCTAGATAGCCCAATAACCCCTCTCCTCACATCTCATTCGTCTCAACTGGATCACATGACCATTCCTAAGCAGGACGTGGTGGTAAGCGGGGTGGAATTACTTTGATATGCTTCAACTAATCAAAGCCATCTGAGTAGGGGAGGCGGCAGCTTCCCTTAAAGTACATGCCTGTTTATAAGAGGCATAGATACCCTACTAAGAATCTAAGAACTGTTAGAAAAGGGGGAATGGATGCTAGGGAGGCAATTGACAATTATTGTGGGCTCTATACCTTCTATAAGGCCCAATTTTCCTGTTACTATGTAGCACCATTAGTGCATTAATCTTCCATAATTCCCCAATATCTCTTGCTTCCCTTCATGTAATATTACTCAACTGGATTTTATCCCTCACCACCCCGTGTTAGAAAAATAACAATAATGATCATATAGTGAGCCCAGGGTGAATCTGGAGATGAACTGACAGGAGCCTCCTGCTCTACCAATCAAGTATTTTACATACATTCATCCCATGAAGTAGCTAATATAAACTCCATTTTACTGAGAGAAAACCAAGACTCAAAAAGATTCAGCAAACAGCCTAAAGTCACACAAGTAGTAGGTGGTAGAGATGAAGTTCAAGTCCTGGTCTTTAGGCTCTAAAGGCTCTGCTCTTTTCATTGTATTACAGTGCCCCCCAACTAGGCAAAACATCTGTTTAATTTAAACTATTCATTTGTATTATAATATTTTCCCTTGGATCAAGTCAGAACATTTTAGGAGTGGAAGGGAAACTCTTCAAATTTTCTACTTTTGTGTTTCCTAGGAAGTGGCTTAGAAGAAAAAGCGTTTTAAATCTATCTCCTCTTCCACAAATGAGCCAGACTATCCTATTTTTAGTAAATGATTTATAGCTAGTCACTAGTTGTGGTTTTACTTACACCCCTGGTGGTTTTCTACATGCTTTCTGCTTCGAATTATGTAATAGGTCATGTTTACTTATTTTAGCTACATGTTACTGTATGGCTAGTTCTTTTTTAAAGATACAGAATTCTTTGTATTTAGTCTTTCAAGTTCTGGCGATAACATTTACATTGTCTCTATGTGAACAGCCCCCCGGAGTCCTGCAGTCCAGGTCTGCGTGCAGCAGCTTAGTTAAAATTGAACTCCAAGGGGAGTGGATAGTGGGTGAGGGGATCTTATTTGATTCCTTCCAGACTCCACGTGTGGTCTGGTTTCTCCTGGAGTCATATCCTATTTGGGTGGTACCTAGAAAAGAGAGCAAGTCCAGGGTCAACTGCTCATTTACCTTTGCTGTGAAATTTGAATGGTACGTCCTACTCTAGCAAGAGTCTAAATTTAGAATAAACTTTGGGGGCTTCCTTGATGGGGACAGAACAGAATCTCCGAGTTTTCCATGGCAATGTAGATTCCTGGGATTAACGCTACCATTCTGAGGGGACGCTTCAAATTTCTTAACCTACAAATGCACCAGGGATGGGAATCAAGTCACCTAGCTCTACCTTCAAGTTTCAGACTTAGTTAAATTTAGACAAAGTTCCTTACAGAAGAGAAGCATTTCAGTATGAATTGGGCTTATCCAAATCTTCCACAAAATCTCAGGAAAACACAGTTTAATTGGGTTTCAAATTAACTACTTGAATTGCCATTCTGTATTTTTGACCCAGATGGAGATTTCTCATAATTTCTGGCTCGCAATCAGCTGAAAATCTGTAATAGACTGTAAAAATCATTCTCTTTAACAATTTTGCAACTGTGTAAAGGTTTAGTCTTGCCCTCCCAACAAGCATTTTCCTTCTTTCTTTCCTAAAAGAAAAAATGAGAATTTCATTTTTTTCACCCCTTCCCTATGCAACTCATATCTTCAGCTCCAGGTCCAAGCCAATCATGGTGGCCCTATTTCCCTTGCAATGATAGGTCTAGATATGGAAATATGATATAGTTTTTGCCAATGAGCCATGTGGAAACGTCTACTTGGGATTTCTGAGAAATGTTCCTTCATTCTTATAAAGAGTGAAAAAAGGAGAAAGTCTTCTTCTTCTGGACATTGTCATGTTTGAATGTGACGCCTGGAACTGCAGCAGCCATTTTGTGACCTAAAAGAGAACTGATCTTCATGTCAAGTCCACCAGCTCAGGATGGCATTCTAGAAAGAAGAAAAAGATCTATAGGTCCTTGATTATGAAGTTATGAAGCTACTAAATTAACCAACCCCAGAGCAGCCCTACCACTGGATTTCTTGTTCATATAATAAAAAACAAATTTAAGCCAGCTGAGTCAGGTTTTCTGGTAGGGTGCTCTCAATTACAGATAGCAGAAAACCTGACTCAGCTGGCTTAAATTATCTCAGTTGAGCGCATTCTAAGGGATACAACATTACAGGTCATATTTTGAAGTCTCTCTGAACTTCTGTCTTGATCCCTGCCTGTAGGCATTCCCCCTTCCAATTAGCTGATCCTTCATACTGTCATTGGAATGACCTCTTCAAAATTCAAGTCTGTTCATATTACAAATCTGATTAATATTTCAAAGGCTACTTTTTGCTTTCTTGATGTGGCACACAGACTTTTCTTCACTGGGTCCAGGCTGGATCTCTCTGGCCACATATCCAATCAGGTCAGGCACCCTAATACTAGACAATAGACATAACCATTGTCATTCCTTGGCTTTGCTATGTTCTCTCTCCCCTATGCTTTGCAAATGCTATTCCTAATTGGCTAGAACACCCTTCCCTGCCTGATGGGTCATCCTCCAACTCAGCCGCCAAGTCAGCCTCTTTTGGTGAACCTTTCCTAATTCTCCACCCCACTCAGACTCCCAAGGTCATCAGATATTCTTCCTCAGTGCCCCAACACCCTAACTGGAACCCCTATTAAATCACATATGACACTGTGCTGTAGCTGTCAGATTAATTGTCTCCTACATATGATTGTAAAGTCTTTGAGGGAAAGCTGTGTCTTATTTATCTTAACATCTCCAATGCCTAGCACATTGCTTGGCACAAAATAAGCAAGTAATAAATGTTTATTAATGAATAAAAATAATGCTGTAACCCAGATCTGGGTTCATGAAGAAAACTGTGTTCTTCTCTCTTTGGCTGACTTATTCTTCGTATGTTGCACACCATAGCATCTTCAGCAGGGTGGGGAGGATTAAAGACAGGAAGGAAAACCTCTAACTCTGTAACATTTTTTGACAGAATTTTGGAAGAATATAAGCCAAGTTTAATGAAAATTGCCTTTTGTAAATCTTGTATCCATCCTATCTGTGCCTGACTCATATGATGACTTATTCAACAAATATGTGTTGAGTGTCTACTATGTGTTGAGCATTGTTTTAGAGTTTGGGTCCTCAAAAAGTTAAGAATAGAATTACCATATGATCCAGCTATTCCACTCCTGGGTATTTGTCCAAAGAACACAAAAGCATGAATTTGAAAAGATATTTGCTCCCCTTTGTTCATTGCAGCATTATTCACAATAACCAAGACTTGGAAAGAACCTAATTGCCCATCAGTGGATGAACAGATAAAGAAGATGTGGTATGTATACACAATGGAGTACTACTCAGCCATAAAAATGATGAAATCTTGCCATGTGCAACAACACAGATGGACCTTGAGGGTATTATGCTAAGTGAAACAAGTCAGATGGAGAAAGCCAAATCCCATATGATTTCACTCATAAGTGGAAGATAAAAACAACAACAAACACATAGACACAGAGCCTAGCTTGGTGGTTACCAGAGGGAGAGGGGGAGGGAGGAGGATGAAAGGAGGAAAAGGGCACATGTGCACGGTGACAGACAGTAATTCGTCTTTGGGTGGTGAACATGATGTAGTTTACACAGAAATCAAAATATGATGTACACCTGAAATTTATATAATGTTATAAACCAATGTCACCTCAGTTAAAAAAATAAACAAAAAGGAAAAGAAAAACCAACTGGGGGAAAAAAGAAGAGTTCAGGATACATCAGTGAATAAACCAAGAAAGCCCTCAGATAGCACTGGCTTTGCAATCATTTCCCCTTTCTGCATCTTAGTCTTGCATTTGTGCATGGACAGGAAACAATGGAAAGCCTGCAGATTCTCAGATGAAAGACACTGGTAAAAATATGGATATATTGTTCATAAGTGCTGCCACTTCTCTCTAGAACCAAGGATGGTTATGAGGAAGTCACTGATTAAATCTGCTCCTTGATCTTGTTCTCGGCAATCCCCACCAACAGGCATTGTCTTCTTTTGAAACGAGGAGTTTTGTATATACACGCAGCATTGAGGGGTTGCAGTTTTCTTCCTAGCTGCAGCTCTTCACGAGGCTTTCTCTGGGGCAGTGAGCCCCGCCGTAAACACCACCTTGGCGCTTCCCTTCTCGAGTCGCTGGGGGACGTTGCTGCGGTTGGAGGCTCCACCTGGGCACAGCATCTCAGCTGTAGAGGCTGGTCTGGGAACGGGGACAATTTCCTACAGAAACGGTGTACGCCTTTGAAAGGGACTAAGGGTTGCTTTTATGTCTGCCTCCTGCAATTCCAGCTTCGACTAAAGTGGAAGCTAGACTGGAAATAAAGGCCACACTGATTTTCTTCTGAGAAAACACATTACCATGTAAAAAAGGTACTAATTGCTCAGTGGGAAGTGTTTTTATTTTACAAATACTCTGTGGCTCTGAAGTGACAGCAAGATTACATGTCTGACAGTATCACTGGTACAATTTCCAGGCTCCTCAGGGACAGCAACGTGGGGATTTTCCTCCCAGAAAGAAAAGCAAATTCCCTGCTCCCGAAGGTACACTTGATTTAAACACGATTCAAAGTAAGTAAAAACAGACGATAACACAGCAAATAACGACAGCGTGGCAATTTAGCTAATACAAATGCTCTTATCCAGAACACTATGGGATCGTGAAAGAGAACTGCAAAAATAACTCTGTAACTTTGACTGTTTTTACAACTTCCCAATGGCTCGTTCTCTCGTCTCCAAACGGGAAGATGTGAGAACTGGAAGGGAGAAAAGAAATCGGAAGAGTGTAGGAAAATGTAAACATGAGAAAGAAATATAACAGGAGAGCGGAGGAAGGGGGACAGCTTCAGTGTCAGTCTCTCGGAGACCCTCCTGCTCAGTATGATCCAGATAGACTCCAGCCGGCCTGGTGTTCCGTGAAACCTGGGCCACCGCTGCAGATGACCTGTCTCTGGCCATCGGGCACCTAGAAGGCGCTTTCGCAGGAGCAGGGCCGCGGCCGGGGGCGCGGCGGGGGTGGGCGCCAGCAGCCCTGCTCTGGCTGCTCCCGCCGGGCGTGGTGATAATGCGGGTGGGGCCAGCGGTAGCGATGGAGCGCCTGGTGGCCCCGGGCTCCCTCGTCGTCCTCCGCGACTCCCTCCCGCGCGCACCACACTGCGCCCAGGCGCCTCCGCAGCCGCCGCCGGAGCTGGCAATCGCCCGCCTGGAAGAAGAGGTAGACGAAGGGATCGAGCGCGCTGTTGGCCACCCCCACGAGGCGCAGCGCCACCGCCAGGTCCTCGGCCTCCCAGTCTCCCACTGGTCCGGACAACCACGCGGCCGCCAGCCGGGCAGCGAAGTAGGGCAGCTCGCAACCCACGAACAGCAGCGCCAGCGCCAGGCTCATCTTCAGGCTCTGCACCTTGGCGCGGGGCAGCGCGCTGGGCGCCGGGGCTCGGCCGGGACTCGCCGGCCAGGGCGCCGCAGCCGATGGCGCCTGGGGCGGGTGCTGCCACCAGGCGCAGAGCAGGCGTCTGCAAGCGACGCCCATGACCGCGACCGGCGCCACGAAACCCGCGACGGCCTCATAGAGCGCGTAGACCTGCAGGTGCCAGCGCGGCAGGTGCGCAAAGATGTCGCGGCAGCGACGCTCCCCAGGCCAGGCGCGAGCCGCTGGGGGCGCGGCGGGCGGCGGCAAGGGGGCGCCCCCGCGCACGACGAAGGCGGGGGGCAGCGCCAGCAGCAGCGCCAGCAGCCAGCCCAGGGCGGCGAGGGCGCGCGCGGGCAGCGGCGGGCCCTGCGGACGGCGCACGGCGCGCTGGCGCTCGAGGGCAATGAGCGCCACGAGGTGGGCCGAAGCGCCCCGGCCCGAGGCCTGCAGCAGCTGCACGAAGCGGCACGCCAGGTCGCCCGCGGCCCGGCGCGGCTCGCCCAGCAGCTCCCAGGCCAGCTGCGACAGCGCGGTGCCCCCGCACGCGTACAGGTCGGCCAGGGCCAGCTGCATCAGCAGGAAGTCCATCTTGCGACGCTTGGGCCCCGCCCAGGGCCCCCACCCGCCGCACAGGCGGCACAGCACCGTGGCGTTGCCGGCCACCGCCACCACCAGGATGACCCCCAGGAAGACCAGGCGGACACGGCGGCTAGGCGGCCCGGACGGCGGCGGCGACGGCGGCGGCGGCCCCGGGGCGGGGGCTCCTGGTCCGGAAGTCAGGTTGAGACCCCAGCCTAGCGAGATGGGTACGGAGAGGTTGGGAGCCGACGATAGAGTTGAGGGGCTGAAGGGATCCTCCATCCTTAGCCTGGAGGAAGATGAGGTACCGAAGAAGGCAGGCAGGGCGCGGGAAACCAAGGTGGAGGCGAGGCTGCTCCGGGCGCGACGCCGGGTCTTGAGTTCCCAAAGTTAGTTGAAAACGCACACGCACGGAGAGGGAGATGGATTCGGGCAGATTTGCGCTTAGTTGTTTTTATAGGTTGTCCTCGTCATTTGTCACTCAAATGTGGGTTGTACACTCGAGGAACACACATGATTCCTATTCTCCACCTTTTTCTGCGCGTCTCCCCTTCCAGTCCCGATGGATCCCCTTCCAGGCTCTGCTGCGCCCCGCCACTCTGCCCTCGCGGGAGCCGCGAATCCCTGGACTCTGGAACATCTTGCGTTTGCTATTTACACGTAGAGCGCAGCCTGACAGAGGCCGCTTTGGCCGCTGTAAAGGCTCTGTTAAGCTGCGACCAACACACCAGAAAGGAAGGTCCTACCTCAGGTCCCCTCAGGACCCCTCAGAATGGTTTTGAATTGCTAGTAGGAAAAAAGAAAAGACACCAGTTTTCATTAAAAAAAAGAAAAGATTTAAAATGCGATGGGTCTGCACTAGCATCAGAAAACAGGAACAAAAGAATCCTAACAGCATTTTGGGCAAAGAGGAACCCAATAGATGAATCTTTGATAAAGATAAGTCTCCCTCTGGCCAACAATGAGGGTATTTTACTTGGGGAGATCTGAGTCAATGATGCTGCTTGGCAATTAGGAGTAGCAGTGGTTAGCAGACTGTTTCAAATACTCTTCATTACTAGAAGCAGCGGATCACAGCTGCTCTCTCGGTGATGTAAAATTCATTTCATTAGTCTGAAGAGGGCATTAATAGGCTTTATGCAAATGGGTAGTGCATGTGCTGCTTTTCTCTTAATATTTTCATCCAGGGATGGATGTGTCATCGCAGCTCCCCGTTCTCTTGATTCTGTTTTCCAGCAGATGGGAGGTTGCTAGGAGGGACTACGCCTCCAATAAGCCTGGAGAAAGGGTGACTAAGAAAATGATAAGGCGGCCAATTTTTAAAAAAGAAATCCAAGTCACAGGAAATGGTTTAGATTAAATGCTGTCTCTTTTATCTTAGCCTTCCCTCCTCACAAACAAATTTTGGTTTTCCTGTTGGAAGCATCAGTTTGTCTTTCATGCACCCTCCACATTAATCAAAGTGACAGTAGACTTCCTGTGCTTTCTGGTCTGGGTGTCTGCTGGGGTTCACCTTTGCAGGCTGAGGAACCGTTTAGCACTTTAAGATGCATGGGATAGGAGGGTTTGGTGGATGAGATGATAGTCCTGTCAGTTGCTGTAGGAATCCCATTTCCCAAGCTGTTGTCCTTTGGCCAGAGACCTTTGTCATTTTTGTCAGCATATCCCCAGTGCCTGGCACTGGGCCTGACACATGGTAGGTATCGGTAAACATGCTTTAATGAGTTAATGAATACACGGTGCGTTTCAGATAACTTTGAGCAATTGTTCCTGCCTTGACTATAAATCCATCAACCTGAGAAAAAAATGCCTTTCATATCTTTGCCAATATCATCCAAAGGAGCCCAGAGAAGCTCTGGGGAGAGGTAGGAATACCCATTCTTGGTGGAACATTTAAGAAAGAGATAGAGTGATAGCCTTGGGAAATCAAACTCCTGGTTTAATTTTCCCATTCTTCCCCAGAGAGTTTTGCCCGTGGCCTTTTTCTGAGTAACATACATCATTCTAGCTTATGATCCACTTTTTCTAGGAAGCTTTCTCTGAGCAATACCCATAATTCAATGATTCTCCTAGCCAATATCAGTTTAATACTTCTCAACATAATTCTATAATTTGTCTCAAATTTGTTGAAATGCTCTTATATAACAAAACAAGACTCTGCCGGCGAAATCACATTTCACAGAACGTAGCTTTACTAAGACCTGATAAAACAGTGATTTTAAAAAAATAATTCTTCTCAAAATGCACATGATTTGGAAAGTCAAATAGAACTAAAGTGCTGATAACAACATAAAGACTTCTCTGTCCACACATCCTCATTCTTCCTTCCCCTCTTCTAGAGGGAACCAGTTTAGATTCTATTTGCAGTTTCTTCTGGTATTTACTTAATTCTATAATTCTAAATAATAAGAGTGTAATGCTATTTATTGATTCAATGATTTTAGATATCCGTTAGCTTCTTATTAGATAAGATTCAAGCTTTGGCTCTCACACCTCTGCCCCCACTATTTCTCCTTTCTCATCCTATAAATACAGTAATATTGTAATTTCGGGTTAGATCTATAGTCAGTGTTTACATTATTATGAAAAGATAGTCTCAGCAGAATGTTGTAGTATATTATAAATATCATTATTTTCTTTTTCTTGAAGTTAATAATTGCCTTTTTAAAATTTTCATTGTTACCATAACTAATTCTTCCTGTACCTTTAAATAGTCCTTAGTACACTTTCCACAAGATAAGTTTTGTAACATTAATATAGCAATTCCAGTTTTTTCTTTTCTTGGAAACTTTCTTACCAGAGACCTCTGTTTCCCTCCTCTGTGGGCTGGTTTCTCTCTAGGCCCACTGCATGATTATCTTCCAGGAACATCCATTTGTTGTCGTCACTGAAACTCTGCCTTTCTCTTGAGTTGGAGTTCCTCTTTCTTGGATCTCTGGTCTTTTTTCTTGGTTAATTCCCTTTTGGTAGGACACATCATCCAATATGTCATAAGGTTAAAAAGACTATCCAAAGGCTGAGGACATAGCAGTGAGAGCCCTCTTTGTATCTATTACGTGAGTCATGTCGATTCAACCCAGACAGGTTGCCCTCTGGGCCAGCTGTCACCGGGGCATCTCCCTTTACCATCATCCTAGAGATTCCTTTCACTTATCTGTGCCGGTTCTCCTGTTTTCAAATTTCATGTATTTTTTCTTTCTTGATTTATTTCCTTGCTTGGGTAGAAAGCATCCTTCAGTGGCTTCTTGAGAAACAGTAACTTTTGGGGACCTTGCATGTCTGAAAACCTCTTTGGCTGGGTTTGGAATTCAATACTGGAAACATTGTCCTTCTGAATTTTGATGTCATTCCTCCATTGCCTTCTGGCTTCTAAGTGTTTGTATTGAGAAGCCTAAAGCCATTCTGATTCCTGATTTGTCTGGATGTGATTATTGTTTTTTTCTCTTCTAGAAGCTTATTGATTCTTCTCTTTGTCTCTGGCAATTCCCAAAGATGTGTTTTGCGATGGGTTTATTTTCATCCACTGTACTGGGCACAGTCAAGTATCATGAGTTGTATTCGATTGTAATATTTCTCTAGTGGCCTTTAATCTAGAATATTTTCCCAGCCTTTCTTTTTCCTTTCATGACACTGCCCGGATGACAGCTGGTCTAGAGGGCACCCTGTCCAGGCTGAATCGACATGACTCACAGACACAAGAGGGCTCTCACTGCTATGTCCTCAGCCTCTGGACAGTCTTTTTAACCTTATGACGTATTGGATGATGTGTCCTACCAAAAGGGAATTAACCAAGAAAAAAGACCAGAGATCCAAGAAACAGGAACTCCAAGCCAAGAGAAAGGCAGAGTTTCAGTGACGACAACAAATGGGTCTGAAGGGTCCATGACACATATTTTGCAGAATGTTTCTAAAGTTGTATTTGTTTCCACATAATTAAATTTGGATTAGACTTCTGGAACTGAACTACTTCATAGGTAATATTGTGTCCTCGTGCATCATTTCAGGGACAAGGCTAGTTTGTCTCAATATTGGTGGTGTTAAGCTTGACATATACGTTTTAAAAAATTAAATATTTTTTATTAAATAAATAGTACATATTAATTGCAGAAAAATTAGGCGATACAGATTAACAACAAAAATCACTTAACATACTACCCAGAGATAACTTCCTTCCTGGTAATTCTATGTTTAACTTTTTGAGGAACTCCCAAACTGTTTTCCACAGAGACTGCACCATTTTACATTCTCACCAGTAATGTATGAGTTCTCCCATTTGTCCCTCAATGTAGACACACATTCCCATTTGACATCATATTTCTTCTACTTGAAGAATGTCCTTTAACATTTCTTGTAGTTCAGGTCTGCTGAGATAACTGTTGTTAATGCTTAGTTATACATCCTTTAGACTATAATGACCAGATCTATATATTTACAAAAATGCATTATAGTATATACAATATTTTGTATCCTGCTTTTTTCCAGTTAATATTATATTTGGACAGCTTTCCATGTCAATCAATTAAAAAATGTGATATAATTTTCTGTTTAATGTGAAATAGATTACAATTATTTAAATAACCCCTCATTTTTGGACAAAGGTTTTCCAGTTTTCACTTTATAAACAATTCTGCGAAGAATATCTCTTCACATAGATCCTTGCATACACATTCAATTATTCCCTTAAGATAAAATCCTAGAATTGGAATTGCTAGAGCAGAGCACATGCATTTTTAAAGCATTTTAATACATAGTGCTAAATTGCCCTTGACAAAGGGCACAGGCAATGTATGTCTTTTTCCCTACAGTTGCAACAGTAGTGAGCCTCATCATTGTTTTTAATTTTTGTCATTCTCATAGATGAAAAAATAGTGTTTCATTGTTATTTCTTCATTTTAAAATTCAGATATAATTCACATACCATAAAATTCAGCTTTTAAAAGTGTACGATTCAGTGCTTTGCTGTATATTCACAAGTTTGTGCAACCATCACCACTATCTAATTCTAGAACATTTTCATCATTCCAAAAAGAAACTCCATACACAGTCCTTTCTTCCCCCAGCCCCCTGGAAACCACTAGTCTACTTTCTGTCTCTGGATTTGTCTACTCTGGACATTACTTATAAATGCAGTAATACAGTATGTAGCCTTTGTGAATCGCTTCTTTCACTTAGCATAATGTTTTTAAGGTTCATCCATATTGTAGCATGTAACAGTACTTCATTCCTCTTTATGGCTAAATAATATTCCATTGTATGGATCGCACATCCTAGATTACACAAAATTTTGTTTATCCATTATCAGCTGATGGACATTTGGGTTGTTTCCACTTTTTGGCTATTGTGCATAATGCTGTTATGAACATTTATGTACAGGTTTTTCTGAGAACACCTCATTTCAGTTCTCCTGTATGTATACCTAGGAATGCAATTGTTGGGTAATATGGTAATTCTATGTTTAACTTTTTGAGGAACTCCCAAACTGTTTTCCACAGAGACTGCACCATTTTACATTCTCACCAGTAATGTATGAGTTCTCCCATTTGTCCCTCAATGTAGACACACATTCCCATTTGACATCATATTTCTTCTACTTGAAGAATGTCCTTTAACATTTCTTGTAGTTCAGGTCTGCTGGCAACAAATTGATGAAAAATCTGCCTTAATTCTTATCTTTATTTCTTTATATGGAATGTTCCTTTTTTCTGTGCTTGGCTCCAAGATTTTCTCCTTATTTGTGTTTTCCAACAGTTTGACTAGGATGTGCTTAGGTGTGTTTTTCTTTGTCTATATTCTGTTTGGGCTTCTCTAAACATTTAAGCTGGTGATTTGTTGGTTTTCATTAATTTTGGAAAATTCTCAGCCATTATCTTTTCAGATATTTCTTCTGACGTTTTCCCTCTCCCCATTCTCCTTCTGTGATTTCAATTACATATATATTATACCTTTTCATATTGTCCCACAGCTCTTGGATGCTCTGCTGTATTTTTCTCCACTTTTTCTCTTTTTTTCCCACTCTTTTTTCTCTCTCCCATCTCTCCTGAGGGGGGCTTGTTACCATTTGAAATTCAAGATTTTATTTAAAAAAAAATTTATTGGCCTATATTCAAGTTCACTAATTCATTTTTTTTTTTTTTGAGGAAGATTAGCCCTGAGCTAACATCTGCTGCCAATTCTCCTCTTTTTGCTGAGGAAGATTGGCTCTGAGCTAACATCCATGCCCATCTTTCTCTACTTTATATGTGGGATGCCTGCCACAGCATGGCTTGACATGCAATGCGCAGGTCTGCAACCAGGATCAGAACTGGCAAAACCCCGGCCCCTGAAGCAGAATGTGCAAACTTAACCGTTGCGCCACTGGGCTGGCCCCACTAATTCTTTTTTTTTCAAGTTCACTAATTTTTTCCTCTGTGTCTAGTCTGTTGATAAGCCATTTGAAGGAATTCATGCGTGATAGCATGTTTTTCATTTTAGCGAATCAATTTTCTTTTTTTATAGTTTCCAGCTCCCCGCCGAGATACACTATCTGCTCATGCATATTGTCCACATTTCCCCCTAGATCTTTCATTAGATTAATCATAGTGTTTTCAAGTCACTTTCTGATAGTTTCAACTTCTGGGCCATCTCTCAGTCTGGTTCTGTTTACTACTTCATTTCTTGGAAATGGGTCTTTTCTTGCTTTTTTCCCTTTTAAGTTTGACTGAATGCCAGACATTATATGTAAAGGAGTAATAGAGCCTGATGTAGATAAATAGTATCTACTTCTGATAACTGGCATGCCTCTTCATCTGTCAGGCCATTGCGGTGTGGGGTAGTTAAGCTAAGTTTGGGTTTGTGGTTGCTATAGTCGTTATGATACTACAGGCTTCAAACTCCTCACACTGCTGAGATCTTGCTTCAGTGTGAGGCCTGGAATGCTGGAGGGCGCTTCTCAGTGTTCCTGCTCCACCTCCAGCTTTCAGCACACCCGGCCAAGTCCGGCGGGCTGGGGGCTGTCTCTCTCTACGCCTCTGCTCCTCCCCCTTAAGTAGCGTACTGTTGCTCATGACGGGGGCAGGCTGGTTTTCTTGGTGCTCCTAGCCCAGCCTCAGTCTTATGCAGGCTCTGGGGGCCTGAGCTTCGAGGGTGGGATTTTCTTCACGTTCCTGCCCTCTCCCCTCACAGCAGCTGAACCCCCCCCTTGTAACTGGCAAGACCTTTTCCTGTCCCTATCCTTTCTATCAGCGCAGGATTCCGAGCATGACTGGGGGTCTGCCTCTCCCGGCGGCGGTAGATTGTAGCAGGTAGTGCGATTATCTGCCCCTCCCCAGTGACGGCTGACCTTTTGCCAAGGACTGGAGGTGAGAGAATTTCCAGCTCCTGCCCTAGTGGGAGATGAGTTTTTCTTTGTATGAGAAAATGTTCTGGGTTTTATGCTTGTCCTCCAGAGGCAGCCACTCCCCATTTGTACACTGTCTCGCTGAAGGGGCTCCATCCAGTCTCCTGCCCAGCTGCCTGTCTTTCTCATGAGTGATGCTTGAGATCCATGAAAAAAAGTTCATTACTGGAGTGGTCTTCCTTGTGTGTGAGGCTCCCGGAGTTTCTCCAGTTGTTTTCACACACATTTGGCTTTTAAGAAATTGTCAAAATATCAGTTGTTTTCTTACCTACTCTTTTGGTTGCTAGTTTTTCCTCCCATGTTCTGTCAGAGATGACACAGTTTGGGTGTATCACCTCTCCTCAGAGGGGCCACACTTGTGAATTCTGTTCACCTGTTGCCTTGCAGCCCTAGCTCTCTGATTAGCTAAAAAAAAAAAAAAAAAAAAAAAAACCAGCTTTGATTTTGCAGATTATCTAGCTTTTTCTCCCCCTTTTGGTTTTGGTTAACGTGGGAGCAATATTCCCTTGCAGCTGTCCCTATCCTATACGGAAGCAGAACTCTCAGACTATTAATTACTTAAGGATACCAATCCTTTTCCATAAATATCACAAAATTTATGCTTATTTTGTTTTCTAACTTCTTGAATTGAACAGTAATTTATTTTTATTTTCTCTTATTAATAAAAAGTTTAAGGTTAAAGAATATAGTTTTGCTTATGTCTTAGGTTCTAAGTTTTCTCATTTTCATTATTTTAAAGATAACATGTAACTGTAATTTTCTGATCCAAGAATTATTTAAGATTCTGCTTTGTAACTTTAAAAGAAAAAAGGATGGGCTGAAAATCTTATCTGAGAGTTTAATAGACACAACTGTAAACATCACAAACATACACGGAATGTGTGAGCAGCGTGGGAGCGAACAGTTCCAGCACAGGCCTGGATCTTTTGTGTTTTCCACCTTGAGCTTCTTGTACCTCGTTTGTGTTCAGACATCTCTTTCTTGCTCATGGTCCCTCATCCCCAAGTTTTTATGCTATAGTGTGTCATACTAATTTATACTATATTGGTATTTATTTATACCAAGTGATTTATAGTATGCTTTCATAGCCAGTAAGAATAGTTCCACTTCAATATTCTTTTTCCATAATTTTATTAGCTATTTCAGACATTCATTTTTCCATGAAAACTTTAAGATCATTTAGTCCAATTTAAAAAAATCCTATTGGGATTAAAATCAGGATTGCATGAAATTTATACATTAATTCTGAAGTGGCATATTAAAATTAGATCCCCCATCCAAAAACATGCTGTCATTCCATGTTCAGATCTTGTTTGTATACTTAATAGAACTTTATAATTTTTTTCATCTAGGTTTGTGCCTCATGTTAAAGTCTTTTCTAGAATGTCATAATGTGAGTGGAATATTTTTCCTAACTTCCATTTTTACCTAGTGATTGTTGTCATATATTGATTTTTTTTAAGATGTAACCATTTAGCAAATTTCATCAATTCTAGCAGTTTTTACTAGGATCCCCTGGGTTTCATGAAATGGAAAACCACAAATAGTCAAACAAATAAATACAATGTCCACTTTTTTAATAAAGGCAAATAAAAACCAATAAGACTCCCAGTTGATGTGGATGCTTCTGGTCCAAGGACCATAGTTTGAATAACAAGATTCCAGACAAGTGGTTCCCAAGTTTGCGGCACATTAGAATCACCTGAGAAACTTGTAAAACGCTTGATGCTTGGGGGCCAGGCTGGTGGCACAGCAGTTAAGTTTGCACGTTCCACTTTGGCGGCCCGGGGTTCGCCGGTTCGGATCCCGGGTGCGGACGTGGCACCACTTGGCAAGCCATGCTGTGGTAGGCGTCCCACATATAAAAGAGAGGAAGATGGGCACGGATGTTAGCTCAGGGCCAGTCTTCCTCAGCAAAAAGAGAATTGGCAGCAGATGTTAGCTCAGGGCTAATCTTCCTCAAAAAACAAAACAAAACATCAAAAAAACCCCAAAACAAAACAACGACAACAAAATTCTTGATGCTTGGAGGTGGGAGCCAGGCATTAATATTTTTAAACATCCTGAGGTGATTCCAATTTGCAGTAAAGTTGTGAACCATTGTTCTAGACTAGCAGTTAGCAAACGATGGCCCACAAGTCAAATCCTGTGTTTTTGTAGTTTCACTGGATCACACCCGTGCTCATTTGTTTACGAGTTGTCTGTTGCTGCTTTCATGCTTCTAAGGCAGAATTGAGAAGTTGTGAAAGAGACCATATGGCTCACAAAGCTTAAAATATTTAGTATCTGGCCTTTTTCATAGAAAAAGAAAAAACAAAGAGGGATAGAGTTCCTCTGCCAACTCTTCCATGCAGGATTTTGCTAGAACTCACTGTTTCTAGAAGGTTCTGCTTTATTGAGAACGCTACTCCCTTTCACCCCCTGCCCTGCCATGGCCTAATGTGTTGGTTTTCTAATCCAATGTGATATCTGAAAACCTCAAATTCCCAGCAAATTAATTCAACCAGTATTTACTAAGCTTTTACTATATGTCAGACACTTGAGATACTCTAGGAAACAAAAAGGACAAAAGGCCACGCCTGTATGGAGCTTTCATCCTAGTGGGGTCGGAGGGGTGGAGACAGTATAAGCAAATTAAATCTGTGAAACATACACTAAATTGGATGGTAATGATTTCTATGGAGAAAAATAAAGCAAGGAAGCCCTTGTGGGAAGGTAGCATTTGAGCGATGACCTGAAGGAGGTAACAAAGTGAGCCACATTGGAAATCTGAGGGAGGGACCACATTCCAGGCAGAAAGAATTGACAAGCACAAGGCTCCTGAAGTGGTACATGCCTGGTGTGCCTGGAAAATGACAGAGAAGCCAGTGTGGGTGGAGCAGGGTGAACAAAGTGCCGGTATGGGAGGACATGTGGTCTGAGAGAGAACATGTGGCCTGTAGGGCCTCATAGGCCACTGTAGTGACTTTGGTTTTTATGGAGAAAGATGGGAAACCAGTGGGGGATTTTGAGTAGCCAGTGATGTGATCTGATCTATCTTAACAAAATCACTCTGGCTTCAGTGTTAAGAACAGACTGAAGAAAGCCAAAAGCAGACTCACGGAGCCCTCTTAGGAAGCTATTGCAAAATTCCGAATAACAGATTACGGTAGATTGGAATAGGGGGGTGGTAAAAAAAGAAGCCCAAAGATTGTCCTCAGTCCAGTCTGTAATTCCTTTCAGATTCTGGCATTCAATAATTTGTCTTGGTTTTGCAAATTTTTCTTATTTTTCTGTTTTCATGGTTGTTAGGTACCATTTTGAATTAGATATTGTCCTAAAAACTCAATTGTACCTAGTTATGATCCTATATCTAATATGCTTAAAACATTGTGATGCTTCATAAATTCTAACAGTAAATGCATCTTAAAGGGTTTGGGTAGAATGAGGTGGATTATATTTATCTTCACATGCATGTTTTCAGAGCCACGTTTCTATTATTATTGCTTTATTTTTCGTTATAATTAGCATATATACCCACACATTAGCTATTTTATGTTCTTAAGGTTTAATTAGGAGATAAGAGGTAGATTTGAATATTTTAATTTTAAACTTAATAATCTAATATTGCGATCTTTCTCTGAAGGGTTTTACTTTAGAATATATCTGAAGTGAAATTTATTTCTCAGTAATTCATACATAACTATAAAGATAAGCTCATACAAATTCACTGAAGAACAATAAACAAACAAAGGAGGTGAATTGGCTTATGAAGAAAACTTCAAAGAGTTTGAAAAAGGAAGATAGGTAAAATTATTTGCTGCTAAGCATTGTACCTGAAAAATATAAGATACCAATAGAAAAACTATTGATACCAAGTAATACTGTATTATTTCTACAAAATAAATATATAGAAATAGAGTTGCATATATAAAAACCCAGTTGGAAGATACAGTGGAAGAAACATCCACTTAAAATAACACACCACCAACAATTGATAGAACAACTAGGAATAAACTCACTTCTGGCTACACATTAGAATCATCACCTGGAGGGCTTAAGAAACAAAACAACAGTAAGTACAGAACAGTGCCAGGTGCTATCCTTAGAATTCTGATTCAGTTGTTGTGGGGTGGGGCCTACGTGGTATTTTTTTAAAGGTCCCTACTTTCTAAAAATCTCTATGAAGAAACTGATCCATATAAAGAAAACTTCATATACTACTGGGAGATATAAAAGAAGACTTGAAGAAAGGGAAAAGTGTACTATATTCTTTAGAATAACTGAATATCATAAAGAATTCAATTCTCCCTAAATTAGGCTATAAATTTAATAGGATTTCATAAAAAGACTAACACTATTTTTCATTTTTGGAACTAGACAGACTTATTCTAAGTTTGTATGGAAAAAATAAGTTAGCAAGAGTAGCTAACAATTCTGAAAAAGATAACTGTTGCACAGGGGCTAGTCTGAGCAGATATTGACTACCACGTTAATAAACAAAATAGAAATGGTCCAAAACAAAATAAAAAATGTTTACAAAGGACCCAAATGTAAATGAGACTTTGGTATATGATAAAAAATGGCAATTCAGATCAATAGAGGAAAAGATAATTTATTCAATAAAAGATGTTATATAATGAAGTAGCATTTCTAACAAATGGGACAAATGTTAGTTTACTCAATAAAAGGTCAATTGGGTAGCCATCTTAAAAAAAAAACTAGGGGCCAGCCCAGTGGCAGCGCAGCAGTTACGTTTGCACATTCCACTTTGGCAGTTTGGGGTTTGCCGGTTTGGATCTCAGGTGTGGACCTATGTACTGCTTGTCAAGCTGTGCTGTGATGGGTGTCCCACATATAAAGTAGAGAAAGATGGGCACAGATGTTGGCTCAAGGCCAATCTTCCTCAGCAAAAAGAGGATTGGCAGCAGATGTTAGCTCAGGGCTAATCTTCCTCAAACAAACGAAAGTTAGATATCTAATATGCAAAACATTCCAGATGGGTCCAACATCTAAGGGTGAAAAATAAAACTCTAAAAGAAGATAAGGGGGAAGACCATTCGAAATATGAATGACACAAAATCCCAAAGCCACAAAAGCAAAGATTCATAAATTTGATTGCATTAAAATGCTAATTTCTACATGTTAAAAAACACCAGAACAAAGTCAAAAGACAAATTACAAAAAGGAAAACAATCGAATCTTGGGTGCGGACATGGTACTGCTCATCAGGCTATGCTGAGGCGGCATCCCACATGCCACAACTAGAAGGACTCACAACTAAAAATACACAACTATGTACTGGGGGGTTTGGGGAGAAAAAGGAAAAATAAAATCTTAAAAAAAAAGAAAATAAAAAAAATTTGCAGCTTCTGTTACAAAGAACTAATATGTAAATTATGCCTATAATAAAAAAAACAATAACCAACAGAAAAATAGGCATAGGAAGGGTCACAGTAAAGGAAATTCCAATAACTATGAAATATATGAAAAGATCTATTCATAATAATGAAAATGAAAATAATAAAATATTTCTTATCAGTTTGGCAAAAGATGTGAGTACATGCATGGCTGGTGAGAGTATAAATTGGTATAACTTCTTTAGGGGTAATTTGGTATAATTTTGCTGGATATATTCTTACTCCAGCAATTTCACTTCTATGTATCTCTTGTTAAGTGGGGAAAAAAACAGCAAGATGCAGAACATTATGTATAGGATGCTACCATTTGTGTGTAGGGAAAAACTATATATAAAGTTTGTTTGTAGGTGGATGGTCTGTCTCTAAAAGGATACACAGGAACGTGGTTACAGTAGTTGTCTCCAGGAAAGGGGAGCCAGGTGGCTGGGGGACTGTGAAAGGAGGTCACATCATGCTCACTGTTAACCCTTTAGTAAGTACCTTTTGATGCTTGTACCTTGTGCATATATTACATAGCTGAAAAAACAGTAATAAAGTCAGCCATATCCAGGGTCTGTGTCCCATCGGATACTCCACATACTCCCATTACTACATCCAAATGGTCTATGTCCCATCAAATACAAATAACTCATCAAACACAGTCAAATACTCACAAATAATTATTTTATAGTTCATAAGTAATAATCAATAATTGTTAAAATATTCTGTATTCCATATTATTCAGAGGAACATAACATTATATTATTTGCTTCCATCCTTTTAATACTTCTAAGTTGTTAGAAGCTGGTAAGAGTGAGGTCTTGATAGTAATCATTTTTGAAAAACATACTTCTATAATGTATTTTGTTTTAAAATAGCATACATTCTTTAAAAGTAACTAAAATCAGTGATTATTAAAACTAACATTTAAAATATATAACTAATCATGATCTTTTTGTGTATTTCCATGTAGCTCTAAAACATTATTTTCTTATTTTTGTTCACTGTTTTTTGGATTGGTGTGGGTTTTAAGCCACTGGTCGATGGCGCTTTCGTACTTCCTCGGCTCTTTCAGCCAATCCTGATGCCACCGAAGGTTTGCTATCACATTTGAATAGTTTTGCCCTACACTTTGTTTCCACTTGATAAACTGCTCTTTATTGTACTGGTGGACAGAAGCAGAAACTTTAGGGTAATTTATAATGGAACGAAGCTTCTGATCCAAAGAAAAGGTAATTTCTGGAAATTTTGTAGCAATATTTGTTAGTTCATCTGGATCTGAGGAAAGATCTGAAAGAAAAAAATTAAATACCTGTGAAAGTGGTTACCTGCTAAAAAAACACTTTTAGAATGTCATTACTCTGACAGATAATGTATCAGAATCTATTTTTATTTTCAGTTCCGCTTAGCATAGTAAGGTGAAGGACAGTATAAACAGTAAAATAATATAGCAAAAGTTAAACACTCCTCTAAATGTATGTTCAAATTATCTTCCTTCCTACCATCCTGCTCTCCCATTTTCTTTCTTATCCATTCTTAGATGGCAGAAACAGTCAAACCCTTATCACTAGTAAGCTGGCTTAGCCTTAATTCTCTCTGTTTTTGATGACTTGCTTACTTTGACATGCAGAGAAAAAAACCAGTAATGCTTATATTGTCCCATTCAACAGCCTCCAACTTTCCAGCTGTAAGAATTCTTTATATAGCTGAGTCATGTTCTTGCAACTTCACTTAACTCCCAGTTTTCTTTATATAGTAGCATACTGTTCTTGGATTTCTGAAAATTACATTCATCGATACTGTCCATTTGAGCAAACAGCCATGGAAATAAACATTTCTCTCAATCATTACTTTTGGGAAAATAATGATAAATATTTCAGATAACATAAACACCCCTTTTACCTACAATGTAGGAAGACAGGCTATAACTAGCATGCCAAGCTAATTGGAAAAACAGCAAATCAAAGATATTATGACAATTTACCGAAGACAGTAAATGAACAATGCATGTTGAGGAGAAAATCGCTAGGGGCCTATCTGAGTGCATTAGCCAGAAGACCCCTGAAGACACGTATGATTTTGCTAGGTGACTTCAGATGGCACCTCTTTGGGAAAGGGAAGTCAGTGAATAAACCCCAGAGAATACAGGAATGGCAGGCTTCCCCAGTGATTCCTTGATAGTCACACCTTCCTTCTGCAGAACACAGCCAATGAAAGAGCAAGAGATGCCCATCACTCATCAGGATGAAAATTCAAGGACTTACTCTTGAAGCCAATAATCTCTTGCTCTTAGAGTTAAGGGGGTCAATCAGTTCAGGCCCCTAAAGAATTATTTGGAGTTAATAACTTTGACATTTGTAACTAGGAAGGAAACTTAGAGAGAAATGAATATTAACAATGGCTCTAGAATATATTTTATATGCAAAAAGGGGCAAAGGATAAGCAAAACCTTAAATCTAATAATGCTGCTTAAAAATTCATTCAGAGTAGTAAGGCCAGCAGGCATTTTTGTAGAATGGAAGGAGCATGGATTTTGGAGTCAGACCTGGGTTGAAATCCCAGGTCTGCCACTTCTTAGCTATGAGGCCTTGCGCAGGTATCTCAATCCCTTTGACCCCTAGTTTCCTTCTATGTAAAATGAGGATACTGGTACCATCTTGTGGGGTTGGGGTCAACATTAAATAATATATGGAGAATGTCAGGCTGCAGAAGATATAGGTGTTAATCCTCCAGAACAGCTGAAACCAAGGTACTATGAGAGGGTGTTGGCTAGTGATTGGGAAAGATAACCATGAGAATTAGAAGACACGTTCATTAGAGAAAACGGTGCTCTCAATCAGGAGACCCAGATCAAAAGCCTTAGGGCACTTGCTCTGAAATTCACATGCTGATTTGCAAGGAAGCTGCTCCTCACAAGGACAACCTTCTGTAGATTGTCCTAGCATGAGGAGCAGCAGATATTTATTTATTTAACAATGATTACTGGATCTCTTGAGCAACGCTATGTAGGTCAGCTCATTACACATGATATTATACTTAAAAAATCTATCAGCGAATTTACCAAAGAGTTGAGGCAATTCTGAAGCACCGTCAGAGTAGGCTACATATTTCCACTGGTTAGTGCGAAGCATGTAGGTGGAAGCATTCACATTGCAGCCATGGAATTCACTCAGAATCCAGGGCGGATGTAGGTTTTTGAATTTATCTTCATCCTTAAGTGTTTCTGATGATAACGGCAACAAAGAGTATCCACTCAGGTTCTGAGGCAGAGGAATTCCAGCAATATCTGTATAACACAAAAAAACCCACGATATTTTTTTAGTAACTCATTCTTTCACTAGTTGAATATTCACAAATGACATCATTAAAGGTCACAGAGACTAGAGACTGTGTATGGATTTTGTAAACAGACTGCCTAGTTCTAAATGATTATTCCACTAACCATGTGAGCCTGGGCATGTTATTAACCACTCTGAACCTCACTTTCCTCATCTGTAAAAGGGGAATAATAATAATATCTGTATTTTATAGGTTTATTTTAGGTTTAAATATAATTTATGTGAAATTTTGAGAACAGTGCCTGGCACAGAGGAAACTCTCAGCAAATATTAGTTAATATCTTCAGTCCTTTATTTCTGAATGATTAAATAATCACATTGTTTCTCAAGTTTGTTCCAGGGGATATTAACAAGACTATACAAGAAAGAGGTTTAGTAGTCATATATATGTTTGCAAAAAATGTTTAAAATTAAATAGGTAAATTTATTGTAGATGTAAATTTACTGCCAATGTGTATCATAAACCCTCAAGGGTAGTACATAGTATGCCATGTGTCCTAAAGTTATTTGATGATAGAACTTTTTTTTACCCCCAAGTAACATCTTGAGGGACTAGTATTTTGCAGAACATACCTTGGGAAATCCTGGATTATACTGATTTATGGAAAAATAATTTATTTTTTCCTTATCAAATACAGAAATTTAGAACAATAGCAAGGGAAATGTGCTACTTAAAAACAGGCTGTATTTTAAAAAATTGTTTTTAAAGTATTTGTTTAGAACTCAAACTGTATTCTTCCTATAGGAAAATTACCCTTAAGTTTGGCTGGGTACAGAGGGTAGCTCCAAAATGAGCCTGCAGTTGCCTCTCCCACCCATTTTCTGGTTTCAATGTTCTATCTTTTTTTTTTTTAAGATTTTATTTTTTTTCCTTTTTATCCCCAAAGACCCCCAGTACATAGTTGTATATTCTTTGTTGTGGGTCCTTCTAGTTGCGGCATGTGGGACGCTGCCTCAGCGTGGTTTGATGAGCAGTGCCATGTCCACACCCAGGATTCAAACCAACGAAAGACTGGGCCGCCTGCAGCAGAGCATGCGAACTTAACCACTCGGCCATGGGGCCAGTCCTTCTATCTTTTTTTGTTGAAGACTGACAAGGCATTCTTTTTTTTATGCTTTTTTTTTTCGGTGAGGAAGATTGGCCCTGAGCTAACAACTATTGCTAATCTTCTTCTTCTTTTTTTCCTCCCCAAAGCCCCAGTACATAGTTGTATATCCTAGTCGTAAGTGCTTCTAGTTCTTCTATGTGGGATGCTACCATAGCATGGCTTGATGAGCTGTGTGTAGGTAGGTCTGCGCCCAGGATGTGAACCGACAAACCCTGGGCTTCCAAAGGGGAGTGTGTGAACTTAACCCCTATGCCACTGGGCTGGCCCAAATGTTCCATCTTTTTAGGTATAATTAAATATTTCCAATGAAAAACAGGAAGTAATATATCTGCAATGCTAGAAATTAAACAAAATTGAATAATAAAATTAATTTAACTTGACTGTAAGTATTTGAGGAAAAACAGGTTAATTAAAGGAGAATGAGGAAGTAGACAAAGACCTCTATAAATCTTCTGAAGGTACTTGTTTTACATACAATCTGATTTATGTATCTTCCATTTTCCTTGGAAGGGTTATATTGTAAGTATTAATCTGCCAACCAACCATGATCAGGGAATTTTCAGAAAGAGAGAAAGACAGAATGAAAGAAGGGAGAAATGTTTCAGAGATAACCGGTTAAAAACACAAAGAAAAGAAGGAGAGAAGACATTAAAGAGGATGTGTATGATAGAAAGGGACTGCCCAAGATGAAACTAATGAGCTACAAGACAGCAGGCTACTGTAAGGTCTACAGTGAGGAAGGAAACCAGCGAGGGAACAGGCTGGGTCCGGCCGTCTGTGTGTCAGCCACCAGGCGGCACCGCTAGCGAGGCCCAAGAGGGGAGAGAACAGGCCTTTGAGGACGGCTGGGAGCAGGGGCCAAACAGCACAGACTCACAACTATGGGGAGTTCCCGTATTCAGCATTTCAATAATCTTTCAAAAAATACCTTATTTCAGATCTAGTCTTAGCCTAATTTTCCTAAAGAAGCTTGGAAGACTAAGAACATTTATGTGATTCCCCTGTGTTTATATGAGAATTTAGTAGTAAACTTGGATAAGGGTCCATTTAAGTATTTATTTTTTTAAATCGTTTGACAAACCAGGTGCTGTTCCAGGCGTAGGGAGACAACAGTGGGCAAAGCAGATAAGCTCTCTCTGAGCTTACAGTCTAATGTGGGGAGAGAGACAAACCAATATGTCAGATGGTGATCAGTGCAATGAAGAAAAACAAAGCAGGAAAAGGGAGCCGGTGATGGCAGGTGCTGTTTTATATAGTGTGCTCAGGGAAGGCCTCTCTGATAAGGTGACATTTAAATAGAGACCTGAGGAAGGGCCAGAGTGAAGCCTATAGATATCGAGGGGAAGGGCATTCCCCCAGGGAGTAGCAAGTGGAAAGACCCTGAGGCAGGAAGCTGCTTGGTTCATTCCTCAGACACCTAGGAGTCCTGGAGGGCTGGAGCCAGCTCAGTGAGGGGTAAAACTGTAAAAGATAAGTTGGGAGGGGAAGAAATCATGTTGGACTCTCAGGCCCAACAAAAGATTTTGGATTTTACTCCAAGTGAAATGGGAAACCTTTATGATGGGGATTTTTAGGCTGCTTAATTTTAAAACAGTTTATGATGAGGATTTTTAGGCTGGTTACTTTTAAAACTACAGATAAGAAGCAGGCTCCAAGGAGTGGAATTTGTTTGCCCTTTTGATCAGAGACAATTGCAGTTGTAAAGGAAATCTCCATGCCTCCCTCTCTGGAATTTGTTTGCCCCTTGTTGGGAAAACATTTACATTTCTAGGGGAAACACCTATCTGTGAAGATGCCTCCCCCTTGTTGGGAAAACATTTACACTTCTAAGGGAAACATCTATCTGTGGAGATGCCTCCCCCTCTGAGCCAGGAGGAAGGGGGGATGGCCTTATCTCTGGAAACTGCCTGGCAACCTCATGTAACTGACCCTCACCCCAAAATCCTCCTTTGTCTTTAGTTGAAGATAATATTTGAGCGGTGACTTCTGCCATTTACTCAATCCGGTTTGATTCTTATCTTAAAGTTATGGGACCGCCAAATGGCCAGACCAAACGGGCACTAATAAAGAGATAACTCACTTACCTATGCCTTAAATTTGGCCCTAACCCTCAGTTCGGGGCAGCAGGAGCAGCAGGAGCTCTGACTGCCCGTGGGTCCTGTCCCCACGCACCAGCTCTGCCTGCCCATGGGTCCTGTCCCCATGCCAGCGGGGGCAGCAGCAGCAGCTCTGCCTGCCCATGGGCTCTGTCCCCATGCCAGCGGGGGCAGCAGAAGCGGCGGCAGCAGGAGCAGCAGAAGCTCTGACTGCCCATGGGTCCTGTCCCCATGCTACTCTATCTCTATTCTCTAAATAAAAGAGCACTACTGCCAGATCTTGAGAGTCTAAGAAATCTTTCTTTCGACTCCTCGGCTCACCGATCCCGCATCAATTAGAGGATTTTGAGCAGAAGTGTGACATGGTCTGATGCTAACTACTATATGGTGAATTGACTAAAAGTGGGTAGGGCAGAAGGTAGGAGTTAGGAAGCTATTGCAGGAGTCCAGGCATGAGGTACTGGTGACCTGTGTCCAGTCTATTACTGGTAGAATAATAGACCTTTGTAAATTGATGTTGACAAATGAAACCCACGTCAAATATCCATAGTATTTAATAAATACTTTAGGTATTTATTAGTTTTTCTGTACTTCAGGAAACTCAGTATCATTTCTCATATATTTATCAATGATTTCCTTAAAAGTACTTTAGCTTAAACTGCTTTTCGAAAAGCTTTTTGATCTCTGTTTAAAATGACTTTTCATATTTTTTTCTTCTGGCAAATCTGTCATTCTAATACGATTTAAAGTTAAGTTTTATCTTTCTTGGTAGTATAAGCAAATATCGGAAGTAACTGCAGGATTCTTAATAAAGAGTGACAAATTTAAAACAGTAAACAAATGGGTAAAAAGGCAGACCTGGATATGTGTGATGGTTTCCCGAACAGAAATAAGATTATATTTCTTCCTGACCATATGAGAAGATAAGGGATTAGACTGGATGGCAATGATGCAAACTATGCACATTTTTTAGGGCAAACTTAAGAAGAATAAAAAGTATTAATGATAATAATATCTAACATTTAATTGTTTACCATGTTCCAGGCATTGTTCTAAGCTAAGGAATAGCCACTATTATTTCCAGTTTATTGATAAGAAAGTTGAAGACCAGAGATGTTAAATAACTTGCCCACGGCCATACAGTTGGTAAATACTGATTTGAATTTACGCAGTCTGACTCCAGGATCTCTAGACTCTTGGATACAACACCACAAGTTTTGCTTTACTGTAGTTTTTCAACTTCACAATATTTTTCAGCCAATAAAATAGTCTATGTAGAATGCCCCTCCCAACTCTCCATTAAGATCCTGTAACAAGGAAGGTTTTGCATTTTAAATCACTAGCAATTATGCATTCTTTTAAACACAATTGCATTTCTATATAATTACATTTTCACAATTCAAAAAAATCTGGATTTATCTTTTAAGTGAGAGGAAGGCAGGTATTTTACAAAAAAGATCAACTATTAAAAGAAAAAAATTCATGTAAAATAAATTTAAAAGAGAAAATCAAAACAATTTAATTTTAAAGCAAGCCTACCTTTATTTCTAACTGAGCTAAAGGATGCTGATACTGGGTTATTAGAGAAGAAAATATTTTAAGGATCATTTTTTTTTCTCCCCAAAGCCCCAGTACATAGCTGTATATCCTAGTTGTAAGTCCTTCCAGTTCTTCTATGTGGGCTGCCGCCAAAGCATGGCTTGATGAGCAGTGTGTAGGTCCACAGCCAGGATCCGAACCGGCAAACCCCAGGCCACTGAAGCAGAGCACATGAACTTAACCACTACACCAGTAGGCCAGCCCCTTGAGGAGTAATTTTTAAAGAATAATCTCTGAAATAATGATATCAACTTTAATAGTATAAAGGATTCCTATTCATAAAAAAGTATTAGAAAATGATAAAGAGATAATATACTATAAAAGACTTAGAACATTCTTCCTATCATAAGATATGATAAAATGTAATTTTATAGAAAAGAAACTACTCTTTTAAAGTTAAAAAACTACTCAAAAATTCAGACTTCTTAATAAAAACATTGTAGCATCTTAAATTTCAATAGTCTTTATAGTAAGGTACATTTATTAAAACAGGAATCCCACCAGGGTTTTCCTATTCAATATCTTTGTTTACAGTTTTTTGAATCATCATCTTTTATATGATCTTTCTAAGGTCCACAGAATGGAAGGGAAGAGGAAGTCTGGCTTGAGGCGCTGATTTGAGAAATTTAATCCCACACTGTGTGTGTGTAAACTGGATTTATACAAAATACTACCACTACAGGTAAGCTAATAAAAAAAAGGAACTTTAGAATTCTAATAGATTATGCTTTATACCTATTTTAAGCTCCTAATTGGCTAGAAGAATCACAAAATAAGTCCTTTGTAGATACACTATCAAAAGCTGTATAAATTACTCACCAAGCATAGTAGGGTAAATATCCACAAGAGAAACCACATTTGATACTTGTAGGTTGGCCTGAATTCCTGGTCCCATTATCAAGAGCGGAACATGGGCGCTAGCCTCATACATACTCATTTTATAAAACTGACGATGTTCCATGGCCAGCTCTCCATGGTCTGAGGTGTATATGACAATAGTTTTCTGAAGAAGATCTAACTGACGAAGAGCCAGAATAATTTCACCTACAATACAAATCAAGATAAATCTTAATTAGCTTTTAATTCACGTTTTATTCTAGCACAATAAACTTTTAACAACTCTGCCCTACAAGGGTTTGTCAGAATGCTTCTTATCATCTTACTGTTATCTACTGTTCTTAAGTAAATTACGCCAAGTTCCATGTGCCTGCCCTTCAGTTGATAGACTAGAGAGAGGAAGAAAAAAATATAATACCCGTGGGATAAGTTTCTTCATTTGGAGACCATGCTAGCTTGCTTTCCACGTTTCTATCAGAGAATGGGGAAAAAATTTCCCCTTGGTGACTCAAATGAACAAAGAAACACAAATCTGCATGTCAGTACCATACACGTCTCAGAGGATGAAGGGACGACCACCACCAACCCGCAATTTCTGCCCAGTGGGAGGTGAAAAGAGGGATCAGAACTCCTCCTCCCTGCCACCCTTCCCCGTAAACCCCCAATAGCTAGATCATGTGCATGAAGTTGGCTGAGGGTTATGGAAATCCCACCTTTGAGGAAGGGCTGGAAGCAGGACACACGGTATATGAGTGTGATTTAACATATTCTTGGACAGGGAATAAGTGGACAGTAAAATTCCTCTCACAGTCCCTGTCTCTTCGTGCCCTGAAACTTCCTCCTCATTGCAATTAAGAGAAACACAGTAAGGCACAGCCCAGGGAAGAGTCATGTCTATTTTGGCAGCTCCTGAATCTGGCCTACAGGGGTCATTATTATTAGGAAAAACCCACAGGTGATGCTGAGGTCCAGTCAGAACTAAGACACACTGCTCTATGAGTTATTCACGGAGGGCAGATCATCAGGCTCTTTCAAACGGGTAACTGTAATTCCTTCCTAATTGGTTTTCTTGCCTCCACTCCTCTTTCCCCTCCACAATATCTCTTGTTCACTCTGGTGGCTATCTTTCTAAAATATCTGATCATGTCACACCCCAGCTGAAAACTTTTTCACATCTTCCCATTGTCTATACCCTTCAGCTACCTCTGGACCTTTACCTTTCACCATCCTAAACTACTAAGAACTCCCTGAATTAATAACAATTAGTTTAGACTTTCTTGCCTCTGTACATAACTCTGCCTTCTGCGTCGAATGCCCTTTCTCCCACCATTTACTTGGTAAATTCCAATTCTTCCTTTATGGCCCAGCTCAGCATTACCTCCGTGCGTTCCCTGCTCCTCCAGGTAGACTGACTCACTCTGTCCTCCAAGACCACTATAACTTGTAACCTACTGTAGTT
Source organism: Equus caballus (assembly GCF_041296265.1). NCBI lineage: Eukaryota > Metazoa > Chordata > Mammalia > Perissodactyla > Equidae > Equus > Equus caballus. The sequence goes on from NC_091697.1 coordinate 88,826,766, forward strand.
ACAACAACATGCTATAACTGCTGGGGTTTACACTCATTCAGTAAATGTTTACTGAGTTCCTACTACGTGCCGGAAACTGTGGATGCAAAGCTGGGCACGTAGGATGCAATGTTGAATAAGACGGAAGTCCCTGCCCTCTGGGAGCTCACATTCTTCAAGGGAAATGGACAGTAAACAAGTAAATAGAGGGAATCATTAAAGATTAAAATGTAAACAAACAAGATAATAAGGTATGGAGTACGTAGGATGATGGGGCTGGTATACTAACTTACGTTGCTTGAGAAGACATCTCTGGGGTGGTATTTGAGCTGAGAGCTAAAAACTGAGAATAGCCAGCTATGTAAAAAAGCAAAGGGACAGGTATCCCAGGCAGAGGGAGCAGCGAACATGAATGCTCGGAGGTGGGGTAAGAGCTTCAAGTGTTTTTAATTAATGTGTCATATCTTAATAATACTCAACTGAGTACCACCAGTGCCCGACATAGTGCCTGATAGCTAGCAGGCACTCAATTTTTGTTGAACAAACACAGTGAACAGTAACAAATATTATTTGGTGACCAGACCAGTTGTAGATTTAACAATGAGATACAATGTATTCCACAAACTTTGTAACTTGAAGTGAGCTGCTGCATTTTTTTTCCTGGAGACCTCACGAGTAGTATTCCCATACTCCCTGCAGCAACATTATCTACTATTTCACTTTAGTAGACATGGACAAATGCATAGCTGCAAACTTTCAAAAGCGACTCCTAGGGTGCAAACCAGTGAATATCACTAACATCAGAAAATATCAAAATACAATTCAACATGTGTGTGGACTTCAGTTAACAAACTTACTTAAAATCTTATTTGCCTTTAAGATTGAGTAGTTGGAAAGTCCTTGAGAATCTTTTAATACATACATTTGCTATTTTATAAATAATCTATCCATATGGCTTTTTTGCTTTCTGCTTTATACTTTTATATTTTTGCCCAATGAATGCTTTTTAACTTGAACATGAACTCACTTGTTCACTCCCAAGGTTTATGTGTACAGAAGAGGTGCTACCCACACTTCACTAATGCAATTATGCTCCACCCAAAGTGCAGCAAAACACATGATACGGTTTCTGAAAATGACTTGTTATAAAAATTGATATATTTTTTTAAACCAAGGTCTCTTTACATCTGAAGAGGAAAGTGACATAGCTCTACAAGTGAGTAGGAAAAAAACACTTTCTTGACAATCATTTTACGGAGGCAGGTTTGGTTTTGAGCTGAAATAGGGAAGGAAATTCATTGAGTCTGGACCAGAATATACACGGGGAAATTGCTTTCAGCTTTAGTTAAGCCTTGCTCTAGGGGCCCTAGGGAGAATGGAGTTATTACTAGTCTGGGAGAAGTACAAGATTCTACACTCAACTGTCTCACCTCCTAGAACAGGAGCCTTACAGTTATCTGTCCATGTGTACCTGTGTTTGGCTGAAAACTGAATCCTGATTAAAGCCAGCAAAAAGTTTTGATTCAAGCAGATGATAGCCTTCTATGAGCTTTTCTTTATATATGAACAAACCTAAGCATTTATTGATTTATGAATAATTCGGACTGAGAAGCTTTTATTGTATTATTAATAATGCATATTATATAATTTTTATATGTATCAAGAGTCCTATAATCCTAAATCTGAAGAATCTAAGCAACTGTTAGGAGAAATGATCTGAGGATGTTCATATAAGTCACCAAAAAGCAGGATCACAGTTGGATGGAAAAATATTATGCTTTTTCTTCATATCATAGCTTATTAATTACACCACCTACCAAGCATGGCATCTGTCTCAGCACACATAGCATAATAAAATGCTCTAATATTTTTAATTTCTTTTTCTGTAAACTTCCCAGTGCAGTTTTTTGTATAAGAAGAATAATAATCTATAGGGTGCATTTCTGACAGAGGCAACCACTTTGGGATTTTGATGGCATCATAAGATACCTAAAAAGGAGAGAAAAGCAAAGCAGTAATATTCCTCCTCTCCAACAAGTGTGTATGGTAAACTAGACAACATTTAATTACTTAGGCTAGTAGAAAAGAACGGTCATAAATTATGTAAAGAAAATAGTAAATCAAATACATAAATTAGGAACAAATTGTTAATATTTCCAGCAAGAACAAAATGTGTAAACACATCAATATCTGTTTAGTGAGACAGTTGAGAAAATTATTTAAAAATTATGCATGTCAATGAAGAATATGAGCTATATTAGATAGTAGTGTAGTCCAGAAAAAGTGTCCAAGCACTTTAATATAGTTGTGTGATCAATTCAGCTTGCAGAATCAACAACCTAAGGATCTAGACTCCTTTTTCCCAATAGTTCACTAGTATAAAAGCCAGTATCTAGTGAGATAGCCAAATTATTTTTTAAAAACAAATACAACTTTTCAATGCATATAATGCTTACATTTTTTGTGAAAACAATTAAGACTAGACTTCAGTCTTATATATCTTTTAGTCACGTAACTTTAAAAAATTCAAATATCTACTAACAAGTTACTTAAAAGTTACTTGAACACCCGAAATTATACAATTTTATAAACTATTATGATCTCAATAAAATTACTTGGAAATAAAAAAAAGTTACTTGACTCATTTTGTTAGGCTAGTGCTAACTCCAGCTATTTTTCAACTTGAAGCCAGCAAGAACCCTTTGAGAAGATATGAAGTATCTAAACCTTTGACATTATTTCCTTTAAAAGAGGTGCACTACACAGTGTTTCTGATTAGAGTTTTTAAAGTAACTTAAATTTGATTAAAGATGACACATTTCAAAACATAGGCAGTCTTCCCTTTGCATGGTTCAGATATGCACAGATTTCAGTTACCACAGCTGGATGACACAAGTCCTCCACCAGGGTTCAAATTTTAGTCACCAAGGTATATTAACTGTGACTTATTGCATAAAGTACAAACTTTCCCATTCATAATCTGCTAGCTCTTTAGTCTACAAACCACTATATAAATTACAAATATGTATCACAATTAGTGACTAATCAGGTCATTTATTTCAAAGTCTCTCAGTGGTTACTCACTGCACATCTTTCATCCAGTATACACACAACCAGCAAAAGGTGTAATTGTGCTGCCTCCTTGTCTCCCAGTGATAAATCAATGTGACACATTATAGAAATGGATAAACAAACGAGGGACTTGGTCAACAAAGACGAATGTATAGTAAAGAAATAAAAAGTGGTAACACTGGAAGTGAAATTTGAATCAAACGTAAATGGAGTTATAGAAGAAACAGCTGACCTGGGAATGCTGACACTGCCACCATTTGATACATTCTAGCTATACAGCCAGAGGAACTTACTGAAGACACACTCATTGATCTAAATGAGGAAGGTCATTGTGAAGAAAAGGATAAACTTGTCCTAGACAAAGTGATACTGGGAAAAATCTTCACATTAATGAAACTCTCAGAAATATATCGTGACATTGAAAGTGCAAAGGGTAAAATGTTGGAAGGTAATCCAAATTTAGAAAGGAATATGACAATGTGCCAGGACACACAGAAGATGCTTGCTCTGTATCTTAAGTTATACAATGAGAAGGCAAGCACTGTTCAAACTACCCTTGCTACGTTTTGCTACAAAAAACCAAAACACTTTAGTTCTTAACGTCTCTAAGTGTTTTCAGTTCAGTGCATTAAATAAATTAGTTTTACTACTTTTTCAATTCCCTATTCATTTACAACCCAAAATAAGAGAGTTTTAAATGTTTTGACAAATGTTTTTAAGAGTCCTAGAAAAATGGTCATTTTCCCAATGGATTATTAAGATCTCTGTATAGTTGCCGCTGGTGTGGTCATTTTTACCATCCTGAACTGTGCAAAGTGAACACTGCCTGCACTCCTAAGAGAGTGTTCTAAGAGAATGTCTTTCAGTTCTCTCTTTACAGACATATTATATGAAAATATATTCAATTCAGAAGTAGGTTTCTAAGTTTTAACATATTTTATTTCTGTCAAATTGCCCTTTTGTTTTTGTCAACCAGTTATCGGTCAAGTTTGATTTAATGAGAATATACAATTTTCAAGATTTTCTTTAAAAGTGACACTAAAAGAAACAGTGAGTAAATACCAGTAACATACAGATATGTTAACTTCTACTTTTGAGCACACATAGTGTACTTACTTTTTTAAGCCAATAAAGAGATGTGCGAAATGTTGAAGCTCCAAAATTTTCTCCGGAAGATGGTGAAGGGTAAGGGTGTGGTAAATTTAATCCCAAGTACAGAACAAATGGTTGAGTGTAATTAATTGCTTCCTTTCTTAACCAATTTACTGCTCTGTCTGTATTCCTCCAGTCCTTTTCCATAACTCTTACTTTCGTCTTTTTAGGGAAAAGATTAACCATAGGCCTGCCTTCTTGTCTGAGTAAGAAAGCAACATCTCTTGTCCATGCTTCCACACGATTGCTGAGGGGGCAAAAAGACAGGTATATTGTAAGAGATTTAAAAAGTTTTAAAAACTGACTAAGCATAAACATAAAAAACCAATATGGAAAACAATCTTTAGACTCAGTCACCTAAATGTTCAGACTAACTATCTAACCGAGGGCCCTCCAGGACCAGTTCAACTGAGCCCATCTCATGAACAAAGTGATTAACTGCCTTTCAGAAAATCTGCAAAGTCACGTAGACAGAGCAAGCGCAAAAGAAATCTTCACCTGAAATGACTGTAGAACCAAAGAGCCTCCTTCCCATGGAACCCAAGGACAGGGACACAATCAGAACTTGAAAGTTGGACTCGTCAGAAGCGAGGGGTCCCTCATTCAGGAAGATGTGGTGTTAAAATTCCTTCCCCACCTCACCAAAAATGTTTGGCACCTCATCATAAAAGTTTAGAACCTCATCATAAATGTTTAGAATCCTGTCATAAATGTTTTAAACCTTACCATAAATATTGAAGCCCACCAGTTAACACCCATCCCATCAGTGTTTCTGCATGCCAGCCTCTTCTCCCTAACCTCTTAAATTTTGCCCCAAATGCTGAATCGGTGAGACAAATCTGAGGGCACATGCTCCCTGTTCTCCTTGCAGATCAATCTTGCAAAATAAAGCTGATCTCTTTGCCCAAAGGCTGATGCTGTAATTAATTGACCGTTTATGGGGCATCAGGTGAGAGAACCCCAATTTTGTTTGGTAAGAACTACACTAGATCTCCTTAAGAAAGTTACTGAGCATTCAAAGTTTAAAAACCAGGAAAAAATAACAAAAATAAAATAATCACTTATGTGTTCTTTAAAACTAAGATTATTTAGAAAGGTTACTTTTCTTGTAACAAGATATTTAGTAAAATAAAAAATGTTTTGGGGGCTGGCCCTGTGGCCTAGTGGTTAAGGTCAATGTGCTCTGCTTCGATGGCCCAGGTTCGCTTCCTGGGTGCGACCTACACCACTTGTCAGCAGCCATGCTATGGTGGTGACCCACATACAAAATAGGGGAAGACTGGCACAGATGTTAGCTCAGGGCAAATCTTCCTCAGAAAAAAAAAAAAGGTTTTAGATTCCTAGTATTTCTCTTGAATTTTCTAGCATTTTATTTTTTTATCAGAAGAAAATAGTATTTCTAACCAAAGCTACTATAATTTCCTCCTATAACTAAATCTTTATATTTTTAAAATTCTACCTCCTAAGTGTACCTTATGTTTCTGAAGTTTCACATTTTGAACTGTTTCCAGCTATATCTTTTCTCATTATGAGCACAATTTTATGATCTAAGCTATCTAAGCTAATAGTGATGCAAATTTATTATCCATTATAAACTAGATGTATTTTCTTTATTAGCTGATTTAAAAGTTAAATGATTCAACCAATTCGATTTCTCTAAATCTTTAGTCTATTTTATCTAACTACTTGATAAGTTAAGAGGTAGTACTTACTACTACTTTTTCTCAATCAGTGTATATTTAGTTAGCAAAATTGTTTAGGAAGCAGTCCTGGACATTTCTAAGAAGCTTATTTTTATAAGTTTTAGTTGAGGCAAACACCTCTGAAGTACTCTGTCAACTAAGAAAAGAGTTTTAAAAATTCGCATACCAACATAGAAATAAGGAATATTTTATATTAAAACAACACCCCACATAAGGGAATTTCAAACCACACAAAATGACTAATGGCCCATAGATGAGCTAAAATAGAGCTTTCATCTGCCTTATGAAGGCAGATACAGAATTTAAGCATCCATAATAAAAATAAAATTTTCACAGTTGACATTCAAGATATTTTGATAAAAATAACAAAAACTAGAATTTCAGCAAAATTACACCTAACGGATTCTAATTAATTCTGCCTAGCATTTACTCAAATTGTAAGTTTTGTAAAATTTATCAGACTACCAAAACAACCTAACATTAGTTTCTCAGTCTTTTGCTTCAGTCATTGCTGAAACTCCCTATATGTGACTATGATTAGCTACTGCAGAGGAGTGGGATGCTAGGGGTTTATACACCAGCAGTACTTGTGGTAGAGCTCAAGGATTCTGAGAGAAGAATAGGACACTGAGATTCATACAGGATGTATAGAAACTAAAGTGCTTTCTTTTCAACCAAAGAGTGTTACAGAGTGTTATATTTTCGTATGGCTGAGACATTATTACAGGAAACAAGAAAATTACAAGCAAGCTTGGAATACAGCCTAACTAACTAGTTCCTAGTGTGATACTGTGATTTATAATAAAAATTTACATCTTGTCTTCTCCCTGCTTCTGGCAGGGAGATCCTAAAACCCTTGGAATTTCCTAGGTGGAGAGGGACAAAGGTGCCTTTTGTTATGTCAATTGGGTTACTTTTTGACCTCATCTAGGATGGGGACTGGTTGCCAGGAGAACTGACCACATGATTATAGGGTGCAAAATTTTAGTCCCACCCTGCCTGACCTCGGGGAGGAGAGGGGGGATGGAGATTGAATTCAGTTACCAAGGGTCCATGATTTAATCAATGATGCCTGTGTAATGAAGGCTCCATAAAATCCCCAAAAAGGAGTGGATTCAGAGAGCTTCCGGGTTGGTGAACACTTGGAGGGGCTGGGAGAATGATGCTGGCTCCAAGAGGACATGGAACCTCCACACCCTCTCCCCATGTCTCGCCCTATGCATCTCTTCCCCCTGGCTGTTCCTGAGTTATATCCTTTTACAATAAATCAATAATCTAATAAGTAAAATATTTCTCTGAGTTCTGTAAGCTGCTCTAGCAAATTAATAGAACCCAAGGAGGGTGTCATGGGAAGCTGTGATCTATAGCCAGTAGGTCAGAAGCACAGGTAACAACCTGGACTTGCCACTGGCATCTGAAGTGTAGGGGAGGGGCAGTCTTGTAGGACTGAGCCCTTAACCTGTGGAATCTGATGCTACCTCCAGGCAGATAAGGTCAGAATTGAGTTGGTTTTGGGACACCCAACTGGTGTCTGGAGAACTGGTGGTGTGTGGAACCCGCTCCCCTTCCCTCCCCCCGCCCCCACACACATTGGAAGTGGGTGCAGAATCCTAATTGGTGATCAGAACATTTACCTGGCTTTCAATTAACTCAGGTGTAGACTATTGTCTGGATTGTGCTAACTGACTCAGTCAACCCTAGGATGTAGTCAGGAGTGAGTCTAGAACATCTCGAGGAAGATAAGACGGCTGAATGGAACCCAGGGCACCGTGTCTTTTGCTACAGCAATGAATACGATGAATAAGTGTGATTCCATTGAGCCTTTCTGGTAAGGTTATGCCCCCTTCCCTATTTTTATCTTTTTTACTCTCTGTGTTCCTGAGATTCTTTCAACCTAGACTGGTCCCCTTAAGGGTCCAAAGACTCAAATCAAGTTAATTTTGGCCTCATCATTATGATTGATTTCAAACTTAGCTTTATTTTTGCCCTCTTACTGATTTACCCTCTTATTCATGGGTATGTGTGCCTATAACTGCTGGTATTCAAGGAGAGTTACAGCAAATGATTTCAGCATTACTAGGGAAGCAGGACAAGATTATGGTTGAAGGTAAAGGTTCCTCTCTCACAATTTTCACTTTTTCCTCTTTTCTGGGTATCCCAAGAATCTTGAGTGAGCTAGTTGATTAAGAAGGTAATACTTTGATTGGTTAGTTTACCTATATTCATGGCATTGTGCTTAAGTTATAAAGTAACAATTTACTTCTTTATAACTTAAAATCAGCACATTTTAGGTTTCAATAAATATTAATAATTCTAATCAATGTTGGTTCTCTGTTCTGCTCTCACTACTCCTGGGCCAGCCCAATCCTCCTGGGACTTTGTTAAGCACAAGAAGAGCAGTAGATGCAGTAAGCAGTAGGCTGCTACAGGAGCTGCAATTCTCAGCTCAGAGAGTCCCTTTTCCCAGCCCAAGGTTCCTTCTGGCCAGTAACACTAACGAGGAAAATAGAGAGAGAAGGTGAATATGTAACTGCACAATCTATTACAATTACTGTAACAGAAAAATAATTCTTTTAAAATTATAATTCTCTTTACCACACAACCAGTGTCTCCAATCCCTTCTTAACCAGGCCAACTGGTTAACGTGAGCAGAATTATTCTACCTTGGTTCAATTCCAGGAAACAGTATCTTTTGACCATGTGCTTAGACCTACTTTGTCTTGTTCTAAGTGTTGTCTTTATCCCTCCACCGTTAATTGCTAGAACCTCCTCCAAATAGAAACTTTCTAATTACTTGGCCACCAGGGGTATTTTGAACAAATTTCCTTCCATTCCATTTCTATGTACATTGTCTGGACTGTCAAGAGTTTCAATCAGGACAATTAAAAAGGGCTTACAAATAGGGAGGAAGCAAAACTATCTATGCTGTAGATACTTACTGATTCTTTGGCTCCTCTCATTATAAATTTACCCTGTTACCTGCAGTACGCATGCACATACAATGTGTAGTTTCCTGGATGCCAGCATTTCTCAAAGTGGCCCAGGGAGGTTTCTGAGAGGATTTCAGGGGGTCCATGAGGCCAAAACTATTGTCCTAATAATAGTTAGATCTTATTTGCCTTTTTCACCCTCATTCTCTGAGTGCACAGTGGAGACCACTCCAATTTAGCGTCAGGTGAGAGCTTAGACGTGGAGTATACCTGTATCAAAGGGGATTGTTCTCTATAAACTTAGGCTTTTTGTCCATGTACACTAAGCGACCCTCCTAAGTGGTCCAAAGTCTACTTCTACTCTTGGCAGAAATGTAAGAAGGATTTCTCTTCTCAAAGGGACACAAAAAATAACCACGTTTCCGGTTCACTATTGGTTTCACCTTGTCCTACCTCCACCTGAGGTCCAGTTCTTTCTATCCTTGCTACTCCAAGAGTGGTCCATGGACCAGCAGCATCAGCATCACTAGGGAGCTTGTTACAAATGCAGAATCTCAGGCCCCAATGAATCAGGACATTTAACAAGATGCCCCGGTGATTTGTATACATAAAGTTTGAGATGCACTGCTCTACATACAGTGTAAGAATTCTTTTATGCAAAAAACCCCTTGATTTTTAGATAGGATAATCCAAACAGCTTCTACAGTAGCTCATGCATAGAATTACTCTACCTTGGTTCAATTCCAAGAAAATAAGGTGATGGCTACATGCCCTATCCAATAATCAGCAGTTTGATTAGTTCTTTTTAACGACAAAATCTCTTCCTAATATAAATGGAAAATAAAACTACCTAACACATTACCAACTAATTATTGCATAAATTTGTCTATATGCCATTGCTGTGTGGCTTTTCTGTGCCAAATTCTTCTGTAGCATTGGATACAGTCAGTCCACAGGTAGGAAAGGATTATTTTACATAGTAACAAGCACATCTGAAAAAATATCACATATTAAAATAGGTGAGAACATAACAGTTTTCTTTCAAAATGAATTAGGAGCCTAGACTTAAACCTTCAGCTTCCTAAGATTCCTAAGATAATTAACTATCTCAGACTGAGTTCTGTGGAGATCTCTCTTTCACACACATACACAATCATTGTTACTGATGGGATTACAACAGCTAATGTGTCTCAGATAAGTCTCTGGCGTGGGAAAATTACAATTCTGAATGGTGCCCTTGCAAAACCCTGCTATTAACCTAACAAATTCTGTAAAAAAAAAGGAATCCAAACTCTTTCCCTTTAAATGCTCTTAAAGTTGTGAGAAACACACATACCATTTTTTTAAAAGGACTTACAAGGCTGTCATCTATCTTTCTTACTTATATGACAATCTGTTTTAGTTGAATGACTATTTCTAACTCTGGCAAATTCAGGTTGGAACATCCCTTTTCAATATACATTATTTAAATGCTCAATATATGTATGTTTTTCCATTGGTTCATTTTATTCATTCCAACCATTTTCCTTTTCTGGTGAAATTATAGTAGTCAGTGTTCCTTAATCTTTTATTCATAAAGTTATTTGTAAATATGTTGAAAATCATGGATTTTTTGCCACTAAACAATATTAAAAATATATTATTACAATACTTATATCACTATATTATACATAATATTAATATAATACTTTATATTATAATATATAATTAATAACATTGTACATTTATTATATAATTTTATTAATTATATATTATATATTTTATTAAGTATTCATTATAAATATATTTATGCAATTATATATTCTTATTATAAAGTATTATTATATAATAATAATAGTAAATAAATTCAAACGGAAGTTTTGTTTTGCACGAGTGTGGGGATGGGTACTTAGGGATTTTATGGACTTCGAGCTGTGAACTCCCACCTAGCCATTTTCTAGTCTCCTGGTGAATTCATCACAATGGGAGCATCAATATTTATAACTTTGAATTCCCACAGGACAATGACTATAGCCTTTGATAGAGAATATTTGCTGTAGTTTAGGTTTATTTAATAAAGCTAGCCTTTTTGATTCAATTCAAGAAATATTTACTGAATGCCTACCATGTGCAAAGCATTGTGCTGGCAGGAGTTTGGAGTTACTTGCTTAGCTACCAAAATGGCATTAGCACCTCGTATCCACTCACACATAAAACCCTTTTACTACCATACTTTTTAAAATAGAGGGCCATATGCTATGTTGTGGAAAAACCAACTGTGATAAAATAGTTTGGCCATAACTATAACTCTAATAATTTAGATCACATTCACTATTTCTACATCATAAAAGGGGAAGCTTTTTTTCTGACACTTTTAATTTAACATATCAACTTGAGCAACTGTAATATTTAAAATTTTTGTAAGCTTTTGTTTTTCAATATTATATGGAAAACATAACCTGGACAAAATGCCATCAAATCTGAAAGATAAAGTAGGTGGATTATCCCCCAGTAAATCTGTCATTAAGAATTCACCAAGCAGTCACTGTATGGGACATGTCACAGTGTCCATAGCTCTTGCTGAAGGGGTGACCCAGATGACCATATTTTGTAGGATTTAACTCCTCCTCTATCCTGTTGACTGACCAGGGGTGGGCACCTGACTAGGGATGAAAGCCTTAGGTCCTTAACCTGGTCAGCAATTATGGTGGGGTCTGGGATAAAATATGAGTTGGGCTCATCATCCTTATTTACAGAATTTGAATTTGGAAAGAAAAAAAAAGTCAGGTAACTTGCAGTTATCTAGAATGCAGCTATGAGGTAGAGAAAAAGTCATAAAGAAGGAGATGGAGCTTGAGTCAAAAAGGGTCATACAGGTCAAAGTTATAGTTGGAAGTGAGGTAGTTGAGAAAAGATACAGAGCAGAGGAGAGAAATAAGTCATGACTTATGTTAATAACTAGAGAACTAGAACTAGTTCTAGTTCTAGGCAGACAACTAGAATAAAGTTCCCCTAACTCCTGCCACTAAGGCCCTTAATGCTGTATTACATTCAGAATTACTCCCCAGTCCCATATCTTGAGACTAGTGTGACTACAGCCCCTGTTCTTAGTTTGCTAATCCAAATCCCTTTTCACTGCATGCCAATCCTTACATTGTGATCACATCTTCTCTACCCTGTATACCCCAGTCTTATGTGGGTGGGCTCAAGTGACTATTCTTCTAACCAAAAGAACGTAATGAAAATAAATACCATGTTTCTAGTCCTATACTGAGTCCAAATCTCATCCAATATAAGCCTCAGAATAGAAGACTTACAAATGATACATACTTATGTCTATCATGCTTGTAAGTAGTTAAAATGATTTCACTGCTGAGAAATCTAATTTTGGGGCTGTTATAGTCATAATTAACTTTCAATAAATTTTCAAAATGTCCCTTTTGCCTGCTAAAAGATAAGTCTTTAATCTATGTTTCTGAATACAGTTATGCACTGTGTAATGACATTTTGGTCAACAACAGACTGCATAAATGACAGTGATCCCCTAAGGTTAGTACCATGTAGCCTTGGTGTGCAGTAGGATATATCATCTAAGTTTGTGTAAATATACTCTATGATGCTCGCACAATGGCAGAATCACCTAATGATGCATTTCTTATAACATATCCCCATTGTTCAGTGACTCACAACTGTATAGGACTTTACCGAGCCTAGGAAGACACTAGTGACCCTTCTGGAAAAATTTTCTCTTAAATCTAATGCAGGGCCTAGTAAGTAGTAAAAGCTGAACAAATGATAGCTATCATTATTCTCCAGGTGGCTTTGGTCAAAGAAATTCAGTCAACACATTTTAAATGAGTTAACTTTCAGGGTAATGGGGGCATGGATGACATGTGTCTGAATTATTTAAAATCTGTTAGGTAATTAAAACTTGGCCTGTTAGCTCCATGAGTTCCTGGGCACAGTGCTACTAAGACAGCCAAGTTACGGATGTGACATGTTTTTCAAACCACCTGCCTTTTGGCCAGGAATTTCATTTTGTGTGGGTTTTAATGAGAGGGGAGAGGCCATCGCCCACTATTGAAGCTGAAGCGAGAGTGATAACCCCTTTGCCTAGGACCCCAGGCAGCTAGGGAGTAGGGAAGTGACGTAGGCTTGCCAATTTGATACTCAGGTGCTGGAGTTTGAGTCTTGAGGGAGTGACACAGAGACATGGGGTCAGCTAGAGATTAATTAAGGCAGCAGTGTCACCAGCAGCAGTATTGTGGCCAGCCTGTTTCTATGGTATAATTTTGGTGTGCTCTCAAACACCAGCCTTACCCAATTCCTGTTTTCTGAGTTGAGGACTCTGGCCTTCTTATTGATGCTATGTGCTACCTAAGTTTTTCTAAAAAATTTATTTTTGGGGCCAGCCCCGTGGCCTAGTGGTTAAGTTTGGCGCACTCTGCTTCGGTGGCCCAGGTTTGGTTCCCAAGCACAGACCTGCACCACTGGTCAGTGGCCATGCTGTGGCAGTGAGCCACATACAAAATAGAGGAAGACTGGAACTGATGTTAGCTCAGAGTGAATCTTCCTCAAGCAAAAACAAAAAAAAATTCATTTTCTACTCAGGATTCAGAGTGTAACCAAGGATCTTGATGAGTAATTTCTAACACTAATAGTACCTTAGAAATTTTGTCATTTTTGCCAAAGATATGATAAACTATCAGCACAAGGCTATTACTCACTCAAAAAAGGCAGAAAAGTTCATATTTTTCTACTTTGAATCCGATCAGTGTTTTTATCTTTGCATTTCCAAAAAAACATTTATCTAAAATTGCTTAAAAAAATCAATTTACAATAACAGCAGTTTAACAAAAACAGAAAAAAGTGCTATGGTTTTGGGGATCCAACAACTTTGTGGAGGTGTTCTGAGACAGTTTTGCTGTTGCAATCCTTCATTTCTTATGAAGCCTGATACCTACAAGTAACTTTATAATACTACTATGAAGCAGGTTTGACATATTCTCTAGTGAAAGAGGCATCTTTAAGAGTCTATAAAAGGTGAAAAGGGAATAATTTGGATTAATAAAGGGCATACTTTCAGAGCTTGAAAAGACTGGATTCTAATTGGAGCTTTCATAAACAAAAAAAGTATTAGGTATAACAATGAAAATTCTAAGGAAAAGAAATTTAGTCAAATAGGGTTATATATGGTCTCAGACTAAAACATATATTACAGGAATTTTTTTGCAAGTAAAGAGACGTTAGGGAGTGACATCAGCATCATGGCAGAGTGAGCTGTTTCCTTAGTCTCTTCCCCAAAAGAACAACCAAAAGCACATTCTTTAACCAATAGAGGATACCCACATACCACAAGAGAATGTCTGAGAGACCCAAACAGCCATACATCTGAAGGTAGGGGTACTGGATCCCAGGAAAGCAGAGGAGGTGAACGGATCTCCTGCCCTTCTCCAGTGGCAGTGATCTAGGTTGTGAGTCCACACACAGCAGCCAATGTGGAACTCTTGGAGGAGGTGGGGGAATGGGAAGGCCTCCATGCAAATGCTTTCATGCTTAGGGCTGCATCCTGGCCTGTGGTGGCGTTCCACACCAAGGTGGCTTGGCCACTGTGTACGTGGGCGCCCCCACCAAGCCCAGCAGCTCAGGTGGGCTGCAGGTGAGTGCAGAGTGGGCTCATGTGCATGAAAGAGGGTGCCCCTTCCCTCCCCTCCTGCCTGTTGCACTAGCTTGGTCAGTTAGCCAAGGCAGTGGATCTGCACCAGAGCACCTGTGCCTGCTTGTGTGACCTGCCAGGCAGCAGTAGCTGGTGGGAAGATGCAGACAGGTCCTGTCAGCACAGCTTCCAGTTGATGTGGCAGGTTCAGAAAACACAGCTCCTCCCCCAACCAATGGTGACAGGTGGAATCTGCAACCAGATACCACCCCACTATGCATCAGCAAAGGTCCACTTCATCAAACACCATGAAGAAATACATTAACACTCCAGATGAGATTGAAAATGACAAATCTTCAGAAACCAATCCTCAAGTCACAGAAATTTACAATCTAAATGATAAAGAATTCAAAATAGTTATCATAAAGAAACTCAATGAGTTACAAGACAACTCAGACAGTTCAGTGAACTCAGGAATAAAATTAATGAGCAGAAGGAATTCTTCACAAAAGGGATTGAAACTCTAAAAAACCCAAACAAATGCTAGAGATGAAGAACACAATGAATGAGATGAAATCAATCTAGAAATCTTAAAAAACAGAGCTGACATTTTTGAGGGCTGAATTAGTAATTTAGAGGACAGAAATATAGAAATGCTTTGGGTGGAGGAGGAGAGAGAACTAAGACTTAAAGAAAATGAAGAAATTCTTCAAGAAATATCCAACTCAATTAGGAAATATAACATAAGGATTATAGGTATTCCAAAGGGAGAATAGAGGGAAAAAGGAGCAGAGAGCTTGTTCAAAGAAATAATAGCTGAGAAGTTCCCAAACCTGGGGAAGGAACTGGAATTACAAGTATATGAAGCCAAAAGAACTCCTAATTATGTCAATGCAAAAGGACCTTCTCCAAGGCATATAATAGTAAAACTGGCCAAAGTCAATGATAAAGAAAAAATATTAAGGGCAGCAAGGCAGAAGAGAGTATCTACAAAGGAACCCCATCAGGCTTTCAGCAGACTTCTCTGCAGAAACTTTACAGGCTATGAGTGAGTGGAATGATATATTCAAAATACTGAAAGACATAAACTTTCAGCCAACAATACTCTATCCAGTGAAACTAACCTTCAGATAGGATGAAGAAATAAAAACTTTCCCAGATAAACAAAAGCGAGGGAGTTAATCACCACGAGACCCCCTACAAGAATGATCAAGAAGGCCCTCACACCTGAAACAAAAAGGAAAAGGCTTACAAAGCTTTGAGAAAGGACATAAATAGACAAAATCAGAAAATTACAGCTCTCTATCAGAATAGGTTAGCAAACACTAATTATAAGATTAAAGATAAAGGGAAGGAAAGCATCAAAAATAACTATAAACACTTTATTTTAATCACAAACTCACAACACAAAACAGAACAATTTGTGACAACAATAACTTAGGGAAGAGGAAAGGGATGGAACTGCCCATCCTTAGGCTAATGAAGATAAGAGGCTAACAGAAAATGGACTATCTCATCTATGCAATCTTTTACACCTCATGGTATCCACTAACCAAAAAATCAGAACAGAGACACAAACCATAAATAAACAGAAAACTGAGAAACCCATCATAGAAAAATCACCAAACTGAAATGGCAGTCAGAACTACAAGTGAAGAGAAACAATGGAAATATAGAACAACTGGAAAATAAGAGATAAAATGGCAGTATTAAGCCCTCACGTATCAGTAATAACTCTAAATGTAAATGGATTGAATTCTTCAATCAAAAGACACAGAGTAGCTGGATGGATTAAAAAATTAAGACCCAACAATATGCTGCCTCCAGGAAACACATCTCAAATCTAAAGACAAACACAGGCTTAAAGTGAAAGGATAGAGGACAATACTCCAAGCAAATAGAAAGCAAAAGAAAGCAGGGGTTGCCATACCTTTATCAGAGAAAGCAGACTTCAAGATAAAAAAGGCAATGAGAGACAAAGAGGGGAAGTACATAATGATAAAAGGGGACATCCTACCAAGAGGACATAACATATAAATATATATGCACCTAACAGTGGAGCACTGAAGTACATAAAACAACTATTAACAGACCTAAGGGGAGAAATTGACAGCAACACAATAATAGTAGGGAACCTCAACACTCCACTTACATCAGTGGATAGATTATCTGGACAGAAAGTCAACAAAGAAATAGTGAAATTTAATGAAAAACTAGACCAGGTGGACTTAATAGATATATAAAGAACATTCCATTCAAAAACAGCAAAATACACATTTTTCTCAAGTGCACATGGAACATTCTCAAAGATAGACCATATGTTGGGAAACAAGGCAAGCCTTAATAAATCTGAGAAGACTGAAATCATATCAAGCATCTTTTCTGACCACAATGCTATGAAACTAGAAATCAACTATAGGAAAAAAGCTAAGAAAGTCACAAACATGTTGAGACTAAACAACATGCTACTGAACAAACCTTGGATCAATGAAGAAATCAAAGGAGAAATAAAAAAATACTTGGAGACAACGAAAATGAAAAGACATCATACCAACTCTTATTGGATGAAGCAAAAGTGGTTCTAAGAGGGAAATTCATAGCAACACAGGCCCACCTCAACAAAAGGAAAAATCTCAAATAAGTCATCTTAAACTACACCTAATAGAACTGGAAGAAGAAGAACTAACAAAGGTGAAAGTCAGTAGAAGGAGAGAAATAATAAAAATTAGAGCAAAAATAAATGAAATAGCCAAATAACAGTAGAAAGGATCAATGAAACTAAGAGCTGGTTCTTTGAGAAGATAAACAAAATTGACAAACCTTCAGCCAGACTCACTAAGAAAAAAAGAGAGAAGGCTCAAATAAATAAAATTAGAAATGAAAGAGGAGAAATTACAATGGATATCACAGAAATACAAAGGATTATAAGAGAATACTATGAAAAACTATATGCCAACAAACTGAATAACTTAGAAGATATGGATAAATTCTTAGACTCATACAACCTCCCAAAAGTGAATCAAGAAGAAATAGACAATCTGAACAGACAAATCACAAGGAAAGACATTGAAACAGTAATCAAAAACCTCCCCCAACAAAGAAGTCCAGGACCAGCTGGCTTCTATGGAAAATTCCATCAAACAGTCAAAGATTTAATATCTGTCCTTCTCAAACTATTCCAAAAAATTGAGGAAGATGGAACGCTTCCTAACTCATTCTATGAGTCCAACAACACTCTGATCCCAAAACCAGACAGGGACAATACAAAGAAGGAAAATTATAGGCCAATATCGCTGATGAACATAGATGCAAAAATCCTCAACAAAATATTAGCAAAATGAATATAGTAATATATTAAAAGGATCATATACCATGATCAAGTGGGATTTATACCAGGGACACAAGGATGGTTCAACATCTACAAAGTAATCAATATGATACGCCACATGACAAAATGAGGAATAAAAATCACATGATCATCTTAATAGATGCAGAGAAAGCATTTGAGAAGATCCAACATCAATTTATGATAAAAACTCTTAATAAAATGGGTGTAGAAGGAAAGCACCTCAACATAATAAAGGCCATATATGACAAACCCACAGCCAACATCATACTCAACAGTGAAAAACAGAAAGCCATCCTTCTAGGAACAGGAACAAGACAAGGGTGCCCACTCTAGCCACTCTTATTCAACAGAGTACTGGAGGTTTCGGCCAGAGCAATTAGGCAAGAAAAAGAAATAAAAGGGATTCAAATTATCAAGGAAGAAGTGAAACTCTTGCTCTTTGCAGATGACATGGTTCTATACTTAGAAAACCCTCAAGAATTCATCAGAAAACTATTAGAAATAATCAGCAGATACAGCAAAGTTGCATGGTACAAAATCAACTCACAAAAATCAGTTGCATTTCTACTTTCTAATAACGAACTAGTAGAAAGAGAACTCAAGAATACAATCCCACGTACAATCACAACAAAAAGAATAAAATATCTAGGAATATATTTAACCAGGAGGTGAAAGACCTATACACTGAAAACTATAAGACATTTTTGAAAGAAATTGACGATGACATAAAGAAATGGAAAGATATTCCATGGTCATGGATTGGAAGAATAAATGTAGTTAAAATGTCCATATTACCTAAAGCAATCTAAAAATTCAATGCAATCTCAATCAGAATCCCAATGACATTCGTTATGGAAACAGAACAAAGAATCCTAATATTTACATGGAACAACAAAAGATCCCAAATGGCACAAGTAATCCTGAGAAAAAAGAACAAAGCTGGAGGCATCACAATCCAAGACTTCAAAATATACTATACAAAGTTATTGTAATCCAAACAGCGGGGTACTGGCACAAAAAGAAACACATAGATCAATGGAACAGAACGGAAAGACCAGAAATAAAACCACACTTCTATTGACAGCTAATCCTTGACAAAGGAGCCAAGAACATACAATGGAGAAAGGAAAGTCTCTTCACTAAATGGTGTTGGGAAAACTGGACAGCCACATGCAAAAGAATCAAAGTAGACCATTATCTTACACCATATACAAAAATTCACTCAAAATGGATTAAAGACTTGAAGGTAAGACTTGAAACCAAAAAACTCCTGGAAGAAAATATAGGCAGTACACCCTCTGACATCGGTCTTAGCAGCATCTTTTCAAAGACCTTGGCTACTCAGGCGTGGGACACAAAAGAAAAAGTAGACAAATGGAACTACATCAGACTAAAGAGCTTCTGCGGGGCAAGGGAAACCATGTACAAAACAAAAAGACAACCCACCAACTGGGAGAAAATATTTGCAAATCATATATCTGACAAGGGGTTAGTCTCCAAAATATATAAAGAACTCATACAACTCAACAACAAAAAGCCAAACAACCAGATCAGAAAATGGGCAGAGGGATGAGCCCGGTGGTGTAGTGGTTGGGTTTGTGTGCTCTGCTTCAGCAGCCTGGGGGTTGTGGGTCTGGATCATGGGTGTGGACCTATGCACTGCTAATCAAGTCATGCTGAGGTGGTGTCCCACAAACAAAACTGAGGAAGACTGGCATAGATTTTAACTCAGTGACAATCTTCCTCAAGCAAAAAGAGGAAGATTGGCAATAAATGTTAGCTCAGGGCCAGTCTTCTTCACTAAACCAAACCAAACAAAAAAACAAAAAATGGGCAGAGGATATGAACAGACAGTTTTCCAAAGAACATATACAGATGGGGGGGGCCGGCCCAGTGGTGCAGCGGTTAAGTGTGCACATTCTGCTTCGGCGGCCTAGGGTTCGCCAGTTCGAATCCCGTGTGCAGACATCGCACCACTTGGCAAGCCATGCTCTGGTAGGCATCCCACATATAAAGCAGAGGAAGATGGGCAGGGATGTTAGCTCAGGCCCAGTCTTCCTCAGCAAAAAGAGGAGGACTGGCAGATGTTAGCTCATGGCTAGTCTTCCTCAAAAAAAAAAAAAAACTTAAAAAAATAAAAGAAGATACACAGATGGGCAATAGGCACGTGAAAAGATGTTCAACATCACTAATCATCATGGAAATGCAAATCAAAACTACAATGAGATATCACCTTACACCTGCTAGAATGGCTATAATTACCAAAAGAAAAAATAACAAATGCTGGAGAGGATGTGGAGAAAAGGAAACTCTCATACACTGCTGGTGGGAATGCAAACTGGTGCAGCCACTATAGAAAACAGTACAGAGGTGTCTCAAAAAATTAAAAATAGAAATACCATCTGACCCAGCTATCCCACTACTGGGTATTTATCCAAAGAACTTGAAATCAACAATTCAAAGAGACTTATGCACCCCTATGTTCACTGCAGCATTATTCACCATAGCCAAGGTGTGGGAGCAACCCAAGTGCCCATCAACAGATAAATGGATAAAGAAGATGTGGTATTTATACACGATGGACTACTACTCAGCCATAAGAAATGACGAAATCCGGCCATTTGTGACAACATGGATGGACCTTGAGGGTATTATGCTGAGTGAAATAAGTCAGAAGGAGAAAGTCAAATACCATATGATCTCACTCATAAGTAGAAGATAAAAACGACAAAAAAACCCAAAAACACATAGCATTGGAGATTGGAGTGGTGGTTATCATTGGGGAAGGGGGGAGGGAGAGGACAAAAGGGGTGATTAGGGTCACATGTGAGGGGATGCACTATGATTAGTGTTCGGGTGGTGAACATGATGTAATGTACACTGAATTCAAAATATTATGTACATCTGAAAAAAAAAATTAAAAAAAAAGATTTGTGTGCTTTTTATGAAAATAATAACAAATAATTTTTGAAAATACTTGATTCCCTAAAACGTATTGTTAAACTATATGTCAGAAATAGAAAGTATCCTTTGCTACTGATTTTAAAATTAGCTCTACAGAAATCACGTGGGACCAGTCATTTTTAGAAAGCTGAATTTTCCTGACAGCTGAGGCTTCCTCTTTTTAAGAAACAGTCTCTCTCTCTCTCTCTCTCACTCACACACACACACACACACACACATACAGACACAGAGAATTAACTATTTGAGTTAGCATTGTCCTTTGCTTCCACACAGCACTACTTGAAATGTTTTTCTTGGTTAAGTCTTGAATTAAATGACTATAGATTGTCACTATGAAAGTAAGCTACTATTCTGGGTTAATAATATCATTTGCCCTCATACTAAATTAAATCTCAGTATTTTTAGTTCTTTTGCTTGCTCTTAATGAATTTCATTCTTATTTTCTTGACAGATATCAATTTTTAATTATCTCATCTCCTTGAGAAATATTTTTTTCACCTTAAAAATATTTCTTTTTAAATACATTCAGATCTTGCTGGAGTTGAACTACGGATATGCTAGATATTATTGTGGTTGTTAGTTTATTTTTAACATCAAGAATGTTAATTTATCCATGTACTTTTAGACATTTTAACACTCTTCTTTAGAGATTATAGAATGAGTCTAAAAATTTTCATTTATTCCTTATACATTAAGTACCTTACTTTTGAAACTTTGCCGTCTAGACTCCTACTAGAAAAAGAAGTGCTAAAAGGCAGCTACATCATGGTTAACTGAAACAGAATGTAGTCAATAAAAGAGCCAACTGGAAGCTTGGAAAGACTGCTTAGAGAAAAACAGGGAAACTTTGAAGGGATGACAAATTAGATGAATCAAGAAATTACAAGAACTCCAAAAAAATCATCTAAAACAATCATGGGACTTGATCAAAGGGCAAAAAAATATGTTCAAGGATGAAAAGATTAGAATAGAACCATTCAAGGTTGTTATTATTTTTTTTTAGAGAAAAAAACTTTATGGAGATTCTCAAATTCAGCTTAGCCAATGAAATATGCTTATGATTTTTGGCCAGCTGTCTCAGCCTGTTATTTAAGTCCTCATATAATCTTTAAAGCCTTACCTTTCATTGCTCCCTTATAGGAATTCTGGTTTATCCAATGTCCTCCAAAAGGTCTGCATTTTCCTACTTGGATGCCTCTGTTCGGAAGTTTCTCCTTCCTATCCTCCAGTTGGGCCTAGTGATGTTCTACTTCTGTGGGAGTTTATCAAATCTAAAATGCTATTAATGTAATACGTGCTTTTTTGAAAAATATATACTATTAAGAAAAAACGTTGCCTATAAGACTAACACAATTTTGTAATCATCAATTGTAAGATGCACTGCAATCTCAGAGATGTTAAATTTGAAAAAACATGTGCACGTTAGAATAGATTAAATATACTACTTTACAGCCTTTTCCTCCCCACTTTGGGGAAAAAATCTGGATGTGATCACTTCCTCCTTTAAACAGAACTCACCATATTTTGCCCTGTACTGTAGTTATCTAGACTTATTTTTTTAACCTCTTTTAAACTGGAAGTCTCTTCAGCTAGGTCCTTATCTGGCTAATGCTAAGGTTTCATTGAAAAAGTTAAATCTCCACATTATTACATAGCTTTAGGCTCTCCTCAAGTAGATTGAGATAAACTTCCACAAGTCCTCAAATGGCTAACACTGGCAAAGTAGGAGATGAACTTCATTATGGGCGGCTAAACATAATACATTAAACTTTAGTAATTAAATGGAAAAAATCCAAGAATTGTAATGAGGCTGTAGGCTCAGAGACCTCACTGCCCAAGAAACTGATGTAGGAGTTATGGCAGAGAGCAATCTGAAGATAGCCCCAGGGGCTGCTTCAGCCAAGAACTTGCTAGTCATCAGAAGTGAGGATCTGGAAAAATAAAACAAACAAAAACAACAGCAAGCTCTTCCACTATCATAAAAAATCATGCTGAGAATGCACCCAGAATAATGCAAGCTGTTCTAGAAGTGAATTTCATTAAAGATAATAAGGGAGGGTGTTCTAAAAAAGCTTCTAAAAATGACCAAAGGAATGACTGTCTGTCTCCACTATAAAGAAAAGAATAAAATAAACTCCTCCTTGGAATGGAGAAAACTGATCTAAAGGTATATGATCCTTGCTTACAAAATAATAGTGGATAAGCGTGAGATGAACACAGACTTATTCATTAGGCTGCAGAACTGAAAGGGACTGAGAGACGGCTCTGTGGTTGCTGTTCTGAGTTCTGCAGCTTCCCTCCTGGTCACTCGGGTTCTGTCTAGAAAGCTTGTGATGCTGGTCCGCAGGCCTGACAGGGAACAGGAAGAGTGGTGTTAGCAGCCTATAATTTGCTTCCCTTTGCTGTTTGCCAAGAGACTCGAGCTTGAGAGTTCTTCCCATAGCAATTTTCTCAGTTTGGAAGTAGGCCTTTATTTTTCATTTGTTTCAGAGGATTAAAAATTGCCTATTGTGACTTGGCTTCAGAAAAACATTAAGCTGTGTGTTGAGAACATATGTAATTACAATGGTAGTAAGAGGAAATGACAGACGATTTGATTTTAGGTTTTAGACTTTTAGCTAGAAAGATACAGCAGCTTGTTTAAATTCTCTTTTTATGCCATTAGAATGTAAGTTCCATGAGAGATTTTTTTGTTTTGATCACTACTGTATTCTCATCATTTAAAAATAGTGTCTAGGACACAGCAGGTGGCTCAAATATTTGCTGAATGGGTATTGCATACATTTGATTTTACTTTTGTAACTTAAGGATCACCTATTAGTATTTTAAGGAGTATTACTTAGTATTCATTTTCTTCATTAAATTGTATTGATTTTAGAAATCTAGGTTTTAAAATGTCTATATAAAATCAATTACCTCCTAATTCTACACACTTCCAAATTACCATTTTCTTTGGTTTTATTAATTCTAAAAAAATTGTCCTACTAGTGTCAAGTGGATTGGATCCCTTAGAATATGAAAGCATAAACTTAAGATTCAAAACATAGGCACTTACTGTTAAGTGTGACATTCCTAAGGCCATGCTGATGAGTATAATGTATTTAGCTTAGTTTCTTAACCTCTGCGCTATTGACATTTTGCGCTTGATAATTCTTTGTTGGTGTAGGAGCTGTCATGGGCATGATAAGACTGTTCAGCAGCAATCCTGGCCTCTCCCTCTAGATGCCAGTAGCATTCCCCCAGGGGTGTCAACCAAAAATGTCTCCAGACATTGTCAAATGTCTTCTGGGGGTCAAAATTGCCCTCAGTTGAGAACCACTGTTTTAGACATTGGGAATATATTGGCAAAATAGTTTTACCTGATGGCAAAACTGATCAAAACACCCTATGAATTAAACACAAATGTTTCTTTTAAATTGGTAAGAAGATACAGCAAATTCAAACCTAATCAAACCTAGTATGAACACAATACATATAATGTGAGAGGGGGAGATGAATCCCAGGATTTTATAAACCGCTTAACTGTACTCCTTGAAGTCACAGAATGTCAGAAAGGAGGAACCTTTAAAGTCATCTATTGTAAGCTCATTTGATGTACTAGAATCCTAAGTAGAGAAGTAACTTACCTAAGGTCTTATAGTCAGTAAATAGTATCTTAATGAGTAGTACCACCAATACTTGTTTAGCAGTTGTCTGGAAGGAACAAGTGTGTAGCCCTCAGAGTTCCCAGTATGGTGCAGTATATTATGGCTAGTAAGGGACACGTAGTTGGACTAATGTTCCTAAACTGGTACAAGAAGAAAGCATCACTTGATGCCTAAAAAAGACAGAGTACTGTAGAAATAAACTAATGATACTTATAATTCTGGCTGAAAATATAAGGAGGTTCAGAAATGGCCAATTTCAGTGGTAAAGATAGCACAAATATCTAAAAACCTTGAGTTTTGATTTCAAGAGTCAGTCTATCAAAAACACTGAATGTTCCTATTTATAAAATTTGATACCGAGAGACCTTCTTTTTTCTGAGATGCATTTTTAAACCTGCACAGAAAAATCTGAAAGATAATGTGCCATACTTCATATAACCTTTGCAGACATGCTATTAACAGCAACCTTGACCTATCTGTAAGCCAAATGACTGTGTGGGGACATACAGCACTCATACAAACAGTTCCTATAGCTTACTTCAATTTCCTAAGTTCTGGTGAGAAGGTAAGTGAAAATATCCTACAGCAATTATTATACTGAAAATCATCTTTGACCTTCAAAATATCAGCATTTAACGGGCTCTTTCCATTTTACTGATTTTAGAATTCCACATGAGAAAGAATAAACTTCTGAAAATTAAGAATATTTAAAACATTAAAAAACTGAAAAATGGGATATACCGTATTGAGGATAAATATAAAATATTAATAATGAACAAGTGCCATGACCCTTGGTTAAATAGAACATCAATGTTTACCAAATAATAAACTATAGGTAGTTTATTATCATCATAATAAATATTATAGAAAATTATCAATATAACTTTTTATTCTATTTATTCATTCATTTGACAAACATTTAATTGTGTACCTACAATGCACTGGTACTACGCTGGCAATGGGAATAAAGGAAGGAAAAAGAGAGAGTCCTTATCCTCCAGGAATTATTATCACATTGAGGAAAAAAGTTCAGGTCATCATGTTTTAACCATTTCATATACAGAATGACAGATATAGGGAGTACAAGTTGTTCAACCTCAGACTTTTTCAATTATTGGATTGATTGAGGAAATAGAGGAAATAACTTCAAAGAGAATACTATGAATAGCTGTATCTTACTTGGATTAATGTTATTTCTAAAAAGGAAAAGGATTTTAAAGAGACATTTGTGAAACTCAATGAAATAATTAGTAATGGAACATACTTTAGAAAAATAGGGGGTTATGTAAATATTAAACTACGATTCTGGTTAAACCATTTTTTATAACAACAATCTTTTCCCTTGATTAAATGCTTACTCTGGACCCGGCCCTGTTAAAGACTTTATATCACCTCATTTAATCCTTTTATATGATCTTTTATATTAACTCATTTAAAACTCAGTCATCCAATGGGGTGGGTATTATTAACTCCAGTTTACAGAGAAGAACACTTACAGAAGCAACTTACCCAAGGTCACATGGATGGTAAAAAGGGAAGCTGGGTGTCTAACTCTGTTCTGCTGGATTCCTTCTACCACGTTTACCACCCCCCCCCCCCCCGACTTTCTTTCTGTTACATTAGCCAGGCAGAGTGGGGGAAGAGCATTTTATACAGGGACTTTTTTTGTAAAGGGACTAGCTTGTGCAATGGTCCAGGGGTAGTAAAAAACATGTTAAAGAAGTTTTTAAAAGACAGGTACATACTGAGGGTCAGAGAGAGAGTGGTACGAAATGAGACTGGAAGTAGGCTGTGGCTAGATTATAAACCACGGGTCTTATAAACCACGTTGTGGATTTGGGATTTTAGCCCACCTGCAGAGAAAAAAACCATTGAAGGATTTTAAGCAGATAAGTAATTCGATCAAACGTATATTTTAGAAAGATCACTCTGGCTGCCTATAGAAAATGGGGCAGATAGAAGAAAAGAGTCCATTTAGAAGGCCACGTCAATAGTGTAGGCAAGAGATGATGGAAGCTTGGTGGAGATGGTAAGTGAATAAATTGGAGAAATATTTTAGAAGTGGAACTGACAACATTTGATGAAGGATTAGAAGACAGGGGTGGGACAGAGATGTCAGGATCACTTTTGGGCATCAAGTATTGACATCTTTTAGATTTTGGAAGACAGAAAAGAAAGAAATTTAACATTAACCAGAAGAGCAAGATTAATGCTCAGATTATTCTAGATTATTTTAGTAACTGTTTACCCAAAACTCACTGTTTTAGTTTCCTAGGACTGCTGTAACAAATTATTACAAACTAGTGGCTTAAAACAACAGATTTATTCTCTCTGGAGGCTAGAAATCTGAGATCAAGGTGTTGGCAGGGTCAAGCTCCCTCTGAAGGCTCTAGGGAAGAATTCTTCCTTGCTTCCTCCTGGCTTCTGCTAACTGCCGGCGATCTTTGGCTTGTAGCTGTGATCACTCCAATCTCTGCCTCTGCCTTCACACTGCCTTCTGTGTGTGTCTGTGTCCTTTCCTCTTCTAGTAAGGATGCTAGTCATTGGATTTAGGGCTCACTCTAAATCCAGGATGACTTCATCTTGAGGTTCTTGACTAATTACATCTGTAAGTAGGATCTATTTCCAAATAAGGTCACATTCTGAAGTTCCAGGTGGACATGAAGTTTTGGGAAACGCGATTCATCTCACTACACTTACATTATTTTTACTGAATTTATTTTTCTAGTTATCATTATCATCATCATCACTACTGCCATTACCATAACCCTCAATTAGCACCTGCTAGGCAAGAGGTATTGCTCTAAAGTTTTAATATGTATTTCCGCCGGGATCACAAGTATCAAGGGACCCCAAGATCACACCCAAGTTTGCTAGGGGGACTCAAAGGACTCAGCACATAGTTGGACTCATGGTTATGATTTATTACAGTGCAAGGACACAAAGCAAAATCAGCAACGGGAAAAGGTGCTTAGGGTAAGTCTGGAGGAAACCAGGTACGAATCTCCAAGTGAAGTCACAAAGGACACACTTAATTCCTCCAGCATTGAACTAGGATAATACATATGAAGTGCTGTCTAACAGAGAAGCTCACTGGAGACTCAGCACCCAAGTTGTTATTGGGGGCTGATCGTGCAGGCACCTTCTGCCTAGCACAAACTAGAATTCCTGATCCCAGAGGGAAAGTAGATGTTTAGCATAAACTACATTGTGCAAACACTCTAGGTACACGGTAAGCCTCTTTTATCAGTAAGGGAATAGAGGGAACAGTCCTGAAATTCAAGTTCCCAGATGTCAGCCAAGGGCCAACCTTCAAAGTAGGCCTTTCTAAAGGCAGTAGTCTCCGGCCTGCTATGTTAGCTCTTCCTGCACACATTATTTCACTTAATCCTCACAACAAAGAAATCAAAGTTCAGTTATTTCAGATAACGTTCCCAAGATTACACTACTATAGGTTAGTAGTAAACAGAGAAACTAGGATTCGAAAGTAGGCAATCTGATCCTAGCTCTCTGCTCTTGTCCACTATGCTCGCTGCCTGGTTTCTGAGAACTTAGTAAAACGAAAAAAAAAAGTTACAATAGACTCATGTTGGAGAGAACTGACAAAAGCAAGTAGCAAGAAAGTTATAGTCTTTAAAACAGATTGTAAAGTGAATAATAAAGTAGCCACTATATAATGGAAACTCAACTAAAATCTTGGGTTAAACAATTTTATAGACACTATTTATAGACCTTTAATGTTTAAAAAAAAAAAATTACCAGCATATTGGTAATTTTAATATTTTAATAAGATTAAAAAAGCTAAAGTTTTAGCCAAATTAACACAATCAAGGGATTAAGAGGTTTCTGTTCACCATTGTGGAGAAATAAAAAAATAAAAAGAGTACATGTATGTGCTATAGCAGAGGGCAGCCTATTAGAATTATTTTTGTTTTATTTTATTTTTTACCTAACAGAGTGATGTCCTGAAGTATAGTCCAGTTTTCCAAATTTTTGTGTTCGGTAGCCATGCTTCTCCATGACATCCATCCATGTTGTATAATTTGGATCTAGGCCCTTAAAGTTATTCCAAGATTCTGTTAAGTGAGTGAAGAGACCACTCCACATTGCTGGGTGAAAAAAAAAAAGGAATTGAGATTAGTGTAAAGCTTAACAATTTGTTTTAACTATTAAAACAGTTTTCCAAGAAAGGAGTCTTCTAGTTTAGAGCTCAAGCTCTGGAGTGACTCATAATCTGCATTAGGTGCTTTACCCAACATTTCCGATTATTACCTCATTTTATCAAGGGGAAAACTCTGCAAGGAGTTACTAGTTCCATTTTACAGGTGAGTCTCTAAGGCTTACAGGGTAAGTTGCTCAAGGTAAATGCAGCAGGAATTAAATGTAAAGCCTGTCTGACTTTAGAGTCTTTTTTCAATCATAAAAATAATCGCTAAGTATTTATTGGTTAATTTTCAAAGTTTGGCAACTGAAGTACAGATCTCATTTCCTCAAAATCCTCAAGGATTTTCGCTATTCCTTGTCTTTGTACTGGCTTTCCACAAAAAATTTAAGTGTACTATGTCTTCTCTCTCATTTTCTACAACTATGATTGTTTATTCAATAAATTGTTCTTCAAGTATTAAGGGAGAAATAGACAGCAATACAATAACACTAGGGGACTTCAATACCCCACTGTCAACAATGGCTAGATAATCCAGACAGAAAATCAGTAGGGAAACACTAGACTTCAACTACACATTAGACTCGATGGACTTAACAGACATTTACAGAACCTTCCATCCAAAAGCAACAGAATACACGTTCTTCTCAAGTGCACACGAACATTCTCTAGGATAGGTCATATGTTAGGCCACAAAACAAGTCTTAATAAATTTTAGAAGACTGACATGATATCAAGCATCTTTTTTTGACAACAATGGTATGAAGTTAGAAATCAAATACAAGAATACTGGAAAATTCACAAATATGTGGAGATTAAACAACATGCTACTGAACAACCAATGAGTCAAAGAAGAAATCAAAAGAGAAATCAAAAAATATCTTGAGACAAATGAAAATGGAAATACAACATACCCAAACTAACAGGATGCAGAAAAAGCATTTCTAAGAGGGAAGTCCATAGCAAAAAATACTTGTATTTAAAAAAGAGAGAGTTGGGGGCTGGCCCCATGGCTGAGTGGTTAAGTTCACGCACTCTGCACTCTGCAGGATACAAAATTATTATACAAAAGTCAGCTGCGTTTCTATACACTAACAACAAACTATCAGAAAGAGAAATTAAGAAAACAATCCCATTTACAATTGAATAAAAGAACAGAACAAAATACCTAGGAATAAATTTAATAAAGGAAGTGAAAGATCTGTACAACGAAAACTATCAGACATTGAAGATGACACAAATGAATGGAAAGATTCTGTGCTCCTGGATTGGAAGAATTAATATTATTAAAACGTCCATACTACCCAAAGCAATCTATGGACTCAATATAATCCCTATCAAAATTCCAATGGCATTTTTCGTTTTTTTTTTTTTTTTAAACTTTGACATCTGAGCTAACATTTGTTGCCAATCTTCCTCTTTTTTTTTTCCTTCTTCTTCTCCCCAAAGACCCCCAGTACATAGTTGTATATTCTAGTTGTAGGTCCTTCTATTTGTTCGTTGTGGGATGCCACCTCAGCATGGCCTGATGAGTGGTGCCATGTCCACGCCCAGGATCCAAACCGGCGAAACCCTGGGCAGCTGAAGCAGATCATGCGAACGTAACCACTCAGGCACAGGGCCAGCCCCCCAGTGGCACTTTTCAAAGAAATAGAACAAACAATCCTAAAATTTGTATGGAACCACATAAGACTCCAAATAGCCAAAGCAATCTTGAGAAAGAAGAACAAAGCTGGAGGCATCACACTTTCTGATTTCTAACTCTATTACAAAGCTATATCTTCAGACATCATGGTACTGGCATAAAAATAGATACAAAGATAAAAATAGAATAAAGAGCCCAGAAATAAATTCATGCGTATATGGTCAGTTAATTTATGACAAAGGAGTCAAGAATAAACAATGGGAAAAGGATAGTCCCTTCAATAAATTGTGTTGGGAAACCTGGACCCCTATCTTATACTATACACAAAAATCAACCCAAAATGGATTAGAGACTTGAATGTGAGGCCTGAAACTGTGAAACTCCTGGAAGAAAACATAGTGGGTAAGCTCCTTGACACTAGTCTTGACAATAATTTTTTGGATTTGACACCAAAAGCATAAGCAACAAAAGCAAAATTAAACAAGTGGGACTACATCAAACTAAAAAGCTTCTGCACAGCAAAGGAAACCATCAACAAAATGAAAAAGCAACCTATGGAATGGGAGAAAATATTAGCAAATCACCTATCTGATAAGGGATTGACAGCCAAAATATATAAAGCACTCATACAACTCAACAACAAAAACCCAAACAATACAATTAAAAAATGAGCAGAGGAACTGAACCGACATTTTTTCCATAGATCTAGAGATAGCCAACAGGTACACTAATAGCAATAGTGCAATAGCACTAATCTTCAGGAAAATGCAAATCAAAACCTCAATGAGACATCACCTCATACATGTTGTAATGGCTATCATCAAAAAGACAGGAGATAATGAGTGTTGATGATGATGTGGAGAAAAGTGAACCCTCATGCACACTGTTGGTGGGAATGGAAACTGGTAAAGCCACTATGGAAAAGAGTACGGAGGTTCCTCAAAAAATTACAACTAGAACTACCACACGATCCAGCAATTTCACTTCTGGGTATATATCTGAAGGAAACGAAATTCTTATCTCAAAGAGATATCTGCACCCCCATGTTCATTGCAGCATTATTTACAACAGCCAAGACATGGAAACAACCTAAGTGTCCATCAATGGATGAATGGATAAAAAGAAATGTGATGTGAGATACATACACATACGCGAGTGCGCGCACGCACACACACACACACAGACACACACTGGAATTTGTTCAGCTGTAAAAAAAGAAAGAAGTCCTGCCTTTGCGACAACATGGATAGACCTTGAAGGCATTATGCTAAATGAAATAAGTCAGACAGAGAAAGACAGAAAGTGTATGATCTTACTTATATGTGGAATCTTAAAAAAAACTGAATTCACAGAAACAGAACAGACTGGGTGGTTGCCAGAGGCAGGAGTTGAGGGGTGGGGAAAAGGGTGACAGTGGTGAAAAGGTACAAATTTCCAGTTATAAGATAAATAAGTTCAGGGGATGTATTGTACAGGATGGTGTAACTATGGTTAACAATACTGTATTGTATATTTGAAAGTTGCTAAGAGAGTAGATCTGAAAAGTTCTTACCATAAGAAAAAAAATTCCTAACTATAGGAGGTGATGGACGTTAACTAAACTTATTGTGACAATCATTTTGCAATATATACATATATCAAATCATCATGTTGTATGTCTTAAATTAATATGTTTTATGTCAACTACATCTCAATAAAACTGGAAAAAATAAATCCTTTTCTTTTTCTCATTTTTGTGTACACACATAGTAGGTTTGAATAAGCTTTCTCTTCTCATCTACAAAATGCTTTCTTTTGAGGAGTGGGATGGGGGATTACCTGGGTTCGAATCCCAATTATGCCAATTTCTGAGGGGCTTTTGACAAGTTACTTAACCTTTCTGTACTTCAGTTTTCATCTGCAAAATGTGGATAATAACATTAGCTACAAAATGAGGATTATATAAATTAATACATGTAAGGCACTTAGAATATTGCCAGGCACACAGAAAGGATGCAATATATGTTAGTTTTTCTTACTATTATTCCTTCTCTTTGTTCAAACTCTTCAAAATATACTTCTTCTGGGAAAAACATCACCTAACATTTTCGAAATTTTGGAATTCAGTGCTTTTTCATTCATTATTTTATGTGATGCTCAGAACGACTCTGGGAGGAACACAGCATAAAACAGCATTTTGTAGACAAGGAAATTGACTTGCTTGACATGGTCTTTTGAGGATTAGCATCCGGGTCATCACCTCACCCTAGTCCACTGCTTATTCCACTTGCTCAGTAAGTAATGTAAAATTAGGGGCCAGCCCGGTGGTGCAGCGGTTAAGTGCGCATGTTCCGCTTCGGCAGCCCCGGGTTCGAGGCTCGGATCCCGGGTGCAGACATGGCACCACTTGGCAAGCCATGCTGTGTTAGGCGTCCCACATATAAAGTAGAGGAAGATGGGCACGGATGTTAGCACAGGGCCAGTCTTCCTCACCAAAAAGAGGAGGATTGGCAGCAGTTAGCTCAGGGCTAATCTTCCTCAAAAAAAAAAAAAAAGAATATAAAATTAACAAAACTGTTTTTTAATATGCTTTGTCCTTCATCATTGAAATACCATTTATAACATATTAGGTTTCCTTTAATCATTGGTGACTATATAGTTGAGAGAGCTGCAAATGGAGGTGAAAGAATCTATGAACTCAAATCACAGAGAATATCATGTCAGGAACTTGCAGACAAAAACAAATCGTTGAGTCCTGTTTATGAGTTCTGAAGCGAACAATCATAAATTAGAAAGACAGAAGAAAAGGAAAGAACTCTGTCAGAGAAGAGACAGAAATTACAAAAATGGCAGTTTCCTCCTATTTCTCAATTATTCATGGCTTAATGTCAGTGATATTATGCCATTAAAACTATGCCTATTTGTTAAATTACTATAATAAAAGTGAACAATCAGATTTGATATAAAGTGAAATGAGACTGAAGAGAAAGAGATAAAGTATGTAATCTGAAATAATATGGAAAAATTCGGGTCATCCTGATGTATGAGAAGTCCTAACTGCTTTGTGGTATCCTCTGAAGTCCCCTCCCAACTCTCTGTACTACTGCTGAAAAATTTTCCTTGGAAACAGAACTATTCTAGGAAATAGGGGTATTACCTCTTTTGCTTGGATAGTCAAAAGATTCTTAGTCGCCAGTCATAAGGAAGGGAAACAGTAGCACATGAACTAAACACCATCTTAGAGGACAAAAATTCCTACTTTTGAAAAATAGAAATTCTAGTAACTCCAATACCCAATGCATACCTTAGAACACACACTTACATTAAAACTTTTTATTATTAGGTGCCAAATCTGACTTACAATCCTACTTTTGGGTATACTCTTTTAAATTGTGGAAATATTTTCAGTTGTGGCCACGTTCTTCCATTAATATTAAGCGTTCTCATACCTGCGCGCGATGGGCAACAGATTGGAGAGTTTGTGTAGGCATTCAGAAAGGAAGTGCCATGTGCTTTCATGAAGTCGATAAAAGGAAGTTTCACTACCTGACTTCCTGGATAAA
Source organism: Equus caballus (assembly GCF_041296265.1). NCBI lineage: Eukaryota > Metazoa > Chordata > Mammalia > Perissodactyla > Equidae > Equus > Equus caballus. The sequence goes on from NC_091697.1 coordinate 88,860,546, forward strand.
ATGTTAGCCTTCCATCCTGGAATAAAGAAATTTAATTAACACTGATTGTATCACAAAAGAAGAAAATTATTTCCTCTAATTTTAACCATAAAATTCACAAGTAGCAAAGGACTTCAATATGTTCCTGAGAATCTTCAAAAGATAAAATCAAGCACAGAGAGTGTTATCAGCACTGGCTCATAATACAGGGAATTCAACTCAGTGTTACACTTGAGTTCATTTGAATACAGTAAATAAATTATAGGGCCCCCTGGAAAGTTCTTTTGGGGGATGATGGACTGACTGAACAAATATTTACTGAGTATTTACTATGTGCCAGGCACTGTGAAAGATCTGGAGATACAATGGGGAATAAAATAGAGTCCATGGCCCCATGAAGCTTATGGTCTAGCGGGGAAGGCAAAAAGTACACTGGTAAATAAACCATGACTAATTACAAATTGTGATATGTGTTTTGAAAGGAACTTGAGATACAGAATAACAAAGGAGACCTACTTCAGATAGAGTGAACAGGAAACGTTTCTCTGGGAAGTATAAGACATAAAGAATGAGAAGGAGCTAGATATTCAAATAATTTAAGGGTCATGTAAAGTTAGAGATAAGTGGAGATAGGAACTAGGCAGCTACATAAATGAGCCTGAAGATTAGAAGAGGTATTTGGGTTGGAGATACACATTTTGGAATTGAATTGGGAATTGAACTCTCCTTGGTAAAGAGCAAAGACAAATAAAAATATTCTAGTCCTGGAGTTATATCTATTACATGTTTTCAATATAATTATAAATAAAGTACAGTTTAAAAAATGAGCCAATCCAAAATACAGGATATACATAAACTCTTGAGATGTCTGAGGTTTCCAAATGGATATTTAAAGTAGGCTGTTGGGTACAGACAGGAATCTGGAGCTCAGAGAAGTCTATCCTGGTGAAATAAACTTGGGAGTCTTTAGCATACTCATGGTATTGAAACCTGTGAGGTTGAATTAAATCTTTTAGGGAGAGAGTGAAAAAGAGAAGAAAGAAAGGAACCCACTGGAAGCCCTGAGGAGTCCTAAAAGGCAGCATAGGAAACTGAGAAAGAATGGCCAGTGAGGGAGGAAGAAATCAGAAGACTGAGTCCCATGAAAGCCGAGAGAAGACAGTGTGTCAAGAAGGAGGTAAAGTCAGCTGTGTTCAGAGAGTACTTAAAATAAGGCCAGAAAATGCACACTGGAACGACAGCGGAGTGACAGTTGTAATCTAGACAAGAGCATTTTCAATGGAGTGGTAGGGATGGTCAGCTAAACTAGAAAATTGAAAAGGGAATAGAAGGTAAGACAGCAGGTGAAAAAAATTCTTCTAAGAAGTTATTTTGCAAAGGGACAGAAAAATGGGATAGATGTTAGAGACTGGAGTGTTAGCGGGAGAAGACTGTGGGATTAAAGTCAGGTTTTTTTTTTTTTTTAAGAGCCTGCTTTTATGCCAAAATAACCACTTCTGGCGGGAATAACCATTGAATGCCCAGCAAATAACTACTGATTCCTCAATGATGAGCTGGGAAGCTCAAGGCAAAAGTGCATAGTCTCACCTCATAAGAATTTCTTTAGACCCATAAATTCAAATTCTCAGAAACTTGTCCTCACAAATCCCAGATGCCTACATGTCTTATTCTTAGAATCTTTTGGATATGGAAGATAATAACCATTTGTGGCCACTGCTTGGAGTCTAGACCACCCAGCCACCCAGGCTTATCTGGTTGGATGGATGGAGCAGGAGTTCATGGCAGAAGCACTGTGATGCTATACAATTCAAGTCCTGCAGGCTAGGTTCAAATTGGTCTCACTACCACTGCAAATGGCTACTGCAGCATAACAATAACTCATGCATCAGATTAAAATCCATGTTAGTGATTTCTTAACTCATTTCTATGATTAGTACAAGGACTTCATCTAGATTGAAAGCAAGAATCTTTAATGTGCAGTACAGCAGGGATGGCAAGAGGGAGGAGGGGATAACTGCCCCATTTGGGGAAGTTTCTAATGTGGAACGTGTGAAAGGTGGTCTATGTCAAGATTACCGCTTGAGATATCAGGCACTCGATAAATATTTAGTGAATGAAATGAAATGACTCTTCAATCCAGAGCTGTTCAGTTTACAAAAGAAAAATTTGATATGTTCCAAATTCAACAGTGTACTTTTGCACAGCTTAATAAACCTGGATTAAGTACTTCAATGGCAAGGTTTCTATTTGGTTAGGTTCTTAGGAAATATTTAAATTATGATACACATATTCTCAATGTCAAAAGCACACCAATAATACTCTAAATGAGGATCAAAATCATATTAGAGAAAATATTAAATATTTTCTGGAAGTTTTGGTTTTTAACTTCATGCAGTTTTTACACACCAGCAAATAACTTTAAAAATAGGCTACAACTGGTACCATTGATAATGGTATCAATGGGAGATGGTCTATATAATAATTCTGAACTGAAATGGATCTTAACACGGGTAGCTGATGAAAAAGAGAGAAAGTAAGTTTTCCCTAGTATGGTAATGTGGATTACAATGGATAGTCAGTCATAGGTCAAAGTACAGTTCCATCAAACTTAGTTGGGAGAGAAAATCTTGCAGAATTTTCAGGATAACTTCTATAACTTACTAATAGCCCATTTTCAATTTTCTTAAGGCCATTCCTATGGTTCAAACAAATTAAGTACACTAATACTGGGCATTTGAAAAGGAAAAAGAGGCCCATTAATTGGCTGGCTGCATAAAAGTGACAAACAATACCAACTGCCTTAATTTCTACATTCTGCTATCATTCTTGACTCTCATGAGTCCAGGCATTTTTCCCCTTGGGATGGATGAGTCTTTTGGTAGATATGATTTTGTGATTTGGATTGCTTCTTCAAGAACCATAATTGGTACTCAGTTCCTCAACATTCTGGGCCAGGGAAAACCAGTGAAGATTAGATGTCAAGGCATCATTTTAATGAAAGAACATAAGAGTAACTTTAACTGTCTGCTCTGTTATCACAAGACTATTTATAGCATTCTTTTCAGATCTGTCCATCAGACTGAATGAGATTCTCACTACACTCTGGTATACATCCCTGTCCCCACCTTCCACTCCTGAAACTTCACCAAAACTAAAACCATTGCAGGTGCGGGGGTGGGAGGAGGGAGGTGAAAGAGGATGCTTATGTCCTTTAAGACCCAGACAGAAGTGCTTATTTTCTCTCTTTTTAAAAAACGAGTTTATTAAGATACAATTCAAATACTATACTACTCACTCATTCAATTTGTGCAATTCAGTGGTTTTCAGTATATTCAGAGAGTTGTACAACCATCAGCACAATCGATTTTAGAATATTCTCATCATCCCCAAAAGAAAGCCTGCACTCCTTAGCCATCACCCTCGAATCCTCCCAGTCCCCCACATCCTAGGCAACTGCTAATCTGTCTGTCTCTACCTTCTGTCTCTATAGATTTGATTTCTCTGGACATTTCTTATAAATAGAATCGTACAATATGTGGTCCTTTGTGACTAGCTTTATTTCATTTAGCATAATGACTTCTAGGTTCATCTATATTGCAGCATGTATGAATATTGCACTTACTTTTTATTGTTGAATCATATTACTAAATTTTATTTATCTATTTATCAGTTGATGGATAGGTATTTGGGGTTGTTTCCACTTTCTGGCAGTATTATAACACTGTTATGAATATTCATATACAAGTTTTTGTGTAGACATATATTTTCATTTCTCTTGGATATATACCTAGAAGTGAAATTGCTGGATCATATGGTAACTCATATTAAAACATTCCATGAATTGCTAAACTTTTCCAAAGTGGCTGCACAATTTTACATTCCCACCAGTAGTGTATGAGGGTTGCAATTCCCCCATATCTTTGCCAACTCTAGCTACTGTGTCTTTTTGATTCTAACCGTCTTAGTGGGTGTGAATTTGTGTCTTATTGTGGTTTTGATTTGCATCTCCCTAATGATTAGCGATGTTGAGTATCTTTTCATGTGCTTATTGGCCATTTGTTTATCTTCTTTGGAGAACTGTCTATTTAGAGCTTTTGCTCATTTTTTAACTGCCTAATTGAAGGTCACAAAGATTGCAGCTATGTTTTATTCTAAGAGTTTTATAGTTTCAGCTTTTATGTTTGAATCATTGATTCATTTTGAGTTAATTTTTGAAAATGGTGTGAAGCAGAGTCCAACTTCATTCTTCTTTTTTTTTTAAGGAAGCTTAGCCCTGAGCAAACTACTGTCAATCTTCCTCTTCTTTTTTTTGCTGAGGAAGACTGGCCCTGAGCTAACATCCATGCCCATTTTCCTCTGCTTTATACATGGGACGTCTACCACAGCATGGCTTTTGCCAAGCGGTGCTATGTCTGCACCCGGGATCTGAACCGGCGAACCCCAGGCCGCCAAGAAGCAGAACATGCGAACTTAACCACTGCGCCACCAGGCTGGCCCCCAACTTCATTCTTCTGCATGTGGATATTCAGTTTTCCCAGCACTATTTGTTGAAAAGACTATTCTTTCCCTATTAAATGGTCTTGGCACCCTTGTTGAAAACCAATTAACTATAAACGTGAGAGTTTATTTCTGTACTTTCAATTCTATTCCACTGATCAATATGTCTGTCTATCCTTATATCAGTAACACACTATCTTGATTATTGCAGTTTGTACTAAGTTTTGAAATTAGAAAGTGTAAGTCCTCCAACTTTATTCTTTTACAAGATTGCCTTGGCTATTCTGGGCCCGTTGAATTTCCATATGAATTTTAGGATGGGTTTTTTCTGTTTCCGAAAAAATGTCGTAGAGATTTTTATAGAGATTGCATTGAATCTGTACATCAATTTGGTGATTTTTACTATATTAACAATATTAAATCTTCTGATCCATAAACATAGGATGTCTTTCCATTTATTTAGGTGTTCTTCAATTTCTTTCTACAGTGTTTTGTAGTTTTCAGAGTATAAGAATTGCACTTCTTTGGTTAGATTTATTTCTAAGTATTTCATTCTTTTTGATGCTATTTTAAATAGAATTGTGTTAATTTTATATTCAGTTTGTTCATCAATTAAGTGTATAGAAATACAATTAACTTTTATATTTTGATCTTATAGCCTACAGCCTTGCTAAACTAACTTATTAGTTCTGATAGTTTTGCAGAGGATTCCCTAGTATTTTCTATATACAAGATTATGTTATCTACAAATAGAGATCCTTTTACTTCTTTCTTTCCAATCTGGACGCCTCTTATTTCATTTTCTTATCTAATTCTCTGGCTAGAACCTCCAGCATAATGATGAATAGACATAGTGAGAACAGATATCCTTGTCTTGTTCCTGATCTTTGGGAGAAAATTTTCAGTCATTTACAGTTAAGTATATTATTAGCTGTGGCTTTTTTGCAGATGCCCTTTATCAGATTGAGGAAATGCTCTTCTATTTCTAGTTGGTGGAGTGCTTTTATCACGAAGCTTGTTGAATTTTGTCAAATGCTCTTTCTCCATCTATTGATACGTTAACGTAGTTTTTACCCTTTATTCAATTAACATGGTGTATTACATTAACTGATTTTCAGATATTAAACCCACCCTTACAGCCTAGGGCTAAATCCTACTTGGTCATAGTGTATAATCGTTTTTATATATTTCTGAATTTGATTTGCTAGTATTTTGTTCAGGATCTCTACTTCTATATTCATAAGGGATACTGGTCTGCACACAATATTTATGTATTTCTATACACAAAAATATATGAATTTATGCATTCATACTATACTAAAAAAAGCCAAATACAGTAGTCCCCCAGTGATCTGCAGGGAATATGTTTCAAGACCCCCAATGGATTCCTGAAACCACGTACAGTACTGAACCCTATATATACTATGTTTTTTCCTGTACATACATACATACCTATGATAAAGTTTAATTTATAAATTAGGCACAGGAAGACATTAACAACAATAACTAATAATAAAATAGAGCAATTATAACAACCTACTGTAATAAAAGTTACTGTAGCTCTTAGCAACCTCAGCATATGATTTCTCTTCTTTCCTTATTACATGGAGAACTTTCACCTTTTTACTTAAAGCAAGCACTTTATAGCTTCTCTTTGGCATATCCGAATTGCCAGCATCACACTCTTGTGCTTTGTAGCCATTATTAAGTAAAATATGGGTTACTTGAACACAAGCACTGCGATACCCCAGTAGTTTATCTGGTAACAGACTGCTACTAAGTAACTAACAGGTGGGTAGCATATACAGCTCATATACGCTGGACAAAGGGATGATTCATGTCCCAGGCAGGGGAGGGGGATGCCAGAAATTTCATCATGCTACTCAGAACTGCAAACAATTTAAAACTTAATGAATTGTTTATTTCTGGAATTTTCCATTTAATATTTTCGGACTGTGGTTGTCCATGGGTAACCGAAACCACAGAAAGCAAAACCCTGGTAAGGGGGGACTACTGTATTCCAGTCATCTTTGGAAGTTTCCAGGATGTTGTGATGCACCACCCAGATTCTCTTTTAGGAATGAAAGATTGTCTCTGCTGAAAAGAGTTGCTTTGCCCAAGATCATGCCTCATTCTGGGAGCAGCCCACAACTAATGGCCATCCAACATGAGGGTACAAAGGCCTGGTCCCCTCACCCCACCTGGAAACAGTTCGAAGCATCATACTAGTTTAAGAACTACCCATAAGCTCAGCGGAGGCCTGCAATGAGACAGCAACAAAATTCAGCTTCTCTCTCTGCACAAGCCTGCTGCTTTCCTTTCCCTTTGATCCCAAAAGCACTCCCCAATAAACTTCTCTCATGTTACTCTCCAATATTGCCTGTTCTCTAAATTTAGATACTCATACAGATTAGTTTAAGTAATATTCTCAACAAATCCTATGGGCATATTCGGATTACCTAACTTTAATCATCATGGGTTAATCTACGAGAAAGGCAACACATGATAGTGATTAAAAGCACTCTGGTGCCAGACATGCCTACCACCAACAATCTATGTGACCACAGTAACACCTATTGATAACAAACTATTATAACTAGTAACCAAACACTTGCCCAAGCAGTAGTTTTTAAATCCTGGATAGTACTCAAAGTATCACGTAATGTTGTTCCATATTCTTTTGGTTAATGGCTTGGGAAAGTTCCAAATACTGTTCAAGTTTGGGATTAAACACCACCACCACCACACACAATTTCTGTGGAATATGGTGGAACGGATCAAATTACATCAACTAACGCATTTAAATCAGCGCTAACAGGACTATCAGATACCTGGGTAATAAAAATAACGTTAATTTTCTTCACTTCTCGCCCAAACATTAATTCCCGCAAACTTGAGGTGAACTGGGAAATGACCGCTGGAAAGCCAACAACGCTTTTATGGAGAAGCAGAATGTTATTTTTCTCTCCAACAGAATCACACAGGGGTATGGATTTAAATTTCATTAGTAGTGGTAGAATAATTCAGTGGGTCAAGGCCAGCAATAAAAAAAAAGAGATTTGCAAAGACGCCATCGGAATGCATGTTATTCACTATTGTTTTATATGTATTACCTGCACATCTAGACGGTGTACGTGTGTGTATACAGGGCCTCAAGATAAAATGCATTTCTTACTTTGCATTGGGGTGAATCATGTTTGAAAGGCTCAGACTCTGCTCCCCAAACCTGCAGCACAGGAAAGGCTGCGCGCCGGTCGCGGGTCCGAAGCGCGGCGCCCCCTCCCCTTCCTCTCGGTACTTACGAAGGAGTCGCTCACAACCAGCACCACGTTAGGCGCATCGGGCCAAGCGTGAGCTGCTCCCCGCCTCTGCCCACCTGCCCCTGGAGCTGGGACCGCCAGCGCCGAGGCTGCCATCACCAACACCCACAGCAGCAGCATCGTGGGGAGAGGTTCTGACTGCCCGGCAGCTAGGCGTTGGGCCCGCCTCTTTCCTCCAGGAACTCCCTACAGGGAAGGGGCGGACGGAGATCGCCAAGTTCGCAGTTTGGTTTCTTCATAGCACTTCACCCGCAGAACTACAACTCCCATCAGGCTTGGAGGGCGCACATGCGCAAAGGAGGAGTCCCCTGCCTCAGCTCACGATAAGACCTTTTGATCAAATACCGAGAGAACTAAAACCCGAGCCACTGCCAGTCACGTAAGGAGGCCTGGGAAATGCGCATGCGCTCTGACTCCAGCCTTGGCGTTTGTAGGAGCATCTGTCCGAGGTGGGTTCGTGTTGCTGTCGCTTTTGCAGAAGTTGGAGCCGGTAGGCAGTTGAAATGGTACTGAGAGAGAGAAAGGATCAGGGGCCGAGGCTGCTTGTTTTTTCCGAGCAAGCGTGGCTGAGGTTAGGCGAGACCGTGAACTGGGCGATGATGAGGTGGCGGCGCGTCTGTCACTTAAGTTGGATCGGGAGGTTTTTTGTGGGCCCTCTGGCTGGACCGCCTCACGTGCGATGTGGCTAGTGTGGAGTCCCTCGAATAACTTCCCCCAAGGGAATTCCTAGCCTGCCTCATTTTCCCCCCTTTGCCCGTGCAGTAAGGAGATATTGTGCTCCGGTGGGGTGAGGAGCGGGGCCTAGTATGTCAAGTTTCAGGTTCTAGGCCGGGAGAAGCTTGGGTGTGCCTTGCCTTCGGGGTGCAAAGGAGAGAAACCGAACAGGCTCTCGGAGGAAGAAATGTTGGGCCGTGTGACGTGTTCGGTTAATTGACGTAGGTTCAGAATACCATTGTTTTGCTGCAGAAAAATCGCTGATCCCTCTTGACTGTTGAACTTCTTTGGAGAAGTCTGGAAGAAGCAGATTTCTATGCTAGAGCCAAATTCCTGATTTCCTTATCATAGTTTCAGGTACATAACTTGCGCATTACACTAGTCATTTTAATATTTTGACAGGAAAAGGAGTTGCAGTACTTAACATAAAATCAACTCAATACTAATATCTGACAGTGTTTTTTGCATAAAATAATTGTAATGAGGGACAGACCTTATTGGTTTAATATTCACATAGCATTTATTATGTGCTGAGCATTATACTAAGCATTTATCAAGTACCTACTGTGTGCCAAATACGTGGAATATTTTCGGTCCTTCTCGCTTTCACCATTTTGTAGATAGAAAAACTGAGGCTTGAATAGGTTAAATGATTTGCCCAAGGTTACACAGGGAGCCAGTGTGAGTAGAACTTGAATTTGGATAGTTTGTGCCCTGACTTACTGCAATACTCTGTCTCTAGTTCATTCCAAAATTTCATGACATTCTGTTGAGCTTAACCTCTATTAGTGAAGCAGAATTGTTAATCGGGAAGCATGCTTAAGATCTGTGGGAGCATACAAATATGTAAACAGTAGTCCCTGTCCACAGGGAACTTACACTCTAGGGAAACAAAAGTGAAATAATAATACAGCATGGAAGGTAATACAGGTAGGCTCCCTCATGAACGGGTTATGTTTCAGAATTTTGTTTTGAATTAATTTGGAATGTAGAACACATTTTACCATAGAAACAATGTTGGCTGACATTTAGATTCATAAAAAATACACTTAACTTTATCTGTGACATAGTACTAATTCTGTGAACTGTATTTACTCTCTCTGACCTTGTTTTCACAGGGCATGTATTTTGAATTCCTGGTCAGGATGACAGAAACACATCTTTTTTTCCTTCTCTCTCCCCTTGACAGTGTCAGTGGGAGCAGATGCTGCAGTGGGTTGGAGCACGGTGGATATTTTAGGGCCCCAGACACTTAGCGCTGGAAGAGTCTAAGAGGCTTCTAGTTCTCCTTATCTGACACTCAATTTGTCCTATGATGTACCTGCCAAGTGGATTGTCCAGTCTGCTTTTTCATCTCCAGTGATGGGAATCATATATTTCCGTTCAGCAGTTAATTCCATATTTGTACAGGTCTAATTATTAAAAGTTCTTGTTTGAGCTGAAGTCAGTCTCTTCTTTTAACCATTCATTGGTCCATTTCTCTTCACTTTTACATGAATAATCTCTCCCTTTCAACAACCCTTCTCACCTCCCTCTTTACCAGTGTTTTTTCCCCTGGTCTTGCTCAGTTCTTTCAGCTAGTTATCATATAATTTCAGGTTTCTTCATTATTTTGATTACTCTTTTCTGGACATTAAGCATTTTTGCTAATCAGTAACTTATCCTATCAGAAAAGGTACTTTTGAGATGTATTTGTGCATCTCCATCTGTGTACATGTGTGTATATTTGTTTTGCAGTGAGGGTAGGGGCTCCATTACATGTATAAGTCATCAGGGAAAGAGTTGTACGTTAGTGATTGCTTGCTTAGTGAAATACTTAACTCTGTGGTTCAGAAAAGTCTTCAATTGAAAGTCTTGGTCTAGGTTTTGCTTTGTATAGTTCTTTTACTGTCCAAAATACCAACAACACTATATTCTGCCTTAAGAAAAGGATGCTAAGGAGCTTCCAGTCTGTTTGTGGAAGACATAACACATGCATACCTGTATGCATGATAACAATAACAGTATAAATATAAATAACAAACTTAATAACAGTATAAAAGGTATCAAAAAGTACAGTTAATTGCCAAACAAAAACCAAAAAGCAGAATATCCAAAATTGTATTTTGGAGAATGTTAACGTGTTTCAAAATGTTAATTGATGTTCATTGAAATAAATGTTCCATAGTCAAATATGTTTCAGAGTTGCTGGGTTGAACTATCTTTGAGTCTTTACTATAGGACTTCTCAGAGCCTTTGAAATGCTAATATACATTGTGACTTTAAAAGGGTGATACATGTAATGTTCAGTATTCACAAAATTACTCGGCCATATATTAACACCTTTAAGCATGTTAATATTCCTTGGAATACATTTTTGGAAATGTTGGTATAGATAGTAAGTGTTATAAGTTCAGACTAGTGTGTGATTTGTCTGAGAAGGCTTTATGCTTGACGCTCGAATTTGACCTTCAATTACTTGTGGCATTTGAGTGGACAGAAGTAAGAGTGGACAGGCTGAGGGGAGAAGTAAAGATGTAGATGTAGAAAGTGCTGGGGGAGGGTGAAAAAAGTAATGTGAGTTAATGTTAAAAAGGAAATTCTTCCCTTCTCACTTTAGCAAATTGAGAATTACTGCCTTCTAGTAGTGGGGAAACTAAAAGCTGAATGTTTTTGGTAGGCTTTTGAAAGCTGGAAGATCATAGTATTCAATAAGTGTTAGATATATGTAAGCAAGTCTGAAGATATATTACCTTTATTTAGGGATTTTTGACCTGAGAGACAGGAAACCTTTATATAGAACAATAAAAAGCATCTGTTAAGTTTCACTTGAATAGCTCAACCACTAAATGCTTCAGTGGTTCAGAGGAGGGAGTGGTCTCTGTTGTAGGGTTTAGTCTAGTGTTCGTGTGACTGATTTGAAGAGGATGCTTGGTTGGATGATAACCACCTTTTGAGGAACATAGGCAAGAAGGTTACTTCTTGACAGAGGAGGTTGGGGATTTTAAATGTGTGTAAAATGTATATAATAACCACCGCGGGTTAGGAATGGAAGTTACGCAGTGAAGTTGATTGAGAGGGTGGGAGTAGATCAGAAGAACTAATAGATACTCTGTGCAGGCACTCCATTTGTGTAAGAGTCAAGTAAGTGATCCTCACTTTACCAGTGAGGACATAGCCTGGGCTAGTGTCTAAGGTGCCCAAGTTCTGATGAGACTTGAACCCAGATCCATCTGATTCCTAAAACCTTTCTCAACCAGCTTAAGTCTTGGCTTGGTGGGTGTATATAGCAGAATGAAGGGACTAACAAAATCTTGGGTATTTTCTAAGAACAGAGGAAAGGGACTGAGTAATAAGTTAGCTTGGGTGGGGAGGGTAATCAAGTGTAGCTGGATGGGGGCTTAAAGAAGATGAGTGAAATGGAGCCAGGTTTTAACGATTATTTTACTTCCCCACCTCTTGTTTTAACTTTTATTTTACTTTCCTAAACATTGTTTGGATCACAAGATTTTCTTTTCTTACCAGTAAGATCCTTTCTGTGGAACTAACCATTCTATTTAAGTTTATTGCTAGTACATGTTTTAGTCCAGTAAACTCACTTTCCATTTCTTGTTCAGCCCCACCTGCTTCACCTAAATTTTTTTCATTTCCTAGTTGTAAAGTAGCATTTTTTTTTTTTAGATTTTTTTTTTTTCTCCCCAAAGCCCCAGTATATAGTTGTGTATCCTACTTGTAAGTCTTTCTGGTTCTTCTGTATGGGATGCCACCACAGCATGGCTTGATGAGCGGTGCTAGGTCCGTGCCCGGGATCTGAACTGGCGAACCCCAGGCTGCTGAAGGAGAGCGTGTGAACTTAACAGCTATGCTGCTGGGGCTGTCCCCCCTCCCCTTTTTAACTTTATTCAGTTTTTCAAAACGACTTCCGTTCTCTCCATGAAGTGTTCTAGATTAATTTTCTTTGACAGGATCCATTCCAGGGATGCCATCAAAAGATACTTAGAATTTGTAGTCGTGTAGAATTAGTGTTAATATTTCAGATGGCTGTTTACATGGATTTTTAACATTTTATAAAAGTTTTCTCTATTTTCATTAAATTACAGATTAATCTAGTTCCATGATGTGGGCAGCTTTTTTACATATTTATCATTCTCTACATGGCTTAGAATAAGGTTCACTTTGGTGTCGTTAGGCTGCAATTTGGTAGTAAGTAAGTGCCCTTAATTGTCCTAGATTCAAAACAAGGCCACATGGAAGTAGGTGATTCTCTCTTTGGGCTCAGTTTTGTATTTGAAGTTAGTGTATTTTGAGTTTCTGGAATGTTTTTTTAGAATCTTTCTAATTGCTTATGGAAGTTCCTTTTATCACCTAGGGCTATGTTTACACAATTTAGACCAGTTTGGAAATTTGGAGATTAAGATGAGTGTCTCTTTGCAAAAGAGAAAAGACGAAAAGTTGTACATAATTATGTCTCATGTTTTAAATTATGAATTATGAAAATTGAACCTGAATCTGATGTATTCAAAAAATCGGTAAGTTTTAGGTTGTGTATGTCATCCTTTTTATGTGGCTAACTGTCTTATATTTTACTTAATTTAGATGGATAACGGTTAAGGAACCATTTGAAATTCAATTCAAAAAGAAAATAAAGGTAGTGATAATGTGTATAAGGTAAGTGTCTAGAATGCTAAATAATAGGTCATTGGAATCTAATTTTACTTAATGATTGATTTTACCAATTCTTTTCAGAGGAAAAGTTTAATGGTGTGGGTTATTACGCCAGATTATAGGCCATCACAAAATGCGTTTAGACTTTTGTTATTACAGACCGTCCCGACTTCCCATGGTTTGCCTTACGATTTTTTGACTTTATGATAATATGAAAGTGATATGCATTTAGTAGAAACCGTACTTCAAATTTTGAATTTTGATCTTTTCCCAGGCTAGTGATATGTGGTGCAATACTCTCTCGAGACCCTGGGCAGCAAGCCGCAGCTCCCAGGCAGCCACTTGATCACAAGGGTGAACAGCTGATACACTTAGAACCACTCTGCACCCGCACAAGCATTTCGTTTTTCACTTGTAGTACAGTATTTAATAAATTATGTGGGATATTCAACACTTTATTATAAAATAGGCTTGGGTTAGATGATTTTGCCCAACTGTAGGCTAAGGGAGTATTCTGAGCGTGTTTAAGGTAGGCTAGGCCAAGGTATGATGTTGGATAGGTTACGTATATTAAATGCATTTTTGACTTGCAATGTTTTCAACTTGCAATGAGTTTATTGGGATGTAACCCCATTGTAAGTTGAGGAAGATCTATAGATTTAAAGGTATCATTTTTTGCTTTTCTGTAATTAACTTCCATTGTCATTGTTGTTCCTATTATTTATTATTTATTTGTTATTATTGCTTTGTGGAATCTTTGTATCTGCATAACTGAATATGGCTTCAGGTTCCATAGCTTTAGCTGGGATGTGTAGGACGTACCCATTCATCTCCCTATGTTTGTTAGTTTTGAAGTATATCATTGTCTTTTTGGCATGTTTGTCACTTTCTAACTTTTGTAAAGTGTAGTTGTTGCTACATTTTGTGCTCCTTACATTGAATAAAAACCTTTTAGTTTGATAGAAGAAAAACTCATTGAGTGAAAATGTGCAAAATGGGTGCTCTTATTTAAAAAAATCAGTTGAGGATTGAGTAGAAAAAATGGAAGGAGAGGTGTAAGGGGAAAGTGTGTGGGGCTGTGGAAGAATAGTAAAGACAGTTGTAAGAGAGCTAGATTTTTCTTTGAAGTGTTGGAAATGCTTGGAATAGAGGGAGTATCCCAAATAGAGGAGTATGGGGTTACACAGGAATAGGAGCAGAAGACCAGAGGATTCCACCGCAGCCGGAGTAACTATGATTACACATGGAGATGCAGGGATGTGGGAGGGTGTTGAACATTAGACTTGGTTACCAAGAGTGGAATGGAGGTTGTCTCTAGTAGTCTTTAAAAATAACCTGCTTAGAAGCATTTAGCAGCTCTGTGTTTGCTGCTGTATTTAAGTCCACACTTGTCTGTCTGACTTTGAGGGTCTTCTGTAATTTGGTGCTCTACTTTGCCTACCCAGCCTAATTTTCTGCTGCTCTTAGCAAGTCCCTTCTGTTCCATTCAGCCTGGTTTTCTCATTGTTTCCTGCACACACGACATTCATTCCTGTCTCTCGGACTTTGCTCATGCAATCGCCTCTGAAGGGAGTAATTTTCCTTCTTCCCTCCATTCTCAAATCCTGTCTTTTCCATCCAGTAGCCTGTAATCACCTCACACCACACTTGTTTTCTTCTCTGAACTCCTACTGCATTGCACTCATTATCTTTAGTTTAGCATTTGGTTCTTCAGTGCCTCATATACCTTAGGTTTCTCTCTTGATTTAGGGTAAATTTTTTCTATTAGGACCTTCTTTTCTACTTCTTTTGTGTCAGCTGCAGCAAGTAGCTTGGGAGCCTCATGTAAGGTTTGTGCTGCTTGGTTCTGCCTTGTTCCCATGTGCTTCCGCTCCAATGGTGGATGACAGAAAAGATGGTGGTCTTATCCTGGAAAAGTTGCCTTCTTTTCTTTGTTTTTGCTTGGTCTTATCTTGAACTGTTTTTGTTCTTTTTTAACTTGGAAATCTCCTGATTTTTTTTCCCTTAGATGTCTCTTCTTATCCCTTTCTATTGGTCCAGATCAGTTGTTATCATCGTTGATACTTTCTTCTTTGTAGTCTGCAGGTTTATCTACCAGAGATAACTTTGGTGTGAGAAAATTTAATGTGAGATCAGCATTGGAATTTGTTGCCTGCTCCAATCAAGATTTGTAGACCACAAAAAAAAATCCTTCAGAAGTTTGCACCTGTAAATTTATACCAAGATAATTTCAGGTAACAGAGCAGTTTCTAAAATAAGAGCATACGAAATATGTTGCTTTAATTATTTAATTATTGTAATGAGGGAAAAAGTCACTTTTCTTCTTATTTAGGGAAGCTGGTCTGGCTGCAGATAAATTGATTTTATGATATCTTAACTTTTACATTATTGTGAATCTAAAATTCTTTAAGACAAAGGGATTTTTTTTTCCCATAGCTTCTTAAATTTCTTTGATCTTGAACTTCCACCTCAGCCTCTTTGTATATAAAGGACTGTCCGTGTACCATGTCAGTGAGCCATCTTCCTGGTTCCTTTTGCTGCCTTGAACATCTGCCGTCTGTAATGACTTAATATTTACCCAGCTTTGTTTTACCTTCCTGTTGACGTTTGAGTTGAATGGAATTGGCAAAAAATACTGATGTTTCTTTTTTTCAATATGGAGTTGTGATTGAATTTGACTTGTTTGGTGGTAAACTAGAATAAGTTGTGAAATCTTGATATGTTAGTTTATTTAAAATAAGTTAATATATCTTATAGCTTAAGATTAAATGAAGAAGTGCTTTGTCTATCAGTCAAGATATCTTTTTATGGCTGAAATTAGTGTACAATCTTCTTGCATGTTCATTGCCTTCTGTTATGTGTAAACATTGCATTTATTTCTCTTCAAGGAATACCATATTACTATAGTCCTGCAGTAATCCTTACTGTGAAGAAAGTTAATATCCTGATTTTATATTTTGTAGACACTAGTATTAAAACAGAAAGCTTCCTTAAACTCTTTCATCATGGTTACTGGGATTTATCTGTGTTAGTGTTTTTACTCTGTGACTTGGGCTTATTCTACTAAATCTTGCTTGGGTAGAATTGGATTAAGAATTAGTGTTTTGGATCCTGGTCCATAAGATCATTTGTGTTTTAGCCTATTAGGTGGAGAGTGAGTATAATTCAAATACAACTCAATTTCAACAAATACTTATCAATATATACAATTTGGCAGATACTAGGTGCCGAGGATACAGCAATTAAAAAAAAGAAAAACTACCAGCAGCAGACAGAAGTCCCTGCCTGCGTGGAACTTACATTCTGGTGGGGTTGGGGAACAGATAATAAATAAGATAAATAAATAAAGTATATGGTATATAAGATGGCAATAAGTGCTTTGACGAAAAATAAATGCAATGTTAGGGATGGGGTTAGGGAATATTGAATGGTTGGGAGTGGGGGAAGACATTTTAAATAGTGTGGCCAGGGAAGCTTTCACTGAGGAAGTGACATTTGAGTAGCATCTGAAAAGGTGAGGGCATAAGCTATGTTTATATTAGGGGGAAAGAGTGTTCCATGTCGAAGGAATCCCGTGTGCCTTTTTCAGGTGGTTAAGTTTGCTGGAACTGTTACAGTAGGGCAGGAATTATTTTAGGTTCACTCAGGCTTTTTATTTTGACAGAATGTCCAGCAAGGAAGTAAAGACTGCTCTAAAAAGTGCTAGAGATGCAATCAGAAACAAAGAATACAAAGAAGCTTTGAAACATTGTAAGGTAACCGATAGTTTTTTCTTCCACAATAAAAATGTTACCCATTTACAAGTATTTCTCAATTTGTAATATGTGAATTGTTTACTGTCTCAATATAACAAAAGTGGTAAGGTTATTTAGTTGAAACAATAAAGTGGTTATGCTTGGATAAGCTGCTTCTGCCACGCTTAATTTTGTCTTTCTCTGTATTGGTGACCTATGAAAGCCGAGTTCTCAAAACCTGAATATCTCTTAGGTAGATGGAACACTACTATATCTTGAAGTTTTCATTCTTTAATGATATGTTGACAATTCTGATTGTGTTTGGTTTGCGGATGGGAGAGTCAAGACTCTAAAGCTCCTTTGTATGCTGATGGGAATGTTCCAGTCCAGAGGGAAAAGTTGAATGTGCAGGAGAGACAGAGGGTAGTAATGGGAGTGAAGTCCTTGGAAGATGAGAGAGGATGGGATCCAGAGCTTGAGGGGAGGGCCTTTGATACTTCTTGCATTTTACCAGGAGGGAAGACAGTTGCAGATCCACATGCTGTGAGGTTTGTAGATTTGGGGGTGGGAAGATAAGATGTGATGGCTTCTATTTTCTTAGTGAAATAGAAGTATAAGCTGAGAGTGAAGTATAACCTGAGAGTGGAGATGGAGTTGTACAGGAGGTTTGAGACCAAATAAGTCATGAAATAGTTGTTATTCATGGTGGGAAAACAAACTTACTAGTAAGGATTGCAAGGATTTGCCCCAGGGAATGTCCATGTGAAGTTTTGTGTTATTAAAGTGAAAGCAATGAACTCAGCTGTGTAGTTTCTCCTTTCATGTTCAGCTTCCTAGGCTTGGAGATGGGCATGATGGGGTGCAGCTATGGATAGTGAGAAAGATGAGAGGAAAGAGAGGCAAAGGAGTTGAGGATGTTTACATAGGACGGCTGACAGTGATGGGTTATGGAGTCTTAAGCTGGGAAAGGAGGGTGAGAATTGAGAAGTGGGGTGATAGTGGAAAAAGGAGGTTGGGTCAACAAATTGGACATATGGGAGGTTGAAGAATTGTTACCATGGGACCATTACAGTAATTGAACTGGGAGGATAGGAGAGGGCATGCTGGAAATCCAGATTTTGGATGGCTGAGTAGTGCTGAGGGTAAGTAACTGAGAGGCCACAGTGTTCAATGGGTCATCAGCATGGATGTTGGAATGATTATAGGAATCGAAATGGAGAGGAAGGATACAATATTTTCACTGAAGGAAAGGGGAGTTCCTAGGAGATTGGTATATGATAACAAGAAGGATATTTTTCGTAGTATAGCCAGATGGCTTGAGCTTCAAAGATACTGGGATTTTTGAAGGAGGGAGGAGTTGAAGAGGAATGTATGTGACAGTGTGAGCAAGGAGAATCGCTTCCTCACCTCCTGGTCCTATGATATGTGGGATGTGAGAAAAAAGAAATCAGCTGCAGCATGTAAGATCCATAGGGGAATAGCCTGGTAGAGCTGAAGTAGAGCTCAGCAAGTGAAGATAAAGTTGGAAATATAGAGGGAATTTGGCTGGTTCAGATTGGGAGTTCCAGAGGGCACAGTGAAGGGTTTAGGAGAGTGAGAGGGAGGAATGGGTAAGATTGGGGGAAATCCACAGCAGCATAGGATGAGAGTCTTAAGGGGTGAAGGATGCCCTTGTGAGATTAGGTTTCTAGTGGTGAGTGAGCCCAGCAGGAATGGAGGGCGTGACAGAACTGGTCCTGATGTTGAAGGTGGGCAGTCTGTTCAAGCTGGCGGGAGGCAGAGGGAGGGGGAGGGTCTGTCTCCTTCAATGCTAGGCTCTTCTAACTAATCATATGTGAATCTGTTTCTGCTATTGTGTACAGCAGCACCACAGCAGTCCTCTTTCTGAGTCAGATATGAATTCCAGCAAGTAGTTTATAATTTATCCGGGTGGGACCCAACTAGAAAGCAAAGGTGGGGAACTAGTCAGTAGCAAATGTCTAACTACTTATGTGTGGTAACCTAGAATGTTGATTGAGAATAAAGGAAATGTTTAATAAAGAAATGTTGCTGCTTAGTATGTTTGCTGTGTCTCATTTAATCATCACCTTGTCTGCCTGTGTGCCTTTATAACTAGGTATGAGCATCCCTCAGGGAGCCTTCTCTGGCTCATGCAGATGCACTTCAGAGTTAGGTACTTTTTTCTTTATGTTCTCTCAGAACTTCATACCTGCTTTTGCCACATTGTTGTAATTATTTCTTGAAAATTCTGTTTCGGATTCTGAAAACCTGGTCATCAGGTAGATAGTTAGTACTTACTGATCACTGGTTGACTGTGGCATTTATCATTTGTTCAGTGGTTATGTGCCACTCATTGTTCTTGGTGTTGGGGACACAAGCATTAATAAGGCTCCGATGTTTGTGGTTTAACTGTGGTAGTTACTTCATTGTTGGTTTTTTGGGAGGTAGCAATGTTGGATAGAGTGGAACTTGTCCTGTATGTTGGTGACAGATTGCTGGAAGTGTGATGTGGATGCACAGAAGCCTAATAAACTGACTGGTTCAACTCATGGAAATGTTCTTATTTTCTCTAGAATATGTAAAACCTCAAGAGCTAATTTCATTTTAGCTACAAGTTTTGTTTTCTGTCACTAGTACATCTTTACTTTCTGTTTCAAACTATTTTACCTTAGCAGGTAGCTGTTATTTCTGAAAGCAGTAGCTCTACATATAATTTTATTCTAGTTGACAGGTGTTTAAACATTCATTGCCTCTATTTATTCTGAACATATTTGGTACAGTCATACTGGGGTCAGTCTACTTTCTTAGCTTATAATTTCAATGACAAATCTGTCTAATGTGGGGAGATGTTATCATAGTGCAGGAAAATATGGGACTTGGATTAGATGAAGTGATATGGAGCACAATTTTGTGAGTCGACTCGTGGCAGCGTGGCGTGGATGTTGGCTGATTGGTAAGAACAGTCTTACTGTTCTTTTTATATCCCGTATTCTCAAGGGGCAGAGGGAGGCATTTGGCAGAGGCATTAGGAATACTTGGGCAGCTTTAAAAAAATATACCTCATGTTTCAGACCCCTTACAATCACTGATCCAGTCCAATGCCCTCTCTACCTGAGGAAACTGAAGACCAGAGAGGTTAAGTGGCATCCTTAAGATTGCCCAGTCAGTGGTAGATACAGATTTCCTGACTCTCAAGTAGATGCTCTTTTCATTGTTGTTTGTTCATTAGCTTCCAAAATGTAATGATCTGCTCTTTTAATTTTTTTAATCAGACAGTGTTAAAACAAGAGAAAAATAACTACAATGCCTGGGTTTTCATTGGTGTTGCTGCAGCCGAGCTAGAGCAGCCTGATCAGGCCCAGGGAGCCTATAAGAAAGCTGCTGAACTAGAGCCAGACCAATTACTAGCTTGGCAGGTATGTAGACATTTTTTTTCCTCTATTACAGGAAAGGATTTTTTTCCATTTTTCAGAATACAGGTAACATCTTTAAAATAAGCATTTAAACTTGCATTTACTCTGCAGAAGAAAAAAATTAATTTCTTGGTCTTCTAAACCCGTTAAAAAAAAAAAAGTGTTGCCAAAGGTGCTGTTTATCACTGTCCAGTCCAATGAATTATTTCCGGATGTGAGGAAAGAAATTGAAACATGATTGTATAAATCTCCAACTTAGTTATATGTACATATGAAAGACTTATCAAGCATATTCTTTATGCTTACCTGAGGGAAAAGAATATATATTAATATGTTTTCTAAAATAATATAAAAAATTTGCAATTCTATATCTTTGAGTATAAGTTAAATTCTTTTTTCTTATTTGATGGTCTTCATGTTTTTAGTTGGCTTCTCCAACTTTTTCATATCTGATGACTTTGTTTAAGATCTCAGTCACGTCTTAGAAACTCTGATTAATAGGAGGTAGTAGGCCCCGGAGAACATGAACCTGTTTGTCTCAGGTTCACATGAACAAGAACATGAGTAGGAGTATCTGGTAACACACTTAGAGAGATGCCTGCTTTTATTATGTACTGATTGGTTTAGGGTATCTGATCTTTATTTGAAGCAAAAACGACAATTCCCAGAGACTACTTGGATTTTTTTGGTTTGACCATATAAAAGTAGTGTCATATGGTAATGTCTTAGGGGTTAAGATTGTATAATAATCATTAAAATATTTTTTGTTGTGAAACACTTCAAATATATTTTCAAAAGTAAAGAGAAGGTATATTGAACCCCTCTATGCCCATCACTCAGCTTCAATGAAAATCCATGCACAGCCAATATTTTTTCACCTATGCTTTCACCACTCCCTTTCATCCTCAGTTATTTGAAGGCAAATCCCAGACATATTATTTCATTTGTAAATAATAATAATCTTTGTCATAAATGATCTTTATAGATTGTCACTGTTTAGCAAAATAAATGTGAAAACATTAGACGTTTTTGGAATAATAATCTCTACTACTTCCTCTTTTAGGGGTTAGCAAGCTTGTATGAGAAAAGTAGTCACATAAATGCTAAGGATGACTTACCTGGGGTTTACCAGAAGCTCCTGGATCTTTATGAAAGGTAATCACTGTGTGGGGAAAGGCCAGTTTCTTTAAAAGCTTGAATTAGAATAAACTGGTGAAAAATTATATAGAAGTACTCCAGACATTTACTGGGAATTGGGAATCATTTTTCTCTCAAACTGATGTTATAGAATCTCTTGATTATGACTGAAACAGAATCAAAACACTAACAGTGAAAGGATTGACTAATTTGGGAAGTTTGATATCATTTTCAGTCAATATAATGAAAGATAATATTTCTTAAACCTTTTTTTTTTGTAAGAGGCTCATTTTATAAAATTTTATTATAGTATGAAAGAGGATTTGTTCTAGTTTAAACTAGTGCCTGACAGAGTTATTGGGATATTTTAATTTTAGTTTCTTAAGTCCTCGGTTGTTTTCATTAATCAGATTCAAAATCCTTTTTTTTTTTTTTTCATTCTAAGTGTCGACAAGCAGAAGTGGTGTGATGTCTGTAAGAAACTTGTGGATCTGTATTACCAAGAAAAGAAACACGTAGAGGTTGGTTAATGATTTGCTGGGATAGTAGACTTATTTTAATAAAACCGTTATTGGATGAAAGCTTTCATTTACCTTAAGAGAAAATTTTAAAAATTAATATGTATTATGACATTAAAAGAATTTAGAGAGATAATACGAATTGCAGTGCCTTGAAAACTGTAAATTAGAATTCGAATTTCAGGTATCATAACTTCCAAACCTTTTTGAAACGGGGCAGGAATAAATAAGTAAAACCATCATCTGTAGAATTTACTGACCCCCTTGTGGTGTCTCCATAGCTGATGCTATAAGCTATGAGGTTTGGGGCATGTAGTCATTATTCCTGAATATGCTCTGGTGTCTCAGTCATACTAATGTAAAGGCCTTGTGTATTTGCCCAATCAACTTATTTTTTATTGAATTCATAATAGACAGAGTTCTCTGCTTTTGCTATTTTTGTGTATTAGCAGATAAAAAATATTTTTGTTTGCAGATTTTTAATTTTTATTGGCATTTTTAGTATTTAGGATAAAATAACCATTTTAAGTCTCCTCCTTGATAGGTGGCCCGAACATGGCACAAATTGATAAAGACACGGCAGGAAGAAGGTGCAGACAACAAAGAGCTTCATCAGCTATGGAAGAAATTGACTCAGTTGCTGGCTGAGAGTACTGAGGATCAGAATAATGAGACCCAGCAATTGGTACTGACTCATTTATTCCCTACAGTTTATGTTGTGAAAATTGATCATTTAATTGAATTTAGAAAATGGAAACATGATATAATACAGAAAAGTACTGTATGTCAGACTAGATATGTTATAAATGTTCAATTTTAAATTCATAGAGGCTCTGCCTGATCAAGTCAGAGTGATTGGTCTGCAGTCTCATACTAAGTCTGAAAAGAGTGGAATTGGTATCAGAATTTTAATCCCTTGTATTCATAAGAATCCACAATAAATCAGTTACTTGATCATTGTAGAAAAGAAACTATGAAATTGGCTTTCACAAAACTGTTATGATTTCTAAAAAGTTGTACCTTAAAGTTATGTTTTGTTGTATTTATGAACTAACAGTAGTAAATTACTTTGAGGTTTAACAGGTCAACTAGAGTATTTTATTTAGAGTATTTATATTTAGTATTTGGAGTACTTATACCTAGAAATATTTCTTTTTAATATGCAGATTTTGAGGTAATTGAAAAGAATTTTTAAAATACTAAAAAAAAGCATTGGTTGTGAGCCATAATTGGAAAATATCTCCATCATTCTATTTTTTAATATTTATGAGTTTAAAAGTAAACTTAATTTCTTATTATAGTAAATAGACACTCAATGTACACTTGTCAAATTGAATGGAGTTTTTAAATGTAAGCAATTATAGTCCCTATATAGGATGGGAGGCTCATTTCTTTGCGTGTTTGTTCATTTCTTCGCTCATTAATTTGTTCGTTTATTCAGAAATAATTATTGAGAACCTACTGTATGTCAGGCAGTGTCCTAAGTACTGGGGATAAAAATGTGAGAATAAGACTTGCATTTGTTTGTATATTGGTTTATCTGGGTATAGATTCACTTGTGGAAAAAATTGAGCAGTGACAAAATTAGGTGATTTACCAACTTAATCATGTCTTCATTTTATGACTTCATTGTTTTCCTTGAAATAGTAGAGCTTGCCAGAATATCAAACACACACAAAAATAAATGTGGTTTTGAATTACCTATACTATACTCCTCCATGAAAAAGAACTAATTATTCTTATCATTTTAAGAATTGATTTCTAACTGTTAAAAATAGGATTAAAGGATTTTTGGGGGCTTTATTTTTTTTCACGTTGACTACTAATGAAAACTCCGCTTTATTTGTGTTCGGAAAGAAGTGTATCACCTATTTTCCATTTGGATTAATTTCATTACTTTTTTTTTTGGCAGAGGGGTGAGGAATATTGGCCCTGAGCTAACATCCCTGCCAGTCTTCCTCTATTTTGTATGTGGGACACCTCCACAGCCTGGCTTGATGAGCGGTGTGTAGATCCACACCCAGGATCTGAACTTATGAACCCCTGGCTGCTGAATTTGGGTGTGCGAACTTAACCACCATGCCACCAGGCCAGCCCCTCCTTACTGTTTTTTTTAAACCCCTGTGCTAGACTGTTTAAGTTAGGCTTCCTCTTATTACAAGAGCATTAATTTATCAGAGCAGTAAAATTTTACTTATTTATATAGACTTAAAACATATTTTACAAAGAAAATTTGAAGTAGTGAAACATATCATGAGTTTTCATTGTAAAGTCATGGAAATTCATTAAAAAAATGTAGAACTTATGTACCCAATATAACCAAATGCATGGTATCCTTTAAAGTGCTTACCTTGGATTCTGGTATTGCTGTTCTTGCTCACAATATATTTAGAAGGCCTCTTTTGGAATTTTCTTCAAAGTCAATACTGTATAAGAAAAATAATTTTATTGTAGTTCAGTATATCTCTGGTTTTCTTTTACCAAAAATATAACTTAACTTCATAAAATTTTTTTTTTAAGATTTGCTGCCATTGAAGATGTTCCAAAGAAAGTGCTAGTGATTTCAGGAGAGAGGTTTTAAAAATGATCTGAGCATTAGCAGCTATGCTGGCATATAAGACTATGGTCTTATATGGTTGACTACTTTGTAGGGAACAATAAACACTTATAAGAATGTTTTGTTAAATTAATATTGCTAATTTATAGTTATTCCTTAATTAGTTCATTGCAGTCTGCTGGTTGGTTGAGTTGGAATGTATTCTAAAAGTTACATATACTTTCTTTTCCTCATTGAGAATGTCAGGGCCAGACAATAAAATACATTTGCACTTAGTTGAGGGTGTAGTTTGTATAAATGAGTCTTATAAGTTCAATTGTTTATTACGTTTGTCATTTAAGTATGCTACAGCTGATAGCTTTTTTTGTTTGTTTCAGCTTTTAACTGCTTTTGAGAATGCACTGAGCTTATCAGATAAGATTCCTGGTGAAGATCACCAAGTACTTTATAGACATTTCATTCAGTGTTTATCCAAAGTAAGTTGATTTTTAAAATCTCTAATGTGACTTTTATATTCTAATTAGGAAAGTGTTCACAAGTATACTCTACTACTACTTAGTTTATTTTATTTTTGTATTTTCAAGTTTCCTCATGAGATGGCTAGGTTGAAGAAGGCCTGTGAAGGAATGATAAACACCTATCCCACTGTACAATATCCATTAGAAGTGCTTTGTTTGCATTTAATTGAATCAGGTAATTTCTTCTTTATTATGTTGTGTGTCCTAGAGGTGTATGAGTGTTTGGGAGTGATGTTGCTGTCGATCAAAAATTGCTTTAGTGCCTGCCATGTGTAAGGTATTGTTTCAGTATTTCTGGACATAAAAGGAAGTACACTGTGTAGTCTTTGTGCACATGAAAAGGCTAATAAATACAGGAAAGTATAGTGGTACAGAGGAATTATGAATTACCAAGTTCGTTGATCAGTGAAGTCCTTTTGAAGGTGGGAACTGAAGGTCTTGAATTTTCCATAGGAATAAATATACAGGGGGAGGTGAAAGGTACTCCAGACGGCAAGAGTGGAGGTGTGGAGCTAGGTGCAGTTTTAGGAAATATTAAAATAGTTTTATTTGCTATAGTGGAAGGAATAACTAAAGTATGTTTTGGTTAAGTAGGTTGGACTATGTTACATAGGGCTATGAATGCCATGCAAAGGATTTTGTAGAAGATTAGCATTCTCAGTGTTGATGTTGTGTCATAGTGTCACAAGTGCATTGTTACAAATACTAATATTATAGAGTAATGAAATGTGTGGATGATCTACTTTTTTAATGCAGTAGAGCAGAGTCAAGTCAGAGAGCGTGTGTCAGTGTGTTCTTCATGCTCTTGCTGCTTTGTGTACTTTCTTTAGGGGAAGAGAGGAAGTGATGACAGCTCGTTTGCTGGGAGTTGCCAAAACTTGCGGATGTCTTATGTCCAAGGCTGTTATTCAGTCACTTTACAGGAGGTTGACCACATTGGTTTTCACAACAGCCTCTGACCTTTTTTGTCAATGTCTGGGCTGAATAGATTGTTTTTTAAATAATTTGAATATCACTCCTGTCCATTCCTCTATTTACCTGATGTGAACAAAGTTCACAGAAGTCAGTCCCTGAAATCAAAATAACAGTACCAGCACCAGTGTGGTAGTGATTGTAAATTATTGTAGAGCTTTAATAATCCATTTAATTTTTTTCCCTTTGTTGCTAAATGAGTATGCACATGGAAATGCTTTGTATGTGAATGACCATCATGTGTCTCATAATAGAAAAATTGTTGAAAACTACTGCTAGAGATGACTGAGGGATAGTTCTGGTTAGAATAGTATCATTGCACCTATCTCGGCTCTCCCCACTTTAACTTTCCCTTATAAGTCCTACTTGTACTTTCCCCCCCTCGGTGTCTAAATTAAAATCCAGAACTGTTACCTTCAGTTTGGGATTTTTTTTTTTGGTGAGAAGTAAGTGGATCCCCTTTTCCTTACTTTAACTGAGACAAAGACGGACTTGCAAGAGCACTTTTCACTAACATGAGAAAAGAAAACATTAAAAATGTCATAGTGAGTCAATTTACGAATTATAATGTCTTAAACTAAAATGGTGTGCAGGATAGATTGTCTAGAAGATAGACTAGATTGGGTAGAATAAGTGGCACTAGGAAGGAATGAACTGGGAACATGATAGTGGCAATAGAAAGTAAAAGATGAATAAAAAGTCAAAGGCATTTCTTAGCGGTAAAGCTCTCCTGAAAAGTTGGCCTAATATGGAATGATGGTTTATATGAAAGGTAAGTTGTTGAGAGGAGATGTTATGGGCCTTCAAAGGGAAATGCCCATCAGTGGTTTGCAGATGAGGGGACAATACTAAAGTTAGAATCATATTTTGGAGGTCATTTGCATTTGGGGGAAAGTAAAGTGGAGTGGATGACTTCAGAGGATGACTAAAGGGCAAAAAGGTGAAAACTACCTTGAGTGGCACTGGCTGGCTTGAAGGGAAAGGGAGGAAGAAGGGGAAGAGAGAAATAGAGGACAGAGAGGTGGGAGAGGAAGGTGGGGACCCTGATGTGAAACAATACAGAAGGCAGGGGAAGAGCATTTCAGAAAGGAGATCTGTCTTGACAGATTGAGCAACGAATTTTATGTTTAGGAGACCTTTATTAGGGCCTTCGTTTTTAATCAAAGTGATTGAAGTGGAACGTAAATTACAATGATGGGAAATGAATAGGAAGAAGTGCAGGTATAAAAAGAAGCAATCCAGGGACTTGACTGACTGCATTTAAGAGAGAGGTGGAGGAAGCATGCAAAAGGGATGGCAAGCTTTTAGAGGAGTAGAAGAATTCCAGTAGGGTCACCTGGCTGGAGAGTTTCAAGAAGAAAGGGCTAGTTAACATTATGAATGCTGCATTAAGGTCAGGGAGGATGAGGCATGCTAAGAGATTTTCAGTACAAGGAACATGCTTATGAATTTTTGTGTGGTTTTTTTTTTCCCATTGATAGGAAGCATATTTCCAAAATCACCCAGTTTCTTCAAATTTTAGCACAAGACCCAATATGTTCCCAAGATAAGTGGACTGATTTTCTTTGTTATCCGGCCTCTAAAACGCATCTCTCCGCCTCTTTTTCTGCTGTTAAGATTGCTGTTGAGAAATTAATGGCTGATGTTCACTCTTCTCTCTATTCCTGTTTGGTGTTAATGGTTTGTAGCATTCCTTTATTCATGACCTGCTCACTTTCCAATTGGCACAAGAGGATACTTTGAAATTTATTTTCAAGGACTGATTGAATGCTTTCTCGGTAGGCACATGTATGCCTATAATGTGGATTTGTTGAGTGAACATGGCTCTTGTATTCCAAAAGACTATAAAATTATAGAAGAAATAGGATTAACAAATAGTCTGTGGAGTTTTGCACGTAAATTCAGTACTTGACAAAGTCCTCTAATAAAAATATAGCAAAGATTATGCTGATTGATTAGAGAATGTTTTGGTTTATGTGAAAAAAAATCATTCTTAAGGAGTTTGGGGATGGATATTTTGCAGAACTGAAAGAGAGGGATGTCTATTTCCTGGCAAAGGGGAGTGGGTAGGTGGGTGTTTGCACCTGTGGTGCACTATGGAAGACCTCTTTCCCTCCTGAATCGTTGGTTGTAAGAATTTGTGGAACAGAGCAGTTCAGGCTTAGGTACATTCTAAGGTAAAGTGTTATTCTGGGGTGGCAGTTTAGTAGTTAATGCGAGACACTAGGAAGCTGCGCTTAATGATTTCTTGTTTTCCTTCCATCGCTCCTCTAAACCAAACTTTCTGTGTATTAAGAACTTCTGAAAATCTGTAAGGTACTCTAAAGGCTGACCTCTCCTCCCCCGGAGTACTTTAGTATCTGCAGAATTTGCTGCTTCACAGCAGTTAATCACTGGGTTCTCTTCTACTGGCGACAAACACATTTCATTCTCCTTTGTCCTCCTTTGCATGTTGAGACTTGATTCATTTTCAAAATAACTCAGTTTATAAAGCTTCATATAACAAGTGGTGAATAGCTTTCACAGTCATCTGATGAAATGTTATTTCATGCTAAATGACCTTTTTGATTTATTTTCTTTTGCTTATTGCTGAAATGGGGGAGGATAATAAGAAAGCTTGGTTCTTCAAATCCAAACAGAAAAGAGCTTAAGACTTTTTGCTCTAGAAATCTTAGAAAATCCAGATGAAAATAGAGAAATGAGTACATGCTGTTTTTTTCCTCCCAAGCTAGGTTTATTTAAAAGAAAAATTCTCAAGTATTGTTCATTTTCTTTGGGATGTCAGAAATGAATTAGTTATCAAAAAACCCTCACTTTTTTGCATGGTAAACTTGAGGAAACAGAATTCTCGTGGGTATTACTTAGCATCTACCCTGAACCTTTACAGAACACCTTTTATCCTTGGAGATTTAGCATTCATTAGCCCAACTGATTGACAAATAAAAATAATATCATCTGTTTTAAATCATTAAATCTGGAATCTAGAATCTTTTGTGTTAAAAAGAGCAGACGTTAAATAAATGATTTTCTGTTCAAGAGCAATGAAATCTATTTCCTTTCTGTTCTTAGCCTCCACATTTATTTAGCTACTATTCTCAACAAGAATTAGTAAGGAGAAGAGAATTGAGGATTGAAGCTGTAATATTCCTTGTCTCTTTACACAGGATTAGTAGTGTTATCACTGGCGATGTTTTTGGGAACGCCACAGAGAATTTCTCTAAGTGCGACTTGGTCGTGTGTAGAGAATATGCTACCCAGGGCTAGACATGAGCATAGTCTCCCCAAATCTCTTTTTGTTTCTATTATTGTGGTCCCAGATAAGCAAAGGGGAATATGTTAGGAAAGTTAACCTTGTTTTAAACATTTTTTGTGTTCATCCTAGCCTTTTGGAAACGATTTTCATGTACCTATCCACACTTTGCTTACTTGTGTATAGTTTTTAGGTACCCTAAATATGGATGATCATTGGAAAGATGCATGATTAGCCTTTTCCCCTCTTTTCATCCCAGGTATGTTTTCTGTAATAGGGGCAGTTTTTATAGGCAAGGTAGTCTGTCATGAATTATGTTTCTAGGGAGTTAAGAGAGTTTTGACTTAGATGGGTAGAAATTGAAGGTAAAATTTTAATAGCCATTTTCTTTTCTTTTTTAGAATGGTGAAGGTTTTTAAATTTTCACAGTAATTCTTAGCCATTACCTATTAGCAGACTAAGCCTTTTGGAACATCAATTCATAATGGTGTTTTTAAGGGATCATTACAATATTTAATGAATGTCTACCATGTACAAGATAGCATGCTAGTGCCTACCCTTTGGAAATTACTGTTTAGCTACAGAGACAACAAAGGCAGGGTATGTGTGCTATAAGACTAATAATACAGGTGGTATACGGGATTGGTAAATACTGTAGACCTGTGGGGTTCTTAAAAGTATGATATCTGGACCAGTAGCATCAGTATCACCTGAGAACTTGTTAGAAATGCAAATTCTCAGGTCTAACACAAGACCTACTGAATCAAAGCTTTGGGTGGGGCTCAGCATTCTGTGTTTTATCAAGCCCTTCAGGTGATTCTGATGTCTAGTGTAGACAATACCACTGGATAGAAAGGGGAAAAAAACCCCAAAACACTGGTTTGCTTTTGGAAGATTAATAGAGTGTATGGAACTAAACATGTCTGTTCTTGGAGTTCATATTTATGGAAGCAATAGTGAGAACATATTGACAGAAGGAAATTCATGTCTAGAAGCATAATGGTAGCAAGCTTGTGTCTTTTTCACTGGCTTACTAATCAAAGTAGTATTTCTTCCAATTTGTTTTCATATTTCACCAAATAGTATTGAAGTTTTGATTCTTTAGCCTTTATGAATTCTTTCAATTTTTGATACTAACTTGGACCTCTAAATCAATATGTAAAATATTACTTAGAGGGCCAGCCCTGATGGCCTAATGGTTGAGGTTTTATGCGCTCTGTTTCGGTGGCCTGAGTTTGGTTCCTGGGAGCAGAGCCACACCACTCGTCTGTCATTGGCCATGCTGTGGTGGTGGCTCACATGGAAGAACTAGAAGGACCTGCAACTAGAATATACAACTGTGTGCTGGGGCTTTGGAGAGGGAAGAAAATAAAAAAAAGAGAGGAAGATTGGTAGGGTAGCAGATATTGGCTCAGGGCAAATCTTTCCCAGCAAAAAAAAAAAAATAAATTATTTATGGGTTATACATTGGTGTGTATCTGGTTTTGAAAAACTTCAAATTCATAAGCTAAATGGTATCATGCAAAGAATTTACCTTTGATAACTGTGACTGAAATGGTGGTTTCACATGTGGTTTGGGGCTATATGTTTTGTATAGATATTGAAGCATAAGGCCTCTTTTAGATAAATTAATTTGTTCCCCTTATTTATTGCTTCAAGTTGCAGTCAGTCTTAATTAATTTTTAAGAATTTTCCTGTGTGATTAAACAATTTAGTAAAGTGTTGAATGCTATTCACAGTTTATTCTCAAAATTTTCCACCGATTTTTATACTTTACTGGGAGTGGGAATCCTGAGAATGATTGAGGTTGGAGAAAATGGAAATAGAACAGAACATATGTTTTCTAAACTAATTATTTTACCAAAGTAAGTTTGAAATAAATGTAGGCATTGGATGATTATTACATAAGCTTAACTATTAACTTATATAGGAAAAGAAAGTTTTGAAAGAATGCAGAAATATACTGCCAAACTTGTCAACTTAAGGAGAATGTAACTAGGTTTTCGTACAGTGTCATGATGAGTGGCCTGTCTTTTGATGCTAGGATGCTGGGAGAGCCCACTGGATCTGGCATCTTGGCGACCACATCTCTAGCATCACATGGGTGCCCAGGGAGAGAGATTGGTGAAGATACTATCTTTTGACAGGGAGGGATTTCTTCATTTAACAACCAAAATTGTTAGTGCTGAGTAGGAAGGGAGACCTGACATGCAGTAGGCTATGCGCCTTAGCCTAGTGGCAAGTAGCAGTAGGTTTTTTGTTTGAAACCCAATGAGTATGACTTCAGGTTCAGTTTACCCATGCTGCTGTGGGTAAAGTGGGTTCTACTTCCAGTATTTAAGCAGATGAAGGAGTATAATTTTCTTTATGAAATGTTAATATTTTCTACATTTGTTGGTCTATTTAAGTTTTGAATTCTTGGAATCAGGATATGGTGGAGGATGTGTAAGACAGCTTTTGAGATTTAAGTATATAGATTTTGACACTTAGAAATTTGGTATATCAATACTAATAATTTTTTCTTTTGATTTCAGGAAGTCTTACTGATGAGGGATATCAGTATTGTTGTAGACTAGTGGAAATGGATTCAAAAAATGGTGCAGCCCTCATTGGTTTAGGCATTAAAGCATTACAAGACAAAAAGTATGAAGATGCTGTTAGGAGTTTAACAGAAGGTAAGTGTATAGTGTATGGCATGTAACTTGAGATATAGTTGTTATTCAGTCAGTAAGTGTTTATCTTTGGGCCTTTCTTTAAGGAATGTATATTTCAGATAGAAGCAAAAAAAAATGTACTTGCATACTCTGGAGTCTGCTTAAGTTTGAGTTCCAACTCTGCCACTCACTAATTTCAACACCTTGGGAAGGTGATTTAAACTCCCAAGTCTCAGTGTTTTCATTTGTAAAACGGGGATAAAATCTACGTCCTTAGGAGGCTTTCACTTAGTCTTGTGAGATATGATGTTTCTGGATAAACTTTCATTCAAATTGAGATCTGAATGACAAACACAAGCCTGGCGGTGGGAGGAACATTTCAGGCCAAGAGATGAAATAGCCTGAGGTGAGAGGAAAGGTGGTATTCAGGGAGTTGCTGATAGTTTAGCAAGATTTGAGAATGAAGTATGGGAGCAGGAAGGGGCAAGAATTGAGGCTAGAGAGGGGCCTTGTAAACCTTGTTAAGGAGTTTACATGTTATCCTAAGGTCAGTGAGGAACCAGTGGAAACTTTCAAGCAAGGGAATTTCATAATCCCATTTGTTTAGAAATATTCTAGCTACAGTGTAGAGAATGAATTGGAGTGGATGGCAGGCACTTGGCAGTGATCTAGGATAAAGATGATGGAGGTCTGAACTGAAGTGATGGTGGCAGAGAAATGGCTTGGGGTCTGGAATCAATGTGACATTGACTAATTAGATGTGAGAGATGAGGGAGAGAGGAGGAGTTTGATTGGGGAGTACACGGTGGTACCATTCATCTCACTAGTCGTGGAAACCTCGGATTTTGTGATTGCTTTTCTCCTTTTAGGATTAAATGAAAGCCCTCTCTGCACAACTGGATGGTATCATCTGGCAGAAGCCCAAGTCAAAATGCATAGATCTAAGGACGCTGTTCTTTCATGCAATCAAGGTATTCTTGACATCTCTAAGGGTGCCATCTTAAAGGAAAAAGTGGTTTTAAAAACCCAGATGCTATATTTTGTATTTTAAGTTGCCAACTTATTTAAAATTCATTGAGGATGTTAAAAAAAATGCCAAGTCTGTATGCATGTCTACTAGTGTATTTATTTATTTATAGTTGTATCTATTTTTTTTTGTTGAGGAAGATTGGCCCTGAGCTAACATCTGTTGCCAATCTTCTTTTTGCTTGAGGAATATTGTCCCTGAGCCAACGTCTGTGCCAGTCTTCCTCTATTTTGTATGTGGGATGCTGCCACAGCATGGTTTGATGAGCAGTGTGTAGGTCTGTGCCTGGGATCCAAACCAATGAACCCCGGGTTGCTGAAGTGGAATTTTATGTTTCCATAAAGAGTTCATGGAAGAATTTATATTTAGCTTTGAATTATTTCTCATGTGTATTGTTTTGATAATTTATTCTCATTGTATCTGCAATTTATTATATGTCACCCTTAAAGAGAAAAAAAAGTGAAATGATGTGGTTGTCTTCATTCAGCTGTCCTTAATTTTGGCAGCTCTGAAGAACGTAGATAATCTGGGTGTGTCTGGTGGCAGTCTTCATCAGAAGAATCTTTGTCTTCGTTTGAAAGCAGAGGCTTTGATTAAACTCTCAGATTGTGAATCTTCAGAGGAAGCAATTCGTACTCTTGATCAGGTAATCTCATCATCGAATTTTTCCCTTCAACTTGGTTTCCAATCACTCACTCTCTCCTTACCATGAATATTTACTTAAAAAAAATTTGTGTTAGAGGCATGATTTCACCACACTGGCACTGTTGTAAGTCATTCACACACTTGGAAACTCCTAAAGTTACTTGTTTGCCTCTTGGTTAAGTGCTTATGGTATTCTTCATATGATGTAGTTTCTTTCTTTAGTTCTTGCTCTTATTTTCCTTTTCTCTTTTTGCCCTCTTATGTTATTACTACTTGATTATTATTAACTTGGGATTCTGAATTTTTTACTCTAGGAAATATTTCATAGACTATTGACAAGAATTATTAAGGACACTAGTAACATTGTGGTAGAGAATGGTTGTTTTACTCAATTTAATAAAAAACTCAGAGGAGGATTGATATGTAAGAAAAAAACTGATTTCTTAATGTTTTCGGTTCAAGTAATTTGAAATTCCCTAGCAAAAACTAACTAGTAAACTGTGAATTTTAGCAACATGGTGCCATTAAAGATTTTTTGTCAGATAAAGGCTATTTAGTGTCTAAAATTAAAATTATATCACTCAATATATTATAGGGTTTTGAGTTTTATTTTTAAAAAATCATTGTTTTATATATTTCAAAGGGCTTTGCATTTCATAATATTTCTTTAAAATTAGAACAGTTTTCAGCATCCTTCGAGAACTAATATCCTATTTTCTTATTTGCTACTTCTCTTCCACCAATAATGTTTTGCGTGAATGTTTTATAGAGGTCTTTACAATAATCTTTTACAAAAAAACAAAAATTTTCTTGGAGAACTGGTAGAGTCGAGATCTGAGATAGAAAATGTAGAAGATGAGCCCAGAACATCTTAGAATGCTAGAAGGCAAGGAAAGTATAAAAGGCTATTAGAGTTATGTCAGAAGGGCTCAGGAACTAGCTTGAATGGATTCTTACAGGCTAAAGAGGGGACGGTTTGAGCACCAGTAACTGCAATGGATTGAAAGACATCAAATATGTTTAAATGATATGTTCATGAAGATACCAAAAACAAAAATCAACAACACATCTTCAATAAAATAAATCTCTGAAAGATACTGTGGAACCAATTGGAAAGAATCAAAGTATTTATCTTGCCGTTCCTTTATGAACTGTTCTCAGAATAATCACATGGATAACGAGAGGAGGGGAAAATCCTCTTTGTTGAAGTATTTCATCAAAAAAGGAAAGACGGAATGATAGATTTAGAAAATCATCACTTTGCAATCCATAATGAATTAATAGATCTAGGCATTGGCGATCAATGGTTACTAACATCACAAAAAGAAAGACAACCAGACATAACCAAGTGCAAGTACACGTGAGGTATTCTTGCCCAAATATCAAACGTCAATTAGATCAAGCTTCTAGAACTTAACAACTAATTTACAGAAGATACAGAGACCAAGGAACATGTGAATACCATGAGAATACGTTCAGCAAAAACCAGACCACGAGAAAATGTGACAAACGGCCCATATTTTTCACCAGTCAAATTGTAAATGAGAAAAAAGAGATGGAAGAGGACCCTATAGATTAAAAGAGACTTGAGACATATCAGCCACTTGAAATATATGTACCTTATTTGAATTTTGATTAAAACAAATTATTCAAATATCTTACGAGACAACAGGGAAATTTGAACACTGGCTAATTATTTGATGATGGTAAGTTGTATTGTTGGTTTTGTTTAGATATTTATAATGGTAATATGATTATGTTATTTAAAAATGAACTTACTTTTGAGATACAGATACTGAAGTATCAGATGAAAAGTTATAATGTCTAGGATAATCTAAGCAGGAGTGTGGTGAAATAAGTGGAGGGATAGATGAGAAAAGATTGGCTCTGAGTTAAGTTTGAAGCTGGGTGGTGAGTACATGTGAGTTTATTATGCTATTCTCTAATTTTTTATGTATTTGAAATTTTCTCTAATATAAGGTTACAAAGAATGAAAGGGTCAATGTGATAGAAATCAAGACCTCTATGTCTTTATTCTATGGCGATTCTTTAATTAAAGCAAACATTGCCGCACTGTGTTGAAGGAGATTTATAGCCGTTTTTTACAATTATTTTCTAGGTTTCTGATGCAAATAATATCCCAGGAATTTTGGTTCTCAAAAGCTTGGCCTATCTGAACAAAGGCTCATTAGCTGAAGCTTCAAAGGTTGGTGTTTTCATTCAACTGAGAATTTTTTTTTAAGTTGAAAGTTATTTTTCTTTGGATGTGGAATTCACAGATACCTACTTTATAGATTATGGAAGACCTTCTCTCTTCTTACCCCGACCTAGCTGAAGCTCATGCCCTGGAGGCTTTGATTCACTTTACCAAAAAGGACTATCTACAAGCAGAAAAATGGTAAGGATATATTAACTCGCTCATAAATCCAGCCATATCTTAATTTATCATATTTCTCAAAAATTCAAAATGAATAGGTAAAGATCCAGTTTTGCATAAATTTGATCTTTGTAGCCTTAGTGTTTTTTAGAAGTGTATTTAGCTTGTAGCACAGTAACTATAAAAAATTTCCTGACGGGTTTGAAATCTGCTTAGTTGATCCTAATTCTCAGCAAGTGTAGGTAACGTTTGGTGTGTGCTCTGCGCGCGTCACACACTGGTAGTGCTAACAGGCAGTGTGCTTTTTTAAGCTCCTTCTCTTCAAATGTTTTTTTTCTCGTTATAATCTAAATCCTAAAGTAATGACTTATTTCTAATTTAGTATCCTTGAATCATCCAAACTTCGATTGTTCCAACTAGGAGTTTCCTATTTTTTTTAATATATGTATATTCCTTTTTACTTCATTTTGTGACTTAGTTTTCAGAGAGCTCTTGAGAAAGATGCTGAAGTTGCTGAGTATCACTACCAACTTGGATTAACGTATTGGTTCATGGGTGAAGAAATGAGAAAAGATAAAACAAAGGCTCTTACCCACTTTCTAAAGGTAAAACACGTACTACTTTTCAATACTTAGTTGAAATAGATTCATTATAAAAACAAATAATAGTCATATAAATTAGATACTTAAAATTATCCTTTACTGAACTGTTTTTTGTGTTTCATTTCTCACACATAAGGTTTGTGAGAATGTTATATGGATTTTCAAGGAGAAAGTTAAACCATAAAAAATGTAAAAGTTATTTAAGGAACATGTTATAGAAAATGAAACATAATTATCTCTGGAAAACAATGTTGTTTTTAGGTGATTTCCACTGTAGTGTAATGGGCACATGAGTCTTATGTATTTCTAGATGTTTACCTTCTTGTACTTTAGATATTTAACATCTAGAAGTATTACATTCTTATCTTGACTCAAAAGATTAATGTAATAACAACAATTTCACATTTCTTTTAACAAAGAAATAATGTTTTTACACTTGTTTTCTGTAGCAGTGATGGCCAGCTTTCATTTCTGTTTTAAGTCTTACTTTAAAGAGTGTTTTGGCATATTTTTGTATATTTCATAAAATTGTTCCTTTTTTCCTTTAATCTGTGTATTTATCTTTCGTGTTTTTAAAGAGACCCATCCAAACAAACTCATATTCTGTTATTCATTTTTATTTCAAAGGCTGCCAGACTGGACACATACATGGGCAAAGTTTTCTGCTATTTAGGTCATTATTACAGAGATGTAGTAGGAGATAAAAACAGAGCCCGTGGCTGTTATAGGAAAGCTTTTGAATTAGATGACACCGATGCTGAGTCTGGAGCTGCAGCAGTTGACCTAAGCGTGGAGCTTGAGGAGATGGTATGTCTAATAACTTAAACACTTTGTCTTTTCTTTTTTTCTGAGTATAGAAATAGAAATATTTTTATATATGTATACTTGAAAGTTGATTATTTTTTTTCTTTGTCAATGCAATAGAAATATTTTTGCCACTTTATAAGTAGAATAAATTTTTTTCATTGCCTGATATTAAATTACTCATCACTTATTGTTGAAACTGTAGTTCAGTATATACCAGTGTAAGTTTAAAAAGTCAGAAGTGGTAAATGAAAATATATTTGTGTAGTTTACATAGCTGTTTTATATTTTCAGGATATTCAATATCTCTAATATTAGTCTTTTCTTATTATTAGGAAACTGCCCTGGCTATCCTAACAACAGTCACTCAAAAGGCAAGTGCTGGAACAGCAAAATGGGCCTGGCTTAGGCGAGGACTATACTATTTGAAAGCTGGTCAACATTCTCAAGCAGTGGCTGAGTAAGGCTCCTTATTATATTTAAACTCTGTTAGACAGCCTAATGGCTCCTGAATCAAACTCCACTTATTTGCAGAATGAACTTACAGTTTGCCTCATACCAAGTTGTATTTTGAGGGAAGAAATAGCGAAATTTATTTATGGTTGATTGGTTCTTATTATCTGCAAGGCACTGGAATTGCAAAAATTAAATTATGGATTAAGTGATGTCCTCTTTTAGAAGATAGCCAGTCTAGTGAAGCGAAGTCTTAATAGTATCATATATGTAGTTGGTTCTCAAAAGAAATTGAAGGAATGATAGAAAGCTGAGGTTAGTGTCTTTGTTGATCTCCCTCTGACAGGCATTGTTTTGGGCTGGGGAGACATTTGGCAGCTTGAAGGGCATTTGGAGCAGCTCATTTTTAGTAATTTGGTTTGACCTGTGTACTTAAGGGTAAATAAAATATATTTGAATCAAAGTTGTTTCTGATTTATGTTAATATCTAGAATTCAGGCATTTTAGATTTTTCCCAGGATATGGAATTTGATCAGAAATTAAAGCATGCCTGTTATTCCCATTTTTCACCTGTGATATTTCTGTTTTGGTAGGACTGGTGGGGGTTTATAGACTGTGATGAGGCGCACTGAGATGTATACCCATTCTGGTAGGATAGGAAACTGGAGTTCTTCCAGATAGTCAAGAGAAAGAAATTTTGGTCAGCACTTCTTCAAAAAAGTATTTTGTTTGTATTCATTCCAAAATTGTAAGAAAATTTCTTAGTATTAGAAAAATTCAAGCCATAAAAGGAACACGTATGCCTGCTTTAAATAGCATTTTTATAAATAGAAGTGGTCATGGATATGTGTGATTCAGTTAAATTATTTATTTTATATTTTCCTTCCAAATGTGAAAGTAGTTCTGTTACTTTTTAGTTCTCTTACTGTTTCTTGAAATTTTAGTTTACAGGCAGCATTAAGGGCAGACCCAAAGGACTTCAATTGTTGGGAGTCATTAGGAGAGGCTTACTTAAGCAGAGGTGGCTACACAACAGCCTTGAAATCCTTCACGAAAGCCAGTGAGCTGAACCCAGAATCCACATACAGTGTGTTTAAGGTTGCAGCAATACAGCAAATCCTAGGCAAATATAAGGAGGCTGTAGCTCAGTACCAGCTGATCATTAAAAAGAAAGAAGATTATGTGCCTGCTTTGAAAGGTAATTTCTTTTTAATAGCTGCTTTGACTTTTGTGATAGTGAAGTATGAAATCCTTGAGTAAATTTCCTACATGTATTGAGTAACTTGGAAAGGACTTCTTTAGTTAACAGCAAGCGTCAATTCAGTGTGAGCCTGTTATAGTACAGCTTGTTATATAGATTTGAATATAGAAAGGTCAAATCTTGTTTCATAATAGTTAGTAAATAGTGATATGATAGCTAACTTTTAGGTGAATAGCGTGATAGCTATTTGATCTGAAAATGGATCTCTAAAACAAGAGTTTCTGTGCTCTTATGTTTTGATAGCTAATTCACTATATCCTCAGAATATCTTAATACTTTTTAATTACTTTATAAATTGTAGAAGCTCATTTTTTCAATTTTTGAACTTTAGAGGCAACTTGCATTGTTTTGTAGTTATCTAAATTAATTTCAGTTCCACTGTAGATAGCTATTCCTTCTAACAAATTATTTTTGGTAATATAAAGTAAAACACCAACGTCCATGTCTAAATTTTATATGATTTATATATGACTTGTGATTTATGATTCCTATATGATCTATATTTATATATGATTATAAAATCTGTGATTTTATATGATCTAAATTTTTTATGATTATATCTAACAGTTAAAAAAAAAAATCTCTGGAGTTCCTTATATATGCTTTCCTGGATTTCCTTGTCCTTTTTAAAGAAACAATTGAAGTTTAAATCAGAAATAGTATCTGTTGTAAATGGCGTGTAAGTTGGGCCTTGAAAACCTTTTTAAAAAAAGAATTTGTAAAACTCTCTCCTCAAGAGAAGGAGAACTCAAATTTATTAAATATTTACTAGGCCCTTTAGGAAATTGCTGCTTCATTTAATTTTTATAGTATGGTTTGCTATACAGTTTTGCTTGTGAAAAGATCAAATCTTGTTTCACAACAGTGATAAATAGTAATATGATAGAGAGTGGCATTTAGGTAATATCCCCATTTTCAAATTTGAGGTTTTAAGAGCTAAATAACTTGCCTAAAGTCAAGGAAATTCTTAGATTCTGTAGATAGTTTTTATCACCTTTAGTATGTATTTACTCCAACAGAACCCTGCCATTTGAATTCCTTACTAAATGTATGTAAGACCATGCTTAAAGATAATTTTTATAAAATACCATTAAGTTTTGTTTTCTGGAAAGTGGCTTTAATATGATACCAATAAATTTATTTGAAGTTCATTCTAAGTGTTTCTTTTACGTGTTTTAATAACTAAAACTTACCTGATTTTAGGTTTGGGTGAATGCCATCTCATGATGGCAAAGGCAGCTCTAGTCGATTATCTTGATGGGAAAGCTGTAGACTACGTAGAGAGAGCGCTGGAATATTTTACTTGGTTAGTATTATTCTTACTATTCATTGTGTGTATTTTCTTAGTATTATAATAAAGCCAAATTTAAAAAATCATTCTATGTTTATTCTTTAGATAGAGCAATCATTTTTCAGAATATTAAACATGAAGGATAATGGACTAGCCACTTAATTCTGTAACATACATATTGTATTAATTTTGTGCTGGGAAATAGATACAATTGCTTGCTCTCAGTTGCAGCTGATGTGCTGGATGCACAGGGAAAGATGGAAAGGAGGAAGCCACAGCTCAGATACCATGTATTAGTGTTCTTTTTCAGGAGACCGAGAAATGCTAGTATCTAATTGGAACTGATTGGGAAATAGGGCTTCCGGTGCACAATATGCTTTACATTCAGTGCAAAGGGCCTGTTTGAGCCTTATTGGTAGGGCTAAAGGTAAGGGGAAATGAGCAAGCTGATTGCTCCTGGAGAGAACCTGTGTAGGAAAAAAAGTGATGTCTAATAACAAGAAAGGAATCAGAAAAATTTGAGTAAATCTGGTATTTTATAGAACTGTAAATTTGTTAGTTAGATAAAAGTGTTATTTGTAGTGGATGACTTTAAAAATCCACAAGTTAGACATATATTTGAATATTTTAGTGTTAAACATCTTTTTTGTGCTTTGCTCCCTTTCTTTTTCTACTTGCCTTCTCCTCTGTTTTCTCTTGGCTTGGTTGCTCCAGAATTGCTTTGCTTCGAATATGAACCAAATCTGAAATGAAAACCTTAGCCTTTGTGCTCCCACTGATTTTTATCACTGCTTTTCAAGTCTCACATAATATAGTTCTTTCCAAAGAGGAAGGTATTGTAAAGAGGGCATACCTTGTTGGAACTAGTATTTAAGAGTAAATGTGAACCTTTGAGTGATAAAACTTCAGCTACAGATACTGCCTTTCTGAGCTTGGGAAATTTTGCTCTGGCTAGGATTGTAGCACTCAAACAATTTTGAGGAGGTATATAAAACTTTTTAAGTGATAATTCCCAAATTTATATTTACTTCTAGACTTGAAAGTTCACACTACCACAATTCTTATATAAGAGTGATAGAACTTATTTCACTTTGCAGGTATTTTATTTTTATTTTTTTTGTGAGGAAGATTGGCCCTGAGCTAACAACTTTTGCCAATCTTCCTATTTTTGCTTCAGGAAGATTGTCCCTGAGCTAACATCTGTGCCAGTCTTCTATTTTGTATGGGGGACCCTGTAACAGCATGGCTTGACGAGTGATGTGTAGGTCTGCACCCAGGATCCAAATCTGTGAACCCGGGGCTGCTGAAGTGGAGTGCACGAACTTAACCACTACACCACCAGGCCGTCCCCAGATATTTTATTTTTTATTGAACTTAAAAGGAGATAAGAGTTTAGGTTAAAATTACCTATGTTTCCCTTTTTGTCTGTTTTCTTTTTTTATGCTGTCAGTTGTAGAAATTATGCTAAGATATTTAGGCAAAGGAACTACAGATAGTATTGTCCTTCTGATTCTCTCAGTGAGCTTTCTGTAGTGACTGCAATAATCAATCTTACTTCTCAGGAAGGCATTGGAAAATGATTTTTGGCTGGACTCCATAAGTAGAAAAGGCTATGAAAAATGTTCCATCTGCTCGTCCAGCTGCCAGTGTAACACAGCTTTTTGTGATAGCTGATTATTGAGACTTGGCTTAGGCGAAATGGCTTTGTTTTATTTATAAGATCTCAAGAAGAGAAAAATGAGAAATGTATAACTGAGATTTTCTCATTCTGGAGAGAAGTACCCTTTTTCATTATAATTAATAGTTTTATTTACTTTCTGAGCTTATTCATTCAGTCATACTTGCTTCAATAAATATAGGTTTTCACTTTTTCATATTTAGATATTTGTTATTCTTTGTCTCTGAGGGTAAAAATCCTTTGGATCACCAAATATATTTGATATGTTATACATTTACTAGTCTTTTTTTATTTAAGGGAAGATCTGTAAGCAAAACTGAGTTTATAACAACTTTACTGCTTTGATTATTGTTTAAACAGACAAATGCAAAGAGATGGTTTAAAAAATTCAGTATTAATGATAAATTGGTCCTGGAAAATTTATCAATTAATTTTGTGATTTCTGCTACTTCTAACAAAAATAATGAAGAGTAGCGAATATTTGTAAAATTTCTGGCACTTAAAACAATCAATTTCTTCTCTTCCCTCCTTTCCTTTCTTCTTCCTAATAGGGCAGTGATAAGATGTAATTCAGTTAGCAGGGATTTAGTAAAGCATTCACTACACCTAACTAAAGAAGTAACTCTTAATCAGGATTGTATGTACAGTTTTTCTGTTTTAATCGTAAGTAGTAATGAGGAAGATAAATTCTGTTCTTTTTGGAAATAGTTCCTAAGAATCCTACTGTTTATCTTTTTAGGGCTCTGCAGCATCGAGCTGATGTGTCTTGCCTTTGGAAGCTAGTTGGGGATGCTTGTACGAGTCTGTATGCTGTCTCACCATCTAAAGTGAATGTTAATGTTTTAGGAGTCCTTCTGGGTCAAAAAGAAGGAAAACAAGTATTAAAGAAAAATGAGCTCCTTCATCTTGGAGGAAGGTAATTTACAAAGATTGCCAGTTAATGACATTCAAATTGAATTAAGACATTTTAATAAAATATAACATTCACTTTTATATTTCCACAGGTGTTATGGTCGTGCATTAAAACTGATGTCTACATCTAATACATGGTGTGATCTTGGAATTAATTATTATCGCCAAGCACAACATCTAGCAGAAACAGGCAGCAGCACAAGTGATCTTAAAGAGTTGTTGGAGAAGTCTTTACATGTATGGTTTTGAGAAATTTTTTATAGACTTTTTAAAAAACTAAGTGCTTTTCTGAAAGATATTTTTGATAAATACTATAGTGTTTACACATAAAACCACATTTATCTTGATAGAAATAATGATATTCCAAGAGATAAAAGTCTGATTTTACTTTTCAGTGTCTGAAAAAGGCAGTGAGACTTGACAGTAATAATCACTTATACTGGAATGCCCTTGGTGTGGTTTCGTGTTACAGTGGTAAGAATTGAGTAACACTTCCATTTTTTTAGAAGATTGTTTCGAGTCATAAAGATCAGTTTCATCAAATTCTATATTTTTCAGGTATTGGAAATTACGCCCTTGCTCAGCACTGTTTCATCAAATCAATCCAGTCGGAACAAATTGTGAGTGTTCTGTGTCTGTCTGAAAAAAAACCTCAAAAGTTAGTGTTAATAATTTTCTGAGACTGCCATGTAGACAAGGGACCTAATTTTTTTTCATATGTATGTTTCTTAGAATGCTGTTGCATGGACCAACTTGGGAGTGTTATACCTTGCAAATGAAAACATTGAGGTAAATGCGTTGTCTGTTTTGTCATATTTAAAGCAAAGAACATTGT
The DNA here is from genome assembly GCF_041296265.1 of Equus caballus. Lineage (NCBI taxonomy): Eukaryota > Metazoa > Chordata > Mammalia > Perissodactyla > Equidae > Equus > Equus caballus. The sequence continues at coordinate 88,904,338 of NC_091697.1, forward strand.
CTGTATATGATCTCTTCATAATAGCTCAACTTCTTGTGGAGAAATACTTTGCACGTTGTTATCTATCCAGTATGCTCTCTAATATGCTAGATAATTGATGACATTTACTTTGTTGTATTGAATAATAAATATGTAAGATTTGTTTTCCTTTCCATGCCACCCAAGAAATTTCTGGTTTTATAATTATGTTGTTTTTTCATTTAGAGATTAAAACAATTCTATTATGAATTATTCGGGTGCTTTTGTTTTTATCTGCTCACATGTAAGAGGAGTCCTGTGTGGGCTGTTTTGGGGTGGGGTGATGTAGTAGGGAGATGATTAGTGTTTTCTAGCAGCTTAAACTTGATGTTGGCTTGGATGATTTAGGTTGGGCTTTGGTGGATATTAATCCCTTTAAATGCCACAATGTAATTTGCCATACTTGAAGAGTTCCATACTTGGAACTCCAGTACCTGGGATCGTGTTTTAGGTCATGTTTAGAAGTTTTCACTGATCTATAGATGATAGCACGTCTGTATTGTTTTGTGTTTCAGCCGGTATGTTGAATATCATCCTTTTAAAATAGCTTCAGTAATATTCTCAGGGGTACGTTAAGTCACTGCAAAGATTGCTTTAGAAGATTGTAAATAGAATGAAAAAATATTAATTTGGATCTTAAAATATGTGAAAATATTTTTAAAGAATTTAAACAAAGCAAAGTCTTAGTCAGTAAGCTTATGAATGCAGTTTTATGATAGCGTGTCACAGTTGTTGCCCGTGAGCTTACTTTTTTATAGGAAAAATAAGACTGTTTCCTGCCATACATAGATTACTGAGAAAAAGATATAAATCAGCATGTAATAATAGCTATTCTTTGTAGCAGAAAAAAAAGCATGCAACTTAATGAGTCCAAGTGCAGTATCTTTAGAGAGTCCTGACTGCTTAGCACAGGTGTCTGTTGACCACTCTTTTTTGCCTGGTAGCAGGCGTGTGTCTCAGACCTGATTGGTTGCTGGTTCTTATCCTCCCAGTTAAGCCCAAGGAGAGGAAAATAGATACAGGGTTATCTGATTACTCCCATCAAACCCATGGCTAGCCAATGGATGGATGATTGGTTAAAAGTTCTACAAACTATGAGATAGACACGCGTATTGCCCTTTTGCTGGGGACCGGAACCCCTGAGCTTGTAGAATCTACAGGAGTGTTCTAGGGCTGTGCAGTTAAACCATTGTTTTAAACATTGCTAATTGTGCTTAAACAGTGAAGCTTTAGGTTCATATGTATTTATGGTGACAAGTCTGACTTCTGTTTTATGCTTTTGAAACATAAGCAATATCATATTAAGCTTATAAAATGACTTAATGTGTTGTTTTCTTGCCTTTTTTTCCTAGCAAGCTCATGAGGCTTTCAAAATGGCTCAGTCCCTTGATCCATCTTATTTAATGTGCTGGATTGGACAAGTAAGACATATAACATAGTTATTAATAATCCTATGATATAAAGAACCTATTAATATAAAGTAGTATAAATAACCTATTAATATAAATAACAATGATAATAGTGACAACAGGTAACATTTGAGGGCTTTCTTTGTGGCAGTCACTGTGCTAGGCTCTTTGTATACATTATTTCAGTTAATCTTTATCAGTCCTTTGAGGTGGTGGTTGTTAAACTCATTTATAGATGTGGCAATTGAAACTCAGCGTAAGTATCATGCCCAAGGTCATACAGCTTGTAAGGATTAAGCTTTGATCTGGAGGGCTTTGAACCCCGTCAGTCTCACATTATTATGCTTAAAAGAATAAACTCAGAATTGTTGTTTTAACAAACATTTGCCAAAAACAAAAAACAAAAATCATTTACAATGATCATTTTGATTATGTTTTCTCATTTTCTGTTAAATTTTCATATTTGATTTGGTCCTTGTTTATGAATGTTCTCCACCTCTCACCTCCTCTAAGTGTAGATTTTGGTACTGCCAAACAGGAATCAGGATACTTGGTTGCTAGTCTGAGTCTGTCATTGACTGACTGTTTTACCTTGTCATATCACTGCTGGATTTCATTTCTCACCTGAGAAAGGAGATTGGATTGAGTGGCCTCCAAGGTCTTGCCTAGTTGAGAAATTGTAATGAATTAGTAAGTAGTTGTTTTGGTTCAGAGAATAGTGGGAGCGTCAGCCATATCAAAAAATCATTATTCAGGGTTTATTTATCTTTCATTGTACTTTTGACTCTTGGATCTCATTCTAGTTAGTTGGTGAAGCAAGCGGAGTTAGAAAGGCAAACCCCTGTTCCCATTGACTGTGGTAGTATCTGGAAGCAATGGCATTACTATACTAATCTCTATGTAAGTTACTGGACCCAGCTGACCCAACAATGTGCATTTCTAACTGCTCTGAAGTGATGGTGGCGATGCTGGTCCAGGGACTTCATGTTGAGTAGCACTGCCCTAGGTCAGTAAATCTTAGTTGCTTAGCAGAGTTACCTAATTTTTTTTTTTGATTATTTTTGTTCTTAAAAATAATTTATTTTAGAAGGTAATTGGTAGATTTAATTAAAATGTTAACAATAGAAGTGAGACAATATTAATTTCTTAATATTAGTAATGTATGATAACTAAAAAACCTGATTTCTTATAAAAGATGGAGGAGGTTGAAAGTAATTTTAACTTGTTATATAGTCTGCAAAGTCAAAAGCATAGATATAATATTTAAAGTCTTGAGGAAGTTTTAAAAAATAAACATGTTGAGACTCTACCCATATCTTTGGAAACTAGATATCTAGGGGTGAAGACCTTTTAAAAAAAGCCACCAGGTGAATCCGAGGTGATCCTGTGATTAAGAACCCTACTCATGACAAATATGAACAGATAAGGGTGAGAGAGAAGGGAGAAGGTAGCACAGCTTCATCAGTGTTCTGAGGAATTTTATGTGGATTATTCCACCACTGCCTGCTTACAGATGGAATTCTGAAAGCATCTGTGGGCTTAAGGGTCAACTTAATCAGTCGTTCAGGTTCTCTGAACCATGGGAATATGGTAACCAAGATGGAAAAAGAAATTAACTTTGCTTTTAAGCACAGCTAATAAGCCTTTGGTTCTTCCAAAGAGTTTCACTTATTATTATTATTATTATTCCTTTTAAACACATTAAGAACCTCTTTTTTCCTTTTCTAGGCTCTTATTGCAGAGACAATTGGAAGTTATGACACTATGGATCTCTTTAGGCACACTACAGAACTCAATATGCATGTAAGAATTTAAGCATTCTTGAGGATTTGTTAGTGAATACACTAATGTTTGAGAAATGTTTGTTTGAGAAAATGAATATATGAATATATGATGGTATCAGACGTTATTGACAGCAGTTGTCTCTATTCCTTTTTTTCCCTTAGAAAGAGATAAGTTGTCTTTAATTAAAAACTTCTCATTTTCATGTTCCTATCGTCTTGCAAGAGCTGAGAAGCAATGACATTGGGATTTAATAGATGCAGTAGTCATGAGGAACAGAAACTGAGGCTCTTGGGAAAAATAAACCTGAGATAAGGACTAGACTTGGTTGACATTTCTAGATTATTTAATGGAAGTGTTTTAGAATAATTCTTTTAATCGGTAGTTGTTAGTTTGACCTATGGGAATGGGGTTGAGAAGAAGCAAACCAGCCAGTCAGATGGGGCTCTCTTTTCTGCACTTTATCGCATTTGATTCTTCTAATTAGGCTTGAAGCAAGTGATTTAAATATGTTCTTAGCTGTGTTGTATCATGGTGACTCTTTATGTAAAGGCACTGAACAGTTGACTTAAAGAAGACTAAGATATGACTTTTACTGTATTAAGTGCATTGTTTCATTTGTTAATTTTTATTGGCGGCTTATCCTATGTCTGCTTGTTAACTTTGGCTTTTTTAAAGACGGAGGGAGCAATAGGTTATGCCTATTGGGTCTGTACAACATTGCAAGATAAAAGCAACAGAGAAACAGAGCTGTACCGGTACAACATCGTCCAGATGAATGCTATTCCAGCAGCACAAGTTGTTTTGAGTAAATACATAGGTAAGTCACCTGTTGTATAATGGCAAGATGTTTGAATAACTGTTGAAATAGTTGAAAGAACTTTTAAAAATAGTTAATTCCATATTAAATATAAAGGTTCCTTAAGACATGAATTTGTTATTTTTACCATTAAGGGCCAAGTAGTCTACTTTTTAAACTTTATTAAGAACTTTTGAAGAGTGAAAATTGTTGTTACCCAATGATTCAAGATAGAAGTGATTTCCATGTTGTAGTGGGGAGCATTTGGAGCCTAATGGGCCTGAGTTGCTGCTATTCTAGCTCTGCTGTTTACTTTCTCTGCAGTCTTAGGCCAAGTATTTTACTTCCCTTAACTTCTGTTCACCTTGGAAAGACGAGGTCATAATTCCTAGGTTATAGAGATGTGAGAATTAAATGAGGTAATTTGCTTCAAGTTCCAAACCCAGTGGCTTTAACCTCTCACGTTAACACCTGATTTTCCTTCAAGATACTGGAAAAATATGTTTAGGCATAGGAAAAGGACAGAATGGTGAAGTTTATTAACTATCCATTGTAATAATTTTCTTTCTTCCTTAAAAACACTACCATTGGGTTTTGATCTCTGCTGTACCACTTAGTAGCCATGATGAAATCTTGGGCATGTCAGCAAGTTGGTTCTCCCATCTGTAATACACTAATGAAAGTATCTATTGCCTAGAGTTTAAATGAGATGATTTATACAAAATGTTATGCAGAGTACCTGGCATACCCTAGATGCTCAAGAAATGTTAGTTTCACTAGCATTTTATTTAACCCTTGACAAAATTCTAATAAAGAAGCAGGGAGTTTAAGCAGGAATATTGACAATTGAATAATATGAAAAATCAGGTAAGCTATGAAAAGCAGAAGAGAAAATGCCCTTCATAAATATTGAGAGGATTGTAATACTCTTTCTGCATTGAGCCAGGAGCACTTGAGGAGAAGGCAGTTAGCTTACAAACATCAGCTCTTTAGGGCATTAACGTCTTAGGCAGTATGCCAGAATGAATGACTCCAGTGAATACCTGGAGCCTCTGAGAACAGGTATGATCAGAAACTTTATTGATAAGTTCCCTTACAGAATGGGTAACGTTTGTAAAGGATTTACATAAAGAAGAAATCTTTAAGCTTTCTGCAAAATTCAGATACCCAGAACAATGAACAAATCATTCCCTGACAGTTATGCATAGTTAGGTTTTTAACTCTATAGTGGAGCCATATCTTATACTCATTTAACAAATTCAACTGTATGGCCAGAAAACATAATAATAAATTAGAAGCAAAAAAGAGAGTGGGGTAGGGGACAAGAGAGAGTGCAGACAGTCTTTTCATGTATTCTGCTGACTGTTTACCTCAAGGTGAGTGTGGATGGAAGGCATGGCTCTCCTCTTACTCAGTTTGACCCAGTTTTGGTGACCCTCTTGTGTGGTAACTTTAGGATTTTTCAAGAAAAACCTGACTATGTGATTTTCACCTAATGCTTTGATGTTAGAACCAAACCATCACGTAAGATGTGATTACACTGTACTTTGTTAACTAATTTAAGGGATTTGAAGGTTTGCTTCTCAATATAACTTTTAAGTAGATCAGATATGTTTCTTTTTCTTTTGTACATTAGTAGGTACATGATGTTTTTTGACATTAAAATTTCAAATTTGAAAATTTCAAAATTTCAAACTGCATTGAAAGTGCCAAAATCATCCTCTGTTTCTAGTGTTCAGTACCGAGTTAATTTACTTTTTAAAAAACATAGAAATTGGAACCGAACCACCAAGAGAAATTGTTGCTAAGTTTAATCACAGGCAGGTTTAAGTGATTGGCCAGAGAACCTAATTTTCTTATAAATCAAATGACTAGTTTTAACGTGAGCTGTATTTTCAAATTATTATAGCTTTGAGGATAAAAATGTTTAAACTTTAAAACACATGTAGAAACCATGTATAGCTATAAATGTTATTCAGTAATTTAAAAGAGTCTCAAAATGAGTACTGGTATTTTGTAGTCAAGATAAAGTCAGACTACTATTCTTAATGCCGGTGATCTCAGGAGATAATCTGGTGTTTAAGATATTGAAAAAATTGAAAATGAAACTAATATTTTACAACACAACCATTATGCACATGTAAAGAAAAAGTATTTTTGGATTTCCAGAAAGAATTCAGAATTATGCTCCAGCTTTCACAATGTTGGGCTACTTAAATGAACATCTACAATTGAAAAAGAAAGCAGCGGATGCATACCAAAGGTAAAGTCGACATTTAATTGGAATGCAGTCCTTATTTGTCAGTTGGCCTTTTTTATTTAGTCTCATTCTCGTGAAGAAGATACTAAATAAATGTTTGGATTCTTTTCCTGATCTTTCATTATCTATTGTTGTTAAATCTTTGAAGGTGAAAAGATGCAGTTCCAAATTTTCAGCTATATTTTGGTTTCTATTGCTCAACCTGAGAGAGTGAAGAAAAAACAAAAGCCAAGCCAAAACACCCCCTCGCATTTTGTTTTAGAAAAATTTGTCCCTTCAGACTTTGTTAGCTTTATTAAATACATCTATTTATTCAGAGAAGAAATAAGAACATTGTATGTTTGTTTGAATCACTTTAATATCTTCTATATATTTATTCATTCAGTAAATATTAGTTGAACTGTTTTGTGCCAAGCAGTTTCCTTGGCACTGGCAATTTAGCAGTGAATTTAGACAGACACAGGCCCCGTTCTCATGGAGCTCGTGTTCTGGTGTGGGGAGACACATGGTAAGCTAATAAACATCTGTGATGGTAATAATTGCTGAGAAAGAAAATTGAAGTAGGGTGAAGGGGCAGAGACTGCAGAGGCAGCCAGTGAATTTGAGTAGGTTTAAGAGGGATAGCTTTACTAAGGAGGCAGTTGAGGCCTGGCCTTAATGAAATGAGGCCGCAAGCCATTTGGTCATCGGAGCCGGAGCATCCTAGGCAGAAGAAACAGCAAGAGCAGGTGCTCTGATACTGGAGTGAACTTGGCATGTTGATGAAACAAGGACAGTGTGCTCAAGTGGAATGACCAGCCGGGAGAAGGGTAGGAAATGAAATCAATTTGAAGTTTTATTCTCTGCAAATTAATTGATTCATGAATGAGAAAATAACTATTGATCTTTTGAGTACTAGATGAAAAGCTAAAAGACTTGATTGCCTAACCTCTGAGGCACATCATTGCCCTGAATCTAAATAAATAAGTATTTAGAAGAAGGCTTGTTGGATAAAAAGTAATTGAGGTGTCTCAAATGCTTTGCCATCCTTTTATGGATCTCTCTGTAGTTCAAAGGAGTATTCACTAGATGGTACTGGAGGCTGTGTAATGAACAAGTTATTTTTCCAGGTGTATATGGAGAGAGGATTATGAAAAACCACAGTTCTATTTCTTTCAATGTCACAGTAAACTTAGCAGTAAACAAACTGTATAAATATGATAGAAGACAACAGTGAGAAGGATTTTTAAACTGAGAAAACTAAGCGGCTTTAGGGTGCTTGCTGCTTTTTTGTGTGCAAATTATAATCACAAATATTGTGAATCTAACGCTTGTTATAGCTTTGGCTTAAAGTGGCAACCTCACAGTCACTTGGATGTGCACAACTCCTTCTCGACTGATCACTGCTTTTGTTTTTCACCTTAAACAAGTATTTGAGGCTTAAAACTACAAATTAGGTATAAATCTAACCAGATGCATAGTTTTTAATATAATACTGTCTTTTAGGCTTCTCTGGCAAATTTTTGTTTTACATGCAACATCAGGGGGATTAAAAGCTTTTCTTGGCTATTTCTCCCTGGCTAATCCTCTTTAAACAGAAAAGAAAAAAAAACACAAAAATCTTACTAAATATCCAACTCCTTTTAGTTGTTAAGACATTCCCTGCTTGCCCAAAGAGGGCTGAGCATGAGAAGGTAGAATATTGGCTGTCAGCATGCTAATGGGTTTGTTCTCAGCCTCCAGGGACTCCTGATGACCCTTCCTTTCTCTGAACTCAAGATTGCTTAAATATTTTTCTGTATGTAACAGGTAAAGACACAGGAAAGCACTCAATTTCCTGGTTTCCTAAGTCAGATTACTAGTGTATAAGTATTTTTGATAGTGTTTTCTATGTACTTCAAATATCTCAAAACTTAAACATCGACATCATTGTTTCCCATATTTAGATTAAAATTTTTGAAATATTTAAAACTCAAGTATTATAAACAATTTTGATTATTAAGAGGTTACTTTATCAAAGTTATTTTCCTGACAATCTAAAATCTAAATATTAAGTGCTTTTGTGGTACCAATTTAATAAAATATGAATAAGCTGTTAGAACTAGCATTAAAGAATTAGAATTAAATGCAGAAAACAAAAATCTGTAGATTCAGTTAAGGAGGAAGGGTAAAAGAATGCTATTGCATAGAGATAACTTAAAATACTTTGTCCTTTTTTTTAAGGGCAATTTTGTTGTTACGGACTGAAGAAGACCAAGATACTTACAATGTTACAGTAAGAAATTATGGCAGATTATTATGGTAAGCATATTTTTTCCCATTAGTTCTCTGCATCTCTTAGATTTTTTGGTGAAAGCTATGGAACTAGTGAGATGGTGACCAGTTTCTAGAGTAGTGGGACATGTATAAATGAGTAGGATGATGACATTCCCCCGGGATACATAATTCCCACAGTAGCAGGCTGTATTCACAGTTTCCTGTACCTGTAACCCAACCCCAGTGTGCTTTATGGGGAGCAGGTTTAGAATTGATGGTTGTGGACTAGACAAGAAAACATTTGGAAGAAAGGCAACTGCTGTTCTGTTAGTAGAAATCTAGTTAATTGAAAGAGGATTGGATTTTTTCTGATTTGTTATATGTTCTTAAACTGGGGATAGACATTAGGGGTCCAGAAATCCTTTTGAAATAGTACACAGAAATTTGTATGTGTGTGCATTTGGGGGATGGAGAAGGAGCCAAATAGCTTTCTTCAGATTCTTAAAGACTTCTGACTTCAGCAAAGATTTAAAAAAAAGAGTAGATTAAAAACCAGTTGTTTTAGAGGGTAGAACTAGGACCAGAGAATAAAAATGTTATGGGAGGAGGAAGGTTTTTGGCTCAAGTTAAGGAGGCATTCCTCAAGATGATAACTGCCCCAAAATTGAATGGTTCAATTTGAAACACGTTGTTAGAACTGTAGTATGATATCTTGGGATTAGTGCCTACATGTTTTAAGGAGCTACATAGTAGAGATATGAGGTAGACAGATCTTTTATAACTGTGTAACTGAACCATATATAGACAGGAAAGTTTTTCTGTTCTGATTGCTTCTCCTTTCAATTCTTTTAAACTGCTGTGTTTAGGAGTTGATAGCTCTGTCAGTTCCAAGATTTTGTTGTAGCAGAAGGTAGATATGTTGTAAGAAATTGTGTGGAACACAGTATCTTTTCTCTTTAGTTTTGATGTTTCACATAATGTAAATATTTTAGAAGAAAATTTGTACTTCTCACCGAAAATAGGTCATCTGTTTTCTTTTTGTTTTTATTATGAAATATATTAAACATGCACAATGCAGTAATAGAGTGTAGAGCATAATTTAATGAATAGTCATCACTCAAATATAATAGATTTTAAAATTCTGTCAGTTGGCTCCAGGTTTCTTTTTCAAAGAAAAAATTACAGATAAAGTTGAAGGCCCCTTGTGCCCTTCTCTAGTTCCATTCTTTTCTCTACAAAAGTAATCACATGTTTGAAGATAATGTTCATTTAAAAAAGTACTTTTAATATATATGTGTGTATCTATAAACAATGTAAGGTAGCCCTCTTCCTTTCATCAAAATATTTATCAAAAGTTGAGTTTCTTGATTTTTCAATTCTTTCACCTTTATAGAACTAATTTTAGAAGCAAAGATATCCTGTATTTTTAGCTCCCACTTACACCTCCCAAGATTAAAAAGATTTTAGGAAAAGATTTCCAATAACAGATTAAAATTAGAAACCACTTCTGATTATAGTGATGGATACCAGACATAAGAGTCTCAAAGATGTAATGTGTCTATTCCAGGTGATGCAGCTTCTCTTCATTTTTAAATGAGCAGAACAAATTATTTTTCTGTTATTAAAAAGTATTGTTCTTTCATATCATATATAACACTTTTTACTTCCTATTAAATACATAAAAGAATAATGTATAGTTTTGTCTGTGGAATTTTAGTGTATCTATATGCCCTCCAAAGAAAAATGTATGTGCAGATAAACAGTTTACACAAAGGCCAAGTTTGATTCTGACTAGGTATTTTATGACTTATTAAGCTTTTCAGAGATTCTAGAACCATACTCATTGGGTAATATTTAATGTATTAAGCTTAAAAAATTACAGTTCTGTAAAAAGTCAAAATTATTTTTGTGAGTTGAGATTTTAATTTAAGTTTGTTAATAAAAAGAAACTTTGTAATTTAGCAGGACTGATCGTTTTCACATGTAGTTTAAAAGAAGCAAAGTATAAAGTTAAATCCCCTTATTACATACTATTTGAAATAAGTGATATGCCTTCTATTTTAATTTATGTCTTTTCTACAGTTTTAACACTGGTAGATGAAGTGGGTGAAGGTATTAAAAGAACTTAGTGTAATAATATCTTTATATTTTGGTGATATA